>NC_090948.1:6637500-7880000 GCF_040807025.1 Struthio camelus
TGCAACTTTTTATACCTGCAGAGTGTACAAGAATGTAAAAGAATGCAAGGTCTGATTTGATTCTGGAGATAGCACTAACAGCTGCATTAATGCTTTGCATGTTCCTCTTACCTCCCTTACACTGAAGCATCACAGACTGTAGGAAAACAGAAAGGTTACTCCCATTTGAGAGCTTATTGAGACATTTCTTTCCTCAAATCTTCAGTAAATTTCATTTCAAATGCACTGCTATTTTATTTATAGAACTGAACTTGGTTCTGCAAGTAACCTTTTGTCCTTTTTTTTTTTTTTTTTTTATTTTTTTTAAGTATTTAATCCAATTACTGGTTACAAAGCTATAGCTTATTGTAAGATGACAGAGGGCCAGGTTAGTTTAGTCGTTCATCACAAATGCAGATCAAATCTGCATTTGCAATACAAACCTAAAGCCTATCCAGATTTTGAGCTGCACTGCTTTCGCTGCAAATCTCTTATCAGCTTTAATAGCTGTTTCAGGATTTAGACTTCTCCTTGTTTCTTCAGGGCTTCAAAAATCAACTTGCAGGTGCAAGGCTTTGAGTCACAGTAGTCAGTTCCTTATTAAAAAGGTAATAAAAGGCCTAATGTGCATATCTGTGCTACACAGATTATTAGGATATGGCCATAGGAGACCAAATTGCAGAAGCTGTTAAACTTACTGGTAACTGAGAGAAAAAAGTTTTCTTTCTGAACTACAAATGTTAGGGAAAAAAGATTTTTTGAGGGTTAGATTTTAATATATAAAAATCTCTCTCCCTTAGGTGAGAAATGACAAAATTACAGAACAGGACATTTTTATCTCTGTATATCCAGATCTGAATTCTCATTCATTTTCTAATTTGAACATCTGAACTAAAAAAGTTAACACAAGAGACTAAAACCTGGAGAAATTTGGAAAAAATAGTATTTTTCTAATAAAAGTTAGAATATATTCCTAATTCTGATCTCTCTCAGATTGTGGAAAACTTTCCCAGGGAAAGCAGTACAATCGCAGTTCTGCTAGCAGGATGGAGAACATCACCTATTTATTGCAGATCTTTCTCACCTCTAATTTCTTACTGTCTATAAAATCTATAACTTTAAGCTCAAATGTTCAGTAGTCTTGAAATTAAAGGTTTTTTTTTACTGTGTACAAGAGTCCATATCTACAGTCCAGAATGATTTGAGTACAAAGGAGTCCTTAGAAGCAAAATCATCCAGGTGGTACCACCTAGAAGCAGAGGTTCCTCATGCACTCACAAGAACAGCAAGTTCCATTTTAAAGCTTGCTTATAGAATTGGCTTCCAGTGTCTAGTCATTTCCCTTTTCTGATGATAAATTGTTCTTGTAGAATATTGAGGTAGTATGTCTAATCTGAGCTAGTCATACTAGCTTGAGGCACTACTGGATTTGCTGGGCAAGTCTTCATAGCTCACTTGACACCACTTCCATAAGCCATGCTATGAGGATTTAGGGCTGTCCCTAACACCACTTTCCCCATACAACTGTTTCCTTATTTTACAATAGCTGTTTAAGTCCAACTTCTCCTTATCCAGCATATTTATTAGAGCATGCAGAGCTCTGTAATTACCGTGACTGGCAAGGGTAAAGGGTTTGTTCTAATTAAGCCAATGAAAAGCTAATTATCTAGTGAAGTTACACAATATTTTAATTTCATGTTCATCTGTGTTTAGCTCCTCTTACAAAGTTTCCAGCAAGTTAATATCCTTTTGTGCATTCTTTCTTCTCTAGAAGAATTAAACATCCCTCTGAGGCTAGATTTAAACTCTAACACTGAAGCCCATATTTTCACATGGGCCATTGCTTTATTGATCTGTTCCGTGGCAGTTGTTTATTGAGCCCTAATGACACTGAAAGCATTAGCAAAGTTTTCTTCTACTTGAAGAGAACCTCCAGAGCACTGAACAATGAGGCCACCCGCCAGCAGGCGTGACATGCCTCCCGCTGGATTTTGTGTTCTCTCTTGCTCTTCCTTAGCTATGTACAGACCTGGAGCCTAAGTTCTCACGTGTTTCACCAAGTTTGAAGCAGCCTCAGGGCTTAGGCGGACTGAAATTAAATGTTGGCCGGTATCTGCTTTTGTTGAGCAGCTTCTCCAGGCTTCATCCTTAGAGGCAATCACTTATCTGCCCTGACTCAGTCTCCATTATTCCTCCAAAAACAGAGGATACAAACTGTAGGAGTCCAGCACACAAACGTCTCCTTTGCAGTACAGCAATTTTAAAAGCCAAAGGGTAATGAGCCTTAGCATTGCTCCCTCCAAATCTCATCCCTATGATACAGGGCAAGTTCCATGTATTGTTTTTCTTATCTAACATTTAACATTTTAATGAGATAGAAAAGGCACACATGCAGTACTTCAGTCCATTGGAGCTTCAGCAATGTACTGTTTGAGGCTAACAATATCAGCAAACATTTTGCATAGAAACTGTTGAAACAAGCTAGTTCTTTGGGGTTGATGCTTTCTTTCCTCATTTATCATTAACCTTCTTTACCAGCAGCACAAGGCTGCTGAATTCAGCATGAGCTGCTATTCTGTTCACACACAAAGCAGTAATGGGCAGCATGTCCCCTTTGCTTAACTCTCTGGCTAACAATAAGAAGGGTAATTTCTAAGAGGGCTGGACCGCCTGAATGGAGATTTTCTGTCAGCTCAGGGCTATACAATTCCTTATATTTGAGTTGATGGTTAGGCAGCCACAATCAATAAGAACATGTTTAGACAGCTTGTAGCTGATAAGATTAACAAGCTTGTCTCTCCTCAAACACATGATCTGCAGTAAGATTTTTTGCTCATTTCTTTATTGACCAGCACAGTAATGGTACTTAAACTTCACTCAGCCTTAAGGTAATACAAGCATTCTTGCAGCTGGATGCAAGTCATAAAGGCTAGATACACTAGCACTTATGTATGTATACTTTCCAGGACGGTTAGCAATCTCACACAGATATTAATCAAGAAGTAGGATTCTAACAAAGGCCCAAAATATCTCCTACTGGAGTTTTCTGAGGTATGATGCCCTCAGGAGGATTGTTTTATAAGGATTCATCTAAGCCTATACTTATAGGAGAGGCTTATAGGAGAGAAGGAGGAAATTACTGCAAAAGAGGTAGATAGCCCTTTACCCGCATCTTTGATCTACAGATGCTAACAAATCTAGTTAGAAGACAACTTGTCTCTGACTATATCTGCATTTTCAGCACTTGCAGTTTTAATAGTCTTCTATTAACTCAGAAACATAGGTTTAAATAATGTAATTTTACTCCAGGATTTTGAGGAGCAGTACATTCACATAAAACAGAAAATATATACTTTAAAGGGAGTCCAAAAAAACAACATTTCTGTTGGTTTCACTAATTCGACTGAAGGGAAAAGTCTAACAACTTTGGCTAAGTGAATCCTTTCTGAGCCTTACCATGCTATGAGAAGTGAAAGATGACACACAAAAATACCATTAATCCAGAATTAGCCCCTGACAAGGCAATTAGAGTTTGCGACGCAAAGGGAGCCAGTCAGTTGCAGCAGACTGGAAACTATAAAGGCACTAGAAAAGTCAAAATTACTCAATGAAGAGGCCTAAGTCAAAGAGGCAGACAGGGGACAGAGCGCATTAAAACCAGCATAAGGAACTGTATGCGTTGTGGTGAACAACAAAAAGAGCAGTTGGTAGCACTGGAAGAGCAGAAATGTAGAAATGCCAGAACTTGACAAGAAAGTATAGACAAAGCACAAATCCCCAAATCAGGGGGTGGGAGGCAAAGAGCTGAATTTTGAAAGGTTTAATCTGAATATCGAAAGGTTTAATGAGAAGACTAACTACTTCCAGCAGCCATTGCAAAGCCGCAAGGCGAAAAGCACCTGCTCTAACGTGTTGTAAGGCAGCACACCAAGAAATAGTTAACCACATTGTAGAAAGAGGGATTGTTTGCAGGGAGGGAGGGAGGAGGGAAAGCACCAGGGAAAAAAACAACCAAACAGCGATATTGTTCTGTAAAGTATTTGATAGAACCTGTTGGTAAAAAGCAGCAGTCTGTAGAAGTGACTATTCATTGAAGAATACAAGCGCCTGGTACGCGTGGTGGCAGCGGATGCCGGTG
Source organism: Struthio camelus (assembly GCF_040807025.1). NCBI lineage: Eukaryota > Metazoa > Chordata > Aves > Struthioniformes > Struthionidae > Struthio > Struthio camelus. The sequence continues at coordinate 6,641,618 of NC_090948.1, forward strand.
CCTGTGCCAGAACAGTGTCAAACTTCAGGGTAATTAGCATTAAACTGAAAGCTCCAGGCAATAGAAAGCAAACGGCTGGAGCATGAAGAGCTAGTTCTCACTTAAAAAAAACTTTTGACCTAAACACCTAGGGAAGGTTAACTTTTAGCAAAAGGTTTTCACTTCCTCAAATGGGTTGGCTCCTCCTTGTATAAGGAGGGTGAGCTCATTAGTGAAGCAGGGGAATCAAACAACCGACAGAGAGAGCAAGGATGCACTCCTAGAGCGAGAGAAAATACCCAGCAGGAGAGATCAGAGCTGGTAGAGTCTGCGTGTCCGTGAAGTGCTGCTGTTGGATCTCCCACTCTGCTGGATTCTCTACTTGTAAGGAAGGACCCAAGCCTTTATGAATAGGTCTAAGAGTTCCAAATCAACACAAAGGAACACATCCTGCTACCTACAAAGGCAAAAAATCTGAGAGAATTAAATTTATAATGAAACATCACAGGGGTTATTTTTTTAGGCACACCTTCCATAACTTTAAAAATATCAAATTTGTACTGGCTGTTTGAGCTATGCTGGGCAACCAGGACACTCCACACAGAAACACGACAGGTAGCATAACGTTATGAAGACAAACGTGCCAAAGTTGGAAGGAGCAGCAGGGTAATGACCAGAGTAGCTTCACAAAAGGCCTGAGCCATTAAGCTAAGCTAAAGAAAGGGTGGAAAGATTTCTTGATAGTTGTCAGAAATCTCTTAAAATAGAACCGTACTTGAACATAATTGAAGTCAGTCTAAATGCCTCAGTGATAAGCTGCACATTTGTGCTAATGGTCAGCTCTCACTGACCTAAATACACAAACAGCAGCAGCAGCAATGACCATGGAAAAAACTGAATTCAGCAAGTCATTTGGCAAGTCCCTCCTTAGTGCACTTCTCCCAGGAGACAAAGGTAACGAAGAGACTTGAGACCGTAAAGATAAGTTATCCAGAGTTGCCCGATGACTGCATGAAGTTGTTGCTCCAAATACATGTATAGTATGAAATAGTAGGTGATGCTCACCTCCCATCCCAGGGGTCTTTTTTGGCATAACCCATGTTGCATGATAGAGAACCTTGAGAGGGACCAGCAATCAGTTAGAACTTGCACTGTGAGATGAAGCAAGTGCTGATCAGCTCCAGAGCTGCCCAAAACTTGAGCAAATCTTTGGAACAGCAAGCCTCCAGTTCCAGAGAGCTGACAGGAATAGAGTACGTCCCACATTGGAAAAAACTTTTTCCTCCCCTAAGAAACATAGCTGAACTGCATCTATGTGAAATGAGACTTCCTCCAGATTTCCCAAGAACAGATGAAAAATAAGTATAGGACTCCACAAAAAACAAACGGTGACAGGGACTGCAGTCTCCAACTCTTCCTAAATATGTCTTTTTTTCTGTAGCAATCTATTTCTCTCCTGCCAGATTTGGAAGCGATCCCACAGGTGGAAGATTGTACCTTCATGCAGATTTGGGATATAGTTTAAGCTAAAGTTTTAAACAAATGTAGTATCCATTATTTACCCAGAACATTAAGGATTGCTATGTTCCTAACAGTATACCCGTACAAAGAATATAGCACAGAACAATGCTGTGGAAGATATTACCTGTGTAATCAGGCTGAAGATATAAGCTTAAATCTACCAGCATATATCACTGCTAGTGACTGTATTTTCTTTATCACAGAGAGATTTGTCCAGTAGCCTCATCAGATGCATGATTAAAAGACTATCTCGGATACCAGGACAGTGTGTAATCGAACATACCTTATCTAGTTGCAATCTAACAGGATTTTAGGTCACAAACAGGCAAATCACTACTGCAACCCTCCACTTTTTGGAGGGATGAATATTTCTGATTAAATAAATTCTGTAAGAGTGTAATGAGAACCTTAATGATGCCAGGTTGTTAGATATCATATTAGTTTGGATTTGATGCTAATAAATCTATTAATTCAGTTCACTCATGCTCCACAATTTAACTTACCTCTGAGCCTGCATCTAAAGAAAAATTCCATATATTGTGCTAAATATCCAGCACAGTGGGTAGATCTCTTTTGGCTCCCTTTCACCCAATTACTGACAGAGCCAAATCCTGATTAGATTCTTTGTGCAGGCAGAATTACTACATGAAATATGTCTATTTGCTTGTATTTCTTACAAGATGAATACTATTGAATCAATTGCAAAATGAGAGTCCCTGAAATTGAAAAGCATTACCTCCTAAGTAGAAAAAAATGTATGACCAAAACTCTTCCAGACAGCTTTGGTAGATGTTTATGGAAAATTCTGTATTTCTCAGTCTAAAATGCCAGAATATTCCAATGCTAGGAGGAGAGGGACAGAAAGGAAGAATAAAAGCTTAAAACTGCTAACATAAGCCTGTGATATTATTTGGCACCCTTGTTCTCTCAGAAAATCCTGAAGACCTGACCTAACTTCCTTATCAATTTATAAGGAGGAAATATAATTCCAACCTAAGAAACTTCTCCTCTGGATCTTTCTACCTATCTTATCCAGAGTGCAAGTTTTAAAGCAATCAGTCTGCTAAATGTATAACTGCCCAAGCAGGAAAGATTCCCTGAGACTGTCAGCTCTCTGCTTAGACACACAACTGCAATTAAGCTGTTGCTTAACTTTCTCTGTAACAAAAGAGTGGAACTATTATAGTGACTGGTATTCCATCAGCAATTAAAATTCATTACTAAAGATAAATGTAAGCTGTTTAGCCAACTTTTCTTGCAGTTGACACATTATTTCTTGAGCATTTCCAGACTTATCACCGATATATTTAAAATGAAGTATGTCATTTATAATGCATAATTCATAACAAATTAACATAGAAGAAATAAAACCTGTTTATATATATACTGTTGGTGAAATCTCATGAGGTATGAAAGAACCAACCACATCTTAGAGCTCCTGCAAAAACTAATCTCATGTTATTTGCTGACCAAGAGGCAGAAGCCTTGTAAGCAAAGGAAGTCGTATGTCTAGCTGATGCCGAATGCAGAATGCTCTGAGCATGAGCAATGCCACTGTCCTGCTATGGGTGCTACCAGGGCCTTCAGTTTTGCAAAACCTTCCTTCTCCAGAGATAGCAGAATGACATACTTTAATAACATCATTAAGGCTTTGACTGAACGGCAGGACTTGCACAGCAAAGCTCAAAATTCACTGCCATACACGTGTCCTTTATGAACAATAAATTGTCTTTTATGAAGTTTTAATCCTTTCAGGTATGCTGTTCTGATGGAAAGAATGACATGCCAAGTATTATTAATACTGAGTTGGAAGATTACTGGAGAAGTGGATCTTGCCGCATTCTATCAAATTTAATATACAAACTAAAAATAAATTAAAGATGCATAAATTACAAACAGTAATTCTTTACAAAAGTAGTTGTACTAATAAAAAAAATAGGAATTTCCTATGTGGGCTATCAGAGGCATAAAAATGACTGAACTGAGGAAACAAATGCTTCTTTCCAGGAATTCTAGTCTATATTTTCTGTTTAATTCTAGCTGATAAGTCTTCTTACCATTAAAGAAAGCAGTTATTTGCTTATTTATTGGCAATAGCTCTCTCCTGTCTGCACACACGCACCTTTAAACACAGCATAAACGCAACAGTTTAACTTAGAAAAATGATATAGTTTAACAGTCAATATAGTGTTTTCCATCATGCAAAGTATGGATCAACAACATTAACAGGGGAGCTCTTACCTCTTTGTGGTAAGCTCAGGATTACAGATAACTTTATGATATAAAGGTCACAGTGACAGATAGCTTTCCAGAATGCATTAGTAGCAAATTGGAAGGCTCTCCAAGGATGACAAACTCGCTGCCAAATTGCAATGGACTCTGCCTTCACAACGATGGGCAAGGGCAAAGGTGAGAGCGCCTTGAACACCTTTGGGTCCTGGATACAGGATTGAAGACAACTTTTTTTTTTTGGCTCTAATGATGCACAAACGACCAGCTCAGCTCCTTGCAAATCTCCTGGTCTTGGTTCTTTGAGAGCTTGTACCAACCTGAGGCAACGCTTGGGATTTGAAGGCTGTTACTTCTTGAAGTGCTGGCCTTACAAGTGCTTTGCATCTTCAGAGCACGCCTCTGTTACCATAAAGAGTAGGTTGTTTGAAATCCTCCTTCAAAGCTCTTTGGAGTTTGGCTAAACTGAAAATGAGTTTTGATCTTATAATGGAAGTTTAAGCCAAAAATCACCATTGCACTCCATGCTGTTCTTCAAGAAAGAAGATTAGGGAAGGAGTGCAATTCCAGTGACATCCAGAGAGAGGTGGGAGTGCCCAGGAGCGGGGAAAGCAACGCTGTAGATAAATATTAAGGGGAAAAAAATTGGCTTGTATAGGTCAAAAAGCCATATGATAGTGATGGATTTGGCCTACTATTTCAAAATAAAATACTCTACAATGATTCTTCATGGCACTATAGTCATACAGTTATACATGCATTAGTTAAATCTTAATCTCATGTGTTCATCCTCACTCTGACAGTCCCTGAAATACTTTAATACCATGCACGATAAAATTCAAAGCATTTTTCATTGTTTTTTTTAATGTATGTGGGTTTCTGTTATTTTTGCTCGATTGTATCATGTACATTTTAGGTAATTTCTATAAAATTAGATATTGGGGTTTCAAATGAAACCAACACTTGACTAGTACAGATATACTCTGAAAGGCAGTCCATAGACTTCCTGGGCTCTGACTTCCATTTCCTTTTTCTTTCATGCCCATGTCAGACTTCAGGAAACAGTCTGAATGGTCCAAGAGCTGATCTTCCTGCAGTCACATTTCATAACGCCATTGTGCTTTACACACTGCTCTGATTTCCCCCAGCAGCTAGAGACACAGAAAGAAACCAGCTTAACAGTTTCCTAAATGGCCTGTAGCTAGGTGTGAGGGAATCATTATAGTACATCTTTCTAAGGATAGACAAATTAATCCGCATATAATAAGTGACCTAAATTCAGATCGTATGGCTTGAGGATTTGAAAAAGTTTTGAGAATAAATTTTTTAGTGTCAGTGTCTGCAGTTTTCCAGATGTTCCTGTCCTGGAACATATATAATGGAGAAGATAAATATAATCAATAAAATGGTTTTGAGACATGTTTGTACCAGGAGGCACAAAGCTATAAAAATTAAACATGTGCTCAAAAGATATCTAAATTAATGATTAACACTTGATGTAGTCTCACATTTACAACATAGCCTATGGAATTGCCAGATGCAACCAGACAGTCTTTGGAGTTCATTATGGCTTTCTGGCAGGTCAATCTTCTCCTTCATTCAGAAGCAATGAATTATCCAATTTACTAACTTGTAAAACAATTCACTATCATTAATTTTGACCTTAAAAAATACATTAGTTCATTACTGGCTGCTTACATCGTGGAGGAAGTGGAAATTTTTCCAGTTACTTCTTATATAGTATGTATGTTGAAGGACAAGTTCCTCATCTTTGCTTCTTTCTCCTCCTGAAAAAGGTCATCTTTTTTGTAGTCCCAGACTCTAGGTTTATAGCGCACAGCACACAATTCTCTTCCACATTTCATGATTTCCCTCATAAAAACAGAAAGGTCTGAATATTGCAAAAATGAAGTACCTCACATGGTCATAAAACATCTATGACAAATAACTACATAGCAAATGAAGTATGGTCACCAAGATTTTTAAGAAATGAACTGTCCTCCTGCTACACTAGAGTCTGTGTCATGAGAATTGGAAGAAACACAGAAGTTGAGACAAAGCATTTCTGCTGTATTTGGAATAAATTGTCTGAGCCCTGACAAGTTAATAATATTTATTTCCTTCCGCATCAGGGAGGGGCTATTGGAACAGGACCTTGTGCAGGGAATAAAATAGCCCCTTATCAAGGAAGCCACTGGTGCTGACCCGCCTCCTTCCCCAGCTCTGTAGTCTGATAACGACCCGCAGGCCACAGTGCATGTGTACATCCTGCACACTCTCCTGCTGTTCTTCACCCTAGCACACAGCAAGAGACACGCTTAGAGTGCCTCACAAGCATTCATTTATCCATGTCAAGAAACTAAGCATCATCCTCATTTACAGAGAGGTGCAGAAAGACATTGAGCAGCTGATTCAGTAGGAAAGCTTCCAGGGAAAAGGATGCTCTGGCTTTATATACACTGAGTAATTGCACTATCCTGCATAAGCAATTCGAGCAAGATTTAAACATTTTCACCCAATCTTTAAATTTTCAAAGAGACAAAAACCTTTTCCTTGAAAGCTTGTCAAGCAGACTAAGAGTCGCACAACATAGATGAGGCAGTTAATACAAAAGCAATACTTTAAGCAATCACTATTCTGTCTGCAGACAAGCAAAACACTCGGCTCTGAAAGCAGCTTGCAGCCAGCTGGAGATTGCATTCCTCTAGCTCAATCCTTGCATAGGGTCCTATTTAGATAAGCTAGGAGAGGTGACCCTGAAGCCAGGTATGCGCAAGTAACCAAAGGTCATGGCTCAAAGTCACCCTTAGTTGTTCAATAAGACAATAGGAAAAGGTGAGAGGAAAAGCCCAACTAGCCAAGCAGTAAAACAATCCCCCAGACAATATGGGGAGTAACACTGTGTTTCATCTCCAAATGTTTCATTTCCAATTACTATTTTCATTAGCACAAAATCATAAAAAGCACACATACACACAAAGAGGAAGAGAAACGGGCATGATTAGTAATTAACCTAGTTGGTTTCAAGTACCTGAAAAAAGTTCTCTAATATCTAACACTTAATAAAAAAGTTACTTAGATGATTATAAATAGAATAAGGCTTTAACACTAGGCTTGCAATGTTCCAAATTTATAACTCATACGTGAATACAGGGCTCATACAAGCTTCATAGCTTTTCAGTACTGCATCAAGACTATATAATCTCAACAGTTGTGCTGTTGTTAAAGTGTCCTTATATTTAACTCTTCACATTCACCTGCTCTGTTCAAGCAGTTACTAGCTTGGCTACCAACAGAGATGCATTGAAATTCATCTTTGGGAAGTTCTGAAAGGGATACGTTTAAAGGCATTCCCCCCAGAGTGAAAGCAAGTTTAATACTGGATATACTGGTTTAATACTGGCTATAGTCTTGAAAACTAAAAATATTGAGTTAATAGCTTTCAATACCTGCAGGATCTGCAATCCAGGATGAAGTTTCAGGAAAAGGGCAACAGAGCTATGTCCTCATAGAAGAGATAATAACATAGAAATGGTGGAAGAGGAGGTGCATATGAAACAACATATTGAATGAGGCTGTAGCAAGAAACACTGGACATCAAAATTGTGCCTCTAGAAGAGACGAGAATCAGAGTGATGCACTTTCAGACTTTTCCTGTAGAATGATACTATTATCCTATACATGCTATTACCCTCAGTGTAAAGTCAGTGGCATTTCTTTACATTGATGGTATTGATGCAACTCTAAATATTGCCTGAAATATTGCCATGCAGTTAGTATGACATTTTTATTTTCCTTGGAAGCATGCCATGTTAATGAGGAAGGCATCTGCACTGGTCTCATTTAATGATAAAGGAAAGGGAAAAATATCATTGACTTACTTCCTCCCAGGACATTTTTAAAATACCATTTCTGAGGGGATGAATGTGTATTTTCCTGAAAGCAACAGCCCTGAACCTTAGATGTTATTTCAGTCAGAGACTTAAGCAGTGAACAAACCTTTGCTGCTGATATACGTGGCTTCTAGAAGAATTTTTTTTTTTTAAACAAACTCACTCTTGATCAAACTGGGTTTATGTTTTACTGAATGAAACCCACAAGTCAATAATAACATAACCTAACATAAAATACTCTATTTCTAATGAATGTTCTGACAGCTGGGTACTGTGACCCTGTAAAGGATTAACTGCTGCAATTCATTCGCTTTGGCAATAAAGCTACTGCAGGTGAGAAGTTGATGTTCAGATGTTAGAGTCACAGGAGGCCTGAGAATATCAAGAAGGTAACTTGATTTTTGTAGCATCAAAGATCTTCATTGTAACGAGCACTGAACAAAGAAAGAGAAGAAGCAACTCCTGCCCAGTAGAGTTTACAAGCAGGACAGCAAAAGGAAAGATGAGAGCTACTTTTATCCCCAAAGCCCTTTTATGTCTGGGTGTTATCAGGAAAAACAAAATAACCTTTATAGGTGATTAGAAGTGATTCAGCCACTCTACACCTCAGACAGCTATCTATCCCAATATCTACGTTTGCTGTGTAGAAAGAGTGAGATATGGTAGCAGAGATCAAGTATCAGCAAGAATAACTGAGATGAAGATCTGTTGAAATGAAGCCATTTTGACTGACCCACATCTAGGCTTCAGGGAAATTTGTATTGTCTAAGGAACTAATCTGAGTATTTGACTACTTATGTAAGCATATCTAACAACTCACGTCATCACAGATAGTTTTATACAAAACTAACACCCAGAACCTCCAATAATAATGCTATTATTCCTTAACTGTATTTGGCCTCCGTTGATTTCAGCAGTGATCAAGGGAAGTTCTATTTCTTAAGGACCAGTAATGACATTTAGCATAGTAAAAGCTCTTTTCCTTACCAAGTCCATAGACAGATGTCTGCGTTCATCCAAAACAGAGTCAGGGATTCACTTGTAGTAGGTGGTTTAAAACCTCTTCTGGAGTAGCCCGAGTACTGAATGGTCTGTTTAGAAAGCCTAGACCCACTACGCCTCATTTAAGGGCCTAAGTTAGGCAGAAACTGGCTGGGAGTGCATTGATATGAACCAGTTCCAGCCTCTCTGAATAACATCTGAACTGTTCAGCTGTGTGCTGTACTGCTGAGAGCAAAAAAGAGACTCTCCTTTAATTGAAGTAGTAGGAGCCAGTGCTTTGCAGAAGAAGGATCTCAGTTTCTTAAATAAAGGCCGTTGGGAATCACTGTTTAATAACAGTGAACAATCACCACAAGGAAAAATAAAAAAAATACTGAAAGCCCATTTGAGAAAAAAAAAAGGGGGGGGGGGGAAAGAAGGGGCAGGGGAAGCTTTTAGTTGTTTTTGTTCTATAGTAGCATTAGCTCCCAAAAGTTACTGTGAGTACTAATGGAAGCATTTAGAAATGACCCAAAACATAAACAACAATTTAGCCTGAAGATATGTTTTGTTTTGCAAAAGCACATTGCTAGACCATAAAATATCAGTCCTGAGGATACACTGAGGGCAGGGGCGGGGAAAGAGAAAACTATCTATTATTTTTCCTCTGCTTACCTGAACGCTGCATGATTAACTTCACCCTTTGAACCTAACCTTTATCCCTTTAACTAGTTCGAAAGAGTAAATTATACCTCTTGCTCTCCTTTGAGACTAAGTGAAAATTCTGCTTGATGGGGAAGCGACAGAAAAGCTTTTAGCGAGTTCAGTCGACAACAAGATGTATGTTTGTCCTGGTCTCCCTGAGCAAGCCCATTGAGATTCAGGTCACAGGATTGTTTCAGACTGTATTATGCCTGTTAGTTCTGATGCTTACACAAATTCTTCATAATCTGGATGTGCCTAGCTAGATGCCAGCAATTCTATCAGCAAAGATTTAACAGAGGTAAGGCAAGCTTCCAGCCCTTAAACTATGATATACTACACAAGGTTGTAAGGTATTATATGTCATGCATACTTCTGAACATTATTATTAATTACCGTAGTGAATCTAGTTATTTAGTGGAGTATTACAACATAATGAGGCGCTCTTTCTATGATTTAACTTCTAAGTAGTTTTCCTCAGAGCTGCCCTTACTAAACTATAAATGCTTCATATGCTACTGCCATTACCAGTGCCCTTAAACTGTAACTCAAACAATCCTGTCATGACTGTAACTTTACAGGAACAGGAAGATGTTATCTAGAACGAGTTTTTTCTTGTATTTTTAGTGAAGACAACCTAATATTAATACTTCTGGGAAATATGCTCTTACACATCTAGCTGTTTTGCATCATTCCTTAGAAATGGCAATAAGCATCAAAAAACAAAAGAGTTTAGAAAATACATTGACTTCTTCAGAATAATCTTTCCAAAAAGTAAAGTCATGCCTTGACTAGCTATAAGCCTACGCACTTCACATTAGAAGCCAGCCTTTATTTAATGATGAATAGGAATATGCTTAAGAATATAAACCTTAACACTCCACAGTCTATTGAGAGCTAGGAAAAAATATAAATCTGAAAAAGTTCACCAGGTGATCAATTCCTGTTTTCCCCACTGCAGAAACCTTCCAAAAACTAAGAACCGTCATGAAACCACTTAGATTCTTCTACCCCCTTTATCCATATAAGCTTTCCTACAACTTCACTGCCTTACTGCTTAAACCTCACAAATTCCCAGCCAAAATACACTCAGAACTAATTTACTCCAATTTACTTTGAGAGTTCCTAAAGAGAATAAACACAATCGAGGCTTCTTTTCTTCTCTTCCTAGAAAATGCAAGTTTACTTACTGGTCAAAAGTTCCTCTAACACCTCTTTCTGCATCATAGATCAGCCCTTTGTCCTTTCCCTTAGCTTGCAGCTCTTACTTATAATCTTAATGCAGTAGGCTGCTCCTGTCTGTGATTGTCTGTGCTTGTTCTCAGCCGGCCTGAACTGAATGCCCAGATCAGCTGTGCTTATTTCTCCAGGGCTTAGCAGCACAGCCGTTTTCTTTTAAGGTTAATAAAAGAGGGGAATCTAGCTGGCCCTAAGAAAGTGGTCAAAAAATAAAAATAGAACTATTTCCCATCAGAACAATTCACAGAAAAAAAATTGCTACACTGGCATTTTGGGGGAGGTTTCTCAGCTCAGGATAGAATTTTTAGTCAAATTAAAAAGGTATAAATCATGCCCTTGAGAACAACTCTGTTAGGGGCACTTGCTTGCCATGAATAAGGTAGAAGTCTCAGAAGAGCAGGGGTGGAAATCTTTGTCTCCATATATTAGTTCAGGGCTCTACATTTTAAGTTATGATGTGGATATATCATATGCTTTGCCCATTAAAATATTTCAAAGATCTGAGTTTTACTAATATGTGGAATTAAAACTATTTTCTGAACCATAGGATGTCTGTGAAATGGAATTGCTGTTTTTTAAACAAGCCTATCTGAAAATATGATTTTGTGGTGGGAAATGGGAGCTTTCAAGAGAAAGCTGCGATCTGTCACTATCTTTTCTGACCCACTCTGTGAGTCATGTCATCCTGCAGCTTCAAAAGATTTGAAACAAATGATCTTTGTTTGGATGGTTGGGCATTTCTTTGTGCCTTAATCCCTGCATTCAGAGTTCCCCAACTTTACAACCTTGTGAGTGCAAGTTTTCTGTCTCCTCCATGCCTTCCTCCAAGGAGACTGTAAGGGTAGGTAGTAGGCACATTCCTGAGCTTCAGAAACCGGATAGTACTGAACTGCATCTATTGCCTCCCAGGGCTGACCAGGTACAATTGAGGCTGCAATAACAGGCATCCTGTTATACTCCTAATAGCACCAACTGAGCTGGATTACAAGACCATCAAGTGGTCCATGATTTTTAACCCTTTATTTTACCAAATTATTTTGAAATGTGTTTAAAGAAGCTAGGTCCAGTCTTCTTCACATTCACTGAAGGCCTTTACTTTTGTTTGTTTGGACAACGTGCAGATATGAATTCCAGGATAGTCACTCTGTAGATTGACTTACACCAAGAGCTTCTTAGCTTGAAGAATGACATTGTGACATTGCTGTAATGTTCTTTTTCCTCTCCTTTTTTTACAGTGTTATATCAGTTTCGATAAAGACTAGAATATGAATCTTTTATTGTGGCTTTGATCCACTGAAGTGGAAATGAAGATGCACATACACAAATGCTCTGAAATGCTGATAAGCCGTGATGTGCACAGAATTCAGACCAATGCAATAGTACCGTGCATTCAGTCTGTAACTGTGCAGCCCTGTAATACGGTATTGCCATTGCTAGCAACAGGCCAGAGGCTATGTACTGAATTTGCAAGGCCTCAGGACTAAGGCTTGTCAGGTTTGCTTTGTCTGAACTTTTCTTGACCTGCCTCTAACTTTGTTTTACTTGGTTTAGCTGTGACAGCAATTTCTCTAATTGACAAGGTGTCTATATCTAATTTGTTCTACTTTCGTCTATCTTTGTGTTACAACCACAGTTTTATACAAATAGCACTAATAAGCAGTTGTTCTAGGCAGAATGAGATATTTATGACTCCAGCACAGTGACACAGTGTAGAGGAATACAGGCCTGGTATGACGGCGGAGGCCTTGAAAAGCGGAGACGTAGGATTTGGTGTAGAGGAGTACAGGCACGGGATGTTAAGTGATCGGGCACGGGCTTGGCACAGGACACCCCACAGCTATAAAGAGTGTAAATGCATGCTAGCAAACATAAAAATGACCCCTCATGGTTCCCAGAGGCAGAAAAAAGAAACCAACAACACAAACATCATGTTTTTCCCAGCAAAGGACTCCAGATGCTGACAGCTCATTGTAACTCAGCACTCACCCCAACACCAGAATGAAACCACCAGCCTTAGGACCCAAAAGAGTACATGAAGGGTGAGAATAACACCAGGAAAAGGGGTAGAAACCAAGTCGTCTATTTTTTACTATTTTAACTGTAGTATTACTATTATTGGGACTTTTTCTGTAGCAGTGCTCTAACTGCATCATTATTCTTTCTTTTTCTGTAATAAAAGTCCGTCTCGAGTAAAGGAGATAGATAGCTGTTTAACAGTCTGTTGAATACCAATAAATGATTTGTAAACATTGCCCTAAATAAAGTGGGGACTCCTTTCTTCTAATGACCCTGCTACAAGGAATTGAACATGAAACTTGGGGAACTCTGACCCAAGGCCTTGGGGAAGGCTCCAAGGAGCCTTTGTTTGTATCAATGAGCATCAAGCTCTGTGTGTCCAGCAAGGAATAATGGGCAAAGCTGTTGTTTGGAAAATTACATTAAGCATTGCCTTGTTTAAATCTCCCTCAGGAATTCTGTGATGGACCTTTATCTTAATTAGCATCTCTTCTCTCTTCGTCTTCTGAATGGTGTCAGAAAGTCACTTTCAGAGAGAGAGATGCTAACTAGAAGAGTGGCAAAATTTGCCTTAGCAATAGTTCTCACACAGACGGTTCCCATGACAGCAGAATAGCGTCTTCTTTATTTCTCAGGTTGTTTCCATTCTGCTACAGTGACCACAAGTAAAAAGCTGGAGGATAGAAACAGGCTTTTACCTGCAATAATGCCACAGTGGTGGAAAGGCAGAACAAGTGGAATTAGAAGAAATTATTTTAGTAAGCTTCTGTATTTCACTGACTAATGCTAATAATTTAATTTCATTAGACAGAAGTCCTGAAGAAGAGCAGCTTTACTGGGTGTGATCTGTCACCTCTTGAAGTAGCCACACTGGGATTCATGCTATCCGAAGTGGATGATAAGCCAGTACCTGTGCCACCCTGAAACTGTTTGATGACAGGATAGCCTAAGAAGCTTTTTGCATCGAAGAAGTGAAATGTTAACCTGCTTAAACTTTCTTAAAGTGAAATGTTAACTTGCTGTGAGTATAACTTGGTTGATAGTCTGGCTTCTGAAAGCATCATGGAAGAAGTGAGAATCTTTCTAAATCGTTGTCTGCGAACTACACCCATAAGGTGCACTCATCAGTCACTCATAACATCTAGCAGTCTGAATGCACATTAGCTCAAACTGTAATGTCATAAATGTGGAGAATATGAATTTGGTTCTGCCCCAACTCAAGTTCAGGATAAAATTTCTCTTTAATATGATAATGAAAGCTCATTTGGACTCTTCTCTTTGCTTGTTACCGGTTCTCATTGCAATACTAAGAATTGTACAAGCCTCTTCTTGAAAGTGCCCTGTGGCTGAGGAGCGGGAGGCATTGTTATAGCAGACGGTGGTAACCTGAGTTCTCCTACTGTTTTGATTCTACTGGGCAATTCTGTAATGATATGTCCCTTGAGAGCTGAATGATGTGTTGTGGGCAAATGTTGTTTAGAATAGACTTTGCAAAGAATTAAGCTGGGGAGGGGGCTAATATACATATATAATTTATTCTTAATATTCCAAGCTATTTTCTACTATTTTCTTTTGGTAGGTTTCCATTATTTATTTATGCTTACTTCCAGTACAACTTCTGCTACTCAGAGGTCTCAGTTCCTCCATTTGTCATTCATATGAAGTGCAGGCATCCCAGGTTTTTCCATTCCTGAGATTTTTGAATGTGCAGATCTAAATATACTGGTTCTTCATTTGGGCTTGCTTAGGGCAGCTGCAGCAGAGGCTGGGAAGGAACAGAGGCTTTGTTTTCCTCCCCACAGAGCAGGCCTGGAATGAGTTTCATGCAGTTTGGGCAGAAATTTCCATTCTGCATGCTTAGTGTCTGCATGACAGCACTACTTTAGTTAAACACCCGTTGGGCCAGCAGGGCCAGGGAAGTAAATGACAGACTCTTCCCAGTTGCAGCATTTGTGATCCTGTGAGCTATTTCACTGGAGTCAACCTACATGTGCCAATCCTTTAGTGTCAGCCTATTTCGTTCACATCAAAGAGAGTGCAAGTTAAAACAAACAGCTGATCCCAAGGTAACAGCTGACTGATCTCCCTAGGCATGAAAAATCAACAGAGTTGCAAACGTTAGGCCAGACCATTCTAGTCTATGAATTAAATCAACGCCCAAAAAGGAGGGGGGGGGGGGGAGGGAGAGGTCTGTTGTGCATATAAAGCTGACTAAAGCTTTGACACCAGAAAAAGCAATTTTCAAACAGGAACAAGAACATAGACAGCAAAAGAATATAGAAGACCCCTTTAAAATCCTCTAAGTAACATTAAGGGGAGAGGAGGAAGACAGACGCCACACAGAAGAAGGTATCTGTAGATGCCAGCAAACATTTTTCTTCCCACACCCTTCACCAGTACAGTGGCTGCTCCTGAGACAAAAATAACAGGAAGGGATGTAAAGGAGCTCAGAGGACTCAGAGCGTCTGAAAAGTAGAAATATGTCTGTGAACACAAGGCCCAGCTTCATCTAGCCCTAGATATAAAATTGTTCCAAACTGTGTGAATTTAGCCTTAATATCAAGTGTTAAATTCTAGTAGGTCTACAGCAAAGTGGATAAGAGCCATAAAGCTGGCAGTGAAATTGAGACTTCTTCTGGTCAGCTAACAGGAAAAGTCAGTCCGAAGGTTAAGGTTTATGTAGCTCTCTTTGAACTGTTTCACGCTTGACTTTCTGCGATACACACGAACTGGTCCAATGCATCACAGTGTTGTTTTTATCATATCAAATCACTAAGTGAGGATTCTCAATTTCATGCCCCATTCATACCTTGTAACACAGATTGCATAATGCACACTACCCACAAAAGCCTTTTGGTTTTCCTGTTGGAAAGTTTTCTCAGGAGCTGGCAGCAAAATAATAATGGGTAGATCTCCACCTCAGTAACATCGGTGTAAATCCATTGCAGCTTACATGGCTTTAATACAGTTATTTGGGTTTATATCAGATTGAAATCTGGCCTAAGGTCTAAATGGTGATTTCTTGGCTATCTCTGCAATTTTAATCAAAAGCCCTGTAGCACTCGGCCAATGGCTGGATGTGACAGGCATTTCATGTCAGTGTATCAGCCCAGCCTTGTCATTTTAATTGCATACATGTTCAGTGTGCTCTCCATTGAGATTTAATGATGTCCCAGGTTGCTGCACTGGAGCCAATCAGAAAAACAGAATGCAAAGCACCGCGCTTCCTGTGCCTATGTTCTCTAACTTCTAGTTGGGTTTTTAGGACAACATCCTCTGCCATATGACTTTGAGCAGATTTGAACTCCATGGTGAAATGATGTTTTCTCTCTGTTCTGAGCATGTTCCTGAGCAGGGAATGATTTGAATACTTGTAGGAAAGTGCCTGCATGTTATCTGTGGACACTAACTCTAACTGTCCAAAAATATAGTTCTGATTAGCAATTCTTAGGTAAATCTTAAAGCGGGAGGAGTCACCGAGAACTGGTAGATGCTTTAATTATGCATTTAAAATATAGCCCATTCAATTAACTAATCTAGAATTATTCCCTTCTATAAGAAAAAGTTTGAACTGATCTGTACCTTGCATCTAATCCATTTTCTATTCTGTTGTCTATACAGCTTTGTTCTTTTTCGACATAAGCTTAGCTGTGTGGCCTTGAATTTTACTTTATTAAAGATTACCAACCAAATCAAATGGACACTTACAAATACCATTTGATCAACATGAGATTATTTTGGATTTTTTTTTTCTGCCTAAAACCATCTTTGTGAATTTTGATTTAAAAGGTAACTTAATTTTGTTTCTCTTTCATTTATAGCGTTCCTAAGTTTTCAAAGAGTCCTTAACAAAGGAAGATACCTAAATTGTGAAAAAAAGTAGAGAAAAACACTGGAACATCTGAAGAGGATGCTTAGACTTTTTGGTCAATGAAAATTCTGGAGAAAAATAACCAGCATTTAGCATTTTCTCTTCCAAGAGGAACTCTCTGCTAGGAAGATGTATAGGATTAAGAATAGATGTTCATGCAGCTTTTAAACTTCCCTCTTCTCCATTATACAGATGGACCCTGAAAGTGAGACAATGGTATTTCAGTGCTCTTGACCTTCTACTTGGCTGCTTCACCAGAGAAGTGGTTACTGTGAACCTCTAGTCTGTCCTTCACAAGCCAAAAGGGACTCAAGTTCAAAAAAACCTGCCAAGAAAGGAAGTAATATTCCCAGCATTGATCTCCATCTCAGTACATTACTAAAATGCAGGTGTTCATTACATTAACATCAGTTTATGGACGTGAGAAATAAATCACATTTATTGCTGGTAATGACATGTAGACACTGAAGTCTACGGTTTCCCAAATAGACAAGGTGTTACAAACATGCCCATGGCATTACTGGAAAAATCTACTTCCTTGGTGCCAGCTCTCGGGGAGCAGATGCAGTACAACTTTCCCTACGATTACCTCTGTACCTAGTCCCTGTATCTTTGCTAGCCAAGCTCATTCTGAGACTGTGGCCAATCATAAATTTCCATCCAGGCTTTTGATCAGGGTGGCAATTCTTTACAATAAACAGGACGACTTAAAAAACCGAATTTATATTACCTAGACTTCCCCAATCCCTTAGGTTTACCCAAAGGGTTGCCATCATGGCCCAGATAAATCTCTCCCACTTCCTCACACTTTCATGTTGTTGCATTTGCATGCATGCTATTTGTCAGGCCCAGTTCTATGTGGCTATCTTAGAATTGAGTAAAATTTCAATCACATGGCCTTTTCTCATTTTCCTTTTGTTATTTAATGTTTTTCTGTGTTGGCTACTACCTCTGGCTGTGGTTTTATTGACACTGAAGATATTCTTGCATCTGTTGCAAATGGTCCCTTTGCCTCTGTCTTTCTTCTTCCTCTTTTTTCCTTGGCTTACAGGGAGCATCTTTCTTTTTGCTACCCTCTCAAATTCCATTTCGTCTTCTTTCACTCCTCCTTTTTTCCCTCCCTCCCTCCCTCTCTCTCCCCTCCCCTCCAAACAGCTGGTGTTGGCAGCAGCTAGATTATATTCAGGTTCTCTTAAAAAAAAAAAAAAATCCATCCTATGTTAAATGATACAATTAGATACATTAATTAGTTAATCCTCCTGACCCTGCTCCCTGATAATTTCTCTGATTTACAACAGCATATGCTTTTTAAGCATAGATGAACCAAATTTTGCACCTTAGATAACTCGCTGAATTCAAGAAGTTATCTTGGTGTTAAATCATCAAGCAAGAGTAGATTGCAAGAGTAGATTTTTGACTTTTTGTGAAAATAAATTTCAGTGGTCACAACAGTCACTAAATTTCAATAGGACGCTATGATTTTATTGGGTGCCAGGTTCTCTTTGTCTGCAATAACATAGTTAAACTTTTAGACATGCAAGCCCTGAAGCTTTACATTCTTTAGACCACAACCACAACAGCATAACTGCTGAATATAGTAGACATATATGGCTTCAAAGGAACTCTAGGTCTTCCTTTTCCCATTTAAGTTGATGAGAGTTTACTCGAAGCAAGATCCAGCCTACAACAACAGAAGTCCATAATCTCAGATTTTGTGAAGAATTGTTATTAAGAAGAGTATTATTGTGGAGTAACTCTAAACACTGCAACAGTGTTTACTTTGGTGTCATTAAGAGCAGAATTTGCTTTCTTTCTATGAATTAATGTAAGCAAAGAATAACTCTTCAATACAAGGTTCATACTATACTCATCCCAGCAGTCACAGCACTATTGTAAAGTAATAACACTGGTGGGATATATAAAACTGGGTAATATACAAATGACAGTAATTGTTATCTACTGCTTACAGACCTTTACACATTCTGCACACTGAAAGTAGAGGAAGCACGTCTAATCTTTTAATTCCCATTATCCTCATGCTGCTGTGTTCCAGCCTTCCTCTTGCATTAGATTAGAGCAACCCAAAGGTTTTCTAACTCTGGTCAGATGTAAATTAACACAACAACAACAAAAAACAGTCAAATTATTTGCAGTATTTTGCTAATTACATACCTAAAAATTTAAGAGTGTGAGCAGAAACTGGACAAAATTCTAAGGCTTTATTCCACTTATTGGATGTGATGTGATTAGTGATCCAGAGCAGTTCTGCTGAAGTTAATGAAATTATACTACCATAAAACAAAAGAAAGGCACATATTTTATTTTATTTTATTGTGTCCATAGCACAGCATTCTCTTGCCTGGGAAAGAAAGAAGGACATTTAGGTTCTCTTTGCCCCTTAAACAGAAAGAAATTAGGCATGGGGCAAGAATAGAGGGCCAAATCAGACTAAAGCGCACACAAGGAAAGCTGGGAATGAAACAGCATAAACACTTCCGCTTTACTCCTAACATGTTGCCTGAGATTGGCAGTCAGGACAGAGACATTTTACTGACTCGTTCACAATCTCATGCTTCTCTTGGTTTCAGAATTTTTCCATTGTGTTCTATTAGATCTTGTTATCCTTTTCTAGTCCACTCATGTGTTTTACAAAGTATGGCATTCTTGGTATTTTATGATAAGGAACTTGACAGACAAAGGGACTTGTTGCATTTAGCTGGCTGAATATTTCAAAAGTTCAGCCTTGAGGACTTATACTGTACATTTTCCTGGATGAGAGTTGGTTAGCATACTTTGTTTAAATGAGGAAAGCTGTTCCCTTCTTGCAGTAACAGTAATGACTTTTGGAACTGCTGCTGTTCATAAATGAGGCAAGTTACTCTAGGCTTGTTTTTGCAACACACCATGTGATTTACTAATGAAACTACCTGGGTAACTTTTACTCTTACCAAAAAAAATGAAAACACACAGATGTACAAACCCACATTCATGTGTTGTTTTATTGGTGCATTACAACATTACATTTCCTTCACACTGAGAGAGCATGAGATTAAAATACACTGATCCACAAAAAATGCCTTCCCTACACTGACTTTGCACTGGTAATTACAGTGTCTGCAGATCCCTCCATAAGTTTCACTTCATTATGTCTTTCACAATTTTAATTACATTTTAATCAAAGATTTATACAGTCTATTTTATGACTTTCAATTTAATTATTCCCATTAAAATGTGTTATTCTTTACTTTTTTGCAAAGTTCACCAATTCATCTTGCAGTATAACTGTTTATGCTGCATTACATTTCATATTCCAAACTTTTAACAGCCAATGCTCATTTAAGGGCTGCCAAAGCATTTCCCATCCCAAAGAAGATAGCTTATTTGTATCAAAAGCCATTAAAATCCAGGAAATGTATACAGCACAGTCAGGAGGCCTCACTCATTTTTGAGAATAATCCAGATCTATATAAAAACATGCAAAATGCACTACGCATCAGTAATAAACTTCTAATTTTGATTTAAGATTTTTTGACATTTGCATATAACCTGGAAGACTAGGGTTCCTGCTGAAATAAAAAGCTAATGGCAAAGCCCTACACAGTGTAAAGACATGATACCCTTACCCTAGGGCTTTTTTTTTTAGCCTCCCAAACGAAGTAATAGAAAATGATATCCCTGTTACAGAATTCTGTAGGATGGTTTAAAAACTTTACAGAAAGATTAAACCTCCACTAAAGTGCGTGGACTTCTAGAATCTAGACTTCAATAACACCAGAGAAATGTTCTGTCCAATGCAGTGCAAATGCAATGCCAGGATAACTTTGCTTTGCTTATGCCAGCTTCATAAACTAGCAGGTGTACACCAGCAAAAACACAATTATGTCTGGGAAACTGACTCTGTTTTAGAGCTCAGAACACTTTAATTACGTCAATAAAAAATCTTACTTCTAACTGACATAGTCAAACTGGTATCAATTTTATGTGTAGATTAGGCCTAATTTCTATACAACCCTACCGGGTTCGTTTCTGCTACATTCTGTTCCCTAATGTCATTTCCTATTTACAGTTATTTCCAAATATCATAACTATTTACACATAGTATGGCTGCATTCTCTTATACACAATTATTTCAGTTGATTCTTAAAGGGTTCCTAATTTACTTACTTTCTATAAGAATTCAAGCGTTGCCAATCAGGAAGTAGCTCTTTTCAAAAAAATCTACACAGCTTACCTTTGATAAAGGTACATGACAAACAAAGACAGTGAGCTATTTGAATCACAAGATGCCTGCAAGGCCAATACATATTCCAACATAAACTATAACTATGGCAGCAGTCTCCTCCAGTCTAAAGCACCATAATAATGGTTATTGATCAACTTCGTCTTGATTATTTTAATCAGCAGCTCCACCCAAAAACTATTCAGCTGTCAAGATGTGGTCTAGAACAATAACCTGAACTTTCATAAGATACCCAAGAAAAGAAATTATGGAATTTGACATTCTGCCATCCAAAGCTACATCATTTCACAGGAATGTGATGTATACTGCATAGTGCATACGTAGCAGGATCCTAACAATAATAAATTAACTAAAGTAGATTGTACACTTAGTAATCTTCTTCATACCAATTGTGTTTTGACTCAGGCGAGTTCCAGCACAGGTCCCAAGCTAACTTTTGCAAAAACCATGCTCAAGAAGATGTGTTGAAAATGTGGGATGGGTCTAATGGAACACTGTTTCCAGCATTCCTCTGGAAATGTTACAGCAGTGCTGTAAAATACCATAAGCATTCATGGCTGTGCGCTCAAAGTCACAAATGAAAATCTTTGCATTTCGTAAGATCACCAATGCTGCAGTGAGTCACTACACAAGGATGAACGTGGTACACTGAGAGTCACAGAAAGCATTGTGTTTCTTCATCTTAACATTTTTAGGATTTTTTGTTTATTTGTTTTAAAGACTTCAGCTTGTTGTACGTCATGGGTGTTGTTTAGTTTCATTTTCTTTTGATGGGAATTACTGCAAGAGCTCTCAAAAAATTGCTAACAATCTAATACCAAGTTTCTAAGCCATCCTAGAAACATATGTTATTGCAAACTGGTAATTTTAACAGTTTGGAATTTCTTGAATGTCAGCATCATCCTGTGGAACTACTAATGTGACTAGGCTTGGCTGCTACAAACTCTTAAGCCTTGATATCTTTCAGCTGCTTGGTCATTAGTAGCTCAGAACAATCCTGCCAAAACTTGATGATTAACACAAAGTTCTCAGAGCATGTGCAGATTTATTATGTTAGAAGACAACAAGATAAACATAAAGATGATGCCCTTACTTATCAAATTACAAAAAGAAATGGCTAGTTACAACAGATGCTGAACACGTGATGAAAAGTGTTGTATGTACTCACCACATATCAAAATCAATGAGTGCTGAAGACAACCAGAACTTTCTAGGAGATACTCAGTACTTCAGAAAATCTGCTTCCAGATCTACTATATCTTCAAACCATATCCTCCTAAAAATTCTCTTAACCAACTCCAAATGGGATTTTTTCTTAATGGTCTTTCCCCTCCCCCCAGATGATCCATCTTTTTGCAGTGAACTGAAAACAGACAATTCAGCAAGTCAATATGAACTGCAAATTTCACTTCAAAAGTATGAGGATGTTATAGCATTAAAAATAAAACATTTCATTTCTGTTTTTAAAAAGGAAAGAAAAAAAGAAAAAAGCACAGACCAAATATATAGTAGGAACACCATGTTAAGTGACTGGTTTGGAGGAAATGTGAGAAGGCTAAAAGTTCATTCTGCACATTTCTCAAAGTCATACAGGTCCTTCGGTTATCCCCTCTAGAGGCAGGCCAGTAGCATTATCTGCTGTAGGTCTCTCTTCCTTCTTCATTGAATTCTGATCTAGTAGGCTGACATAAGATTTATGACAAGCTGTATTACCCAAAGGAGGGTAGTGTTGTCTGTAGCAAATATAAGCAAAAATGAGGCCAATGATCCCTCCAGCGAAAGCATCTAGGTAAGAAAAGCAACAAAACCAGAAGCATGTTACCATAGAAAGGACAGCCGGCAGTGAAAACTGTAAATAAAAGGCATATAATCAACCTGGAAGTGTTTAACCCAGAAAAGGTGAACTACAAAGTCTCATAAACAATTTGGAGTCAAAAACTACAATCATTTAGGATACATACATTCAGCATTTTAGTTTGGGCCATCTCCAACATTTTGAATATCCAAAGGTAAATAATTGGCTATGTTTCAGAAGGAGATGACCTAGGGAAATAGAGAGGCTTCCAAGGGGTATCAAACATTCATTCATCCAACAACCCACATACCTTTCTCTAGTTTGCCACAATTTGCAATGGCCACCACCAGATTTAGGAACAATAGAGCTGAACTGTGCTGTTCAGGGGGTCTAGAGCTCTCCAGCTGACCACAGACAGCTCAAACTGCTGTACCGGCTGCAGTCTGCTTCTCGTATCTGCCTGGGAGCCCCCGAGGAAAGACAGCAGCTAGGATGCCACCACATGGTAAATTGATCCATTCTAATGTTGGCTGCTCTGTATTCTGGATGGCATTCTCCAGTGCAGACAGAGGATGCACGCTTCTGTCAGGAAGTGGGCCAATGTAGCTGGAACAACTCATTTCACTTGCAGCCAGCTCATGAGAGGCCCATGAGAAAGGCAGCCGTCAGGATAAATTGCAAGCTAGGTGAACTGTTCCTAAGAGCACCTGAAGGGTCAGACTGAGTATGTCCGTTAGGTGATTTAACACCTTTTGAATAACTTTCTTTGATGCTATTTGCTATCCCATACTATAAAATAGGATAGGATAGGACAGGACAGGACAGGACAGGATAGAAGCAATTGTATGAGATAGAGTTCCCTAAGCTTTCCTGGCTGCAGAACATCATCAATATTAGAGAGAGACATCATGTAAAGCCGTCCTCTATTTTCTAGCTCTTCAAGCTTTGGTATAGGAAGGATTGCAGAAGCGAGTTGGACATTGACAGAAAGATGGAACAGGGGAATCTTGACAATACTGCTTACCATGAAGAATCTAATTCCACTTGCCAGCTTTCCCTTGTTATTTTAAATGACACTAATCAATGTCTGAGTTACAGCTCCTGCACTTTCTCACACAAAGAACATATCCTTATCTGCAGCTGTGAGGCTGAAACTTGTACCTGAAACTCAGTATTGAAGAATGTAGTCCTTGGCAGAGCAACATTACTGAGTATTCCCTACAAAGTGAGCACATTTGTCAAAACTGCAGAGGAGTGAGATTCTGAACAGCCTTTTAACAGAAATAGCTATGGCAAGAAAACCTGAGAAATTTAAGACTGAGACGGATATTTTTAAGAAATGTGATTATTTATCAGAGTTGTCTGTCAGGGAAGAGGACTAGACTGAACGACCTAGGAGAACCCTTCCAATCCTACGTTCTCTTCCTACATGCAAAAAGGACATAATAAATCTATGACAAGCGAGAGTTAATAGAAAGAGGCTCAAGTGAGATTTTAAAAGCTGCTTGTGTGTACACAGTAATGTCAAGCAGACAGAAACTTATCCTACCCCTACTGGTAGCTGACTAGATATCGGCCAGTTACAGTTCAAAAGTTAGAGTCTGCTACTTAGCTGTCCTTTGCTGCTACGCTTTCCTCTGTTAGTTTGAAGCTGACTCACAACAGCCCTCTCTGGGAGTAGGATGAAAGAGTTTGCAGCTGTCAGTAGACAAATATTGAACAGCCTTAGGAGTACAAAATCCACTGCAATTTTTAGCAGAGGTGCTTTCTGAAAATTCAGTCTTTGAGGTCACTTTTTTCCTGATTGCAGTTGCTTGATAGAAGGGGGATGTTACTGCCAGCCCCATACATCTAAAATAGATTTCTGAATTGTTGCTCAGAGGAACTCCTAACTCTCACGGTGGACCTCCATGGATAACATAGGAGGGCACGCAGTCGAGTAAAGCACCTCAAGCAGCCAAGGTTAGGTAGGTTAGATGCTATGAAAACGCAGAACTGTGAAAGTTTACTTGTGGAAACAGTCATATAGTCCCTGACCTGCTACTCAGATCTTAAAATTGGCTTTCATTGTTAAACTTAAAAGGACTATTCAAAACAAAATTAAATGTGACACTATGATGTGCAAGCAGCTTTTTTTTTCTCTCAGTTAGAGCTGAATCTAGTTCTCCTTGAAGTTAGTGAGAGATAGAGAGGGTCTCAGCCAGCGCACACTGGATCACTCAGCAGTTACCGTTCCCTATGCTCCAGCGCGCACCATGAGGCTAGAACCCTGGAAGTGTGCCTTGACAAACGGCAGCTCTCTCTCCAAGTGAAATGCATCATTCTCTCATTCAAAGCATGCTGAATTAATAAGAGGCATTTATTAAAATGTCTTTCAGTGCATGTAAACACAAACACTTCCTCTTCTTAACTGGAGCAAACTACATTTATTGTAGGTCAAAGATACTGCACTTTGCAGTTTTACATTAATCCGTTAACTATTTCACATTTGTGTCTCCTGTAGTTGCGAAGCTCATTGTTTACGTGCCTTACACGCCACACTGGCTCAGTGGAGCACTAGTGCAGGAGGTGACAAACGAGAGGTGGATGTATATTTTATGCATCATTACTAAATTCTATGCGGTGCTGTCTCTCATACTCCTACGCCACAAACATTATAAGCCAACTCTACAGTACAGAACAAGTATATGGGACAACATAAATGATATCATGCAGTTCCAGACAATGTCATGAACTAATGAGGAAGACATCGTTTGCATATGTTGCAACTTTCTCCTCTGAAAACATTCCTGGAGCGTTTCAAGATATTTTTGTTTCTAGATTTTTTCTTACTGCATTATACTAGCATTATTCACATCTAAACATTACAAACACTTCCTATATTAGTTGCTAGGTGAATACAGCAACACATTTTTAAGTTAGCACTTCTAAATGAACCTGGGATCAAATATTTGTTATATAGCTATTTTTGAAGGTCCGCCATAAGAGTTTTTAAGGCTTCACTATTGCTTTAAATTACAGTAAAATTCCTTAGAATAATAATTCTGTCACATTTGTCAATTCCTAAATATAAGTGGAGGTATAATTCCAGCTAATTAACAGAGAACACTTATAAAATTCAAACTATTTAATTTGAAATAAATTCTAGCATCTTGAACTCAAGAGGTCTACAAGGAAAATAAGCTGATTTGTATTTACATACATAGAAAGGTATATACATCTATATAAATGACTTCTAAATATCTGGACTAAGTTTAGAAACAGCCTTTTATTTACCGAAGATGATTTGCTGGATTTTTTTTGTCCTTTTCCAATCTAACAGTTAAAAACAAAGTACTAGATATGGGATACCCAACTCTCCTGATTTTACGAGCACAGTAAGAAAATACTGATATGGCTTAGAGCCTAAACGTCTCGTCACAAACACTGGAGAGCTGAAAGAAAAGACAAAAAGTACATGAAAGAACAATGTTAACTGGGGTAGTGTTCAAACACAACCTACTGCTGTTGGCTTTAGCAACCCTTTGTGGTTTCTTCGTTCCACAGCTGAGAACAGAGATTATACCATCAATCCCAGACTGGTATACAAGCTGTGTTTGAACTATCAAGAGCAACATAAATTTGAAGAGCTATCACTTAGCTCCTAGAATAGTCTGGTACATTCAGTAGCTCCACTGACTTCACTAGAGCTACTCTAACAAACATCCACTGAAGATCTAGCCAACTGTGCGATTATAGTTTATTCTCTCCCTGTTATGTTTAAGTGCTGTGCAGACAGCAAATACCTAGAAGTCACAAGCACTCTCTCATAGCTTCACATTGCAACGGCTGGCAGACACATGAACACCGTAAAAATAAAGACGCTGATCTGAGGGCATGAACAAGTTTAAGGTTGCGTGCTGTACTGTCTCACTACTTTTATTTTCCCCTATCATAAGGACTCCCAGAGAAACCAGGTCTGAACACACACTGCGAATCATGTCAGGTCCTTTCCACTCCACTCAATACACTCAGCTTCAATATAGTTAACATCTTGATGCAAATGTCTCTTGCCATTCTTTGAGACTGACTTACAGATCATGCATCCCTATTTATATTCTGTCTCAGGCCGCGTAGATATGAGTCCTTGGGAATCTCACAATCATTTCTATATAACTTAGGCTACGATGGATAAATCAGAGCCTTCTTCTTCTGGTACAGCTAGGTTAGTAGCACCCGATGAGATGAAATTTGTTCTAGCTGAAATCCCTATTAGATATGCAACCTAAGAAAAAAATAAGTCAATACAGGTCTGAATTCACTTTGTTGAAATATTGGGCTGAAGGAAACGTTCTCAATGCCAAACTTGAATATTACATCCAAGTTTTCAGGTCAGAGTCGTATCACTTTTTTTCCAGCTCAATGTGTGGGCAGAATGACCGATTTAATTACTGCCACAATGTAGAGATCTACACAGATCTGTCCTGGACCCAGGTTAATGTTTTGATTAATGATATTTCGCTCACTGGGCAATGGAATAGGAGTTGCATTATAAAGTGTACAGATGAAGGAAAGTAAAAAGAAAAAGAAAAGTTACAAGAATAATTGTTTAGACAGAAATACTGCAGGATTTATATTTGAGTTATGGTGGCTCATTAACTATAATGTGATGCTACCACAGAAATGAACAACTCTGCTCTGCGATGTTTTAAAAGGAGTGAAGTATGCATGACATGGTAGGTAACTATTCCTTTCTACCTGGCAACTGTAAAGCCTCAATTGAAGAACTAGGTCCAGTTTTGGAAAGACCTTAAGAGAAATCCAGATGAACTGGAAAAAGCACAAAGAAGAGAAGTAACAATACACACAATTTTTAGAGAACATTACCAATAAGATAAGATTTAAGGAATACACGGAACTTGAGGGGCTAATATGAGGATATAGTACAATGTTATGAAGAGAATGGTGCTCAATTATTCAGTGTTGCCTTCGGGAAGGACATGCAGAAAATCAGCTTAGCTGGCAGTAAAGACAATTTAGGTTAGATACGAATAAAAAATTTCTACCTGTGAATGTAGTTAAATACTGAGTTAGATTTTATAGGGAGGCTGTGGAATCTTTTTTTTTTTTTAAGAACTGACTAGAAAAACACCTATGTTCTTTCAGACTCGCTATTTACCTTTAATTCTTTCACACAAAATTGCCACTTAGTTAGTAAACTAATATTTTCAGAACTAGAAACCTATATGGAGAACTAAAAACTTAAAAACAGTCAACGTTTTCAGGATCCATAATATAACGCACTACAATTCACTAATACCAACACTAAGACTTTGAACATTACATCTTCCTGCCAAACCAAAGCGAGCTCATAAAATACTCATAATATTAATGTGCTGAGCCCATTCCATGGCTTTTTAATGTAAGGTTACTCCATTTCATCTCTCATCTACAGTACACTAAGTCCTGTACATTATATTGATGGTCCTTGTTCATTCCCAATAGTATAGTTAAGATTCTATTACAAAGTCACCATAAGTAATTTAAAACAATTGGCTGACTCTGCTGAGCATAAAAGACAAGGCCTGAGCATCTGTGCTGTATTTTACAGGGTGAACTAGTCTGTCCCCTGAGAATGAAGTTCTTCCAGGCAAAAGCTAAGGTCACCTGCAAGATAATGTCTGCCAGCACTGTACTTAGCTTGGGAAGAACCATCTGAGTTTTCAGCTCCATCTCCTTAAACTTTAAAGACAAAAATATGAGGAGCTGTAATGGATGCAATCACAACCCCTTAGGTGTAGTTTTCTTCTATCATATATAAAATGCACCATAATTATCTGCCTCACAGCACATGTTTCAGTCCATAAATAATTCGCACTCTTGGCAAGATATACTACACACTGCAAACATGCATTCAAAAAACTAGAGAGTAAACTCATACACTCCCATTCATTCATTCAGCTCTGCTGCACACACACACACACACACACACACACACACACACACACACACACACACACACAGACACGCACACACACACACACACACACACACACACACACACACACACACACACACGCATACTTCAGATGAGCCTAGCCTTACACACTGAGCGCAAGATTCATAACATTGCCTTCTGTTCTGCCTACCAGCTTGACCAGGCAAGCATCTCAGGTTCAGCAGCTTTGTGCTGGATGCTCTCTCCACCGCGGTGTGTCTACGAGCAAGAGCAGTACCGAGCCCTATAACAAGACAAGGACTCTGCAGGAAACCAGGAGACTTTTTAAAGAACATGTCAAGGCTAATGATTTGCGGTTAAGTGGCTAAGGGAGAAGAGGATGCTGTTTGAGTACAAAAAACCAGAGTGAGCAAAAGCATGTAACAGGATGAGCTTTGCTCTGGCATATGGACTGCTTGTGTATAAGACAAGAAAGTGCTCAGCAGGACAGAGGTACGGTATACTTAGTTGAAACTAGGTAGAGGAACCAAGGCTGGTGTAGAAGGACATGTCTTAGAAAATATGTCAGGTAAACCACATTTAACCAGTATGAACCAGATAATGGAAGGGAGCACTCAGAACCTTGAGGGGAGCAGAACTCGCAAGGTCAGCTGTACCAAGGTAATCATATCAGCAATACCACATAGAGCCAAGATGACCTCGGTAACAGTACCAGAAATACTAACTTTGGGTACAGATGTAGCAAAATGTGGACAAATGGGGAAAAAGTAATTATGGGCAGGTTTTTTCCTCAGGAGGGGATTTGGGTGAAGACAGGGAGGTACAAAGGCAGTGAAAAGGAGGATCAAGAAATCAGAAAAGGAATAATAAGCTTAAGTGAAGAACAGCTGGTGTTACACAATCCAGAAGTGAATATGGTGCACACGGGGAAGAGAGGATGCTGTCGCATATTCCTGAGACTGCAGCGTCAGTGCTAGCTCATGGAACCTCACTGAGAAACCTTTTAAAAGTTATCTGCTCTTATTATAGCTTTGTATTATAATGCTTTATTATAATGCTGCCTCATTTATATGAGAATGTTCATTTAATATGGAAGATCCAAAGCTTCCACTAGGAGCACCAAGAAGTAACTCAAGAAGAGATTAGGACTAAACATCCTTCAGTCTAACTATGCTTCACCCTTCAGAGTACCTCCCATTATTCATTATATGTAAACATTTAAGGATGCAGGTTCACCCAAGGACACGTTTTGTACAACTCAGCTACACATCAAATGCTGCTGCCACAGTCTTATGAACCATCTCCCATTCGGTCAATAATTGTCATCCTTCTCACGAAGGTGAGGTTTACAATTATGCAGCGTGTTTCTTCAGCTTTGTGATGTTTTTTAGGATCAAGAAGACACTGCATGCTGCTTCAATAAACTACTGATCAATATTGAATACATTCAGCATTTATTCATTTGCAGTTACAAATTATGCATTGGTACCACACGTATGGTACATACTGAATAATCAGAGTACTATCTAGTTAGCATTTCCCAAATATCAGCCTCAAAATATTTGTAGCCCAAAGCCATGGAAAATCCTTTTTAATAGGATATAACAATAACATGAGATAGTAGTTCTCTCCCCTAAATAGGAGCTGTCTTCAAATCCTGTGGGACTGACGACTCCTTGAGAGCAGTTACACTCTTGGTCCCCCTTTGCTCTCCCTCCCCAAAAAAGAAGAGAATAGAAAACATCAGACTTTACAGTAAGGTTATCATTTTGGGCAGAATCTGTTAAAACATATACTACATAGCTGTAGTATCTGAAGTGTCAATAGTTCTCAAGGCCTGCACCCACCTCGTGGTTGTATGCATGCTTTGACTAGAATGACACACAGAGTATCATGTGCATCAAATAACCAGAATATAAATATGCAACTGAGTGCATCTTTGCAATGACTAGCTATGCACAGATGCTTCAGTCTAGCCTAACGCACATATAACCAGGTATTATGCAATTAAGTGCATAGGTTAACAGTTACCTTACAGGTACCTGGAAAAAAAGAAAGCAAGGAGCAGGACACAGGCCAGACTTACTCTGATGGGCCAGATTCAGCTCACAAAAGATAGCTGTGGCACTCCAGCTCAATGCAATGTATCAGGAAACTTGCTGAAAAAGCTCAGTGATCTCTTTTCAGAAACCGTCCAAAAAGCTTTGATGTACATTGGTATAAAAAATACAGACCTGTACAGGACCAATACTGTATTTGCAGACACTGAAACCCTCAGCATCAACCCAGCAGCAAGGAAAATCTGCCCTGACATGACATAATGTTGTAACTCACGTGAACTCAACGCATAAAGTTAACCAAAGAAATACAATGCTAATTAAAAAAACAAAAAACAAAAAACAAAAAAACCCAAAGCAAAACAGTAAAAAGGTATTTCCATAGCTCACCTTGCCAGTGATGCTTGTAATCACACATACGTGACAGGGCAATCATCATGGCACAATAGAGAGGCAGAATTGCTGCACAAAGCCGCCAGCTCTTCCCTCGGCCATTTTCAGTGAAGCAATGCAACTTTCCAGCTAAGTAGAAGGTGGTAAAGCCAAGGCCTGAAAATGCAACTGATAAAGAAAAACACAGAATTACTGTGCTTGGTCATTAATGCCCTGTACGATGCCCTTTGGTTTGGACAGCAGGATCCCTCTACTACAGAGAAGTCTTGATCTTTACAGGATGGCACTAGGAGCTAAGTTAAACTGAAAAGCCCCATATACAAAAATTGATGGAGTTTCATAACTTGAATGATGATTCCCATGTAACCAGATAAATAATGCCGTTATAACTTACTACTTTAAAAGGATATAACATACTTTCTAGGCAGTTTTTTGCTTGTTTATTAGTTTTTTAAAGCAATCATGAACTTATGAACCTTAAAAATACCCACAATACTCTCGAGTCTGATTGGGAAAAGGTAGCCTCCCACAAGATACATGATGTGCATATGTTCTCTACATCAGTGGCATTAACTGTGTAGCAATAGAAGCAATCCAGGCAATTACACACTGCAAACCATATTCTTTTCCTCCTCACAGATACTCAACTGTCATCTGTCATGTCTGCAAATACTGTGGTACCTCTAGACTTTCTGTCTTTTCAATAGGAATGGAATTTTCTCTTTCTCCTTTAGCAATTTACTTTTTTCCTCTGGGGGAGAAAAGTGGCTGCAGAAAGCATGCCTGATATTCTTTTCACGTTAAAATAATCATTTAGGCAAATTTTTAACTTGAGGCACATAAGGCTTTTCAAGCTTAACCTTCAGCATGTCTTTCCTGATTTGAGACCTATTCTAGAAACTTCGTATTCAAAACAGAAAAGGATTCAGTGTATATTACTATTGCATTATATTTAAACGATATTTTTAGATTCCATTAACCTGTTTCCGCTGCACCTGCCGAACTGGCAGTGATGACAGAACTCAGATACTAACTTTCTATACTGAATCTTTTTCCACTTGCAGCTGTTCACATTCCGGAAACATTTTTAAATATGCATTTTTTTTGACATTTAAACACTTATTTTCCTGTAGGAAAATTAGTGCTGATGCTGCACAGGTAGCTCTGTGAAACACATCTTCCATTTGCTCCACAAAAATCATATTCAGTTCTCCTGCAGACTGCACAGAGACCAAAATGGAACATAAAAATGTAAACTACAGTTAGAAAAAACTACAAATATTTATCCAAGCATTTGAAATCCTTTATCTGACTATCTTTATACTCTTTACCTTTGTGATACCCAGCCATCACTATGACAGGTAATTGGTAACATTCATAAAAACAAAATTCTCTGGTCCTGTTGTCAGTTCATCTAATGGTAAAATTGCCATTAGTGCAGGGTCAGATATGCAACTTTTTTCTAATCTCCTGCTAAGGCCTTTCAAATGCCTTTCTCCTCATCTTCCCAAACAGTAAATGTGATAAAGTTCTGCAGATGAATCTATGCAATGGTCAATTTTAGCTGAAAGCACAGTGGAGTAGTTTCATAAGTTTACACTACATAGCTATTTGAATGCAACTGCTGAAGACCTGCATTTCACCTTTACATGCACATGCATTGCATAGTTCTTTTGACTACATATGGCAGAGCAAGACAGAAGGGTGATTAGGCATCAAACTGGTATGCCAAATATTTTGTTTCCTAGTAGCTTTTCAAATAGTGATGATCCTGTATTTTTCCTGTCAGAAGATGGTGGAAGGCAAACTTCAAAACATAGGTGGCTCAAACAAACCTGAATAAAGAGTTCTTGCAAACTGGGTTACTTCTCTTGCGTACAGATATTTGAGAGTCATATAATAAACTTGCTTTGCCTTTCAGACTACCTAACTGACAACAAGAAATCATTTCTTCTGCATTTCTATGTCACGGTGTTCTTGAAATTAGTATATTTTCCTAAGAGTAGCATCTCTTACATAGAGACAGGCTGTGAGATGCACACTCAGAGCACCAGGCTATAACCACCACGGAAAAAACTCCTGATATGTCAGTGTATGATCCTGACGTCATATTTCAGAAACTTGGAATATCTCCCCTCTCCCCCTTTCAAACATTCTTTCCAACTCTCAGGACTTGGCATAGACTAATGAACTTAGAACAACAAATTAACGTTTCTTCCTCCTTCTAGTGGAGATTTTCTCGTACGCCTCTCGTATTTGTTAGGTTAGCCACTGGCATATAACAAAAGATGACACTGTTCTCTTTTGCACTCTTCATGTTGCACTGGATAATTTTTGTGCCCTTGTCTTTTGTATCAAAGATATGCAGGTCATTATAGGGTTATTTTGTGGCCAACAACACACACTTCTGGGAGAGCAGATGTAGAGTTGACGTTCTGCAGACCTTTGGAAGTAGAAACAGACATAAACTTATCTAAGATCGCAGGGGCAGGACTTGTTTGTATTGTCCCATCTTCCAGTTGTGAAACGGGAGTGAGCGAAATCAAGTTTGTCACAGATGCTCAATATCAAGCCCAATCCTAAACTGAATCCTTTCCATACAGCCCCTCAAAAATTAGCTTCATTTTCACATTTTCATCCCACATACCTTTTTATTTTTTAGATCTTAACAAAAAGATAAACTGAAATCCGACCACAGTATTTCTAGACAGAAGCACAAAGTGCTTTGTGGCTTCATTCTCACAAGACCTACAACGTCCAGCCATCTAGAGCATTTAAAGAAGAATTTAAATCTGATATTGACTCTCCTAAATCGACTTTCTAAACTGTCAGGTGTAATCTTCCTGTGCTAATATGCCTTCATGTTGTGGATTTACATTGCCCAATCCATAGTGTTGATCTTCTGTTCACACATAGTCTTATTTAGAATTGCTAGAATTTGATAAGCAATTCCAATCCAGAACCTTTCCCCCCACCAAAAGCCAGAAAAACAGAAAACAGAATTTGCATATCATTCTCAACAGCAACATGTCTTATCAGAGCAAAAACATGCAAGAGAGATTTATGAGCTTCTTACAGGATGAGATCCTAAAAAGAAAAACAGCAACTGAAATACATTCCTATGTTAATGTTCATAGCTTTATATTTTATTAATGCTGTGGGAATATAAAACACCTCTGATATACAGAGAAACAGATTTCATCATGAATACATCAATATTTGCATGTTATAAGAAATGTCGGAAAACCTTTTCTTCATGCACCTGTAAGTGCTTGTTCCTTAAATTCTTTAATTTAAAACTTCAAAATTGAGCTTTCATATTCACAATTCAAGCACAGCAAAGCTGAACTGCAAAAGCAGTGAAATATATATAACACAGCAGAAGCCAGTGAAATACTGTACTGCATTGCATTGCAATGACCTAATTTAACTCCTAATTAACAAAAGACAAACTTTTTCTTAAGATAACATCATCACTTGTTTTTGAGGTGGGTTTTAGCTTGAGATCTTCCTTGGCATTTATCACTTACGAAAAATTCTGTCTTGAGGAATCTCAAACAACTGACTAGAAAGACCAGCAGTTAAAGAATTTGCTTTAATGCAGCTCTCTTAGTAAGGTAAAGTCTTTTAAACACAAAGAGACCTTCAAACTGAACTGAAGTTACTTATTATGGAATTGAGCAGATAAAGTGCACAAATCATGTGAAATACTTACTGCATATTCAAATTGCTGACTGGAAACCAATTTTTTTCTCTACACTAATCTACATTATAAACATGCTGTCTGTCACAATGGATATTTTAAAGAGGTAAAACAGCATTCGAGGATACCCTTAGACAAGGCAGCTATGTACATTTTTACATGTTCATGATTTCTGGACTTCTTGCTAAGTGTCTATGGAAGTCATTAAAAACTTTATGTTTAATTATAAATATCCATTTTGCGGACTTTGACTTTTTTTAAGACTTACCTGCATGGTGATACATAACCAAATGGTAAAACAATTAGAGATGTAACTGGACAAATTCCATAAAATAAAATATAGGTGTCTTACAGAGTTATAAATTATTAGCCCTGACATGCTAAAAGTAAGATGGGAGATAGAAGTATAGAGTAAAACCAATTAACATCACTGGACGAAGTTCAAGATGTATTTGACTTCATAGAACATAAGCAAGTCAACATTTCAGTCCAGGAATTTTGCCTTTTATCTTCAGGTCTGCTCTGTTCCCTCAAGGCTACAGCGTAACCTGCAGATCCATATCCGTATTGTCCCAGAGATGGATGGCAGAAGCCTACGCATAAAGGATCTCTTATTCCAACGTATGGTGGACAGCAGCAGCAGATCTAGCTACATGGGCCTTAGATCAAACCTTATGATATTAAAAAAAAAGAATTACTTCTCCATAATTTGCATTTTTTCAGAATCTACAACTTTTCCAAGAGAAGGTGCTCATGAAAGAATATAGAGAGTTCAGCATATGCAGGAGACACAAAGGCAGCTTTTGCCTTAGGTGGTTGGTGTGTACCTGTACACTGAAGGTCAGGAAGAAAAGACTGACTCATAAGCACTATTCCAGGGGGACTTACATCTGATGCGTGATGGAAAAGTAATATAATGATGCTCTAGCTTTTGGCTATGAAACTAATCTTCTGCAGAGTGGCTTTACATTGCAATATTGCAAGACTGATGTTCCTCAGCCTGGACTGTGCACATCCAGAATAGAGCTCTTTGCTCCACGGTCCCAGTGTGTGCCCAACCGGCAGCAGCAAAGAACATCATGTTAACAGCTGAATGCTATGGGATGTGGGAGTACACATTATAAAGGTAACTATATATTCTGAAACTATTTAACCGCTGTGCGCTCCATGTAACCTACTTCTTTGCTTGATGGCTATACTTTGAAAATGTGGTCAGTCAATAACACTAAGAAAAGCAATTCACTCTCTAAGAAAGCCTGGGCCTATAGGTGATATTTACATTCAAGAATCGGTCAATTAGTATAATATATTTGAACAGACTTTTTTTTTCTGCTCAAGTTAGAGTCAATAGCTCCTTGAATCACAGAGAAAACGTGCACGCACACGCACAGGTATGTCACATGTTCTCTCATATATTACATACATAATATATTATGTTACATATGTAGTTAAAACTGCCTAATGTCATAATAAGACAGCTAACATTCTGCCTAAGAAGACAGATTGCAATCAATGAGTAAAAGCAATGTTCTTCATCTATACAAATACTCCTACTAAGCTGTTTTATTCCCAGATTATAAGAAATTCATACTCTGATTATATAAAGAAGGCAAGGAGCAACATGAAATCGTAACCAACTCTCTTAGCAAACACTGGCATAAACAAAAGTGAGCAAAAACAGTTTGCTTTAGTTTAAAACAGTGTTAACTAAAGTCAGGTGCTGAGGCAAATTCCAGATAGAAATATTTAATTGATTTTAAACATCGGAAGAAGAGAAAGGAATGATTCAGACATACACTATAAAGAAACTGGCTGTTTTTTTTCAATTGGTGCAGCTAATACAAATCAAAGCCCTGATACAAGTTGCTGAGCACACGAAAACTCCTCCTCTGACAAGCCATACGTTCTGTGAGGGCTTGATAAAACACTGTAGATTTTGCGTACCTATTGAAATACAGAATATGGAATATTTGCATTGCAGCAGCTCTGAAAGGCCTTAGCTGAGATAGGATTGTCATTATGCCAAGTGTTATGCAAACACACAGACAAAACACTCCCACAAAGCTTAGAGACTAAAGATAAAAAGAGAGAGGAGGTGGAGGTGCAGCGAGCTAAATGGATTTGTCCAGGCAAGGATGAAGCCCAGCTTCTGGAAAGCCAGGATCTGTGCCCTATCTCTAGCCTCATGCTGCCTCATTGCTCTCCCTCTGCATTCAGAAAGATGTTCTCTTCAAATAGGGTGGCTACAGCTTCTTAGGGAATTAATGGAGAAGAAGGGAATTTTGGAATGAAAGGAAAGTTTGAGTCTTACAGTAATAGTTGCTTTGAGTAGACATATAGGGGATAAAAGACTCAGAATGAGAGGAAAACAGACTAAGCAATATTTGATTTGTCCCCTTAAACTTCCATTTCCTGGCTCTGCTGGCAGCATCACAGACATGCTTTGGGGCCGATGGGGCTTTGTCAGTACCAGCAAAGATACTGCATCTGCAAATCTTCCATCTTTCTGAATAGATTTTTGAAGGGACTCCTGATCCTGAGCTCTGTAATGCCTGTGATAGACGTTTTGGATTTCTTCAAAGGAATCAGAAGAGTTCATACTGATAATGTTTTTGCTGCATTTATATGGTTTTATTTCAAACTATTATCACCAAAGAATGTTTAAAAATGAATATGTGCTCTCCAGATAATATTTTTGGTAACTACATAGCCTGTTGTGAATAGGCATCAGTATGGGATAAATTAAATCCCTTTGCATTCTTTTTCGTACGTATCCCACCTGTTTCATTTTTTGTTAGTGTAGACTTACTGGTTATGTAGACCTGCAAGTCAAAGGTGTCTAATTCATTTTGTTTGGAGTATGGCCGTAAGCCATTCAGAGACTGTACTGCAATGTCTGTGATGCTATTCAAGCCAGCAGGGTGGTAGAGAGGAAATATGCTCTCTTTCTCTGCTTATCAAATTAATTCCCTATTCCCATTTTCAGAATGAGACCCGAATACCAGTTGCACACGGGATAATCAATTTAAAGTCACTACTTTAAGCTAGCCCAGTTCACAAAGCACACTGGGGTTTCACTGCACATAATTTTGCTTATTTTGTTTCCTGAATAAGGACTGTTGAAAAGTTCACAGAGGGCAGCCAGAAGGGACCAGTGGGACTTTTAGTCTGACTTCCAGTATATCACATCATTAAGTAACATCCAGTTAGCACCAGAATGTGAGTTTGGCATCCTCTCACTTTTCAGAGAAATAATCTGAAGATACTTAGAGGAGGAGAATTCCACTATGCGCTCCCCTTTATTATCTCAGATGTATGAAGGCTCTTAACATGAACCAGGTAGAAACTCTAATTGACAAAACCAAGTTTAAAAAGTAAACCACCCTCACCATGGGCCACCTTCATCTGAGGTTCAGATCTGGTAAAACATTTACTGTAGCAGGAGAAAGATAAACATGAGCGCTTGGGCAGAAAATAAGAAAGGCTCTCCAATAGCCTTCACACAGCAGGTGTTGCTCCTGCTTCACAATAATCATATACATGAAGAACTGATGTAAACACTGCTATAATCACTTTGTAAATTTGCTGAATTACTGATACAGCGTGACCATCCAATCCCTTCAATAAAAATATGGCATGACTGAGCTGCTGGAAAAACATGTCAAACATACAAACAAGCCAATCCAAACCAAACGTCCTCCCCACAGTCCTCCGATTTAGACTGATCTCTTTTTATCTCTACTCAATATACTAGAGACAGGTATTTAATTTGAAATGACCACATATGCCTCTGTAACATGCACTTCTGTGTTTCCAATACCTGGCTCAGGGACAAAGGAAATAAGAGACGAGAGGGAGAACAAGCCTGTCATACTCTTGCAGACTTCTACTGTGCTATAAAACACCAAACTGCACCTAAAATGACAGTTAAACAGCAGCACAGCATAGCTGCTGAATTTCAGCCTACAAGCGCAAGCAATAACATATTTACCTTTTGTTAGTTGTACAGGAGAGTGATTACCTGCTGCAACTGGCTCCTTTGTTGGCAGAATGAAAGCAACGTGTAAAAAAAAGTAAAAGACAGTTGCCGAAATGTCTATGATTTGATCAGTGTCAGCAGCCAGACAATGATTTGTCACTCGAAACTGATGCATGCAAGGCAGTGAGATAATTGCTAGTACAGTATCATTCTTTAAAAGCCTTCATTTAGGAATGGTTTATATTTAACTCTCAGGGCTAGCATTCACGTGTCTTCTAGATGCCGCTGGCTGTTATGGCTGGAGGTGAGAGGTTACAGACATTAAGCACTGACAAAAGCTATGAACCCAGATATGTTTCCAAAAGAAAGCTCAAAATGAGAAGCTTTCCTCTAGAATTTTGTAACAATTGATGTCAGTGCATAGGGGAAAAACAGAGGGATAATTAAAAGTTTAGTGAAAATGTTAAAAGACCATGATCACCCTTTGGATTTCCATATGTAAGCTGCAAAGATCTACATGCAGCTGGAACTGAAAGGAAGTATCGAGTATGTTTGTTTAATGTTACAGCAATATCACAAGTAAAATGCTTCAGAGAAAAAGAAAATTTGCAGGCTTTCTGCCAAGGAGTTCACGTTCCAAGCACCCCTCCTGCAACCGGATCCAAGCATGCAGTACCTTGCCACCACAGAGCACTACAGTGGGGTGATGGTATTCTGCAAGGGTACCAGGTCCAGCTCTTGCAGATCTGGTTCTTAGTAACCAGTAGATGGTAGAAGATGAAAGAGTGGGAAAAAAAGCAACTGAATAGGTTTTCTCTGTCTAATTGGACGGCTTGTAGACTTCTCTGTCTACAAAGTGTTGTTTTGACCTGTAAATCCTAATGGTTTTGAAACTACCAATTTAAGATGAGCACCTTTCACCTTGTTTTGCATAGGTGGAGTACCTGGAACTGTTGATTGGAAGGCACATTTTAAAACCACACCATAATGGTGCTTAAGGCATATCAGGAAGAGCTCCTTTGGACATTATGGTCATTGGAATATAAAAAATCTTGTTAATCTTTCAATCTTTCTATCACCCTCTTACAAGAAAGTGTTCATGGAAGAAGCAAAGAGGATGATAGTGTCTAGAAATGCCATAGACCCCATCCTGACCTCTGATTCTCTCTAGCCAGAAGTTCTAAGTGGCTTTAAAAAGCTACCTGTATGGACCAAACCCATTATGAAATTAAAATGTATAAAGTGAGAAACTGTGAACAAGAATCTGATCTAAAGCCCCCAAAATAAATTATTCATTTTAAAATGTAATTGTTTTTGCAAGTGTTTTCTGGAAATCAAACTACTGCACGAGGATCATCTGAAGTTTTAACGGATGCTTTACTAAGCATGGTAATATAATAAGAGACCTAAGACTCCCTTACACTAAGCAGTTTTTAAACTAAAAAAAAAAAACCTTAACATATCTAAGTGGCAACACATTATGAAACTGCAAAACAACCATTTACAAATGGTCTATGTAACAATCAGAGAAAATGATCCATCTCTTCATCTGTAATGCTTTATACTTGCAATGATTACGGTCTATTTTCCAAAGGCAAACAGCTACTATTCATCACTGGAACTGCACAGAAGCCTACTGCAATTTTAGCTTGGTGCAACTGGTGAATGTTTTCGGTTTCACAATGTTCAAAGATTGAAATATTTATCTTTCCTGAAGGAAAAAGTATGATACCAAACGATTGTATAATTTCTAATATTGAAATTCAATTCAAAGAGGATTTTGTAGAAGTACAATTCCCAGAGAATGTTCTGAGCTTATTATCACAGGCAAAATATTTTTTTTCTTCTTTTTTTTCCTCCAAGTGGGAGGAAAAAAGCCACTTTCCTTTTGGCTTAGTTTTATTTATTTGTTTTTACAAAAAACAAAGACAGACAATTCAGCAGAGGTAATATTAGCAGTAAATTACAAAATACATATGTATGCAAGTATTTGGGCGACAAAAAAAAGAAGGTATCAGACACAAGAAAATGTGGCCTGCTTTGCCACTTCTGGTAACAGAAACTGTGAACAAATCCCCTTTCTCTGAGAACCAAGTAAAAATAAGCCTAAAATGTCTCAGAATCTGGAATTTGGAGAGAACGGGATCAGCAGTCAGACATTAATCAAAAAAGCCGTATCGTTAATATAAGTTACAACAGACTGTTTTGTAAACTCAAACCTGAT
The DNA here is from genome assembly GCF_040807025.1 of Struthio camelus. NCBI lineage: Eukaryota > Metazoa > Chordata > Aves > Struthioniformes > Struthionidae > Struthio > Struthio camelus. The sequence goes on from NC_090948.1 coordinate 6,682,378, forward strand.
CATGCATCAGATTAGAAAGACATGTCTCTCTATAAGGTATGTCTTTTACTCCTTACTCACCATCAAAATCCTCATGCTTTTCAATTACACTTGGTGAAATTACATCCAACCAAGTAATCTATATCGGATTTAAATGTAGGACAGAAAGATATTAAGATGCAACTGGTCCTTGAACATCCCCATGCTGGGGCTGCTCTGGTGTTCTGGTGTAGCTCCTGACTAATGCATTTTGCTCCCTGCAGGCCTGGGAATAGCAAATGTTGGCTGAATATTTTTGTTAGATTGTATCTGCATCCCTTTACGGAATAAAGACCTGACAATATGTCTCTAGCTTCTTAAGAAAAAAAATCTATTAAAACCGAAATCAAGAATTGCCAGATTAATTCAACCAGGTCAGTGCTAATTAAACTGCTACTACCTTGTCAATTATCAATAGCCAGAGAATAATTTTCTCTTTCTGTTAGACCTTAGCATAAACAAAGAACCTACATACAAGATTTAGATCAGTTCTCCAAATCCAGTATAAGTGGTGGCGATCTATCGTAAGCGGCAGTACAGACTTGGCAATGCTTGGAATTGCCTGAGGCGCCACCTCGAGCTGGTGCACAGCTACAGCTGCACGGATTGCGCAGGAGATCTCCGCTTCCTATTCAGGCAGTGAGATCCAGCACGAAGAACAAAAAAAGTTAATTATTCTTGCTGCACTGCAAAGTGCACAGAAATAAAACCTGACCTATCCACTACAAAGCCATTTGGAGCATGCACTTACACTTACCACTGGGGATTTTATGTGAAGGAGAAGGGTGCGGGTAAACTAGGCAAGTGATCTGAAGTCTTCTTCAGCCCCCACCTTATGTGACAAAGTGACCCAGAACGACGTTAACAGGAAAAAGGCTGCACAGATACACTACACTTTCACTGAACTCAACCATGGCTCGATACACAGAAAATCTTAAATAACTCTCTTGAGAGAATCAGGGACTGGCAAGTGTTTACATTCAGTTCACATTCATTCCAGATCCTCTGAAGACGGCAAAAATAAAGTCGCTGTCCATTCTGGAGTACGCTGCAGAACGGAGAGAAATCGCTTTAACAATGTGTACAAAAGCATCAAGTATTTTATTGTAACAAACAGGCATTGTTGCTTTAAATGCTGCCATAAAAAGGCAAGGTAAAGAACATACTTGCTGGCAGGATAAATACCAATGAGGAACCACTGGTTTACACTGATGAGATAATATGTATTAAAAAAACATTTCTTTTTTTTTAGTAAAAAAAAAAAAAAGACTTTTAGAGGTTTCCTTGAGACTCATATGCATAATTTGAATCTCAAACAGGCTTAGTAGGAAGAAATTTATTAGTAGTTCTGGAGCACTAAGCTTTATGGAGCTCATCTCACAAGCCCCTCATGAATTCAAACAGCCTTTATTATTGAGTTTTGAGGTAAATGTGTCAAAGAGGAGCTAAAAAGTACAACACAAATATTCCTGCATATCCTTACAGTTTGAACTGATAAGCCAAAATCCCCCACGGGAGACTTCTTTCCTGTATATCTAAGAAATCTCTTCCCTATTTCCCTCAGTTCTTCTTTAGGAGGATGAAGTATTTCAGAGACACGTTGCAATACAGCTGTTAATTATGAGATTTATCTTGAAAACAGGGAAGTAGCAGCAATTATAGCCAAAAACCTGTAGCCTGTAGCTCATCTGTTACTTAAAGTGCTCATTCTGAGTTGAAGGAAATATGATTACCCTCCATGAAATTACTAGCTGAAGATAATTAACAGTTCAAATTTAGATCGCCAACTATAATTACACGTACTGAAGCAATATGTGATATAAATTATCTCAGGATAGCAAACAATTCTATTGAATTCAATAATTTCTTCACCATGAAACACATAAATCATTTTAATTTTTTTGAACAAATGAATGGCGCTTTAAATGTAAAAATCTTCATTTTCTACAACCAAATTCAATTACTTAGTGCAAAGGGGAAGCAGAACTAGCTGTCCTTTCACTCCAAAGATATAAAATTTTCCACTCTCCTTTTCTTTTTTCAGTGATACAGCAAGACACACCGCACATCTTACATTCATACAATTAGAGCTTCATCGAGCAAATCTGGTGCAAGCATGCACTGCAAAATCAGCTTCTGTATCATCAGAGGAGGCAACTCCTCAGGGGTAATACAACGGTAATGCACTGTACAAAGACAAACATTAACACTTTGAGTGGAATTGTTAATTACAGAGAAAAAGAGGAAATAAAATGTTAAGCAATCAGCCAGTTGACAGAAAAGGGGTGACAGTCCCTACCTGTCCAAGATGATAACTTCATGCCATGGAGACTCCTAGTCTGACTGCCTGAAATTTATAACTGTTTTAGAGAGGGGAAGAAGTAACAGCTTTGTCTCTCCCTCCACAAAATCCAAGCAGTGGACTGGACAGGAAACTAAGTTAGGAGCAATCTTGAAAATCCTTGCTGCCAAAATAAGCAGAGTTTAGCCATGAGGGACAGGTCACGTCTGAATAAATGCAGATATTGGTTTGGGAACCAGCCATCTAGACTATAATTGATGGGAAAAAATAGGCATTTCCAAGGTGTGATTTATCTCACTCTAAAAGAGACGTTTAGAACAGATCAGACGAACTGTGCCTCCTAGTGCTCCCTTGACTAGCAAGGAGCCCTTCTGTGAATGTTTCAGATGAGGAGGCATACCGTCAAGAGACATCTCCGATACACAGGCCCCACTCCACCTCTCAGAATAAAGGCTGCTAAGTTTAATTTCCAAGCATTATCCTTCTGGCATGGGATGGATTAGCTGACCCACTATTTTTACTACAGTGACCATTTCTGATGTGGAATGACAAACATTCAGTTACATTCAGTGTTAACACTGAAGTTTCTTCCTTTTTACATTAGTAAACTATTCCCTAGTTCAATCCGTCACTTAAAACCCCTTTAAGCCCCATAAACAGCTTAAGTAGGCAATACACACACTGTACACTCGTCTCTGGATGAGAGTGTTTCACTGATGGAAAAGCATCAAAGTTTTGCAATATAAAGATCTTCTGTTATTGATTCGTGGCCGGACTCATGAACAGACACATCCAAATTATACTCCTGCTCCTCAGAACAGCATGTTGACATATTTAACTCCTACCCCTTAGTTACCCCACTGCAAGAGGCATTGTGTGAGTACAGTGATTTTTTTTCCCCTCATTCTAGCCTTCTTGCCACATTAAGCAATACCAGTCAATGATATACTATTTATGTAATCAAGCAACAGAGTAAGTTTTAGCCCTTGCCTTTTGATTGTTTAGAGTAACTTACTGGTCCTATTTTTCTGGACAGGATCTTGCTTGCTTGCTGTGTTAATCCACACAAACTCATTGATTTCAAGGAAGGAATGAAGGAATACAGCCAAGGAAGGAAAGACAGGTAAGACAGCCTAATAGCATGAAGAGCAGAAGAGCTAATCATATGATAGAGAACTTCTTGCATCACTGAACACCCTTCACCTGCCCACATGGTATCTAGTCCCTAGTGTCTACAGAAGTTTTCTTACACCAAAAGCATCTGGTCAACCATTCTGATTTCCTTTCCCCGATTAATTCCTGCAACAAAATCATCCACAGACCGCCCCCTGCCCTGAGAAATTTTTTCAAAAAGTGCCTCCTAAATTACTATGCTATGATTTATAATTTAATCCACAAGTCCAAGTTACATTGCTTTCCATTGTGATCACTCCCAGCACGATCATTTTTCCAAAGTTTCTGGCTGATCAAATAGAATGCAGAAATCCCAGTCGTAAAGCGTTCTAAAACCACTGACTAAGTTCAGGTTGAAACAAGCAAAAAGTAAATGCTGAACAGAAAACCATCAGAGAAATACAGGAAATCGGGTGGATTGCAACAGAGGAGCATTGTTAGTTTTAAAAATATTTTGCATGAATATTTTACATGCAGGTTTTGTTAGACAAAACACACTTCACTATTTGCTCAGTCCTCTGCACAAGGGAAAAAAATGATTATCTACTTATTTATCTGTAATATCTAGTGCTTTCTATGTAGAATTAACAATAATATAAAAATCCCAACAAGGATTTTTGCAGATGCTTTGTACTTTTCTCTTTCTGGAATAAATAACATGCTTGATTTCCTGCATTTATCTCATAGCTTTTATCTCAAGAGATTTTTAATATTCCCTTCTTTTCATCAGAGCTAAATCAATGTACTCAGAAATCTTTATGACTGAGATTTCTGCAATGTGATAGATCAGTCAGACATCTCTAAAGAAAGGTACCTGGAATTTTAATTTTATGATTCAGTTCTGAGGGCTTTATTGATTTCTTTTACTTATAACTGCAGTTCATACTCTTAATTTTTACTGAAATATTTCTAGATTGGGTCAGGGTTATTTATATTACAAAAATATATACTTCTATGAGTCAGTTCTAACCCTCTTGCTGCTCAAAAGGGTATTTTGAATCACCCAGTCATTTAGAGACTAGTCCTAACTAGCTCTTGTAGAAGAGCTGAAAACACACATCCCAATTCATGGAGGGTACTCGTACCAGACCACTCTGTAGATAGGTTTACCATTTCCACGGAAACAGAATGACCTATTTTACTTCCACATAGCTCTAGTCTAGGCAGAACAGCCTAATACATATTGTGGTTTAGCCTTATCCAAAGGGAATCCAGTTTATGGGCTCCAAGATCACATGAACCACATTGCAGCAAGAGAGGACTGTCATAAAACTATCTTCAGCAGTGCACTACTGATCAGAACTAAAATGCTGCCATTGAAAGCCTTACATTTAGTCCCAAGAGATTTGGAAATTTACCCCATCCTAAGATTAAGATCAAGGACTACCTCTAGCAATTACGCCTGATCAGACCTGACCAGAATGTTTCACACCTGACGGGACCGGGGCCACGCTCACAAAGTATATCAGCTTCTAGTTATCAAAACAGGAGCTCTGAATAGGTCTAGGATTCCCTATCTTCTTCTTTGTAGAGGAGGATGAAGGGATATCCTTTGCGTTTGGCCTGAAATTAAAATTAGCCTCTGCAGAAAGGAGAGAAACGTTTTAATGCAATGAACATGCAACCAAGCCATGGTTTTACTTCAGCTATTTGCTTCTTTCGCATATACAATGCAGTAGCTCAGTTTCTCTTACCTCTCTGAGTGCTGCCTAAAGCAGTCCACTGTTGAGCTTACCTACCCTTACTGAACACTCCATGTCACAGAACACATCGCTTGGGAAAAGCTAAAAATATACCTGCTGTAGTAACATCTCTACGCTTGGTTTGTTCTTACACAAAAAAAAACCCCAAATGTATTTCAGAGTAGGATGTTAGGACTATGCCACTATGGCAATTCCATGGAATCTCAGTATTTGCCAGTTTTGGATAGAACAGTGTTATAGTGAGGTTTCTGGTTTTTACTTATTTTAGAAGAAGATGATTTTGCTCTATTTCATTCCTAAAGATGATCAGAAATCGACGTACAAGTCTCCTCTACCTACAGGCCTGAGTTGAGAATCATCCATTTTCAAATTAGTCTTGGGCTTTCTGACTTGCTTTGCTCCACAGGAGAAGAGCTGTCACAACAGTTCACAGAGTCAACTTCTTTTCAACTAAAAACGTGGTCAGAAGAACAACGGTCTTAGCTTTGCGTACCTCTTAAGTCTACCTCAGTAGGTAACAGCTACTCAATAACGGTATCATTATCGAGTCTTCTTCAAGTTGTGAAATCAAGTATATGCTCTAACTTTATTTGAAAAGCTCAGGTTAGATGAGAGAAAAGGGAACAGCAGAATTAAACTTCTATACCTAATTGGTATATAATTGGATGTAAGATACAAGATGATTCCATATGTTCTCTCCCTCTTCTCTGGAAGACTCACTCCACTCCTGAGTTCTCTGCATGATATGCTCTACAGGTTAGGTGGGGTGAAGGCAACCTCACCAACTCTTTGGTATCCTATGTAAAAACCACAGACTACAATGGACTGGAAATCACAGTGCTGAGATCAAGGAAGGAACAGGCTGAGCTGATACAATTTGGTTTCATTTCTGATTTTTTCATGCAATCCTTGGTATTGCTAAATAATATACGCTGCTGTGAAGAATCACATTACTTTCAGCTTCCTTTTTTCAAGAAAGTGTGCTAAATTTTACTAGACAGCAGATAGATACAACACCCCAAGATTCAGATCCTTTAGACATTTTAATGGAAAAGACTAGGTGCCGGTGAGAAGCAAAGACCCCTTACATGGCTTGAAAGTAAGCTTACTGTTTACAGGAAAACTGATGGAAAGATACAGGCATGTCCTTTCACCTTAAGGCTCACTGTATCCTCAGACAGATGAGCAGTGAGCAATGACAAAGACAAATAGCATACCTGCATGGCTATATATTTTCATAAAGAAAATAGGCAGGTAAATAGCCACCTCATTTACCACAATAATATGCACCGTAGCCACTTAATAAACTGGCATCTGGGTGATTTAATATACTCAAACTCTTAATAGCTTGTGGAAATTACCTGTTGTTTCCTTCCTAGAAAAAGATGGGAGCAGAAATTTACAGCGTTTGCTTTCCATGTTGTGGACAGGAGAACTACATCCTGAGCACTGTTTCTGAAGTAGTGTTTATTGCCATTCCTGCTCTGTAGGGATGAGGTTGGCAATGCACATGGTCAGTCTCCCTACCACCACCAGCATTCAATGACAGTTGTCAAATGCAAACATTGACAGTAATATTAGCTTTTCAGTATAGTCCCTTTAATTTTGTAAGGAAGGACAGGATAAGGACAGGGCAGTCCCAGGAAGCTAACACAGGAACTCCACTTCTAGGAAGTATGTCAGCGTTGGAGGGAAAGGCATGCATATTCCTTGTGTTTACAGGATGTGGGGCCTGACTTTGCTTACAAAGCAAAAGATGGAAATGCAGTGAGAAAAAAAGCAGTTAGGATTCTTCTCCTTATGCTCATCTGCAGAGAGTGCTAGGGGATCTCCACAGAATAAAATTTCTCTTACATAACCTTAAGCTTGTTACAAGAAATGAACAACTACCACTGTCATTTGTAACAGAATTTGGCTACTTAAAGTAGGAAATTACTGTTCAGGACTGGTCTGAAGATGTAATCTCATTTATTACGCCAGCAGAAAAGGGTAACCAACTAGTTTTCCTATTGCTGTTGGTACTTCCTTTCTTAGAGACATTGCTCTTTCTTCCCACAAATGAGCACAGATAACCTCACGTCCAGGACTCATATAGCATACATATCCTACTTTTAATAACCATGGAACTGACAGTGCACAACACGCTCCACCTGCAAGGTTTTCTTAAAGGTGTGGTTACGCTGAAGCGCACAGTAGGCATTAAGATCCTAATTCTTTGGTCATTGCTCCCATTAACCCTTTTTGCTGATGATTTCTTAGATGTAGCAATGATGATAGGGATACTCCAGCTAATTCCGTTTTAGTATTAATTTTGGTCAGAGCAAGATTTCCTCCAATTTTGGAAGTAAACTTTAACCTCAATTTATGACAAATTTGTGTCTGCTCATCCTGAAAAATGAGGCTATGAAAAATCAGCTCCCCACAGTGTTAGAACCTGGAACGTCACATGCTTGCAAATCTGGCCACAGCAAACTTGGGTCATCAGTAGTGACATATTACCACATGGGGCATTCTGAAGTGCAAGTTATCAAAATGTACACTGAAAGAAACTGTTTCTTTTAAAAACATGAACTTCCTATAAAAAGGGGGTCACACAAGACATAAAAGGGAGTATTTACGTTGTTTGCCATCTTGTCTGAGAAGACTGAGAGGCAAGCGTATGCTGTATCTTGAAAGAGAAAAATCATTCTTTTTTCCACTTCTAAAAGACCATTATTCTTTCAAACATATTAAGAGCCCTTCATCCATCAAGGGAGTAAATAATTCAGAAATATATGACATAATCAGTGTTATCGCCCCTACAACCAAATACACTGATTACACGCTTCATCTCAGATTTCTGATGAAGTTCTCTGATTTCTTCAGCTGTATTCAACAGTAATTGCCACAGCTCTTTTTCAGCCAATACAATACAAAGAAAAAAAGAGAAGAGTTGGTCCATAGCATAGTGTTAACATTCACACTGGAAGTAGTTCAGATCAAATGGAGATATTACCAAAAAACAGTTTCTTCAAATTTTGATTTTCCCTTGAAAAAAAAAAAAGGAACCTCTGGAATAAGTAAAGATTTCCACTAAAAAAAAATAAAAAAGACAATTTAGCCAGAAATCAACTTTTTAAATTAACTTATGTTAACATTCCAGCTACAAAAATAAATCACAGAAGTATTTTATCGGAAAAATGCACATGGTCATTTCACTCACATTATTGCTAATACAGCACTTTTATACAGACAATATTTTTTAGATTTTTTTTTCAATTTATTAACATGAATCTATCCAGCTCTAATATGAAATTGTAAATTTAATTATCTCTTCAGGCACCCTATTATTGAGTTGATTTTTATTTTCATCAAGTTGTTCTTCCAGTTAGAAAGTTGTATGAAATCCATTTGCGTCTTTCTATTTGAGATCAATGGCCAACAGAAGTCTCACAAAGTTAAATACAGGGAAACACAAAGTCCTGCATCTGGTGAAAAATAACACCGTGCACCAGTATACACTGGGGGTTGAACAGCTGGAAAGCAGGTTTACAGAAAAGGATCTGGGGGCTGTGGTGGGTAACAAGCCAAACCCGAGCCAGCAACGTGCCCTTGCAGCAAAGGCCAGTTGGCAACCTAGGCTGCATTAGACAGCGCGTTGCCAGCAGGTCAAGAGAGGTGATCCTTACCCTCCACTCGGCACTGAGGAGGCCACATCTGGAGTACTGGGCCCAGTGCTGGGCTCCCCAGCACAAAAAAGACATGGACACACAGGAGTAAGTCCAGTGAAGGGTCAGAAAGTTGATTAAAGGATTTGAGCACGTGGCATGAGGAGAGGCTAAGAGAGCTGGGATCGTCTAGCATCGAGATGAGAAGGCTTGGGGAGGGATGTCATCCTTGTGTATTAATACCTGATGGGAGGCAGTAAGGAAGATTGAGCCAGGCTCTTCTCAGTGATGTTCAGTGAAAGGACAAGAGGTAATGGCCTCAAACTGAAATACAGGAAACTCTATTCAAACATAAGAGAAAACATTTTCACTGTGAAGTTCATCGGGTACTGGAATAGGTTGTCTAGAGAAGCTGTGGAAACTCCATCCTCAGAGATATCCAAAACCGAACTGCACATGGTCCTGAGCAACCTGCTCTAGCTAACCAGAAGCAGGAACGCAAGCTTGGTCTGTGGCTGGATACAGAACTACGATACTTCTGACTGCCAGCCCTGTGTCTATTTTACTCTGTTTAACTATCTATTTCTCTGATAAATAACACACAAACATAAACAAACCTTTGAGATCAGATCAGCAAGTTCACCTAGTCTGGCAACAAGTCAAGACATACTCATTTATTCTATTATCATAAGTTAAAGGACACACTCTTGCAGCAGCACATCTGTGCTTGCTGTTGGTGATCTACCCTCATTTATATAGATGAATTCTGGGTTAAAGACTCAGTTAAAATGCCATGGGTCTTCCTTCCTTTGACTCAGAGCTCTGTACCAAAACTTGTCACCACCAGCTGAGGAATACAATCTGCATCCATATTTTTAAGCCTGAATCTTCACAGCTGAAATCTTTGGGAAATTAATTATGAACAGCTCGTTCTGTGATGAGCAACAAGACTTGGATTTCTATGAATTTCCTTGATAGCTGTATTTTCTTCTTATCTTCTGCAGTATCTCTCGTTTTCCAGTCTTAATTCCCCAAACTGCCTACTGTCTTCTTTCATAATATACACAAATTATGCTCAAGTCCTCCTCTGAAATCTACCTGCAGTCCTGGCAAATGATGCTACTCCTAGTCTAAATCAATTTTCAGCCAACAAGTAACAGTGCAAAAACATCCAGTAAACTAGTCAAGTATGCGTTTTTATATCTTACCCAGATTTGGTCAGAGCTCTATCAGTTCTGTCCAAAACTTTAGCTTTTTAATAAAGATATTTTGAAAGATCTTTCATAAAATTCTTTCTTGACAGCATTAACTATTCATAAGTGACATTCTATTTTGCTAACATAAATTTGAAAAAATAAAAAAAACTACTGGATACTAGAGCCAGCTTTTCAAAGGTTTCACATGGAAGGGATGGAAATTCTCTCGAGTTCATTTGCTCCACCTTCTAAAATGCTAAATTTTAAATGCATCCTGAAGTTTATTTAGGTAGTGTCTTTTAAAAAAAAAAAATTCACTGCTAGTAAAGTACATGCAAAATGATGCATTGTGAAATATTTCTTGAATTGGTATGTGCATAAAGCTACTTAAAGTAACAAAGGATTGATATTGAAAAGAACTGTTCTGATTTCATTCCCGGTCTTTATCACTGAATATCTGGTCCACCTGGAATTGCTTTGTTGCATGTAAAATTGGTATTAAGGTTTATTACCCATGCACTTTCTCTGCACTCTAACGTATAAGGCAATAATTAAACTTAACAAAAGGCTTCCATATGATGGTAACTTTTCAACAATAAATATTAAAATAGTTAGATATTACTGATTTTCAGATAACTAATGTTACAAGAATCTAGTTTCACATTTTGTTTGTGGAAAGATCTTGTAAATCTGACTCAAATATCAAAATGACATCACTCATGAGCTAAAAAGGAAGAAATGAATTACAAATAGCCTTCCATCCATCCCACTAGTATACTATATGCCTGCAAATTCAGTGTTCTTTTCAGCTGTCAGCAGTGCAGGTGGTTTATGCAATTAACTGCCCCGTATGTTCCCTGTTCACTGTATAACTTCATTGTATTTTTCTCTTATCCATCTTCATATGTTCCATTCAATTAAATATTCTTTACTCATGCATTCCATTTCTCTCCAACTGCTATACTGCATGATCATTATATGTATTAAGTCCAGACAACATCAACTTTTTTTTTTTTATGGATTTCAGTATAATTTGTGCTGTTTGTTTCTTTAATATGCCAAATCATTCTGTCTATATGTCCATCTATCTTGTTGCTCATATTTTGTTCTACATCTGTTACTTGATGGTGCTGTTTGAATTGTGCCGCAAGGAGGGAAAAATAGCGAAGAGTCCTGAATTATGTATAAATATGTACTTTCCAGCACTGCAAGGAATAATTTGAGGAAGGCATACATTCTTGCTTCTGCTGCACATTGGGATGGCTGATCTGGAGGAAAATTAGCACAGAACTACAAAAAAAACCATATAGCAAAGCACAAATCCCCATCGTACTTCACCAAACACTCAGGAGAAACACTGTCTTCAGAAGCCCATCAGAGGGATGTCAGACTTCTTCCAGTTCTTATTCCAGTCAGCACTTCCAGATAACAGAAGTTATCATCAAATGTTCAGTACCTTCCATCATTTTCAAGGCCCCTTTTGAGATACACTTTCTTGTGGTTTGGACAGCAAGCTTGCAAAGTACAACCAGAATGCACGCTGAAGAGTAAGCATGCTTACTCCACATACCGTAAGAGATTAGGATGCCACCATGCATCTCCAGACAGGCTGTCTGAAGGCTCTCTGCAAGATAACTGCATAGAAGGCAAATGCAGGAGGAAGAACATGCTGCATTTACGATCTCCATAAACATTATTCTTTCAATGAAGTATGCACACACAGAGGCTGCACAGTATCTTCACAGATAGCAGCTTTACTAGCCAATAGCTGTAATGCCAACAGTATTAAATAACCACTGAATTACAGAGCCATTGAAATACTAAATATAGAAGAGTTGACCTACATTTTGGAAGGGCTTTAGTCAGAACAGCTATGTCTGAACTTGGGACTCAGGAATACCTCTGAGTTGCTGGACCCAGACAGGAGTCTTGGCTCCCCATCCCCACACGCTGATTCCCTCAAACACGATATTCTGGCAGTTCAACTGGTAAAGAGGCAAAATGTGCTCCAAACAATCCAGAAGATCCAAGGTCTTTTTGAATCCAGTGCCACATGTACTACTGCATAAATTTAGATGCAGTCATTGAACAGTGGGGTTGTGCTTGCGTAGTAGATTCTAAACTGAAGTTGCAGTGTTTAAAAGCTAAACAAAGCAGGATTTGAGTAATCTCAACAGTCTTTCCAAAAAAAGGATAGCAAAGGACAGAGCTATGAGAAAGCAGGCTTGAATGAGGTATGCCAATTCAAAGTACTTTCAGCAACCCCCGCAGGTAGAGTTCTCCGCTTATTCAGCGAGGGTGGTAGCAATAACACTGCCTTCACTTAGGCCAACCTTCTTTTCTGATTTGGTACAACACGCCTTAACTGTTTCAGGCAACTATAGTTCACTTCTATCTGCAAATTGCTCTATCCCTTTCCAAAACAGTTTGTGCTCCAAACATTCTCATATTTGTATTGGATATACTCCTTGGCACAGGGAGATGAAAGACATGGTAATTTAAGGCAAAAAAAATCATCTTTGTCCCTAATAAGGGGAATGCATTCTGCTTCATGGCACAAGCTGATCCTCAGAGTGAAAGAAAGGCAGTTCACAATATTTTTATTGAGCATACAAGGTCAGATCATGCCATTTGAGGATGTCAGTATTGTCACTGTTGTAAATGCATTCCTGTACTGCATTCCTGTAGTAAAACACTCACAGCACAACACACTTTCTTGTCAAAGGCCTTGTTTTGCACAGATGACTATGTAGAGTGCAACAGTTTTTTTACTGACGGTCTGTCAAAGGAATAGGGCAAGAAAAGTTGATTTAAAGATGAAGATGGCTCTTGATTGAAGCTTTTAATCTCTCTTTATAGGCTGCCTGGCAGCACGTTGCTTTCACTTGCGATTTATTTTCTTCACATGTTCAAGCAAAGTAGCAAACATGGAACGGTAGTGGGCTACTTGGCACTATCATTCCAAGAGAAGTGCTACAGTTCATGTCAACTCTTTCTTCCTATTTACATTTTCTGTAGCCATGAAAGCAGGAAAAAACAGGAAAAAACATAAGCTTTTTTGGTGCTGCTTCACCGAACAATAACACAGGGCAACCTCACAACTTATGTGACATACCACAAAACTTGCAGGGAGCAACGTTAAGGAGGCTGATATAACATCAGAGACGATTCATTCTCACACACAGTTGGGTAAGCATAGCACAGCTGCACTGGAAACAAACAAGTCACTACAGATTTACAGTAGTATAATGTAGAACATAATTTGTTCTGAAAGGTCCAGTTTACATCCAAACCCTGCGAGCTGGTACCGGGTCTCAGAAAGGAGCTCTATGTTTATTGGTAATCCAAAGGAGTTGATTTGGCTTGCTGGATTCCACACTGACCTGAGAGAGGATAAGAGAAACCAGAAGAACGGAACACCCTCCTTTTATCTAGTGGTAATTTTATGCTGGAGGAAAAGACAAAGGAGCCAAAAAAGTCTTGGACTGAGTCTATGGAACGAAATTTTGAAGTTATCTTTTTTTTTTTTTAAGAATGCAGGAAGATTAGCTTTTTTAATCTGTGATAAGAGGATCTTTTTTCCACAGGGAGTGAGAGGCAAGGGATGGATAGTCTACAGTATGACACAAAAAAAAAGGCTGAAAATGAAAAATTAAAGCAAAATTTCTGAAGACAAAGTATCATAACTTTAACACACATTTCCTCAAAGGTCCAAGAAGACACTGTAATGCTACATTTCCCACAGTATTTTTTTCTTTTAACTCTTCAGTCTAGTGGGGGAGAGGGGTGAAACGGCAGCAAGAAAATTAATTTATCATGACTATCAGCTATTTTTGATAAAATAATATTGACAACCCTAGTAATCTCAATTTTGCTATGCAGAATGAGTGGAGGGTAGCACTGTAAGAACATCAACTTAAAATGGTTTCCTTCTCCATTATGAGACTAAAGTATGTAAGGACTTTAAGGCTTCAGAACATATATTCTTGTTGGAGAAAGAGATATTATAACATCAGGCTTCAAACAGTTGAGAACTTCTAGCAACTGCAGAATTGCCACACTCTACCATAGGCTTATCAAGAGATAAAAACTACTGCATATAAAATATCTTTTCTTTCTTATCACATAGTAATAAAAGGCTTTGTAGTGAAAAATATAGTCAACTCAGACACTTGCTAATATTGCATCAGTCAGTGAAGGAGAAAGCTATTCTCATAATTTTGATCTAAATCCACTGAGCCATCATTCTGCTCCTACTGAATTTTGTGTGAGCTGCAGTAAAATAATTCCGTGCTTATAAAACCCACACCAGTTAGCCCCACAGGCACAGAGACAATGCACTTCACTGTGTGTCAGGCAATCTTGGTAAGAGAATTGGGGTGCGGGCCAGCGCTAAGCAGAGTATGCTACACATTTTATGTTCCTAGCGTAAGCAAAAATGAAAGTTCATTGCGGGTCCTCCATAACTCACACTTCGCAGCCCCAGATTAAACTGTTGCGTTTCAATAAAGAGAACTGACCAATTATAACTTAGCACACTGAATAGACTGAGTACTTATCTATAAATTCTCAGTACATCATTTTAAGTCTTTATGGTCCTACAGGGAAGAAAAATTTAACCAGAAGGACTGCAATTAAGTGTGTTAAACCAGCATTTGAGGATAGACTACAAACAACAATAAATACCATTTGTTCTAAATGACATCTATATATTCTCCTGTCTCTTTAATGTGAATCAAAGCTCATAAGCACAATGTGACAAGGTTCAGTTGGTTTACTGAGTATGACTATAAAGCTTATAACATATCCACAAACACCTACTACTCCTCCATCTCTTCTAGGGACACCGTAAGCAAGACCAACCCAGAATTTCATACCTCTCTTTACCCAACTTGTTTGCAACATATAACTCTGTACAATTAGCCAACCTGAAGTCATTACTTTAAAAAAAAAAAAAAATCATCTCTGGAATTTGTTTTCCTGATTTGACTTACTGGTACTCTGTTGGTAGTTCTCAGAAACCAAACAGCACACAGCAAATCATACTGACTCAAAAAATAAAAACTCATAATAATCACCATAACAGATTTTACAGATCACAAGAAGTTCGATTAGACCTCCTGAAATAAAACACTGTAGAAGTCAGCTCCTCAAGACAGGGAAAGGAACATTCATAAACATCTGACTTAATACAACTGATTAAATCAGACATACTAGTTTTTGTAAAACCACTCAGATGTCTGTCAGGATACAGCATTAGCTGGGATAGCTGACCAATCCATCAGGGCCAGATTGTGTACCAACTCAAAGTCAAATGGAGTGATAAGAGAACAGCTGTGCTGTCTTAGGAGCAGAAAAGAAATCATAAAACCCCAAATTGTGCCCAACTGACCTGTTTCCCACCTGCTTCTCCAAATAAGTTATTGCCCCTGAGATGTTTAAACTAATAACAGCTAAACTATCTTTGTGATTTGAGCATTGGTTCAGTAGATCTGCTGCCTCAAAGATATTAACAACCAGCTCTTATCAAAATATCAAAACTATGGTAAGTCAGATATACAGTGTGACATGCTCTGCCATATATCAGTGGAATATTAATGTCTATGGCATGGACAAAGGTTGCATACACAGGTCTCCATTAGGAACCAGATATCCCCTGAGAACCATGCTGTTTTCTTTAACCTTGAATAGTGCTTCTCTCTACTGACAGCTGTGGCTGTCAGTGGAGACAGGTGCTTCTCAAGATAAGGAAGAGTCATGGGCTCACAACTTAACTTCCAGGAGAAAATTTCTGGCAGTTGGTGACCTAAGACAGAAACGCAGGCCCCGCCAGCAAAAGTCAGGTTCACGACCTAACAAGAAAAGAGTATCTGAAACACACACTATGAAAGCTTTTGACAAAGAGGTACTGCATTTGAATAAACTTACAGGAAGAATGGATACTCGGAAAACTTTTTCTGCCTTCAGACACCAAATCTGGATCACCTGTGCAGTGCATTTCAGAGTTCATTACTCCATCTGGAAAGCAGCGGTAAAAGAAATCGGGACGCGGTCTACAAAAAACACCATGGATATTAAAAATACAAAAGCTGTAGTAACAAATAAACTTCAAAGCGATTATTACATTTATTGCCTACAACATACAGAGTTCATTCCCTCCTGCTTGAACAACACACCAGTACATGAAATGCTTCATTTTCCTTGCACAATCAATTCAACGCAAACTTTTTTTTTTTCGCAGGCAGGCTCTCTCAGGGAAGTTTCCAATGCAGTATACTAGTGGGAGTTGGAGCCTGATTCTCCTCATAGTGCATTGAATTCCAGAGAATACACAGCAGCTCAGTTCTGATAATGAACCTGCAGAGCTACTCTTGCACAGCACTTCCAGCAGTGGGGCAAATTAGTACGGTAACCCCACAACATTGCACAAATCTTGCTGACACACCTAGCTGAGAACAAGCCCACAATTATACTGAGAGATTGGGTTCAAAAAACCTGCCAAATTCTAATCCCAGTCTTGAAGCTGTCTCTTTAACTGCTTCGCATAAACCTCTCTCTTTCTTTTAACCATGCTTTGAGTTGAATGGAAGCGTGTCGGCCTGAGTGGTGTCACACTGAGCCTGAGCTAATACACCCCCTGTAGAGGCAAGGTGAAGGACCACAGATTCAGGGACACGCTGACAGAACAACCAGTTGGCTTGGAGTGCAGGCAGAATGAGCTCATGTCTGCCCGCAAAAGATGATGCAGACATCCTTAATTATACTTCAAAAGCACTTTAAAGTAAAATTGCCAAGTACTACAATTGTCAGGGAAGCAGTTCTGTGGCCGAGACCATCAGAAACCAAGCACAAATTGCTGCAGAACACGTGAAGCTGAACAAAAAAATGCAGTGTTGGACTCAACTGAACGGTGTATGAATTCAAGCCAATTATATATTTTTCTGCTGAAGTTATGGCTATTCAAAATTGAGATAAAGAAAAAGAACCCCAGCAATTCCTAAAATAATTACTTTCCAGGGAGTTCTGTTCCTTAGCATTTTGTTCGGCCCTTCGTTCAAATTTATGCTTCCCTAGAAATGGCCTACCCAGCAGTCACTCACTGCTTATCCATGGCAGAACAAATCTGGGAGATCTTGATGTTACCTGGAAATACCACATTCAGTAATACACTTCACAAAACGGGTACACTGTGCCACATACAGACCCAGTTGATTTCTATTTAATCAGACTAGTGGCAATTAGCAAATAAACCCTCACGTGCTGTGACTCTTCCTTTTGGTGCTGCCAATGAAATGAACTGAATTTAATTCACACCTTTTCTTTCAAACTTCACTTGGTTGTCTGGACCGCCAACCGGTCAAACAAGTAACAAAATGCAAGGGCACAGATCCCTGCTGCAGTTAGATGTCACATAATGAAGTTGTACAACACCTGTACCAGAGAGAGGACAGCATTACAAACGCCCTTGCTAATCCAAAGTGTTTTGGAGCAGTGGTTTTTCTCTTTTTATTAAGAAGCATTGTAACTGTCAACTCTATCTTCACTTCTTTAACAGTTAAAGCCATCATTTATAATATGACGAGACTTACCTTCCCACTATTAATTTAATAGTGTTTGTGCAGACTCCATTCAGAGCTAGAGCCAGGGAAACGGCTACAAAACAGAATGAAGAAACAGAATGAATGAAGTAGGTGGTTATGAACAATAACCACCTAACTACCAAGTTATAAATTACAGCATTACAGCATTTGATTTAGAGACTGAAACCTTTACTGAACTGGAAATGAATCTTTCTGCAAACCTCAACATATCATAGTAATCACATGACCAATTTTGTTCTGCTTTTACTCTTGAGAAATCTTACTTCCTTATGCAAAATGGGTTTCCTCTATCATGTCATTTGCACAGATGTAACTAATCAGAAGGCAAAAAGCATTACAGGATCAAGTTCTGTGTTTATCAGTTTTGCAATTTACTAGCTAGAAATCTTACAGTCTTTGGACCAAGGGGAATTCTTGTACAGACACATACGGAAGACACACATACACATATTTGTACTTACATATATATACTTATATATGTACATACACAGGATCAGCTGAACCATCCAGTTTCAGGCAGAAGAACTGACCTTTAGCTAAAATTAGAATTGGATGATTTTTTCTTTCAAATGGACATAGATGTTTTGGCTACAAATCTTGACGTTTCCCCCTACATTCTCTCCCAGGTGTTGACCAACCTTAATAATAATATTACAGTAATAAACAGAAGCTGTCATGCTGAGCATGACTGTATCACCCTCTTTATTTGTACTTAGACACCAAGTCCCTAGACTTCCCAAAGGACCTCATCTAAAGACTGTGGAGATTTCTGCCTTGATTTCAGTGGAATTTGGATGCAGTGCATATATTGCTTTTAGACTGAAACTGATTTAATGTTGCAGTCCAGATTGCAGTTCCCTAAAACAGGACAAGAACCATTGCATTTTATTTCTTAACTGAAAAGACTCTCAGGTAAATCTCCGATTTCTAACAGAACAGTTACAGTAATATAATTTTTGATTATGACAGCTGCACTGGCTATTTTCTCATTGGACTGCTGCTCCAAATGTGCTTCGGTAGCACTCATCCTGTCTCCATACAATTTTTGCCGGAAGATATTATAGATGATAAAAACCTATGCGTGTCACAGGATATATTTTTCTTAACATTAAAATAAAGAAAGAGGTCCTACATCAAAGCAAAACCAAGGGTTTTCTCAGATTTTACAATAGCTGCCAGCAAAAATAAAGGTACAAATAAATCCTAGGGACAGTGATATTGTTCAAAACAGTCAGGTTTCAAAACAGTCACTTTCAACACCTTTGTTCACAGTGAGCACCATGCCCATGCTCTTTTTCCTCCCAATTGTTTTCTCTCAGTTATTTGTGGTGACTGCATGTCATGACTGAACAGAAATTTTCTATGATCAGCAATGTCACAGCACAGCATTCTCTTTTTTGAAAAATGGGAGACGTAGAGACATTCGCCTTCCGAAATATGCTGTAAAGTTTACTCTTTTCATCAAGCTTTATCTTGGTTGTTCGCTGCAGGTCTAACTGAGCCATGCTTCAACTCCTATTGCATACTCAGTACAATAGCAGTCCAAGTATCGTATGTCACTGTGAATATAAGCCAATAAAGTACTCACTCTAGGGAAGATTCCCACTGTCCACCCCAAGAAACATAACTTAGTCAATAGAGAGAGGCAGGCACTTCCAGGGGAAGGATTCAGGGAACCTACTTTAGGAAACTAACTACTGCTTACCCTAGATGCACTGAACCACCTTCTGTATATTAATGGCTATGTGAGGAGCAATGCAGACACAGTATTTTCACCTCTTTTTAATCTTTGATCTCTTCTACCTATGATTACAGGTCTGTAAAGAAATTCACCTTTTGGGGGATTTCCTGATCCTTCATTACAAACTTTATGTGCCAGTTCACAGTGCAAATCAGCACTGCCTCATCACAGTTAATGAATCTTCACACCAGCTTCACATCACCAGACACTTACTGAATCATA
Source organism: Struthio camelus (assembly GCF_040807025.1). Classification (NCBI taxonomy): domain Eukaryota; kingdom Metazoa; phylum Chordata; class Aves; order Struthioniformes; family Struthionidae; genus Struthio; species Struthio camelus. Next base: position 6,701,981 of record NC_090948.1, read on the forward strand.
TTAATGTACAGTACTCTTGAATAGGATTCAGTCATGAGAAGTTCTACACTTATGCGCATATTGCACAAATGGGGCATAGGGATACTCTGCAGAACAGAGCATCAAAGTCAGGGTTTCCTTAAAGTTTGGGTGGCAAAGAGAACAGTGGAGAAGCTGCTGAGGACCTGAGAACAGAGTCTCCTCCTGGGCATTATAGAGGGAGCCATAACAGAAGGCAAAAATGGCAGGAACCATGAATGTCTCTTTAGAACAGAAAGATGAGAACAAGCGATAGGGAAACTAATCGAAAACTCCTTTCCTTCTGAAACGACACAAAGTGAAACTTTGTGACTGTCACATCTACTGTGACTGTATGCATCTAATTAATCCAGGCTACCTCTACTGAATGGACTTCTCAGTAAAACATCGCTTACAAGGCAGTTTAGAATTTTCTACAAACAACTAGCAGCAACCAAATAAAAATTAAGAACTTTTCACACTGCTGTTAGAGCAACTGGAGAGAAAACAAGCTGTGAGAACCTAGCCCTGGTTCAAAATAGTTTGAAAGGCAGATACACAGTAATATTTATATCCAATCTAGCTAAGGTAAAACTGAGAATCAGTTTGATCTTATGATCTTATGACCAATAAATTCAACTGCAAATTAGCCAGCAAAACACAGAAAAATTCCAGAGCTAGGCAGTTTTCAAATATACTGCCAAAACAAGCATTTGCAATTCCCTATGCTTGAAAGTTCTCTCTTAGTAGAAGTGCTTCAGTCAATTCTGGACTCCGACAACACCAATAAAAGAAGGATACGGACCATACATCGCTAACAAAGATTTCAAAAGATAGACTCAGTCAGAATTAGCTGTGACGGTTTAAGACGTACCATCCTTACTGTGTACCCTGTACCCCTGCTGGAGGTTGCTGGCTACCCCTGTAACGTGAGCTCACCCTTAACTTTGCCGTTGCAGTTCATAGTCCAGGATTAAGCACACATCCAGCTCCAACGCCAGTTAAGCTAAAATATCAGACTGTGACTAGAAAAGCCGAGCCATGAGCCACGGGGAACCTCCAGGAGAACGTCAAAGAAAATAATGAGAGAAATAATTTCCTAAACAAGCAGCTAGGTCTTACAGGGCCCTCCTCTCCTGTCCAACCCTGAAGTTAGAACAGCTGCACTGTGAATAAGAGGTAAGTAATGGACTCACTGTGACAAAAAACTACATAACTGGACAGTCTATCTCAGCTAGTCCTGACTTTACTGACCAAATTCTGGCCCTTGCTAGCTAGACTGTGGAACCAAGGTACAGAACTTGTACACGTAGACACATCCACAAAAACAAAGGCTTTTGTGAGACAGTGTGAAATTACAGCCGCACTGAAACCTACTGTACAGGACTATAACAGAGAAAGGTTTTGTTCAAGACTTAGACTAAAATTTGAATCAAAGAACTATGACACATTTTTCCATCTTAAAATATGACATATATTACCTAAGAAAGCCTCTTTAATTTCAGTCTTGTCTGTTCGCCGGATTATTTTCACCACAAAAATGACTGCTAGTGGCGTAAGGAAGGAAATTGCCTGTAAGAGAGAACAAATTTCATGTGAGAGCATCAATTCCTTTTCAATCCTACTGATTAATAATTAGTTCCACTTAGCTCCATTTAAACTGGAAGGCTGAATGATCTTTATCAAACTCCTGACCTCAAGCAAAGTGGGATGATTTGTATTTGTAACTACAGGGCAATGAATACATTAAAAATCGTAACATAATTGTGGGTTATAATTGATGTGTAATTGCCTGGAGCTGCATTTAAAATGTCAGCTTCAAAAATAAAAAAAAAATAGTTTATAAATATCCTGAGTCATTTATTGCCAATTCTCCTTTACAAAGTTTCGTAGCAGCATTTATCCCAAAGACACAGAGAATAGTGGCAGCATGGTATTCAATATTGTGAAGCATACTGGTTTGTGAGTCCTGATAATAAGGATAATTTTATTCATTTTGCGAAATTTCATATGGACAGTGTTGGATGAAGCCCCTTCTTTGTAAGCCAAACATCACAGAAAACTGCTGAGAACTGATTTTTCCAGTCAAACATATCCTCCTTGCACCAAATATATCCTCCTATCCTCAGGAAAATCAATTAGGCCACCCAAACAATAAGGTGCAATTCAGTCAGGAAAAGGAGTCATACTGACGCCCGTTACTAATGCCATTTAACTGGAATTATCCTGCATGAAAATCACTGGTGAATTAAGAATCACTATGTCAGGCTGAAGTCAAAAAGCAACAAACTACTTTGGAAGACAACTGGAACTACATGGAAGAGAGGGCACACAAAGCAAATGGTCAAGTTTCTACTTCACTATTCCTTTTTCTATTTCCTCTGCACAGATTTTTGACTAAAAAAAGAAACATTCTAGCACTCTCAGTGCTATCTTACTGCACATATCTATCTGTCTTCTTCTGGCTGCCATAAGCTAAGGAACCACAGGTCAATTCACAGTCTAGGGAATCACATAATCAGAAATGTATTGATGTTGCTATGAAATTCATAATCCCCTCCACAATCCATCATACCTAGCCTTCCTTGAACTGAAATTCAGCTCTCTTGTTTTACCCGTATTTATGCACTACAGTAAATTGTGAAGAACTAGCAACTAGCTGGCAGATTTCAGAGATGATACTGCCCTGAGACACAACATTCATGCCTTCATCCAAAGAGATCTTCTACGTTTCTTCACACTGAGCAGCGCTCCAGAAGGCAGTCCAACTGGGCTGCGCTCTCAGTAGGACCCTATTCAACATAGCAAATACAGGCACCAGGTTCCTGACATTTCAGAAAGCTGTTTATTTTACTTTTTTTCTTTTCAACTGCCACTCTTGAGTGCATTAAGCTGACTTTAGTTGGAGCTTTAGAAGGTCAGGGCTTTATGATTCTGTCACTTACAGACAAGTGTTTGGGAGCAGAGCCAACTGCTTTACCTTGTCCAAAAACAGAAAAACAAGACCTGACCGTCGACAAGCAAACTCATTGGTTAAACATAACCATATTCTTGTATTCTCAGAGCTGTATGACTGTGCTCCTCTTCCAAGAATCGTGAAATCGCATTTTCATACCAATGCACACACTTGACTTCCATGGACAGCATCTCCATTGTTACAGAGTAATTTGGATTACGGCTGATGACTCACTGTGAATGTGCCAGTTAGCCCAAATGCACCCTATCTAGTACAGCAGTCTGTCCTCCCAGAGCAGATATGTATCATCTCTCTCCACACAGACCTATCAGTTTCTCCCAAGCATCACACCAGGAACTGTCTCACTGGTAGCTTCCCACAGAAACTTGTTCCTAACCTGTTCCTGATCTTGTTCCCAACTGGCCCTTCCATCATCCCCTTTCTTCCCCCTCCTCACAACTTCAGCTGCACAGGTAGTCAATATATGCCTCTTCCTGGCTCTGGTCTAGAGTCAATCAATTGCTAGCTGGAATCTATAAACCATTTCACAATCACATCTGCTCAAAAGCAAATCAGAAGCATTTTAGGCTTTTGAAGAAGTCCTTTTAAATAAGGTGAAAATTAGGTTGTATATGGTACCAGGAGAAGGGGATTTTGCTATCTTTGAATCAGGCAACGTTCAGCCTCCGTAGAGAGACTGAGTCACAACAAAGGTGTTGTGACAAAGGCCTTTTAACTCCTTTCTTCTTTTTATAAAACAGAATAATCCCTGTCCTCATTTAATGCTCTTAGAATATCTGAGTATGGAACAACATGAAAATGCAATATATTTAATAGCTCAGTGACATATCTTGGACCAAATTCCCTTCACTTGCATCTGCAAAAGATTAAAGCCAGTGAGCCATGCAGGTTAGAACACAGTCAGGAGTCTGCTCCCCATTTTTGTATACAGAGAAAGCAATCAGGTTTTGTACAAAAAAAGGGCACCATTTCCACTCGATTCTCACGCAGACTGGAGATAGAAGGGAGCTTTAAGCTAGGACACAGGTAATATGTTACTACTCCAGAAACGTTTGTTTCTCTCTATCCTCAGCAATAGTTTAATGTCTGCTTTCAGAGACCAAGATAGTGAAATAAAAGTGGTTAAAGTGAAAACCTAGAATTATTATTACCATTCTAAAAAGTAAGGATTGCTAGCAGGAAAGAAAAGAAGAAAGATATCTGCATTCCGTTCCTGAATAATGTGAAGAAATATAGCCAGGCTGACAGTCTTATAGAGGTGGTTTAATGGAGTTAGAAATCTTTTGAACAGGCAGAAGCAGCAGCAAATATCAAGAAAAAACAGAATTCAGGTAGCAACTTGTTCTAAACTGCTTCACAATCAATCTTCAGAAATCTGGTAAAACTGCAGACTTCCTTATACTTCACAAGCATACACAGTTGTGAGAGATATGAAGAAGAATTCATGTTTGCAATTGGTTGCAATTCCTTATACAAAAGCTTTATCTGGCAGGTGTTTTTTTTACTCTGCAGCACATATAAAGTAAGTCTGGCTTGCAAAAGACTTTTTTCTTTTGTAAAAAGATAGCTCACATCCATAACAGATTTGGCAATACTCTCCCCAGATGCATCCCAGTAACAGTTTCTTCTTCTGCAGTGAAATATTCCAGCATTGCCTTGCTTTGGTGACAAAAGTCTATCCCATTCATTATTAATCCTGGCAAGCCAGAGATACATTAAAGTTGCGCACATCCCAGAGAGAAGCACTTTCTGTTGTTGCCATCTACTTTGGCAAAATGTACTTCCACACATGATTTAATTTATATGGGGAATTTTACTGACTTTCAGTTCTGCGCTGCTTCAGAACCTGACAGTATTTTTTAATGGCTTAGAGCTGGGCTGCGCCTGTCCTCTGAGCTAGCCTCAGAGTGGATGTGGAAGAAGGAATCCTGTGGTCCCCTTACTCCAGGAATGTAATAATCCGCTGCATGCTCTAGAGTAAATACTGTTCTTTTCTGTGCCACATTTGCCAAACTGGATTGACAGTTGCATTTAGCCTTACCCCAGCCCTACCCCACAGGGCGTACAGAGGTGTGGTGCTAGAATTCCAGTGTGATCCTCTCCGTCAGGATTCTTGCAAGGTAATAAGGAGAAAAGAGCAATGCACTAATACCACACAATACCAAAGGAAATTGAAATTATAAGGCACTGGCACTTGTTACACTGGCCACATTAGTCTTAGACCTACTTTTCCATTTAGCTCTGCTGGGCATTTTCTTCTGCTCTTCTCTCCTTCCTCCTACCAGCACTGGAGCCAAGTTATCTGTACAGCCTGTCTCATCAAAGGATGGGAAGGAAGAAGAAGAGGAGACAGGCCAACCTGCTTTTTCTATCTATGCTGCAACGGGCCTGTGCCTTTCTATACGCTGAGGCAAACTGTCTCAAATGATTGTACTTGCCCCTTCCAGGCAGTCCTGTTGCCACCACACTTCATGAGGAGGGAAGTCATTTGCACATAGCACTTGCCACACTCTTGGCCCAATTTGGGAGACCACAGAGTGATGTGTGCACAGAAAAACGCCCCCTAGATTGTAATTATCAGTTGATTTTTATTTGTTAGCTATGACATCTCTGTTGCACTGGTACTGTCAAATAATCGGAATGGGGTAAAGAACCAACCTGCTTAGATTAAAGACTGGCTAACCCAGCATATTGCATAAGCACTTTATTCAATGTGCCTGAGCATTTTCTGGGACAGGGACTCCCACAGACCTCCATGTGGTCAAGTAAAGCTGACAGTTCCCTGCACTTCGCAAGATGAGGAATATCTGCTGTCAGAGAGACAGAACAATGCTAAGATCTTTACAGTCCTCACGGCTTGCTTACTACCCACGCGTAGGTCAGCTTTGCCTAATTTGGATCAGAATCTGGACTATTCAGTGTAAATAAATCCAGCAGGTCATAAATACATTCCCAGAGACTCCCTTTTGGTAAGACATAGCCATATGTTTTAATTTTGGAACACCACACTAGTGGCAAATAATTCTTTAGATAATGAGAACTACTGATCAATGCTAGGGTTGGACTTGCTTTCTTTTTCCCTTTTAACTAAAGAAATAAGAATAAACAATTTACAAATGATCTATGTTTCTTAAATTAAGAAGCTGTTTGCTGAGTTACTGAAATGTTGCAGTCTGAGCCAAAAAGAGAACACAGATGATACAAAATTACCGACTCGCAGCTGCCTAGAAGTTCCATCTGCCCTGAAGTACACCAAAAGCTTGCTCTGTGGGAAGTGGTAACAAGGAAATGTACTATATTTACATCTCAGATTTGTGCTTCCCACTGGATACTGCCTAGAGTACTGAGGAAGGACTAATGAGCTATCCCTTTCAGTCTTCCCAAACTGCTTTAAGAATAGTAGCAAACTCCTTTACTTTATGATTCACTACTGGTTTGTGAACTCATCAGTTATAAACACAGATCCCACGCTACCCTTGCTACGACCCCTGTAGCAAGGTACATCTCAGCATTAGGAAAAATGGCAGAATTAAACCTGGAGTTTTACACAGCACAATGATTTAACGCTTTTTTTAAAAAGCTGTCTTCCGTTTCAGAAAAAGTATATATTTTTCACTTATCCAGGCTGAAAAAGCATTCAGTTGCATCCTCTTAGTGCAATAAAAACAGTATGTTGATAAATTTAAAATCAGGCCTTCAGCCTCTGTCTTAGAAGGGTGGTATATGCTGTTGTTTTATAAATATGAAGTATCCTCAAGCTATTCCTTATTTAATTAATAACTTCCCTGATTTTGAAGATTTGAGCCTTTCAACAAAATGGGGGAGACAAATTACCTAGGCTGATTTGCAGTTATTCTAAATTCGAACTCTTCATCTAGTAGTAAAACCCTGGTGTTGCTGAAGACACTGGAAACGTTTTGATGCAAGGGTACTAGGACTTGACCTCATCCACCACGCCCATTCCTGAAAATCCTCCACTTTGACTGATGAAGCTTTTGCAAAGACTGAGCTACTAGTTTTAGCACCCTGAACTATAGCCGCTAAATTCTTAGCATTTCTGTATTTGTCTAAATTACTGCACCCTTATTACTTTAGGTAGAGTTTTTTTATGTTTATCAATCATTCCTGTTATTAAAGGTCATCAAATCCGTGAGTTTTAGGACAGTCAGTCTGCAAGTCATCGTGAACTGCGCTGGGGGAAGCTGGCAGAAAGGTAACAAGAGAGCAGCTCTATGATAGATTCCATAGACTCACAATGACCTCAGGATTGTTGATGGAATCTAAAACAAAGGTTTTGTCTACCTGAAAAAAAACAATTGAAAAGTCTTCTACTGCTTATCAAACGAAAATGTGCAGCTATCAAATGACCAAACTTCTAGTACTTACAAACATAAGACGCGTAGGTATGTTGTCTGATTGCACCAAGGGATTTTTATAGAGCCAGATCTCTTCTGGCTGGATAACCCGCTGGAATGGATCCAAAAATTCTGTAAAGCTAAAAATAACAATTAAAGATTTATTTTTTTAAACCACAAGACTCCAGCAGATCTAACCTCCCCCAAAGTTAATAATGCTATTTTCTGCATTATTTATCCATATACATTGCTATCCCACATCACTCCTTTTAGTATTACAACCTTCATAAATACACTTCATACTACACTTTCATAAATCATTAGGAAAATGATTTTAAAAATTCTGTATTCTACAACTCTATAAAAATTCCATAAACTTCACTCTGGAAAATAAATGGTCATTGCATGCTTATTCTTGCAGGAAAAGTGCTCAAAGGATATTGTATGATTAAAAGACCACAGGTAGCAGACGCTTTACACTACAGAAATTATACACCAGTTGTCAAACACAAAATCTGTCTTTCAAATTTCAAGACCCAGAGTTTGAAGTTAGTATTTGCAGGATGAGGAAGCAGGGAGAAAAGACACATTCCAGACAATTCCTTCTACTGATAGAAAGAAAAAATAACTGTAGAGAACATCGCCAAAAGATACTTGCTCCTAGAACAAAATGTGCCAGAAACACAGTATTTTGGTTTAGCTGCCAAACTGAAACAGAATCCAGCTCCACCAGAAATGTTTCGTTCAACCAAAACTGAATGCTTTAACTTCATTCTCATGTCATCCAGCCCTCTGAAAAGGTTGATTTTCCAATTATGCTATTTTGAAATGAATTACATCAAAATAAAATGTTGATCAAAACAATCATCAAGAACACATACATCTCCTGATTTGTCTGAAACTTCCCTCTTTTCAACCTAGCTAATCCCCCCAAGCGCTTTGGTTTGTTAAAGCTTGAATGAAAATCAAGACTATTTAAGATCTATGATATGCATTTGAACAGCTCTATTTACAATAATCATGGACTATAAAGAAATGGAATCAAAGTAAAACCAGAACCTTTCTGAAATGGACTGCAAACAACATGCTACTTCCGTGGATCACAGCAACATGTTTCAGACTTCTGCCAGTTCTTTTATCAAGCTGCGTTATCCCCAGGGACGCTAAGAAGTTCGGACATTCTAAGCAGCCCCAAGTGAAATTTGTTCTCTTTCAGTGAAATCTACTCTATTAAAATAATGCGATAGAACTATTAAACCCATCTTATTTTCACATATGTGAAATGTGAAATTCACACATGCAAAGTGACTGAAATACAAAGAGCATCTCAGGAAATACAAAGAAAACTAAAGGGAAATAGTCACTGTTATATGGAAAGCAAATTCTTCTTTTTCCCAACTCTAAAAGAGGAAGCTGGAATTGTGATGCCATTCTTATCAGAAGTTCCAAGAGTCTTTTAGGACTACATAAATAGTCTTTCTTCTTCTAAAATCTAAAATCATACTCTTCCTCCTCCTTCACTACCCTTTAACTCTCCCTAGCTTTAGAGTCCTATCAAATAAACTTCTTGGGAAGAGAAATATTAAAGAAGTCTTCCCACAGTTGGAAGTACCCTGAGAAACAGCATTTCCTTCAGCGAAATGAGGCTTGCTCTACACTCTCCCCACATTACTCGCTTCAGGACTAGTTTACCTGAAACCAGTGCATCTGGGGATGGCCGCTCAAAGATATGCGGGGAGCAGCTTTCTGCAGATTGGGCTTCCCTAAGCCCATTGAGCCAGAGCACAGAGGTATACCTGCCCAAAGCTTTTCTTACTGTAAGTTTCCCAAAGCCACGGGCTTTAAACCTCCCAAAGCAGGTTTCATACAAGTAACAATTAACTTTTAAATGGAATAAACTCAAAGCAATTTGTAAAATAGACTAAAATTAAAACCACACATATGCTACTCTCTTCATGTACAGACAGGTCCTCCAAGCCAGCGAGCTCAGTGATTTACTCAGCAGCACCACGTCTTATCCAGTCTCCTTGGACTCTATGAAATTCTTCTTTCTGTCCTCTCTGAGGACTGACCAGCTGCTCTTTGCTTTTTCGCGCTCCCATTGACCCTCTCTATCTGAGCGTACCCAGGCTCCCACCAGACAGTAGATACAGTCATTCTCTATCTATCCCAACAGCCCAGCTCACCTCTTCTTCCTAAAAGAAGAGAACACAATCTGAGGACCATACAAATTAAACATGTGCAGACACTTATGCTTCCATTACTGACCCACAGGGACAACTAGACTCTTGTGGAAACTTACAGACGCTTGTATTGGGGAAAGGAGTTTATTTACTAATATACCCAGCTTCTTCAAATCCAGGCTTGACTCTGCTCTCTCAAGAAGGCACAAGATGAAGTTCAGAAATATCAAAACACCTTGTTTCAGCATTGTCAAAATGAACACTTTTTTTCCTTTAAAAAACAATAGGCATAAAAGAGTGAAAGATATCTTGAAAATACCATTGCAAGGAAATAAAACACCCCCCAAAAAAGAAAGACTAATTTAAAAAATTTTCACTTAAACTAGAAAAATAAAGGCTGATTTCCAGATAACTGAAGTAGCTTTATCTCCAAGAGTCCTAAATTGAAGCAAGAGTCCTAAATTCTATCATCTGTACTGATCTGCTTTTAAAGATACGCACGACAGCTAAAAGTAACAAACTGCTGCTTGGAAGGGCTCTCTTGCCATTTAAAAATCACAGGCCTGGGCATGACTTTCAACAAACGTCACCTGGGAGAGTTGACTATCAGCGATCCCAAGTATACTGTCTAGGAATTAAGTTTATTACACAAATGTGTAGAGAATCTGGGATCAGGAAGTCCTTCACCACCCTTATCTAAACATAAATAAATAGATAAGTGCAAGCACGTCTGGACAGCCAACAAACTAAAGAAGCCAGTAGAGCTTCAATGACTGTATCTTTCAGACTGCCACATCTTTTCTGACACCATCCCCCAGGTACCTGCTGGCCTGGATGACTCAAGGATCTGCTTTGAGGCAGTTCTCAAAGCGCTGGAACTAATGGACATGCCAGGCAACGCCTCGGAGCAGAGACACGCTCTCTGACATACCTAGGCCTTGATGCACTTCTTCAGACTACGAAGAACAAACAACACACGCTCGTTTATGCTTCAAGGTGATCACAGTGCAGTCGTTCGAACAATGGTGCGCTTTCGGAAAACGTGTCACATTAGAGCAGACACTTAAGTAATTTGACATTTGACATTATGAGCAAACGCCAACAGAATTAAAGGTATGGGGCTTCTCTCCTTTGTCTTTTGTTCCCTCTCTCCTCTTTGCGTGAGGAAAATGAGATTAAAGTACATTTGTTAAAATTTGTCTGAGAAATTTAAAAAAAGAAAATTCAAACTCATATTTCTCTTGGAAACCACGATGTGACGCTGCAAATGTGTTAAGTCATAGCATTTAACTTCTGTAAAGACAAAATAATACATGTGCTAAGGGATTAAATTATAAATAATAAATATCTGATTCCAGCTGAAGACCATAATTCTGAATTTTCTGATTACTCTGCACTCATTATCTTTGTAAATTTCTGAGGACAGATTCATTGCAGAGCTATCAATGACAATAATAATTATTATTATTTTATTTAATAATAGCATTTGCATCCATCACCTATTAAATCTGATTATGTAACCATTGCTTCTGCTTACTGGTGTTCTAAGCCTCTTCCAAGAAAATTGTTCAAACACTACACTGGGACATAATGCACCAAAAAAAAAAGCTGCTAAATTGAGTAGTTATCATTTCAAGATCACTACTGAAGGAGAGAAAAACAGATATAGAAGAAAGCAGATCTTATCTATGTGAACACAGAAACAGAAACAGTTAGAGAAAAGTAACTGTATCAAAAAAACCCACTTTTTTCCTCCACAGAAAAAGCCCAGCTGCCAATTAAATTTTTATGCCAAGACTCATAAGAGAACAATTCTCTTCTTTTTTTTGAAGCATCACCAATGGGCAGCAGGATACGAGATTTCACTAGCTTGAAAGCAGTTCCCTTTGTACTCTATTAAACAATCATGAGGACATACTGGTTTCTAAGTTGCCTGACACTTAGTGATTTATGTTCCTTTGTCCTATCTAAGAGTACAGTCTATTACTATTCATAAGCCAGCACACGCTTGTTTAAAAGTCTAGCTGTTATTAGTAATAAACGTAGTCTTTGGATAAAGAGAAATGTTTCTAGCCATTTTCTATCACGGCTGAAAATGCAAGCTCATTGCTGAAAATACAATCATAATCATACTTGCTTAACACCCACGGCAGCAGGTGGGCAGCTTAGAAAGCTTATTTCATATTAGCACACGAAAATTTTGTATAAGCTTTTTCACAGAATCACAGAATGGATGAAGTTGGAAGATCTCACCTCTGGAGATCATCTAGTCCAACTCCCCTGCTCATGCAGGGTCACCTGCCAGGGTCACCTGCACATCGCACAGGATTGTGTCCAGATGGCATTTGAATATCTCCAGAGAAGGAGACTCCACAGCTTCTCTGGGCAACCTCTTCCAGTGCTCTGTCACCTTCACAGTAAAGAAGTTTTCCCTTATGCTCAGAGAGAACTTCCTGTGTTTCAGTTTGTACCCGTTGCCTCTCATCCTATCTCTGGGCACCACTGAGAAGAGTCTGGCCCCATCCTCCTGACACATTGATCAGATCCCCCCTCAGTCTTCTCTTCTCCAGGCTGAACAGGCCCAGCTCTCTCAGCCTTTCCTCATAGGAGAGATGCTCCAGTCCCCTCATCATCTCAGTAGCCCCGCTGCTTGACTCCCTCCAGGAGCTCCATGTCTCTCTTGTACTGGGGAGCCCAGAACTGGACACAGTACTCCAGGTGAGGCCTCACCAGGGCCGAGTAGAGGGGCAGGATCACCTCCCTCCACTTGCTAACAACACACTTCCTAATGCACCCCAGGAGACCATTGGCCTTCTTGGCCACAAGGGCTCATGCTGCCCATTGGTGGCTTATGGTCTACCTGTTGTCCACCAGCACTCCCAGGTCCTTCCCCGCAGAGCTGCTTTCCAGCAGGGCAGCCCCCAGCCTGTGCTGGTGCATGGGGTTATTCCTCCCCAGGTGCAGGACCCTGCACTTGCCTTTGTTGAACTTCAGGAGGTTCCTCTCCGCCCAGCTCTCCAGCCTGTCCAGGTGCCTCTGAATGGCAGCACAGTCTTCTGGTGTGTCAGCCACTCCTCCCAGTTTAGTATCATCTGCAAACTTGCTGAGGGTCCCTTCCTCCAGGTCACTGATGACTAAGTTATACAATACTGGACCCAGTATTGACCCTTGGGAGACCCCGCTAGCTACAGGCCTCCAGCTAGACTGTGCCACTGATCACAACCCTCCGAGCTCTGCCATTCAGCCAGTTCTCAATCCACCTCACTGTCCACTCATCCAGCCTGCACTTCCTGAGCTTGCCTACGAGGACGTTAAGGAGACTTTTGTTTTACCTTTCTTTTTTTTAAAAAAAAAAAAATTGTTTTACTTTTTCCTGCATGTTTATGTATTTGTCCAACATTTTTAGCGGTTTAACAGGCAAGATTCTAAAACACCTGTCTGCAAACAAATTTTTAAAGCATAAAAGGACTTTCATTAACTGCAGTGGTCTTCGGCTCTAGTCCTTCAACTGTTATTTTCAAAGCAACCTATCGGAAACAGGAGCCCGAATCCCATTAAAAACCTCAGTGAGAAACAGGTGCCTGAGGCTGCTTTGGACATCCCAACATCAATGCCTACAAACTCTATCCTAAATAAAAATAATCATCTTTTCTAAGGACATAAGCATTTTTAGGTTATGTTACCTTCACTTCCATTTAATAGCGTGTAGCATTTTAGAATAATTTCTAGGCAAGCACATCCCTGATTGATCAAGATAAAAGTAGGCAGCAGTTTTGCAAAAATATGGACTAAGTAATGTTATTTATGAAATCATTCACGGGTAGTGAATGAATCAAACTTTGCATAAATTCCCTCACAGAATCTCTGTCCTGTGCTTCCACCATGGTCTATAACTCCCACAAGTAATGTCAGGGTATTTAGCACCTCACTGTGTTGTTTCAAGCACTGCTTACAGTATCTACTGTTCACTGGCATTCAGCAGCATGATATCAAGAAGCAGTAACATTTGGCAGTCGCCAAGATCAGTGGAAGAGGAGATAAAACTAGAACAGCAAGTAGGAAAACGTGTTGGAAAACCAATAGTAGCACATACTGCAAAGAGCTCAGAAAGCACACATAATCTAGCACTCTTTTAATAAGGGGTCACTCCAACTCCCCAAGTATTCAAGCAGGGAAAAGAGCCTGTCATATAATTTCTTGACAGTAATTCACGGGCAAGGTTCTGTTTCATCTTTTCCCTGTGTTAAGTGTTTCTGAGAAGGTTTGCAATTTGTTCCCTGAAAAGCCCTGATTTCAGCGGAGCACTTGTGTGAATGCAACAGGCTACTCTGCCTTTTTCACATCGTGAACCAAATTCTAACCCATTATTTCTCATGGAACAGTAACTGTATTTGCTGTTTTAATTCCCTGTCCTAGAATTATTGAATATCCTTGGTAAAAATTTCTCAAAATTGCCCAAGGGACTTAGAAGTGCATTGAAGTCCCACTGGGAGTCAGATGCCAAAGTATCTTCGCATTTTCCTTTTGTTCTTTCATTAGGTAAGCTAAGCGTTATAGATGAGACAAACCCTTATTTCTACTTGTAAATTAACTACAGTCTCATCAAGAGGCATGAGGCATGAGTTCATAATTTTGTATTCTTCTGTATTGTGATGAATATATGTATATTCACAATTTCCAAATGCTTCTCCTCTAGAAACCTCTTGACAGTTATAAAAAATTCAGGTTCTAGAAATACTTTCATTTCCAAGAGTCATCTAAGAGCCAAAATTAATTCACTATAATTAACAAAGAAAAAAAGTAAAAATATTTCTCCAACGTAATAATAATAATAATGAACCTGGCCAGAAAAGCATTGGGAATGCTTCCAGTTTGAAAATGTTTGCCAATATAATAACACATATAGCTGAAGTCTCAGATGCATGAGCATCTCCAGAGCCAAAACATCCTTTCCCAAAACAGCTTACTACACTTGTCAATATGCTCAGCATCTTCAATTACTCTCTGCGGCACCCAAAACTGAATGATTAGGCTCTATGTGACCATGTACCCACCCAAAGGAAACACTGGAGAAATTGAAGTAGAAGACAGCAGAGAGCTGGATTAAGGTACAGCATACAGCAATGTAGACAAACTAAACTGAGCAAGAAAAATAGGCAGAAGCTAAAAAAGAGATATGCCAGGCTAACTCATCTTCCCTTCACGGGAATTTTTGTATTCCATGGAATTTTTTTTATTCATGAGAATATTTTTACTCCATGGAAACTTAAGTTTCCATGGAGTAAAAGGTGCCCTTTACCACTAAGGTTCATGAAATGAAGCTGGTATTCTCAGTCGGTCCAATTCTTAACTGCAGATTAAGTGCAAGTTGATAATCATGAGTCACCGTCTTCAGACAAGGACGGCAGCTGCCAGCCTTATGGAGATGTCAACAATAGCACTTGCTGTTCTTTATTAAAAGAAGTAATGTTTGACCACAGACTTGCTGACAAAATAAAACACCAAAAAGATTTCCCTTTACAAGGGAGCTGTTTGGGAACACATCTGCCTTCTGACAAGCTACTGACTTTCACGGTCCCAAACCACTGACCTTCAGTGTCCCAAACCACATTGTTAAAGAGAATCATGGAACAGTACAGCATCTAAAACATGTTACAGAAAGGCATCTACTTCACTGAAAGCACCATAAAAGAACTATAAGCAGTACTGCACCAGCAAAGTTGGTAAAGTAGAAATCTTTTAAGGTGTTCATAATAGAAAATCATGTTCCAAAGACAGCAACAGGAATAGGATAGACGGGGCCCAACGTTAGAATTGCATTGTTGCGCCCTGGTAGCACAAGGTACAAGCTACCAGCAACAAAGTTAGAAAATCTTCACTTTAGAAACACCTACCGGTGTTACAAGGACTGTCACTGGCTAACAGCTGTACTCTCAGAGATTACAAATATGATATCAGAGAGGAGAGGACAGAGGGGCTTCAGTCCTGGCAATTTTGAAGACCTAGATGTCTGCTCCATCAGAAGCATCCATAGCACATTAAAGGGTTAGAGACTGTTTCCTGGTTTCCAGCATCAGCTTATTTTTTTTTCTTTTGCCTTGTTTCTACATTGTGAGGATTCATTTATTTTGTGAGAATTTATCTTCTCTCTAGATGCAAACAGTGGCTGTACCACATAACAGGTGACATGTAAGAAGCAAGAGGAAGGGAAGTTCAACACCATACGGCACAACAAAGCACCAGAAAGAGTACAGTGAAGGGAAGTGGCGATTGTGATGCTGAGTTTTCTTTATACCAGATACCTAGTGATGGAATTTCCTCTTTTCTAAGCATCATCTGCTGATTTTAAGTAGATCTGAGCCTGAAATGGCATTGTACATAATTCCTCCTCTGTGTAAGTAATGAAGAGATAGCTGCAGAACCACAGGTGCTCATGAACCTCTCATAAATCACCACCAAGGGCTGGTTAGAAGAGTTGGGCCCTGACTACCATTCTCTGACTGCAGAACCCTGTGGGAGCTAATTCATTAGTACCTCTCCCACTGAAACAGATTAGTGGTGTTTGTGCTGTAAGTATTACACTGTGCACTGTCTTAGATAGGCATTTCGTTAAATATTTCCAAAACCACCATAGCTTTCATGTCGTAAATCTAGCAGTAAAAGCTTTTATAGCGCCCCTGCCACGTTAAACTGAGCAATCAGTTGTACTGACACTAGAACTACATAGTTGTGAGCAGCATCAGTGAAGCCGAAGTTGGTAGGGCTCTCTACAGGTTGGCCTACTTACAGCATCATATTTACAATACATAACTCAGGGAGAGATTCTCACACAACTGATCTGCAGCACCTAACTTCTGAAAGAAGAGCCAAGGAGTAGAATACAGCACAGGGCACAGCAGCTGTGGCGATGAGAAAACGATGTTCTGAAAGTAAGAATTTGCTTGAGGAATTTCAAACAAGTGACCTAGGCTAAAGAGAAAAGGGTCAGTGTTTTCACTGGCTGGTTGCACTGCACTGAACGCTCCTTATTTGCATTGTCTTTGCTCACTTTGGAACCCGAGATCTGCAACTGGTCCACGCTATCTGCAACACACTAATAGCTGGAAAAGCATTCAGGTCATGTTATTTGTGCAGATACCTGGAAAACAACTTATTTTCATGCCATGAAAAACATTCTCTTTTTCCTTCTACCTAGGTAGTAATATTAAGGAAGAATCATAACTTTTTGGTGGTTATTTCAGGGACTCTGGCAAAGAGAGACAAAATGTGAGAGGCTGAAACGGTCTATGGCTGGAATGCAAAAATTGACTTAACAGAACTGAAGCAGACAGGGTAGCGAGAAGGCAGCAATGTCTGTGCTTTATCCCTCCCATTCTGCTCACCTCGCAGATGTTAGAGGAGTTCGGTTTCTGAAATGCTGCTGTCTACTTATGTCAGCGTGATGAGATAGCTTTGTGCTAGCTCAGAGGTTAACACAAGGAAAGAGATCTGACTCTTGTTTAATCACTGTAAGTCACTTGGAAAATCCACAGCTCCTCAGCTATTAAGAAGGGAGCTGCATATTGGGGTACAAACACATGACCAAGGCCTGATTATTAACAACGAACTCCAATTTCACCACGCAAGCCGTTGATACTGAAAATAACTTCAGTAACATCCTGAACAGTTACATGTTCTTTCCCATCCTTCTGCTGCATGGTTCCTCACTTCACCTTCTCACTTGTGAGTCTAGTACTGCTGTCATTGTCTTCTATCTAGCTTAGGTCATTGTGCTTTTTTTTTTTTTTAAGTGAAAGCAAAACCAGAATTCTCACAAACTTGCTCTTAAGTCTCACTGAATGCAAAGCCAGCAGCAGAAAAATCACTTGACTGTATTATAACAATTGCCAGCATGCTGTGGTGGGTTTGTTTCAGTCCAACAGAGACAATGTTGTACAGAAATAGCAAGTTAAAATCTCCAGTGTGGAATCTCTGGGGGGGTCACCCATACTTCTAGTGGTTGTTCATACAACAATCTCTGTAAAACATGCAATCACCAGCTTGTCCTTGTAAGATTGTTTTCATACTTTTTTAACTAAAAAAAAAAAAAAAAAAATGGGGAATAAGCAGGAAGAGTTAGAGATCTGTGTGCGGTCGCAGGGCCATGATCTCATTGCAGTGACAGAGACATGGTGGGATAGTTCACATGACTGGGATGCTGTCATGGATGGCTATGTGCTTTTTAGGAAAGACAGGCCAGGAAGGCGAGGTGGTGGAGTTGCTCTTTATGTGAGGGAGCAACTAGAATGTATGGAGCTCTGCCTCGGGGTGGATGAAGAGCAAGTTGAGAGCCTATGGGTAAGGATTAAAGGGCAGGGTAACATGGGTGACACTGTTGTGGGGGTTTACTACAGGCCACCTGATCAGGAGGAAGTCGACGATGAGGCCTTCTACAGACAGCTGGAAGAAGCCTCACGATCACAGGCCCTGGTTCTCATGGGAGACTTCAACCACCCTGACATCTGTTGGGAAGACAGCACAGCTAGGCACAAACAGTCAAAGAGGTTCCTGCAGAGCATTGATGATAATTTCTTGACTCAGGTGGTGGAGACGCCAACGAGGAGAGGTGCAATGCTAGACCTTGTAGTAACGAACAAAGAAGGTCTAGTTGGAGATGTGAAGGTTGGGGGCAGCCTTGGCTGCAGTGACCATGAGATGGTGGAGTTCAGGATCCTGCGAGGAGGGAGCAGGGCAATGAGTAGGATTGCAACGCTGGACTTCAGGAGAGCTGACTTTGGCCTCTTCGGGGACCTACTTAGGGGAATCTCCTGGGGTAGGGCCCTAGAAGGAAGAGGGGTCCAAGAGAGCTGGTTAATATTCAAGCGTCACTTCCTCCAGGCTCAGGATCAGTGCATCCCTCTGAGGAAGAAGTTCAGCAAAGCGGGCAGGAGACCTGCATGGATGAGCAAGGAACTCCTGGCCAAACTCCAGCAGAAGAAGGAAGTGTACAGAATGTGGAAAAGGGGACAGGCCACTTGGGAGGAATACAGGGACGTTGTCAGAGTGTGCAGGGATGCGACAAGGAAGGCTAAGGCCCATTTGGAATTAAATCTGGCAAGGGATGTCAAGGACAACAAGAAGGCCTTCTTCAAATACATCAATAGCAAAAGGAAGACTAGGGAAAATGTGGGCCCGCTGCTGAAAGGGGCGGGTGCCCTGGTGACAAAGGATACAGAGAAGGCAGAGTTATTGAATGCCTTCTTTGCTTCTGTCTTCACTGCTAAGGCCAGTCCTGAGGAATTCCAGACCTTGGAGACAAGAGAGGAAGGCTGGAGAAAGGAAGACTCTCCCTTGGTTGAGGAGGATCGGGTTAGAGATCTTTTGTCCAAACTTGTCATCCACAAATCCATGGGCCCCGATGGGATGCACCCACGAGTGCTGAGGGAGCTGGCGGATGTTATCGCTAGGCCTCTCTCCATCATCTTTGAAAGGTCCTGGAGATCAGGAGAGGTGCCTGAGGACTGGAAGAAAGCCAATGTCACGCCAGTCTTCAAAAAGGGCAAGAAGGAGGAGCCAGGAAACTACAGGCCTGTCAGCCTCACCTCCATCCCGGGAAAGGTGATGGAACAGCTCCTCCTGGAGGTCATCACTAAGCATCTGGAGGACAAGAAGGTGATCAGGAGTAGTCAGCATGGATTCACCAAAGGGAAATCATGCTTGACCAATCTGATAGCCTTCTATGACAGAATGACTGGCTGGGTAGATGAGGGCAGAGCAGTGGATGTTGTCTTTCTGGACTTCAGCAAGGCTTTTGACACTGTCTCCCATCACATCCTCCTAGGTAAGCTCAGGAAGTGTGGGCTAGATGAGTGGACGGTGAGGTGGCTTGAGAACTGGCTGGATGGCCGAGCTCAGAGGGTTGTGGTGAATGGCGCAGAGTCAAGTTGGAGGCCTGTGGCTAGTGGTGTCCCCCAGGGGTCAGTCCTGGGCCCAGTCTTGTTCAATATATTCATCAATGACCTGGAGGAAGGCACAGAGTGCACCCTCAGCAAGTTTGCTGATGATACTAAACTGGGGGGAGTGGCTGACACACCAGAAGACTGTGCTGCCATTCAGAGGGACCTGGACAGGCTGGAGAGGTGGGCGGAGAGGAACCTCATGAAGTTCAACAAAGGCAAGTGCAAGGTCCTGCACCTAGGCAGGAATAATCCCAGGCACCAGTACAGGCTGGGGACTGACCTGTTGGAAAGTAGCTCTGCCGAGAAGGACCTGGGAGTGCTGGTGGACAACAAGTTAAACATGAGGCAGCAGTGTGCCCTTGTGGCCAAGAAGGCCAATGGGATCCTAGGGTGCATTAGGCAGAGTGTTGCCAGCAGGTCGAGGGAGGTGATCCTGCCCCTCTATTCAGCCCTGGTGAGGCCTCACCTGGAGTACTGTGTCCAGTTCTGGGCTCCCCAGTACAAGAGAGACATGGCACTCCTGGAGAGAGTCCAGCGGAGGGCTACCAAGATGATTAGAGGGCTGGAGCATCTCTCCTATGAAGAAAGACTGCAAGAGCTGGGCCTGTTCAGCCTGGAGAAGAGAAGATTGAGAGGGGATCTCATCAACGTGTACAAGTATCTGAAGGGGGAGTGTCAAGAGGATGGGGCCAGGCTCTTCTCCGTGGTGCCCAGCAACAGGACAAGAGGCAATGGGCAGAAACTGAACCACAGGAAGTTCCATCTGAACCTGAGAAAAAACTTCTTCCCTGTGAGGGTGACAGAGCATTGGAACAGGTTGCCCAGAGGGGTGGTGGAGTCTCCTTCGCTGGAGATATTCAAAACCCGTCTGGATGTGATCCTGGGCAATATGCTCTAGGTGACCCTGCTTGAGCAGGGAGGTTGGACGAGATGATCTCCAGAGGTCCCTTCCAACCTAAACGATTCTGTGATTCTGTGATTCTGTGAACATAAACTCTAGTTACGTTAGAAAGAGAAACTTTCGCTCTGGTTAAGGCACAACACTGGATATCAAGAGATCTTCTGTCATTTGCACTATTTTTCAGCCCAAGCTGGGGCAAATCATTCCAGCCAGAAGTGCCTATTTCTGGTATTTAAAGTGAGACATCTAATGCTGTAGTCAGCTCATTACCTGGACTACTATTCACATATGCCAGGTATCCCCTGCTGACAAGAATTCAAGCAGGAAAGCAATGCCTCTAACTTCTCCATAGAAATAAAAAGTTAAGTTAAATTACAAAATATATTACAACTTATATTGCAATGGATATTGATTGTGTAAGAAGCATATTCATAAAATCAGAAATTAATTTATATTGCCTTCACATGATTTGATGGAAACCTGCTATTATACTCATCATATTGTAGCGGCACTGAAACCAATTTCTTAAGTAATTTCCACTTGCACTGAGAAGGGATAGAGAAGCAGCTGTCTCAATAAAAGGAAAGTCTTATCTCCAGCAGTTTAACAGCTAAAATGCTGTATTATGTACTTCCGAATCCAATGCCATGCAGTATATACACCTATCACTTTTGTTTAACAATCTATAATCCTAATATGGAGCTTTATTGGCTTTGACTGTCCTGCAGCAGACAGAATAGTTAATATTCACCAGAAACACCATACAAAGATAATTTAGAAGGTGTTTTATTGCTGCAGAAATAAGAGAATCTGGTGCCTCTCTTTATTTGCAGTAACCCCTGGTTTAGAAGTATTTATGAAGACTGAGGGAGTCCTGGCAGAAAGTAAATTGTAAGAAAGAAATGCCTCAGGACAATTCATTCGCTCAGTCCTCCTCCAGCGCCCGATACAGCTCCGGGAACGGTGCAAGCTGATAGCATGTTTAAATTTCTGTATTTTCTGAGAAGCTGGAAACAAAGGCTTCATAGCACCTCCTGAAAACACTTAGCAGTTCTAATCTCACTGTATACTGCCTCCCCCCATCTTAGTGCTGTGGGTATATGTTTATGTAGAGAGGAGCCAAAAGCCACGGGAATTAAATCCTGGGACTGCTGGGGGCAGGGGGAAGAATGGTGGGGATGCAAAGACGAGAGAATTTAGAATTCTAACTTGAGTAACGGTGCAAAAACACAAGGAGACTAAGCTGTGCCTAACTCTCACTGAGCCTTTTCCATGTTGCATCCCCTTGTTCCATCTTTCATCGTCTACACGAGCACGGGCATTCCTAGACAGCACTCTCCTTGAAACATGGACCAGGACTCTGTTCCTCTGTCCTCAGAAAATATTCAAGATGGTGAGAGCTGATGTAACTAGTATAATATATCACAGAAAAAGAGCCGCTAAATAACGTAGGAAAGGCATTATATGGAGGAGCTTAACTTGTAGATTAGGATAGATGCTGCTAAGCTTAGAAAACGTCTCCAGCAGTGGCACTAGCCTTGCCAACAGGAAATCTTTTCCTGCCCCTGAAAAATTGTCTTTAGTACTGCTGGCAAAACAATAATTTGCAATCCTAATATTCTCATGGAAACCTTGAATGAAGAAGCAATGTTAACCTAACAATATTTCTAGAAAACTAAGAATTTTTCCTCAGTGAGGCATGTGAAAGCTTTGCTCCATTTAAAACAAAAATAAAAAAACAAGTTAGCCCTGCCCACAATTAAATAAGACTAATGAAAGCATAAATTATGAAGTAAATGAAGTGAATTGTGGGAGTAAGGAGAAGCTATTTGGAGAAAAGCTATTTGTATCCTATACGAACCCTGGAAAATCAGGGGATGGAAATGTAAGAAGAATCAGAGAAACTGTAAATCTTTTTTTTTTTCTTTAAAGTCAAGAGGCTTTAAAGGCAAGGCAAGCAGAGAACTGGTTCTCAGGGGTAAGTTTGGCTTCAGATTAGTCAGTATCACTTGAAACAAACGATTTCTGAATATTTTAAATTAGCAACTGCAATGCTACATTTAATCAGCACATATGCCCGCATCAGCCCTTCAAAAATATGACAAATCATTTTGATTAAGAATGTATTTTAAATAAGTTCTGAGGTGATTTAAATAAAATATTATCGTGCCTGTCATATCTCCCAGATGTGCTGAACGCAGAGACACTTCGCAGTACTGTCGCAGTACTTCGGTCTTGCTGGTAAGTTTCCCAAACGTCTCTCATATATCCACCGATGTAAACAGTTGTATGTCCAGATGTGACTTCTTCCAAAGCTGAACAGCCGCCTTCTTTACCCTGCTCCTTGCAGCTAGCACCCCAGTCACGGTGAGCTTTACTGCTACTGGGCCAGCAATGCCAATCATGATGTGACACAGCTTCTTCATCCAGAATGTGTCTAAATGATGGAGCCTGGGCCGACTAACGCTTCTGAATGACCGTCTAGCCACTGGATCCTTCCCTAACGCGGTATCTGTATATTTATACAGTTTATCACCAGTTGGCCAAAGACTAGGTTTTAGTCTGCTGCAGCACATGGCTTGAGCTACATGTGTCCATACTGCCTGCATGGACAAAATGGGTTAAAACCAGACCCAATCCACCGAACCCTTCTGCTCAAATTTTCCCTTCCTGGCTTGGTCCAGATTCAAGAAACAATATGAACCAAAGAGGAGACAACAGCTGGGGAGCCTGTGCTCAGTTAAAAGCTCAAGTCCTGAACTAACATGACAGTATACATTCACAACAGGAGTCCTGCTGCTTATGAGATAATACATAAATGACATAAGTGTCCTTAGAATATCTAATACGGTATAGGGAACTGGCAGTCCTTTCACGAAGCCGAAAAAAGGTAACGGCCTTACGTTTAAGAATTTAATGTCACATTCCTCAGTCCCTAAATTATTTGTCTACTGCTTTCTCAGGCCCTGGCATATAAATTATCTCTGGACAAGTGATGTCTTTTCTGTTACGTTATTTTGGTATTAGCAGACCTAAGAGGAAAGGGCAAGGATTATCTGAATACGCACGCACAGTTGTTTCTGTGCACCAAAAAAGAATCCAAGAGCTTCCAAACTGGTAATTCTACCTACTAATGGGCTAAGCAGTTTGAATGTGAATAGCACCAAATACTTCTAAATTTCAGTATGAATGAAAAGATGTAACTAAACCTATAAAACTTTGACTGGGAAAAAAATGCTCATCCAGGAGTTAAACTACGTAACTACAACCTACTCACAATCACTTCCTCCTTACCGAAGTGGAATATCAGAAATGAGCAAAGTGAAAAGAAGAAACAAGGAATAGCTGCTCATGCTGCATTGCAGCTTTGAGCAGAAGAGCAAAAGACAGAGCGGCTATAGTGAAACAGGAAAAAAGTACTGCAAAATGAGTCCAGTTGTTATATTTCGGTTGTTTTTATATATTTTTAAAAACTTTTTGACCTAATACTGAAAGTGATCTTCGCATCTTTTGCTTCCTGTTCAGCAGGATGTGTAACAAATAGTTCTGAAACAAAAGCACACTTATTTTGGCATTTAGCTGCTCCTGAGGTGAAAAAGCTGTTCAGTTCTTGTGATTCCTGCTCACATGGAGCAATGGCGTTAGCAGTTAGAGCGCAAGGCAAGCAGGCCAGAGCTGCTATTTATTATGCCAATGTACAATACTTAGGGTGATGCAGTACATCTGCAGTACTTTAATAGAAATAATCAATAATAGTAGTCTTACAGTAATATAGATACCAAAGTGAAAACTACTGGCTGCCATGTTTTATTGTCTTATCTGCCATTTTAATTAATAAAGGTATGAGTTATACTATTAATTGTTGCCTCAATGCTCTATTTTTATTAAATATACCTTATGATGTAAGCTATTTAACAAAAGCCATCTTAATGGAGGGAGAAGCGAAGGGGGGAAGTACAGAGTAAGGAAACCCTAAGTAATAAGTTTCAAAGTTAGTAGTTATACATTATTTTAAATAAGTGGAAAACAGAATTCATATTATAGGCTTAAATCATCTAAGTATATGAATAATGAATCAAAACACTGCAGACAGCAAAATTTTGCTTTGGATGCTTATTAATGCTTGATTTTATTATATCTCAAACTGTTTTCACCCAAACTATTCTCAGAAATTCCTTGGACCTTTCTTCTAACTTCACAGCAGTTTGATAAAGCTGAGTAAACTGATAAAGCTCCTGTTCACCATGCCTGCGCACCATACTCTTACTGGCTACAGGTTTGCACCTGAAAGGAGAATCATGCAAAGATGCCGAGTTCCTCTTAGCTTAGTTCTCAAAGCTTTTCCTCTCAGTTCTTTTTGTCTTCCCATCCCTCACTTCTCTGAAAATCCCTTCATAGCTCACTGTGACCTCAATACTTCTCTCTTGTCCCTCTTGTGATAGCTCTTTAAGATCTTCCTCGAGCAAGGTTTAACTATTTGGAAGTGACTGTTTTGCCCTATCAGCTTATTCAGGAGCAATCTCTTAAGTACATTAATACATTAATCCCATGCCAAGGGATCTCCTCTCCATTTAGCCACTGTCCCACCCCTTCATCTCTTCAAAAGCCCCATATCAAAAACCTTGCATTTCTTCCATTTCACATTCTTCCTTACCCACCCAGCTTTTCCCCAGAGTCTGACTTTTACTAATATAAACACGGCTTGGTATTTATTGTCAAGCCATTTTTAGCCTACAATATGTTCAATATGGATGTCACAGAATTCGATCAAATTCACCGTGCACTACTATTTCCCTTAAATATATAATGGATGTACAAAGACATGATCGCTGAAAAAGACCTGTATGTAGGTGAAGCCTTTTTCTCCACATCATGGCTCAGAAAGCACAAGCCAAATCAAGGGGTATAGGTTGAAGAAAAGTGAGGATGCAAGTGAGTATCAAACACACCGTCCACAGCTAGAACTAAGTGCCAAAACAATCTTAGGTTGTTGGACCAAAAAACTCTGCAGCTAGTAAGGAAGTGAGAGAGAGGAGAACTAGTATGGGTCAAGCTAGAAGGCTCAACCAAAAGTTTCTCCATGAAAGTGAAAACTCTCAGAGTCAATCAGAAAAATGTTCTTTTGACCCAAACTGAAATGAGCCATTTTGTTTGGGTGTCTAAAACTATTCTTAAAATAGAAAATACTTTTTAAAAATCTGAAATTTCAAATAAAATATTTCAGCATTAAGAGAGAGAGTTTTTTGGCCAAGTTATTCAGTAAACGTAACATGAAATCACAAATAATTTTACTTCAATTCTTCCTCCCTAGTTACATTATGCAATGAATTTATTATTCTCTGGGGGAAAAAAGATCTGACTAACTATTTTCACAATCAAATTCAAAGATATTAAAATCACTTAGTCCTAAAACACTAGTGTGAATAAGTACACATTCCACAGACTAGCATTATTAATGATAAAAGAGAGAGAGAGAGAGGAGAATTATGGGAAGAGTGAACATTACTTTTAGCATTTTGCAGTAATCACCAACATTTCGTAATTATCAAGGTCCAATAGCAAGAGTCATACTCCTGTAAAGTATATTACTCAGTAAATGAATGAAATTATTAGTAAGCCTCTCAGTGGGTTGTGGGAACATGATTAGGCTATTAGATCTGTTCTCCTACTAGTGAAAATTGGCAGCTAATGTAAACATAACAGTTGATACCTAATGATATTCTCCTCTGTTTTCTATATGGAAGGCTTCGTAACACTTGACACGGTCTCACAAACATCCTTCAAAAATGAATTACTTCTGGGCTGACAGTTACACCTTCACTATAAATTCTAAGGACAGTAGCAAAACTTTTTCACTCAAAATACAGTAAAATATTGAATCATAAGTGAAAAATTTCACCTACTCTAGGATTTCTTTTTCCCATAATCTCCCCAGTGCAGAATACTTAGAAGATGATCTCTGATAGAGCAACGCACCTCAGCCAAAAGAGCTCATGAGTATGTGCTCTGCCTTTGACTCCCCAAGAGTATTCTCCAAGTAATTTCATAAGAGTAATACTGTTGCCTTTTCTGCCCATCAACATGAACCAAAGTTCTTTTAGGAGAAATTTTGCTGTAACGTCTTCCAACTTTTCTCGCGCACTGGGACAGATTCTCAGGCAGTATAAACATCTGTCCACTAAGGTTGATTCAGGTCAGCTTACAAGGCCATCTAGTCTACCTCCTTGCTGCACAGCAGATTCAATTTTATCTAGAATACTCCCAACGTACGTTAGCGTAACCTGTTTTTAAAAACTTCCAGAGGTGGAGATCCTACATCTGCCTCACACAATCTATTCTAATGCTCAGATAGCTTTACCATCAGTTTATATTTCCTCATACTCAGCTTAAATTTCCCCTGCTGCAGTCAAAAATCTTGTACAGGCCCAAAGGACATGAAGAATAGTTTACTCCTCTTTATGGCAGTCATTTAAACATGTTAAGACTTCTACCATGTCTCCTCACATTTCTAAATTAAACAACTCTATTTCTATCTCTTCTCAGAAATCATATTTTCTATAGCCCTCCTATCACCCTTCCCAATCCTCCCCAATTCTTTCCAGTTTACCTGCACAAGTAATCTTAATCTGCCACTTATTATGAAACCACCAGTTTCTTTATCCTGTTACTCTACCAGCTTGCAACAGAGCAATTCACACTTACTCCATTTTCCCTATATGCAATTTTCTTTTAATTAAAATTCAATGGTATTTTAACACGGAGAGTTCTAGCCACTTGGATAGTAAAATGCTAACAATGTTTCGTAATGCAAAGAAATAATCAAATACAATACACAGTGACTATAAAGTCTGATTTACAACTAAGAAACACTCCTAATGTAGTTTTCTGCAGAATCATCTAGATCAATCACAGTTTCTTGGATAGCAATGACTTATGGTGTCATGATCACAAATTTACTAGGCCGAGGAAAAAACAGGAATGAGAAGTACCTTAAAAACCGGACCAATTATGAAAAGCTTATTTCAAGTCCTACAAAAGATCCAATGACAACTTTTTCTCTTCTATGAAGACAAACTGATTGGATCATCTGTGAAGCAGTTATTCCAGTTCAGAACCCACTGAAGCTTTCCTTAATCATTTAAGTAGTAAATCCTTGATGTTCATTAGTGGATCACAACCAACACAGTAAGAAGGGATGCATGCATTGATTTTAGCTTCATCTCTGTCCACCGATCCTTGCTAGTGTAGATGCAGCCCTCAAACTTTCCCTGTTCAATACGAGTGCTGTGTTCACTACAGAAAAAATATGAGACACGCTAAATCTGACCCTTAATTCACTTTCAGTGTCATTAATTCTGACAACTATTTCTGAGTACTCACTTTTCAAAGTCGTCAACAGATGGGGAGACTTAAAGATTTAGGTTTATTGTACCAGGTGTTAGAAATGAGTGCATTCTCAGCAACAAGACTGTACTTTTTATGAAAGACCTTGCAGTAAAAAATATAGTTGTGCTACAGCTCGACTGTGCTTAGATCAAAATATAAAATTCATTTTTTTAAAGAAAAATTTCCCTTACAGAAACCTGGTCAGTCTTAGCAACATTTTCACTACAGAAACTTGTCAATCACGGCTGAGAGAAAATAAATCCATAGTGCCAAAGTCAGTAAGCTCCAACATGAAGAAGTGCACAGAGTGATCATTTACTCCTCAAAAAGCTGGAGCAGGTGCTTTAGCATTCGCAAAAATATCCCCTTTAGCACGGATTCAGCTGGGAGTTCAGCTGTGGACATCAACTGTAAATCCTACCCTATTAACAAGACAATTACAACCCATGCCATTAAAACCTTTTCTCTCTGGAACTCTGGGAAGACAAACGAAAGGAAACTGAGTCCCACAATCTAAAACTATTGATACGATAGCCTATAAAAAAGGCTATCTTCTTCACATACAAAAGTCTTGGCGGGGGGGGGGGGGGGGGGGGGAATCCCCTTTTCCTGAATAACTTTTATCAAAGTCAGTAAGATTCTACCCTAGTTTTAATAAATAAACTACAAAAACAATGAAAACACATGCCTCAGTTCAGTGGAAATGCAAGTACTTCACTGAGTGTCTCTACTAGCTTGGTGATATTTCATAGATACCAGGACAGGCACACAGTTACTTTATTGTGTGCTTCGTATTACACTAGGTATAATACGTATTTATGGCCTTTTGTTTTTACAGCAACCTCTCAAGGAGACAGCACTGAAGGAAACTAACATTCGGGTTACTTTGTGATATATCAGCTGCAATCAGCAGGTTCCAGCAGCTCTACGGCATTCCAAGTCTTTCATCACTTCAAAGGTGCAACAGACTCTGCCGAGCCCTGGAACAAGTCTGTTGCTTGCCTCTGGAGCTCAATGTGCAACCTCTGATATATGCTTTCAGCTCCTGAGCAGCAGAGAGGCAAGAAAGTCTTTTTTGTAGTAAGTTATTTCCAGAACTGTGCATTAACCCCACTCGGTGAACTAGACTTCAAACAGGGCTACTGAGCTAAATCTTTTCCCCACTTAAGAGTGATCTTGTTTACAATACGGTACCTATTTTTAAAAGGGTTAGTAATCAACTATTTCGATGTTCCCACTACTTATCATCACTATTTGTGCAACTAACACTGAAAACTCCAGCCAAGTTCAGTTTTCAGTGGACCCGACTACTGTCCACATACCTTACTATAAAGAATTTACCACTGAAATGAACAACAGGCAGGAAAAAGAATTATTACCCTCCCTTTATAGATGAGAAATTAGAGTACAGAGAAATGAGGTCCAAGGCTTTTAAGATCACGAGCCAAGAACACGGTTCTAGAACAAAGTCAGGCAGAGTTACAGGATTCTCAAGTCCAGAAAATAAAGACACAAAAAAGACCAAGAAATTCAGGAACCCAAATACCAACTTCCCTTTGAAAACCTCAGCTACAGAGCCCAAACTTTAAATGTTCTTTGAACTCTTGCTCCGACTGATTTTTGCAATTTGGCAGAAAGTTTGTGTCAGAATCAGAAACTCAGTGCCTCAAACCAGTGTTTTCTTCTCAGTGCTGCTTTACTTAAATTACCGAGGTATCTCTCACTGCTCGGCATTCTCAAGAGTCTATCCTCCAAAACCCAACAGGTATGACAGAGAGCGAGAGCGCAAACCGTGAGGAAGGAGAAAATTAGGACGGCAGCATTAGGGAATGCTCTCAGCTAACTGATTTTCTGCCTGTGTTAACAAGGTAATACATAATATCACTCAAGAAAGCAACTTACATGCAGAAAATCCAGAAGAGGACCATCTGTGATAAAGACTGCTACTATAGAAAGATATTTTCAGCCTCTATCATTCCATTCATAATTACATTAAAATCTTACCACTGAAAATTTATAAGACATCTAACTTGCACAGAGTCAGCCTGTATTTACTTATACTAGAGACTGAACATGGTATGCATCCACGTGAAGGATGTCAATATCAGTTAATACTATACACTTACGTATGTAATGTATGTATGTATATAAGCCAGCAGATAAACATTTATCCCCAAGGGAGGCTATTCATGAGACTGTGCTGTAGGGAAGATATCCAATTACCCTGAATGACATTTATGTTTTAATCACATCACACTCACTGATGAGCTTGAGGTTTGATGAAGCAATCCTTGAAAGACTGTCTTCTTAATCAATTAGACAGCTCCACAAACACCAGGGATATGTTGTTGACACTAAAAGTCATCTTACTAAATATACCACAATGCACACCAATGCTTCTGTCTTCCTACTAAGACAATGATGTGGTCTTCTAAAACATCTGAAACAGCTGAAAAAGTTTTTTTTGCAGGACTTATCTAAAGCAGAACATGTATTTTACTAACAAACTAGGACATTTCGACTGGCAATTACACGCACACTCAGAGCTACCACTCAATGCATCTCTTCTTTTTGGGACAGAGGAAGAACAGCATTTTAAGGACATAATTGTTCCCATATAAAAGATCAGACCTACTCAGAAATCTTTCTACAGTTGCCTTAACCTAATAAAAACAATTCAGTCAAAACAATTCTAATGCATGAAGCATTCCACAATTGACAAATGCCACTATCCACATGGAGCAGATGAAAGACTGATTACATTTAACATCAATCAGGCATTATAAAATGCTGTAAGCCATAGGAATAACTGTAAAATGAAGGAAACGGACATGGAAGATCCTATTCCAATCATTCTTCAAACTGTTCTTTTTTTCCTATTAAAGTACATGCTCACAACTGCTACATTAAACAATAAACCCTTTCTACTTCTGAGACCTTACATGAAAGGTCTTGCTTTTGAAAATCAACTTCTGTATGCACAGATACTTTTTAATAAAGTATCTACCAAACTAAACAAACAAAATGATGAAATGAGAAACGATTCTAAGCTAAGGTTTAACTGTAGAGATATTTGACACTGCAAAATGGTACATAAAACATCTTCACTTAAAGCATATAACTGGTCAAATTACACAGAATTGTCTTTGCCTTAGTAAGTAGCACACCACCTATGCTCATTATGATCAGTTCAGCCCTGTCCAAATGTAAGGCTGAATATTAGAAAATGAAGATGCTTTTGCTAATCCTTAAGCAACTGGGAAAAACCATACAGCAGAACAAGAATATCACAGTCCTCTCTACAGTCTCTAACTCAGGGCTCCAGGGCTGTTTTGCTAAAAGTACTCCAGGAATAACTATTTACCCTTTCAATAAGGTAGGCCTCAAGTATGTTTTTCATTACAATTAGTTTTTTTAATTTGTGCTTCTGAATTCCAGACAGCTGTAGGTCTTCAAGTAAATCTCCCCTAACTAATCTTTCCTTCTATAGCAGTAAATCCTAAGGACTAAAATAACCTTCAGCACTTGATCTTTGTACATGCACAAAAGCTTGGGTTGCTTGATTTCAGTACCCAAAACGATCTTTAATTGCTAACTGAACACTTAGCATTTGCTAAGAATGGAGCATCTCCTTACTGCTAGATAAAGTCTGTTGAAGCATTCTTCATCCAAATCAATACATGACCCATCAAAAACATGCATAACTCGTAATAGTCTACATTTGCATGACAAAAGAGAACTTTATGAACTTTAATCATTCCGCTAAAGGCAAAAAGCTATACTTGTTATTTGTTTAAGTTCTAAGTATTATGGTCACTGGGGAAAGAAAAATGTTGCCAGAGTCTAAGTACAGAGAAGGTGGTTGTTGCTGTAGAATACACTCACATTGGCAACCTAGTCAATTTGAACAATCATCAATGTATGTTTTCACATTTCCATTTTTATGAAGTGACGTTTATCACCAGTCAAAACTACAACATAAAATACGCACCTTTCTCTTTTGCATAAGGTACAAAATACGTATATTACTCTGAGTTATATTAATCAGTAGGAGGAAGCTAAAAAGACATCTGGGAGGCACAGATGGCTCATCTGATTGGCAATGAGCTATGGAACCATTCTCTTCAAGGTCAGACTTCTAATATTGTAAACGTTGGTAGTGACCCAAAGTCATCATCGTCTTTGCAGAATTAAGTAATTTCCTTTAGTCCAGTTCCTAGTGGACAAATATCTACACTAGAGCTGGCATCTCAATAGAGAAGTTTTCAGACCTAGCTTCCAATCACTGGTGTTAATGGCATGCTTTTCCAAAGGGGAGGAGAACCACTCTGCCTCTTCATTCCTAGAAATAGCTTCTGCAGCAGAGCTTATACTGCTGCTGCTGCCTGGATTCTGATTCCAGGGCTTCCCAATTCACTAGTAATTATTCATTCTTCAAAAGACACTTGAAGGATCTCACAGTTCCTTAAAAATTGATGCTCTTGCTGCCTAAAGGACCACAGAAAGCACAATTGATATAGAAACCTCTATAACATAAAGAAGTTTCAAAAGATGAAAAAGTGCCTCTTAGGGAAACTGGAGAAAAACACTGAATACTATTTCAATAGCAAAGAAATACTTAGGTGTGAGATTATCTAAATATAAATATTATTATTTTGGTCTATCTAGAGACTATACGCCTGTAATCATTACAAACAAATAAAGTGCAAGAAACTTGCACTTTCTTCAAGAAACTGGATACCTACTGGCATGTGAATTTAGAAGGATATGTATTCGGTACTTTTAGATATCATGATGTCTATATCATCAGTGAATGCT
The DNA here is from genome assembly GCF_040807025.1 of Struthio camelus. Lineage (NCBI taxonomy): Eukaryota > Metazoa > Chordata > Aves > Struthioniformes > Struthionidae > Struthio > Struthio camelus. The sequence goes on from NC_090948.1 coordinate 6,734,536, forward strand.
CTGAATGACCTATTACAATGTTAGAATTACTCTCCAGAATTCCAAGAAGGCAGGAGCTGAGCCACATTAAAATTTGAAAATTGCTAGCTTAGTCATTTGCCATTTGGCGTTATGGTGACTCTACTGAAAGCATTTCTTTAGCCACCCAAGGCTTTCAATTAATTTCAGAACTACTGCATAAAGTAAGTTGCAAAAAAAAAAAAAAAAAAAAAAAAAAAAACAAAACCTTTTAAAGAGAAAATGGGAAACCAATAGGAACCATAACTAAAAATCACTACTTATAATTGGTATGATTTTTATCCTGTGGAATAGAGGCTATACTAAAAGATCTCTTATTGGTATTGAAAATGATGAATTATACCTGCCATGATAACGGAGGGCAATGCTTTGATTTAACATCATATTTTCAAGAGTTCTGCTTAAAAAAAAAAATAGTTCTGCTAAAAGGAACAGGACTACTTTCAAAATAAGATGCAACTTAGTAGAAAGGAATCAAAGGTACCTTACAGGTTTTTGAGTGCATCAAAGGCTATCCTAAAATGAAGAGGATGACACTTTTATCAAACCTGTTGCATTTTTCATAAAAGACTTGCATCAATATTCAAGAGAAATGAGCTCTGAGGAAAAATTCAAATATCAGGAAATTGGACACATTATTCATTAGCCATGAGAGGTTCAGACAGAAATCAAATCAAACATTCCAACACAACTACCTGTAACTCCTCTAAGTATCATCACTTAATAGATACCCTAGACTATTATTGCATGCACTTGGAACAAACAAGATCCATTGCTAAGTAGGCAAACAAGTAAACAGTGGCAGCAATCTGTATTTGATCAAGGAATCTGATCCAGTACCTATACTACTTCAGAGAGATTGCAAAGATTGAGCATATTCATCTTTAAATCTTAAGAAACTGAAATGCAAACTTATGTGAAGAACAGAACTTTTCCTGGTCCAAATTCATAGAGAATGAAAAGTGCCATAAAGAAAAGACGGATGCAGCCCTCAAAGGGAAGGAGGACGCCTCCCTGAAGCGTACAGAGCAAACTAATATGCAATTGCTTGCTCGTAAAGAAGCAAAGAGTGTGCCTGCAGTGATGGCAGTACTTTCTTTCAGCACCTAAAGAAATCAGAAAGCAAGCAATTTTCATTGCTTTTCTTCCTACGTACCAGTGTGGGGATACGCCTCCCGAACCCAGCTACAACATGCTGTATTTTACATTGACCCGGCTGCCCGTCCGCAGCTGCCGGCACCCGCGATGGGGCTCCGCCACCAGGAGCGCCTGCCCCGCCGCGCCCCGCGCTCGCTGCACGTCCTGCTCACCAGCTATTTAACTGCACTTACAGCCTTGGCAGATTAGACCTCGTATTAAAAACGATAATCATGCAAACGGGGGGGGGGGAAGATATTTTGCACATTTCTCGCACAAACAATAGTTTCTCCGACAAAAAATTCCCACAGGTCCTCAGCAAATCCCCCAAGTCGCAGGACGGAGAGGGCTCCCCGCGTCCCCGACACAATCCAAGCCCCGGGGGGGCGGGTGAAAGGGGAAGAAGAAAAAAAACCACCCGGGGCCAGGGGAACGGCGGCAGCCCCCCCTCAACGACTAAGGGGGCGGAGGAGGGACGGCTGCCCCGACGCCCCGGCCCGAGGGGCGCTCGCCGCCGCGGGGACCCGCCGCCGCCCGGCACCGCGCCCCGGGGCGAGCAGGGCCGACCCCATCGGCGGGCGGCGAGGGAAAGTTGAGGCAGTTTCGGAGGCGGCTGGCGGCGGCACGCCGAAGTTTCCCTGGGCGGCGCGGTACTCACACGAAGACGCCGAAGAGCAGGACGCGTACGCCGATCTCGATCGCCAGCTCCCGCATGGTGCGTCCCGGCGGGCTCCGGCAAAAGCCCCGCCGCGGTGCCGCCTCTCATGCCCCGCGCGGGCGGCTCGGCCGCCTCACGCCGCCCGCCGGCCCCGAGGGAAGGCGGCCGCCGCCGCCGACACCGCCGCCGCCGCGCAGCAGAGCGCCGGGAGCTGCCGCCGCCGCCGCCCCGCCATCCGCGCAGCCTGAGCGGCCGCCCGCGCAGCGCGCACAGCGCCGGGCCGGGCCGGGAGCGGCGCTGGCCGAGGCGGCAGCCGGCGCGGGGGAGGGAGCCGGTGACTAGCGCGGCGTCTCCCCCCGCCTCGGCGCGGGGGATCCTGCGGGGTTTCCGCTGCTCCGCCCCGGCCCCGCGGGGCCTCTCTGCGCCTCCGCCGGCGCTGCGGGCAGCCGGGGCGGCCCCGAGCTTGTGCCCCCGCCCGGCACTGTGTGTGGGTTGGGGGGGGGGGCGTTACGGTGCCCTGGGGAGCGCTGCTTGCGCCTCTGCCAACGCGCAGCAGCACCGGCGGGGAGGAAATTAGCCCGTCGGGCTGCCGCGGCGCCCCCGGGGCGCTTCCTCAGGGCGCAGCAGCCGGCTGAATTGCCGGCCTCAGCACGGTGCCGCTCGGAGGCGGCGCGGCTGTCGTTGCTGCGTCCCGGTGCGGTGCACAAGGAAGGACAGCGCTCCCGAAAAGATGGAGCCAACCGGGGCCGGGGAGGGAAGCAAGCAGCGGCAGCACTAGGCAAAGATAAAGTGGTGGTTCATAAGGGCTTTAGCTGCCAGTAGTTTGTGCAATGGGCAATTACATGCCAGACCACCCGTGCTGACACTGAGCTGAGCGCCTTTATGTAATCTTTGCATAAAGGATTAACAGTGTTTGAATAGTTTCTGCAGTGTATCAGATGCACATTACAGGCTTTCCACTCACTTAAACATTCATATCTTTTTAAACCATATTTCTTGTTGTTAATGCAGGATGTCGCTATTGCTTCGCTTGGTCAGTATGCAAGATTATAGCCTAAATGGTTGTCAATCAGTGTCCGTTCACAGAGCCGGGTCCAGCTCTATAAACAGGCAGAGGAGATGGCTCTGTGGGGCCGAAGATTGCTGATATGAGACAGGTGGCAAAACAATCGTGGCCTTGGTTTTCCCCTGCAACTCCTCCAGTCCACCTCAGCCCTTTTCCGTTCTCCCCCATGGCAAGCTCTGGGCCGCCCTAAGCCTCACCTTACCTAAGCCTAGTTTTGCAGAGAGTTCATTTAACTCTGCATGGAGAGGGAGTTCTGAACATTTTAACTGTAGGATAAGTTTTCAAGCGTAAGTCACTAAAGGCAGCAAACTAATTCATATTTGAATGTATTTAATTATCTGCTTTCTACTGCCCTTTGAAGGCCTGTCTTTCAGGAAAGTGTTCGTAGCTGTTAGTAGTGCACGTAGTTACAAAGCAACCATCAGCAGTGCATTAGGGAACTAGCCCACTTTACTACATGATTATTGAATTAATGTAGAGAGGCTTAGACCTATTTGCTTAATATGTCCACTCTGTATCAGATGAAGGCTTTGAACTCTAAATTAACTACGCATGTAGTAAAACTTCTGTTGACTATGCTTGTGGAAGAGCAGAGGCACAAGTTTCCCTACTAACACCATCTAAACAATACGAACAGTTTGCTTCAGCTAACTACATGAGTGCTAGATTTGTTGTAAGGAGACTGACTGAAGCTCAGAAAAATCAAGTGTGTGACAGGCATTTGGAGAGAGCACTTAAAATGCTACTGTTACTTCAATGAGATCTGCCTCCTGCATATGTCTTGTTTCTCTGATTTTCAAGATGAAGCTTGGCCTGTTCTTTACATTCTTGATTTAAAAATCAATGTGATTCTGGTTCAGGAAATATAAAGCTAAATTGTGAAAGCAGTGTATTTCAGCTGCTCTCGCTGCTAAAGGACACGTCTGCTTCCTTTTAGAAATCTCAGTCGGTTTCTCTTCTACTGCCTCTGCCCCAGGTGACGAGTAATGCATGTGTACATTGTTGCTAGGTGGGCACAAGAAAAATCTTTGTTTTCATGAGTAGACCTTACTTATGGGAACAGCCTCATAGTTTGTGTGAGTCAAGCCAGTCATGTGAACTAAGAGCTGCAGACAATATTGGCAGCCTGTACTGAAGTTACCACTTCCACCCGGGCTGCGGAGATGACAGGTGACAGAAGTGGATAAGCTGCATTTGCCCTGCTTGAGCATCTAGGCACCATGTATATGATATTTATCATGCATCTTCTCCCCTTTTCATCTTTGTCTTGGAATTGAAAGAATCTGTTCAACTGCCTGTTGCCTTAGCCTATGGATCCTTCAGCTCCTCAGACTTTGCTACACGCTTACTATCCTGGTACAGAAGAGGGGATTTGCCTCACTGGTTGGTATTATTGTTTGATATCATTTAGCTCTTAGCAGCAGAGCTAGCAAATAACACTACTTACAGATTTAAAATGAAACAAAAAAAAAAAAGGTGTCCTACTGCAGCTATCTGCTTGCAGTGTTCTGATTCTCTAGTATGTATTAGCTGATGGTGACTTATGAAGCATAAATACCCCAGATTGATTTTTTTTTTTGAAACCAGACTGAGCTTGCAGCTGGCAGCTGAACAAAACTTGTTTTGATGTTTAAACCAAGTAAATGAGATATAGAGATAACTGGCAGGGAATAGATTTAAGGCTACATTGTGGCATGAAGCTAGAACCCTGCAGTGGGAGCAGTGCAGAGTTACTGCACTGCAGCAGATTCCCAGAGCAAACCACAATGACCCTGGGAACTTCCCAGCTTGCGGTTCATGCTACCCCTACAATAGGTGCAGCAGGTACTCTTAATGCTATCCCATTTTCTTAGGTGTCATTGTGAACAAAAGAGAGCTGATTCCACTCCTCTGGAGGTAGCTATGAAATAGTTTTCTCCCCGGAAGGCTAGAGTCTACTTACACAGACTCCAGCTTAGGAGCAGAAAGGAGAAACCTTCTTGCATCCTTTTCTCAACTGTGCACTTACAGGAAAGGCTTAGCCCTTAATAGCAGCCACCTGCAGCCTACTTTTGGTCTACAAACAGATGTTCACAGGCAGAAACAGCTGCATAACTGATACCATCCCTCTGTTGTTTGTCATCACCCCTTTGCTGTAGGTTACGGCTCCTTCTCAATGCAATAAGACGTGTGAGTGCTTCTTACCTGCCTAAGGGCAAAGTCTTGCAGCTCATGGTAAACTGAGTTTAAAAAATACTGATTGTGCACCAAAGCAAGTAAACTTTTTTTCTACCAAAAGCTATGGAAAATAATAAACTTGCAGCAGAAAGGGCATGACAAAAACCTAAGGGATGGTTACAGCTGATACTGCAGAAGTTGGTTTTCTGATCATTTCCTAAGGGCTTGTAACTCTTCTGGGAACTGAAGGACAAAAAAATTCACTAGAAATGTTGTTATCTGGCCCATTCTTAGGTCTTGTAAGCTGTGGAATCTTGTAAGTCCGTAGAGTTTTCATGGGCCGATAGGCCTGTGACTAGGGCTTAGATTTATGTCCGATATATATTCAACATATATTTCACTATTTTCTATCATATATATATTATTCCTTGTCCATAATATCGTCATGTATTCGCAACTAAACTTTACAATTATTTTTCTATCCTATATAACTGCATTTGCCATGTAGCGCTGTAGCCCAAACTAGAATCAAATTAGTGCTCTTCATCTTCTGGATTCCTAGTTGAATAACCTAAAATCAAAGTTTCTTTGCTTCCCCGCCCCAAAAGAAAAAATGTATGGACGTAGGCTCTTTTCAGAAGTCCAGATTTTCAATGTGCATACATAAGGGTCAGCACTTACAAGCCTGGGTCCCATCTGCACAGTTAAACAAGCCTATTTCTTATGCAGTGGTTTTCTCGGACCTTCATGTTAGGAGGATCCAGTGAATGATGCAGCCGTGATTGGACTGTACTGTGAGCGTACCTTACTCATGGTTTTAGGTGGTGTATATGTACAGTCAGCTTTCTGTTCAAACAAGGTAGCAGATTGGCAATGACAGTATAAACTTCCCTCTGCTACTCAACTAATGTACTAGAACTGTTGTCCCTATGGGTAAGAGGGATGAAAGAAGAATGTCATAGCCCTGCTCAGGCCTTGAAACTGTAGGCAGTAAACAACCTGAGGACACAAGTACAACTTGAGCACTTCATCCTGCGCAGACAGGCCCTTTTTTTCTGCCTGGATACCAAATGAAAACCAGAGAGCTTTGCATACATGTTTGCCTGCGTCAATCTCACTGATTCTGAGATGACATCATTAGTGATGTGAAACTCTTCCTTTAAGGTGAGCCAGTGTTACCAGTTCACGTAGCAATGAACAAGAGCTACAGGTTTTTATCTTTTTCCTCCCTTGAGTTTTCTTCAGAATTGTGTAGTTCCATAGCCCTCTCCTCTCTGTCATTCACTGTTTTATACTACTTAACCTAAAGCAAAACTATGAGGAATGAAAAGAACAAGAAATTTGGAATAGGTGCATGATTTATTTCTGAGTAACTGTTTATGTATATGTATGAATACCTCATGGGAAACTCTTAACCCTATGTAAGTCATTTCTTAATTACTAGAATTCATTGCAGAAGCAGCTAGCCTATATTTTTTGTTGTAAATTTCTGTGGTAGAAAGCACCTCTGCAGAATACTTTAACTGGTTGCCTAGAGAAAGGTTATGTAACAGGTTTGTGCTACTTTAGGAGAGTCAGATGTACACAAATACTTATGACCCATGTTAAGTAAGAGGGAAAAATAGCCACTGTGTGTAGCCACGTAGAATTACTGCCACAGTAATGCGTTACAGAGAAATTTGACTAGAATACCTGAAACAATGATGCTATGGGCCAAACACCATCTCTTTTATCTTTTATGACTTTACTGAGACTTTTTATTGAATAAGCGCCTTATTGTTGAACCTGGTAAATCACTGGTTATAATTACGCTGTATATAATAGGGGGGAGTAGCAGGACAGAAAACTTTCATTTATGTTTCCACACAGGAGGCCCACCCCTGTTGAAGTCAGCAGGAACTATACTTTCAAAAAGAGCCTTTCCTTTCAGAAAGGAAGAATTATGCCTCCAGGGTATAATAATATCTTACACAGATACCTGATAGGTCTTACTACACAGCTCAAATCTGCTACTACCTGTAAGTGATCTAGGTTCTTCATGGGACAAATCAGGCAAGAGCATTGTTTCTTTGTAAACCTATGAAAGGAGTTTGCAGTGAGCCTTGAAGCCAGTCAAGAGTTTCATCCCAACCCGAAGATGTCAAACAATTTTGAACGTTTAAGAATGATTTAAGTAATGTTGAGTAAAGCTTGACAATTTTGTCAAATGTTCACAGTTCTGATGCAAAATCAGGTGCAGTTTGCCAGTCAAGTTTCGTTTTGGGGTTAATGTCATTATTTGACATAAAAAGTGACATGGCTTCAATGTGCAGTTTCCATTTGCTTAAGTCTGTAGACAACCAGGTGACTGAGCAAAAACAGTAGACCAAACGATCACCGAAATGAAGCCTGACTTGAGAGTTGGGTAGCTTTATATTCTACAGCAATTACAATATATCAAAAAAAAATCAATTTATTCTTTCAAACAAGGAAAGAAAAGCGTATCTTAGAGCTTTTCTTGTACTGTCTTTATTTATGTCAGTGGTTTATATGTATGTGTGTGTATATACACATACATGTATATATATATACACCCACATATATATGTGTATTATTTTACTGCTTCTGCTATTCTTCATGGTTGCTTGACTAATTAAATCAAGTTCACCATGGGGGAAAGCTCTCAGTTTTTCTTCCTGTGTTCTGCATACCACATATTTGGATTCCCTAAACATCCTCACAAAGTCACCCTGGTGTAACTCCGCTTTGAGCTAGTTGGCATTGGAGGCAATCAGAAATGAAGGGCTGTTCTGGGGTGGTGGCACTGAGAACTGGAACTTTAAACTGTCTTTTCCCAGCTTATGTGGGTTGAGGATTTTAGCTCTCTGAATTGGTCAGACTTCTTATAGTATTGTAGAACATTACCAGCACAAAATAGCTTAATTCAGGAGATTCTGTCTATTACACACAAGTCATCTTGCTAGTTTTGGTAAATTAATCTTGTATCAGATGTAAAGGTTTAATTTTCACCAACAAATGTTCTTTCTAGGGCTTAACAGTAATCTTTGCCTGGTATAGGACAAATGTCACAGTGTGCAAAGGATTCTGAAATCAGTGCATGTCAATGAGAAGACAGCCTTTATTCTAGTTCTAAACCTACAGTCACCTCACAAGGAGACAGTAAAGTGAGAGTCCTTGCCTTTTTTAGAGACACCGAAATACCACTGCTGGTCTTTGGAGAGCTGGACCTGTACTGCACACCCAGATGCAGTGCACAGCCCTCGGCTGTAGATTTAGCATTAGAGTAACTCCAAAGTCACGGTGGGTTTTTTAAGGAAGCCAGTCAGGACCGAAAATGTTTTACCTGATCTGTACGTGTCCACGTGGACGCCTACGGTAGCTGGAATGATCCTGCCATCAGGGGAGATGTCTGCTGTTCCATGTATATTGCAGATGATTTCTCTCTGAAGTGGGTACTCTAAAGAGTGAAAAAAAAGGGAGAAGCAAGCTCGACAGAATTACAAACCTCAATCAGCATGATGTCATCATGCACATCTTAATTGCCTTTGATATCATATTTAAACATTTATAAAAGCAAATTGTTAACATTTCAGTTTAGTTACTATACGAGCGCCTACAACTGGCTCATGATTGTGCCTAATTAAACATTTCCAAACATTGAAATATCGGTGTATTTCAGTAGCTGCCATTTAATAAAACTGTGTCAAATGTATAGTCTTAAAATTTATTAGGCTTGAAGCATGTGCTTGGAGCCACCTTGTGGCCCAGAACTCCACTGCAGTAAGTGTGCTCCTACTGCAGCGCCCCTGCAGAATTTGCCCATGCCCATCGCGCCCTGTGCATCCTACCCTACCAAGGCAGCCAGCCCTCCGGAGTCCACGGCTGCTCTTTTCACTACCAAACTGCCAAACTATGGCTTAGCCTTTTCAGAACAGGTTATTCATAGCTGTACTTTCTGGATTACTCGCCTGCAATGAACAGAGACGTATTTTCAGCCTGCACACTTTTGCACCTAATAATAAGCATCACAGTGAGATTTGCTAAGTCTAAATAGTGAAATTCATATATGTTAATGAAACCGATTGGTGTTTGCAGTGCTGAAGTTTTAGTGCTCAGATATTATCTGGTGTATTTTGTTGTGCGGTTGCAGTTGGTAAAGGCATTAATGCTCCCATAATAAATCTGTGATAAATTCAAGTCTGTAACATTTCCAGTAAGTAGTATTCTTGTGCTGTATTTAATAGGAGACTGTGACTTAAAGTAGATGTCTGCTGTCTTTAGTTCTATGTAACACCTTATGGCAAGAATGGCCTCATTGACTTCAATGAAGCTATCGTGTAATTACTTTTTTTTGTTTGTTTTGATTGTAGCAGTAGTACAAACTTGCCAACAGTTGCCACAGTCACTTCAGATGACTCTTGACCCAAAAGGGAACACAACAAAACAGAACAATTAGACACATGAGGTAGATGGAAGAGCAAGCACAAATAACAGGAGTAAATGAAATGGCCACTTCTTGGGTTGGATTGAAGTTGCAAAAGGTGAACTCTCAGAATTTTGAATAGGGGTTGGCTGTTTAGTACTCAGTAACAGACCGTTTCTTCATATTTCACTTGGATTGTTTTGTAAGTAGTAGCTATTTCGTCTGATTTTTATGTAATAAGGAAGGTAGAATATTGAAGCTGTTCAGAGCATTGGGGGTGTTTTTATTCCATTTTACCAGAAATAGCCCCAGGAGCAACAAAATGGGATGAGATCCAGTAACTTTTTCGATCCTTACTCAACTTTTTTTCAGCTAAATCAGCTGAAGGAAGAAAACCAGGCATCATGTGAGCAGTTTCAGACACTGCTTTCCTCTTTCAGCTCGCCATTTGTTGCGTAGCCTTCGGAGTCGGACTCGGTAAGAGCAGGCTTGGATCGGCGTTCCCCGGGCTGGACGAGCGCTGGGTGCAAGTGACTGCGCTCAGCGCCGAACCAGTGCGTCGGGGCTTCCCAGGAGGGATCACGTCTTACTGCCGTTCTGAGGGCTTCCTCAGCCAGTGATCATGGCAGTGACATGTAGGAGGGGAAAGAGGCTTTTCTGCCAGATGACAGTGGCAACCCTTTTTAAGCTGTAGCACTGCAAATGGGATTTCTAAACCAGGGACAAGGAAACACTGACTGGAGACCTCATTGCTCTTTAAAATCTGTGATGTTATGAGGTCTGGTACAGTCACCCACGTTGCAGCAAAAGAAGCAATTTACCTCTCCCTCCTGCCTTATTGAATACTGAACTGTGCCGTCAATAACTGCAGGAGTGGAAGAGATGCTGTTATTTCCATGGCTAATCAGGAGATATTGACAATGTTTGGTCATGTATAGCACAGGTCAGAGGAGGGCAGAAACATCCTGATTAGTATCAATTTCTATGAAAGCCACTGAGTATAAACTACAATTAATTTGAACAGTTTATGCTATACATACCTTGTGACTGAGGTAGCAAAAACTTGTCCCAGAGTTCCCCAGTTTGAACCCTGTAATTCATGCTTCATAACACTTAATCATAAGTGTTGTTTAAATACAGAAGTCATGCTGTTTGGCCCATCTTGCAAGGTGTAGATTTCTGTCAAGAGAAGATATGTGGTTTAAATGATATCGTTTCCAACATATATTATAAAGGATATATTTTGCCAGGAGTCAAGAAGAGGAAGAACAGAATGGGAATCAAGGGATATTGCATTTTAGATGCCTAGAAAATGTACTAAAGATTTCATGATTTCCTACAAGGTAGCCTGGGAAAGCCAGAGAGACCTTGCTGCTTACTTTTATCTAAGCAGCAGTCTAACAACATTAGTATTTTATTTCTTTTTCTTTGCCTTCTATCTTATTCACTTTTTAAAAAGCAGCAGCTTTTTAAGTAGGCTAAGGAGTTGATTGTCTGTTTGTTTGTGTGTTCTGCTGCTAATTTTGCTGTGATTTCACAAAGTGAAAGCTTCTTCGTAATCAAAAGCAGTGGCTGAACCCAGCTTACAACATTAAGCAGACTGAATTGCAAGTTAGAATTATTAACAGATTTGATCAGCAGCCACTACTGTTCCCTAGCAGGGGAAGTACACGCCATTTATATAATAATTCTATAGTTTTGGGTGTCAGCAACTACGTGATTAGGCAAATCTAAATGCACCTCTATAAGTAAGGTAGAGATTGATTGCCATGCAGAAGTAGGAGGTATTACCTGCTGCGGATAATGATGAAGTAAAAATGATAGTCAGGTGATTTAAATTTAAATGGCACCACTGAGCTTGGTGCCATCCCAGTCTACAGCAACATGGGTGCTGGCCACATAATCAATATTGAGGCTTCATTTTATGAAACAACTGTGTCTCCTCTTAGAAGCAGAAATAAGCAATTCTGTTGCAGGACAGTTTTTTTTCTGGGAAAGCCCAAGGCAAGTATTAAATATTTATTTGGCTTTTTAAAAATATTTTGAAATTTTGTGTACTGATTTATAAATACCAGAATTAATGAGCAAGCCAGAGCAATATCAGTTCATACATGTTTTCCTTTCTACAACTGCAGACAGATTTTAATCAACTAGTTTTAGAGATTAAGATTGTATGCTGTTTCTTAGTAGAGAGAAAGCTCTTTAAAGTTATGCTATTCCGGTACTGCTATGTGAAAATATTATACTGTAAAACTACTATTGGCAAAAAGATCTCTTTCTGCTACACAAGTACATACAAAAGGATCCTCTTGTGGATTCAATCACAAATTATATGGTTTGGAAAAGGATATCAATTAAAATTAAATGAAATTGGAGGATTCCTACAGAATTCCGTAGTCATTAAAATTAATTCTGTGCATTCATCATAATTAGTGTTGTACCACAGGAGTAACAATCATTAGCTACTTATTGCTGACTTTTAGGAAAGAATATTACTCTGAATGTTTAGTCCTTGTGAACAAAATAGAACAGTATCTTTGATAGCGATTCAGCACAGAAATAAAAGAGACTTTCTGTTAAACTACCCAAGGCTTTTAGTGGAAGGCTTGACAAGTTTCATGCCTTAATTTGTTCTAGTGGGAATATTTAACTGAACTTCATTGGAACTGGGGTACAAGAAAGCAGTAGGTACTTATCAGAGCTGAGTTAGAGGTTCTTTCACTGGGCTGGCACTGTAAAGGTGCAAAGATATACAGTCTCTAAAATACTCAAGGATATTCTTTGGAAATGCATTTAATTAAACACACTGGATAATTCCTGCATCAGCAATAAAGCTCTATTTTTCCTCCGTTAGATTGCCTTTAGTGACTATTCTGAGATGGATTTTTTTTCACCTTTTCCACTGAAATTTTTATTTAAAACAGTAGTATTCAAAAAAAGGAGAGAGAAATGCTACTTTTACAGAAAGCTTGCAAATAAAAAATACTATCTTCAAGTGTCTATTTATAAAGGTATCGCTAGAATCTCTCTGTGGTTCTTCCCAGTGTTAAAGATAATGTATGAATGTGGTATGTAATCAGTTATGCCAGAGTTGTGTTGTATATAGCAAAAAAGAATATATAAACACATCAGACTACTTTGTAATTATTACAGTTCCTAAAAGAGTTTTAAAAACTTAAAAGAGCCATTTCTTAAGATCCTCAGTCTTCACATTTTGTCTTCCAGTCTTGGTGTTTTCTTAGTTAGTACTCATTAGAACTCATATTGTCTTGCCTTGTGTTCTGCTGGTAACGTACTTCGTATTTTCTAAAAACTGGACCTGAAATATTCATTATTTATTTATCTGTCAACATAAAAGGCTAACTGTAATAATAATAATGCAAATTGAAGTTTTTTAGGTGTTTGCAAAACTGCGGATCCCCATTTTGCCCAACAGTCCTGAAATTTGGACCTAATTTTTTTTGGATACGGGCATTTTGTCCAAATTTCCAATGTCTGGATGGAATAAATTTAATAAAGGAATTCTTGGAGTTAAGTGACAAGTTCAGTCACCCTTACTTCTTTGTCTTTTGTGATTTCCTGATTCTCTTTTTTCTTATCTCTTCTGATTTTTATCTTTTCTTCCTCTTACCCAATCCTTTTAGTTTCTCCTCCTACTTCAATGAATTATTCTTCTTCCCAGCCCTGTTTTATTGCTACAGAGAATCAAAACATACTTACTGGACTGCAGTATATGTCTTGATGGAGGAAGTGGATAAATTACCAGCTGATGTTTTAATACTGTTGTTAACATAGTGTTCTTCTGTAAATAGGAGCAATTCTTTTATGCACAAGAACTGGAATTGAGAGAAGTTTAGATTTACAGTGCTACAAAGGTATCAAATCATTCTAACATCAAATTAATCCAAAAATAACCGTAATTTCTCATTATTTCCATAGTATCTTTGACTTGTCCTCTTTTGTGACTCTCTGCCACTGTAAGCACCAGTTGAAAATCTAAGTCTAACTCCTGCCAGAGGCAGTGAAAAGGGGGCTCTTTAAACCTACGGTAACAAACCAAGAGCTCGGCAGCATAGTGGAGGAAACAACTTCTGATCAAGGGAATCAGGTCACGATTTGTTTTGTGCTTTCTGAGTCCGTGGATTGGGGCTGAAAATTCACATCAATCCTTTGGGTACTAGATACTTCAGATCCTAGCCCAGGAAACAGTATTTCAGTTCATTATTTACTTACTTTTAAAGGAAGCATCTGGATCTACCATGAGGTTAATATTTCATGGTATTTGTAAGTGGTTGTAGTATAGAGGTATAGATATTTATTTTTAATGAAAAGACATCAGCTGCAGTTTACCAGTGAATCTTCAGTGGTCTCTGAAGTGCTGGCAATGTTCCCACTTATTTATTCATTGTTGTGTTTTTATGATGTGTAATTTAAACATTGTGATAATCTGATTAGTGACCCTTTCAGAAAGGCATTAAGATTCTGTGTTTGTCAGGTTTAATACTTAAATTTCTACAGCTAGGTTGCTAGTCAAAGCGTAATCTCAGTTTACTGTAAGCTAGGAAAACAGTAATAGGAAGGTGTGTCAAATACTGTAGAACAATCATTTTTTTACCTGTAAAAGGTGTAGTTTTTTATCTGCAAGTACCAAACACTCACTTTAGATTTGAAAATCAAGCTATCTTGTTAAGATTCGTAGGTAAGCAGCACTGGATATTGGCTCACGATTTTGCTCTCAGTGAATGAGGGCACAATTGTTTTCTGCAGCTGTATGAGCTTATAGACCTGGCGGAAAGAGGAATTTGTAAGTTTGGTCTATCGGGAATTATTTGAGGGGAAAGTGCTGGAGCACTTAATCTTTGAAAATCGGACAACTGTGCTATTCCATCAGCAGTGTCTAGATAGACACTGTAGCAATGGTACTCCAAATTAGCCCAGTTTTGGTTTATATCCAATGCGCTTTCAAAAAGTCACACGCAGCAGGGTTTTTGAAAGAAAGTAACAGTTCACTGGCTTCAGTGCAAAAGGTATCAGTGGGGGAGCTGCCTCTTGCCTTTGTCCTCCAGCAGTAGGTCACAAGACAGGCACACATCTTTGCCTCAGACAGATGATGGAGCAAGGTGCACAGCACGAGTTTTGCTAGGGAAAAATCCATGTTTTCTAATCGTGGCATGGAGCCACAGCTTCTTTTAAGTTTTCCATGTCTTTCAAGGTCTCCACAGAGTCAGAGAGATGCTAAACTATTGCCAAGAGGGTAGAGAAGTGAGGCTGGAGCTTTGTGAGTCTTCCCTCTTCCCCAAAAATCTGTAGGGATTGGAACAGTTTGATTCATTGGCATCAAGCTTGAAACTTATGCACATATTAATATTTATTTCCTGCATTCCTTTTGGACAGAACTTTCCCTCCAGCGTCACATCGGAAAGGGACTTCCGTCAAGAGAGAGGAATCGCTGTAGCCCTTCTTGGAGTGCAGTCACACAATCACAGAAACAGGTCATTCAAGGCTTTTGTGAGACTTTCAAGGCGTTTCAAAATTCTCTACCAAGAGAGCAGGGAAAAATCAATAGTAAAAACTGTTTGTAAAATTGCAGTAATGAGAGAGGGGGGGAAAAAAAAAGACTAAGGGTCCGTCAGTGTAACTCCACTGACTTCAGTGAACTTGCTGATTCAGAGAAGCCAAGGGTTAGGTCTGTTATTTATACTTTGATGACCCGTACTTGCAGGACGATAGCTTTGCATGTACAGTTCTTAATCTGTGCCCAACTGCTTATGTGTGTCACAGGCTGTTTTCTCATCCATCAAGCTGCCGGTTTAATTTGTGGTTCTCAAAGTTTATTCTGAGCAGCCCCAAAAAGGCACCCTCATTGCACGTCTCGCAAAGCTTCTTCCTTTTTTTTTTTTTTTTATAGTCAGAAACTCCATTAAGGTAGATGTGAAGGCTGGACCAGTTGAAGAATTACAGAGACTGTAAAACTGTGATTAAAAAGAGTTTCTCACCAAATATCTGCCGTCTCAGTAAATCAAAGCACTTGTGGAGATAGTTCAAAGCTGACAAAATCCTGAGGGAATACTATCATATATAGTACTTTGCATATATATTTATCATTAAACTAAAAGCTCAGATTGCTGAATGAATTAAACCTTGCCTTACCTTATAGGAAAGTTATCTGTTATTTCATTTATTATTCTTTATTACACAATTTTAAATATATTTCTTGTGTGAATCTGAAGCAAAATCACTTTGGACATTACAGTGTCTGCCATAGTAGACACTGTAATAGCTACTCTCAAAAGTACACATTTTCTATTGACATCAACAGGGACCAAGGTTTTGCCTAAAATGAGCAGTGATGACTTGTAGTGTTGTTATTGACGTACAATTAAAAGCCTAAGCTCTTTGTTCTCCCCCAAAGATCTGTGTTCTCTCCCCTGTGCATCTGTCTTCTGGCAAATCAATTGCCTTTAGTGGTGCTGATGGTGCACGGTGGTGCTGATGAGTTCTGGTGGCCCTCTCCAGCTAGAAGTTTGAACTGTGCAACACAAAGAAAAATATCGCCTTATTTCCAAAGTGTTTACATATGCTAAGTGATCTGAGAGTTTTTTGCAAGTTAACGTTATGATTAACATATCATAGGGTACATCTAACATATGTAAAAACGTAAAGCACTCCCTATGTAAAATGCAGAGAAATTGGGAAATTCGTTGTCCTTTATAGATTTTCAGAAAGTCACTGCATAAACATTAATGTTTTGTTTATCAATTCCTGCATGTTTCAGAAAGGTAGTTGAAACGAGCAGGTTGAAAAGTCTCTGTCAAAACTGGAGAATGCAGCTTTTAAATTAAATCAGTTTATTCACTGAAGGGATCTCATTTCTATTTGCATTTTTCCTCCAAGGCCAAACAGCGGAAACATTTTGCTTTTCAGGAAAAAAGAAATTATTTTCCAAAGAAACAGAGGGTGTCTGATCAGCTGTACTAAAACAGTGACTTCTCTATGAACAGCCAGCTTCTTCCCAAGTTGGCACGTCTCGGCCTATATGCAGAGAATAGGGATAGCTTTGCTGCTTGCACAGCAGGTGACCTCACATCCCATGAAAGGGACATTCTAGTCAAACATTCAGCTTTCCTTTCCCTTTTCAACATCCCCCTGCCTTTGCTTCTGGAGCAAGTCAACTTTGCCTGCCAATAGCAAAGTAGATAGGAGGCTACCCCTGCAACAAATTTGTTTTAAGTCAAGGGGTAGTGGTAGAAACACTGAAGGCTATCATCAAATAAAGCGAATAACGCCCCACAGAGAGGTGGAGCTGCACAACCCTCATTTTACCTCAGCAAGACTGTGCAGCCAAATGTAAGGATCTCTTTGAAAATAAGAGGCAGAGTGGGAACTTAATGAGATGCTGCGATGATTTTATATTTCCTATAACATTTCCTGAGCAAAAAAAGGAGAAGTTCAGAAAATTTCAAAGTATTCATTTCAAGCTTGGGCAGAATTGGAAAATCTTAGGGATTAGGTACTGTGCTTTCAGCTCTAATTATATCACTAAAGCCTCTGAAAAAGAAAAGCCAGTGGTGTGATAAACAAAGGGGATCCCAGCAGGGGGTCTCAGAACAAAATCTTATTGTAACATCTACGTTTATTTTTAGCGGTTCTATTGGAGGGTTTTTTCATGATGAACACCTAGGGGAAAATCCTGAAAACAGGACATTAGAGTAATCTTTACTAGTGTATGTTACATACGTATATATGTAGGCACACCTGCTAGGACACAGAGTTGTTGAATAAAACAGTTGGTGCTGAGCACTTGGTGTCTGTACTGTGTGTATTTGGGGAGTTGCTCCAGACTAGCTCCAGTCTGGTCCGCTGAACTGAATGCCTGCTACGGGTTGGAGCGCGTTAGATGAGTTTCCAGTTTAGTTCCAGATTAGATGGCTCTTCCAGTTTAGTTTCATCCAAATAAAACTCATTTTCTGTGCTCTCAGACGCACTGTGACATCAACATGTCCTGTGTGGTAAATAGGAATGATCAGGAGATTCACTCCAAAAGCACACTACTGATTATAATACGCTAATGAAGACACTTCCTCAGACAGCAACTGCGATCCTGAGTCCAGTAAATGTTTGTGTATTGATCTGGGCTTTCAGGTTCCCAAACCTGAGAAATGATTCATTAGTCTACTGGAGTGCCTAGCAGGTTATTCACTGGAGCTGACCTGGACGCGTTTCAGACCCTTTTGTTTCGTCACAGGCTGAAACCATCCATCCTTTCACAAAAGCCACGCAAAGTATGAGGGGGGGGGGGGGGGTCCCTGACAGTCCAACCGCGCTGTTAGTCTAGTCACCAGGCTAACAGCTATTTTTCATTTATGTTATAGGTCCCTGCATCCCTTTCCACCTCCTGCATTTATCTATTGACCACATGAGAGAGTGTGAATACCAAAAATAGATGTCTGAGGCAGCTGGAGGGACTGTCTGAAGACTATAAAAAGGAAAACTTTCTCCATTTTCACATTTGTGCTTCTAGTGCTCTGTTTTCAGAGTGGTTCGCTTTTGAGAGGAGAATATCTCTATTAGTGAAGAAGAGCCAAAAATTGAGCTAGGAAATGGGAAATAGGTTCCAGTGCTATATATAGATTCATTCCCATTTTCCATCTAATATTATGCAAACATCTTGATCACTCTGTAGCATTGTAATTGCACCAAAAAGTTTAGTAACAACAGAGGAAAAAGTTGAAAAGTTCATTTAGAGCTCCTGTTGACAAACAAGTGTCTATCCCACTTCAAATTTAACTGCAGATGAGCAGGAACTATACAATCTAAGAAAAGCAAAGGAAACCCAGGCATACAAACAAAATGCTACTGGCTGAAATGGTGAATCAACTTCCATATGGTGCATCAATTTGCAATACATGTGCTGGCAGTAATCCATTGACTTAAGGGAAGCCAGTCTGGAAGATCCTACAGCATATTAATGTAGAACCAGTGCAATAGCTACAAATCATCAGGTCTTGAGTCTGGAAGGAAAGCAAATTTGCTGTATGCAACTGAAAACATTGGCCAAAACTGACACTGAACTAGGAAGAGAAGACAGTACAAATCTCTAGCATGAAAAACCTGAATAAATAAGCAGTACTGGATTTCAGTACCTTATCTCCTGTCAACTTTTGTGATCTCTTATTGACCACATCCTGACACAGGCTGGCCAGGAGCTGTCTGAAGTATGTGAGATCTCAAAGAGATGATAAACATCACATGGAAGTGGGCTGCAACAGGATAAGGCTGAGACTTTTGGTCATCTAGTAATCCAGAAAGTACTAAGAATCTTTTTTCTATGATGCACAGGCACTCTATCAGAATGAAATACACAATAACTAACAGGGTTCTCTCTTTCGCAAAAGCGAAAATCCCTTTGGTCTATGGAGAGATGAAAGTGACAGATGAAAAGCAGCTAAGGAGACAAGAGGGAATCTTCTTGAGAGCTTTAACTAAAGCCCTATGTTTCAACGTCCAAATCCCTGAGAGAAGACAGGAGAAAACGCTGCTCTAATGAGTTCTAACGCCAATAGGAAATAGCATCATCTATTGTGTCATGAAGCTACGTATGGAAGGTACAAACAACACCTTGCATTTTTAAGCTATGTGGATATAATCCACAGAGCCAAAATACATCCTTATTACTTCTTTTTATATGAGCTCTGCCCCTGGTGCCTTATGATTAATTAACAGCGAGGTATAAAAACATTGTCTGTCACGGCTACAGAAAGTAGCACAAACAAGTCTCATTACTCTGCTGCTTTATATCTAGTGTGGCTGCAAGAGTGGGTAAGCTTAGGAAATGCCTTTTCCATGCCCTGTTAGAAGTTACAGATTCTAATAAGCACAGTTTCAATATTTGTCCTGTGCATCTTGGCTCAGGGCTGTTAGCGTTTTTACAATACAGCTTCTTGCATATATTCATAACTTGACTCCTTGCTGAGACCCCTCAGATCTGGGTCCATGAATGAGTTCTTAAGACGGTGCTATGATTTAAAAAAAAGCCTTTGATTTTTCAAATAATAAGAAGTAAAAAAAGAAAAATACACTGAAGAGTTCTTTCTTTTCATGTTCCTGGAACTCAATAAGAAGGGAGGGGAGAGGTTATTTAGGCATTTTCTCCCTAGTATTCTTAACCTTTGCTACATTTGAAAATACACTAGCAAATACAGCAGTAAATAAAGCAGCCTACCTAAAATGCTTTCACAGCTACTAAAATATTTCTACTTTTTTGTTCCCTCCTACTCTAACCCACACACATTTTAATGATCTGCATTGCAAAGTCAGATGACATATAGCAGAAAATGATGGGCTTTTTATACCATTTTACAAGATCAATTGCACAGGACATTCTATGGAGCCAAAATTCTTCTGTAGCATATTTTTCCACTGTATAGAATAATCTTTATACATACGTATTACATTCTATGCTATGCAAGTTCACATTAAAATAGGTCTTAAATCTTCATCCATGTTTTTGCATGTCTGCCCTGTGGCAGATTGGAGATTATACAGCAGTTTATTTAAGCTAATAAATATAACATGAAAATACATAATACATTTTATTGCTAGCACTATTTATCAATTGTATTACAAAAAGTTCCTAGAGAAAGAAATTGAATTAGAGTGTTGCTATTTTATGTGCAGTTCATAGCAATAATAAGGAACAATCCTGGTCCAGGAAGTTTACATGTGCTTTGGAAGGTCAGAAAAAAAATGGGAAGAAGGACTGATTATACTGATTTCACGTACAAAGATGCAGAACTGAAAAGCATTCTTCATCTAAATCCTGTTGACTTTCAGAGAATTTGGACACCTACAGAAAAAAACTAGCCCAGAATGTTCACCCAGAAATCTGAGTCATTAATCTAAAGGATTATTTATGTCTTGTAGAAAATGAAATCCATATCCCAAACTTTGGAAGACTTCGATGACATTCACGGTGGTGTTCATATCACCTCAGTTTGTCATCTCAGAAGTTGTTGTGTAATGTAAACCGGCCATTTACAAGTGTATAGTCAGTGAAGAGAGAGCAGCAATTTTCAGAGGGGAAGTCATTCTGTCTCTTTTTAGTATATATTTTGTGATGGTTTAAATTGCTTTATGAAGTGCCCAGCTCTATGATATGGATGAGTATAACTCTATTTAGGAACATAAAATAAAGGCAAATCAAGAGAAGATAATTAGAATGCTTTAACACTTAAGTGCTCATGAAGATTCAAGGGCTGAGTAAATATTCTGGTCATTTCTAATTTTGTCATTTTGTTGTAATTTCTCCTATGCTTTCCTTAAGCTAGTTTGACAACATTTGTTAGTAATGCTTAAAAATATTCCTATTACGAAATACATTTAAAAATATGCGTTAGGTTTATTCAGTGAAATGTAAGTCATCCAAACCATAAGATCATGAAACTCTAATCACCTCTTTCTGATACAAGACATAAGCTACTCAATTCCCTGAATTTGGCACTCAGAGTCACATTGCATTTGGAAGATGTATTTCAAGCTGACTTACTTACAACCTTTTAAGAGAGTATGCAGTCAAGCCTACAGACCTCCGCTGTAGCACAGATTTTAACAGTTATTTAAATTCATAATGCATGACAGATGTCAGGCATTATTAGCTAGTGTACAAGTAGGTTAGTTCACAAGTTAAAGGTCAGTGGTAAGCTAAAGAATAGAGATGTAGGTAAGTCACTTAAATGATTTGAGAATCTCTTTTCAAAAGCTGGACGCTACCTAATCTAAGAACACCTTTGTACAGTAAAAGGAGACAGGATTTTAAAAAAGGGCTAAAATTCTTTTTTAAAGCATGTGTTTTTTGGCATCAGCTAATCACTCCTCTGGTAAGGGCACCATTGCAGTTTTAGACCTTAGGCAATCACTGTTTCTCATAACTGACTGCTAAAACCACAGCCCTGCTTCTCACCAGGACCTCCAGATTGCTTCAAAAGAACATAAACTTCTATTTAGAAGCTCTCTCTTTTGAAATCAATGCAGCACAAACATGCAATGACGCTAGGCAGACTTTTCCAGGCAGTTATTACTCATTTGGAATATGTTATTTTAGGATCCTTAAATTAGAAGGAAAAATAAAAGGTAAAAACCTATCTCTCTTTCTAACACTGCCTCCCTCCTTGTCCTCTTCTCCAAGGATTTCAACTCCCCCTCTGCATGTCCAAGAAGTTTGTAACCTAGTTTCCTGACATATTATTCCTTCGTTTTGAGTTGCAATCATGCTGCTTTTGAGGTTCTGTTTTCCTTGGCTGACAAAGGCTAAAAATTAATATCTGGTCACTGGTCTTCCACCAGTGCATCTGAGGTAATTCTATTCATGTGCCTTGAAAAGCCCTTCCTTCCAACCTGGCAATGGCTAGAGATTACCTAATTCCCTTCAATTCTGCTTTTCTGAAATAGAAATTTTCCCTTAGTCCTGACAGCACCAAAGTAAATGGGTAAAATGAGCCAGTGCAGCAACTGACAATGCAAAGATGAAAAGGTAAAATTAGTCATATCTATTTTTCACAAGAGTAATACTAAAAGTTACTACACTGTCCCACAGCCTCTCAAAACAATGCCACTGGCTTAAAAATAATATGATTTTTTAACGTAGCAGCTTGGATTCTTTTGTATTCACAGCACAGGCATGTAGAGTCTGCACTACTGTGGAGTAGTCCAGTATGGTCCAGGGGGCGTGAGGAGGGACTTTGGAGGAGGACAAGAGAAAGGAAAGTAACCTTGATCCTGGAATATTAATTCCTGAACCATAACGCTCACCAACTGGCTATGAATAAAAGAGAAAATTTTCTGGTGACCTGTGTTGGGGCTCTGAGCACGTCCTCCCCCTTCCTGGGGGCTTGGCTCAGGGTCAGTTTTAGGACAGCACAGCTGAGGGCTGCCCCTTCCCGCTGTTGGCCGTGGGGGAGAGCTCCGGGACAGCAGCGCTGCACCAGCCCCTGCCGCTCGGAGCTGCTTTGGGCTGAGGTTTGGGCTTTGGTCCAGCCCAAGGTACAGCTGCTCAGCTGCCCTGCAGCCTGTGCCTGGCCGTGGGCCCGCTGATCCCCACCCAGACCCCGACCCGCAGGCTGACTGCCTGCCTAATGCCCTGCTGGTCTGGGGCTGCCCCCCGACCTGCCCGGCTCCCTTGCTAGGCCCTCATTGCGCCCTGGCAAAATGCATTTCCAGCGCCAAAACAGCTTGGCTTGCAAAAGACAAGAACGTATCGTGCAAAAACATTATTAAGGATGTAACTCTGAAGAAAAATAGTTGTACTCTACCCCTAACTATGTATAATCTTTTAGCTCTGATAAATCATTGTGGAAACTAGCATTAAAAAACCCTACAGTATTACCAGAATTACATACTGAGCTGTCTAAATGTTGTGCTCAGAATGGGTTCTTCCTGAAGCGCTAGCTCCTCACAGATTCTCTTCTGCAGCAATAGCTCGTGTCTACCAGGTTACGAAAATCAGCGGTCCTCCACACGTGAGTTTCTGTTCTGTTCACCCCTGCCCCATCAGGGAGAGAGACAGCGTCAGAAAATATTGGGATCCTGCAAAAATGCACATGGGCCATGAATTATTGAAGATAAATATTAATATCCGCAGACTGAAGGATACGTGTTGAGGCCAGGTCTCATTATTTTTCAGACTCTTTTGTAACTTGACGCATTGCTCTTTGCATGTGAAATTATATTCATATAATCTACATTACAATCAACTAAATATTATTTTGGCAAATCTAAATGTTGACTCACTTTTGTTGATGCTTCATCTTGACAGAATCCACTCTAGCAGGCATCATTATTTTTCCTGATGGTCCGCACATGGGTTTTGAACATCCCTAAAGTTTTAGACACAGGAGATTTGAAAAACATTACATTTGGATGATTTAAATTTGAAAGGTAAAAACAAATGAAAGATTAGTCAAAGAAACACGACAGTCAGTCTACATTCTTTTTTTGGAGTGCAGTAATGCTATTGTAGTGATAGACACCTGAGGACAGTGAGAAGATAAAAGGAATTTAGAAAGAGGGAGTCACAGGATGTCAGGAGGTGGTAAGGCTGAGTGATAGCACAGTTGTTAATAGTGACATTAAAGCTTTTTGCTTTGTCATATACAGCTCTGGAAGCAAGACTATGTGACAGTTTCCCAAGGCAGTCTTCATGGCTTTTCGTGGAGAAATAACCCTCTTAGAAAAATTACCATGACTCTAGGCTTATGCTTTTGGCAGAGATACCAAAAAAATAAATTTTTGAAAGGGATTAAATTATGTAGGTATTTCATCAACAGGTATAAAAATACATTGTTAAGTACCATATGTGTTGATACGGCAGAGCAGGGAAGTTGTCATATATGAATACACATTAGTATCAGACTCTGATCTTCAAATGACATTATAACCTCTATTTTCAAGAATACGTCCTACATTATATGTGAAAATGCAGTTGCCTGGAATTTTAATTAACCGACTGCACAAATTATTCCATGAACAACATCTCCTAAAACAATAGCTTTTTTACAAAAAGGGCTGAGATAGAAGAAGTTGTTTATCCTGGACTGTGGAAGTCCTCAGATTCCACAGCTTAACACATAACAAGCTGGAGGCAGCTGCAACCCATGTTTCTAGAGTGTAATAATCTGAAATAGGAAGAGATTAGTTATGTTTTTCATCAGAAAATAGAAACCTAAACATTTTTTTTCAAAGGAAGACATTTTCAAAAATCAGAGTTAATAGAGGCTTTTCATGTACTATATTTTAAAAGTGAAGATTCATATAGGATTTCCAGCTGAAATTTTCCTGTTCCATGACTGATAGTCGAGAAGTCTCCAGAATCCAGATTTGAATGGCACTTGATGCACAGAATTAGTCTGGAAGCCCTAAGAAATACCAAGATTTTCAAGTTCCTGCCTTCCAAAAAGTCTAGAAATCCTTCTAAATTTCTCCCTCACACTCAGGTCCAAAGACGACCACATGATGTGGCCACCACAGACCTGTGAATCACAAGTCCACCTCTCTAAAGCAACTAGCATAGAAAGCCTGTTCCAAAATTGTCCCAAAATTGTCTCAGAAGACAAGCCAATCTAAGACTGCACTGTTACCAGCAGGGACCACCCCATCCTTCCTCTTAATCTTAGTTCCGTATAACTACATGTCCAGTCATTTCACTACTGAAATTTAATTTTTGGAGAGACATTTTCAGTCTGAAGGTTCATTGTGGAACTGCATGAATACTAATGTTTGCTCAGAGAAGCAGGAGGGAGGTCACAGCTGGAGGAAGGGAAGAAATTAGATAGCCCCTTAAAATGGTGAAGCCGACTATGAAACTGCACCCTAATAGTCTCCGAAACTCCTTTACTCTGTAAAGCTTTGAATTATTTTGCATTATACATAGCAATTTGATATCCCCAGAAAATTTCATTTGAATAATTTTTAAAAAACAAGAGATTTTAACATGGAGAGTCAGTCATTACAGCTTTCATTAAAGTGATGGTAAGATAGCCTGCCTTGTAATTTACTTCATTTTGGAACCAACCATAAAACACACAGCTGCAAATTCCAATTCAGGAAGCATTTGACTTTTTATGTAGTTTGAATACTGTAGGAAAATGTTATGAAAATGGATAATGTTTAATGGACGTACTGGGTGGTCTTGTTTGCACAACTGTGTAGATTCCTTTTTAGATGATCAAAATAAATATATACAGTGACCAATATCATTTGTTGAAGCATAGTCAAAAGTCAAAATAAATTTTGAAGCTGCCTCCCAGCCTGTCCTTTGCTATGGATAGAAGAAAAATACAGCAATCTGCCACAGCATGGTCAGCATTTCTCTACTCTGAAAACCGCTTTGAACTATCAGTTTCCCTCCACCAAAAATTTTTTAAAATTAACTTTTCTTTGTAATGTAGTTAATATAAGCACAAAATGCTTTATCCCTTGCTTGGCTAACTTTGATGTTGTTTTCTGGATTTTCTTAAGTATCTCTTCATTATAAAATGATAAATTTATTAACTTACCTGCTTTCTGTCATGAATCATCTGTCATGAACAAATGAACAAATTCAACGCCATGGTGTTCCAGACTGGTCCACTCTGTTGTTCAAATGAAAGTAAATAAACTTATTTGACCAAGCTAGCCCTCAATAATGGCATTACTGTGCTTAGGTCCCAAAAAATGAAATTAATTTTTGAGTTACTGAAATTCAATGCTTTTCAAATCTACAAAGTTACCTCTGTAATTAACGCAACTATTGTGGATGAATAAAGCTAAAATGTGTGTACAGCCTTTGACTTTGAGATGTAAAAGGTTCTTTTTAGTAATTCTGAAATGGAAAAGGAATCCACCAGCCAAAGTTCACTGGTTAAATTCCAGAAGAGTAGGTTGTATTCTGTATATTGATCTAGCATAATACGCAAGAGCAGAACCATATATAATTTAATTCATTTATAATAACCGGAATTTTATTCAGATTATTACAGGTTCAAAGCAATATTATTATATGCACAAATTAACACAGATTCAGATTATAGATTTAGTCTCTTGTAATCTCTTGCAATCTCTCGTAATCCTTGTCAAGTGGTCAGATATCAGACTATAAAAGACATGAAATGAGACCCAAAACAAGAAAAGATAAGTTTATCATTACGGAAACTAAATCAAAAACAGACTGCAGCAAATCTGACTACAGCCTTTCTGGATTGCTACAGTATAGCATCAATACACAAGATTATTAAAAAGGTGAATGAAGACGCTTTTGGTGTCTTCATATGGGAATTCATTGTAAGGTTTTGACAATGGCAGACAAATTACCCTAACATTATGTTTAAAGTTTAGCCAAGTCCTTGAAATGTGTGATCTATGGTAATTATCCTGACATTTATCTGTTCCCATTTTGAAAAATTCCTCTAAACCTTCTGATGCTTTCTGTGGAAATCAATGATCTAGCTCTGTTAAGATTTTCTTGTAACATGCACTAGGACACTAGATATAGATCTCCTGGGATCACGATAGATGTTTTATAGCATCTGTTTCTAAGTTGCAGATAGCTTTGAGAAGTGGCAGGAATGTGGAACTTTTTGGGGTCTAAGCAGGGTGAAGAGATTCTCTAACCACTGAAGTCAAACCTGTTGTATGCAGTTTCTGGTACACATACACAAATAACCAAAGCAGGTAGGAATGAAGAGGCAGGGAATATCCAACATCCTGTTAGGAGCATGAGCTTTTTAGCCTGGTGCTAGTAGAGGTTAGATACAAATTCTTGTCCTTCTTCATGGGAAGCAGTGGAAGAGGTTGTGCCTCAGATGATGTTTTTTGAGGCCCAAAATTTCCTCGTGCTGATCTTTTACCAGCACAAGTTGTGTATTGCCATGCTCTGGCAATCTCAGCCTTACGTCCCCAAGAACTACAGGTTTGCTAGGAATTGCGCACCTGTAACTGAAAGCAGAGCGAGTTCTACTCATTAGTTCTGTTATTTCCTTAGATTTCCCTGGCAATTCTTTCAATTCTTCAGTACATCCTTCTTAGTTCCTTTCCCTCTTTGAATTCCACTCTGGATCAGTACTTGATTTACTAGGAAAATTTTGACTTAGCCTCTCACAGAACAAATCAATTATTCAAAATCAGACTTCTGTCTTGATTCCTTGCTTATTCATCCATGACTTCTTCCTATTTGAGTTTCCATTAATCTGGCAATAGCTCTTGATGTATTCCCTTGCTAGTTCTTGTACTTTCTCATTTCAGAGACCATACACTGATTTGGCATGTAGTCTCTGCTTTTCTTCAGAAACAGTCTAGTCATCATTGTTTATTCATTCAGATGTTGTCTTGATGTCTCCAACCTAATTTCTTGCATGCTGCTTTGTTTTGCCAAAGTCCCTTCTGGAGGATCCCAACCTACAATGTGAATTTTAAGATGTGAAAATACTGACAACCATTCTGTCTTCATCTGTCCCAGTATCTTCAACTTGATCCTTATGCTTTGCAACTCAGTAGAAATCTGTATTTAAATATATATCTTAATGCACTTCAATGCCTTGGAATAAACTTTACAGGCTTTTTGTTTTGTACTTCTGTCTTTCAGACTAACTTGTCAGTTCAGCCACAGAGGCTGTCCGCAGCTATGTAAAGCAAATGCATTTTGTGAATTAATACTTACACAGCCAGTCGGATGTGCATTTTCATGAAAGGGGTCTCTTGCTAAATACAAAGTGTCATGTCTCTCACCTATTTGTATGTTAAAGTTTTCCTCAACAAAAGAACTAAAGCCTCAAAGAATGACCTTTACTTGCCCATCTAAGCTCATCAGTTTTAATTAAGAAACCCAGCAATACCCTTCAACAGGATAACTGTGTTGTTAACCTCACATATAAATCTCTAGTGTAAAAATTAGGCATATGGAGTGAATGCTATTGCAGGTGTCAGTTTCCATCCTGCAGCACTTTTTTAGGCTAACAAGAAGAAACAGAGGAATAGTTTGTAAATGCAGGAGGTGTCATCCTGAGTTCTGGCTTGAATTCAAATCAAGGCCACTGCAAAAATCTGTGACAGAAATATCTCATATTACTTGCTTACCTTGGCAAAGATCTGAATATTGACTAGAGTGGGCTCATAAATGCTATCTGTTCTTGGGCTGTAAAAAGCCTGTGATTGAAATGTCATGGCAGTATATGGGTCTCAGCTTCCATCTCCTGGTACATATTCTGGGGTACATGGATCAATCTTTGATGAAAGAAGGCAGAGTATGCTTTCCTAGGGAAACACACTGTCCTGAGAAAAGGAATCTAGAAGCAAATGTGCCTCCTGTCCTGAGAAAAGGAATCTAGAAGCAAATGTGCCTCCTAAAAACAATGTAAAAATGTTGAAGGCTTCTGACTTTTGATGTTTCTGCCCTGCAATAACTAGACTTGCTAGTAGGAGGCATCTTGAAATATACATTACTGCTTCTCAACATGCAGTCCACCAAGGTCATTATAAATGAGGTAAAGCACAGGCTGTGCAGTCAAGGAGTCACTACATTCATAAATGCTATCAGCTTGAGAACTATTACTTTCTCAATGGCTTTTTGAGATTTACGTCAGGAAAACAGAAGTTCATTAGTAGATGTCAAGTTGCTGTCCCTTACCGTCATGGTTTATGACTTATTTTCAGACAGGCTAGGAAGATGCAAAAGTAGCTTTAAATCATAGGCATTTTCCAGTGCTAGGTCTGGTCAGGAACCTGTCTGATTCTTTTTGGTAATTAAAATAAATTTTTAAAAGTTTAAAAATTCACCTTAAAACTGGCTGACGACTGTTCTTCCTGAAAGGCTATACTGTCAGCCAGGAACTGGCAGAATGCAAGGTGGATACATCGTGCAGAACAATATCATAGGAACTACTATCATAGAAGATTCCCCTACTTTTCAAAGTGTGTCTGGATAATCTTCTTCTACTGCCCAGTATTCATTCAATGATTTCCATATCCTTGCCTGTGCCTTTCCTTCTCGTCCAAAATGATTTGCCTATCCTTTGGAATGAGGTTTGGAAATCATTCCAGAAGTGGTATTTCCAATTACAGGAATGCCATTTTCAGTGGCATAGATTGCTGCAATCATTTCTTTTGCCAGCCCTTCTTCCTAGGCAGACTCTAAGGTATTTAGTTTTAGTGTATAAAATCTTAATGACTTAGCTAAGGAGCATTGAATAAACCTTAGCTACAGAGCGACTCAAAGCTGATGCCCAGTTTCATTGCTTTTCACAGTAGAATTGACTAAACTTTCTCTTTTGATCCTGGAAACAAGAGCAGCACTCTGTCTTCCCTAGTTGAACCACTCAAATCAGTACGATAGTAATTTTAGTGATCAGCGTTTTCTTCTCACGTTCCACGGAATGCAGCCTTCCATAAACAGTGATGCAATGCGGAGAACTCCTAGAGGATTAGACTGATTCCTTGTTTTTCTGTAAGTATACACAAACCCCTGCACCATTTAGCTCATTCAAAGCAAGTTCCATTGGGTTCTACAGAGAACTTGGGCACCACCTGCAAACGCAGCTGATTGCGCTTTGCTCGTGTAGATTTGCTGAACACTACTTTCAGACAGCAGACTTAATCAGGGAAAAGAAATTACTCTGGAATTAGCTTCACAGGAAAAGCTGGGTCAAGATTTCATCAATTTTATTGTTTAAGAAAGTTCATAAATGTATCATTTTTCCCTAGCTGACACATCTCTCAGAGTCATATTAATAGTAATGGTGCAGGTTAAATTATTAATAGCTTTATAAGGTAGGCAGGCTTATTGCAATGTGAAATCAGTAAAATAGGTCAGTTACGGCATCTATAGAGTCATCTATTATAATGCAGTAGGTAACCTTCAGATAGATACCCAAGTGTCTTTGATTAAGAGCTTCTCTGTTGTCACTTGTGATAAATGCTGGGGTGTTAATATCAACAAGCTTGTTATTGAAGAGAATATATTCCAAAATAGGAGTTGGATGGTAGCTAGAGAGAGAACACTTTAAGGTTTCAGAAAGAAAAAATTATTTGTCCACAAGAGGGAAGAAAAGAAAGTTAGCTGTAGTAATCCCATTATAAGAAGGTTTTAAACGTAGCACAAGAAAAAAAAATGCATTCATTCTAGGCCTACTAAGTTAAGCAAAGAATGTAACAGGAAAATGGATTTAATATTTGAAGTCTGGAGAGTTCCAGCAGCCCATGAGATAAATAGGGACCCAATTTATTAAAAAAGATATCCTGTTACAACTAGGACATTTCTTCATTATAATTTTGAGTGGTAAGTGTCTGTAGCATTAATTACTGCAACAGGATGTTATTTACCAAACGTTCCTAATCTTTTAAACAGGTCTGTCTGGGCACATCTGGAAAAGTTCCACAAACTGATAGCTGATTTCTCTTTTATTCCAGAAATAAAGGTAACTTGAACGCTGACAATCACTATACTCGGAAAGTGAGCTGATAGAGCAAAAAAAGATAAAACAAAGAGAGAGGGAGAGAGATTGAGACTGCAGGCAAGTAAGGTTTGAGGACCTGGAGTGATGCCAAAAAAAAGCATTCACAAAGATTTATATTCCAAAACCCTACTCTGTTCAAACATCTACGTACGTCTTTGTATTTTTTATGGACAGCAGCTAGCAAATAAAGATTGATATGAACACCTACATTTTCATGCCAATTTAAGTTTTAGAAGCAGACAGAAGAATTAACTATTTATTGTTTTCTATTATCTTGTTTATAACTTAAAA
This sequence comes from Struthio camelus, assembly GCF_040807025.1. Lineage (NCBI taxonomy): Eukaryota > Metazoa > Chordata > Aves > Struthioniformes > Struthionidae > Struthio > Struthio camelus. The sequence continues at coordinate 6,765,264 of NC_090948.1, forward strand.
GGTTTCAGTCCACCAGTTAGATATTAAAAAGAAATGATGTGATATAGGTGATCAATTATCCATTAAAAACAAGGAACAAATAGCACAAAGGATATAAACCGCTTGTCTAAGACATTCAGCTTTTTTTTGGAAAATGAACCTGCTTTTCAAAATTTGGAACTGTTTTTTGAATGACCAAATAGAAAAAATAAGAATTAAGTTCAGTGAGACTGATCAACCCAATACGAATATTTTGTTGTGGAGTAAAATTAGTTCTGTAGGAGAACTTACAGGTAATATGTAAAGCCCCACCACACCATATACAGGAAAGATTTGCAGGCTAGTAGCTGAACACTTGTAAAACCTTCAGCTCCATCCCTTGGCCTGTGTTCTGCGCTTTTTAATCATCATGGTAGTCGAGGTAACCTAATTACAGAAGCTGTTTGCACCCTGGTGGTAAGTGCTCTGATATCATCCCAAGCACCTGTGGTAAACTGAAATAATTAATTGAGGTCATCTCAGTGATTCACTCTCTAAAAATCAGATTCTAGTCCTTTCTTGATTAAAACATATATCTTTTCTTCTTTGATGGGCTTTGATGGGTTTCTTCTTATGTGTTACTCTTCCATTTCCTAGCCTCTTTTTCAATTCCCACACAAGCAGGATCATTCTGGGACATGACGGTTGGTGGTGTTTTGCATTTTGAATCACCACTGCTCTCCCACCTGTGCAAAGCATATTATTGCTATTCCACCAGCTACATTTGGCCTTAGAGAAATTTTCTGCTGAGGCTTGCAGAAATCTGAGGCAAGATTTCAAAGACAAATTCATCACACGTGTATTTTATGTCCGTCTTCTGGTGTGCATGCTTCCCAAGGTCAGGGGAGGACCTGTTCTGCTACAGACTCAGGCAGAACATAATGACACCAGTGGAATGATTTCTTCTGATGTGGATGGGTGCTGTGTCAGGTTCCCTAGCTATCTGTAGAGACATCTTACCTTTCTTCTCAGGCAGATGGTGGCTTCAACACTACTATTTTTGAAATATCAAGGAAATTTACTTCCACACAATTTCCAAAGTTTTACACTTATTCCTCCGGAATAAACTCATGACTGACTCTTTCTAGTCCCAGTTCAAACTGTTGAGCCTTCCATAATCCATTAGTTTTCTCTTTTCTTGTCATTGTAATGGCATTTACTTTATTTTTTTATTTCCAGTTCATTATGTATTTATTGTTTAGAAGATCACACTTTAATCTTTCCTTTCCCTCATTTCCAGCAGTTCAGTCATGCTTATCTGTTACAAGCTTGATTTAATTTCTTAGCAGGGGCTATAGGGAAATTGAGGAGATGCCCTTCATTAGTCTCTTGTAATTATGTTTCTAACTCTGCTTTCTGAAATAGCTTTTAGATGCCTTCAGTTCTGGGGCTGTTTTGACTCTGATCAGTGTCTCATTATCTGACATTTTTGGAATACTGCTGAAACAGATAAACTAGCCCAACTTGGAGACTACTGCAATGTGTGTCTGGTAATTTTAAGTAGAAAAAGGTGTGAGGAAATGAATCCAGTCGTGCACTCAGCACTGTATTTACTTTCTTTGAACTTTGCAATATTACTGCTAGGGGATAATAAACCCATCCAGATTCCATCAGTTATAATAACAATGCTAATCCATTGCAGCCATCATAAAGACACTTCGGCCTTGATTGCATAGGCAGAGCCAAAGTATAAATTTGCTAATATCTGGAACAGCTAATATGCCCTTTGAAGCAACTGATTATTTTTACACGTATCTGCAGTCTACCAAACTATCAATCCTTTCTGTCCCTTTCTTTTCTGTATCTTCCCTTTGAACATGACCCTTAGAAAAGGGTGCCCCCTTAATGATCAAATGCAATTTAGTTAGGAAAGTGCATCAAGGAGGACATTCCTAAAAACTACGTGGCTACACAGGGAGACACCAATGAGAATGCAAGTTCATGGCTATCCAGATGAACTCTTTAACTGTAGAAAAGGAATGAGAAAATAATCCTTAAAAGAGAGAACACCTGACCTCTTGAACTTCCTTCTCCTGGACTGATGGCTAGTAATCTTGGTCAATGCCATGAGAGTCCTCAGAACTGCATGAAAACGCCATCCCTCAAGTCTCCATTTAGCCATGAGACAGATTGTATCACTACAAGATTTTCCGCCCTCAAATGAATGGTCTTCACTCTCCAGACCTATACAATCTGATGTGACCCCAAAAGAAAGGGAGAAGGCAACAGGTCTTCAGCCTTCAGATTTCTCCTGAGCACTGATCAGGATTGCCATTTATTTATCTCCCTTTGTGACACTTCCCGTAATGGCAAATCTCCTACCATGAGGAACTGGATCGAGAACTTTATTATATTTTGCCTGAAGGTTAATTCATCAGATTATAGAAAGGTAGTACCTCCTTAGTCTACTGACACCGGGCTTTGTACAAAATGCAGCTCCATGAGCTAGCCTGAGTGTTAATGGCTGGCAGTGTTCAATGAACGCACAGTACAGCACTGAGATAGCGTCTGATAGAATTTTCAGAGATTTTATCTTTGCTATTGCTGCAACAGTAAATGAGTAGCATAGTTTGACTCATTTTTATTCCTTTACCTGATCTGATCCCAACTCTCTGACCTCAAGAAATTGTGAGTGAAAGAGTGATTTAGGTATCTCCCAGTCTTTTCCTTGGAAATCATTCCATAGTGTATCTGATCTATTATTCACTACATCTTTGAGATGTATCTGAGACTCGTCTCTGCCATGCACTCAGAGCACTCCAACCTGTAGGCTGTAAATTCAGTCGTGGATATCTTTATTTCATTCCAATTCAGGGAGCACTTAATTAATTATACAAAACTGTGCAACTCTGGCAGATTAAGCCCTCTGCAAAGATTACCTATAGCCCTCTGAAAGCACTTTGCTGGATGGCAGGGAATGCAGTTTAAACCTTAGCTTCAGAGGAAAATTTCTCACACTTCAAAGAGATGTTTTAACTAATATGCAGCATGAGCAAAGACAAAGGGCCTGATACAACTTTACACTACATCCTGATTAAACTACGCAGAAAAAAAGGACTGAAGTGTTTACAGTCTGAATTCTAAATATGGGAGACTTATGCAGATGTTAAATGGCAATGATGTTCCCTGAGTTATTGACTACACCAGCTAGATACTGGCAGTTCCCCATTCAGATTACTGGCTTTTATGTTTCTCTTATGCACTTCCAGCCTACATATCCTAAGAACCTAGTCAGCTTTCATAAAAGTAGAAGTAAAAGTAAAAAAAAGTAAAAAAAAAAAAAGTAAAAGACCTACGTCTTTTAGGAAGCACCAAGTGACTGAAAATAAGGGATTTAAAATGGTAGTGTTACAGTTAGGTTAAGTCTATTCACTGAGGTGGAAATACTGTTTTGCAACAAAACACAGATGACATTAGTGAACTAAGAGGATATTAAGTCAGAGAGACCTTCATGGTTACACAGGTGGCAAGGTGAAGTCAATCCTTTCTGCTCAGTTCTGTTTTATCATTAGCTTGGCTTCTCCACTGTACTCTTCCAGATAGCCATTTTGCCCACTTGCTCCGTTTTATCTATTCTGTAGACTGAGAGCTTCTGAAAATACTATTTGCCTTTGTTATATATAGATAGCAATGACCGTTTAGTATGATTTGGACTATTCACTCTACAGAAAACTCTGACCATGGCAGCTTGAAGTGAATGGCAACTGATTTACTTCATCGCTCAGATTTACAACCCTCGCCGAGATCCATATTGCCCTACGTAGACTGTGATCAAAATCTGACTCAGTTTCACAGTAGTTTACAGTTTCTGTACTATGCATACTATTAGCTATACAATCAGTACATAGTCCAGCACAGCGAATACCTTGTCCTTAACTGGATTTTACTAATAGTAGATTATTTTTCCTCTCCACTACTAAGGTCTCAAGATGAAACACTATCCCTAATACATTATTATGAATTATTATTATATGTTTCTGTATTGATATTAAACAGTTCTTGGGATACCTGATTCAAAGGAAGGCTTCAGTATAAATTTTGGTGACAAGAAAGACCAGACAGGACCTTCTTCAAAAACTTCCCACCTCCTTTTTTTTAACCCCCAAAATAGAGAAGACATAAAACCAGAAAAGGGAGAGGAAACTAGAACTTTCCATTTACAAAAATAAAATCATGGCATTTTGAAAACCAAGCTGGGGACAACATAAAGGGAAAAAAAGGTTTTACTCCTTTAAATAGAATTCAGCAGCACGTGTTGTGGATAGCAGCACATTCATTCAGCATGTCTAAGTGATAAACAGGAGTGGAGTGTTCCTTCTTTTTCAGATATCTGGAGACATGAATAGGCATTTCTGAATAACGAAACGTAGGAGCTTGTCTCAGTGTGGCAGAAAGTGATGGAAGATCACCGCTTGGTGATGGAACAGCCCATCCTGGCAGCCCTCTCTAAGCATGTGGAGGACAAGAAAGTAATTAGAAGTAGCCAGCATGGATTCACCAAAGGGAAATCATGCTAACCAACCTGATAGCCTTCTATGATGGCACAACTGGCTGGGTAGATGAGCAAGCTCAGGAAGCGCAGGCTGGATGGGTGGACAGTGAGGTGGATTGAGAACTGGCTGAATGGCAGGGCTCAGAGGGTTGTGATCAGTGGCACAGAGTCTAGTTGGAGGCCTGTAGCTAGCAGTGTTCCCCAGGGGTCAATACTGGGTATTATTTAACTTATTCATAAATATTTCATTCCCTTATATGTGAATAGTTTCCAAAAATAATTTATTTAGGTGGAAAAATTTATTAACTGCTCTAAGGAGATGTTCTATACCTGGATGTACATAGAGCTTCTTTAAGACAAGAAGGAGGATTATATTGTCAGCTTCACCAATGTTTTCTAATCAATCAGGAATGTCATATTAGAATCACTAAAGCATGTAGTTGAAAAAGCAAATAAAGCAGAAAGAAAGATTTGCCCTTTCATACTAGCAAAATAGAGACTTTTTATGAAAAGATTAAAATTTTCATTAATATTGAAATGCTAATAAAACAATTTTTCATTAGAAATATTTTATTTACTGAAAATCAGGGGATCTTTCATAACAACAATTCAATGACAATTTTGAAAACATGGTAATAAAGTCAATAAAATATGGATTAAACATTGCAAAAGATTTACCAGAAAGACAAAATGGGGTTATTTTGAATTCTCCCAAATGGAGATAACTTCAAAATGCTTTTCAGATTTATTTGCCTCTTTGTTTGTTTGTTTCCCTAACTCCAGCCTATAAACAAAGCGAAATAATTTATTACAATTGATTGTGTATGCTTCTTTTCCACAAAAGTAGGTCACGTTCAAAGTGAAATTCAAGTGCAAATATACTCTAAATACCCTTTTTCATAGAGGGGTTTACCTGCCACCAGGGGATCAAAAGCCAGTGTCGATCATCGCTGCTTGGGGCTGCACGCGCACTGGGTCAGAAGTCAGATGGTGTCTGCTCTGTTATGCCAAGTATTGCTCGCAGATCTTTCCTATATCTGCATTGCAACTGGATCTAGCTCTTGCTCAGATGGCTCACTCAAAGTATTAATCACCTATATGGATTTTCAGTAGAGAAAAATCTTTTTATTCTAAGTGTTTCTAGAAGAGCTTCTTATCACTGTGGAACTTTAACCCAGGGACCTTGCTCCTACAGGCTAGAAAAAAAACTATTTAGAAAAACAGACAAAGTCCAGAAATCTTCTCCTTATCTGACATCTTTAGCTGTCTAGCCAGTAGCAATGGAAAGAGAGATTGCATCATCCTGCTGTCAAATCCACTGTGTGAGTATCAGTCCCAGCTTTGCTGTGCACAGTAACATCACGGTCTACATTGTGCAAAGTGAGTTTAAACAAAATTGGTTTTTGGGCAAGTCTTTTCAGAGCCACTCTGACGCACTGTGATTACCAGCACTGCTGCAGGCATTAGGAATGCTGATTTGTGTCCTTTGCCTGTTAGGTGCAGCACAGGAATATAAGATACTGAGATGTCCTCAGACAGGACTTGTCACCTGAAAATAAAGGTGCGGAACGACTCTGTGAAGTTGTGATATTGTATCCTGCAGTTGGTTCTAAATAAAAGAAAGGCCAAGATTTTGGATATCAGCTGGACATCAAAAAGCTCACAATTATTCTGTATACTAGAAAATAGATGAAACTATTGTCTGCCTTTTTCTCCAACAAGCAGTCACACATCCAGCAAGAATATAAACTCTACTAACTTCTTCCTGTACAAACTTTTTCAAAAATATATTACTGCATAGGTCTGATGCCTGCAAATGAGGGTTAATTTGCCAGTAAACAGTACATTCAGATCAAACTTGCAAAGTCTGCATCTCTGGCATCTGCACAATGCCTCACTGGAGTCTGCAAATTCATTCCAAGCACAAGGAGGCTCTGTGCATGGAGAGAGCCCTGCAGGCTGGAGATTCTCACCAGGACTTCCATCTGACTTGAAAAAGACATTAAAACGTGGTACTAAATTTTATTTTTTAGTAGCTTCTGTCACATGCATGGATATTACAGTTTTTAAAACTACGGTTTTCAAAATGTCTTTGGTAAAGCCCAATTGTCATTAGAATAAATAGAAGAGTGTTGCAAAGTCGCATAGGGAACAATGCTAAAGTAAGTTTGGAGAGGTGTGGGCCCGAGTCTACCAGCATCTGTAGCTGTATTTTGTTGTACAGTGTTTTGAGAGAGCAATGAAAAATGTATATGACAAAACAGCTTCAAGATGAAGCAGTATACTGCAGTCATTACTTTTCTAACTATTGCATTCATTTTGGAATCTAAAAGAATTTCCAGTTGAGAAAATTAACAATCCTTCCATATACATGTGAACATCCTTCCATATACATTCTGCTAGGAAATAACCTTCCTCTAATTATTTAAAATGGTCTCCATACAGTATCGGAAGGCTAGGTACTGCACTGTATTAATAAGTTCTCACTTCCTCCATATCCAGTAAGAATGGAAAGCTTCTCCCCAAGTTTGAGTGGGCAATAGAAAGCTCCTCATAGATTCACTGAGTGGCACAAAACAGTCTAAGATCTGGCTGTGGCTAATATCAGGACAAGGTGTTGTAGGCTACTCTGTCATACTACACTGTTCAATAATGAAACCCATTAACCAGTACTGCTTGCTTTGGGGAACATGAGGAAAGAATTTTAATGTCCTCTTTAATATTTTGCATATTTATCAAACAAATAATTAAGCTATTTTGCAAATGTATTGTAATAATAATGATAATACAATAGGAGGATTCAGGTAATGAGTGTCATGCATTGCCAAGAGTGGTTTGACTTGGTGACATACAGTAAATTATGGATTAAGGCTCTAGAATCCTCCCAATGTAAAACCACTGACAGTTCTGAAATTTGTGTCCTAACAATGATCAAAAGGGAACAGTTGCCCTAAAACTCTCACTTCACAACTATTATTTTTCCTCTGTTTCTCAGAAAGTCATCTTAACGTTTTAGGTGTTAGCTGCAGTCTATAAGCTCCGCATAGTTCCTGTTTCTTTAGTGGAAGGCATGAACAGCCAGATCAGAACATTATTTGACTGTATACTTTCACCTTCATAGTTGTGTCTTATTTTGTGTCTCAGTCTTTCAGATTTTTGTCTCTGTTGACACATTTCGTTTGATCTTTCTTTGACCTGAAACCCTTCCGGAGCCACCTGGGAGTTACCATAACCATGAACCAGACAGAACGAAGGAGTGAAGGGATCTTCCCTGGAGTCATGCATAATCCAGTGACAAGTGCTGTGCTCCAGGGTCCTGTGCACTAGTGGTAATCCTTCATGGGATCCCTGTTTAAAGGGCTCAGCAGCCTAGAAGCAGCTTTTAAATTTGATGAATCGCAGACAAGGCTATTTAATGAATGTCAGGTACAAAAGATAGCAACAGAACTGAATAAGCTCAGGTGCTTCTAATTAAAATTGAGTTTGCTACAGCAAAGCTAGGATAGAGCCCCTGAACATCTCTCAGTGACTAGAAAAATGTTTGCCTGAATATAATTTAGCGGATGGGGGAGGAGAGAGTGACTCCACGCAAAGATAATTGATTAAAAGGCATTCGTAATAGACCATAGGGAACTGAATTCATGAACTATTGCCTGCAGTGTGTGTCAGTGAGCTGTTAACATAATTTTAAACAACAGCATCAAGAAGAGAGCATACAGAAAATTATAATATACATATATTAATGTATAATATAAAATATTCATAAACATACAGAAAACTAAAAACAGATAACATCTAATGATTCTTTGTTTAACCTCTCAATGACTAATTAATCTCATTAATATAGTCAACATTTGCTGATAGATACCAGAAATTAACTGCAGTTATTTCCTCTTCCATGTTTAGGAACAGCTTGAAATCATAGCTTTCAACACACAAAATATTGTTAATAGATATGCTTTTCCCTGTGGTTGTAAATGTAAATAGATATTTCTAAGATGCCTTCACGAAGAAGCTAAGAGCAGTAGTTGCCTGGAGGTACAGAAAAAGAACCTCGCTGAACAACAGGACAGATGCAGCAAGCTCAGTTTTCGTGTGGATTTATTTAAGAGGTCTGGAGCCAAAGATGCGACTTAGCTCTTACAGAAGCAGAGTGGTTTTCATAATTTCCTACTTCAATATATTTAACAGTGATTCTTTACTTGTTTTTCTTTACCTGCATGTCTTCATAATATAGTTGTGCGACATCTCCAAATGACTGGAGCCCATGATCTTTCAGTATAGTCCAGTCCAAAAAATGACATGTTAGGATGTAACAGCCCTAATGATTATTTAGATTAAATTTATCCCTGCTGCTGTTTTTAGACATTAGAAACAAATATGTATGAAGCCTATTAAAAATCTTGTTTGGTTAGGAATTTAAAAAATCAGTCATATGTTGCAGTTGGTATTGAAACAGCATATCACGACTCAGTTTAATGTGGTTTTATAAATACGGATTTACCATATAAAGATGGCTACCTAATTATTACCTTTTCAAAAGCAGCTCTGGCCATCTTGTAGACTAATATCTTTGAAGAGGAATTGTTGCATCCAATGATGATTTGAAAACTACATATAGCATCAAACTTTGAAAGACTTCTTATACAGTGATAACTTCTTATACCTCTTTCCATTTTTCCATTCCCTGGGTCATGATAGGAAAATGACTACCTTAGACAAGAAAATTTAAAATCAAGCATTTTCACAGCTTTTAAATATTCTTTCCTTCTCAAAAATGTTTATTTCACAAAATAGACAAAAAAATTCATAATCAACATACTTTGTAACTATTCCTGTCTTTGTAACTGTTCCTATAATTGCTTAGAGTTCATCATACGACTTCAGAGAGCACTTGCTAGAGTGCCTGTACTTTTTTTTCCTTGGGTGGTAAACAGAGAAGCAAATGAAGAAGGTGAAATCCAAAACTAACGCAAAAAATTCCTCTCATTTACTGTGATGTAAATACACCAGTGATATAAGCAATGTCATAGTTTTCTCCAGAGAGAATTAACTCCCTTCACACAGTCTGGGAAGTGATTTGGGATCTCTGAACAGAAAGCATTAAACACATTTTAGTCTGTAATGACACTGTGCCAGATGCAACAGAAAAAGGAAGATGTCATTGTGTCCCATAAGAATCAGAGGACAGGGAAATACTCATATTCCACAAAATATTTTTCTCCTCTTGCAAAAAATGTTGCTGAAAGATTAAGCTCCTGATATACCAACCCTTTCAATACAAACACAGCTTCAGGCAGGTAATTAGTATCGTTAACTTCAGTGGAACTCCTAGTTGCCTCAGGTAATCCGTGAGTTTATACGTGTTTTTAGAGCACAGTCCAAGAGATTTTGACATACTTCCTTCTACCTATGAAGGAAAATGGGATTAGTTAATGCACCCATGTTCTACTTAAAGTACCTCCATTACAACATTTAAATTAAACATGATCAGTCAGCTCCAATTTAAACATCAGTATCTGTAGAGTTTTAATTACAGCATAGCGTGGAAAACTCTTATACAAGTTTTGTTAAAGACGAAATTCTCACTGGCTTTGTCAAAAACTTATCTTGAGAGCAAACTAAGTGTAATGTACTCCTCTACTTGTGTAAATGTTCCAGATATCTAAAACAATAACTTTAATTAAATAAAGAAAACTGGCTCAGTATCGATCTCTCTTGCCATTAAAAAAATGGAGCCTCTCTTATATTAACAAATCTGCTCTGCTTTTTCCAGAAGGGTATTTCTGCATTTGCATCTAATACTAAAATAGCATCAGTTCCAAAGATGAAACTCAGTCAGCTATAGAAAGACCTAAAGAAAATAGGTGACTCATACTGTTATCTGCTGTATGTTTACAAAAACTTACTATATGCATCTCACTTTCATCTGGGAAGTGATTATTAATGCATCATAGTATGCTGTATAGCAGCAGTGATGCAGTCCACTATCGACAAGTTAAAAACCAAGACTAATCTATTATGTCATTTGCTATCCAGAAATTATGTGAAAAAATTCACATACACAAGACATTATGTGAAAAAATTCACATACACAAGACAAAGCAATTTCAATCTATTATTTCTTACAGGAAATAAAAAAATAGAAATAAGATGTTTTGGGTGAATATCAACAGTATTTGAAGACACAATTAAAAAGTCCTTAACCTGAGAATGCTGCTATGGGATACCAACCCCCCAATGCTTTAAGACATTGGACTAAGAAAAACGAGTTATCAGGTTGAAAATGGCTGGAGACATGGCTCTTACACAAGCACCTGAACTACAATTATTTTTTGTCTTCCAATCTTAATTCCAGAGTTGCAAATAAGTAGTTTCAAAGGAATTTATTAAAACTTGTAGGGAAAGACTAAGATTCAAGCAAAGGGAAAAAAGCAAAACGGATAGCATTTTCATAACTTTTCTGTGTATGCAATGTGCCTCTAAGTCACTTTAATAACCAACTACCACAGCTTCCTAAAAGCAGGATAATCAACATGCCTAATGCAACTAGGTTATTGCTTTAACACAGAGAAGAGAGGAAATGTAGTCCAGCTACGGACTACAACGAGCTACGACTGCATGACTGCAGCTAGAGAGGGAGTTATTATAATGAGGCTTTTTCACAAAGAGAAGCATTGCACAGCACCTAAACATGTAACCAGAGCATTCTTTATTTAAAAAAACACTGTGCTATATTCCTCCCTTCAGGTCTATCCGTTTTATGCCAGCGGATTTTTGTTAAATTCACTGGCCCTGATTTACGTAGAGCAGGGGTTCCTCGGCGCTCTAAGGCAGACCTCATGGTGAAGATCCCACGCTTAGAGCACATTTCGTCATTTGCTCTATGCGCCTTTCAAAGACTGCGCTGCACCTATCAAAAATATGAAAATTCTAGCACTCTCCTGTCTGAGAAGAACAAATAGTCATTTAACCTTGCCAGTGCAATCCATTATATCTCTATCTATGCTTCGGTTATGTCCTGGTTTCCATACCAGCCAAAGTGCAAACTGAGCGGAGCCAAAACACTGAGTAACAATAAGAGACTGCGTATTTACTGCTTTCATGTTAATATAACTCCACTGACAATAATGTAATCACCTCTCATTTAATAGGGTACAAGAAAATAGAATTGTGTGTAACCGGTACATAGGTATTCCCAAGTTATGATATAATCATTTCACACGGACCAAAAGGCAGCTGAAGTTCGTAGCTCTTTTTAGACTGTACACTTTAATGTCACCTTATATTTGTAAAGTTAATTTACAGATAGATAATATCTGAGTTTTAATTGTTTAAGGATGTTAAAACTACATTTTAATAGATGTCATATAACTTCTGAATTCTTAGCATACCAGCTCCAGACCCTGCATTTTTAAGACTTAATGGCCATAATAAGTTTTCCATCATGAGGTCAGAGGGGTTAGAAAATGTAATTTTCCAAACCCATCCAAAATACCATTAATTCTGTCCCTCGCATACAAAACAAGCTGAACTATCAGAGTAACAGTTTGCTTAATATAAGGCAAATCCTTTAGACTCTTTTGTCTTCTATTCTTCAGACAAACCTTTAAGCTGACAAAACCAATTAAACTAGAACAACATAAAGTCATATTTGCAAAATATATTGAAATATCACAAAGGAGCTTAATATTCCATCACAATAAAGTTATGTTTTATTAGGGGGTTATTAGGAGTCTTATTCTGCCTGATCCTGAACAAAAACCATTTTGCTAATTTTTTCAGTTTACGTTGACAGAAAACTCTGCTGCCCAATTTACCAGCAGGTACTGCTCCTGAAAGTCTGTAGAGTCTTTTTCAATTCTTCATGGGAAAACAAGTCTAATCTGGCTTATTCCTCCAGCTAGAGTAGGTTAAAGAAATTATGGCAGGCTTGCTCTCTTTCTTTGTGCCAGCAGTTGAAGAAATACATACACTGACTACTTTGGTAAGCCCTCCCAGTACCCGTTTTAAAGGGCTGTTACCACAAAATGTTGTTCCCACAATCCTAAACCAAAATACAGTACCTCCTCCCTTTCTTGTTGTCGTTGTGCAGTGCAAAGAGGAACACAATTTAGCAAAGTCTTATTTCAGTCAACAGTTTCACTGAATAAACCCATTCCAGGGAATCCCTTTGCCCTTAGAAAAAGTAAACGGGCATACTTATTGCACGGTGTTCCAGCCATGTTCCACAGTTTTGCAGCGTTCTGCAGAAGCCAGTAGCATACCTCTGCTATGACAGCCAAATTTTAAAAATCGATTTGCAGTGTTATTGGAGAGCAAAAGCTGCAGTTCTTCCTAAGACAGATCCTTCCCTGTCCTTAGTAGCACTTTTTTTCTGGAGAAATTCATATTGTCGCAATCTACATTCTGTTAGAACATCCTGCGGGCATACAAACAAAAAAATCTAAAAACTTTGCACTGGGTGAACTTCATGAGGTTTTTGTTGCCCCAGTCCTCAAGGTCCCTTTTATAATCACAAAAGCACCTGTGTCATCTCTCATTTCATCACTCTCTCTGAGTATGATTTTTATAGGTCTGAATATGACTGAATATAAGTAGACACAGTAATGGGAAAATTATTTCTCTAAACCGTAACAATCTTTCTCAATTTCATAGTGGATCTCTATTATAAGTTTATTGATTCTGTACAGGTATCGTACTTTGTATTTGTGTATTTTCAGACGCTCCTTGTATGAGGATTTGAGGACAACTAATGCTCGGGAAGGCATATGAATAAGAATCCTCAAAAAGCAGCAGTCAAGACACAAAAGACAACAGCAGTGCATAACCTGTAGGCATTGGAGCTCTATGACAGGGCTCCAGACTTCACAGATATCCCATTTATTTCTCCATACAGCCTATACTTGGTGGGCCATAGGAACTGCCTATTTGCAGAACTGTAGGTGAACGTCATCCTACTTCTAGATGTCATTATAGCAGCTTTGCCTTTCCATAGGCAAGGGAAGGTCTAACTGAGAGTGAGTTTTGGCACATAGATAAGGAAAAAAATCCAGAAACAGTGCAGAAGAGTAATGACTATGATTACTTCAAGGGAGCAACTCCAACAGACATATTCAATGGTTGTATTTAAATGAGCTCTTAAGAATAATTATCATACTAGACTGTAATTCAGCTGTAAAAGTGTCTTTTTCCTGTTTAGTATAACCTATGCTGGAACTACGCCAGAAGAGTTGTTTTGGAAGATTTCTGAGCGTAGGCAAATCCTTCTGTTTATCAAAGAGCCAGCCATACCATGCAGTACTCAAGGACTAGACAATGAACGTTCCACCCAGAAAATACTTCAAATTTGTTTTTATCTGTCTCAAAATAGAGAGTCAAATGCTATAAAAATTACGCACAATTAATTGTGAGTTAAAACTAAAACTTGGAAGTGGCATCTCACCTAACCTCAGGTCTATCAAGGAGTTCTTGGAACCTCTGAGCTTTAGCATAATTACATCACAAGACTTAATTAATACTTGATAATTACCTTAAGATGACATGAATCTCATTTTTTCTGCTCCTCCTTTCATTTGCTTTGGCTACCAAAATTCATTTGTTGGCATGAATTAATTCAAATGATTTGAAAAACATTATTTTAATACTGTTTTTGCATTGAAAAAATATTGGTGTGACATTTATAGACCCATTAGTACACAAAAAAGGCAGTTCTATATTACTAAAAAAAAAAATAGGTTTATGTAGAGTCTGTCTCTTGATATCACCTAGAGGAAGAATGACAGGGGATATTGCTATCCTGTATTCAGGTAGGAGCCTTAGAACAGAGGTACCTATATATGCACCTACAGAGACTAAGATCTTCATTCTCTTGGTTATGATTCACAAGTCAAACTGGACACAAAAAAAGTCTCATTCATGGTAGATTAAGAAGAAGCTCAAATGGACTCAGGTCCAAGAGCTTGGAATGGAAGTACAGGCCTTCAATGTTCATTTCTACCATTGGATCAGCAAGGGAAAAAGAACACTGGCAGCACAAGAAAGAGGGTGTTTCAGGAAAAGCAAGTGTAGGAGTCCTTAGAGAGCAGTGCCTATTACCCAAAGAATGCTTAACACTGGTAAAGCAACTGAGGGAAACAATTTCAGAGCATTTTAGTCTGGATTTTGTCTAGATTTCTTTTAACAGTGTTCAGAAACCTTAGCAAACTAACAGAAGTAACTAATTTTCCCATTGAAGTGAATTGTAAATATGGTGCCCAAAGGCCAAAACTCTAAGACAGGCTGTGCTCAAGCCCCATGGCAATCTTGCATATCAAGAAAAGGTCCCGTTATACCTGGGTTGGGTATAACTTTAGCTGTAGAAGTCTAAAGGGGAGGGAGGTGAACCTAAAGGTAATGACAGGAACTTATTATGTCTTAGGGAATCTGCAAAGTATTTCACTACAGCTCTGTGGACTTATGACCTGATCTTGTATCATAATGCTCAAATAATTTATCAGTACATAGATCAAGTTCATTTCACAGAGTCCAAACACTAAATTTATTTTATGGCTTTTGTTCATGGCTAACTGTGCATGAGAACTCCAAACGTGCTTCAACCTCTGCTCTGGTTAGAGACCGGGGCTTTGGGAGAAACGGTTTGGAGAAGGCAGCGGCAGAACGGGACAGCCAAAACACCGAGAGCAGTCCTACAGTTGAGTGAAAATAATAAGCATCCAGAAGCTATTTTAGGAAAGAATAAGGAACCATTCTGTAAATATTTTGAGCAAAGCCCATTCACTGTTTTTATTAATACCTTTTACAGTTTGGGAGAGTTTTATATAAATTATAAAGGGGTGGAGTAAATGATGCGTTGCTCACTGCATCAGTTCAGGGCAATAACACATGCTGGTCTTAGTCATCTAATTGGATTTGACTTGACTGCAGTAAATCAGAACCTGTTGCAACATGTTACCTACCATTATACACAGAGTTGAGTTTGACGCCTGGGAGGGGGCTAGCTGATCCAGCTTTACGGAAAGGTAAATGGATTAACCTAGCATGGTTCACAATCTGAAGTCTGGAGGCATGTGCCCCTTTTTCATGCGTAATTGCCAGGTTATGCACAGCTGCAGGAGTCTGAACGTATGAGATCCATTTTGGAAAAGACCAGTAACAGTAAAGAAGGACAAATAAATGCTGCCTACTTTCTTCTAACAGTCCACTGAAGTTCTGAAATAAGACATAATTAGTTTCTTTTTTTTTCTACTCATGTTTTCCTCTTATCCTTGGGAAAAATCAAGCCCTGTCAGCCAGCCAAAACAAGGAAGCGGAAGTATCGTAGGAGCTGTGGTACTCATTTGCTGTAGTAAGGATCAACATTTGCTAAGCTCCCCTAGCCCTAAAATGCTGCCCCATCTGTAAAATGAATATCAGTTTCTGCAGCTCAGTACATCCTAAAACATATGGCATTATTGCACTGCTACATCTCTAACAGAACTGTAAATAAGCCTTGGCTGCTTTTTTCTTTTCTTTTTTAGTAGCTAGTTCAATGAAACTATGCAGCAACAACTCTGACAATGCAAAGGAAGTATTCGCAGCGAGTGTAAATGAGGCTTATTTCACAAACAGCAATGGACTGAAGCTAGTTTATGGCAGCTGGAGATGTGGATCAAAATAGTATTAGTGCGAATCCTGCTGCATGGATCTGTTTAGAATTATTTGTGAAGTAACTAATCTCCAGAAACTTCTTTTCTGGTTATTAGTCACCAAATGCTTGTTATCCTGACCTGCTAATAGAGCAGTTGGAGCAAGCTGGCTTTCCTAGCACAAAATTCTGTCTCATCTTTTCATACTATATATGGTTTTATTATTTTGATTGGCAGTAGAACAAAACAGCCTGCCTTTCAATCCCTCAAGTGAAATCAGACAAATCCCATAGTACTTGAATATTATTTGAAGATAGAACGTGACCTTGGTAATTGGCCCGTTGTAGTTCTGATCAACCATTGTATGTTTATAGAAGTGCGACTACAGCTGTTTGGCTTATCCAACACTACAGCATTCACACCCAGACACACAAGAGCACTCCAGTTCTTCAACTTTCTCTTTTTAAAAAGTCACAGTCTTTTTGGGGAACATTATCAGAAAATTCTTTCCTTTCCTGGAGCTGCTCCTATTTATAAAATGCCTGATCCCCACAAGCCATAATGATGATTATGAGATCTATTTGAAATATAATTGAAAGAAATCATTTTACAGACTATGTAGTTGATAGAATCCTCCGAGGCAGGTGCTGAGGAAAATGCGCTCCTCGGAAATTTCAGTGTCATCACAAGATATCGCATTTTGTGAGACTGCCTACTGCTAATAATCACTGCCAGGCAAATACATTCTCAAATACTGGAGAGGGACATATTTTCTCTGGCTGCTGAAGTGAAGAAAATGCCTTGTGAAGTGCAAACATCTTTCATCTCTCTCAGTATTAGTGAGGTCCGATTATCTGAAAATTTCTTTCTTCTAAATGGTCTCCTGCTTTTATAGCTGAAGGAGTCTGAGGATCCTACCAAATAGAATGACTGCTGTTCCCATAACAGCAAAGATAAGCTAAAGATATTACAGTATAACAAGATCATAAAAACAGACTCTCAATTAACTTGAAAATGGTACTAAATGAACAGAGGCCATAGTCTTAGATGCTTTTCTTATTAGTAATTTTTCCCTTCCTGGTATGGCTTTATTTCAGAGCTGATGTAGAAGCGTATACTAAGTGTACTGTTTAATTCTTGCATAAAGCTTATTATACAACATTAGAGAATTTTAATAGGCCATGAATTATGGCATGATAGTAATCTATGCTTGTCTGCAAAGATTTTTACATGAGTCATAAGATGTAACAGAATGTAAATTAATAAAAACATAGTGAGTAACGTTTTACTCTAAGCATACTTTGCTTAGTAAATACATTAACCTCAAATTCACATCTCCGTTTGTGATTCAGCCATTACAGATAGCTAGTCAGTAAAGAATGATCCATGACTTATGCTAGAGAGCAAGGTGAGTTCAACCAGTACAATGGGTCAGTGTCTTTGCTCCTCCGCATGTGGCAGTTCCATAGGTGTACTTTCAAATATTTCTTGCCTCTAATGAGAGGAAAAGCTAATCCCAAGCATTTACAAGGCAAGAACAAAATAATAAACTCTAACTCTGAGACTAGTTGTAGAAATGTGTTAATTTTCACCACAGGTATTGCTTCCTCACATATTTTCATGATTTAATTTGAGAACCTGCTTCTGAGACTCAAATTAGGACTGCGATTGAGTTATTTTCCAACTCGTATGTCTTGCCTGAAATTTTGGGAAGAACTTTGGTAATGGGTGCCAGAGTAAACAATAATTTAAGTTGTAGTTCAGATAGTACACCTTATACGATATTCTTACTCAATGAATAACATTCCATGATATCACTGAGCCACCTCTGTTATTGACATATTATCTCACCAATGCGGATAGAGGACATAAGCAGAGCAGCTAAATGATTGTTTAAAGACGCAGTGCAAGTCAGTAGTGAAATAAGATTTAAAAAGGAGGAGGTCATTATATTCAGCCCAAAGTCAATATATGAGCACAAGCTGCCTCTGAATGAATTTTGCTAGTCTAGTTGTGAAACCAGTATTGTCTACTTGACCCACAAATGCACTGCTGATATGAGTCAGGTAAGTGGGAGAGAAATGGGCAAAACCTTTTATCATCACAAATCTGATTACATAGCCTGATGACGCAGCTTTCTTTTGCTTTCTTATGTTCACTTTGGAAGGGAATCACAAGTTTCACAGTTATGCATACCACGATTGTTTGATATTGACACATGGAGTATAAAAAAAAAGCATGGGAGTATGATATCATCTAAAACTTTGAAGGTCAGTTAAACCTAGAATATCAAGGAATTTTACACATTAGCTTCTTGTTTTTTATTATTTTAATAAACTAAGTGACATAGGCCAAACTAGTTACCAGTCCCATTTTCAAAAGCATTTCAATCTTGTACGTTGTTTGGTCTATTTGGAAAATAAAACATTTTCTGGTAGTTTATTTTTATTTCTGTAGTGTAAAGCATTTGTATTCAGTCCTTGAAGTCTTTTATGCCTATATAATGACAATGTCAAAAAAACAAGGCCCACATTTGAAACGAAAATATCAGCTTGTAGCTGTTTCTCCACGGCACCCTGAGCCCCACCTTTTCCTACATAGTAAAACCTTTGTGCTTTTTGCAGCCATATCACACTCTCACAAAGCAACAATAGCCCCTTTTTCAAGTTTTACTGACCACAGAATATTAAGGAAATACAGAGGATAAGATGTTCATCTTATTTTGATTAAGTGGTGATTTTATTCCACAAGTAGTTTTCATACCATCTGAGGGTTTAGAATTGGTATTGCAGCTACTCAGCTAAACTCCTAAACGACCTGCGTGCAAAGCAGCTTTCTTATGGCATCGAGCTCTCCAGCTAACAGTTTCATCTGGAACAATGCAGTCCTGGAGTGAGCCATTTTTCATTTTGACAAGAGGAAAGGCAAAGGAATATGGTAAATGAAAAGTGGTAGATGAAAAATCATCTAGCACAAATCTTTACATGCAATCATAGAAATGTGCAGTTGGAAGAGGCCTTAAGAGGTCGTGGAGGTTATGCCCCTGCCCCAAGATAGGATCAATTATAACTGTCATTAGTGCTAAATATTTCGCAAACTCACCCTTAAAGACCTACAAGCATTGACAACACCATTCCTTGACCATATATAGTCTATTCCAAAGCTGCCTTATCCTCCCTAATAGAGAAGGGCTTTTTCTTAATATCTATTTTCAATCTTTCTTGCTACAATTTTAATCCTATTCACCATGAACAAGGAAAACAGACTCTTCCCATCCACCTTGCAGCAGCTCTCTTGTCCTGCCTACCGCGGACATGAGACTATGGGAGTTCTTTCTTTCTTTGTTTTTAAGTTTTTTGTGTTTGGAGATGCATCACTTCCCTCGAAGTTTTCACATCCTCAGGCTAGCCTAACACAGTTCTTTCTTTTTTTCCCCTCACAGATCACTATTTCCACACTACTCTCCTCACTTTTCTGTAGACTTTCTCTACCTTTCTCATACTGCGATGGCCAAATCCAGACCAGCTGAGATCTTGTTTGTGATTAGGAGAGTGGGAGGAGAGCCAGCCATCTTGCAAGCTATTCTCTTGTTTATACATCCCAAGCTGAGTGATGCCTTTTGAAGCAGTATAATAATATTAACTCGTATTCAGTCTGTGACTTGTTCTTACCCTAAGACCTCTCAGTAGTTCCCATTCTGTGTTTACACAGTTGGTTCTACTCCTGTTCTCTGAAACACTATCAGCCCATGCTTCTCCATGGTGTCTGTAAATTCAATAAACGTTATCTCCTCCATCACGTAAATCATTAATGAAAGCTTTGAAATCTGACTTCTACAGAATGCTACTTGGTACATTTTGACCCTGAACCATCAATTAACCCTCCCGAGGGAGTGTCCTTTAGCCTGTTTTGTATTGAGCCTATAGTAGACATGCAGATATTTCCTTTATTTAAGAAAACGTCACGTAAGACACTGTAGAACTCTTAAGTCAAAATATATGATATCTCCTAACTCCGCTCTGTTCTGTTTTCTTGTCAGAGAAAGACACTAGATAAGCAGACATGATTTGTTCTCGGAAAATTCACATAGCCGATGACACGCATGCTGTGTGATGTGTACTTAACAAGGGGATGTGATCATTCATTTCTGAACTGTATAGGAATTGAAGTTTATCACATATTCTTTGAATTTAATTCATTCAAGTCTATCACTTTTCTCATCTTTTCTCATTTTTAAAGATAGAAATTATATTTAGCTTTCTCCTCTCCTGGAAAAAACTGCTCCAGAACTTTTTGAATGTAATCTACCTCACTTGCTTACAGTTAACTTTCTTGATTATAACTCATGAAGAAAAAAATGTTAAAATACTGCCCTTTCTGGTGTGTATATACTGACAGCTTTCATTCTTTGCTGAATATATCAACATTTTTCTTACTTATCCATTTACTCTTAAAGTACATATAAAGTAATTTCTTAATCTTTCCTGGTAGTACCTCTTTCTTTGCAACTCAGTCTGTATTTTTGTGCTGTTTGTGCTGTTCTTTATGTATTTGCTCTTAGTAACCTGGACTGATTTTCCTTTGCATGTTTTTTTCCACCTTGTAATTACAGGCCAATAAAGACTTTATTAGCACATTCCTATTTCTTTTCTGAGGAGTCTAAGAAAATGTATTAAAAAAATCAACTAATAATCTTACCTTTATTCCAGTGCTTTCCTTTTCAACCCTGCCAGCTGCTGATTCCTCACAGCCATGTACTTACCACACTTATATTTGTACTACTTCCTATCCCATCCAAATTAACACAATTTCACAAGCAATACTGTATCAAACACTAAAGTGAAGATCTGTTAAATTTAGTAGTCTCTATTTTCAGGTAATCAATATTATTCTTCTTTAATATATACATTGAATTTTTCAGTCTTTGGCTCTAATACGCACTCCTAAACAGATTATGTAAAACAATATTTCTTATTGTTAATGTAGTGTCATGCTCCAGAGTTTTGTTTTCAGAATATTAGGATGGAAATTAATTACATCTCCTACCTCATTGTAAGAGAATAGAAATTTCTTGGGCCTGAAGGCAGCCGAAGTAATACAGTTTTCTGCATATAGTCTCAATTGTCCTTAAATCAACATCCCATATTGAGTTCTTTCTCTTAGATCTCCCATTTGATGAGACATTTGACTATTTTTGATAGGACAGTGTAAATAGATAGTTACATAAAAATGTAAAATGAAGATGTAATTGATACTGCCAGCAAATGAAACAAAGCATCACAGGCAGATTTTCATGAGAGAAAGAGTTCATAATAGAAAAAAACCCTACTTTTACCCAAATATCAATATTTAAATTTAGTTAACCGGATGTTAATAATGTTGTAATTCAGAAGCAAAATCCAATGAAAATGTGTTCCAGCAAGACAAGTATTGAAAAACCACTGTGCAGCCTGTAGGAATCTCCCTCTCTTGTGACTGAAGGCTAGTCAGTGAGGTGATGAACAACAAGCTATTCATCCATCTGTAGTTTCTATGTTTTGATATCATTGTATTTAGTCTAGAAGGATATCTATATGTAAATATATAAAACCAGAATTGGCTAGGATTTTCCTTACCGTTACAGCCTATTATTTTGAGCGAAGCAACTCAATTTGGATTACGATAAGTTTTGGGCATTTTTCTCCAGGATAGTTTTGAGTGGTTTCCTCATTCCCATCACTTACCTCCTTTTTGTAAATATGCTCAACGTTATTGTCTTTACTGAGGTACCCACCTTGCTCAGAACTGAGGCAAACTGTTAAGAATAGTCTTATTTCTTTTCTGCTACATAGCAGTCCCAATTTTCTCTTTGCTTCATATTTATTTTAGAAACATTTCCAATGCTTTCTATACCCTTCACAAGGCCTGCCTCAGCTTTACATTCAGCAATTCTCATTTTAGCTCTAAACTCTTTTGCCCATAACATATCTGTGTACGGCCCAAATGCGCAGACTAAAAACTATACCCTACACATTATCAAAACATATTCTACTAGTTACAATAAAATTCATTTCTTCTTTCACAGCCTCCAGTCTTGAATACGGATTTGTTAAAAATAAGTAGGAACATGTGATATAGATTACTGATTATATGGATGCTTGGGGGATATTAACCAGAGAAAGCATTCTTCTGAATAGAAATGCATTTAATGTCAGAGAAAATGGATTTGTTTCTAAATGCTATATTGGCAGAAAGGCTCTAAAACAGCTAAACCAGAACAAGTCAGTCAGCAGTTTTCTTAGAATCTCTCTGACACTAGCAAGGGTTAAGAATTTCACTGGATTAAAAATATCCTGGTAAGTTTTACCCAACGTAAAGTCACTGTTTCAAGAAAGCATTGTTTTTTTTCCAAAATAAATGCTTTAATTGTGTTAATTTACTTTAGTCATGTAAGATATGCATATGAATAATTCAAGTTTCAGCATCCAACATTCGGCTTAAATTATTGTCCTTTTCAAGGACAGAGCTTTCCTTTTTATGCATGCCAAGAGACATGATTAAAAATGTAGGAGCTACCTACAGTCACAAGGCACTGGAGGAACCTACTGCAGAGTATTTCTATCACACTTACTAACTCTTAGCAATGTAATTAACTCTGAAATCAAGAGGAATGTTCCTAGAAAAGTTTATTATTTCTTTATTCCCTAGTCTTTTCTATACTGCCTGTTATTGCACTGTTTTTTGCCAGGGCTGCAATGATTGTCATTCAGACCTAGCTTTACAGTCAAAGGGGACTCAACATGAGGTCAAAACTTTGACCTCAGCACTGCAGGCTGAAAGAAGTAATAAGACAAATGCCATCTGCTGATCACTTCTTCCCCTCTCCATTGCACAATTTCTAATTACCTGGAGTGCTCTGTTGTTGTTTTTACCGTGTTTGCATGCATCTAACATGCTCAATATTTGAATATGTTCTCCTGCAAATATAATCTATTTAATATTGCCCTCCGTGACATCAGGCCAGATTGGCATCTTGCTGAATACCACAACAGGAAAGCGGTGACACAGTGAACTGCCCAGAAACACAGCCCAGAGCTGTGAATCAGGCAGTTCTGTGAAAGATGCACCAGGCTAACCATTTCATTAAGCCCACTGAAATACATGGCAAAGCTTCCGCTGATTCCTATCCTGCGGCTTGAACCGAGACTCAGAACTAAGCGGTTATGTTTCACTATTTTTTGGTATATCAGCAACATGAATGTGATTCACTGATGGTTTGCTTACGGGGCTCTGATGCCCTGGCCATTCACAATGCCACATACTAGTTCTCAATGAGGTTCCATTTTGGAACAAATCGACTGGTTTCTTCCAAAAGGAAATTCAGCCACAGTTGACATGATAGGTCACCTGAGGTCTGCAAAGAACCTCATGAACAAAGATTGCACTAAGTGGCTCCAAAATAGTGGAGGCCTTGCGTTCTCAAATATCCTAATGCCACATCCTCTGAACACCACATCATCAGTCACCTAATGGTCATATCTCATGCACACGTCTCCTAGAGGGCATACTAGGATTTCTATGAAAATATCAGTAGATGGGCTGCCACACAGCTTTTTCACCATTTGGGATGCTATCAACTAAAACCCTCTACAAAATACTACTTTAAGACCACAGGTCTTAAAGAACGGGAGAAGACTAGATCTTAGGGCAATGAAGGTTCAGATTTTATGCAGCGTGGACCTGGCCATTTCCAAAGTTATTTTTAAATGAGGAAAAAAGAGAAAAGGGATTTTGCATGAACAGTGATTTTAAAGTGATCTTCCTGAGGAAGTCAGACCTTTTCTCTTTGCATACAGCTTGTTTAAATGAAATAAAGGACCTTTCGGCGACTCTGATAATGTGGCTTTTTCACACTGTCTCACTGTCTGCTTCTGCATTTATTTCATGTCATTTAACATCTATTTAGAAATGATTTTTAATACATTATTTTACATGCTTTTGACCAATATCAGTATTCTGGTTTGCTGGTCAATAAAGACAAAATGCTTCAAAGATCGAAATCTACCAGTACTTACGACCTTTAATGTTAAAATTTTACAGCTGAAAAACTGAAAGAAATGAAACAATGAACAAGCTAGCTAATTATCACACAATTTCTGTGCTAAGATATGGAGAGATGGTAAAAATGGGCCAATAAAATATTTTTAAGGTATTGAGCTTTTAAATTAATAACGAAAAAATTTCCTTCAGATTTGCAATTTCAGTCTTCAATATTTGTGCTAGGAAATGCAGTTCTAAATACACGAGTGAAGTAGATCTTTACACAGCTACACGTATTGAATGATAGGCTTTTCTTGCAACAGAGGTTGGCAGTAATCACACATTGCTAAATGCACAACTTGAAGAGTGTAGCATAACCCACAGCAGCAACACCGCATTTCCGTTCTTTACTCACAAATGGGTGTACGGACTATGGGTCAGTCGGACAGGGTTTGAAGCTATTACTATTTTCGGCTATTATTACAGCTAATCACACCATATTGGGAAACTTGAAACCATCAGTAATACCACCAGTTTGGGGGGGGGGGCGGGGGGAACAAACTGTTATCAACTTGCAAGAACAGAATTCAGCTGCTGATCCAAGGCACTCAGCTGAACTTTCCCCTGTAAAACTTCTGCAATCAACCTGAAAGTCAGAATGATAAATACATGGCAACGCATAGATTTTGTGAAAGTGTGTTCACATCTGAGCATTCATTCTGTGCTTCATGAAGTATAATTCCTCCCATATCTGCAACACTTCTTTGCTAATATTAAAGCCATATCCTCAAGCCTATATACAAGAAGAGTCAGAGAATGACCCAGTTCTGGTATTGACTGAAACTTTAAAGAGGTTGTTTTTTTGTTTATCCGTGAGGTTCTATTTGATGTTGTTTGCTTATTTGTGAAGTTTTGTTTGATGTTATTGGGTTAGTTTGAGTATGTTGCAAATAAATCTTTCTGGGTGGTAAACTTGGCCTAGAAATATCAATAACATAATAGCTGTGGTGAAAAACAGTACATTATTTTTGCAGTACTCATAAAGAAGACATAAATAATTTCTATATGCTATAGTTTGAATATGAATTATAGATAAAAACATCCTTTTCATTTACAGAAATATATACAAGGAACAGACCACACACTGAGAACAAAGTGTCTCGGCCATTCTCGTCTAGTAAAAAATTATTCTTTACAGTACTTTTTCTTGTGCTTTGCCCAGTCGGTAGCTAGATATCTCAAGTGATATGGTTCCGTTTTAGAGATTAATAGGCTTTACTACTAAGAAACCTCTACTGACAGCCAGCTACATTCTCCTTTTCTCCAATTAATCTGATTAGTCCTTAATCTGTCTTATAGTTCAGAGTGAAAACTGCAGTGCCACAAGTTGTTTGGCACTCTTCATTGAGTGCTCTGTCAGTCATAATTTCAGCCTGCAGGACAATAATTTTCCTATATGAAGTTCAGCTTTAGTAGGTAATTTGTTAACCCACACACAAAAACCATGCAGGGACTCTTTTTTGTGAGTATTTCTCTGAGAGAATATATTACTAAGCAATATTGTTTTGGAATAAGATACCTACCAATTACTATTAGGATTAAATTTAAGTGACGTTTCAACCTAATGAGACTCTTTTTGCTTGGCACTGCATAATTACATATCAAAAGACAGTCCTCGTTGCAATTTATATTATTTACCATTTACAGTGAGACTTAGGGATCTCAACTATAGACTAAAACAGTACTGTATAGAGTACAGTAGATACAGTAGTACATAGACACAGAACGGAAAACATTTAACAGTTTAAAGAGACAAGACAAGAAGTGGGAGTAGGAATAAAATAAAAAGGTTGTAATGGTTTATCTAACATGCTGAAGTAAAGAAACTTATGTGAATAAGATGTAGGTTTTTAGACTCTCACTCTTGTTTTCTGACCGTAACATGCTGCCTCTCCCAAAAACACAACTTCTACAATGTCATTTTTTTTTGCCAGATTAGGTTTGCATCCATGAAGTACAGAGACATCCCTGAATCACAGGAACTTTTGCATCCAGAATTACAGGAAAATGTATGGCCTTTTTCCATACCTATACGCTGTAAAACAGGCGTTTTGTAAATGGATGTAGGAGATGTGAAAATAACTGTAATGAATAGGCAGTTAAATTAGTTTTACAACAGCATGTCTGGAACTTTGGGGCTCTAAAGGAGTCCCCAGATTTGTGCCAGCTGATGGTCTTGCCCCACAGAGCATTTCAGATTTGTGAGTTATGTATAATGCCAGATCAACTAAGACTTCATTGAATCACTGGGCTGTCCAGAAACAAAGGTCCGTCTTTCCCTCCACCTCTTTGCCAGATCACTTAGACTTGGATAATTCTTTGCCAATGCTTCTCTAACTTGTTCTTGGAGACAGTTTGTCCTAACAAACTCAGAAACTTCCCTGGCCAATCTATTCCAGAGTTGAACTAGCCTTCGCGTTAGAAAGCTTTCCAAACATCTAGCTATCGCTATCCACCTAGGACATGGAAACTTTAACAGAGGATTTAATTTCCACTGTGAGATATCAGTGTGGGACCCTAGAAATCTCATAACAAAGGATGATGAGTGGCATCCGTAGTCTACGGAGAGAGAAGACAGCAAAAAAGTTTGCTTATGTCAAATACTTTAATCTGATGCATGGGCCAGGGGCCTACGTTTTTTAAATCACCTCTCTCGTTTGCACATAAAACATTTATATTAATAAATATTTATGTAATATCCGCTTGGCAAATTTCATTATAAAATATTATTCATGAATTTTATTTCCTAGCATATAGCAAAGGGTTAACCATGGTCAAAACAAGTTTCAGCCACTCTAGGAGGAAATTTTTCTTATATTTGCCAACTAAAAATTATGCTAAACAAATGAGCCAGATACACAAATATTACCCAGTGAGAGAAAGTAAAAAAACCTCCAAGTTAGAACTCTGCCGATTCAGAGAACACAGAAGAAACTCTAAGTGCTGATGAGCACAAACTTTGCGCTTCCAGGGCTTCCATTATGTTTAGACAATAGGTATATGGCCCTCAAGGACTCTTGTAGCAACCTCACTAAGATACTACCAGCCAATACTTCCTGGAAGATTGGGTTTAAGTTGCTTATTCAAAGGAAATGTTAAGTCTATTTTTAATAATTAATGTTTAGGTTCTTGACTAGTCTCTGAAAAAACTATATGCACAAATATCACTTTTCACTCCAGCTCCACCAACTGGAAAACCTCTACTTTGTGTATGCTGTCCTTGCTCACACAGGAAAAATATAATTGCACCAATTCTTTCAAGACACTTTGAAACTCCAGCAAGATAAAGACTTGGCTGCAGAAAATCTAGAAGGCATCCATCGCTTCACTCTTACATTATAGCTCTTAAGGTACCTTAGATGTAGTTCACCTCTGGGAGTCAAGGTTTCCAAATCTCTGCAGGCAGCATTCTCACCTTAAAAAAGGAAAAGCAGCTTCCGACAAATGGCTGCTGATCTATCTGCTCCAACAGCAAAGACCAAGTCTGGTCAGGCCTGTTGGAAACTAGTCAGATTGTTAGCTAGCATAGTTCATGCTAGAGTCGCATTTTCTTTGCCTTTATGAGTTAGAAAATATAAATAAGAGTTTTGAAACTCCTTTAAATTAATAGTGAGTGTCTGCTCTCAGCATGTGACTTCAAGAGTTGGTATGTTAGTCATAGATCCATTGTGCTGCTTCTTGTAATTCAGAACAGGCATACGGAGAGCTGGAAACTGAGCTAAGCGCCGTTAGGGCACTCAGAGCAAACACAGAGGAGGAACAATGAACTCGCTGAGGACAGAGCTAATCAGACTGTTTTGATGGAAACTTTTGGCTACCTAATCAATACCAGCCTGACTGCTGAGAAGCACAGTCAGCTGATTATCTGTATCTGGCAAAGGTTGTTCAAGAAAAGCCGGTCTGGCTAGGGATCTGAAGAACTCGTGGTTATTCAAAACAGAGGAAGAAGCTGCCACCAGAAGAACTTTTCTAGGGAATTTTAAGATCACATGAATTTTATCTCTACTCAAGATAATACTGTTGAAAGGAAGTGTCTCCAGATAATCCCGATTTGAGTATACATCCCACAGAGGTATTCACAGCTGCTAACATTATCTTTAGAATTATACTAATTACTGACTTTGTTATGCTAAATAGTAACTTTATTATGGTCATGCTGGTGCAATTCTAGATTAATTAGATCAAACTTAATCAGCCTAAGGGAAAGATAAACTGAGAACACCAAGAAAAAAAGTATGATTTAAAACCTAGAGCTTTGTTTCCCAGAAATTTTCCGACAAAGTATATGGACTTTTTCTAATATCACTGACTCTTTTACATTTGAAATCAATTTTTTTTTTTTTTAAGTGCATGATTTTCTAAGTAGAAAGGTAAGAAGATCAAAGAATCTTCAAAAAGAGGAGGGAGTCGCTGTGCAAAGGATGCATTAATTCCAGCAAGGTATTTAGGTAATTATACGCAGAGGTTGTGATACTTCATTCAAGTCTAGAAAGAGGGAGTAGATATGAAATTGAACCCCAAACTGCCCTAACAACAAGCTCTTCAGTTCCAGAGATTCATTCCAGTTTCTCTCTCCACTCTGCATGTGTGTGTGTGGTAGGTGTCAACTTTGTCCAAGTATCAGCTATTATAAATCCACTTCCGAGCTGCTTCCAATAATTGCTGCTTGACCACTGTATTAAGTAAAAAAGTGGTAACACTGCTCTCATAAGAATAGTTTAAATGCTTTCTGAAGCCAGTAAAAACTACTAGTGATTTGGATTGAACGTGCTCCTCCATGTACAGCTGCCTGCTTTGCCTTCCCCCTTCAAATATTTTTTGTTAAGATCAATGCTGAATTGTAAAATGCAGGTTTTATAATAAGCAAAATACAAACAAAGAGAAAACCGCTTGCAATGAAAATGCTGGGAGTTCTCAATGTTCTTTGAGATTTTGTCCACTAAACCAGAAAAATTATTGTGCTCACAGTCGAATTGCCTTCTGCCTTGTACCTTATGAAACCATTGTTACTACGTGGTTCAACTGTCAGAAGGATTTAATCTTTAATCATTTTTTGCTATAAAATCGTGCAGGTTGTCACAAAAGGGTGTGACTTTGGCTCGCTGTGTTTTATCTCAGTGCATGTCTGCAGCAGCAGATGCAAGACACAGGGAAAGAAGTAATGCTCCATCTGGCATACCTTCTTACATTTCAACTTTGCTATTGTGTTTCATAAGCTAACTACATTTTTGTTTCCTTCTGCTCTACTAATCGAGTTCTTCACAGTTGCTCTAATTAGTAGTCAGCCATGCTATTAAACTTAGACTTCATGTGCTTTTAATTTTCTTTAGAGGCTAAGCGTGTTAATACTCTTCTTTCCAGATAGGGAAAGTATTACACAAACTTCTATTTGAAAAACTTTTACTTTAATCTTCTATTTCAGCTTTCCTTATATTTTCTATGTGGGTCATTACCAGCCTAGCAACTTCATCATCTCTCCCCTATGCTTCACAACAATAAGTGTACTATTTCAGTACTCAGTTGTGGGTTTTCTGGTTTGTTCACTGTCATGGAGCTGGAGAGAAAACGCTTATAGCCCAAGAAAATGCACTTTACTCAGACGGATATGTGAATCAGGTGTTTCTTCTCCAAGTCTTTATGTGCCTTCCAGCTCAATTGCCCTATATATCAGTTAAATTTTCTCTCTCCTGATCCTGCAGTTTGCTCTTGAAGTTAACTCCTTAAAACTTTTTTAACATGCACTTATGGTACATCCATCTGAATTCATAAAAAAAATCTGAGGACAAACACGTAACTGCAAATAATGAAAGTTGCATGGCTACTTTGTCGAAAGACTTCAAAAATACTCCCTTTTCTACAACGTGAATCTGTTTCCAATTTCATTATTCTTCATTAGTATTGTTTCACTTCTATCTCTAAATCACCTTCAGAAACTTTATCAGTACCTATATAGTAGTGATCACCCTATATCAAGATTTTTTTTATATACATATATATAAATCCAGGCCATAGTATCCACTCAAAATATACTGATTCAGTCAGCAAAACTATATTTTGTTTCGAATGAACTTTTCTTACAGGTACAAGAATGAAGCATTGTCTGCTGAAACGTTCATTATTTCTGCTCACAGAAGTTAAGTCATCAGAATCATCTGATTTAGAGAAGCTTTCTTCATAGTAGAGAAGAAAAAAAACCTTGAGAAATCATTGGTGAGCAACGCATGCCCTGAAAAGCATGACAGCAAGCACAGTCCTGGTGCCCAGAAGAATGCAGAACATTAACAAATTCGTGTCTAGAAATGGTATCGAACGGCCACTTTGAATTTAGAGAGCAGTTGAAGGAGATGCTTAATTTTAACTATCACAAAATGCTCATAAAACCTTTCCGGAATTAGAAAGCCCAGATTCCAGCTCCGCTCAGCTCACCAGCAACAGCTCAGCTTGAGCTCTGTTTGGGTGACACCTTGCGAAGGTATCACACGTTTTCCTTAATAAGCGTGCTTGTCATCTCATCTGGTGTTCTGGGATAGGTACCTGCGCCCTCAGCAAGCTGTGAAATGAATCAGACAGAAGTAACAGCTTTTCTATCATCCTGGGATGAGTCAAAAATGACTCAGTCCCCAAACATGTTGACAGCCATAATTTATTCTTTTAGAATTTAAGGGAAAAGTGTTGCTGAACACATAGCTTTCCCTTAGAAAACACAGCACAGCTGCCAAATAGCCTCAAATATTAAACGTCCTATTTCTGATGCTACTACAGGAAAGGGGGGAAAGGATGCTGATGTTTAAACTTGAGGGAGTTTGAAACATTTGTTTCCAAACTGCTGCTTACCAAAACAACTGCTGGAAAATGGTAGTTCTTTCGGAAATGTAAATGCCCAGGTACCACACGTCATACTGCTAATTCCTTCAAGCTAATGGTGTCTGGAGTTCACAAATTCACTTAGAAGAATGAATAAACTGGCAGCATTACAACAAGTACACTCAAAACTACGTACCTGCTAACAGCATCGCCAAGGTGCAGCCTCGTGAGCTTTTGCCTCGTGCACAGCCCTGCGCTTCTTTCTTACCTTTGACAAATCTGAAAAGCAAGCGTGAAAGGTTTCCCAAACTTTCCTCTGCAATTGCCTGTAGGTGTGCCATTTTCTTTAAGCAAGGTCCCCCTTCCCCCCCCTTGTTTTAAATCTTGTGAAGCCTCATAGTCAGAATCACTAAGAGGAGGAGAATAAAGTTGTGAGGGAACAGAGAGCAAGGTGAGAAAAAGGTGGGCTGCATAATGTGATTATGAACCCATGGAAACATGAGGAATGAGTCATTGATCATGAGACTGCGTGATCACAAGCAACGAGATAAAATGAAGAGGAGAAAAATCTAGCAGCTGAAAGTGTTACTATGTCAACTGAAATCAGTTGAAAAGCATTACTTCAAAATAAACCGATTAACAATGCCCCCAAATTAAGTAAGATTAGGTATGTTAGCATAACTTTGAAAAATATTTTTTTCCCCAGAACAAGCACAGTCTTGAGATGATCGCATTCCAATCAGAAAATTTCCACCAGCAAAATTCACAGGGAAACTTACAATTATTACTGATTAACAGGATTCAAATTGCTGCTGTCAGTGGTAGAAATTGAATACTGGGACTATAATGATTACAGCTTTATCTTTGAAAAAGTTCATATAAATCTCTTATGTTGCCTAAAACATGTATTACGTTTTTGCTGCCTTTCTTTGGTAATCTCAAACACTTTTTTTTTGTGGTCAAGGCAAAATGTGATGCACAAGAAGGCTGGTGGTCAGCATACCCTCCTGGAAAATTAGTGTGGGTTTGACTTCTCCTCCTGCTGAGAAAGATCGGGCTTTGCTTTGACAAGTTCTTTAATCCTAAGACTATTTTACACAGAGCCAGTATCAATGCTCTCTTCCTCCGCCTCATCTCCTCTCTGACAGCTGTTTTCAAAATAAAGCTGCTGCAACTATCTATTATAAAAGGTCCAATTGCATCAATACAATAGGGGTGCTTAGAGCCAGGCTACGAACATTTGGACATCAGCGTCAAGTGGATCCCAGCATGACTTAGACCAGCACAAGTAGTTGCCTGCCTGTTCACGTTGAGACGCTGGTGAGTGCGTGGGCTTCGCTAAATTCTAAGCCTGTGGTGAGAACAGGCACTTGACTGAGCAGCGGGCTCTTGAAGTACAGTTTAGGCCTCCTAAAATAGGATTTCCATTAATTTTAATCATTTTAAGGGAGGCTCTAGATCTTGTCTGGCTGTCTAGTGTCTTTCTCTAATCCGTTAAGAGGTGGACACCTTCAGAAGGCATTACATCTGTCTAGTCTCCAGAGTCTTTTCAAGGATAGGCAGAACCCTCTTCTCAAAGCTGCTGTTATTACCTACTCAATGCGGATAGATGGAGGTAGGCCATATACCTCCCTGTTAAAAGGCTGCATTTATGCAAGATGACTCTGAGCCAGAGACTACCTGTGTCTGATTTTAGACACTTGCATTTCTTTTTTAGATTTTGTGCAAAGAACTTTTGCCTTGCTCTGCTTCAGCACTGCCTCAATGCACAGAAATTTTCTATGGACAGAAACTGACTGGAGCATAATCCCATGTCCATCATGAACACTTCCACATGAAAAATGATCTTTGATATGAAGGGGTATATGGTCACATCCTGAGGGAGACAAAAGTGGAGAAAAAACTTTCTGCATATTTAACATTTCTATTTTAAAATAGTTTTGAAATTGGTAATCCCTTTGAGCCCAGAATCCTAGCAGCAAAATCCAGGAGTAAATGTAATCTCATGTGGGTGGAATTCTCCTCTGCCCATAAAAATAGAGCCGTATCCCACCTGTAACATACTAAAGGGAAAATATGCTCATATCTTCATAGGAGCAGGATTATTCCCTTGGCTGCGCTGTGGTAACACAGAGAGCTTCACAATGGAATTGCCCATCAGCTGATAATTAAAGACTGGAATCTCCTCTGCCAGTAAATTTCAAGAGAAAATAAAATACAGTAAGATAGAATAGAATGCCAAAGTCCGGGAAAATGCAACTTGAATGCATGCCATCAACTAAAAAGTGCGTCGCACTTGTGCTTAACATGAAAAAGCACACTTCTGTTCTGTCAAAGCTTTCAACATTTATAATTGCTCATTTATTCTGGCAGGTTACATTTACACATGCTCTGGGGACTAAATTCAGATATTAATCAGTTTCAATTATTGAAACTTTCTCCTTCAGAAATTCTGACCTAATTCCTTTTGTGTAAACAGTCCATTTTTTTAACCAGTAACATCTGTTTACTTCTTTTGATAGACAGGAATTTCAAGAACATCCACTGAAAATACAATGCTCCCCACTTCTCTCTGTAAGAATTAGGATTCTGCCAAGGAAGCAGCTACTATAGATATATCTAGTTGGAAGTAATGAATATCTAATCCTGTGGATGCTGACGGAAGCCATCAAAAGTTGGAACATCTGAAAAAAGCTGTCTGCAAATAGTTCTGAAAACTATCAAGGGAAGGGGATTTTTTTTCTTAAATAGAGGTGGAAATAGTAGGCTAAGTCTCGCAACCTTTAAAGCCTTACAAAACTTTAGATTAAGAAATGAGTTTCTTAGCTCAAAGCTTTTTTCTAAACTATATGATACTGATGCCACTAGAGACATCATATGAGGCATCTTTTATAATATATGTTTATTTTATGGATTTACAATGTGGCCGCTAGGTATTTTAAAACAAATTAAAAACAGCCAAAGCAGATATTCATTTCAGTATGTTTAAGACGATGCAGGTAGGAGAATAAAGATTCAGTAAACATATCCTTTAGTGTTAAGAAAAGTATTTAATAAATTAGATGAATAACTTGAAAATAAGCAAGTTCTTTAATACTGATGACATAAAACATTTAGGAAAGGATAGATTCATTGGAAATTAACTAATGAGCTCATTAAAGTTCCAAATAGAGCAGGGTTTAATTAAA
This sequence comes from Struthio camelus, assembly GCF_040807025.1. Taxonomy (NCBI): domain Eukaryota; kingdom Metazoa; phylum Chordata; class Aves; order Struthioniformes; family Struthionidae; genus Struthio; species Struthio camelus. Next base: position 6,799,472 of record NC_090948.1, read on the forward strand.
ATCAATTACTTAACTCTCTTATAAAGAATTAAGATCAGTCTCACTTGAAACAAGTATCCTGGGTATCTGCACTGGGAAATAAAATGATCTCAGTGGCTTTTGGGGGATTTTATAGCAGGTACACAGACTATGCTTGCTTTGATCACAGACTTAAGTGGGGGGAAAAAAAAAGTGATCTTCTCCGTATCCTCTTTACACACTTTCTGCAGGGCAGTAACTCCACCATCTCACCTTTTAGACATCAGTTAGATTTCTAAAACAAGTTACACAAAAAGCTTATGAATAAAAAGGCTTTTCTTCTTTTGGATTCTAGAATATATTTTTTAAGATGAGATAGATGAAAGAGTTGATTTACAGAAAAGTTTTACTTTACATTATCATGTTTGAAAAGTTTGATTTGCTAAGAAAATGTTTCTCTTTTACAGGGAGGAAGCAGGTAAGTGCAAGATTGTGTAAAGATTAATTAAGAGATGGGAAACACTGAATCCAGACCAAATCCAGGCTGCTATATTAGCTTTAATTTTCTTAATAACTAAGTCATTAATGGAATCTAACCTATTCTCATCTTTTCAGCCAGGGCAGGATTCTTCTCCGTGCTGCATTCCCAAAAGTGGACTGTCTTTGAATTTTAATCATTCAAATAATGGCGCATTTACTATATTTGGAGAGACCCTGGTACACACCAATTGGCCTAACTGCTGGGAAGCAGTTTGCTTTCCTTAGTGACAAAATAACTTTTTTTTACTGGCATTACTAGATCTGCGTACAGCCCTTGCAATAACATTTTAAAATGTTAAAACTCAAGCCTCCTGCCCTGTTGCACTCTCTCCTCTACATCCAGCCCATTTAAATTCCTTCCAGCCTTTAGGTATTCGTGGTAAAAGTGACTGTTTCCCTCTATGACACTTCTGTAGCCTGTCTTACATCACAGATGAAGAGGCTGCAATTCAGCCACATCTGCACACAGGAAGAAGGATGCACCAGAGCACCTTTTATTTTCTTGTGTTGGAGAACTGGAAGAACCAAGGTAGAAACTTTCAGTGACTTGTTAACCTTCATCCTGCCCTCAGCCCCCACAGACGCCCATGGGGAAGTGTGACATTGGCTGCAGGCTTCTAAATGGGGCAGCCAGGCCATGATGAGAGGAAGCAACTTGTACATAGTAAAAAACTGGCCCAATTACTCATTCCCTGGCACAAAAAGGGAATTGGAGACCAGGGTGGTGTTCTTCTGGTCTTAGTCTGACTCTGTTGAGTTCTTAGGGCAGTGCAGCTCCACGAACATGCTCCTTATCCACAGCACAGTTTTGCTAGAGGTGAGTGCTTATAATTTGCTTTGATCTTTCCAGTTCATTGATATTCAAGGACTTCAAGGATCACAGAAATAAGACGTTTCTTTTCATCTGATCCATAAGAGTCTGAGGCGAAGACAAAACTTCCCTCCCTCCATGCAGCTCACCAGGGAAATGGTAGATGAAGAGAAGCCAAGTACAGGGAAGTTATATCCATCAAACTGGCACAGGAAAGCACACAGAGTATGTATAGTACGCTGGAATACAGCCTTCCCTAGGCAGCAAATTCACACCAGTCCGAAGTCGACAAAAACATGAGGTTCCTGGGAAGCTACAGCTTGCTTGAGAATTAATATATGCTTTAGTTTCCTTCAGACTGGTGACCTGAAAATGGAACCCATTTATTTAAAAAGTATAGGAAGAGTCCTAGAAAGTGACGTCCACAAATGGCACCCACCACATCTTAACACTTCACACAGAGATGGTTTATTCCCATCCCTCTACTGGGTGCATCACTCAACACGTTCACGCCATCTAGTCTGGAGGACTGCCATAAGACATAGACTAGGCCATGATTTTTATTTGTGAAGTGTCACAAACAAGAATAAGAAAGAAAACGTGCCAGTAAAAGAACCTGAACTCATGAATCACAAAGGAGCCAGGCAAAGAATAATCCTTTAGGACTGCTATTTTGACACTCTTCATGGAAGTTAGCAGGCATTGTCTGCAGCTAACATAGAGGAGAAGGGAGAGGAGGCAGAGCCTTAGTTCTTCCTCAGTCACCCACCACTGACAATGAATAAGGGTAGGACATCACCAAAATTATCCGAAGAATAAGAGGGCAGGAGGAAAGGAAAAGGAAAAGAGGATAAAACTAATCTCTGATAGCCTGGAGGGCTTGTAAGCTATCCTCAAATAAATAGCATTGCTGGGTTTCAACCAACAGTGGCTTGCTCTCACTAGTACAACAGCGCATGCACTAAAAGTATACACATTAAAAAAAAAAGACTGTGGAAATTTTGGAAAGAAAAGTCTACTACTACTGAGGTCACTGAGCCACAGTTTGCTTCCTTTGCTTCCATCCCCTTCTGTTAAAGAAAAAGAGCAAGCCTCCAGGGTTTGCGTGTGGAAAACAGCTGTAGGATCTAGATTTCTTTACTCCACCATATCTTCTCGCTGCTGTTGTTTTGTGGTTTAGTTTTTCCTGTCAAAATGAGAGGCATGGGAAGAGTGGGAGATTTGACATTTCTGTCTCACAAACAGAATGATTTGAGCTTTCCTTCCGAAGCAGCCAGGCAAAAGACATGGAAAAAGTAATTACAAATCTAGTCAGCGAAAGCCAGGTGGGGATGGGCCAGGTAATTTGTCTCGCTTCAAGCAGTAGGGACAAGGAGAAATTGAATCTCTTTCCACTGAGAGAAAAGTAAGAAATTGGCTGGGCCGAAGCATTTACAGTGCAAACAAAAAGAATGAGCTCAAGCAGATTTTAATGTCCAACCGTTTGGGGGTTACTTTGTGCAAATTGAAATCTTCCTCAAAAAAAGCAGCAGTCTGGGTTATGCACTGCCCAAAGGAGCACTCACATAACCTGCTTCTGAGATAGCACCAGGTGGCTCCCAGCACTCCCCAGTGCCCTCGATCTTTCTATGTTTTCTCTTATCATTTCCATCTTCTTCTGACATAAGAATAAAGTTGCAATTCTACCCCCTCTAGAGCTCCTAATAGGAAAAAAAAAAATTAAAAAAAACCACTCAGGCTACTGTATTCACTTAGCATAGAAGGAGGGACAGTTGCTCTCCTGAGTTCCTCTAGCTACTGACCATAAAGGAGCTGTTCAATAGTTAAAAACAGAATCTACATTAAGAATCAGCTCTACAGCTCATTCACCAGAAAAGGGTATCAGGAAGCACCCTTGGGCTCAAAACCCCTTTTCTGCTCATGCTGCTGTGGTTTAGGTAGCTTCTGTGACCACACTGATCAATGAGTGCTGCTGTTCACTCTCCTTTCTGGTCAGAATTATATCCACAGAAGCAGAGCTTTTGGTGAGGCGCTGTTAGACACTGATGTGTCTGAAGCTGTGTCACAAACCTGTGGAAAAAGTGTAAGGCAGTTTTAAATAGCAGGTCTTGATGCTGAATGTGTAGACCCAGTGCACTATTTCCTTTCAGTTTGCCTACAGGCTGCTGTTCTCAGGGCCAGGAGAGGATCGCAAGGAGATGCCAACTCAGGAGTTAACATGACAAAGCTCTGCTCTCTGACAACCAATGATGTCACTTCATGCCGATTTGCAGTAATAAGCACTGTGATCAGTGCTCCTAAGGAAGAATATAGTGCCTATCTTCACAGTATGTATGGTTTTGGCAGGTAGCAATTACTATAGGGCATATTCATTAATATTGGCTGATATATTCATACCTTGAAGCCAAAGCATATTTTTCCAGCTGTTCAATAAAGACACAAACTTACCTCAGAATCTTGCTATTTACTTATCTGATATTAACATATTCATGGATTCTGTATTTTCCATAGGTACCTCATAGCTAAGGCACAGCAGATCAAGCTCAGCTTCCCTTTTTGACTTAGCAGTTGTTACTGCAAAATAGAAAGACAGGGCCTGAATCTATTTCCCAATTTATGGGTTGAAAAGATATCAGAAAAAACTCCACTAAATTCAGTAAAATTATCCTGTTTAAAAGACAGTGACAAGACAGTGGCCTCTATTGTATTTTTCTTTGACATAGTAAGAGGCCAGGGTGCTTTCTTATGTTTACTATCCCAGCTGGATTGCAATTGCTTGCTCTCTCAGACACACACATATTTTAGCAATTCCTACCTCTATTACAACTTGATTTTTTTCCAACAACCAAACAAAAATTTGATCCTTTGTCTGTTATTCCAGAATAAAAACAAATCCCCCTAGTTCTTTTCCCAAACCTTTACACGCCATATTTGATTGGGGTATATTTTAAGAAAAAAGGGAGAGAATACGGATAGCACCAATAATAGCACTTTCTCTCCATCGCTGTGGAACAACATTAGCAAGACTGTGAGTAAATAAAAGCTGCTCAATTAATCTATACTACTTCTCAGGAAAAAAAATCAAAGCAACCAAACCCTCATGCAGTTGTGTGATCCCTTTCAAATTAGTGGAATGATTTGTACTTTATCAAACCTGTTATCATGAATACACTGCACTCCAGAGCGCAGGAGAATTCATAGTTTAGAAGGCATCAAAGATTTATTACTGCAATGGATCAACCTTTTAAAATCAAAAAAAAAAAAAGCCTTTGGCATGATTTGTTAGCTCTAACATAATCCCTCTTTAAGACTCTATTAGATGATAGACGGAACATTTAACCTGTATTTGATAAACAGTTTTCATTCGACCCCACTCTATACTTTCCATTCAGGCATTTGCAAGTGAAAAATTTTTCTTCTCTAGTTTGAAACTTTCTCTGTTGACAATTTGGAATAGATTTTATTTTTATTACATAAATAGGGAATGGCAAAGATCAACATGAAACATTTTGAAATTATTGAAACAAAATGTTCATCTGCCCCAAAATGAAACATTTTTCAAGTTTTTGGTCTGCAAACAGTTCACAGAGGTTGACATTCTTTATCCCTCTAAGAAATAGCATTTTTTTCCTTTTGGAAATTGTTTGGAAAAAGGACCATGTTCCTGCCCAGCTCTGTACATGAGTCAATTGCTCTCTGACCTGGGTTTTCTTCCCATGGCCATTTGTACCACAGAATACAGTGCAAGGAATAGGGAAACAATGAAAAAGTCTTCTGGTTGACTCAAACTCATCGAAGTAAATAATCACACTCTATTATGTACTTTGATTCTCTCATGCTTACCTAGGGCTGACCCAAACAGGCCATCTGGGATCAGATTCTAGACGCTATCTGTACTTCGATTTTACACAGACTTACGTGTTTACTCAGCACAGCCAACTAATTTGAATTTAATTTGGTTACTTTCTTCTTCAGAAATAAATCTGTCTTACATCTCTAGTTCCAAGGTGTTTTAGTGGTTATTAAAATATTTTACTATTTCAATTAGTTTAAAAAAAAACCTATCCCAAACAAAAAATGCTACCCTGGGATGCATAAAATGCAACAGCATTTACCAGTGAACCATCCAGCTCTATAGGCTGAATGTTGCCAAAACAATTACTTTCTAACGTCTAATTCATAAACCAAAACGAAATACATCTCTAAATACAGCATGGTTAAACAGAGATTATAGTATACATTAATGGTATTTAAATACAAGAGGAAATTCTGCTGTAACTGCTTATCCATCCATCGTAATTTCTGCTGAAAGGTAGAATTTTAATTAATGACAAATCAACTTCAAGGGCTTCCCTAAAATATACAGTCCCAAAAGGACATTATCAAGATTTGTCCATAGATTCAGCTACAAGACTAAGCAACGATACAGCATGTTTCCTAAACATCACATTTTATTTTCTTTATGCTTGGGAAGCTCATCAGTTTTCAAGGCCTGATAATAACCCAACGTTAGCATGCATTTTTGCCTAGCACTAGCAGAACTTTGCTGGTGCTGCCATTAACTAGTTTTTGGGACCAAATCCTGAAAAGTATTCAGTAACCAATCTGCCCCAGACTTCAGTGAGAACCAGGCTTCTAAACAGGCAGCATACAGGCCTCTGTTTCTCACCTCATGAGCGGTGGAATTAGATTAGCCATGAGCACTTTCGGAAATCCCGTCCTTGAAAAGATGCGTGATCAAGTTTAAAACAACAGGAGAAATATTTCCTGCGCAGGGTGTATGATACTTCAGAATCATGGATATACATTATATTCCATATCAAATTACACAAGACTATTAATAAACAAAAGATGTGAAAGAACATTGGGAGAAGACAGGTTCCCATGGGCCAAAGCCCATGACATGCTAAGGATCTTATTCACAGAACACCAGCGTTTCTGTCAAATAACAGGAGCCAGTATCTTTTGCGGTGGTCTCTGTTTCAGCTGACACTGCACAGGAAAGGCCGAAAATTTTTCATAAGGAAGCTGCTAAACATTTTAGCAACACTCTGCCAGCTCTCATTATCCCAAGTTTCCCTACCATTTTGCTTTGTAAAACACAGTACTGCAGTTAGGGGAGTATCTACTTCCCTCCACCAAGGAATTGCCAATAACATCTATCATTTTTTGCCTCTAACTTCCTAAAGCTGACATTTGTGGAGATTTCTGAAAGACAGCTATTTCTACTTGGAAGTAAAGCAAAATTCAGAACATCATATACTTTTTACTATTAAGCTCATTTTTAATAGAAAAATAATTCATTTCAACTTCCAAAAAATTATTTTCACTCAGCGAATAACGCAGAGTTCAGAGATGCTTTCTGCCTCACAAGGCTCATTCCTAAATCCTTGATGAAATACAGGAAGAACGTGAGCCATTCTTCATCCCTTTAGGAATGTTTGCCTCATCTCCACTGATTTAGAAAGGTGAGTCACCAGCTACCTCTCTAGAAAAATCAGATTTCCTTGGTGATTTCTCTCTCCTGCAAAAAGTGTGTCTGTCCACATATGGCTTATGTAAGGCTCGAATAGCCTGAAGCTTCACGGCTACTCTTCAATTAGCTTTTTGTTACCTAACCCTCTTCCCTAAAGCAGAGTTGTGATTAAGGACTTCCATGACTAACTACCTATCTTGACCTTTGATATTTTCACAACCGTTTCTAGATGTCTGATGCATACCATGCATCAGCTACCAAGTGGATTTTTATTCTGAGTGTGGCAAGACTGGGAAACAGTAGCTGCTGCTAAAACTTACTCATCTATGGTCTGATGAGTATGCTGATAGTTTTGTCAGCTTTTAGTAATACTTTTTCTTCAAGTTTTCAGATATGATTTAGCCAAGTTTCAAAGCATTTACTAAACTGATTTTTTGAGCACCTGCTCCCTTCTAGGCCAGCCACCCTTCCAATCTTCACAAGTGTAAGTTTGCTGCTATCACTGTATCATAAATCTGATCAGTTTTTAATTTACAGTTACAGAGAGCAATAATCCCGATGTTAACAGAAATCTGTGCAAAAGTGAAAAATACATGTTTTCACTTTCTTAGACATGAGAACGCAGTATTTCCTCTCTGCAGAGCTGAAGCTGCCGGGGTTACAGGTTTCTCTCCGCAGCGTTCCCCTAGATTCTGCACTGGAGCCCAGGCTTTCCAAAGGACGCACAGCTAAATATTACAGAAAATACCAGTGCAGTGTGGTTCCAGAGCTGTTCAAAATCTGGGCATGTGAGAAGTCTTTCACAAAATCCTGTCTGTATAAAAAGGATAATTTCATACATCTAGTCAGTCTGGATAAGCATTTCCATATTTAAATTACTTGTTTAATATTTGCTCAACGCTTTGACAGTAAAAGGCGAATGAAGGGATGCAACAAACATTTTTGCCCTAATTCCGCCTTCAGTTACCTCGTTTAAAACCAGAAGTAACACTGTTGAGTTTAATGGACTTGATTAATTATTGCCAGTATAGCAAGATCAGAAGTAGGCCAAGTAAAGAAAGGTTTTATTAAAGCCTCTGAGCTCCTAGGCATGCAGCAGTAGTAATAACAGTATAAAATGATATGTGAGATTCATTTGCAAAAGAAATTTGCAAAAAATATATGGATGATTTACAACCAAGTTTAATAGTCCACAGGCAACAGTTACAATTTTCAAACCTAACAGATAAGAAGGCTCTTCAAGTGCTTCTTTTTAGGGAACAAAACTGTATAATAGCTTCTTAAATAACTAAGAGAATATAGACTAATATAGTAATTTTTATATTCATCAAGTCTGATAATAATACCAAACTACAAGTTACTATAAGGTAACAGAAATCAGGAAACTGGATAAGATCCATAAAGTTTCAGAACTTTATGACTGATCAGATGAAACTCAGCACTATATGAAGGCAGACGAAATAAAAAAGAGTCAACTTGTTTAAAGGGCAACATACATACGCATTAAAGCTAGGTCATTAAAGTGACGTTCAGAGGACTCTCTCCATGACTGGACAGAATTGCTACGCACTAGTAAATACGCTTGTATTAATTCCTATGGCAGCATAGCAAAAAATGGATTTATCTGTTGCTTGCGGACTCTCTGCCCTTAAATGTTATTTCTACATTATCACCCGCACTTCTTCTCTCAAAGAGTGAGATGATTGTATCAGTCCAAGAGATAGATGGTAAAAGAGAAGATGAATTAATGAGCATATTGGCACTACATAAAAGTAACAAAACTGGCAATAACTTATAGGTAAATTGCTATGAAGTTATTCTGAACACAAGTTCATTGATTTTCTACCTTCAGAAACGTGTATAATGATTCCATTTTCATATTATTCTTGCCTCTTTAAAATGAATACTTTCACATTAAGAAGGTTGGAGCGTCACCTGCAGAGCGTATGGATTTGAAAATAAAAATATCTCTAATGCATGCCCATATTTTACAGTAATGGTGCATTATGAATATGGCACCTTCCCATATTTATTTTAAGTCACTTGGTTACCTGAGAGAACGTCAATAAATCACATATGTTAAAAGTGACTTTTTTTAAAGTTATTTCGCTTGCAAAGTCAAGTCCTCAAAAGTTAGATAACATCCATTTTTCTCTGAAGCCGTGGGGCTAATTTTTTGTTGTGCAATTAATATGACAGGATACTGTGAGGAAAATGGTATGTGTTAGGTACCACATACCCAGGTTAGGTTATGTGTGCTGCGACACCACTGCATAAACAAGTAAGAGGTTAATTTAAGCAAGGATAAGCAACAGAAAACACTTTATACACAGTAGGAGCTGTGTGTGATGAGCCTAATAGAGTAAGCTAATGGATTGGCAATATACATCAGAAGAAGATGAAAAAGACAACTGTTTTCACAGGAACACATAGATATAAACTGACGAAAAAAGTAAACTAAGCAATTTATTCTGAATATGAGAAAGTTTTGAACTATCAGAACCAGGATCTAATTTCAGAAGTCTCTGCTACAAGAATAGTCATCACAAAAACACTGACAAATTTTAAGCTGGATTTCTGAAGAGGATTACAGACACAATCACTGCAATAGCATTGGCTGGATATGATAAAGGAGGAGATCCCTTCCAGCCCAGGCCCTGTGATCCTGGATTTCTCCTCTCTTCATTCTTTGAATGTTTGTGCTCTCTTTCCTATTAGCCTACTCTCCTCATGCGCTTGGAAGAGCATACAGGTCAGTCAAAGTGCTAATCATATTATGAACCAAAAAGGCAGCAAAAAGAGAAGAGGAAGCAGAATTAAAACACTGAAAGATGTCACTGCCTAAATGTCTTCTGATCTTGATGACCAGCTCAAGTTACTGTTGTCTTCAGGTAGGAACTATTTTTCATACCTTCACTCCAAGAATGCTGTGACCATGCTCTGTCCCTAGAAAACATCAGCATTTTATGATCTCTTTGCCATTTAGTCTTTCAATAGTATGGTTTTCCCTGGTAGTAGAATCTACAGGAAATATTCAGTGCTAAAGGTGTCCTGTAAACACAATAGACTACAGGTAATAAAGACGGGGCCATGGATAATAGGCTTTCTAGCTATGTTATACGAATGCTAAGTGTGACAAATAGTAAAATCAGAAATAAGCACGATGTGCTTACCAGTCTCTGACACTACTCAGTAGTATCATGGATCAAATTCGGCACACAAATCTATTTTTCACAATGAAATATTTTATTCATTTTCAGGCTCAAAATCTTTGGGAACAGTTCAAATAAAAAACATTCTCCGAGACTCCAACAATATGGCTTTAACAGAAAAAATACAGTGATCATCCCTGTTAATTACCCCTTGTATCATTTTCTCTGACTCCGAGGACTCCAAAAGGGATTTACTGTTGAAACACTCCGCCTGCTTTTCTGCTCCACCAGCGCAGCTTTTGTTTCATCTTTTTGGCTCTGAAAGCTCTGAGTTTTACTGCAATACAATCCTCACATGCAGAGCTCGAGAGACTCCCCCGCTCAGGTTTCTCGCTGGCATGCCTGTAGCACTCTGCTAGATGGTTGGGGCTGCCTTGCAGCCTTCTGTCTTCCTGCATATGACTATTCTGTACTACACTTGCTTTATTTATCTCTCTCTTTCAATAACTTGAGTTTCCTTTTATGTGTGTATGCACCTAGGACCATACTGAACCCCCAGACTGAAGTACCATCAAATCTTGGAATTTATGGCCCAGATTTCAGTTTTTGCGTGAAAGTAACATTTGCAGAGACATCTGAGTTTAACACCCTGCCCTCTTCCAAGGTAATTTCGTCCTAAAGAGGGTTCTGGAAAATACACTTTCTAAAGATTCCTTTCTAAACATAATGGAGCAAAATAGGGTGACAGCTACACTTGCGGGACTATTTCTGCTCTGATCCTCTCCCTCAGCCTCCAGAGATCTTTCAGTGCCTGAAAAGTGTTTAAGTAGTTATGATAGTAAAGCAGTCATAGATGGACAGAAATAACAGCTGCTCATGACAGCGCACTTCATTGCTGCAGGTCAGAAGGATGAATCTTTTGCGCTAGGATATACAGAAGCATTTTTACTTTCAACGGATAGAAGCTGGCCTTTTCCCAATTTCTTCGCTTTGCACGGCATTAGCCCTGCATTTCCCCATGTTCTTCCCTTCATTGCCCAGTAAAGAAGGAAATAACTCACACAGGCAATAAGGCAAGAGTTAATGTACTGCATGAAGTGTACAGGTAGACAGCCAGGTACATTTTGTACATGCTGAAAATGAGCCCAATTTTCAACTTCTTCCTGCATGTTTACTCAAGTATAATGGACAGGAAAACAACAGCATATTGCAGTTAGCCATAAAATACAATTCCATCAAACAAGGATGATTAGCAGACAGACTAACAGTTAGGCTCCGTAGGCTGCTTCCACTGCAACATGCGTAGTGTAAAGGAGAAAGTGCATTAAAAGCTTGAGCGCTCCTCTTCCTATAGCGTTCCCCACAGCCGAGCAGAACAAAAATGAAACCCCCGCATTGTTTGTCACTAGGCAGGAGGTGGGGGGTTTGGCAGCGAAACATGCTCTTGCTGTTCTTTTTCCTCCCTAAGCAGTCCTTCCTAACTCGCATATTAAATATACTGGACCACAGCTCAGGAACTTGAAGCTGCAGTCCTCCCCACCCTGCACACTGCAGCGGGACTGCAGTGATAATGCTATATAGTCAACAACGGAGGAGAGAAAACAGAGACAAAAAAACTCTCTGCTTAGACAGCAGTGCTGGAGTTGATATGTAGGACATGCCTGAAGTAGGGCCTGGAGTGAGACTTGAGAGAGCTGAGACCAGCAGATTATGGGATCCAGCAATCACAAACAGCCTGAGTCACATCCTCCTTTGCTAAGAAATGTTACTGAGTCCTAGTAGGACTGACTGCTCCTTCCAGTCTATTTTTTTAGGTCAGAGTCAAAATAATTCAGAACAGATTACTTCTGAAATTAAAACCCTACTTTCTATGTGAAAACTTTTAAAATTCCTGCTCTAATTGGTGTCAGAGTAACTTTTCGCAAACCTGCACAAACAGCGTTCCTGACTTTTTGTTATCAGCTCAGATTTGCATAGACACCACGTTGTCTAGTTTTTCATTTTGTTTTGCAGAGAGAAATAATTTCTTATATTGCTGTGACTGCTTTATAATTGCCATCAGTTGACAGAGTTTAAAATAGCCTAAATGATGACAATCATGGGGCAAGACTTGAACCTCCGCTCACTGATAGCAGTAGAAACAGGATTAAATCTATCAAAACATTTGAATTAGGCAGAACAGGAATTAGGCATTTGAACAGGAGACTGTTCAAATGTACCCACTGGAGACCTGCCATGTCACACAACGATGTCAATGGGACAGGGTTTGCAGAAGATCACAGTGAGAAGGTCCTGGACCTTGGCACAGATTTATACAGAGAAGTGGGAACACAACTCTTGGTGCAAAGCCAGAGAACAACAGAGGGAAATTTTATCTGAAAAAGGTATCCAGCCTCATATTTTTCAAAAGGGACTGTGTTGGAATCAGAAGTTCCTTTGAACAGCATATAACTTCCAGCTGAAAACACTTTAGGATGCATCTAAAAACTGGGAGGGCCCATTTGGACTGCAACGGGAAGGGCAACCAAGCACAACTGTTTAGTCATTCAAATCTGTCACTAGGTTATTAGGTTCAAGTTAAGAGATATGAATAGACCTTCAGAGATGAGGAGAGAAACAGGATTTGTTGCCTCTTAACTGCTCTGAGCAATATGTATAGGACCGAATATATAGAACATTGCTGAAGCTAGGGAACAACTTGGTTACTCTAGATTTAGTGCTGCTTTAGGGCTGCTCAGCATTGAGCTAAGTTATAATAGCTGTTTCAGGGCCATTTTACCTGCAAAGAACACCCAAGTGCATGCTATTCCTTGTAAACACTGCCTATTCTGCCCAGTCCTTCATTCCTCACATCCTATTTCTCATTCCCTTCCCTCTCATGTTTCCTGTTCTAAAGATTGTGTAGGGAGCCTGTAAGAGCCATTATAGAGAGAGGTAGAGAGATAACAGAGGCAGAAAGATACTCTAGAGCCCTGATATGGTGGTATTTTCAGACTAGAAATTTGAGATAGGATATAAGAAACAATCCCTTCTGCAGAGAGCTCTCCATCATAAGCACTAAATTAATATACTGATTTCACTCAGACAATGGAGCTATTGCTGTTCTGTTCTCTGCATATGTATCTCAGAAAAATCATATGTTCCCGGCATACCCACAACTCAATGTTTGCTACATATTTGCTCTGCAATAAAACACCTATTTGCACATTCTGGGATTAGGTCTGGAACAAACATTCGGAAGAGATGAAAGAGCTTCAGAAGAACAATAAGCCTGCTGCCAGCTAGAGAAGGCAATATGTGAATCTGGTAATGAGACTGGAAGCACATAGACAGAAGATAACTCAGGGCTAAGGACAGAAACCTTCAGATCACTGGCAATATCAGATAACCAGCTTGGATGAAAAAACTGAGAAATATGTGATTGACTTGATAAATAATAACCTTCACAGTAGCCTAGAGGTAAAAAGATTTAGGAAGCGCATAGGATAAAACTGACCACACTGAAAGGTGCAAAATTTGTAGAGTAGCTGCATCACACAGGGAAGGAGTTTTCAGTACCAAAAACCTCACAGCTGCTTCAGGAAGGAAGCAGTGGAGATGTTGAAGTTAAGAGTTAACAAATCACCAAAGTGGTACACAGCGTTTCGCCCAAATAGACAAGCACCAAATTGGACCTGGGAGCCAACAGTGGCAGATTCTGTTCACAGTGTCCTTCTGTAGATCAGACATACTAAGGGCCCTTTCCTAGACTGGGCAAAACCCCGGGCCAAGGTGCCGCCCAAAATTTGGCAGACCAAGACCATGAAGCCTGATTTCCCACATGAGCACCAGACTATTTGGCCGTTCAGGAGCAAATGTGGTAAATACATCCCTACACTTTGCAGAATATTTTGACAAGTCTTCTTTTCACTGGAAGCAGAAACTAAAAGATGTTTCAATGCCCAGAGAGGTACAATTTTAAAACTCCTCATAAAGGTGGCCTCTAAGCTTGTGAAAATCCCTGTCCTGGAGCACTGCTATGGTTCAGTGGTGCGCTCTGCGAGGTGATACCTCAGACTTGGATACAGGAGAGGAGCATGCAGCACAATTTAGCCTCAAATTAATTAGCCTTGGATCAAACACAGTAAGAGAACCAGAAATCTGGTTATAGTACCAGCAATACAGCAATAGAAAACAAAACAAAAACAAAAAAAAAACAAAGATCCTTCCTAATGAATACTAAATACAGAAAATATACTGGCTTGATGGAGAATCAGATTAATTGTACTTGCTTTCTTATACTGTCCTGGTTTACAGATAAATATTTTTTGTTCCCTTAACAGAGATATACTTCTACGGACTGTAGAAGAAAAGTTTTAAAGAAGACCTTGAAGATGCTAAGGGTTTTTCCTTCTGTTTCCCCTCTATTTCCTTCTTCAATAGTGAATATGAAAAAATTACAGAGCTTAAACATTGGGCTTATTTTAGACATTATGTCATTTTCTTTGCTCTTTTTTTCCTCTCCTTGCCATCTTTTTGTGTGAACTGCACCTTGTGTGAAAAATTAGAGATATTGATGGCTATTACCAGTTAATGAGAAAAAAAAAATAGTCTCCCTAGTTTTCTCCACAGCAGAAATAGCCTGTAAAAGGCTTTTACTGCAACCAAGACAGTTTAATACCCAAATCCATGACTTTGAGGTTTTCTTCTTATAGTAAAGAACTCAGTTCTAATAACATCATATTGACTAGAATGTCACCCACAAAATATACCTAGATCAGTAAATTCTGTTATTTTTCTGCTCTTTAATAGGTTTTATTACCAGCATTTCATCACTTAGGGGAGAAAAACACTGTTTTTATTTTCTTTGTGCTGCTATTTTTAATAAATACAACATATAATAGCAATACCTAGCCAATGCACAAGCTTAAAAATCCATGGATCACAAAAATAAGAGGACTGGAAACAATCATCTGCCTCCTTTCATAGACCAGAACTGCCTTTCCTCATTTTAATTCCTCAGAATTTCAAAGAAAACAGCAGGAAAATGTCCCTCAAAAGGAGCTTTTGAACTCCTCTTCCTGATGAAGAATTCTGCTCAAGAAAGAGCCGTAATTAATGTTAAATACCACCTGGGTGCTTCAAATCATCAGCCCCAAAACACAAAGGAATCAACTAATCCATTTCTGCTCTTTAAAGAGAGGAAGCAATAGCAGAGCAGCAGCAAAATACAACAGATACACATAAGTTCAGTTTTCCTCTAGATATTGCAGACTGAGTTTAGGTACCATGACTCATTATTTTGTCTCCCTACCCCTTCACATCTTTCGATCCTGATTCACATTTAACTCACAAAGGACACTTTAAGCAGTTTTAGCCCCGTAACATCACACACACCCATAGCTCCCACACGCATAGACAAAAGCTCCAATTAGCCAGCACAGGCTCAGCATTGCTCACAGTCAGCCTCATCCCATCTCCCTTCATCTCATACTGGACAAACCCTCGTCTTCCTTTCTCATCAGCTGTGCTAGGGAATTGAAGCTTGAGGAACTGGAGACTTAGGAGAAATCTAGCTGTGCTGAAATTGGTGGGAATATTGCAGTGATTTCAGTGCAGTCAGTAGTGCATTCTCATACCCTCCACATAGATGACCCAAAATATCCCTCCCCTCATCAGTTCAGCTGATACGAGTAGAGTCACTTCTAAAACAGCAATTTGGCCCTGCACTTTGGCAGTCTTTCTCTCTTGCCTAACACCAGGCAGACATTTGGGTAGTTGCAGACTCTCACGTCTGCTTGTTTAGTTTGGAGCTGCAAACCACTATATCACCAATGGTCAGATACATCCCCTACCGAGCTGCCTTAGAAATCACATCTGCTTTCTGTTATCCACAGCCATCACTGGAAGAGCAAGGGTGTCAGGACACTGAGACGATAGATGAAATCTACCAAACCATTGTCAGAGTACCGCAGAACTACTCTGATCAGTTCTTACATGACAGAAAAGGCAAACAAGTCCCTTGGGAACAAACAGGAAAGGGGCTCCTGACACACAAAAGCATTTCTTAACATTCTTTCTCCCATTTCTAATGGGAATAAAGGCAAATATGATAAAACATGTCACAACTGCTGGCTGTTGTCTTGTCCAATCCACCTGTCGTGACCTTTTTCATCTTGATGAAGAATGAGCATCATTGAACTGCTTTATAAAATGACAGAAATGACTCAAGTGGCAGGAAAGCATGAATTCTCTGTAATATCTAACTGTTTAAGGAACAGTCAATATTTCAAAGAAGAGTATATCACTTTTTTCCCCCTCCTTGTTTAAATGCTGCAGAATTTGTTCTTCCTGGTATTTTCATAGATTTGGGGTAGCTGATCTGATGATCCCTTGACAACTGGTTCAAAAGAAACAAATAAAATGAGACCACTTTTTCTGAGGAAACAAATCAGACTCAGTCAGTCAAGTAGCCAAAATCAGCACTGGCACATGTGATGCATCACAGAGGCTCATCTCTCTTCATATTCAGAAAGGTAGCATGGCATAACTGAATTCTGCTGAAGCGGATTTTTCAATTTATAATAGCAAGAGTCACACGGGAAAAAAAGCTTATTGACGTTGCCAAACCATTTGTTTGAAAGCTGCAGCTAATACTAATACTTCTCAATTGTTTTTGTCTGTTTGTTTTTTAATTTGGAAAAGATCCAAAGCCACTTTAAATATTCCCATCAACCTCAGTATGTTTGTTATCTAGTTCATATTTTGTTGTTTAAATCCTATTAGCAGCAATAATCATTATTTTCATATATTGCTCTCTACATATAAAAGTGACATTACAGTGAGGTCAATACATACAGAATGAAGCAACCATAATTGCAAACAACATACAAATCTATTGAGCAACAAATGCTATCGTTTTCCTATTATGCATAAAAAGGAATACTCAAGAAATACTACATGTAATTTTTTTTTATTTGTATCTTCCTAATATTGAAAGATATCACCCTTTTAACATTGAAGTAGACCAAAAGAAAAAATTAGGTCCCTCTTTAGGACTATTACAGCTCCCTCCTTGCAGAAAGAAGTACAATGTTAACACCCAACAGACAATATTTTGAAAAATAAAAGTCTTCATATAAAGTATTTCTTAGAGTTTCTTAAAAAAAAAAAAGAATGTTCCATACTATCACAGCACTAACTGAAGAACTTAGAAATGTGGGAACAAAAAATAGAGGGTGTCTATGGCTCTTAAACTGTCCACAAAATAAATATTAAAAAAAACCTATAAAGGTCAAACTTGTACAATTGCATTCCTATTGGCCTACAAAGTTTTAGTCAATCACATTAAGCAAACAAATAAACTAGTATAAAGGAGTAAGCATTCTTCCTATAAACATGAAACTTGGGAAAGGTTTTCTGATGAAAAGGAAAACATGTAATAGTTGCATCCACAAGCTAACCCTAAATGTCTTTAGGGAATAGTGAAGCAGATGAAACTTACTCTTCTTGCATCTTGCCACCTCTTAGCAATTCACATTTACATTATACACAAGAGATCTAGAAAGGTCCATTCACTGAGAGCGTAACCATTGAACTAAAATGTCAATCCAAGATAAAAGTGTATTCCAAGATAAAAAATTTGATGAAACAGTTTTGTTTTGTTTTCTCCAGTGTTCCAGGAATCTCACACTCACAAGCTACATATTTCAGCTCAGGGGCCTAGGTGAAGGCATAGCCTCACAGAAATATGAGAGAGTTGTTTTTGTTTGAAAAATGTTGATGATGGAAATGGCATTTATTCGATCTGTTGCTGTTGGTTTACAATCTGTGAATATAAACACTTATTTTGCTGAATACAAGAGGTCCAAGAAACATAAACCAGTATTCTTTCAGAAATTCTCTAAAAAAGGAATTCCATCCCTTGACTTTCTCCTAAGGCCATGATAAACATGGAGTTTCTCATTAATTCTCTGATTACTTTCATCTTTGATTTTTCTCTCACTTTCCATTGAAAACTCTTCCAGCTTAAGGTGGGAAAAGAGGAGATAGCAAATTATTAAAATTCCCAGTCCCTGCCTTTACATTATAACAAGTTCTTGGCCTGTGGCTTACTTTTTCATCTATCACTAAGAAACAATCTATCTAATTCTTTGTTTCTTTAGCATGAGTGATAGATGTCTAGAATATTCCTCATCTTTAATAAAATTTGTGGTTACCCACAGATCAAAAATACATATGCTAGAAGCCACCTAAACTTCAGCCTAACATATTAAGAAAAAATATATCTTGCCCTCTGACATCCCCATTAAACACAGTAAAACTGGAGGGATTTATGCCTAGATAACACCAGTTTAGGACAATAGTAGCTGAGTAGGCTGTAGGAAGAATATGTTGTCGGGAATACGTAACAGCAACATTCAGTGAGTGGCAATGTGAAATTCCTCACAATGGTGCTTACGTATACTTCAGTATCAAAGTAGTAGCATTGTGATTAAGGACCTATGATAGACTTCATATTTAATAAGACATTTAACCTTTAGTTTGTAAAAAAAGGGATTATTGAAATGGTAAAAAGTCAAAATATGGAATATGAACTCTGATCTGTGTTTGAATTTTTCGTGGCGGTTTCACGAACAACTTATTGACACATTAAGTTCTCATATCTTTTATGGTATTTTTCTTCTTTCTGATTATCTAAGATAGTTTTCACAATTTTTTGCAGGAAACTAAAAGCTTTTTTGAGACATCAGCAGCCACAGAGTTGATCCATGTGTGTTTACAGTGGTTTTTACCTATCAGTAGTGTTTTCTGTGTTTTCTGTGCAGTGATTTGTAACATTTGAGTTTTATTTGAAATGTCTCATACCAAAACAAACCCACATCATTTTAATTTCAGAGCGCTTAGTAGTGTTAAGACAAAATAATTTCACAAATGCAGGGCATATTGTGACAGTGAGGTCTGCAAATGAAATTGCTACCTAAGGACAGAAGAATGACGTTATGTGTGTGTAACAAAGGTAACTTCTGGAAAAGGAGACGAAATTATTGCTGAACCTATTGTAGGCAATGCAGAAAAAAAGGGATGCGCAAATCTTTCCTACTTAGCCTTCTATTTCTATGCTTTAAATCATAGAAATACTCAAAAATTTGTGAGTAGACAGGAAAGTCATACCCTAATGTTACCTGTTAAATAGAGATCTTGTTTGCTAATTCCATTTGAGGCTACCACAAACAACAGGAAACCTGATCTCTAATTTCTACAGTCTGCTCAAATGGCACTCGGAAGAGCTAATAGCGCAGTAACATTTCTGGAAATGATAGCTCAGATGCAGGTCCCCAGTTTCAGCTGAGTACTATTCTGTTTTTTGTGCAAACCTGGCTTTAACGTCCTTCACCATTAACAAAAGGGCTTCTGCATTTGTCTCTCCGAGGAAAGAAGAGAATCAATTCTAGTAATAATAGAATAACTTATCTCCATGCAGCCCTTGAACAGGAGTAGATACTAAGGAAGAGGAGGTTGTGACATGGTGAGACAACTCAGCACAGCATTTAATTGAGGCAGTATGATAGGATACAGCCCACATGCACTGGTCATCACCACTTTCAGAAATGACAGCAGAAAAAGATTTCTAAGGTATGTTTTCATCTCTCACACTCAATACAGAACAGTGATCTTGACACCCACGAGCCTGACACAGTTTGAGGAGGTGATTTGAAGAGATGATAGTGAAATAACACTTTTTCTGACTAAGATAATAGAATTACCTTTGAAAACATCATGATTTGAAACAACTGTATGTTGATTTCTCTATCGCCATGAAACTAAGGCCCCAAATCTCATAAATCAAATTAAAAATATTACAACAGAAATAGCTGCTAGTCACTATAACCTAGAATTTTAGACCCTGGTGCAATGGAAACCGTTTTTAATTAAGTATTTCTAAGATCTAAATATGCTTTGCCGAATGTTTCACTGCTGTGCTCCTTTAAATCTTTTCCATAAAATAGGCATAGAAGTAATTATTACGAACCAGATGTGGATTTCACAGTCCACAGATATGAAGAGGCCCCATAATTGTACTATCCCAGGAGAAAGCAAATGCAAAACTGTCCCTCTTAAAATGTTCTTTAAGAAATAATTCATTAACAGCTGCTTCCCCCCTTTGGCATTCGCTCGACTGTCCTAGCCTAGCACATTGAGAGGAATGAAGTCGGGCCTCAGCCTGCTCTACAGCTTTGCTCCCTAATCTGCCAGCAGTATATGTGAAAGGAGGAGCTGCAACATGAGTTCTTTGCTCCATCATATAGTGGTTTGTACGTTTTACACCCTTGGCCCCCCACTCCGGTGTGTAGGTCTAGTGAGGTCCTTGCCCTTTATTTACCCTGTAACAAGTGCTCATTAATTGCTCGCTTTTAAATAATCATCCTGCACCTTTGTTTCTCTCTGTATTATCACATTATCAGAGTTTGAACGATGTAGTTAAATCAGGTCCCTGGCGCTTGAGAGGAGAGCTGGGACTTGCAGCGTCTGTGATGTCACTATAATTTCTCAAGTTTCAATCAGGTTTTGATCTAATGCAGTTGTTTCAAAGTCTCTTTAGGAAAATGAAGTCTTTGTGTTCTCTGAGGCAGTTATTTTAGAAATAGATCCAATCAACTTTCAATATAAACCTGTGGGTGCTATTGGAAGCATTTCTGGTAGTCTAACGAGCTGCTCCGTCTGAGGCATTCGCTCTGACTGGCCGTGCGAGTCATCTGTAAGCTACAGCACTTCTTCTCCCCAGTTGCATTTGCAAACCTTTTTTTTTTTGCAGTCATATTTTTGTTTGCTATTAACTCACTCTAATGGAACAACGGCTGGCTTTTAAAAGTATTAACAAAAGATTTGACCAAAAACTTAGAAACATTTTCAGAAAACATCAAAGGCAGATGCCCAGTTTCCCCCTTAGACAAAGCTCGAGTGAAATGGGCATGATCCACAGCCCGACGAAGTCAACAGCAAAATTTTCACTCACTTTGACAGACTGGAGGCGGGGACCTTTAATCACTGCTTAATCATGGAAGGTTTGACCTCACCTTCCACAATGTCACAACCTTGGAAAGTTAGTACAATCCGCACTGCAAAAGTCTTTGCAGAACTACACACACACACACACACACACACACACACACACAAAAGTCTTTCAAACTTCAGAAGGCTAAAGTTTCTTGATATCCCATACAATGTAGTTTGTAACAGAGGCATATGTTTTATGGCAAGGGCAATAGTCTTCTGAAACACTTGCCGCAGTCTGATTTCTTTTCTCTTAACCCCAGTTCATGTTTTTCAGGTAGACACGTAAGGGACTGCTAAAGTTTACCCACTACAAACGATGTCTGATTTACAGCGAGCACCCAACCCTCTTAAAAAACGCTAAGCATTCTTCAGCAATATTCCCAATTAATAACTTAACGTAAAGCTTTACAGCAGATTGATTTCAGCGTAGAATATTACTGCAGAATTATTTTCCTGTGAGGATGCCTTTCTGTTAGAAATGTATTTGCTATTGCCACTAAGTGCAATCAAGCCATTTTTTGTATGACTCTTCCCTTGCAAAACTAGTATTAGTACTCAGCATCTTTCAATCGGTTGTTGCTGTCACTGTAAAAATAACAAAAACAACAGAAAAACAGCTTCCAAAAGCCTGCCTGGATTTTCTAAAAGGACAATCCATGTTCATGCTGCCAAAGGAGAAAGCAGGAATTAGAGGATGCCTCTGGGAGAAACTGCTCTGAAGTCGTCCTTGTGCTACCTAAAACATTGAAGACAGAGCTGACGGTCCACTCATCTCTTGTCCTTGTCCATCCGCTTTTTACCTCCCTGTTTAGCTAGAGAAGTGTTCAAAAAGGATGCAATCGCTACCGTGCTGCTACTAACATTACAGACGTTCGGTTTTCCAGTATTCCAGTCCATTTGCTAATTGATTGCACTCTCCCTCGCGTGATCTCTGAAACACTTTTAGTGATTTAACAAGCAGAGTTAAGGATTTATTTGCGCTCAGTCTATTAGAACAAGCAGCTGAAAAAAGTCTACTATTAACACAGCTTTCAAACATACTGCATTTTACATCCAAACAATATTTATGACTTTATTTATACCCTATTAAAAACTATATTAAGCACTTGCAAAGTGTTAAACATTCCCAGTAAAATTCTGAGGGAGTTCAACTCCCACTGGCTAGAGCTGGAGAAGTAGGGACTGAAAAGGCACCTTGCAAGATTCATCCTTGTGTAACTTTAAATTCAAATCCTTTTTAAAAGATGGCGTGGTTTAGGACCACAAAAGTTACATCCTCATATTCAGAGTGCTATCTCTTTGAACAGTTAAAAGTTACACTTCAATCTCTCGTGAAGACTTGTATTTCTCAAATACTTTGACACTGTGTCTAATTTAAAAAAAAAAAAAAAAGCCTAGGACCACAATATAAAACCCATTATCTTCTTCCCATAGATTTGACTTGAAAGTGAATCAGGAAAAAAAAAAAACGGCTTTCAGTTTTTGGAATCTAATGCTATCTTGCACCAAGAGGGCAGAGCTCTTGCAGAAGTGGAAAATGCAAGATATAAACACCCCTATCATCTTCTCAAAGTATCAGAGGCACTTAGAAACTCATATAGATGATATCTCTAGATGATACTACTTCTTAACTATATCTGTGGATTTTTTCTGACCTTGGCTGTTTTTAACTCTATTAAGTCTTAGTCTGCCATAAGAGTATGAGTTATTGCAGAAATGCTATATACTTCTCTAAGAATTAAGATTTTGTATTACCAAGCTCTGGTTCTTTGTGGATAATTACAGGGTTTTGTTTTGTTTTGTTTTGTTTTGTTTTACAGAAAGTAAATTGTTTTCTACTACAACTCATTGCTTGGGATTTTTATCAACTGAAAAATTATACACCTCTTGTTAGATTTAATTGCTTTTAGCCAAAATAGAATGTCAAAATAGATAAAATCTCTTCTTTAACATCTTCCTGAAAAGTTATGAAAGCTGTCTCTCAGAAACAGGCCTGTATGGCTTAGTAGGTTACCAAACTAAAAGAACAGCAGCTATATAAGCCTGAAAAACATGTTCAAAAAAACAAAACAGAACAAAACAAAGAATCACGTGAGCAATATCATTAGGAAGACATACGTGCTTGCACTTAACTCAAGCTAAAACTGAGTATTTTGTGAGTCACTGTAAACCATAAATCATAACTAGACATATTCCTCTCTATAGCATTTTGCCATTTCCCAAGCATGGTACTATAGTAAAAACTTTAATATGCATTGTACAACATCTAGTACAATTGAGTCCTGATTCCTGAATGGGGATGAAGTTCATGCTCATTACAAAATAATAGAACATAAGAGTTTTCTCATAACATTTGTTAGACTCCTCCAAGAGCTATCCTCTAGTTAGAAGCTTTCTAGATATCAAAGAAACATCAAGTATCAAAGCTTTAGATATACAACAGAAGTTTAACACACAAATCTACATTCCGAAGATCGACACAAAGATGCAGGAGCTAAATGACACCTTTCCAGCCCTCAGGCCCCTCGGTCTAAATTCACTTGCAGGAGTTATTGAGCAGATGTGGTTTTTGTTTGTTTGTTTGTTTGTTAAGAGTTCTTTCTTCATCTTTTCCCAGATGTTCCAGACTGAATCCGGAATTTTATAAATAAATCTTTGTATTTGATAAAATTACTTCACTAAAGGGAAAGCTGCATGATTTCAGAAACAGATATGCAAAAAAAAAGTTCTCATTAATACTTTGCCTAGTTCATTACTAGTCTGCAATTCACATTTTTAATTTAATAAATATTATACAACACGTATTCAGATTCTAATGGCACCTTAGAATCCAGGACAACTTAAATAAATGCTGTACATACATCAATAAGTAAAAAAAATTCCCTGGCTATAACTCTAAAGGTGGGCATGAAGTATGCTTCAAGTGATGAACTCACCAGTCAGATAAGTTTGACTCAACTATAATCTATCTCAACAAAACTTCTAAAAGTTTTAATACTAGGATTGGGAATACAATAGTGTAAGAGCAATCATAACCCAAGCTTGAGAGCGGGCCCTGGAGAACCAAAAGGAATCATTTGCTGTTGCAATGTTTTATTATCTTTTAGATTTACTCACTATTCACTCAACAGAACACAGTAAAAATATTACACAGTGCAAAATTACCCTTAAGAAATCTATTGAGTAACATACACCCAAAATAATTCTGCCAGAGGACCCACTCTGCATATTGGTAGTTGAGAGACATAGCTCTAGCCCACTTATAGTTGCATCCTAGGGACTATCCACGGAGCAGGCAGTCCAAAATCGGAATTTGGTATTTTGAAAACCTCAAGTATGTACAGAGGTATCAGCCATCTTGAAGATCCATGCCTCAAGGCAACCTCAAGGAGTTCAAGGAATATCTCAGCACATTTCCATTGATTTAATATTATTTCTCTGTTAGAATTACAGCTAATTTTAAAACTGCAAATGAAAAGATAGCCATATTACCCTGGTTATAATAACAAACACACAGTAAGTCTTTATTCCAAATATCTAAATTCACATGTCGTGAAGGCATAGAGGAGGAAAATAAAGTAATGTAGCCTCTTTTTAATGGTGAAGAGTTGAAGTACAGGAAGTTTAAGTGCATTGCCTGGAGATCACACAGGTCTCTGTGCACTGATTTCTTAATGCCCCAAGCCTCCAACTTAGCTCCTTTTTCTCTAAAGATACTACCCACAGGGGCTTCTGCAGGACCATACTCCTTAGGTCTCCCTCTAAAGAGCAAATAATAAAGGCACTTAGAGGAGGATATGAGTATTCTAAACTACCAGGTATTTTAATAACATCCCTCATCTGTGGTTTGGAGGAGACTAATTAGGCTGTAAGAATCAAAGGATTGGAAGAGTATTTGTGCAACTCTAAGGGAAGGTATTACAGAAGTACATAAAGTTTCAGGTTTTGGAATAAAATTTCCTTAGCATGCGTAGGATGGGAAAGTAAATGTACAGCCCTAGCACATAGTTCATTAAATCTTATGCTGAACTCAAATTATTTTTCAAATAAAATGTCCATTACAGCACTTTTGTTAATTTAGCCACTGAAGTGATGTATTAAGAGCTACAATAACAACTGTGGGCAGAAGGAGAGTAATTGTCTGTACGGCAATAAAAGCATAGAAATAAACCCAGCATAGCACAGTAAGGAAACCTTAAGCATGTTGAAACAAAATTACTCTAATTTTTTACAAGCTTTAATTATTTGGATGCTCTTTCCTTGAACTACTGACAATTTTTCCACATAGAGAAACTGATAAAAATCACATTGTGAAAAATAGCAGTGCTGGTTTGTGGCAAATTCTATGGTGCTTTCACTCACTGTGTTCATGTTCTCTGCAACAAATTAGCTTTTTTCCAATCCATGTCCTAAAGACAGGCTTTCCAATTATCACCAAGAAAAGATTTCTGCTCTTTAAAAAGATTTCAACTCCTCCTTTTTACAGAGAAAGGAGAAAAGGAAAGTTTTCAGTTCACTTTTTCCACTAACCCATGGCCAGAAGAGCAGAGTTCACATACCGGACCGTAAAACACAACTGACTAAACTTCCAGGGGGCTACCAACGTTCACCTTTGCATCTCAGTGGACCAAAAAGCAATTCCCTGGCAATTTACCTTTGGTTCATTTGGCTAAGCCAAATGAGCTAAGACATGAGATTTCCTGTCAGCGTGGCATCTGAGCTCCTTGTTTTCTTGACAATTTGCTCTTTCAGAGTTTGGCCTATCAATATCTTGCTGCACTTAAGTATTGTCTTTCCCTACTTCCTGATTGCTTAGTGTTTGGGTTTTTTTTTTTTTTCCTTTCTTCTACGTTATTTGAATATTTAATTTTCTTTTGGGTTTTTGCTTAAGCATTCATCTTCTCTTGAACATGTATTCATAGTAATAAAATTCTAAGGAAGCCACTTTCTGCTCAGTTTAAATGAAATGAGCCAATATTTCGTCTAATCTATCTGCAAATCCAAAAATGAGCATTCATTCACATCATCCTACCTACCTGTCTAAATAACAATTTAAGCTGCATTTTCATGTATTTTCCCTGTTCAGGTATTTAAACTGATATATTTTTCTCACTTTACTTATGCAAATGATTTAGATTTTTCTGAAGAGCTTTTTGTTTGAGTGGTATTTTATTACTTGCCTCAAATTAAACATTATTTCCCCTCATAGCTATCATCCTGAATAGCAAAAGATTTAACTCTTAAATGACCTATGCTGTACTGTATGGATTTCCTGTTGATTTTAAAAGAATTTACTAGTCTAAACCTTCAAAAAAGTTATCACGTTTGAGTGCACCCATGTTACTACCCCAGAGACTGCCCCAGAATATATACTGAACCTATACTCCATTCGGAGAGAGGGGTTGAATCTTGGACTTGACATTCTAGTGCAACTTTTTCAAAGCTTCTGAATGCAATAGGCCTTCCTGACTGTTTGCAGCATGCGGAAATGGAAGTTCACATTTTGCAGACACTGATATGAATACCATGGTCAGCCACAAACAGCAAGTTACACAGATCTGCAAATATTCATGGTCTAATGGTCTTGCTGTAATCATAGATATGCTGCTCTTTCTGTTGAAATTACTTCTCAGAGTCACTGCTTCTAAGGAGTAATAAACCATATCCTCCTACAAAGACACTTATGACTTTATGTCCAAAATGAGCCTTCGCGGGCAACATCAGAGACCTCCTAAACTGGTTCCACCTTGGAATAGAGTATTCAGGAAAGAAGCCCAGAGGGCAAATCAAAGGTCTTTTCAGATTGGCTGAGGCTTAACCTCAGTAAGTTTTAAGAGGCTCTTTTACAGGAAGATCGTTCACACACAGCATAGTTACTTGACTGTACCTTGAAATGCCTCAGTTTTGCTTTCAAACACACGGGAACTTCTTGATTCTCATTTGAAATCAGCCAAGCTCCACTGAGCTCCATTCAAGTTATAATGAATCAGCATCTATTTTTCTCATTCCAACTCTTTTTGATTCTACTGACTTGCACACGGTGCTGCACTAAACTAAAAATTTCAAGTAGTGGAGATCTTTTCTTAGTCTGTAAGACCCCAATTGCATTTACTAGATTTGAAAATAGTTAAAAGCACAATTAGAAAGAAAAGCAACCAATTGGTAGCTCTGCATCAAGTTCAAAGGATCCAGAAATAGACTCCTAGGGCAACAATTCACATCATAATTCCTGGGTACCCCCAAACGTGACACAGTTACTGCAGCATCTCTCCTGATTTCAAAAGGTGAGTCCTGATGTGCAGATCCACAATGACAATGCTCAGTTAAAATGGATCCCAGGCAAAAATTCCCAGAATGGAAGGAGTGTTAGGTTACTTGGGTTCCAGGAGTGTAAGGTCCTTGGCTTCCAGCCACTTCTAATGACTCAAGTCCCTGATCAGTAAATGGAGGCCCAGACTAGCATGTAAACGCAGAACCTTTTTGGTTGTAATATACAGGTAGCTGGCAGGAATAATTCTAATAACTTTTTATTAAGTTTTGTAACAGAAGACAACTCATTTACTGCCAGCACAATTATCTGAAGACCAAGTCAGAAAAAAAAGAAAATAAAGCAAAACAAAAAAAAACTTTCAGAGAAAGTAAAAATATTAGATGATGATTAGGAAAGTATTTAATTTGCAGGCAATACTTTGACATCAACAAAAAGAGCAGTGACATCAGAAGTAATGAGAACCTCATTAGTCACTCAGGAGAAGTTTTGCACAAAAAGACAAAGCCATCAGAAGACAGAACAACTTCCCAGTGAAATAAGAGCGGGCCCAGGTCTTTCATCATTCAGGTTGTTTCCTGTACCATATGGTCAAAAATAATAAGCTTCTAAACTGTCTCCTTATTAAGAGAAGCATTCTAAGAAGTACAGAGAGCTGTCCAGCTATACACACAGATATTTCCCCGTACCTTCAGGTTCTCCATCCAAACACTTTCCTTCCATAAGAAGGTTTCAGTAACAAAATCTTTCTTTAGTGTATATTTGTAACAAAGCCTAATTCTTATTATTTTGCATACAACCTCAGGCATGTAAAACCTACACATTCTGTCTAACTCTTGCAAGTAGCAAGGAGAAGGAAGATAAAATTATTATGGTTCCTTTATTTTGGCCATTAGACATGCTTAGGTGCTGGTAAACAACATAAGAACATGGAGATAGAAAGAATTAAAAAAACAGTGAATTGTTTATAAACTTGAGAAGATTAACCAAGGCAGGATTTATTATTTTAAAACTGCAAGGATGCAAAAAAACCTATAAATTTCTGTTGCTGAGATTGCCTATGATCTGTAACTATTTTATCTCTACCAAAATAACCTGAGAATGTAGATCTGAACTTATACTTGCGTGAAATACAGGCAAATGCTGAAGCTGTTTGTACAGACAACAGACACTGGAATATTTTTCTGAAAAACAAAAGGCAGAGCAAGAAGAAGAAACACAGCAGTATCCTGCTACTATTACTAGCTGTAGGAAAATACCACAAATCATTATTCTTGGCAGCTTCCACATCTTCCACATGAATGAGATGTCCATGTTTCCCCCTACCATTCTTCTGAGCACTCCTGCTCAGGAGTAAGGGGCAGGAAAGGCACCAGTTATTTGCTTTTCCTTTGGCACCAAGATGTGTTTTTGTACCTCAGGAAAAGATCATTTAACCCCAACTCTTACATAGATGCTCCAGCTGCAGTGACAAGCACTGGAAAACAGACATTTTAATAAAGTGAAAGATAGTCCTTCTCCCACTGGAGATAGCATCTCAGTGTCACTGTTGGCCCCAGAAAACCAAAGCCTCTTTAGATCACACGCAAACCTCTCTACAAATGTTTTCATGGAGAAGACAGATAAGGGTCCTCATGCTGCCTTCTTTCATGTAGAGGACACCCTTTATCCAAACTGAGTTATGACCTTTAAGACAACACTAAGATGAATCTGCTTCAAAAAGTGGAGGCCAAGTCAACTTTGTCTACAGCCACGTGCTCTCCCTGACAACAGAGACAGTTTCCTCCTTCTGCCCGAAGGGTGTGGGATGCACATTGCTTAGTGCATGCACTAATTAGGAGGCAACTAACTAAAAGATGAGACTGGGTCACTTCCACGCGCTGTGGGAGGTTATGGCATTCTGTCATTCAAAACACACTCTGATGGATTTCAGGCCACTTTAGGGTCGGGAGTTCCAATTTTTACAAGTCAGAATTTTAAAAGATCTGCTGAGCTTGAATCCGGAATTTTGTTTGTATCCATCTTAGGCATTGCAGAATGCAATCTCAGAAGAACATTCCTACATTAAAAAAGTAGGTAAATTCATGCCCTTTCATATATATGAAAATGGGACACACTCGGTATTGCCCAAACTAGCAATCTGTTTACCTGTGTTTGTCTTTGACCACAGCATGTGACGGTCTGAATACAAAAGCTAATAAACTGAAATCCAGTTATATTCAGGAATAAAGTCACAAGCAAGGCTAATGCTTTTATATCAGCTTACAATGATAGAGAGGAGCTAAAACAGGTATACTAATTGTTGAATAGACAAAAATTTAACAAGGCAATAAGAAGTGCTATGCAGCATTAATAATGTGGCCATGACTATGAAAATTATTAAAGCAGCAAAATCACAGATCAAAATCTCTAGAAATGATTTGGAAACACTGTTAACGTCAGAGAGGTTACAGTGTTCTTGGCTTTCAGTAAAAAATACAAACATATGTACCTATCAGGTTCTAACAACAATACTTCAACATGTCAGATCAATTCAATTCAGTTTATGACCAACTTGTCCAAGCACCATGAGTCTGCCCCCACAGCCAGTTTCTTTCATAGATTGAGCAGTATTTTATATCACTCTGCCAAATTGTTAGGGTTTGCAACTTGCAACATGCAACTTTGCAGATGTAGAGCATCTTTGGGACCAAATGTTTGGAATGGAAATACCTTCCACAGATGTCAAGCCAACCACTACAAATGAAAGAACTTCCAACCACATGCTCGTGATAGCAGAGCTGAAAGTACTTGACATTTTTTCCACATCTAGAGATGCACATGGAAAGGGCTGTAGGCAAACCCAACTGTCGCTGTCCAATTAATATCTTATCCTCCAGGCAAGAGAAAATGAGCAATTTGTTTGTATGTGAACGCTGGCTGTCATCTGACTGTTACACTGGTGGTATCTTGTGTAATATGATCTCAGTTCATGCAGAATTTATTTCCAAGTGTATATATTCTTTTACAACACTTACTCTTCCCCATATTTTAAATGCGAAAAATACTCTAATCTAATCAGCATTATTAACTAATGGGCTTCTAGTACTTTTTTCAGGGAGATAGGATTATACTAATGGAGTTTCCAGACTGTTAAAGGCAAGCAACTTGTCACCTGACCACAAAGGCCTGAACCAACAGGTCACTGACAGTGTTCAGCCAATTGGTGGCATTAATTTAGTTTTGATGCAGCTGGACTGATGAGCATTTGATGTAACAGGTGACAGCTTTGAGCTGAAATTCAGATCTAGGCTTTAAGAACGGCTGGTAGGATTCACGTGCTGGTATAAGCTTATCTTTAAAAATAGGTTGCTAAGACTAGAGCTGTGATTTTCTCAAGCAAAGTCTGTGATCCCCAACTTGCAATCCTTCCAAATTGTCCTTCCAAAATAAGTCTTGAAGATTATTCAGAATTATATCTGCCATGCTTTCAAAGCCCGTCTGCAAGATCGTAGCTGACACAATTCTTAAACTTTCATGTGAATAGTCACTTAGCCACAGTGCAGTTTATTTCAGGTTTATGCCTCTGGCTTTATCCCCTCCATTCTTTTGCCATAGCCTAAAGTCCAACAAATGGTAACAGCATAAGGCTCTGTAACCAAACATGTTCTTAATGGAAATGCTACTTTATTGGCTGCTTTAATAATAGACAAGCCTGTACTGAGGAGTACTAACAGCTGAACACAGAACTGGACAATGACTTCTCGTATTATCCTCCACTGAAATTATACTTGCTTTTAAAACTTAATTTCTGCCCCAAAAAGGGTGCATACCACTGTGACAGCCAGAGTATTAGCACTGTTAACTACACTGATGAGCCTGAGACAGCTGCCATAGTTACTTCTGATAATATAATTTGTATTAAATGCAGGAAGTTAACCAGAGAAACTGTATTTATCATTCGAATATTCTACAAGTGTCAGAGCTATTCCTTAAATGCTTCTGTTTCTTCACCCCTGCTATTCGTTCTCTCCGTGCTACACAACGGCACCCAGAAGGCATCTCCACCAATACATACTGAAACTGATAAGACTGAAAGCCGCCTTCTAGTTCTAGGAGGTCCATTAGAAGAGGCGGAGCTAATGCAATATTCTCATCCATAAGAATTCTGCAAACACGAAAAGCGCCTTGGAAGATTTTGAGAGACAACATCTGACAATTCATAGATTTTTTTTCCACACAGTCTTCTTACAAATTTCAGTTAGTGCTTTTCCATAGGACAAACATGCTTGAAACTTAGAAGGTAGCAGTTAGAAAGAGCACTCGTACTTTTTAGCTCTCACAGAAATAATACTAATGTAATTTTTTCCAAAATACAAATTCTGTGAATAGGATTATGCTACTCAGAATAAAATTGGGAACCAACAGCAGTTCTGCCAAAGTAGCAAAGTTTACTAATAGAAAGAGAAAACATTGGAGGTCCAGAGGAGGTATTCTACCAAATACCGTTTCACCTTTTTGTGGGAAAGAAACAAAGTGCTAATCTTGAAACCAATTCATATAGTTAGTGTCAATTTTCTTGTCCCAAACAACAGACATGAATTTAAGTGATAAAGCCAGTAAGGTTAAATATAGGAATGAAAACAGATTATACACATTTAACTCATGTGTATGATAAATACGCAGCTAGATAACAGAGAGAATAAAAGCCACTAGATCATAGGATATTGTCACAAAACACAGAGGAAGAAAAGAATTTCATCTCATTATAGCAACACCCCTCTTCTAGATTGCAAATTTTTTAGGTCAGCTAAGAATGCAGCCCTGTATCTGCTCCACTCAAGTACTTCCTTAGAAATAACAAGTAAGCAACAATATCCTTCAAACACATGGAAGGTTCACGGAACTGGTATCTAGTAAAAGACAAACAGAAATGACTTCTGAAGTCCATCATACTCTGAGCAAGAAAAGGGCTGTTCCTAGTGTTCTACAATAATTTTAGTATATTCCTACACATCTTGTTAAAACCTGGGGATATTTCCTGTATAGCCAGAAAAAAAGAGCAGAATCCTCCAGATAGCACATTATGAGCACGGACATAAAAAGTTCTGCTACCATTGACATAGCATCTGTGCATATGCGTGAACATATTCAGTTCAAAGGAAATACACATTTGATGCTGATCTCCATAGAAAAGAGCAGGTTACTACTGAGAAAGAGAATTTTAGGGAAGGCAATTCAAAAAAAAAAAAAGACACCATTTGTAATTTTCTATCAAAAGATATATGCGGTTGTGGCCTGAAGGAAGTTTTTGAGCCTGTATGCAGAAACGTATGTTTCTAACTACCCCATGGGGCCTGAAAGGGCTTCCCCAGCTCCGGCCAACAGTAATGTGAAGATACTGTGACCTGGTTCTGGTTCTCGGTAAAATCCAGTCATGCACCAAACCTTCTTCATCTCTGCCCATTCATTTCCATGGAAAGGAAATGCAGGGAAGGGGGAAGTTATGGTGAGCTCCAGCAGGTCACCTGAGCATCCAGATTAGTGATACAGAGCACGGTATAAAGTGAACTTATCCTACACTCTAGATGCAATTCATCACGCGATCAACTGTTCAGAAGTTTCTGTAAGTGAGAATTCAGTATTTTATACTCAAAAGAAATACTCACTCACTTTTAGGAGTCAGGTAACACTCAGTAAACACTTCACAGGAGAATTCCCAAAAGCTGTTTGGAAAGAGAATGAAGCCCCTCCAAGGCTGCTGCTAAGTCTCTTACACACACAGCTCTCAGTGTGTTCAGTCTCCTGCTTCCCCTTACGTGGAGCCAAGGTACTGTTAGCCTAGTTTAATAAAGATCAGATGCATTTTGGGAGTGGGTCTCTCTTCCCTCCCCCCCCACCTAACATTTTGTTGCTTAAGAAAATTTTTTTCCTGCTGGTTCAACAGCTTTGGAGAACTTGAGTCTCAAAAGCAATAAAAGCAATTGCAGAACAAGTTTTCCCCAAGCACCCAGCCAATTTGCTTTAACTTCCTTTTAAAAGCACTATTTTAGAGGTGGAAAGAATAGTTAATTCTTCATGTGTGCTGTTCTACTGAGATAATCAACGGGGGATAATTACTGTGAATTGAGTCAGTGTTTTTTAGTAATATTTGCCTACAAGGAACTCCGTTGAGGCCGATTCACTCATTTAACACAAAGCCCAAACTGTAATCATATACAGTCACTAGTAAACCAGGTTTAAATTTATTGGGGTTGGCAGGGGCCCCAATCTCCCTGCTGCAAGTGAGTTGTATGACACAAGTAGGCAAGGTCCAGAGCCAGTTATGAAAGATCAGTGAAGGGTTTTTCACCTCACCCATCTCCGCTGCCACTGTACGCATCGCTATAGATTGAATCAGTTCAGCTGATCAACACACTGCTACTCTCTTAAGACATTTTAGCTTCTTCCTAAACAAGTATTTGAAGAGAAAACAAGAAAAAGGCTTATAATTGAATTTCAAAATCTTCCAAACTGTACGTGTCCTTACAAAATATTCCATTCAGACATGGGCAACTGCAATTGCAAAGTAAGTAATTTTTCTCTATCCGTTCAGCAGAGCCATGCCAAGGTCAGCCCTGCAAGAAGAGCAAGCAGCTGACACAAACCAGCTGACAAGGTTTCTTTCCAGTTGTACCTGCACCTTTCATCACAAAAGACATCGTGAGACAACCTAGAAATACATACATATATAAAAGTCAATGTCAAAAATCATTACCAAGTCTACAAACAGTAATTCAAACCACTTCCAAAAATGAGTAAATGTACATTAGAGAAGATAAAAGAGAAAGCAGTAGGGAATATATATGTTAGAAAACAAGCAAAAGTACTCTGGCAACCCTGATCAATGATCTGTCAGCCGAAGACAAGGTACGTACTTGGTTCCCAAAACCTTTAGTGAAGTTGCTTTCTTATTTGCTACAATTAACAGAACTTGAGAAATTATCATTATCAAACGTTCCACAATCAAAAATAGGTCTGGCTGACCTCAAGGTCGACAGTCTTCCGTAGATGTGAAAGCTCCTGGATAGTTCAATTTTTTTTCAATTCAATTGATGCGAATGTAAAACAAAATAACTACTGAGTACACTGTTTGCAAATGCCACTGTAGTGATCAATTACATTTATCAGTTCCTATTTGTATTTATACAAGAACAATAAAGTATTAAAATAGATTTGTTATGTTAATGTATATTTTGGTTATATTGCATTCAGCTCACTACAGCTATATACCTTATTTAACATCAACAGGCTATCTTCGGACCTCAGTTACAATATTATAATTTCAGAACATGTCATGAATATGCATGACTATCACCTTCCAGATGCATATTAAAAAAAAGTAGAATCACATCATTTGTTCCAATGTGGTTGGCAAAGATAGCCCTGTTGGTCCTATTCATCCACTTAAACCAAAATTAACTGATTATGAATATTGCCTCTGCAATTTCAGCTGTAGAATATCTCGATAGGTAAACCAGTTCAGGAAAAAATATATCCTATGAAATCATCCATCTAAAACAAAAACAGAAGCGATCTCAATGGGTCCCAACATGGAACCTGACTCCGGAATGAATCCTAGTTCAGCAAAAATCTTCTAAATATTTGGTTGTCACATGTTTAAGTAGAAGTTTTGTTAAATAAAATTTTTAATTCAATAATTTTACATTTGAAGGTACACAGTGAAATTCATCAAGGATTAAAATTCAGTACAATATATTTGAATTGGGGCTTGGTTTTCTTTTTGGTTTACTCAGCTGGCAAGACATTATCCAATCAAAAAGTCAAATCTGCATACTAGCACCTCTTCTTCTCCTGCCTTCAGCGTGGAGAGAGAACAATAATTCCATCAATCCGATTACACTTTTGAAACAGAGTGATTATAAGCACAAATTAGCTCTTAAATGATTTAGGAATTCTTAAGTAGTAAAACGGCCTTTTCACTTTTTACTTATCTGTGCTCAGTCGGATACTGATTTTGGCAAAACTGAATAATGTGGCTTTATACAGACATTCGGTTAGATTCATGTATGCTTGGAGTTGACCTAGTCAAATGAGGTACACTGACATGTTTTTCTATGTGCCCAGTTCGAAGGGTTACCTTTCTTCACCTGCTGAACCATGAAATTTGTTATAATTCAATGGAAAAAGGAAAGTACAGTTTTAACATTTAATATGAATTTATTAACTTAAAAGCACAATGTACCTTTATATTATTAATGAGTATTGTATAACTCAAATATTCTTCAAACATTATTCATTAATTCATTTCACAATTACATGTTGCAGTATTTATTTTTCATATCTACTCCTACATAGCTTCACTTTACAAAAGACTCTAAGTTTATTCATCTCTGAGTATTACCTGCTTCCTGAAAAACAAAATATACAGCACCAAATATCACACATTAATCTCACCATTGTAACTGCTATTAGCTTATTATCAGATTAACCCTAATGCCAAGATGTAGATTTCTAATATCAAACGTTTCCTCCTCATAAACATATATAAACGAGATGAAAAAATTATTTTTCTTTTCTGTAAACAAGTATTTGACCTTGCATGATACTGAATAGATAGATAACAATTTTCTTCAAATACAAACACAAGGATCTCAGTGTAACTCAGCCTAATACAAGTGAAATCATGGTAATTAAACCTGTTTATGGAAGTGAAGAATCTGCTCCATAAATTCTACAATGTCTCTTGCTTAATAAGTAAGGTAAAATAATAACAATTATGTGATGGAATAGCAATTTACACTTGACTTTTCATAGCGCTTTACACACAGTAATTGCATCTCTGCAGGGTGCTTGAATGTGGTTCATCACCTTTACTGCAACAGCAACAGCCATCACTTCTAGCCCCCACCCTTTTATCTCTCTTTTAAAAAAAATCTGCACCATGAACACCACTGAGCCCTTCAGGACTCAGACAATTAATCATGAAGCTTAGCACTTTTATAACAGTCTTCATCTTCGCAGTATGTTGTAAGCATGCACCAAACAAGAACATTGCTTTGAGCTAGACGAGCAGTAGTGATTTTCCTCAGCTTACAGCTGTATCAGAGGTCTGCTATAGAGAGCTCTGTAGGGGACAGCACTTCCTCCTCATCCTCAACCCAGCCCCTTCTAGAAGCCTTCCTGAGGTAGGCTCACCCTCCACCACAGAGGTCTCTATCTGCTCATCCCTAGAGAAAGTATTCTGTGCAAAGGAATGTGCTGTCCATTTTTAACAAAGTTGAGTTTTCTTCATTTTAATCATATTTAACCAGTTGACTCCTCAGCTATTCATACCAGTCCCCGTTTGCTTTATCACCTTCAACAAGAAACCATCTTTTCTTACTAAATGTATGGCTTTCTGCTCTAATGCAGTCCATTTAAGACAATACATAGTGCAAAGTACTAGTCCTTGTCTTCTCTTAGAATTGAATGTCTTATAGAAAGATTTGCCATCTGAATAAGCAGCAAATCCCTGAAAAAGCACTTGCTAAAATTAACAAAAACAATATCATTGTGCTATAGAAAAAGATGCTACAACAGCTAATAAACATAAGTCTACTGCCTCGAAAGACTAAGAGAAACTTCTAAGTTTCTTGTAGGTCTCAGCATGGAGGACAGTTTAACAAATTTAATTTTATAAGGCAATATTTCATTTCATCAGAAGTTTCCTGAAGGAAATGGTCAAAATTCAATTTTTTTCAATTTCCAAACTCGAAGGTGCAAAATGATTTTTGTTTTGCTTTTGTCAAAGTGCATGCTATTGCGTGTTTTTTTACAATTCCCCACACGCAGCTAATTCCTCTCCATTTTCTACTTTTCTCATCCTGCCCCCAAGAAAGAGGAAATATAGAAAATAGATTTGTGAGTTCCAATGAACTCTTTCATACTTTTCAAAAACTTTTTTGCCTTTTTGCCTCTTTTTTCCCCCAAAAACAAAAGCAAGATAAAAAGGGAGAATGACAAAAGAAAAAAATTCTGAAGAAAAAGCAAACAATGGACTACTTAAAAGCTTGCCGCTGTGTTGAAGAGCCCCTGCTTTATCCTCAGGGGGTCTGATTCTGCAACGCCATCACCAGCTTCAGCTGCAGCTGCTCAGAGCTTGATCATCCAACTTGCCACGAGAACCAAGCATGCCACTGCCTCCTGGCCCAACACTGCAGGTGCACAGGCTTACAAAAGAGATATATGGTGCATATATAATTTCTAGCATATTAATTGCCTTTAAGCAATTAAAAAAATCCTTCTCAAACTGCTGACTTCCATTTCTCATGATTAAGTGAGGTCACAAATTCAGAGATTAGGGGACTAATTTCTTCCAGACCTGCTGGCTTGCTGGATATATACAGTCCTTTAGCCTTTAAATAGCAGCTGCTACTCCACAGGGTTTGGAGAGAGAAAATCTGTGAAAGTCTGCTGCTGTATAGCCCGATATTGTTGATGCCTGACTGTAAGTGGTGGAAAGAGCCTCAAGAAAGAGGTTGAATGTGAACTTAATGGAATATAAACTCTATCAAGCTAGAAATAGTCCTAGGAGTGAGTATGATTCAGAGACACCTCTCCAAGACCTAATGCTTCACCTGATCCTGCCTCCCACTACTAGGTACTTATAATGTACTGCTGATCTTGACCAGCAGTAAATTACTGCTCACTCCAGGAGGGAGGAAATGATGAGCAGAGGGAGGGGGGACCAGCAAGGCTCTGTGCACTCCTACATCTCTCCTTGCTCACTGACCGTCTCTTGCAGCAAGGCACCCACGGCCTTTTTAAGGACTGCTCACCCACCTCAAGCTCTAGCTTTCACAATCTTGCTTCCTTCCAATTAAACAAACTGATGTGTAAACCAATATGAAATTGTTGTTCTTTTTGCATCCACAGTCATGTACCTGCACTGAGCTCATTACTAGATATTATAAGGCAGAGAGATATGCTCAGAGTACACAAAACCTCTGAAAAATGCAACTGTGTTCCACGTGCAACTCCTTCTCTTCTTCACCTCCAGAAAATTGATTTTTGACAGTATGCTTTTTCTCTGCTTTTCCCAACAAACTCCCATCCAAAGCTTAGCTTCTCCGTGATGTGTTGAAACATATCAACCTTCCTCCCAGCCTCAGAACAAAATCATTATGTACAGAGTCACAAAATGGAATGAGAAAAGAGCCAGGCAAGGGAAAGAGCTAAATCTTTCAGAAAAGGAGATGTTTGTGACGCGAGCAGGTAGGTGTTCTCCTGAGTATCAACACTAGATTAAAAGTGAGAGCAGTCAGTAAACGTGAAATGGAGAAATATAAAAATTGATAGCAGCCTGGAACCTTTAAGGGACAGAGGAGGAAAGAGGACAAAAGCAATAATATTTTAGATAAGAGATGCCTGGGAGAAGGCAATCAGCAATCACATTTCAGACTGGTGATCTGGGAAGAAGACAGTGCAAGAGATTACAATGTGAAGTGGAAAATGAAGGATGGGGGAAAGCACAAAAAACATACCACACTGAAACATGTGAGAAAGCCCAGACATGTTACTACTAAAAGGTTAAGTGTTGCTGCAGAGTTGAAGATTTTAGCTGAGACAAAGCTTTTTATGGATAAGATTTCATTTTGTGTTGATGTGTGATGCATTCACATGCATCGTTCTGTCTATCACTGACTCCTCTGCATGGTGAGGAACAACCCCATAGACCTATGTAAGCTGGGGGCCGACCAGCTGGAGAGCAGCTTTGCAGAGAATGACATGGGCGTCGTAGTGGACAAGCCGACTGTGAGTCAGCAACGGTCCCATCCTTGCAGCAAAGGCGGCCAACGTGAGGAAGCAGAGGAGCAAGGGGGCTGGAGTGGACAGTCTCCAGAGGCCCCTTCCACCATCAATCAGTCTGTGATTCTATGACTTTTGCCATTATCCAAGTACCCCAATGGAAAGCCTAAGGCTTCCAGTTAGAAAAAGGTTTAAATTAGTATTACCATTATGTGTTTACTTAACACTGGTGCACTTGAATGCATTTGAAACCTGTTACTCTGTGGGCCTAAATCAAAGCCTAGAAAATTAAACTATTTCTTTGACTTTATAAGGTGCATTGCATATTAAACATGCAAGATCTGTCACTATCAAGGAGCATGCTCATTTCCTTAATGTGTGCCACAAATTACCGCTGATCAAACAAAGCCCTGTAGATAAATGGTTTAGCCATTCCTTAATCATATTTAACAAAGCCTTCAAAAACTCAAGGGAAAAAGAAAAGGTCTAAAAGGGTTTATCAGAACGGCAAAGCGATAATGAACATTACAAACTGCGGCAGGACTACAGTCGCTATAGCACAGAGGCTTACATAGACATGAAACTTCAAAGAAGCTCTTGGAAGATGTGAATGCCCTGCATACCTGCATCAAGTGAGAAACACTGAAATTAAGTGACAGAACTTTAGTTCAACATCCAAGCCTTTAGGAAAACTTCACTGGGAATTTGGCCTGCAGATTTAGCCCCAGTTACTGTTCTCACGTATTTCTAAAAAATAGAAATAAGCAAACTGCTGGAAACGGGCCGGATTTTCACAGCGCTTCAGTTCACTTAAGCACGGTAACGTGGCCACTTGGGGAGCAAAACTCCTCCCTAGAGTACAATAACAAAATTACTGCAATTTGTAATAGATACTAATATATGTATCTAAAAGCACCCATAGCACCTAAAACGCTGTTGTAGTGCTGAAACACAAAGCAAAGCAGAGTCTCCTATGATGAATCTGTAACCTAGCCTATTAAAACAAACCAAAAAAAAGGTGGTCCCTGGGTACTGGAAAACTTGACGCCATCAGTTCCCATGCATATTTACAGAGTGTGTATCCGGAGATAAGGGGAACACTAATGGAAGATGGTCTTAGTTAGAACTTTGAAGTTCGACAGCACTCAGGCAGCAACAGGGATGAGGAAAAATCAGAACAGCCTTGGGGATGCTCTGGGCTGTTGTACATCAGGGAAACAAATCTGCAGAGGTGTGAAAAAGCCATCTTTGGACCGACCATACAAATAGAAAACTCCTAACCCACTGCAGTAAAAATGGGGTTTTTACTCAGAGAATTAAGGAAAGTTCTGTTACTTCCTTAAACATTACATGCAGATAATAGCATGTTTATTCTCAGAGGAAAGGTGACCCTTTCACTTCCAAGAGTTTCACACCTACAGGAGATGCAAACTAAATATACCTAGCTAGGATAGATGTACTGCTGTTCTAAATGTTTTGTTTAATATACCAGAGATTACTAAAAACAGAGGTATTACTACTAAAACAAAGCTACTAGGTTAAAAATCATGCTTTAAATCATTATTTTCAAGAATAATACTATTTTTTCTAAACAAAAATGTAGATACACTTATTGCGCATTATGTTTTAAAAGCCAGAGTGACAAGTACAATGTGCAACAGAAACTTGTACCTACTACATGCTAAATTTACCAAGTAGGCAAATATCCCCTTGAGACAAAGGGAAACCCAGCCAAGATTTCAAAACTAGATTTAGGAACAGTTTTCCAGAGATGAAAGACCAGCACCAAAATTCAGCTACATGTCCTGTTCCTTTGATGCTTCCTGTGGCTCTTGGGAAGATGCTTAGGGGGAAAAAAAAAAACCAACTTCTTAAGGGATTTTCAGTTGTATTTTTAAGTAACAGAGTAAGTTTTTTTGTCTTCTGTGCAGTGTCTGTGGTCAACGTACACAACTTTCTTAGGTTATATGAAAGATGTCGCACTGAAAAACTTTAAGAACAATTGCACACATGAAATAGTCCGGTGAGCTGGTAATTTCCAAGTTATTCAATTATAAAATTATAACA
Organism: Struthio camelus; assembly: GCF_040807025.1. Classification (NCBI taxonomy): domain Eukaryota; kingdom Metazoa; phylum Chordata; class Aves; order Struthioniformes; family Struthionidae; genus Struthio; species Struthio camelus. The sequence continues at coordinate 6,840,550 of NC_090948.1, forward strand.
TCTGAAAAGGTCTGAACAACCAGAACCTGGCATTGTTCTTTGGATAAGGATATAAAAGGACGTAAAAGTGCCTGGACTACAAGGAAAGTAAAGCTACTACACACAATAAGAACATACCATTCACCAAAATTGGTTTGGGGCTTTATCATTATTATTGTTGTTGTTACAAAAAAATCAGAGAGTTACAATGTAAACCACATTTGCTTATTATGTCTCTTGCAACAGAATTAACGCTTAGTACTGCTAACCCATTGGGCAATATCACTAGCCACATTCAATATTGAAAAATTTAAGGCTTAACTTGTAGGTTAATTTCAATGAAATGTCTTTTTCTTCTCCTTTTGTCATGCAGCATGTGTCTTAGTAGCAAGTCAGACCTTGGCAGGGTAACACTATTAGTATTCTACAGTGCAAAATCAAAACCTTAACCATAGGAAAATTACTGATGTGACAAAAAATGAGCAACAGAAATTGTGACATGGGATTATGACAATGTGCCCCGTTGAGAAAATCTAGTCCCTGCAGAAATGAAATGAAGGAATACCAAAACAATCCATTTCCTATTTCAGAGGCCTAAAGTCTGAGCTCAGACTGACTGCTTACATTCTCAGATTCATAATTCTGTAAGCCTGTACTCAAATTTTACCATTTCAGAAAATTCATTTGGACTGAAAATGGGGATGAATCAGTTCTGAGAGTAAACTTGCTCCATGCACTCTATTTTCTTGTCAGCACAGGGGCTTCAGACGGTCAACTTTACACTGCAATGATCATCATCTATGTATAAAGCTGCTATAGGAGCCTAGTTCCTGATTTGTAGCTATAAATCCTCCTACTTTTCTGTCCCAGGCATGAGAAAAATCTATTTAGCACCAAATAAAATATGCAACTATGTAATTTGAAAAAAAGTACACCCTAGTTTCTAAGTGTATTTAGGAGCCTGAATTCCTACATTAAGTATCAAAATAGTTTAATTCAAGAGCATCCACTTCGTTAATCCTAGCACTAAACAAGCTTTCCATGAACGTTTATTCTCAGCCATCACCATACACCCACCAGTATTGTTAGTATGTTTAACTTACTTGGGTCATGCTCTCCAGGCTATTTCCAGTTATTTGTGCTTTCATCTGCAGTTTCATTCATTTCTTAAAGTGTAGTTTCATTAATTTCGCAAACCTTTTTTACAGCTTTTCTGTGAAAATTTAAGGTTTATACAATCTGCTTTTTGAAATAAATGTATAGTCTGTTTGAAATCTGAGAAATATCAGCACTCTGAGTTATCTTTCCAGGTCATAAGAACTAGACAATATGCTTTCACATCCCAATTAATTCCCCACAAAATTCTTATTAGTTATGCTGAGAGGTAGGTGTTAATAAGGTAACGGAATTAGACAACATAATTACAGAAAAATTTTAAATAATGATCTACATCTGTTCATCATAACATTACGTATTTCTATTCACATACAATATCGCCCTGGGAAATAAAAGTTGTTACTTTCACCCTACAGGAAGACTAAAAACTTTTCTCTTTTCCTGTGATTATCACGAATGCAGACCAGCATCACTTTATTCGCTCTACAGTCGTCCTGCAGAGACAAGCACGCGCAGGCAGGGAAAGCTGCAATCTTATGAGCAAACTTACCAGCTCGTAACAAAAGGTCTGCACAAATTGTTCCAGAAATTCAGCTGGTGTAGATCAGACATAGAAGTAACATGGAATTATATCAATACACATCAAACAAGAATGCAAGTCTTCCTGTGCAAAAATGACAATGCTAATAATAAAATTGTCATTCCATTGCCAGAAGTGTTCGTGATCAGCTATCCTCATTGTCATCAAAATTATATTCTCCATATCTAATATTACAAATTCTAGGTTATATTGTCTTGCTCTGCATATCCCTGACTGACTTACAGGGAGATAATATTGTTTCATCTACTGTAACTATACTGATAGCGTATGTATTTAATTTTCTTCCTGGATACAAGTAATAGTCTGTTCTCTATTCCATATAATCAAGCCATATATATCATACACACACACAAAAAATACCTCATAATACACTAAATAAATCTGCAAAGAAAGTTTTCAGCCTAAATTACAGAATAAATTCAGGGTCAAATTGTTCACTCCTTGTCCTTATTTTTAAACAGGAGGACTGAAACCCTGGAGCATATCACATTCTAATTAATTGGATCCATCAAGAGAAAATCAAGTTTTAACCTGTTTCTCACAGGTTATAACAACCCATTCACATGCTGCTATGTTCACCTTTAGCAGATGTGGCACTTTCAAATATCAGAGGTTTCTCAAATTTGCAGCATTTGATGATGTTTAAGCATATGATGCTCAACAAAGTGGATTCCAACCTAATTCTTTTTTTATTTGTGGAAATAATCATGCTATATATAGCAACCATAGTCTGACTACTGTTAAGAGTCACTTCCTTAGCTTCATTTTTGTGCTTATTTTACCTGTTGCATAAAATCAACACAGCCTTAGCCTCTGAGATTACATTGGGATTTTTGCATGAATAACACAAAGATATTTCTTAGACCAGCTCTTCTGCACTCTGAATAACTTGCTGACATTTAGGAAGTCAAATATTTCATTTAAATATTTTGCAATCAAGGTTATATCTTTACAACACAGAAAAACCTAAATCTAAAAGTGTGCAGTCTTCTATATTGGCAGACCCATTATTTGATGGTGTGGTTTAAAATTACTTTTTCCTGAGAAAAGCAAACTGAATTTCGGGCCCTAATCAACTTTCAAGGAATTAGAAATATCCAAAGCAAAAGTCATTCCTTTTAATATTATTAAACTCAATACTGTGGTAGTAATGTAATCAGGAAAAGATTTGATCCAGTGGCACATTACTTTTTGTATAAATAGCTAGAATTTGAAACTTTTAAATTCTTCACATGGATTTGGCACTAGAAAAACACAGTCACAACCTTCATAGCCAGGTAAACTGTGTTAGGAGTGGAGCTTTTCACAAGACCATCTTTTCCTGTCATTTCCCAAGAGAATTAAGGAGTCACTTTGAAAGAACCCATACTGCCAACATTCTTCACCCATTTTTAACTTTTGAAATAATCAGCTTCATGCTTCTCCCAGGATGCTCATTACACTAAAAGAAGAAAAAAAACCATCACCCTTTAGGCAGCTATAAAACTAGTCATCTTTCTCAAATCTCTCAGTAATACAAATGACTAATAACAATAGCAATAATAAGAACTCATGCTAAATAATATCTACCTTAATTCAAAGTTTAGCTATATTTCTCCATGTTCTGGCTTCCATAAAAGTTTACTGTAATGCAAAACCAGAGATAAATCCAGGATACATGCATTGGATGCTGCTGGCCCCACCTGCATCTGTTTAGTTAGAAATTAAACAAACAAATGGCTCTGAACCACCTACAAATCAGCACAGCCAAGTCACTTTCCATTTACAGATGTGTATTTTCACCTATTTTTATTTTTCTTCAAATAGCAGACATAGCTATATCTTCTAGACCATCTGTAGAACATGTTGCCAGGACTAAGATGACTGGCAGGAAAACGAGGTAACTGTTTCACTGAGCTTTCATGAAGAGTTATAAGAAAAGCTTCAGTTTTCATTCCTAAGGCTATTCCTCTCTAAATTGACACGTTTAACATTTGCCATAGGGTTTATGGAAAAAAAAACAAAAAAAGCCTTTTCGTTCAACCATACGCATTAACCATTGACCTTCCGAAAGAAGAAAACAGCTTAGCTAAGAGTTATAGCCAAGGGCTGAGATTTCCTAAGTCACTAGTGATTCAGTGGCTCTAGTGACTAAATCACAAGTGAATCTGCACGTGCTCCACGTGCAAAATCTCAAGTGAGATTAATATTCAGAGGACAATTCACCTTCGGGAAACCAGACACTGGTGGAAGGAGGACAGCGACTGACTGACATTAAGTCCATGCTGACAGATGTAAATAAAAGCATGTTTGATGCCACACGGCTTCCAGATTTGGAACCAAATGCCCCCTTGCAAGCTTGGGGCACAAGCAAAATGAGTACAGGAAAGTCTCTCCATAATAACATACTATAAGCACCCTAAAACTAGAGCAAATGCACACTTTAACTTTCATAAACTGAATTTAACAATGCCAATCAGGTCTGCTCCCGAATGACCCATGGCAGTGATAACAGCTAATTGTACGGCTCAATAGCCGAAATTGCTTGCAATACAGCCCAATTTCTCTTGCTATGAGTAGATTTTATGCATCTGCAATGCACTAAATATAATTATCAACTAATTTTACTAAATGAAAAAAATGAATTCAACTTATTGAAGCACAACAAAATGCCTTTTACATGCCAGCATGCTAAAGCTGTTTCTACCTCATCTACAAAATAGCAGCACTTCATCCTAATTATACCTTAACTAATGATGATACACTTTCAGAAATAAGCTTTTAAATGTTAAGCTAAAAGAAAGGGTTTCATAATGTTTGTGTATCCTGCTGCTTTTTTCTTTAATTCCAATGAAATTAAATGTTAAACAAATAAATGCTCTCTTTGAGAATCTCTAGTGTGGGCATGAATACCGCAAATCTTACAGTGCTTTTCTTTACTCAGCATGAGCGATCCTACTGCAGGCCATGAAACTGCTCACGCAAACAAAAATACAGATCAGATCAGGTCGCAAACGCGACAGTAGTACTATGGCACGTAACCATCTTCGGTATTATTTGTAAGTATAACAATTGAAAAATGGTCACTTGTATGTCATGTCAAGTCACGTGCTGATCTGAGCGGCAGCTGCAGCAAAGGCTTAAAGGACCTAAAATATTTGTAGTCTTATGTCGCAAATGCTTCTGTATGTTATGGCCTCACGTAAGAGTCAGAGAGCAGAGCAAACAAGCCAGCTGATCTGCCGTGCTCGTGCTACTGTTATGCTAAGCAGCCAGAATCACACCCTGACTATTAGGAGACCCATAATAGAAATGTTCAGAGTTAATCAGGACTGATCTACTACTGACTCATAGTAAAGCTCAGCACCTACAAAATAGGGCACAACGTCACTCCTAAGCACAGATATAAATCAGTTGCAATTAGGCTGTAATTGACAGATTTACAGCAGTAAATGAGGCGTGAACAAAGAATTGATTATACTTATCTACATAACGTAGCAACCCCTGGTTTGTAGAGGCACTTATTTTATGTAAACTTTCTAAACAAAGAAAATCAGTTTTAATGTATGTGTGTTATTCTATGATCTGTATGATTTAATGAAATGTGTCTGTATTTTTAATCACCCACCCTAAGGTCTGAGGGCTAGGTATCTCACCTATTTTCAGAGGTTTTAACTCTATTAGTTAACTTGCAAAGCACTTTCGTACTTCTTAAGCACTTCTCTTAAGTGTAACTTTGTAAATTTGCTGGTGAGATACTTAGCAGTCAGACCTTAGGGTGGATGTCAAGGGAATTCACTACCTAGGGACCTCACTGACATCATAGTTAAATGGATGCGTTATCATTATCGTTAGTGGAATAAGAATCAGTTAGGAAGAGCTCTCTCTCTATAGCAGAATAGGTCTTGAGCAGACAAGACATTAGTTCTTGAAGGAAAAAAAAGCAAATCAATTCCATGCAATAGAACTGCAGAATCAGACTGCTCCAGGCCTGCAACATTGATCTTCCAGCCCTTTTCCAAGCACCCAAAGAATAAGAAAAATATATTAGAACATCGCTTTAACCTTCCAGGTAGGACAGCAGAGCTTTTTTTTCCCCTTAGGATTAGGCCTAAGGACATGGACTGCATCCAAAGAGCTCCTGCACTAATACGCTGTGGACAGAGAAGGACATTCACCCTCCATTAACACCACCAGAACTCCGACATTTAGTGTCTTGTGCAAGTCTCAGAAAAGTAAAGCAGGAATCAAGCTTCAAAGTTAGCTCTCACAAAGAAAAAATTTTATTGTTTAAACATTAATAGAATTTGTTTGTTTTTCTAATACTTTGAAACCTTCACCTATTCTATAACATTATCAAGTCACCATACCTGCCTCTATAGTTAATTATATTTGCAGGCTTGTCTTTGCACCTGAGAAGGCTTGAAAGTTAAACCTTCCAAAAAGAAAACCTAGATATCTTATACTCACGCTATATGAATGTACCTTAGCAATACTACCATGGCAATCTGAAGAGATTCTTGTGTCCTTTCCCTTCTTATATCCCGCACGGTTTTTCACTGTGGGAGCTGCAAGGGGAATGCCATAAGTATTAAAGCCCATCTCAGTAGATCAGATGCAACTTCTCTTCTTCAAAGACTACTAATAGGAGGGAAAAAAGTAATGCAAATCTGAGACTTCACAAGAAAAGATTCAGCTTCAAAGTTAACTCTGAACAAAAGAAACTGAAGGAAACTCCTGCTTTTGATAATAGTAGTACTACTGTCATGGGTTAGCATAAGGTCATACTTTTATTTTATCTGGTTTAAATATTGTCTCTTAACCATTTACACTAACTTCTGAGCACCAGAAATAAAGATGCAGGCTGGGGCTTTGCGGTGCGGGTGTGTTTTTTTTTTTAAATACGTTATAAGTTAACAAAAGAAACCTTCCTCCTTCCCCCTCTTCTGCCTCCAGCACAACGCTACACAGAATCCAATCAATTCTTCTCCATGAGAAGAGACAAGACCACGTCCCCACCAGCAGCTGGATTCATACGGCCACACGATGCTTGTCCCTATATCCCGCCAAGGCCTCCAGCACCAGCACGCTCCCCGTGCGCACCAGGTAGCCCTTCAGAGCACGGCACTTGTGATAGCTTCCTTCTGGGCAGGAGAGGGACTCAGCTCCAGCAGCCATACCAGTGCAGGACTTCCTCTTTGCATCTTTACATTTTAAAGCTTTTAGATTCCTGGAAAGTCATTCCTAGTTTTCCAAAGTATGAGTACAGTTAAGCCTAGGAATTAAAGTCTGCTTTTAAATAGCTTCAATACAGACTGTCCAAGCCACGTACTGCCACTTCTACCACACAGCTTCAGCTGCTCCAGCTTAGGGGGGTTTTTTTGGTAATAATGCACGTTCATTATTTCTTAAGCATGCAGTGAAGCTCCTTCGGCGCTTTTCCTTTGATTAGTCTCACCTTCTATCACATTCTTTTTAACATAATCCATTAGGTTTACATAACTTTTTTTTTTCTGGGATGTGTATACCTGACTTTCTTCTGAATGTTAAATTTTTAAGTGAACCTTCAGCTATCATTGTATTTTGTATTTCATAAAGTGATTGCTGCTGGCAGCCTCAAGACATCTAGCTAAAGCAAGCAGTCAAAAATCAGAAACAAAGAGTTTCTACACTTGATCTTTTAACCTTACCAACTGTCCCAAAATGGTATCTTTCAGGCTGATCTTTCATCTACTTGAAGTTGAATTCTCTATTTCCTCAGTTTCTATATCTCAGGCTTTACAGCCTGCCCGCTGCCTTCTCTGATGTGCCCAGTGGAAATATGACAAAAAATTAAAAAGAATTGTCATGCTGCTGTACTTTGAAGCTTGGATTTTCTGTCCCCTAGGAAAATTTTTTTTTCTCCTAATAACATTCTGAAGCAACTTTAGTTTGTTTTCTTACAAGCAGCTTTTGATTTGTGGAAAAGGAATTGCATTTATAAGAAAATGACCAGAATTAGCATGTAACTAATTCCCATTTTTGTCAAGAACCACACAGAGCATTATAATGGTATTTCTAAGGGGCTACGCAGGGTCTATCTTTCACCATACAGTGGCTTCATTTGGGCCCCACATGCGACTCAGCTCAGCCTATTTTATTCCTCTTCTGAATTAAGACAAAAACTAATGAATTATAGCTACTAACTCTTCTTAATCAGTTACCGTTACTCTGTCACACTTTACCCTAACCAATACAGTATGAATGCTTTCCTGTCTGCACATCTGGAGGAGCTCAAATGCTATCAGAGAAGTCAGATGAAAGTTTCTGGACAAAAAAGGGAGAGCAGTGCACAGTTTCTAAACTGGAGTTGTTATTCCTTAAGGAGAAGCCACAGACAGCGTCCTGGGGAGGTTCGCATCAGCCAGCTCGGTGATCGTTTCTCCTACAGGATTTTTCCTCCTGTCCTCCGGGCTCTTTTCTCCAAATTCCATACGAGCACCTGACGTTAGTGCATTATTATTTCACTGTTTGGGGAGGGGGGAGCAGAGTTCCTATTTATTAATCTCCACTCTACTAAGAGGCAGAATTTTCCCTAGTTACATTTCTTTACTGTTTATTACTGGGAGATAGCCCCAGCCCACTGTTCCTTTTATAAGTATTTATTGTTATTTTTAAATGGTGACATTATATACCACATTATTTCATACCCTACTGTATAATTTTAGTTTCTTACCTATGTTCATCTATTTAATATCTATTTTCTTATTCATATTCATATGTCATACCTGATAGTCTGCCATACACATTAAGAGGTAATTTCAGAATAACGTGCTGCAGGTATGATTATATACCTATACCTATAGTTAGTGATGGCATATTTCTTTGCAGTGAAAAAAGTTATCAGAAACTGGGACTTTTTAATCTAGAGATGAAAAGACTGTGGGAGACATAATAGCTCCTCAGTATATTAAAGCATACTGTAAAGAAAAATAGGATGATTTACTTTCCATATTGATAATGCACAGTACAAGAAATAAAACACTTCTGGTGACAACAGTTTTTTATTCTTTTAAATAAAGTGAATACTCATTTCAGAGGACATTTCCAGTCCTTCACTGAAGTAAACACCTTTCTTCAAAGCATTGACTGATCTTCTCTCTCAGTCATGGATATAGACAGCTACTAATGGAAAAAAACCTGAGAGGAGCTCTGGTTCTATAGGGAATCTGAAAGGAAATGGAAAAGAGGGAAAAAAAAAAGGTAGGTCTACACTCAGATTGTTTTACAAGCAATTAAAAAAAAAAAAAAAGAGAGAGAGAGATACCACATTCATTCCCCACCAAAAGAGTGTTTCTTTTTTTTGTAGAATGCATTACGTAACTCATAAGATAGTTACAGATACACGACTTTGATCTCATTGGGTAATAAAGTGAGGCATAAACTACAAAGGTATAAAAAAGTCAGCCAGCCTCAGTAGATACGCAGCCCTATGTAATCATTATGAATCATTTAACATAGCTGGTTCATTTATTTAATTTGTCTCAAAGTAACTTAGTAAAGCACTGTAGACAAAGTTCCTCTTCTGAATTTCACTTTTATTTATTTATAATTTTATATTTATGTACACAGTGTGAAGAAAGGGTCAGGGTGAACATTTATAATTTACATGTTTTATTCATTTCTAGGCGAGTAGATCAATCTTTTACATTCAATAATCATCGTGATGATGGAGGTCCTGCAATGATTGCTTGTAAACAATCATTTTCTGAGGCTAGTCTTACTGTGGATGCTGTGGGGAGCCACTCTGACTCATTTTCTCACTTTTATTGATATTATTGTGATCTAACTTCCCCTTAGGGCTCTTTGGAAACTCTCAGCATAGACCCATAAGTACGCCCACATCTATATGTGGGTGTATACGGACATACTTGCAGCACTTCATTTAAAACCCGCTCCCGATGATTTCATTTCACAACAGAGGTTGCTTATAAGGGTATTTACTTCTTGACTAACAATTAGCTACTCCATGGTGCCTGCAAAGGGAGGGGGAGTGAGAAATCTTGACTTTGTGAAGCCTGCTTAAGTGTTAGTGAAAAGCGTATGCCTGGAGAACCTTGCTGAATGCTCTTTTTTGGGAATGGAGAGCCTCGGAGGCGTTGAGATGGACCAAAGCTCTGCCTCTCCGCTCACTAGCCAGCAGGTTGCCCTGCAGAGTGGTTTAAAATTTGTTACGAGAGATCATGCTTGCCAGGAAGTTATTTCTCATTAAAGAGATGTTTCAAAGCATCCATAAGTATACTGAATACAGTTCTGCTTCTCTCCAGTGGTTCTCTTCTTTTAAGCAACTACAATACCATTCCTTCTTCTAATTGCACAGTCAAACTACAGCTTTGATGTAGATTTTTGTAGCCTTAGAAATAGGTTTACAGATAAGAATAACAATGCTTTTTCTAGTTTTTTAATTACTTACGAAAATCAGTTTTTTTATAATCCACTGTATTTCATTCATGCAAGGTTGAAAAGCCTTTTACCAAGGTGTGATTTTTGCTTGGTTTGGTTTTGATCTACAGCAACTTTCAGAATTCATTATAGGAGCTGGGCATCTATCCGATTTTGTAAGTTTATATGTCACAAACTTATTTCTCCTACCTGAATTTCCATGAGTATAAGAATATTAGTATAGTTAAAGACATATAAATAATTACTCAAAAGCCTCTGTTTGACAGGTCTTCAGAAAAGCAGTTTTTCTTTCAAGATTTGACAAATAAGTGAGAACTGAGCATTTAGTGGTCTTCAAAATCCGAGAGTAAATTTTTCAGAAAATATTTTTTTCAAGCCATCATGAAAAATAAATACCCTTTTTCAATCCACTCTACCATTATTATTATTTTTAAGCTTATTGACTGCTAAATCTTTTTGAGAGACAGAAGCTGAAACAAACCAAAAAATATTTTCACTCCCATTGAACAGCCAAGAAAAATTGCATACTTACTGTTTAGGCTAGTGCTCAAGTATCAGAAGTTATGAGGTAATTTAATTATGGAGATATGATCACAGGGCTTATTCATTGGTTCAAATGTTCTAACATCAAAGACATATCTTTGGCAGTATTAACTAACAGCCAATAAAGCATAGGAAGAGACATTTCTCTTTAAAGAATGAGAATATGACTTTCTAGATGTGAACAAGACATAGTGGTTTGGGGATTTTTCCAGCTAAATCTAGAAGTATCAAGTCTTTATCCCTGCTCATTCAGGGAAACAAGCTAATATATGAAGGTCATTACTTAAAAAAAAAAAAAAAAAGAAAAAAGGAAAATTCATCACAAAAATCCATTTTTCCATGGTTTGTTTAGTATTCCTCTTCTGAAGTACGTGCTCCAGTACGATGCAGTAGATTACCTCTTTCTGTTAATCCCTTTCAAACATGGTCAGTGCAATTCATCTTAAACTTATTTTCAGAAATCTGTACCAGCTCCTCCAAGAATCTCGTCGAAGCCTTGTTTATGGAAATTTTTATTCAAGTGCTCAGGTTTACATATTCAGTGGGACTACCCACAGATATAACTGCTTGCATGATTGGGACCTTGTACACAAGCAGCATCATGCATCTTCCCTCTCGGGAAGAGTCAAGAGTCACTCAGAGAACATGCAAGATAGCTGCCAACTTAGTTTGATAGGAAACAGATAGGTTCAATTAGAGTCTTAATGCTATGACTCATGACCTTCAAGGTTTAATTTACCACTGGATATACAGTGCATGAGAAACATTAATAAAGCTCTTTTCATGCTAGTCAGCACCACAGACTAATGTATTTTCTATCCAAATCAGGCTTTTAACAATCCATTTCCCGTGCCCCTTCAGGAATTTCCCAATGGACAGATGAAGATGGATGAGAGAAATTCCTATTACTGCCCCTGCTTCAAATGCTGCTCTGCAGCCTGGGAAGTGCTCTGCTTACCTGTGGGTTACCGCAGACCAAGTGGTCTGTCAGCTACCTGAGGCAAATGCAGCAGAACAGCCTCAGTACCATTGCTATGGTGAGGCAAGCAGGAAAGAGATCAGCACTTGGGATTTAATTACAGAATTTGCCTGGAAGCAAACTCTCATAAGAGACTGTTAATGTTGTCCATGGACAGACATTAGGAGCAAGCTCTTGTTAGAGACAGGAGATGGACTCTGCAAGACCTTCATAAACATGATCACACACCTTCAGCTGCCCAAGCAAAGGCAGCGCACTCTTGCCTACCTGGTAACATACAGTATTTATTAGCATCCCATTTTACTGCTGTTCAGCAGTATCACCCTAGAACAGAACATCTGGATAAGCGTGATTGCAGGTAAAGACACCTCACTGTATGACTTGTTTTGAAACTCAAGCCAAAGCACAAAGACAAGGCAGCCATCATAGCATCCTGGATTACACACCTGAATGCTGGACACCACTACAGTGAGTTTTCCAGCAAATCCCTTCTTAGAGCCCGCCTTTAGTGTGATATTAGTGGCTGGGCCTACTCCTTCAGCAAACAGGTTAACCCTGCTGTGATTACTAGTAGCAAAAGCTTGAGAAATTGTCAGCTGCTGTCTCTACCTCCTCAGGGAGCTGCAAATTACTGTTACATGCAGGTGATAGATGCCTCTGCAGGAGTTACCTACCATGAAGCCCGCATTAAAAACTCATTTATATCCTTAACACTAGATGCTTTGCTGATTTGAGTGTCCTTAAATGAAAGATTAATTACCTCTCCCTTGAATATCTGATTTTTTTTCCATCAGTCTGATTACATCAGATTCCCTGGTCTACAGCACAAAACTTTATTATAGCCCAACCCCTGTATGCAACTTCATTATCATAAGAGCAATGCCAACTGTGATGTCTATGGAGCACTATTATTCAAGGTGATTCCAGCTCTCTAAGCTCATCGTTCACATTTGTTTACCATTTGGGGTCCTGGTCTGGCAACAAGGTTTATATATTTCAGGACGGAAAATGTGAGCAGCCATCAGACCCCACATAGGTTACATTCAGCTTTATGCTATCTTAAGATGGTAGGTCTATATTTTTCTTGCACCTGGTGAACGGCTACTCACATAAGAAGCGTGGGAGCTGGACAGTTACTCAGATCACAACAGCAAAAGGAAAATGATGTGCAAGAGAAAATGCATAAACTGAGGCCCTTCCTGGGATTCTCAAATGAAGGGCTGTCTGGTATACTGCTGCAGAGGCCCAGCACAGGCGTAATACCTGAGCAGAGTTGTTTTGTAGAGAAACTGTTAAATATATCCTGAACTAGAAACCTGAGGTTAGCTCAGCTTGACAGCCAGCTTGCACCACAAACTTCTGTTTCTTCCTCTAACTAGATATAGCAGAGAACCACAGGTTTTTACTGTTGAGGCTCCTCTATGTATTTAGTTCCCGCCCAAGAGAAAACACCCTCAACTCTTATGGAACAGGCATTCACCAGTGAGTCCTTGCTAAACACCCAGTTTAAGGAGTTTTCAAACAACCAAATGGATTATAAGTTTCATTACAAGCCACTCCAACTTACAACTCTGGCTGGAGCAATTCCAGCTGCAATTTCTGTGGAGCACCGTTACCCAGAGGGGTTCAGCCCAGAGAACATGACTCATAATCACTGCACGGTGGTAGTGGAAGGATCTTGTACTAGCATTTTCTATCAGGAATAGTCAAGATGCAAAGCTGGATCCCACGTCCTCAGACCCTACCATTGACTTGGAATGAGGCCAGTTCATTCAGATTGTAACTTGTAACGGGAAGGAGTGGATAGAGCTGCTGCATCTTCACTGTCTATAAAATAGGAATTTGATGGAATATCCTTAGCTGTCTACTTCTTTTAGCTCCAATTCAGTTCATAATTAACATATTCAAGTCTGGTAGGAGATGCAAAAAAAAAAACTAAAGAAATCTTCCCTTTAATCTCTCGAATTGAGCTCTACAGCCAAAAAGACTGTTTCTGTTTGAATGGTTCCATCTTTTTTGTTACTCATCAGGATTAAAATTCTATTCTATCTAAAATCATTTTTTCTGCACCAAATCACACAAGCACCTTAGCACTACTGTTCGTTTCCTGTGATAAAAGCCCCTTTCCTTGTTCCCATGGCAAACTGCAAAGGGTAATAGGTCACTGCTGGGTAATTTTGAAAAGCATGTATATGCTTAATCAATGGCTGTCCAAGTTAATGAACAGAGAACAACCCTTTAGAATGAAGACACCTACCCTTTAGCAGTCCAGGCTCCCTATCCTCCTCACTTTTTTTCCTTGCAACTCCTATTTCCTGTTGTCTAGGTGACATTTTTCTGCATTTTTCACTTGCATTGACTTATAGTCTTCCCCTCGTTGTACATCAGAACACCAAAATTTTAATACAAGGGTTTTTTTGGTTTGGTTTGGTTTTTGTTGTTGTTTTAAAGTGGTAAATCCACAGGACTGATCAAATGCAAAACTGCTTAGACCCCAGAAGTCACAGTGCTGTCCTAGGATGTGGAAAAGCTGGTAGCATAAGTGCCATAAATTAGAGTAGCCCATATGAACAGAGAGAGATGAAGTATCAAAATACACTTACTGGTGTGGACATGCTTAAAAATTTGATCATTCTAAGCCTGGGCTACCTTTTTCCTGTGACAGGTCAGCTGAAAGTAACACATTTTTGTGAAAAGTTTCCATTGTGAAGAATTAGTGGTCCTGGCAAAAACCTTAGAAAAATGGAAATGTTTGTTTTAGTGCCAAAATCCTGCCTTAATCTGTCCCTCGGTCTAGAAGTAAATCATAAAAGCCCTAAAGATGCAGAGGGGGAGGAGCAGAAGAGATCTTATTATTTTGGGAGTGCAAATTTAACAATTCAACATCAAGGGCCCCGCCTGATATTTCAAAATAAGTGGACTGGTTGTGAAAGGAATTGCTTAGCTACAGAACAAGCGCTGCCCAGCTAACAGCCAGCTTCTCCTTCTACTGTGCCTCTGGTCTGCCCTAGGACAACTCGCTGCTCAGTCATTTCTTAGACTGCCTGTGGGCACTATGAAGAGGAATAGCAGGAAGTATGCTGCTGCTCCTTCTTGCTTTGGACAGGCTATCCGGGGGCGGGAAGAACTGGATTCAGCTAAAGTGTTCTCCTCAAATCACGTCTTAAGCCTTTTGCACTTCTTGAGACCACAGTGCATGGTCAATCCAGATTTTCAAAGTTGATTGCAATTATTTTAAAGTTCTTTACTAAAGCTAAACAAAAGTTCATCATCTTGCTGAAAAATAGGCTATTTTAAAAAGTCACATTCCTTTTTTCCAATCACACAAAACAAAATGATTTGGGATTTTCCATGCTCCTTTTTCTCTTTGTGGCTTTTTTCAGCAGCAAAACTGAAAATGAAAGTGTTAAACGTGGTGGGAAAAAAAAACAGAATAAAGAGAAACCAGCACAACTTTACAGTTGTTGTTGAACTAAACGACTTCTTTTAAAGAAAAAAAAAAGGTTAATAAATAATTTCAGAGGGTTAAGGGAATTGGAGCCAGTAACTTTCCGGAGCTGACACAAGTATATCTTCTGCACGTACCTCCTGCACTCATCATAATAGAATAGTGCTAAAACTACTTTGCCTTTATAAAAGGCCTTTCCAAAGATTCACACACACCTCAAGTCCCAAACACTACTTGAAGCTGTTTTGTTTTTGTGAACTCAAGATTACAAAGTATCTTACAAGCATATCTCTAATCCAGATCCTAATGAACAACCTGCCATAAAACGGCTTGTTGAGAAGCGGCTGTAAAGGCTCTGAAATAGCAACACAACCATGATGCTAACACGAAGATGAATACTCTGCACTACAGTTCGTTTTCAGCCTGCAGGAGATGCATACGTAAGGCTGGCAAGTGCCTGCTGGTGTTGTGTAGCTGGAGCCTCCAAAGGTCACGAGTAGAAAGAGCAAGGCTTTCTAAAACAGATGCATCATTTAAGAGTGTTACGCTCAGAAATGTCTGCACCTTTCTGCACCTCCTGCTGTCATTTAGGGGAAAAAAAAAATTAGAACCGTAAAAGCTTTAAAGAAGGGAAACAAGATCAGTAAAGGTATGGAAAGGCTGCTTTAGAAGGAAGAGCTAAGTGGGCTAGGACCCTTCAGCTCAGGGTGGATATAACCAAGGTTCCCTTAGCAGAAGGCAGTAAAAGGCTATGAAATCTGGAGTTTCACCAAGACTGAGAATAGGAGTTGCTTGCACACAGTCCCTTCAGTATAAGGATTAGGGGCATCAGATTAAGCTAGCAGTTGGCAGGCTCAGAATAAGAGGAGGAGGTGGTTCTTTATAAAATTTGTAGCTAATCTATAAAAGCCCACGCCACACGATCTTGTTCATGTTAGGAGTTGTACAAAGGTTCAAGAAAAGCTGAACAGGTTCATGGGAAAGAATCAGCAGAAGATAACTAAACATACAAAACATATCTGCCTCAGGGGATCCCTGAGCTGCAAACTCTTTGAGGCTTGGAGACTGTTGGGGTACTACGTGCCTGACCTGTTCTCCTAGTGCCACACTTACTCAGCTGACGTGCTGCCATCAATCCTAGCAGGCCACCTGGATACTTATAATTTCTCTCCTGGATATATGTAGAGATGATTAACAAAACTACATGCAATGGGATGAAGTTGAAAAAAAAAAAAGGCATTTAAACCTCTGGCTGTACTTTTGCTTGATATCCAACTTTCACATTTGCGCTGAAATACAGCAGGACTTGGGTTCAACCGCTTTTGAAAATTGCATCCTGAATTTCCCATATCCTGACAAAAAATAATGATTTTTTTGATATTTCTCTCACAGTACTTGATCTATAGTGCTCTTAGAAGGGAATATGAGAAAATTACTTCTGGTCATTATTGTAAGGGATGATTAAGGTAATAGTAAAAGGACCTTGTTTCTCAAGAGCATTTGCCTCGCCCTCAAAATTTCTTCTTCTTTCCCTAGGGAACGTGTGAGTGTGTGAAATAAATACAGGGAGCTAGACATTATGCAATAGAAGGCCTACACTTCATCTTAGCTGGCTAACTAATGCATTCCTCATCTCATTGCCATTCTCCAAGATTTCTCTGAAGTACAGAAAATTGCTACCCCTAAGGCAGACTAGACCTGTACAGCTATAGCAAATGATATAAAAAACAATGGCTCTCCTAAATCAAATTTAAACCCACGTTTAAAAAACAAAACATCACGTAGCCATCCCTCCTCTCACCCACCTTCCCAGCTACGCGAGCACAGCAGAGCGGCTCTCCCACCGTTCCTGCACCCCCAGGCACGACCGGCACCTCTCCTCTGAGGGAGCACTTGAGGCGCTGCGTGTTAGTTAACTACACTGAGCTTCAAGTATTTCATGTATTTGGTAGTAATAACTTACTTGTAACATTTAAAGGATTAAACAAAAGGGCTTTAATCGTGCTGTATAACGAACTTTGAACTAGTTTTGCAGCCAATAAAGTATCGATTAAAGCACAAATAACAGAAGGAAAAAGATTTTCTCACACAAGCCAGGACCGTTTACAGATTCACAGAGGTTGATTTGGTTTATTCTTTGCTTCCCACCCCCACGTTGCACAGTATGCATCGTATACCTTGTCCCGCAAGGACAAAAAAGACAATGCATAATACCTTTATGAAAAAAGTCGTTCTTTATTAAAAACCAGATAAGCTAGAACAGCGATCATCCCAAATTATTATTTTTCATTTGCTGGGAAAGTAGATGATATTTCACATTTACATTTCTCACTGTCAGAGCAACGCTAATTTGTAGCACCTGAGAACCTGCCCCTAAAAGGTCAGTTCCCCCCAGCTCTCCTACCGTGAGGCAGCCTGGACAAATAAAATTTGAAAAAAATATTGAAAGCCACACACAGGCCACTACCTTCCTGCCCTTCTAGCCTCTTCTTGCAGCTCCCCGCAGAGTCCTCCAGCCAGGCAGACAGCAGCGGGACCGCAACGTGATTCATCCCAGACAGGGCTTGCCCAGAGAGGCGCACACACCTCCCTCCACTGTTTGCTTTGGGAAACAGATACAAGTGTCTTCCCACTCATACCCTGAGAGTCTGCAGATCTGTGATGTTGCCAGAGGCCTCTTTTCAAGCACTGCTAAACAAACAGGCATTTATTTACCAGCTGTCTCATCTGGTGCTACATCCACTCTAATAATAGTGATATTTTTGAGTTCAAACAATAGTATGCATATCTTTTTGCTAAATCACTCTCTAGGTAGAGAAAAGCTTAAGCAGTTCATGTTTCCTAAATACTAGTGAACAGTTCCCTAAAGCTGTTTCCCTGCACATGATCAGCAGCAAGAGCAGTAATGCATGCTGATGAATAAAATCAGTGCTAGAGTTAAAGAAAACCTACAAGTACTTATTCTGAGTCCAGCTGCTGACATCAGAGCTTGTCATTTTAGATGCAATAACACTTCAACATTTAGCTGAAATTTGGATTAAATAAGTTATAAATCAAGAGCAATTGAGAAGGCCAAAAGGTCTAAAGTTTAAAAAAAAAAAAAACACACTAACCAGACGACTGGTGCATCAATTATACTTTTAACCTATGTATTCCAAATCCAGCTACTTTTCCAAGAAATGCAGTCATCAGGAAACAAGCCTTTTTCTTTTTTTTTTTTTTCCAGAAGAAAAAAGCCACACAAACAAAAAAGACTAAGGCAAGTCCTAGAAATGCAGTCAGCAGCTATATTATTAGGTTACATATTTCCTTACCAATTTGTCTCAAGGCCAAACTCCATGAAAAGAATTACAAAGGAATAAGAAGTATTTTTCTTTTTTACATATATGTGAGTTTTCTGTAGCCACATGCCGATGCATGATGAGCAGTTTTTCATTTACCAACAGCTGAAACATCAAGTTATTTTATAGGCAATATGGTAAAGAAGAGATGTGAAGAGAGACTGTAAACAGCACAGTAATCTAAGTAGTAATATTTAAAAGGTCTCTGAAGAATGAAGAAACTCTGGGAAGGCAGAGATGCTTGTTTGAGTTTATAAGGTGTAGATAGTAGAGACCAAAACCACAGTCCAAATAGAGAAACTACGTAATATGATACTGAAAGAAAGACTGTTTAAAGCGGTTTAAGCTAGACATGTTTAGCATGAGCTACAGTGGCTAAATCTTTAGCCACTTAAACCGTCATTCTGGTTGTAGTATGCTGTAGTCATACTAGCTACTTCACGTTTCTGGTTTTTGTGATGAAATCTATTTACGTGCTGTGTTAGAGCTGGCACCAGAAACAACTAAGAAACTTCTGTATAAACCATAGCAAGTATTATCGCTGCATCACTTAATCCATAGGATATTGTTCTTCCATCCTTTCTGGAAACACAAAACTTCTCTTTAGGGATGTGGTTGCCTTGTTGTCAGACCACGGCTAACACTGTGACAGGGACCAGCTAAGCCAGTCTATTAAACATTCATAAATAAATTCACTTAGACTGAATCAGGCCTTCATCACCATCCCTGCACGTCCTGGACAGAGGTACGCTCTTGTGCATGTTCTGTAAGCACACAGAAACAAACTCGGAGCTGGCACAAAGCTATACAGCCGCTTTAACATGCCAATAAGCCAGACAAGCCACTTTCCAAAGCATTCAGAAATTGAGGTTTGGTATTGCAGATCCCCCATGTTTGGTTACCAGGGACAACTGAGAACATGACACTTCACGCTTCCTCTTAGGTTCCTGACAGGGAATATCTGTTTCCCTAAATTTGGGCTAGGCGTAATAGGATCAGCCCCTTGTTGGCCTTTAAACACTAGCATGCTAAACAGAACTGAGAATGAATAAAAATAGCAATGTCTCTCCATGAACATGCTGGGCTTGCAGTTGTGGAACATCTTTTTCCTTATTAATAATTAAATCTTGCTCAGCCAACCTGAGATTGTTAAAATATCTGACATTCAAGCTCCATAAACACTACTGTACAGCAATTACCTGGAACAAGTAGTCCGAGCGCCACTAATCTCACTTTCCTTTTGTGTTGGGCAGTTAGAAAACATCAAGCGAAAAGCTGAGACACAAAGCACGGGAAAGCTGTTAAGACTAGTGTGGCAATGATGCTAGGCTTAAGCATCTCTAAAGTCAAAGAACAGGAAGAGCAAAGCAGAGGCAGGCCATGGCTAAAGCATAAACCTTATTGCTGGGCTCGTTTCCCTGTCTGAGCTGTCGGGAGTGATCAAGCACCCCAGCAAAAACACAAACACGCCACAGAAAACAGAGTTCACATCTTTCTAAGCTTGCAGTGTTAAGACCCAGGACCCAAGGGTGTGACCTACTGCGATCAGCAGAGACATGTATGACAGACCTCAAGCAACATATGGATCATATTCAGGGGGTGGAAATGAAGAACAGAAGAGAAAACTAGATCCTGGGAGCAAAAATAAAGCAGCTGACAGATCATCCCACCAAATACATTATTACTGTGTGCAACATAGACTGAAATAGAATTAGATTATTAGCCACCAAACATTCCCACCCTACTAGAAAACTGGAATTGCTGAACAGAGACCTAAATAATATAACTAGTACAATACTAAATAATGGCTTACAGAAGTTCTTCTTTACTACAAACCTTTAAAATATATTTTCTAATACATAATTTATCTTAGCGACACACGTGAATTTCAGTGATGTGTTGAATTTGAGGATTTCTTTGCTTGGTTCTTCAAACTCAAAAGGCTACTATATTTGTCCTGCTGTTATAGTAAGTGAAAACATGAAGAAATTTTGCTGAGTGGAAGAGAATTTAGTATCTGTTTTACACAAAGATGGAATGTTTAGTAGTACCAATATCCAACGGGAATAATCAAAAGCATAATTTCTAGAATGAATAAAAAAATGTAGTCCAGCTAACATGAATAAATACTGAGGTAGCCAAGGTTGCAAGTGTCAAGCACTCACAATACTTCTGTTAGTCCTAATTCCTCAATACAGACATGGAAGAGAGGTGCAGATTGATGAAGTACGTTGCCCAAAGTCACAGGAGTGTTTAACGAAGGCTTTTGAATACAGCTCATCAAGACTCAAGCTACTATCTGACCCTTCTGGATGTTCCCTTTCTCTGACCAAAAAATATCTAGAGCCTATATGGAAGCCTTTAGGGCCCCCAGTGGTGCTTAAAGGCTTATTCAAAGAGCAGTGAGAGCACAGTGCAAAATTGTGTCTCTTCCAAGTGAGAGAAAGCCACTTGTGATAACCTTGTGTGATAATCCTGTCCTTTTCCCCCGTAGGAAATTAGTAGGGGGGGCACAACTTCTAACAGTTGTTTTCTCCTAGTGCTGCCTTAACATCCCACAGCTCAACTCTCCTGCCAGCACTTCAAGTCGGCAGCACTTCAGGACAGGCAGGGACACCAGTTCCCATGCTCACAGGTAGGTCGCTACCTTGCCCAGCCTTGTCTTCTCTAGAAGCAGTTAAGATTTTCTCCCCATGTTGTTTTCCCCTTGATTCCTGTTGCAAGGAGGAGTGATATTTCACATCCTGCTTCATCTGCCTTAGGTTTGATTTACAGATCTAACAGTCAGGAGAGGTGGAAGGATTTCAAAATAAGAATAGGGAGGGGATACGTTTAATGATCTGACAAAAGCTATTAAATGGTAATAGCGCATTCTTCGTACATCTGACATTGCTAGTTTTTATATAGTATTAATTGACTGAATAGGCTAGCTTAGCTGAGGCAATCTGGAGGATTTTTGCCATTATATTCCCATCTTCCACCTATGAGCTCCTTGCTTTTGAAAGGATCCGTCCTGAAAGAATCTGAAAGCTCCATGGTATCGAGGACCCAGCTTTGCATATATTGGCAGCGTCCAATGCTTGGATGCCTCTGTAATAGCTTTTGAGTATAATGTTTGTCCCAGTGGGAACAAAGTAAATTGTAGCTGTTGCTCGAGATGTTGGAGTACTTCTGGTAAAAGTTATAGTGAGCTACACTGAAGAGTAAAACCTGACAGAAAAAAATGAAGCAAAATGAGCCCATTATCTCAAGTAAAGAAGCCTGATTTCTCTCAGGCTTCTGTTCAAATCCAAAACAGACAGCAGGTGACTACAAACAACTTCTAAACTAGTACTGCCATCCTCAGCCTTAGGATTTACACAGTAATTTTCATTTTCAAAGCACTTCATACACATTAAAGCAGTTAAACCTCACAGCACTGTGTGAACAGAGATCATTACAGTCATTCACTTTACCCCAACAAGAGTAGAGGGTTCCCCCCGCCACACACAGGCCCCAGCTGGTGACTAGCTTCATGCTGGTCTCATGTGCAGCAGCAGAAGGAAGGAAGGGAGAGGCTTTGCTGCGGCGTGACCCCTCACACGGCAGGCACGGCACGGGCTCCTTCCCAGCCCCCTGCACACACCGCAGGCTGCACAGCTGCGCCGAAAGGCTCTGGAGAGACCTGCTCCCCAGGTGCTGGAGCTACAGCTTCTAAGGTACGAACAGCAAGGCACATCCAGCAGGTCTGGGCTGGCAGAATTAACAACATGGGTGTAAGCAGAGTCGGGACGGAATTACATCTCCACCTCTTGGAAAGCCCTTGGGACACCGGTGCGTTCTCACCGCGCCTGGCTCAGGTAATTGGCAGCGAGGAGATGAATTCAGAGGGCAAGATGAGTCGCACATCCAAGACCGGTTCTGCTCTGCAGAGATCTCTGTGCCAACCAATCCCTTCAACTGCACCTGCACAGAGCCTCCCCCGTGGCAGTCCTGCATTGGCGCCTCGGCACCACTTCCCGCTAAGCAAACCATGGTAGCCTACGGGCAGCAACCTGCAAATGGCTTGCCCACTACGGGCAGCAACCTGCAAATGGCTTGCCCACTATCTGCATGCATGCTTGGGCTGCCTCGAAACTAAGCCCTTTTTGCAAGCATAGTCTTTGCCAGCAAACATTCACCTCCCAGTTTGGGATCAGAACGTAGCTCATACTACATCAGCACCCACAGCTTTATGTTTGTGACAGACTCTACGTTCTTACCTTGGCTCCTTCCGAGACAGCAAAGCCTCGAGTCCTGCTCCTGGTTCTGCCAGTGACTTTTACGTGTGCAGTTGAGCACGCCTTGCAACAAGCTTCTGCCAGTTCCTCTGGTAAACGCACTGCTCAAAACCACAGTGCTGCAAGCCTACACGGAAGAGAACAGGTCACGCTGTGGTACCCAGAACAGTGCACCTTCGCCCAGCTCACCAGCATCTTGTGGCAGCAAGTTACATTACAAGGGTTAAGTGCCACATCAGCAATAGGAAGGGATGTGTTTCTGAGAAAAATAAGTATTCCTTTCCAGTGCCTGTTTGAGAACAGCTTACAGTATTTAAAAAAAAAAAAAAAAAAGGCCTGTATCACTAAAGCTGTAAGCTAGCAAGGTAAGACAGCAAAAAAGCAGGTTTATAATTAATCAGAAGTTTCAGGGGGTTTAAATCTCACTTCAAGTTTAAAATGATCTTTTTCCTTATAGAATTCCCGTTAAGCCAAACGCCCACCCAGATCCACAGAAAGAGATGTTAACAATTATTCCAAGCACCTTCCAAGGCCTGCTAAAGGCCTTCATCTAGAAAGCAGAGCTCTCCATTGAGTTTGAAACTGTTTGCGAGATCAGTGCCTCAAACAAAACTGACGAGCATTTTAAGATGAAATTTTATTTTGTTAGAAAAATTCAGAACTGATCTTCTTACGATGTGGGCAGCAACTGCTTCCTTTCCCCTTTCTCGTCTGTTCCCTTTCTTCTTTCTGTGATGGGGGGGGACAGGGCTAATTCTTTCCCTTCTTTTGCTCTTGCGTAACCAATAGCAACTCCAGGTGCCCTACAAAGCTAGGCTGAAATAACAGTTAATACAAAGAACTGAGGCACCAAACTGAAAAGCAGAAGAGAAGAATGTTTAACACTACATCTTGTCGAAAGCAAAACAGACTGATCTTCAGGATCTTCCTCTGCAACATTTCTAACTGCAATGAAATACCTTCATTAGTGTAAGACATTGATCTAACAATCTGAATAAGATGCTACCATCTCTTGAATCCTAGTAACTGAACTACCCTAGCATAAAAATTTATGGTTAAGGTTGGTATTCATAGGGAGTCTTAATACTTGTTACACTGTTTCTAGAACTCCAGTACGTGCTTGTAAATTGAAGGTAAATTAAAACCTAAAAGATGCAGTGGGCTGCAAAGGATTACTCCCGTTTTGAATCTAGTTCAATTTCTACACTCAGTGGACCAGCAAAGGCTTGCAAAAGACAACATGCAGACACCGGATAGAGATTACCAATTCCTTGATGTATGAATGCCTGAGCTTTATTTCAGTGCACAGTGGCACAGATATCAAAAAAAATACTATTACTGAATTCTGTATAAGGTAATTTAAACTCATGGGAAGCATGCATTTAGGAGATAAATAGCATGAAGTGTATGTGAAAAGAAATGATACAAAAGAAAAACCTGATTGCTCATACTCACAATTTACTTCCCTCAGAGATTTTGTGTCTGCTTAACACTTATTCACCAGCTGCAGATTCATGATGGAAGATTGTCATTAATAGCACATCAAGAGAGGAAGGCTTCTCCTCTTTCCGTTAGCCTCATGATATTCCATTCTGTTGTCCATTGTGCATCTGCATGTCTTATTTTTTGGCAGTACTCAAAGGTCTTATCTGTGGCACTGAAGAGACCTGTTCCAGATTGATAAGACATTTGTGATTTTACTATGGGTGAAAATTTTAAAGGAAAGAGTCTGGATTTCTATTTTTTCCCCCCCTCAAAGGGTAGCAGGAAGGAGGGGAGATTTTGCTTTAACACTGAGAATTGCTTCACTCCAAACACACCTTTCCACTAATATTCTCAGCACAGCAATAAACTAGTCTTCTAATTTCTCATCTCTCCCTTCCAAAACTACAAAAAGTGTAGTAAAAGCATACTTAAACTCTGCCTTCTGAAGCTAACATCATTTTCTTGAGTTATACTTAGGACAACAAAGTTAAACAGACTACTTTGGGGAAGGGACCCAGCAATCAAAGTTTTTCCAGCTGCTCCATCTCTATTAAGCGAGTGTAGTCCCGTTTTAGTCACCGTGGGAATCACAGACACAGTAATCTGGCAGGGAGAGCTACATGCCAATTAAACCACAACACAAGTCCATGACATTCCAGGAAGGCAGACCCACTAAAACGAGGTAAAAAATAGAGCCAGTTTTCCCTCAAAATACCTTTTGTTTAGAAGAAGTTTCAGTAGTAACACGTTTACAGTATTTTAAAAGTCTGCCAAATGACTCAGTTTGGCTGATGCTTTGGAAACCGAAGACAAATTAGTTTTTGCTGAAGCTTCAAACTAAAAATTTGAGTTTGGTTTTGCTTCAGATATTCACAGTTCCATTCATTTTTTGGCAAAAAGCACTCTTTGAAACTGTCTTTGATTGAATAGGTATATTTGGATTTTGGTGTTGCACTTTTACCTGGAGAAGGAGAGCAGGGAGGGAGAACATAGTATTGTAGTATACACACACGTGTGTGTATAAGTTATTATATTAATCAGATGCTCCCATTAAAAACACTGGTATTTTCTGACTAGCTATAGTAAGAGTTGCTGTATGAATTCACAGTTTGCTGCAAGCACAGCTAAATTCTTATATTCCTACGCAGGCCAATCCTTTTCCAGTAGTCAATGGAGTAGCGCGTTTATATGAAAACTTACCTGACCAGAAGGGAATACTTCAAAAAGAAAAGCTGTTAGCTTTGGTTTGAACTGTAACACCTGCAATGATTAACGTCTGGTTGTGATTGTTCAGGAAGCCTTATACTACGAGGTAGACAAACAAAGGCCTAATTACAAGTTCTGTCCCGTTTGAACTAAAACCCCTCTCCACAAGCTCACCATGCGATCCTATTCGTTTCCCTTGCAGCTTTTGTTTCCTGCCCAAATATCCACATTAATCATTTTCCTTCAAACAAAAACAAACAAAGCCACACACACATTACGAAGCTCACCACAAAGCAAAGCCTCTCAGAAGTGTTCCCAATGGCATTTCATTCTCCAGATAGATTCAACAAATCAACATAAATCCCCAAATCCGTCAGGCTATGCCCTGCGAAACGGACTGCACAAAAGGCAACCTAGGGCAGACATACAAAACACTCGCTGAAAGTACTTGTGCAAGTATATTTCAAGGAGACACGACGCAGCTCTCGATCTTACCCACATTCTTTGAGCGCTCTCAACCTATGAGAATTGAAGAATAAGTTAAGCTAGTACACGAGCTTAAGATGAAATCAGCTATGACACTATATAGTCTGCAAAGAGCTATCATTCTAGCTAGTATATAATTAAGATTATTTTGTTGGAAAGATTTTTTTGAGCCAAGATGAAATTTTGGCCTTCCAAGCACACCTGGTTACAACAACTGAATGCATTTATGAAATCATTCCCATTGCTAATAAAAGGACTAACATTGGAAGGTAGGCAGAGAGTAAGTTTTACATACACTGTTTTTAACCATCCGTGGTTGATGGAGTCATGAATTACATGTTCCTCCTGTTCTTTAGCAGCCCAAGCAACATAACGCATGTTTTCTGAAGGGCAGAGGATGTTTGTCTCAAAGGGTGACTGAAGCTAAAGAGGCTCTAAGCATACGTGCTCAGCAGTAGCATTATTCAAATGTCAAGAAGAAACTGAGTATTGGGGACATTAGTGCTTTTTCAGTGTCCAAGATGCTATAGATTGCAGAGGTATCAAAATCATTTTTTTTTACCTATAGGTCAGGTCTAAGACATTTTGG
Organism: Struthio camelus; assembly: GCF_040807025.1. Taxonomy (NCBI): domain Eukaryota; kingdom Metazoa; phylum Chordata; class Aves; order Struthioniformes; family Struthionidae; genus Struthio; species Struthio camelus. Next base: position 6,867,003 of record NC_090948.1, read on the forward strand.
CAGCACAACCTGGGAAGCCAGCCCTGCTGCTGCTTGGTAGAGAGACAAAGACCTTCTGTCTGCAGCACAGCCCATCTGGCACTTTCCACAAGCACTGAATTCACTTGTCCAACACAAATAAGTGAATAAACCCTGTGTGTTTAATACTTCACAGAATTTCATTTTAAAGAGAACTGAAAAAATAGGAAGGAAGGGATCCGTCTGACTATTTGTATAATAACAGTCTGTGCACTGTTCTTGGTTAAGGCTAATTTCATGCATCAAAATCATTATTTGCATACTTTGCTGATTAGCAGCGGAAGAAACACTAACTCATACAAATTGAAACTAAGTAAATGAATATGGGTATTCTATCTCCAGAAAACAGAATAAATTCAAGTGGTTTATTCAGATGAACACCATTATTCTGGCAATCACACTTCAATGCCTGAATACTGCTATTCGGGAAGAAACGCACATACATCTTGGTCATCAAGCCAGGGTTTCTTTAGCTAATGAAAAGCTAGTAGTAAGCAAATGATCTGTGAATTCAGCTCCAGAAATGAACTGTGCAAGGATGAGGTGGTCTAGTTTGAGAAAGGATTTAGTCATGGTATACAATAGCTCCAAACTTTAATTCCCTTTCATTCAGTGTTTAGTAGCATTGAGGCATAACAAGTTGTTTAAGGTCTCTAAATGTCATATGATAGCTTTATTGCTAAATTTAGGGGTTTTGTTGTTGTTTGTTTGTTTGAAGTTCCAGTTATTTAAATCAGATTGCCAGGCAATAATCCTTCCTTCCTATTCCTTAAAGGATGAAAAATTCCAGCTATATGGCTTTCAGGAAAGGATTGGAATATGATCACTAAAAGCTGCACAGCAGAGAGCAAATAAGAAAGAAGTATTCTTTTTACACTTAGTAACTTAAATCAGGACTTCTTTAATTTTGTGCCCTGGCAAAACTACTGTAAGCTGCCTCCATTAAAGTGCAGGAGCAAAGTACAGACAGCCTCTCTCTGTAGAAACTCTACCTGCTAGACATTTGCCCTGCAGACCAGGCTTGTATCTGCAATTACATCCCAAGAATCTGCTGTAAAATCTACTCACATATATATAACACTATTTCCACAAATCATTGAAACACCACACAGAAGGCAAAGCTAACATTGGCCTAGTTGGGAGGCTGCACTTCTTTATTGGATTAGATTATCTTCCAGGATAACAGAATAACACTCTAGTAACAGTAGTGAAAATACTCTGGGGCATCCCAGCAGGACTCAAAGCTTAGAGGCCCGTAGTTAATAGCCTTAACATACACGGCTTTACAAGTTTTCCTGAATCAGAAGCATACTATAGTATTACAAGGATGTTCCACACTGTTTTGTGCGAGCAGATAAGGGCATCCTACCGCCAACCCTTTGTGATAGTCAAGCAACAACATGAGAGAACAGGTAAAGTCAGCTTATTAGGCCCTTGAAAAATGTTCAGGATGAAATCAAGGGTAACATTCTGGTTGGGTAGGGAAAAGTTACATACATGAAAGCTACAAAAGCCATAAGACACCACAAAAACAAACATACATCAAGTTTATGCCGAGTTTCTTCAGAGATCACTGTTTTGCCTCAAGTTAGCAAAATCCTTCTATCACACACTGTGCAACTGGCAGTTTAACTGATGTAGTTTGCATATCTCAGGCTGTTTCGTAGGCATGAGAATAGTACGTTCCTTCTGTATTATTACTAAATCAGTGCTTTGTAGCATTTTTTTTTTGTATGATTCTATTTTCCTTCCTCTCACTCCCTTTGACTCTATCCATGTGGCCTTGTAATCACGACCATTAAGAAGCAATAATATTTAAAACTTTCCAGAGAAAAAGAAAAGAATTAGAATCTTAGTTAAAGCTCCTCTACGCTTTGCATTCGTTACTTATAATATAATACAGGGTCAACTAAGATTTTAGTCCTCATCCATCTTCTATAATGAGGATGCAGTTTACTTGATAGCAGAAGAGCTGAAAGTAGCACGTTTGTAGCGCATACATCCAAGCAATCTACCACTGCTTCTCATGGTATAGAAAGTGAGAAAAGTTTATGCATTACTAGACCCTTCAATCAAAAAATAGCTATCACGGACTTGGTGAGTTTGGAGATACTTAATTCAAAATAGTCATTTTGAAGGCCCCAACGACAGCCTTGTCACAAGGCTCCATCTTTCATTGCAGGTCTCTCACTGATCTCTTTTCGCGAGCTTCACTTGCAAGTTTGAGGTAGTTCTGTATCATCTTTCTTAGATCCCTGAGGCCCCAGAGAGGTCATGCTGAGCCTATTCCTATTTTATTTATGTCAGGGGATTTCATGCAACACATAACGCAGAGCTCAGCACATAACACATCAAAATCCAAGGTACTGGGCAGATCACGGCATTGACAGCATTCCTGGCCCTGCTTTTAGTTTGCCCTTTAACAATGGCCAGGTTACTTAATCTCTTTGATTGCACCCCAGCTCTGCCAGTGCTCTGCAGCAAAAAGCCACCCAACCTCAGCATGGTCAGACCCATGGTCCCTGTGTTGGGCCTTCTGTGAAACAGGCTCTTATCACTTGTTTTTAAAAGTTTCATGTTCTCTCACTTCTGATTGCAGCTTTCACAAGAGCTTTAAGGAGTTGTAGCTATAAATCCCAAACAGATTTCACAAGAAGTTGGGCAAGTCTGTTCTTTAAATCTCTTCAGAAATCCCAGGCTGCATTTTATTTTACGTTGTTTCCACTATTCCGCTTAATTTTCTGTTACTGAAGCCATCCTTAGCAGGAGTTTTTCTGATCTTACATAGCTATCTGCATGAGGCTTATGAAAAGTTATGTTAAGTACAGCTCTCAAGGTTAAATATGCAAAGCTTGCAAACTCCATGCATATGGTAGTGTCTGGAGTGCTTTTATACGGGAAGGTGGAGGAACCAAGCACACGCTAGACAGTAAGTACTTTCCATTTAAATGAAGTTCCATAAAATGTAAGACAATACCACAGTATGACAACACAGTTCCTCACCTCCTGCTCGGTTAAACACCAGTTTTAAAAGGCTGCAGCATGCAAGTTCCCAGGAATCTCAGCCATTCCAGAAACAAAAATTACTTTGTAACCAAAATCCTGATGTTTTGTTCATTTCCCAGGACAAAAGCCCTTTACCGTGCAGAAGTGGAGGCTTTGGACAGTAGGTGGGCTGGGTATCCAGACCCAGGACTCAGTCACAGTATCCTCTGCAACAGCAGCCCTGACAAACAGCAGACGCTCTTGGCTTCCCAGTGACAAGCGCTGCTAGCAGAAGAGGCCAAGTGTCACCGTGTTCTTGGTGCTGGCTCTGTCATTGGCATGTCAGGTGCCCTCAGACGGCTTTGTGCTGCCCCTTCCTTCCCCCCACCACTTCCTAATGGGCACGTTGCCCGTCTTGTCTATAAATCATAAATGCTTCAGGGCAAGTATTTTTCTTACTGCCTAGTTGTACTAGCAGAGATCTCAGCTGGGATCTCCAGGCCCATAACTTATAATTCTCTGGCTGCTTTTTTTCCTGCCTGAAGCGTATTTTCCTCAGATAGTGAATGCCTCAGAACACAAATCTGGAAATCTCGATATTACTTTATTGCAAATCTGTTCATGCTTCTAGTCCTTCCCTCTTACAGTAGCTGCATAATGAAACTACAAAGCAAGAATCTTTCACAATAAAATCTGATGTAGGCATGCCTAGAGTATGAAATCAGAGGGACTCAGTGATGGGAAAAGCTGCCATCAATCATGGGTGGCAGGTTGCTCCCCTTGACAGCAGTTAGAGGTAGAGAGATTCAGTAATGCAAAAAAGCTGCAACAAAAATCCACAAAGAAACATTACGATGCCAGTCACTACATATTTAGTATGACAATTTACCTGCATATCAAATGTAAGAGTGCTAGTGCTGTGTACGGGGAAAAAAGGTGGAAGTCAGCAAGCTGCAGCTGTTTACATTAGAGAGTCTTACACTTGATTTAACTGTCTGGTCAGTCATCTAGGCCTTCTCCTCCCTCCCCATCCATAACCCGGGGAGACAGGCACAACCAGAGGACATTTCGTCCCACTTCGTCTTTGGATGGGAGAAAATGACTGCTTAAGGGTCTGTTGTTTTCCATTGTCTGTAGAGATAACTCGGGTTAGATGCCTGACTTTAAAATGGCTTTTTCAAAGAAAGAAGGTTTCATCCAGAAATCACGCTGTTGTTTAAAAGGCTTTAATACCAGGTAAGACACTTCTGGAATTTTTACTTAGTACATAAGCACAATGGTTAACATAAGCTTTATAAAATAACACAGGTGAATAGGAGAATTGAGATGCACTCCTCTGCCTTCCCTTCTCTCTGCACCCCTTAAAAATAAGGGATCCCCAATATAGCTAGCTTTTTCTCTAGGAGAAGTCTTGGGTCACACTTTTTAATTGACGTTCATAAAAATCTTGCATAGCATTGCCTGCCCCCTCGCTTTTTTCCAAAGAGCACACATACGCAGTGTAACAAATTGCACTAACTACTCAAATTCCACTAGTTCTCCTCAAACAAAAAGCCAGCTTATAAACTTTCAAAACCTTCTTTCATTCAGAGCAGAGGCAACAATAAAAGTTTATTTAATTTAAATTCCAATTGTTGGAGCGATATAAAATAAGCACTCAGACATTGTAGCTTCAATAGAGAACTAGTCTGGTTCAATAACAATGTCTGCAGATTTAACTTTCATTAAAATCCCAATCTTTTTAACAAGCCAAAATAAACCCTAGCACAAAACAATAACATTTACCATAGAATTGTTAGAAAGCAGACTCTAAATAGCATATTTAATTCTAATTTAATCAAACGATTAATTCTGAATACAAAGCCTAACAAAAAACAGCCAAATGGCTAACAAAAGCCCCCAATGGCCTGTGTGCGTAATACTGCAGAAATATTTGATTGCTTCATATTCATATCTAAAAAGTATCTTGTAAATTCAAAGTCTTTTTGTTGAGAGATATAAATTGCTTATAAAACGTGCATGTCTACAGACAAAAGTCACAACCATAGATAATTATGCACTTTTTCCTCTCAAAGGATCTCTACATCCTATATTTGGGGACTCATTTTTCTTTCTTTCAATGGGATGAAAATATATTGGAAAAGGTCTGGGTTTACGGGAAAAGAAGGTTGTTTTTATTTCCAGTAAATGTTCTTAGAGCTTGCTGGCACTGTAGGAAATCTCTGGAAGTAAACTCCACAGAAAGTTTAGGTTAGCACCAGGAAGAAATAAAAGTCAGCACAAAAAAGTTATACAGATGAGGAGGACCTAGTCTAAAGCACTACATCTCAGTTAAAACTTATCTACCAATATATGCAGCACACATCCATTTTCAGATGCATCTGATCACTTCATTTTTTCCACCTTTTTTTACATGCAGATCTGAAGCACTGATCTAATGAAAATAGAGCCTTATGTCATGCTGTTATAATCAAATAAAAATTAACCACCCATCTTCACAAAGTAAAAAAAATTTGTTTTGAAAATCCATTTACTCCTCTCTATGAAAACAAAGAAAAACTGATTTATCCAATAGCTTCCCAGTTTGCATACTGATTTATAGATTATATAAGCCTGAGCACTTTGATTTAAAAAAACAGAAACAGTTAGCTGATGTTATATCCAGCGTGGGTGCATATAACCCTACCAGCGTGGTCACTCCAGATACAAGTCGGTCTTATAGACTTGTTTACCACAGAAGCCAAGTAAAAGAAACATCTACAATTATATTATAGGAAGTTTTGTTTAATGGAGGAATGAAATTTGCTTTTTATGGCTGTTTATAATATTTGTGATGCATATAATATGGTATGACCTTCAAAAGTAATAAAATTTGTGTTTTCATGTCATCAGACACGCATTAGCATGCTGCAATTTGCTAAGGCAGGCCATCACTCCACCCTATAAAGTAATAAATTTGTCTGACTTATTTCCCTGAAGCATACTGACTACCAGCCCACACTTGGGACCGTACAAACTGTAATTGCTCTCTAAAAACAAGACTTCTGCAAGGGCAACTTTGTCAGGCTAATGGCTTGACAAAATCCATCACTGTCCTTTAGTTGTTTGGAGATAGCATTAAGTCAAATCCAGCAAGTTGCAGCTTGTTACTCCAGTACAACCTTTACAATAACAAAGAACAGCATTTCTGTTCATTCTGTGTATAAAATATACAGAGCAAAACTGCCTAGTGCTATGATTGCACTGATGACAATAAGCTTATACTGATAGTTGAAAAGTGTCACAAATAAATTCAAATTTCACAATACTAAAAAAAAATTATTTATAACTTCTTGGCCTAGAGTAACATTGTTAAGCTTGATAAAAGTTATACTGCAATTACAAAATGCAGCATCTCCATTCGATTAAGACTCTCCAGTCAAGTTTTATACCAGTTAAGCCCGACAGCTAGATAGTGTTGCTTGCATTTAATAGAGTAGACCATGACTGAATCAGGATCTTAATGCGTTAGAACACACAATTTCTGGCTTATAGCCAAATTTATACAAAGTCATGCTTTGTACACAGTTACTTATTTAGCCATGGATGAACTGCAGTATATTCTTATCTTTTTACCTAAGAACTGAACAAATAAAAGAAAAGCCTAGAATTAATTCACCACTCAGCAAAATAAACTAAATATCGTATCTACTGGACAATAAAGCTGGACATGGCTTATTATCAGGGCTGAGGAAGTATTAGAAAAATATAATCTCTGCAAATGTGATTTCAAGACATGAGTATCTCATAATGACCACATACCAATGAAAAGGAACCATCACTATGCAAACAAAAAGATGAATCATCTAAAGGACTAGATCACAGGTGAAAGAGAAACATACAGAGTTCACCAATACTCCCAACTCTCAAGTGGTTTGAGGTGATCCAAAACGGCTCCCTATCCCGTAGATGAAAAGGTTTTAAATACTGAATACCATCAAAAGGGTGACATTCTCAGATGAACTCAAAGATGCCTTAATTTCAGACCTTAGAGTGAAAATGTAATCAGAGCTGCAGCTCTCTAAGTCCTCCAAAAGCAGAAAGGAAAAAAAAAAAAAAGTCAAACATGTATGCTTTAAGCATCGTCTGAGTTGAACAGAATCCAGAAAACCCCTAAATGGAGAGATATAGTGACATGGAATAGCTGTTCACCCCCGAGACAAAGTGCTACTGAATAATCCCTAAACTTTTCAATCCCAAGAGCCAAAAGTTGCCTTGAAGAGATTAAGCTTGGATGGTAAGCATATTCTGTTTTCTTGGGGGTGGGATGGTCTTTGAATGCAATCTCTTTTTCCGACTTAATTTATAATGTTCTAGTCAAGAGTTTTAACTAATCAGTTTAAACTCCATTTTAGTACAAGCTTTTCCCCCCTCCTTTTTAGCTTGTATAGCATCAAAAAAGAGATTGCACCATGCAAATAAATGAGATACCTCTTCTGCATGCCGTGAATGTACTTAGCTTCAGGGTGTACAGCTTACTCTTTGGGATCATCTACAGCAGAGGACAAGTGTGAAAGCCCCAGAAGAGAGGTTGTTTCTCCTGTCAAGCTGCCAGGAATTGTTCAATAGCTAATATGATGAGATGCCGGATCCCATAGGTTTTCCTTGGGGACAGTAAAAGCTGGTGCCTTTCTAATACAAATTTCAGGCAGCCGACAATTTGACTGCGCTTGCCAGAACAACACGTAAATAAGAGCTGAACACAGCAGACTTCGAAGGCACAACACCTTCAGAGGTAGCTGTGCTAGTATCGAGGTCCGCACAGAAAGGTTGCTTGCTAAACTTGCTTGAAAGCTAAGAATCCCTCATCTGAGAAAACTGTTTTCAACACTTTCTATGGGGTGCAGGAATCATCTCAATAAGAGACAAGAGCCAAGTCCAGAAACAGCCTGGCTCAATTGGCACCATTCAGTACGGGACAACAGTGATAAATTAGCGAGGGTGGAGAGTAACCTAATGTTTTGTTGGAAATCTCCCCCAAAAACCCATGTAATTGACATAGTCTGTGCATCTTGTTAGGCTCCCAGAACAGCAGCAGAGACAGGTGAAACGTCTGACAGTTTGGCACGTTGTTCCTGGAAGTGGCTCTTTATACTTCTGAGTTACTTGGTTATTGACCTCTAATCATCTGTAACCATAGCAAAAGATTAAAAATAAATTATGGTTAGTGTTGTTTCAGCAAGTGGACAAACAATGGCTAAACAGAAAAATCTGACTAATTAACAGTGAATTTTGAACTCTTTCTATTGCTCCATTTAAAAGGGTTACTGATGCCTCACTGAGATTTACTACTTAAAAAAAAAAAAAAAATGCACCCATCCACTGGCACCTTTCCTACCTTGCGATTTTTAAAACATGAGGAAACCCAGAAGGATTTTAAGCCTGGAGAGCCTTTACAACATTTTGCATAGTTAGATTACTTTCAAGTTCAAAATACTTTGAATAGCTCTGCTTTAAGAAACAAATGGCATTTCTTACAAGAACTGTTTCGTCCCCAAGCGCCTTTTTAGATTCTTACCAGCTCTGATTTAGCCAGGGAGAGGGCAGAGGAGCTAACCTATCTGGTAAGACCGAAGTGCCCTCCCTAACCTAACTCAAAAAGTTGCTATTCCCTCTTTCGTTTGATAAACTAAAGTCTCAACTCTTTTAGGTAATTTCACCTCATTACCTAGTGCCAGAGAAACAAGAAAGGCCAAATCGTATTCTGAGAGAAAAAGTGTTTCCAGCTTATTTTAATAAGGATAGTTAACTGAAGTACTAAACACAACCAGTAACTGGTCTGTTACTGGACTTCTCATCTGCCAGGGCCGCTGTCTGCAAAGACTTGGCTCATGAAACCCTTAAGTACCGGGCTGACAAAAGTGCTAATGGCATTTGCTTCCTCAAATCTCTCAAATCACACAGAAAATGTTAAAGATAACAGATTCAGGGATAAACAACAGAACGGACGGCAAGTGTCTGCAGACTGGAAGTCACTATGCTCCGAGATCAGACCTTGACAGGCTGTAGAATATAGTTTGCAAATGGAAGTGTACATCATCATGCGGGTAAACAATAACACAACATCAGGACCATAGGAAATGTGACTATTTCAGTATAAAAAGAGCTCGGTATTACATTGCTCTGACGAGCTGTCTTTGTCATTTACCCCAGTGGGAGAGATCTTTGCTTTATACTATAACTAGATGTACTGTAACCTGTTAACTTCATCAAACAACTAACAATTCATGCTCTGTATAATAGTCTTATTCGTCTGGAACAAGGAAAATGTAGTGACAAGCTAACAGGTTTCTTTTCACACATTGTGTGACTTTAAATGTCACAACAAGAAAAACTTTCAAGATTCCAGCAAAAGCTCTGAAACAGGCATACACCATCCACAGGCAGCACTGCAATATTAGTTGGTGACCTTGTGCTTGTTCCTTCATAGATTAATTGAGTAACCACAAGAGGCATGCATCTTCTCCCCCGCCGCCCCAGAAATGTATAGACTTTTAAGTGCATAAAGAGTGAAAACAAGAACTTTGAGAACTTGCTGCAAAAATGATCAACTGCTCAATCTTATAGCATTGCACTTAATATCAGCTCAATATTCTCTCATTCAAAAATTCTTAAGAGATGTCAATATTCTCTTACAAGTCACCAAAATTGCCTGAAGCTCAAGACAGCAGGAGGTGAGAACTTCGGGGGGGGGGGTGGGGGGGGGGGGAGGTTGCACAAGCAGAAACAAGAAGTAGAACAAGATCTCTGCTGATACTAATATAAATTTGAGACACTACTAGTAGTTCAGCACATACAAAGTTTTAGAACAGGTAACCATAGACTGATGCTCTGCCATGTTTATTTGACAGTTGTTTTGAGGGCCGGGTTTAAATTTTTAAGCAGCAGATCCTTAGACACTTAAGCCTATGGGAAGCTGCCAAGAACCACAGCTGGCGTTGAACTAAGTTTTAAATGTTTTGTTACCCTGACTTTTTGGAGAAACAGTCTCTCAATCTGTGTGATGTTGCTGTAATTGCAGGCAGGGCGCTCAAAGCAGAATGTACTTGATAACCCAGCAGGTCTGCCAGAACAGCGCTCTCCCTGGGCATCCTTTCAACCCTGGAACTGTTTCATTTGCTAGACTCCAAATTCGTTATTTTTCCAGATATTTTATAAGAAAGTTTATAAATTGGGCAGAGAAAGTGAAACAGATGCGAGCTCAGAGGTTGATGTCTGTGTCTGATTAAAATTGTATTAAATATGGTCATATGAAATACAAACTTGATATAGAGAAAATAAAATCAAAATGAGCAAAATAATGTTGGGTATAAGAAAGGTCCTTTTTCAGGAAAGAGGAGGAAAGAAACAACCTCAGCTGCAAGGAAGAGGGATAGCTCTACCATTTTGGAATGCCAGAGCAATTTATTTGAAAAGGACTTCCTCAAGGACAGGTAAAGGCAAATGAGTAACACTAGATTTGTTAGCCCTTCTGTAATGGATTGTTTCTCCCCCATCTAAAGATTTCATTTCTCCTTAAAAAAAAAAAAGGAGGCAAAGCTAGGCAGAAAAAAATTTTTAATCTTTTGACATCTTCGCTTATGCTTATACTATAACAACAAAACAACAGTCCAACATCTAGATAAGTCTCACTACTCATGTCATATTCAGCCAATTTAACCACACAAAGGAAAAATAAAGAGAGAAAAGCTTCTCTTGGAAGCTTGTTCTATTGGGAAGAAGCCAACTTTTATTAATATTATCATCACGAAAGAAGTCTGCATGCTGGTCCATACCTATGACCAGCCACATCCCTAGGTACAGAAAACTAGCAGATATATAAAAAAATATGAGCAGAGCCATGTGGGTTTACTTTGCAAAGATTTATGGTATTTTAAGATTAGATGATAAAAAAACCACACAAACACACACAAACTCAACCATGAACAACGGGTATAATTTTTTCAGAGATCTCAGGCTCAAGTTAAGTTTTTTACTTCTACAAAAGTACACCACCTATGAACCCAGGTACCGCTTCTCCCACTGAAGACACCAGGACCATAAGGAAATTTGACTGCAGAGGAAACAGCATCAGTTCTGGCCAGGTGCCAAACCTGCGAGCAGGAAACTAGTTTTATTTTTGCATCTTTATATTTTAGTTTTTAGCAAACTGTGACCAAAAGGCAAGTTCTGTCACACTCAACACTGTGGTACAATTAATTTACAAGACCAGGTAAGATATAGTTTTAATTGAAGTCTTCAGTAAGTCTCATAACTAGTCTCTGCTAAGCCCAGTGTTCAATATAGCTTTGCCGTCCTTCACCTCTGAAGGCTCTCATCTTTTCCCAGCCCTGCTGGACCAAAACATTTGCTTTCCTGACCCTAAGCAGGGCTCTCTGAGTTCCAGGAGGCATTGCCACAGCCTCATTCCAGGCAATTAATTTGAACTATAGCAGGTGCATAATGTACTCGCAGCCTTATTTCACACACTCCGATGAAGCTGTTCCAGCAGCAACCTTGATTGTTTCTTTGGTGTCCAAGCCAATGCAATGGCACCAGAAACACTGGTTTCCATCTTCCATCAGCAAAAGCAAATGGTAGCAGGGAGAACCAATTACATTTATTACTACAAACGTCTCCTTTGTCCACCTACTAAATTCTCTTGTACAACTTCAGTGACCATTCAGCATTCTTTGACTGAAAAGCTTTCGATTCTTTCGACGCATTAGCTGCCCTTCATTGACCAGACACACTCTGCTGGTCACCATCGTACATCTCCGAGACTGTGGTTGAAAGTTTGATAAATGGGTTAACGTGCACTTTCATTTCACTGTACAAGGAATGAATAATAAGATTGCACAGAAAAAAATTTAAGCCACAACAGATGCCTTTGAAGCACCTTCAGAATTTACAGAATGGAGAAACTATCATACACCCATGCAAGCTTGTCTACATCTATAAATTAGCTGGTAAAAGCACTTATGAATATTCAGTTAGCAGCTAGTAGCTATTCTGCATAGCTCCACATGTAGGTTGTCTCATGCTCATATGGCAGCATTAATGCTGGTAACTGGTAGAAGATACAAATTCCCGCCATTTTCAAGGCGCAGACAAGTCTTTGGTAGCTGTATTGTAAGTTGGCAGCTCTGCAAATCAGCTAGAATTGAGACTTTAAGGTTTGAAAGTCACGTTCATTAGCAACAAGTTCATAAACAGTACAACGCTGCCTGCTGGATTTTTCTCAAAAAGGCAACAAGGACATAGTGAGAAAGCAGAAAAAGATCATGAGCAGCCATAACCAAAAGTTCATCAGCACAGACTGCCCGGGTGTTTCAGAGGAGCTCCTTCTTTTGCAGGTGGGTCAGAGTCCCAGGTCATGCCTCTTACTTCGCTGCCAGACGAGAGCAGCAGTCCAGAGCTCCATAGGGCTACAGAGCAGCAATAGGGCAGCAATACGCACTTTGAGATTTGAAGGAGAAGGCTGTCCTGAAGCAGGTTATTTCTCACCTGTCTATTTTGTTTAGGATCGGAGCTGTACAACGTAGGAAAACTTAGAACTACATTGAAATTGAGCCTTTGGGAGCATCACAGTTCCAGCTAAGCACCTGTATAGACAAAGGCAGCTTGGAGTCATTTAGGGATAATTGTACATAAATGCCATGAAGATTAGAGCAATATGTTGCTCTTCCCATATATATTTTTAAAATTCTTTTTGAAACAAGGATCTACAGGGCAGAACAAACGTATTGTGCACCAATGCCAGCTCAAAACTGTCAGCAATTAGTTTTCTTCAATAGTCATTATGCTTTTCCTGTGACAATAAAACCCTGTGAATATTATGCCTACTAGTAGATTGCAGTGCATCTCATCTGTAAATTCCCTGAAGTGTCAGCATGAATCTCTGTGCCAGTATTGCAATTATAATGAGGAATGTTCTGAATGCGTAAGTCTGCCTTCAGCCATCTGGAACACCTTCTTTATTAAATTTGCTTTCAGTGTTTATATAGTCTCATGGTAATTAATTTAAGAGATAAAGTAGATTTATCTCATGTTCAGAAGCCTTTCATTCTTCCATTTAATGATAACTTGAAAAATTAAAGACAAGACACTATGTATCTATATCCAGTATACTGATATATACCAAGTTTGTTACCAAAAAATACATACTCCTTCAACTCTTGATCAGCCTATTCAATACAGAGAAAGGAGATGATATAGTTTTGCCCTCGGTAATTAAGAATTCCAAATCAGATCTCAGCACAAAGGAAGGTCATCCAGAAATCAGCAATACTGCCATATCATTATATCTTATGACTTAGGATGTGTAGATAGACAGGATGCACCCTCCTGAAGCGGACATGAACTTTAGCTATTCTCATTTCTGGAAGTATGCAGGGATCACAAAGGTGCACAATCCCTGAAACGCATCTAACTTAAACAGTCATTTTCTACTGTAATTAGCAGTAACCCAAAAAAGCATGTCCTATGTTTTATACAGCATAGGACATTAAACAAAACACAGCAAAAAAACCACCACAGCCATTGACCCAGACCTATAAGTGTGCTCAGAGCAGCTTATAAGCTAGAAGCAAGATTTTTATCCAATCTTGAATTGCATTTAACCAGAGAAAGGATAATTCATTTAATTATACCATAGCATAGTTGTGCCATTAGTTTTTTCTTTTAATTCCAGCCAGTCATTTGAAGCATTAATAGACTTCATAAATTTTTTTCTAACTGATGTAAGCACAGATGTTAATCTTATTTGTGCAAGCATCTCTTTGCTTCACTGTTTTCCATGGACTAAATAAAGTTTACTAAATTCATTATGCTTTGTAACAGAATAGATCAATCTGTCTGTAAACAAGCCTGATCATTTTGAACTACATCCCTGTTTCAACTAGTAAACCCTGCTTGAATCCATGTCAAGACTAGTAAGCGTGTGCCATGTGGATAGTAAGTTCTCACCAAGCCGAGCGAGTGAACAGCTGTCACGGAGGATGTTATTCCTCTTAGATTTTCAAACATCCAGAATGCCATTCAGCAATAACAGCCTGATCCTAAAATACAATTGATAATTATCCACATTTAACCAGTTGCCATAAAGATCTAGGATCACCTGAGTCTAGACCTGATAAAGATCTAGATACCTGCACAAAAAAACAATTCTGCACATCTTCTGGGAAATTTAAGGTCAGGTATTTTGTTATTATTACTTTGTTTTGTTTTAAACAGAGGCAACTTGCTGGTTACAGCAAACATCAAGATCAGTCCCTTACCAAATTCTGTGTACAGTGTTACAGAGTTTGTGAGAAACAGAACTTAGTGTTGAATTTTGTTTTTTATCCTTTACTAGGAAGCCACAAACACTCTCGAGTAAATATGACTAAAAAGGACTTAAGGAGCATTAAAAAAAAGTACCAAAGAATAGTCATTCAGGAGTAAAGAGGGGAGAAACTTAAAAGAACATACTAATTTACTTTTTATCTTGCATTGCCTCCCAGAGAGAAAAATAAGTAAAACAATTAGGTCTACTCTTCACTATGAGACACTACAGTGAATATTTAGAAGCACTCCTTGCAAAACTCTGGGCCAGAATTCTCCTTAAAACCATAAGCACATTACCTTACAAAGGCAGAATATCCATTTTGGTGAGAGGAAGGGTGTTTGGAAGATTCTTTTTCAGTTTTGATTAAAAGAAGAGAAGAAGCTGCTCTCAGAGCTTCACAGGTCTGCCTAAAGAAATATTTGAAGTTCAACAGATGTTAAGCCTTCAACTCTTATTTACAGTTTGGGTGGACCATTTAGTTTATTCATAGACTTCTTTTAATGGGTCTATGCTATTTTAATATAATGCACTGAGATCTAAATACTAGCTAGGCTGGTTTTATTTGAATTTAACCCTATGGAATTTGTCTATATACACTTTGACTTTCTCACTGATTCTGTGAGCTCTATACCACACAAAAGGTGGCTGGAAAAAATATGGCTCACTATTCAAGCATTTCTATGCATCCACAATACAATCTAAAGAACATTCCTAAAAACCACAGTTTCATGGAGGGCTGAATGACTCTGGCTGCCTCTCCAGGAGTCAGCAGGAAAATATCTAATGATTCCAGAAGTAACAAAATTAAACCTCTCTCTGAATTCAATCTTACAAAGCAAGCAAATTCCAAAGCTTTTGTTTGAAACAGCAAAATAGCATACACCAAAGAGCTGAGGGAATTCATTTTCCTTCAGAAGTGGCTTTTCATGACTGCACTTTTCTTATATAAGGTATACTAGGTGAATTTATACCAATGGCAAAAGTACATTCTTTTGAAGTTAACAGCAAATACAATACAAAGCATATGAAATTAAATGCTTGAGGCCACAACTAGCCAACAACACAAGTCTTTTGCAGGATAAGATTGGCTATTGGAGTTAAGTGCTCATTAGTCACTTCAAAAGTAACCAATACAAACCAACCTGCTGCCAAAGATGGTGTCAAAACTATCATTAGAAATACCAAAACCATGGACTGGAGTACATTCTTTGTGCTGCAGAAGCTTGCATTGACTATAGCCAAGAAAATGCCTCAGGGAGAAATAGCACACTTTGAAGATTCGCAGTGAAAGATATAGTATGAGATAAATGAACATTACAGATCAGGAAAGCATGAAAGCAAGCTATAGGTGGGTATTTTATAATTTGACTTAAGGACTGAACTGTACTCAGTAAAAACAATCTTAAAGAGTGAAAAGTGGTATAAATAGAGTTCTGTGAAAAAGCATTCGAGATCCGCTTTTGCATTGCGATATTGCAGGGCAGCAGAGTTACCGTGTGCCTGAATCAGAAACAAGACACTAAATAAACATAATCAAGGATAGGCCTGAGGAAGTAGTTTTACTCTTAGATTTACTATAACCAAATATGCATGCAATCCACCAAATAAAACAGCTATCTATATTCATATGAAGTGGAAAGAATTAAAACTTGACTGCTTTTATACATTCAGTAACTTTTTAAAGACTTCTTTTTAGGCCAAATCTGGTTAAAATCTTTTGGTTCTGGCATTGACATCGTCACTATACTGCCATCAACTGGATAGCAGTTGACTGTAAGAGTTACTGTAAGAGCCGCTACCCACACTTCAAGGAGCATCTGCAAAGACCTTTAGTTCAGCAGAGACTAGAGCTACTTTTCCAACGGGTTTTGGGACTGGCCCAAAGACCCATTTCTTTCTCAAGGCACTGGGACCCAGACACCCATGGGCTGAATGAAGGTATTTCCACAGCACAGCGAGCCCTGAAGCCAGCTCCTACACCTACCATCTATTCCCATTTATTTTAATGCGGACTGCACTGCACAGTTGCACCACAATTTCTCACAGGAGCATTTGTGAGTGCTCATGCAAGTCAAGTGCAATGACTCGAAGAGAGCAAGCACAGACCAACCAAGCTCCAATTTAAATTCCAGTCACCCATGCAATTCCCTCCATTTTAATCAGCTGTTGTGAAATAGGATGCTCTCACTCACAGCTGCTCTCACTCAGCTCTACAAAACTCCCCCGACTTCAAAGCTCAGCCAGCAGCCCACACCAGGACTTCATTTTCTGCTGCAAAACACAACTCCCTCACTCACCTCCCTATCCCATTTCGGGGGACGAAGCCGAGAAGCCTGTGGAACAGCTGTGGCACAGATGTGTCAGCAGCGAGTTGCAGAAGCCAGCAGACTGGTCTAGCATATATTCATAGCAGGCTTACAGCTGCTTTCTACCTACCAAGAGAGCCAGCAGGGCCATAGCACTTGGAAATGTTAGCCACAAGGCTTAGCTCCTTTATTTCACCTGCTGTTTCCAGTGAACTCAGCCTCCCTCATGATCAAAGGTGATCTATACTTGCTTAGCAGAAGTTTCTGTGAATTGGCAGTGTTTCCTGCATGCTGCGTTTTATGAACAGGCCATTTTAAGGTTAAAAAAAAAAAACACTGTTCTGTTGTAGCCAGATTATGATAATTACAGTAGCATTTCAAAATTACTTAAGGTAGTTTCAAGTCAGAATCCTTCATCTGGAACCTAGAGATACAGCAATTCTCAGTAACTTTGGGGGTAGGAGTTGCCCTTATTGTGGCTGATTCAAATCCTTTTTACAGGACTAAAAATAACGTAAAAAGTGATATTTAAGGATATCCTATTTCCAGGATCATTACCACACAATAAAACCCTGGCAGAGGTGACTTCTCAAAAGATCATTTCTCTGGACTTTCCCTGTCCCTGCTCTGAAGCCAGAAACCTTCCTCCTCAAGCTCTCCTCTTTGAAAGGCAGGAAAAGGGTTTCATGTTCCCCAGGCAGCATCCTTTGCCCTGGGTAGGCCCCAAAAATCCATGATATGCTGTATTCACTGCTTTGCCACAGCTGAGAACTACAGTGGAAAACAAAACAGCTACCAGTGACCATCATGATTACTCCCTCCCAAGTCAGCCTTACTTAAAAGGTGCTGCAGCCTTAGCCAGAAGGATACATCCATCCTGACATCTCCCTTCTGCCACAGGGCATCTTTCTCTTTCCCATCACCAAAATCAAAGCTGATTCTACTGGCCCCATCATCACTGCTGTCTCCAAGCCAAATCTCCTAGTCCTTCTATGAAGCATACTACAATTGTGTTTGTAGTAGAAGAGATATCATCATTGCACTAAGGTTTTGGACAAGAACCTTTTCTCTTCCCGCTTCAACTTTCATATTTTCAGGTAACTTTCATATTTTTATACCAACAATAACTAACTTATCCAGAAAAGCAAAAGAAAAGAAGCAACTTTAGATGTCTTTTAATGAGATACTTGTATATACAAAAAACAAAGAGCCAGAATAAAGTACCCCAAAAGAATCTCAGAACAATGATTTAGCAGTCTGGGAACAACTTAGACTCCATAACTTCTCTCTCTTCCTCTCTTCCCATTTTGGTACCTACACACCGCCAAAGAGACCAAGGAACTGCAAGGGAATTGGTGTTCAAGTGCTCCGATTTCCTTTGTCATTCGCCAACTCTCTCTAAAAATCCCTACCCTAATCACCTGTTCCTGTTCATTTCCTTCTCTCTGCTGTTTCTGCCTTTGTGACCCCCCCCATAAAGTCTCTCAGAATTCAATTGCTATGCTTCTGATCGTGAAAAAGAGAGCATGCTTTAGAAGAGAGGCTTGTTCATTTCTTTGTGATCAGCCAATGAAAAATAAAAGTTTAAGGTAACTTAAACGATTTCACTTTCTGGAGATATGACTGCACAACAGTATAGTCACAGACACTTAAGCACTGTAAGTGCTATTACATCTCACCGTGACCACGTAAGGAATTTAGGTCCCAGAAGTCTCAACTTTTCTTAAAAAAACAAAACTAAGGAGAAGTCGGCAGGGATGGAAGCAATCTTTCAGACAAAACAGTAGTAGAGAAAACTGGGTTCAGAAAGGCTTTAAGCATTATTCGAGTTGTACCAGGGTAAGTAACTATTGTCTGCAGTGCCTCACGCCCATGTTAAAGCTCTGTTTCAGAGCACAAATCTTCCTCCCCAGTGACTCACATACAGCCCTTGGATTTGCCCCACTTCTACCATAAGTAGGAATACAACATTAAGCAGTAGACAACACACATCCCAGTTTTGTCAGCATTAAAGATACTGTTCCTTCTCTGCTCTCTTTTCCACCCTTCATTGTAGCAAACACCAGGAAAACATTCATTCTCTTTTGTATATTTGCTGACCTATTGTCTCATCTGCCCTCCATATGCCTCTATTGCATCATCTCAGGATCTACAACATCATTCAGCTTATTTTGATTTCTAGTGCAGGCCTAAGTACAGCACAACAACACACATTTAAGCAAGCCTTCGCAGCAGCACCAGGCTGCAGAGATAGATATCGATCTGACTGCTTTGCGCACGAGTGTCTGGAGCACAATCTCCCTGCCTTTTGACCAGCCACTTCTAACCGCACCAGATAAAGAACACAAAAATCAGCTATTCAAAAGCTTTAGCAAAAGGGACATCAACTGCAAGTCAATTGCATTACAGCCCTCTTCTGTCTCCCTATAATCGTGTTATAAAGTCAGCCTAGTTTATTGGTTACATACAGAGAACATCTATGTTTTCCTTCTGCGTGCCAGTGCAGAGTACTATGAGAAGCTGCATTCAGCTGACCAGTATACTTTATACTATAGGCACACCAGATTAGGAAGTCCAGTCTAAGGGTGGACGGCTCATTAAAAGAGGTGACATTTGCTAGCCTAAAGAAAGGGCTGAGGATCTGATTTCTCTTACCAGCCACACCGCAGACATTTTATAATCTGGTAGGAGTGGGCTGCTCAGCAAGGGAAGAGATGGTTTCCAGCTGGTGCAAACCAAGTTGTATGACTTAACAGGAGTGACTATACAGCCCCAGAATCCTGCATACAACAGCAGATGTCTGTGCCTTAGTTTCCCTTTGTGTAAGTTGTTATTAGGTATAACAGAGCAATTATGTTCACTTGAGTGTTGCAAGATTTAACGAACATTTACAAAGCAGAGCTTAAGATGAAAGCTCTGCTTCTAATGAGAGGTGCTTGCAATAGGAGAACCCAGGATGAGAATCACTGAACAGTAACCCTAGTGCGCAGCAGGCCCTCAGGGAGGCTATGAGAGCTCTATATTTAAAGGAATTCATCACCCTTCTGTCCTGTGCCACTTATTTGTTTTAATATAATGCATAAAACCAAGGAAAAGACAGAAAATAAGGAACAGTTCTGATAAATGTTCCCTTTCAAGCCCCATCAACCCTGGGGAAGCCAATAATATTTCTCATAGATCAAATTACTCACCAAACCATCCAATACCTCAGCTGCCAGCTTGGAATTCGGGTGCAATGGCACAGCTGTGGGCAACCACCTAGCACCTCTGTACTTTTAATAGAGGAACAGGTGGAATCCATCAACCCATCACAGTAACTCACCAGGGCCACCTGCACAGAGAGAAAAAATTGGGAATACCCAAACATACTTTAGGTAGAAGTGGGAACTCACTTTCATGCCCTAAAGGCAACATAGTATAAATAACAGAAAAAATTGAAGGTAAGGAAGGGGCTAGAAGGGCTGCTGGCTTTGTAGGAAGCATGTCATTGCTATACCAGACCTCCCTTGCAGTCAGCCGCACAAGACCACTGTCCCTGTAACTTCTGCGTTGCCTGCAACATCACACAGCCAAGGTATGCGATGCTATACCAGTCTGCAGGCTGAAGCAGGAACCAGTCACTCCTCCTGGCTTACTGCCTCAACTGTAAACAGAGGATTAATTTCATACCTAGCTTTACTGTTGCTTTTTTACTTCTCACAGCCTTCACAAAGGAAAACTAATTAGGAGCCTACATGTCCTAAGACAACTCAGTTCAGAAGCAGGGCAGAGAGGCATAAAGAGATAATAGGTAGATTAAGGTAGAAAAACAGACCAAAATCTACAGTGTATTAAACTGTACTTACAGCCCAACTTCAGATCTTTCCCCAATCTGTCTTTGCCCTCAGGAAAGAATCCAACAGCAGCTCAACATTTATAACAGCAAAGTTTTTCCCTTCTTTCCTAAAACACTAACAGCTTCAGCCATAAAATAGATCCATGTAATTCATTCCATGGAGTCTAAAGCTGAACTACAGCTGTGCTGCCCAACCCCCTGCACCACCATCAAAACACACTCAGCATTTTCCCCCAAGACCAACCACCAGCAGCCATGCAAACAAGCCAAACAAGAAACACAAGCACACAGTCACACAGCCTCCTCATCTCCCTGCTAGCAGGGCAGCAAACACCACACAAACATAGGGACAAAGCTTCAGATATTGCCTTATTTCCATTAAAAAAAAACCACTCACTTAGAAGTAAGAGTAACACTAACCTCCTTCAAACCAACCAACCAACAAACCCTTCCTGCTCCTCCCAGAGTACCAAAGTGCCACTGGTTTCCTAAAAGACTTTTAAATCAGCTGCTGGGAATCAAGGCCAATTAGTGATTTCTAGCTTTCAGCTTGCCAGCAAGCCCAGCTGCCCCTCTGTGTCCCCAAAGGGCCTATATATTGCATTACCGCATATCAGAGTGCCCAGTCTGAATGGGGAACACTTTTGCCCTCATATATTACTCATTATTTGTATTTACTGTGATTTGGCTTCTGTCCTCTGGATTAAAAGCTCTTCTTATAGCAGATATGTTCTCCCTTATATTTACCAAATCCATATGTTTGAATTAATTTTATTGAATTTACTAAGATCATTTATGATCCCTCGCAATGCTACTCACTTTTAGACTGGGAAAGAAACCGCTAGACTCTTACCTAAGCTATATTGCAGTAACTGAAGACTGACCACACTACACCTAGGCAGCAGTAGCAATAACTTCAGGAAATTCTAATGTTGTTCTTTATTTTTATCAATAAATAGGAGCAACTGTTGTTTAAAGTACCATGCATTCACAACGATGTTGCTAACAAATACTGCTTTCAAAAGCCCCCCCCTTTCTGAGAAAGAAGAGAAAAAATAGCATCATCACTGGAAAAGCAATCTTAAAAGAATTAGTGTATTTGGTATGGCAGACACAGTGCTACTTCAATTTAGTTTTGACACCCACACAAATGAGTGTGATAAAAAATGAAGCAGGCACAGAATGATATAGTGCTTTCTTGAATAAAAATACATAACAAAGGTGGTATTTAGGTTTCTATTTATTTTGCCATGCTATCAGCTGTCAACCTCTCAAAGTGTCAGTCACTAGGTATTGAAATCATTAGAAACAATTTCACTGAAAGCCTATGGCAGTCTTACCAAGATGTAAGTGAGGGCAGAGTCTGTCCTGAAGCAAATGACATTTGGGTGAAATTGTTCAGAGTTACAGCACCATTCTTTATAACTTTTTTTAACGTTACTTCTAGAGTTAGGCAAAAGCAATAAAAAAGCAGAAGTAAGGTCTTACAGGCTTTGCCATTTTATTTCACAAAATGAAAGTGGGTCTCATTGTCTACTTCTTGAAACAGAAAATGACTTCTTAAGTCAAACTTTTCACTGAAATAGCTTTACACTGTTTGCTTTGTTTAGAAAGCCTACTTTCAGCAAGTTTGTTCAACAACAAAAGAAAAAATAAAAATGACTTGATAGCAGATACTCTGTAAATTCTGTAAAAAATTTGTTAGAATAACACGCGTACACACACACACGTATACACAGAGAACACACAGCCTTGCTATCCAGAAGCGTGGTAAGAAGTTTTGATGTATTGGAGTTTGAAAACTCCGCTCGTATAGTTACCACTGTAACCTTGTAACATTGCGACCTACTCGCGTATTTGTAGATCTGGGATAGATTGACCTATCCTTAAAAAAAAAAAAAGTTCTAATGTAACTCCCCAAGTTTACAAATACAGAACCAAAATTATGAGGAGTTAAACGATTGCCTAAACATCCCCAAAAACACGTAGAAGGGAAAGATGCCTCAGCTACTGACCTGCCACCCATAATTCTAAGGCCAGACTTTCTTCCCAGATTTAGTGCGGTTATAGCTAAAACCTGGGTGAGAAATGGATCCTTTAGATATGTCTGTAACTCTAGACTGAAGTTTTATCTGCCACTTGCCAATTTTGTTAATGGACGTAGCAGCCTTTGGAGATGACTCCCATGTACCCTTATGTCACAACTAAACAACCATTTTCACAAGTCTTCTGCCAAACCTCACACTCTGCTATTTCCCCCCAAGATTTTAGAGCCACAGAAATAGTTAGTGATCAAGAAGGGCCGATCTTTGGCCTTAAAAAGCCTCTCAGATCTGCAAATCAGTAGCAAATGCGTAATTATTGCGAGAAATAATTGCCATAGGGGAAATAGGAAATTTTTTTCTTTTTGAACTAACAGAATATCCAGGGAAGGCCAGAAAAGCCCATCACCCGCTATGATCTGCTCTCAGCTGGCTGCATGGCCTGGGGAGATCTCACCTGCCACGCACAGAGGGTCCAGGCGACACGCTCTCCAACCACACCACGAAGCGAGCGAGATCAGAGAAGTGCCTCGGTGAGTTTTCGATCTCTCATATTAAAACTAAAACAATGGAAAGTCTTTTATATCCACAGTTCCATAAGGATTTTTGCCCTGCCTTCACCTTTCACTTCACCTTAACACTGCACTGAGGAGCTCAAAAAGAACTTAACCAGCTCTACCACAGTGTCAGGTTCAAGAGGCCCCTCCAGGGTGAATGGGTACGTGGGAGGGGATAAGGCTGTCCCAGCCTAAAGCCCGGAAGGGGCAGAGCAGGTCTAGTCTCATCTGACAAGACCCCAGCCATATTTGCTTTCGGATAAGAGTGAGGTTGTGGAAAACCATCTGAGTGCCCGTTCTCCACATGAGAAAAACACAGAACGATGCCAATACCCTGAAGATTCAAAACAAAGCTCTAAGATGACAATTAGCAAATCCGTATTTTCTGAGACAGAGCTAGTCCCCTTCAGGCTAGGAATAAAATTTGCATCGCTACAAAAAGATTTATCGTATGGTTTCTTGCTTCGCTATCCCTTCCCCAAATCTACTCTCTCCCAAAGGACTTGTTAAAAACAAAGGACAATTTTTAGAATTCTTGTTACAAAGTTATAATTCTTAAATCACATAATTAAGATTATATGGGTAAAAATGATAAAGGAAGCTGAGAGAGAGGTGCAAAAGGACTTCTCCCCTGAGCATTTCTCATGCCAGGGAAGGGCAGAGGTACCTTACCCTAAGACCCAAGCTATGGCAAGAGTTCAGGGTCAGACTGAAAGCCCAGAGCTAACGCTGGGGTGCAACTGGTAATTTTTTGCTTAGTGAGAGGAAGATTCAGACCCTTTCTGTGCATAGTTTCAGATATTTGTTGATATATTTTGGCACATAGAAATTTCCCTGTCATACCTTTGTAAAACTCTAATATTTTCAGATGGAGATACGTAGAATAAAGCATTTTCTTGGCCATGCACAATGCTTGGCAAAATCCAAGTTGGTCAGGACTAAAGATAAATTTCCCAAAAGATTTTAGCAGCTTACAATTGTCATTCAAATCATTTTACTCACAATACTGGATAACGTATCAAAGAACGCGTGGTGTAAAGGTTTCTGAGAATCTGCAACGACAATTGTGTGCAGTGCTGAAATGATTACATAAAAGCAAACCAAATAAATGCAATGGAAAAACACTCCTGAGAGTGTTTCATATGTCATATTGCTTTTAAAGTAATGGAAGATACTGTAGAAAACACAGCTTGCTTTGTACTTGCATACTCATTGTTATCTTAACAGGAAGTTTTCTGTTAAACAGATTATATTTTGTCTATTTTTTAGCAAGCAGTTACATTTCTGTTAGGTATGGGTAAGCGATTACCTTATAAGCCCATATAACTTGCTTCAACTTTTGCCTTGATAGCATAAGAACAGCAGTTACTTTAATTTAAGGGAGAAGATTCTGACTTCAGACTGCAAGGGTAAAATATCTGTCAGCTGAACCATCTAAAATGCCACCTTAAAAGCTGCATATTAGTCAGCCTGTCATTTCTGTTTACTTCAGAGAGGAAAGTTTTTTGCTCTTTAATCCCATTAGCCCTGCTGAAATAGCAAGCTGGAGTCTGTACCATCTGGAGCCGGTCAGAGTTAAATGAACAGCTCCATTGGTGATGTTCAATTGTGCAACCCATCGGAAGTGCCGGTGTACGATTTGAACAGTGCTATTCTTTAATTACTTACATAGAAGACAGGGAGGGAAAATCCAAGTGTTTTTTTCCATACCTCCCCCTCATCTGCAAACCCTGTTCTCGGGTTTGGCAGGTAGGATAAAAATCCTTTCCCACTGCAGGATTCTGTGGAGGAACGTGACACAGGCAAGGAAACCTCTCTCTGTCTGCCTGGAGAAGAACACAAAACACATCAAGAGAAGTGACGAGATATAGCAAAAGTGTTTGGTGTCTTCTAGTTTTTATGGGTTGAATTCTGTTTTTGTTTAAAGCAAGGACAAAATTTCACTCAAATTATTATATTGGCTTATAGCAAGGACTGAGAATTCTGTTGAGTTTTTTTTTTTTTCTTCCCTTTAGAAATAAAGGTCTGAAAAAAAAATCTGGCTCCCTATTTGCAGACTATGTTCCAGATGTGGAACTGCTGCATGGTCCTGTTATGAGCCCCAAGGGTCCCATCAAGCATTTGGAGCTGGCTGATAGGGCAGGCAGCAGCCTGGAGCCCTAGTTTTGGAAAAGGTGTAATAGCAAGTAAGCAACAAATTTCAAATAACAGCAACAACTAAGTGGTAAATACAATTGGTTTTCCATTTGCTTATATTTCTCCAAATATAAAAACTGTCTTTTACACCTTCTCCACAGGTTCCCAAGGTTTTCAAATGAGGTATTAAAAACAATCCTCTGTTCTGCAAAATTACTCTTCTCCTTCTTTTATTATCTATTTGTAGCTTCCAAACTACAAATGAGGACAAAACTCGCAAGCTGGTGCCGAATAAAAAACACTAGCAGTAGGGAGGTAGGGCTGATGCAGCTGTGCCCTGTCCAGAACCTGAGCTCTGCTGTTCCTGCACAGCGCTGTGCTGGGCCAAGCACATGAATTAACCTTTTCAGAGCTGTGATGTGGAGATGTTCTCTACTCAACTCAAATGCCACAGCCCAACACTCTCTTCCTTGGCTTTTCTATTTCAAACCATCACATCCCTTATCCTATCAGGGTGATGTAGATTCCTGTCACCTTATTTTTTCCAGTCAGCTTTCAGCTGAATTGGTCACTTAGTTACCAATCCTGATACTGTAATTAGCCTACCTAATAAACCTAGTAAATGGTCTGCCTGCTGAGCAATGTTTTGCATTTCTCTATTGTATCTTCTAACAAAGGCAATGTGTGCATTAACAAAGCATATGTAAGAAAACCGATACATGCTGTCAAGTCTTCCTTCCCTGTCAAATCCAGATACTGCTGCTTGTATTTGAAATTGTTCTAGCATCCTGAAAAAAGTGCATTGTCTTCAGGTATTTATGCTGAGAAATGAAACAACTAACAGTTTAGCCCTAAGACTTTTGAGCCCCTTTTTTACTTTCACCAGTC
Organism: Struthio camelus; assembly: GCF_040807025.1. NCBI lineage: Eukaryota > Metazoa > Chordata > Aves > Struthioniformes > Struthionidae > Struthio > Struthio camelus. Next base: position 6,893,117 of record NC_090948.1, read on the forward strand.
TCTTACCCTATGAGCATGCAGCGAGTTTTGCCACAGTGCATGGCTAAACTGATTTCATGGCTGTACTGTGTCAAAATTATCTTCCCTAAATTGCCAGGTAAAGAACATTGACCTATGTACAAGTGGATTTCCTCTCCCTCCTCCCTCCCCTCCACAATCTCTAACAATTCTCTGTTTTGCCATCATCAAGTGCCATTGTCAATTGTTGGAACAATTTTAAAAAGTGAGGAAAAAAGATTGCAGGTTGTTAGGTTTTAATATCCTGACACTTCTTTGGGAAGTGTCCGTACTCTCTGGATATTTCCGTACTCTCATTTGGGATCCCTGAACTTATATACTACAGTTTTCCTTAGTAGATATCAACCTTAATTCTGATAAAAGGCTTTGATAAAGGCTTTGATATATATGATCTAGTTCTGGAAACTTATCGACTCTTAACTTATTAAGGTAATACTAATAAATCTTTGTTTTTTTCTTTTCACAGTTTTCATTCTGGAACAGAAATTTTAAAGGCTACTTTACTGAATTTTTTTCTTTACTGTTTCCACATTTTGTTTCTTAAGCATTTATCTTCACTGCTTTTTGCATGTTGGTAAAAAATAAAGAAGGATAAGAAGAAATAAAACCAGCGTTAGACTGCTAAGCATTTCTTTAGAAATGAAATATTTACTTTAAGAGGTATCTAAAAGACAAAACTGAGATTCACATTTCTAGCTAATGTAGACGGCTTCCCACTATGCTTGAGAAAATAGCTGTGCTTTCACATCTAATCCAAATTTTTCTAATGCATTAAACTCAGCGTTTGTTTAATCTCTTCCTCTGTGCCTCCCGGTCATGATTGTTGTGAAAGTGCTTTCAGAACTGTTCTACTGGGATAACTTTGCTCAATCCCACCTGCTCCTGGACATCTAGAGACTATTTTTGAAACAGTAGGGAGCCAAAAAGAGTGGAACCAACGTCCATGGGAGCTGACCTGCTTAGCACTGGCAATTATTGCTGAGTGGCCTACGTAAAAAAACGTGCTCTGTTCCTTCTTAAATTTGAACCTGCAGTGGTTCATGGTATGAACATCTCCAAATGGACTTGTATGTCCTGCTGGGAGACGGGAATGCGACATGATCCCGCCATACGCCGTCCCTGGGGGCTCGTACTTAGAGCCTACAGCAGAACATGAAGGAGGGCTTAAAACTCACCGTCAGCACCTTCCAGGGAGAAGTTAGGGCCAGCCAGGAATAAAACCAGTGCCATGATCGGTCTGATAGCTCTAATCTTCACTCCATGTTTGACTAATCATCACACGGAGTATCTAAGCGCCTTTCTGTGGATATTTGTTCTTAATCTGCCTTCACTATATCAGTAAATATACCACACTTCTTATATAAATATAGTGTTTCTTTCTCCTATTACCTGGTTATTTGTGTGTTTTGTTTTGATACAACAACCATATGCCTTACATGAAACGTTTGCTTTGGTCTGCATGAGAATTTGTCCAGCAAATAGGGGTGAGGAGGAAGTCTCTAATGAATTATTGCTAGTGAATAACCAAAAGGGGTTTGCTCTTGTGCAGAGAAGTCTCAGTGATTCATAGGCCTCAAATGCACAGGCTGCAAAGTGAATAGCTTTACAGGGACACAAGTTTTCCCTGACAGAGGGAACCAAATCTGAAACCCTGGGTAACCCTCTTGCACTTCAGCGCCTGACTTATTTCAGATGCAAACCACTTCTCCTTTGACAGATGATATACGTAAGCAGGCATTAACGATCATCATAAGATAAGCAATGGATAACTCCACACTTACTGTCCAAATCCCAACTTTAAGCCAGCAGCTTCAGTGAGAGAGCATCAGGTGGATAGGTGCTGTAACTCCTCACAGCTGCAGTGGAGCCTATACAGCAAACCTGAAGCAGCTAAAAGGTTTGGCCGGTTAGTCTTTAAATAAACTTTCATGGAGTGAAGAAAGAGTTGGGTGATATGTTAATTTGATGCAAGATTGATCTATATGTACACACGCTGCTGATGGGAAAGGATGGGTGGAATAGAACTGATAAAAAGGAAAAATACTGAGCTGAAGAATGGGAAAGGAACCAAGGGTAAAAGTGGTTTCAATGGAACACGATCTATCATGCAGAGTTGAAAAGTCAGACTGTGAAAAGCCAATTAGCACACTGAATATGAAAAGCACAAGAGTTAAATACAGGGAAGATCATCTAAGAGAGCTGAAATACGGGTGCTCCCAGCATGCAGACATAAAGGAATATAAGTCGCAGATATGCAAACATACTTTTTAAAAGAAATGAAATGCAGTGAGAATTCAGAGAAAACAAGCCTGTAACCTGTACCAGAGGGAGAGAGTTTTGGAAAGCATTAGTAGAAATATCACCAATTTTATCTTCAGTTTTTCAGGAAGCAGAGAGCCAATACAGCAATAGGGCAAAGGGCAAACGATCGACTGTGAAATGAAAGTATAAAAACAAAACCTCTATATAGTATCTAACACCAACAAGAGAATTTAAGGTTAAGTTGATGAGAAGGTCTTTCACCATAAACATCACGATCTAAAAACATACATAATGGTAACAAGGTTGTATTACTGTTGGCAGCGCGTGTGGCCAGGATCCTTCCTGCAGGGTCAGTACTGAAATGGTGTTGTCAGGATCACAGAAAACTCATAGCAAAAACTCAGCTTTCTATTCAATCTCTTTCATTCTTGGAGTCTTAACGAACAGAAAGTGAAATTCTAGTACACTTCCAGACTACCAGAACAAAAAATAAGGACCAGCATTAGTATTCACCTTTTTAAAAGATTGTCTAATGTCTAGAAAATATACTCGGTCCTATTAGAGCATGTGGAAACTGCTCTCTGTGGTCTGAACATACTGAGAACTGCTTTAATATAAACAGTGAATTTATGAGTGTTTAGTCTGTCCTTAGAGGGGTAGGTAACCTGCCAGCACTTATCCAAAGATGATCAAACTGAAAGGTCTTTTGCTTTCCTCTCCTACAGCTGGATAAAGAAACCTACTAGGCAGTACAGGATGCTTTCACAATGTTACAACTGAAAACAAAAAGTCTTCTGAGTTTCTAGCAATAACTTACACAATCGAACTTAAAACTCCTGCATATCAGGAGAAAATACGATGACAAAATATTTACATTTGGATAGAAGAACCTTGAGTTAGGCAATACAGGTGCTTCCTGCAGGCTAACTGCAAGTAGATTAGCAATTAGGAGCAGCTCTGCCCCGGGGAGCTGTGTCAGCGATCGCTGTTGGTACCGCTCTGCTTCTGGTAGGAATGCAAGCTCTAATCTCTGCAATGACCGTGACATATGGTCACTAGCTAGATTTGTCAGTCTGCTAGGTAATCTTCTTGATGTAACAGCCTTCTGGGGAAGAGTCTGAATTGACAAAGCAGACAAAAACACTTGTGCATGAATTTGTAATTAGTATTTAAAGCTTACCTGTTACTCCATCTGCTGAAATCTTAGTGGAACGGTTACACAGGAGAATCATTGGAGTTATCAGACTGGGGAAGTTTGTAGAAAATAAATAAGCTTCCATAGACACCGTTTCATTGGTATTGATGTGTTTTACTTCAATGGTTTAGAAAAAATTTCGTGTAGAATGTGTCGGTAATTTATTTTTCTAACCTTGGGGAAATTATTTCTATGTTTTAAATAGTCTAAAGTTGCAATTTGACATCAGTGTATTTACTCTCTGAAATGTGAGTACTTGAAAAGGGAAATTATACTAGGGTTTTGAATTCTTTCTTATACTACTTGATTTCATCTTTAAACGTTTTCCCCATGCTTAAAAAAGAAGTCACTTAACTGGAGTGCTTTGTATTTCTTGAAGTAGTCAGTACCTCAAGCTAATGTGGAGTCAACATCCAGGACTCTTATTGAGCTTAAGTTCATTTTTTAGTTTGGCCACTAAGTCAAAATGCCCTGCAGTGCATGTGGAAAATAAGCTCTCTTTCCTTTAGATGAGGATTTATTCTCTCAAATAATAGAACATCTAAAGCTAGAAGCTAGTTTTACAGGGTGCCATAAATACTAAATAGCTAAGAAACCTGAGTACCTTCTCGGTCTTTGGGATCTTTTCTTTTTGAATGCTTAATCCTGCTGGGTGTAAGTAACTGCTGTCAGAGAAGTTTTGCTGAAGCTTTTAAATAAAGACTGGCTTATGTGGCTAAAATGTGTTACACACAGGGCCTTTCTTCCAAGACACTACCCTCTAAAATCTTAATTTATAATATTATAATTCATGAAATTTCTATGAAATTAAAACTTTGGAAGTAAAAGCTCTCCTTAAGCGTCCAGCTTAAACTCTGTAATATAAAGTAAAAACACCTTTAGCACTGCTTGTAGTTACAGAACCACTTATACAAATAACTAGAACCAAATACAGAAACAGCTTCTCCTGTCAAAGCTACTAGCTTTACTAAAGATAGAGTAGTTTCCATGACAAGAAATCCGCCAGCAGTTTTCTATGCTACTAGGCAACACTTACAAAATCAGATGGCAAGACTCGTCTCGTTAGTAACAATAAGGAATTAAGGGACAACCACCAGCAGAAAATAAACCTGTATTTTGTGCCGGTGAAGCTGAAACAGCAGCAGTTTACTGAGTCATCGATAGCACAATTTTCATGAGGTTTCCAGTGACTTTGAAATACAGTCAGAAGTCAGTCTGCGACACAGCAGGTTTTGCTCATTCTGCTGCCTGCAGTATGTGCATTTGTTCAACTTCCATCCTTTTTCAGACTCAGACAGAGCTTCTAAATGTTGCTAAATCCTGGTAACACTTTGATCTGTGGTTAGTCATCTCCAAAAGATTAACGTGATAGTGTCTATCTCTGAACGAATCAATGTTTAACACCTCTAGTATAGCATTCTTCTCCTCGTTCTTCATTCACCAATAGCTTAATTATTTCAGCGAGGTGCTGTTCTGTTCCCCATGAGAACCATCATTATGACAGTGGTCCTATGTCATTTACTGTACAATTATTTATAAAGCTGGGATGTGTGTTATTTTAAAAAATGAACACAAAACGAAATTATTGGTTATTGAATAATTCCCTGAATTCCTACCATCAGCTGTGTCACTTGTGGATCACCCCAACACGATCTTTTCATCTGTGTTAGGCCAGTCTATGGGTTTGGATAGACTGCATTCAACAACCGTACAGCATTCAGGCAATAATTAGAATGGCTGATTAAAAATTAAAATGACAAAAGCGGGAGAACTTCATTTTCAAGCCTGACATGAAATCTATATCCCACTATAATTAAATATAAAGCCCAGAAGCATAAAAACCACTGAAGGACTGGGAACAAAGCGTCTGATACACTTAGCGTCCAATATAAAAAGGTTAAAAAAATGTTGCTCGGGTTTTGTGAGTGCACAGACATCCTTACTCTGTCCCACTCCAAGAGGCTCTTGTTTCTCCCCTGGAGTTGACTGGAAAGGCAGAGTATAGCTGTGGCCAAAGCCCCATGTAACTTAGAGTGAGTGCAATGAAGGTCTACCTTTTATACATGCATTTCTGCTGACTGGCAATTACCTCTTTCTCAGGAGTCCAGCGATCTGGCTCCACTCTATTGGGTGTGCTTAACCCATCAAATATGTTTGGCTTGACACTTCTGCAAGAGCAGAATACATGTAAGGCTATGCTAAGCTGTGGAATTAAATTTCTCACTGATCTATCTTCAGCCTGATAGTTTGGAGGCTGTTTTCAAACCCTAGCTCAAAGCTAAAATTGCAGTATGAAAAATAATGAGATAGTTGGCAAGCCTTGGTTTGGTGTTGAGCACAATAAACCAGAAGATCATACTGTGCTGGATATTTTATTTCCAAACGAAAGCAATTCCATGAAGATTCCTTGAACTAGTTAGTCTAGTGTCAGTTTTGAGTTAGATACGACAAATCTGCATGTTAATGAAGACCTGAACTAATAATCAGTACAGAAAGGCTGAGCCTTAGCATAAGTTGGCCTTCCAAGTAAGCTGATGTTTGAAGTCAGGTGTGCAGCAACTTTGCCTGAGGGCAAAATATCATGTAGGTATACTTGTGTTACCTGTTAATTTCTTAACCATTTGAGTATTTGATTTTGCAGCCTCTGAAGTGTTCCTTTAAAGCTGTTGGCTAACTTAAACTGTCGTTAAGTTCCTTCCCAATTGCCTTTTAAATTATTCAGTGTGTAAGAACGATATATTTTAAAATTTCCTATCATTTTGTGACTGGTTCTTTAACTCATTAGAACCCAATGCTACTAATAAACATACTGCTGAGATCTGTGTTAATTTTCTAAAGATTGTCTGTATATATATATATATGCATATGCACACACACACACACACACACATATAAGATGTAGTATCCCTTTGCCTATAAGTGTTTTTGGGATGCTAGAGAATAGCTCTCCTCTGGAAAGTCTATTTTACCGGCTGAATTTTCAAACAGCACAATTTTTTCTAGACTCATTATTAAACTCACTAGATTTTACAGAGCAAACAAAAGTCCTACCAGATGGCTAGCCAGGGCTGTTAGAAACTGTCATCGCTTCCCACACCCACCTGTCCCTCTAGATAGGAAATGTGACTGAAGAGTTGGTTTGCCTCACAAAACTTGTCGTGGCAGGGCTGCCAGTGAGCAGATGATGCCTTGCAGCTACCTTCAGCTCCCCCAGAGCGCTCTGCTGCCGTTGAGCAGGGTTGCCTTGCTCTCCTTTCTCCTTCCTCAGAGAGGGAATATGTAAAACATACAGAAGTATGCCTGCCCAGAGCAAAATGAGATCTAACTGAGAGTATAATACTTCACTGTAGGACTAAAATCTGGATAAGACAAAACATGAAGAAACATAAGATTCGTATCCCAAAATACATGTGTACTAGAGTTGTCGGTACCACATTTCTGGAGCGAACTGGAGGCTCCCTCCTGTCAGAGGTATGCTGCATAGTATCTACTTACAAAACGAATGCATAGGTAGCTGCAACCAAACTCTCCATAACTTTGGCCAATTTTTTCATAAAGCAGAAGCATCTGCTTCTTCATTTCTAGTTTCTGCCTTCCCTCTACCTACTGCTTTGCAGGATGTTGAAACACAGTAGCATATGCACTTCTGATATGTGGTAGCAAATCCTTAGCATACAGCTCACCAAACTCATTATGAACAGATGTGACGCTCCAAGTTCTTACTAGCATCTCTCTCTACTCATAGTTTTGTCTCCCACTCTGATCAGCAAACAGATCTGCAGCCAGTTCTTAGGGCTTGGATATGCGTCAAGGTCAGCTAATCGGTATTAAAACAGCGTGTGTGCAATTACCCCAAGGCAAAGGGAAGGTGATTTGAGTTAGTTTATGTTGCTCATCAATAAAAGAGTGTAGTTTATGTTACTCATCAATAAAAGAGATCAATTTCAAATCATCTCGTATTTGCGAGGGCTATGTACCCAGGCAGCTACTTCAGATGCCAACACCTTCTGACTCATCTTTGTGTCTGAGAGCTTAGGAGCTTTTTTCAGCTGGCTTCTTCCTTATTCACATAGCCGTATACATAAAACTTGACTTTACCTTTTGTGAAGTACTCCAAATGCTATTTGTTAATTTTAGTAAGCAGAGTTAAGTGGCAAGTTCTGTGAATGTCACAACTACTTTAGCTGAAATCTTGCTCCGCAGAAAGTGCAAACACAGTTAAGTGCAAACAAACATCAGTAGAGCAAGGAACATCAGTGCAGTAGAGTTTTTAGGAGGTGAATCTGAAGGAATATTGTGGACACACGAGTATTAAAGGGAGTTCAAACACATATGGTGGTTTAATATCTATTACTTTCATTATAAGGCTGCATAGATTTCCCAGTGGGACAGGGCTTCTTGCTGCTCCTCAGGGAGAAACAGGACAGCTCCTGACAATCTGACAGCCCAAACCACCAAAACCAAGGATGATGGTGGCATAAGCCCTGGCCTGAGCACAAGAATGCGTGAGGCAGAGATCTTAGAGAAGTCATTCACGCAGGCCGTGGCAGAGATGAGGAAATAACATGTCCTTTCTGGCTGCAGCCCAGAGCTCCATCTGCTTGATGGTGCTGTCTTCTTTACAAGCTTTTAATAACTGTACCAGTGCTTAGATCAGAGTTTGTGTCCCTGATTGCTACAAACTAAAAAAATCCCTTCCTTCCTGTCCTAACTTATGGCTCTGTCCAGGAATACTGTTCTTAACCTTTTCCAGCTTTGTGAGGGACAGTCTCAGAATTTGCTGAACCAGTTGCTCTCCAGTAGCAGGCAAGGAGTCTGGAGGAAATGGGATGATGTGTTCGTGTCACTTCCAGTTTGCCCTCTTGCTCCAGCACTGCCACTCTATAATTTAGTTTTTTATAGATAGACAATAGTTGCAAGACCCCTCAGGGTCTTTCTCCTCCTTGTATTTATTTATTTTTTTTTTGAATTAGGGTAGCCACTTTTAAACTACCTAAGTTACTATCTACTGAAGGGGCTGGTGCAAGAGAAGGTCCTTGACTTTTCTAAATGGACGCTTTTATTATGTAATTCCAACAGCCCTGAAGTGACCTTGAAAACTGTTGTAGTCACATGAGAACTGTTTTGCTTAGGGGAAAGGCAAACGCTGCTGCTAGCAGAAAACTGTGCATTTTACAGGACTCACAAGTGTATGCAGGTGGTAGATAATTAAAATAATTTCATATATTTGTTATCTATTTGTCTATATTGCAACACTCGTCCAGTTGTTGAGCTCATATAAATGGGACATTAACAACCTTATGTTTGGCCTAAAACAAACTTTTGCTTTAAAGAACTTTCTTCCAAAGAAAGAACAGTGATCCAAAAAATGCAACAATGTATTTAAATTAAACTTATTTCCGAGTAAATTATCTTATTGCAGAGTAATTAATCCTGGTTTTACTGTTCACTGTCTTCCCAATTTTGGCATGCGTCTGCATGTCACAACAAAAGCTGTTAGATGGATGACCTCGCTGAAGTTCCTGAAGTGCCTGTAAACCAATGCACACAGCATGGGGAATAAACAGGAGGAATGAGAGATCTGTGTGCGGTCACAGGACTATGATCTCATTGCAGTTATAGAAACATGGTGGGATAGCTGTCATGGGTGGTTACATCCTTTTTAGGAAAGACAGACCAGGACGGTGAGGTGGTGGAGTCGCCCTTTATGTGAGAGAGCGCCTGGAATGTATGGAGCTCTGCCAAGAGGTGCGTAATGAGCGGGTCGAGAGCTTATGGGTAAGGATTAAAGGGTAGGCTAACACGGGTGACACTGTTGTGGGGGTTTACTACAGGCCACCTAATCAGGAAGAGGAAGTAGATGAGGCCTTCCACAGACAGCTGGAAATAGCCTTACGATCACAGGCTTCGGTTCTCATGTCGGACTTTAGCCACCCTGATATCTGCTGGAAGAATGACATAGCAAGGCACAAAAAGTCCAGGAGGTTCCTGGAAAGCATTGATGATAACGTTCTGACACAGGTGATGGAGGAGCCAACAAGGAGAGGTGTGCTGCCAGACCTTGTACCAATAGACAAGGAAGGGCTGGTTGGAGATGTGAAGGTTGGGGGCAGCCTTGGCTGCAGTGACCATGAGATGGTGGAGTTCAGGATCCTACAAGGAGGGAGCAGGGCAATGAGTAGGATCACAGCTCTGGACTTTAGGAGAGCAAAATTTGACCTCTTCAGGGACGTTCTTGGAAGAATCTCATGGGATAGGACCCTAGAAGGAAGAGAGGTCCAAGAGAGCTTGTTCATATTCAAGCATCACTTCCTCCAGGCTCAAGAATGGTGCATCCCAATGACCAAGAAGTCAAGTAAAGTGGGCAGGAGATCTGCATGGATGAACAAGGAGCTCCTGGCAAAACTCAGACATAAGCAGGAAGTGTACAGGAGGTGGAAGCATGGACGGGACACTTGGTAGGAATATACAAACTTTGTCAGACTATGCAGGGATGCAATTAGAAACACCAAGGCCCATCTGGAATTAAATCTGGCAAGAGATGTCAAGGACAACAAGAAGGGCTTCTTCAAATACATCAACAGCAAAAGGAAGACTAGGGAAAATGTGGGCCCGCTGCTGAATAGGGCAGGGACCCTGGCGACAGAGGACACAGAGAAGGCAGAGCTACTGAATGCCTTCTTTACTTCAGTCTTTACTGCTGAGGCCAGCCCTCAGGAGTCCAGGCAGAAAGTCTGGAGAAAGGAAGACTTTCCCTTGGTCGAGGAGGATCAGGTTAGAGATTGTTTCGGTAAAGGTTTATGTGGCATCTGTAATCAGTAAATGTCAACTGGGTAACCAGGTTAAATGTAAGATATAGATAATGACAGATTTAGAAAATTTTCTTTTTTTTTCTTTTTTTTTTTTTTTTTGCAATGTCTGTTCTAGAGTTAAAGTTTACAAAAATCAATGGAAAATGAAAGAGGGTATAATCAGGCTAGACAGGTCTTCCAGTTGTTGACAGCAGTATTTTCAGCACTAGGGTTAAGTACCTGTATAAACACCTTCAGAATCAGGGCCTAAGTACCTGACTGAAAGATAACTGAAATCTGTGTAGAAAACTATATTCCAAACCACTGATATATCTTTAATTCAATATTACAACAGGTACCTTTCATTTGTGTTTTTGACTTTAGCTGTGATCTGTCTGGCCTTGATCATGTTCAGTGATGATGAATCATAAGCAGTGAAGAACATGGCTTGATTTTCAAGTATGCCATTTGCATGGCTGGCAGTAAGGCAAAGGCAGTTCTTTTTTGTTTATGAACGGAGCAGGTTTGTTTAGGAATAGTAGAGTGATAATAAATATGCCATTTCACATTGCCACTCTTGAGTGACTTTGCAGAAAGGAACCATATTTTATCTTGAAAGTATCTCTGCCAAGAAATACATATTAAACAATGTAGTTTTAATTACTGCTCATTAATTTTTTTAACTACGTATAGCTAGCTTAGAATACACTTTGGAGCCAACAGCCTGGTCTGACATTCATCAAAGCTATTGGATGGATTGCCACTGATTTTAATGGGCAAAAAATCAATCCCTTGAAAGGCATATGTTAAAAATTTAAAATGTGCTTATTCATTCCTTTGGTATCAAAAAGATTTCTCACTTACAGATTCTTGTGGAACCATACATCTTAAGAACAAACATAATGGAGCCACTGCTAGCTGAGTTTAGTGACAGGTACTGCAGAAGCAATTAAAACCTTGAAGCCTTAAGTAGGTGAGAGAAAAGTCTGATTTCCTTTCATGTTTAGAAGGTCACAAAAGTGAATTTGAAGCCTGTATGATAGAATTGAATGGCTTCCAAGTAAGAACCTGGCATAGAGTTAGTGGAGTTTGACAGTAAGTGTCAAATAATTCCTGCAGAGACTAGAAGTATTCACTTCTGATTATTTATGAAGAAAAGTGTAAGAATAAGGAAGTGCCTTTTCAAAGTCAGGCAGTGAAATAAACTTTAATATTTTAAGCTCATCCATGTAATCAATAAGTACCAAGCAACTTTTAGTCTGGAATTTCTAACCCAGAAGAGGAGGCCCAACACAACACTTGTTCAGCAGAAGAGAAAATGAATTGAAGAAAATGCTTTAGATAATAGTAGTGGCCTTTAAACGTCTAAGGACCCTCAAAAAGATAACATCAGCTTTTAGAAACCATTTGAATTCAAAAAACTTGTTGTCACACAAAATAGAATTGATGCTACCACTTCCCTATCTTACCCAACCATGCTGTTTAGAGTTACTGCTGCTGTAAAGGGGTCCTCACTCCATAAACTGGTAATGTAATATTCACAGTCTCCCACTCAGAAAAAAAAGTGAAATATTACCATAGCAACAGGGGACGCTGTAATCTAGAAGCCATACCACTTCTACAGAGGCTGCACCTAATTCTAGGCCATCCTCAACCGTGACAGGCCAATGACTGAAGAAGGCTGAACCTAGCAAAGCATTTTTCCTTCTTTCTCAGTCTTTCTTGCTGCAGTTGACTGCTCATAGGCTCTTGCAGAAGTTAGGCAGCTGCACTTTCAAGAAATAGGTCAAAAAGGCCTACACTGAATTTGCACATAGGAAAAACAGAGGTGCAGTGTTATTTATGGAAGAAGGTTAAGGTTAAGCTGGCTATTCTTGCGATTAAAGAAAATGCTTATTCCAGTACAACAACATCAAAAGATTACGAAGGCTCCAAATACATACCCTGGACTTGAGACCCCTCAGAGGTTGATCTAGACCTGAGCTTTGATAAATTAGATCCATCTCTTATAATGCAAGCTGCCTGTACAAAAAAGTACAATGTTAACATTTGTATGTAACCCATAAAATAATTAATGTATAGACTCCAAGAAACATGGTTCTTTTCCTCTTCTTTCCTCATTTAGCAACACTAAGTGATTCCTTCACTCAGAAGCGTCAAGAATTTTCTTACACTTTTCAAAATACACTTAATTTTCAGGCCACATGAGTCAAATACATGCGAGCAAATAGGAAAGCATTTCAAAAGTAGCAGTTACAAAAGCCCAAATCATAAAAGGCAATTTAAATCAATCAAAGCTTCTATGAGCATCATACTTTGCTTCAGAACTTTTAATTAGGTCTTTATTTAGAGTGAATCAAAGAATAGGTACTTTCAATGTTAATGAATAGCATGGAGCCATTAACTGTTAGGCATTCATTTCTAATTTAGTCTCGTGAGGAACCTCAAGAGGTCAGAGTTTAGGGTTAGACCATCTTTGCTAGACCATCTTTGCTAAATGGATGTGTCTCCATATATTTGTTTTTAATCCACAAGAACGACATCCAGGGCCAGAGAAATGTCCAGAGAAGAGCCAAAGCGCTGTTTTTATTTAATTGCATCTCCTGCCTTTTTCCATATCGAGAGCATATGCATCTTCCCCTCCAAATGCAGTACATCCAAATGAATAGTGGCCAATATCAATCAGATGAAGGGAATTCACCCTTTTTTGAAAGACAGTATCAGATAAAGGACTTTGGAGCAAACTCTACCTGAAGTATAAAATGTTAAATCGAGGGAAGTGTGCTTAATCTAGCTTCATCGACATCCATAGGAAGGCTCCTTTAATGAGCTCTGCATCTGGTCCATGCGACTGAGAAAATCTCACAAGAAACAATAGGGTGCAATACCTTTCTTTAGAATAAGCAGTTGCACTTTGATTCAATTTTCCTTATTAAATATATATCACATTGCTTAGATATGTTAGTGGTCTTGTTGGTTTAATCCCTGTATTATCTAATAACTTAGTAGAGAATTTCTGCTTAAGTTTAATTAGTATTTGTCTTCCCTTAGGTGAAATTTTTTCTCCTTGACTGATTATTGGGCACTAAATTAAGTGGCAGGTAACAACAGCCTCTCTTTTCCCTTCAGAATCCTATAGACCTTAATGAAGTTCTTCTCAATTCAGAATAACTTTCCCTCATGCTAATAGGAACTGGATGTTGCCTGACGTTGAAAAGATTCTAAGTCCAAGAATCAAAAATTTCACAGCACGTGGTGAAGACAACACATTTCTCCTCTCTGAAGTTAGATTTTTATCTTATGATTGACTTATATGCCTACAAACTGTATAATTTATGCATACTTACCTTTGGAAGGGCGGGGTGCACAGTGTACATGCACCCCATGCAGCAGTGGCCATGATGTCTCAAGTCAATGCTAACACACGCACAGAAAGAGCAGTTCTACAAATGATGCTCCAATGGACAGGCTTGAGGGAAAATAGTGTGGTAGCTTCACAGATATGTGTGGGTACTTCTTTCAGTTGTGGGAGGCAGTCTTATTCCAATACTCCTTTACGCCTCGCTGAAGATAAACGTCCCTGTAACGTCTGCTCTGCAACCCATTCTGGACTCATGATTGTCTCTAGTCTCAGCGTTCTTCCATGTGATAGCTTGACTGAAAGGACAGGCAGGAAAGGATGCCAGGACAAAGACAGAGAATTAAATATCGAGTGGCTACTGCTATTTGTGCTGATTTAGCAAGTGATACCACATAGCACAAAAGGACTGTCTGATAACAAAATCTGAACTCAAATAGCTCAACGGCCTTAAATACAGCAAGAAGGCTTAGTTCCAATTTATGAACAATATTTGCATGATGACTTATTAGGAAGGTGAAGGTTCGAGTTCAAAAACCGAGGAAAAAAATTGGGTTACCCACCCAGAAACCAGTAGGTGTGCTCTTTTCACTGTCATTTACCAGAAAGTGATAGAAATTCCTGGAGCAAAATCCCTTTCTTTTCTCTTGCAGTAAGGGTAACCTAAGCCCTAGGTTGCCATTAGGAGCAGCATGGCAGAAAAAAGATAAGGCAATAAGAAGATGGAAGAGCAAAAGAGTGATGGGAATAAGATCATATCTCATTGGGGGATTTAAAAGTCAAATTTAGAATGGTAAATTCTATTATTGTTCTTTCCAAATTTCATATAAGTACATGGCCTTTATTTTTGTAATTGTTTTCAGCTTCAACATTAGGTCTTTAATTCAGATTTGTTCATTTTATTATTAATAAATGTACCTTGTTTTTGATATAATGATGACTAGATTGTTAGCTAGTTTTGTTCCGTAATCTTGACAGGGAAAAGGGGAGCAGGTTTTGGATGAAGGCTTTGAATCACAAACATGTAAAGGACTAGACTGTGATAACTTCTAAATTGCTCTTATTACGTAGAGGTTCCTAATGCTTTCAGTAACTTTCACTGGGATATCTTCAATCAGATTCTAGACTTAATAATATCATATTATAACAGTGACAGCAAACAATACTAATGCTGTCACAGGCAATTATTTATGTGTAATTTAGAAATAACAGTAGAAGTTGGGCTTTTGGCTGATTTCCCTGAAAAAATCCCATTATTGCTTGGAAATGTAACAGTGTTCAGCCTTGGAATTATGCACTTATGTAACTTCAAAGAGAGCAGTTTTGTGATCTTTAGAGGAGAAACAGAACAGAAAAACATTATTTTTCTAAAAGAGAAACTCATTAAAATCAGTATTCAGTACAGTAATGCCATAATGATATATATCAATATTTTGGTTTGCTCCACTTATTGATTTTAGACATTTTCTGTAAGCTATGCAGACTACACCTTCATGGAGACAGTGTTTTATGTATGGATATAGCAAAGAGACTTACGTATATCTTTGGCCTTTAGTTATCTGTCCCGTTAAAGCAAAAACCAGGAATTTCTATGAACAAACACATACCTTGCTTTTAAGCATAAAACAATTGTTTTGGCTGCCTTCAGATATCAATGATTACAGCTTTTAATAGCTAAATATATCACAGCAGGACGGGTGTTTTCCAAGCTGAGCAAAGAGACTATTATACATCCTGTGCTAAGGCAAGCTCTGCAGCCTGGTAAATGCTGATGTGGTAAATAAGTGCACTTCCTGATTTTCTAAAGGCTAATATGCACATGCTGATGTTTAAAATGAAAATCTGTCTTGAACTGAGCATTCATCTTAGAACCGTTTAGATTTGCTCTAATGGTCCAAGGTCACTTTTTCCTTGAGTGCTATATTTTTGGTCCATGGCTAAATTAGGTAGAGATCTCCCTGATGTCCTTGAGCAGCTCTCTGTTCTTAATCTTTTAGTCACAGCAGGGCTGGACACAGGCTGGACACAGGCTTCCTTGTTTCCTTTTTTCTTTCTTCAATTGCATACTATTATTGTTTTAGATTTGTTTATACTGTTAGGGGTAGGGTTTGAGAAATGAAGCTCAACAGGTGGTAACGTCGCTACTGGCAGGCTTTTTATTGTCATTAGCTAGTAGAAAGAAAACAGTGTTTTGAAAATAATTTTTTAAAACGCACAGTATCTGATGGGTCTCTAATCTCTGTACATGGTATAATTCTCAGTTTAAACAAAGCCTCACAGAAATTATCCATCAAATTCGCGGCTGGAAGAAATTTTCCTCTGTGCACTTTCACAGGATAGAACAGATCGCTCAAAATTAGCAAAATTAGCAAAGATTAGACTGATCTGGTATCTACTTAGAAAAAAAAGGAGGAGCTTGACTCTATTCATTTATTCCAGCATAAATCAGAGGAATGAAATGATTTCCACTGAGTTACATCAGACAGAGATCAAAGACATACAATAAACACGTAAGTGCTAAAATCAGCCTGCTAGGAATTTTATTGGTGTCAACACAACATACTGAAACCCTTGGAAATATTACATCACAGGTTGAGCCTTAGGCCCAAAAATGCATATGTAGTAAGTTTTTAGGAGATATTTTTTTATATTCAGATTGAATCAATGTTTGAGTAGAACAGTAGGGGGAAAGCATACCTCTAGGTATCTCACAGATTTGTGAAAATACTAAAATCTACAAACAGCAATGCATACATATTATAACAAAACTAAGTAGCTGCCCATTGGAGGGAAAAGAAATATTGTATTTTGCCATTTGAGACATTTCAGACTGTATCAAGAATACCAATAAAACTAGAAACTAGAACCAATACCAATAAAACTAGAAAACAAACTGACCACATGAGAATCATTAGGCAGGATTTTGCCTTTATTTTCCTTCTGTTTTTAAAGCCAGTATTTTCAAATGAGCAAATACTTCACATTCAAGGAAGACAATGAGAGGCCCATATTTACCCACACTGAACTCCCAGTAGCAGTAATGACTTAGAAATGACCGCAGATGCCATCGCAAAGTGTGGGCTGGGTATATGCTGAGGATATAGGAAGGTAGGAGTGGCATTTTTCTTTGGGCAAATAAAGAGTACTTTAGAGGACTTTCTCCTAGGAGGTGCTGTGTTCTCTCAACCCCTTTTCTCAATGCCTTTGGAAAAGCGCAGAGATTTCTTCCACATCTATCCCGAAGGAGGGGTCAGACAGCAAGGCCCATGTGCCTCCAGCAGGACTCCAGGAAGCATGCATCTCCTGAGATGGCAACGCTGAACTTGTGGGGAAGGTTCAGCAGAAAGCAGTCCCCAGTGCACAGCTCTTACCTTGCTGTAACAGAGAAACATTTACATGTTGCATTTAAAAGATGCAAGAAGAGATAAACCATGTGCAATCTTTGGCTGCTAAGGAATACAGGATTTGAGTTAGGTAGCTGCTTATTGCAAATAACATACACTGTCTTTGTGATCCTGGAAGAAAAAAATATAGAACGCAGACTGATGCATGTGGGACAGCTTGTGGATTCACATACACAGAATTGCCCATAAATAAACCACAATGACCTGAAAATAGAGCTAATTGAAGATTAAGAAGCTGGTATGCAGTCATGTTGCTATGCTGACTTCAGAGGGGTAAGCTAAAGATGAGAATCCATCCCTTTCTGTTTTAATTGCATGTTGTTTATATAATAACCCATGCAATTCTGGTAAAGTGAGCAACAGTAGGAAACAAATCAAAATGATTTAGGAACTGAGCCACTACTCCGCAATTTTCAAACCGTATTCCAAATCCTTGGTGTCACTATGCAAATTGCCAAACTCACCTATGAATCTAGGTTGGCAAAGCAGCAAGCTATTAATTCAATGTTGTTTCTTTTGCTAAGTCCACTCCAGCTGCAAATCCGCTACTGAAAACTTCTCCCTGCTCCTAGATTCATTAGTATGCTGCTCTGGTTTAAATGTCAGCAGCAGAACATGTAGTATACGATGAGTTTAGAGAGATTTCAGAGAGTGAACTAAAATGAGCCATCATGAATGGCATGTGCATTGCTCTGAATGTGACAAAAATCCATTATAGCAATTACTAGCCCTAAATTCTCCCCCCCCACACACACAAAGTTTTATTGAGGTACATCGGCATAATTATCCAGGTTATTTTGCTGTGAGAGCTTAGTTTTAATAGCTTTTCATATTGTCTGGGTTAGCAAGCAGCTTCCCCTTTTTTGATATTTTGAGCCTAGAGAATGCTTTCTTTAGAACTGAAAATTTGGCCAGGCTGTGGAAATTACACTTCAAGTCACAGCACCTAAGAATACCTACAGTAGGAAAATTAAGCTGCCTGAAATACGAAAATTCCCACTCGGGAATAATTTCAATCCCACTAAACTCATTGGGAGTCTTGCCAATGACTTCCCCCGGAGTAGAAAGATGCTTCAGTAGGCAAGAGTAACAGCTGGTGTATGGTTATCAAGCCAGTGTACAAGCTTGCAGTCAACCATGCAACAAATATCTAGGCTGGAAAGACCAACAAAATATTTATTCTGTAGACTTTGAGCTACAAAATGTCTGTTAACGTTCTGTAACAAACTTAAGACCTTGAGAACTCCAATGTCAAAGGTGTGAAAAGCAGAAAATATTGCAATGCTCAAACACAGATTATGCATTGGAGTGTTTTGTGTTTTCTTGCAAGGAAGCGAATGACACACAGCAGGAAACACAGCTGGCTTTGGAGAGCTAAACAAACATTTCTGGGACAGACTGTGGTCACCATCCGGGCAGCTGCCCGGGAAGGCAAAGTGCTGCCCATGTGGATTGATTCACTCTACTACAAATAGGCCACGGAAATTGAGGTGGCCGTTAGTGGAATAAATGAGATTGTTATGATCCGTGTAGGCACCCTGGCATATAGCGATTGGTGAAGGTGCAAGACACTTATATGAGCTTTGATCATCCTTCGGATTTATGGACCCATGGACTGTAAAGCCAGAAAGGAGTGTCATCACTTATGTATAGGCTGTAGGACTTCTCTTTAGTTTTAAGTAGACCTTGCCTTTAAGGAAAACATGTGATCTTGACTTGGTGGATAATCTCCACCAATGCTTAACACGTCATTCCAGGGTTCAAAAATAGCCTGGTAACAATGTAACTCTTCCTTTGGTCTGACTTTTTCTGACTGGAGGACTCTCTAACAAGCCAAAAACTCTTTGGCAGGTGACAGGATTCCCATTCACCATTAAGTTTGGAGATGTACTATTAGACCCAGTTCATGGGGTCTTCCTAAGAGGAACAGAAAGGGGCAGATAGAAACAAACTTCATCAATTTATCTATGAGGGTATTACAGGAGACTGTGTCAAAAGTCTTAACTGAAGCTGAGATAAACAACATCCACTGCTTTACCCTTTTCCACTGGGCCAGTCATCTCGTCATGGAAGGCTCAATCAGTTTGGTTAAGCACAATTTCTCTTTCCTAAATCCATGCTGATTACTCCCCATCACCTCCTTGTCTTTCATGTGTCTGGAAATGGTTTCCAGGATTAGTTGCTCCATTAGTTGCTCTCAGGGATGGAGGTGAGGCTCACTGACCTATAGTTCCCCAAATACTCCTTCTTGCCAATCTTGAAGATAGGAGTGACATTTGCTTTATTCTATTAGATTACTGAAATTAAAGGGATTGTTCATAATTTTGCAAGGACCACCTTCAATAGCTTGCTTTTCAGTCTTGTTTGGCTGCTCAGTTTGCAAAAGCATATTGATTCTAATCTACACATTAACATCCCACTAGTTTTAGCAGGATAACATCCAAAAAGAGGATGTGTTTAATAGTTTCTGACTGTTGATACTAAGCTATCTACTTTTGGGTAGCCATACTTAGTTTTACAGGAAATTTCCTTAGCAGATCAGACTAGTAGGTGTAACTGGATCCATCCTGTCCTGTATCTTTGTCTGAAAGTGCAAATTCTTGTCAGAAAGTGGAATTCTTGTCCCTGTATAACCAGGATGACTGAAAAGTAAATTTTGGTCCAACTCCTCAGCAGAGCTTCACTTATACAGGAACCTGATGGCAGCGTAAAATTACGTAATTTTTTTCTTACAAAGATTGGATTGGAACAGTTTAGATGGTCAGTTCTGTCACAGCCACTTTGCAGAGCTGAGTTTATAGTTGTATGATTCAGCTGCAATACAGAGAAAATATGATGCTGAGCTGACTGGTGGTAACAGGAGTTGTACTCTACTCATCAGTGTAAATGTATTTGGGTAACATTTTTTTCCAACAGGTTTGAGGGTTTTATTCCAACTCTTTAGTTAAATTTTAATTTAACTAAACAAATTTTAAGTCCATTAGACCAACGGCATTTATTTCATATAAATGTTTGGGATTTAATTGTATACTTTCTGCAATAAGGCATTGCAACTACTGTATCTTAAGTCTCATGAGATAACAGAAATGTCACAATTTTGTGTTCTATACCAGATATAAATGGAGCTGTCATGCAATATTCCATTTCTGACAAGGAACCAATAAACCAAGAGGGGAAAGAAAAAAAAGCTCCAAAAACCAAAAGAAGCATTGATTGATGGCCACATAACTGAGCTAGGATTTCAGTGAATAACGTTAGTTACACAACATGCCAAAAGACAAAGTTACCAAAGGGAATGACTTTATTAGATGTAAATTGTAATCAAGACCAGAATAGTTCTCAGAATTAAGTGCTGCTAAGCACAGAAACGAAGAAAAATAATAGCCATTCTCATTTAAAATAGTTTTGTTTTTCTTGGCGTATTATTTTGTGGCAGCTGTCCTGCATAGATGGTATTTTTTTTAAATTGATAAGTGAAAAAATCTCATTAAAACAGAATCCTCCTTGTGCTGCTGATAACACTCCATGTTATTAAAGCCGAAAGAATTTTTTAAAATCTCATTTAATTTTCAGTAATTCAGCACTCACATATTAGATGTCTTAGACCACAAAAATAGTTGTAGTTACTTCATTTTCTGGGATGTCATGTTTAACCGGGCTTTGTAACACGTGAAGTGCTGAAAGAGGTTTGTAGGTGAATGTTTGCTTCATTTCATTTCAACAAAATGGAAATATAGCAAAATATTTTAATCAGTATCAGATCCCATGTTGTGTGTTCCAGAAAACATAAAACGATCTGCCAGCATTAATAGAGAAATGAAGCGTTTAAGAGCGAAATCCTTGAAATGAGCCAGATATGATCATTAACACAGGCCTTCCCCACATAATATTCTAGTACCCAACACAAGGCTGTACCCAACACTTACCTTGTTTAGTTGTCCAAGTCTGTGTAAACCCCCAGTACTCCTCTGAACAGCAAGATGCCAGTGAGATGCCTGTGAAGGGGCTGTGACCACTTTACCTTGTCCGTTTTCCCCGTCTTCTACTTCCTGGAAGTAATCACCGCAGCAAGCTATCGGCGCACAGGTGTACCTCAGGGGTAGCCAGCCGGTGTTGTGCTCTTAGCAGCTTAGCAGAAGCCTGCTCCGGTCAGCTGTGGCTCCGACGTGGGCCCGACGAAGCACGGGGCCAGGCTGCGGCTGGCACAGTAGGAACGCAACACAGTAGACAACTTACCCATTAGAGGTTGCAGTTTAACTAGGCAAGACAAGTATAGAAAAGGAAAAAAGCTGTAATACCCAGCCCATGAACACTACGGTGGCAGGAAATATGAACCTGCTTTAAATTATGAGGGCTGTTACTGTATGTGCTTAGAGAAGGGACTGTGGAGAGCTGTTTTTAAGCAGGCTGCATTTTTCTCTTTTTTTAATAGACTTTCAATCTGTAGTTCCTTCTTTATAGAATTAAAACTAAAGGAGGAAAAACGTCAACCAAAAAGTTGACACTTTTGCCTATCCTATCACACACAAACGGTCTTACTATAAGGTCAACATTGCATGCATTATTCTCCCATGCATTGTCTATACTTGCTGATAATGCATCCATTTTTCTGGTTCCTCACCTTTTCCTTGAAAGCAATTAAGTGGCCCTCATGTTTTCTCAAGAAACATGGGAGAGCTTGATTGCACAGAGGTGACAAGAGGGATGAACGGATTGAATTTCAACACGGCTCTTGCCTTTGCTTCTCTTATTTCTGTGCTTCTTAGTGGCAACACAAAAAAACAACCTGCTGCCAGTGCAAATGTTGGCTTTCCCAATAGGAACTTTTACTCTCCAGAACATAACTTAGACCATGTAAATGGATACACAACTGCAGAACAGAAAGTAACAGATGACTAAAGTTCTCTATGAAAGAATACCTCGCTAAATAAGACGTTGCTATCTGTTGAGGGGCTGGCACTAACCATGCATCTTTCACACTCATGCGCAAGACACACTACTCTTGCAATTGGCCTTTCTCTCTCCATCTATAAGAAAAAAATTTAATTGATTTCCACCGTGATACTAAAAACTTTATTTCCCTATGCCTAACAAAAACACTGCTGAAATCCTTCCTCTGTAACACATCTCCTCAGGAAAAGTCTAGGTGAGCAGACTGGGTTTATGCTGTTGCTTGCAAATCAAATGATTCCATCAAAGCAAAAGGTTACAGAACATATGTCCTCGGACAGGAGGAGATGGCATCCTGGAGTGATGCTAGACTCAGCGCAGTCATGTTCCTAGTGCACCTACTAGAGAGAAGTAAAACTAGATGAGTTTGTATTAGACTTCCCCTTGTGCGCTAGTAGATAAGGGTCCTCTGACAAGCGTCTTCTCCGGGGTTAGCAGAAACTTTAACACACTCTTAGACTGCTGTTAGATCTCGACTGCTGCTTGGGTTAGGGTGTCCTTGTCCTTAAGGATCAGTCCTCGAAACATTATACAGGTCTCAGTAATAGCGTTTCAACAGAGCCAGCACAACAGTAGGCTAGAGTCCAAGGAGTATGAAAAGTGACCGCTCTGGGATAATTTACGGGTAGGATATAACTGTGATTTCCCTGATATCCCACTGATTGTTTGCATGCTGTTGCAAGCTGGTTTTCTGGGTGAGCCAGAAAAGCCAGATTCAGCCTCTCCTGCTGTGTCACTTCTGCCTGTGCAGGGGATTGCCCAGCAGCCCAGATGCTGTCCCAGCAATCTGCAAAACATGTAATGCAGCCTCAGCATGGAAATTGCATTTGAGTTGCTTGGGATTTGCTTGCACAAGGCTCAGGACCATAAATAGGCTAATCCTGCTCTAGTGGCTGAACTGTACTCCAAGGAAAGGAAAACGCTCCCTCCTACCTGCCACATGTGGAAACTCACAGTTTTCTTCCTACTTAGTTTTTTTCATCTGTGGGGAGATTCAGCCCATAATGATCAAGGAGAAAAGAAGCCTCAAAGCACTCTGAACCTGTCCATCCCATGGCAATGGAGCTCTGAAGGAGAAAAGTTCCTCCCAAACTGGGGGTTTCTCATGAAAATGAACTAGTCCATTTAACGTCTGAAACTCTACACCCTGGCAACTGGACCCACGGCTATGAAACAAAGTGCTGAAGTGGGCCCCACTCCACTCCTCCTGAGAACTGGGTATGGTTACACATGATTTGGCTTTATGCCTTGCATCTAGGAAATGGGACTTGAAAGGAGCCCAGCAGAATCCAGGATTTTGGTCTCAATCTATTAAAGTTCCTGTTGTTCTTAACGCTGTCCGTGTTCAGTAGCTTTCACAGGCTACAGAACTGCACGTCAAGCAGTCCTCAGAGATATATTTAATTTTTTGGCTTTGTGCTTTTCAGAAGATAATTTGTTACAGGTATTATTAGTTTATCTGAACTCTTTTATTCCCTTATTTGTTTATTGAATGCCACAAACATTTTGTTCCATCTCCACATCTTGGATCATACAGGGAAGGACCTGTTACTCACAATTACTTTCACATCCAGACAGGACTTTTGGATATCCAGTTCTCTTTATTTTTTGTCAACTGCCTGTTCCAAAAGGTGATAGACTAAATGGGCCATGGAAAGAGGGGAAGGATGCTATCCGTAGAAGTCGCTCTTCAAGAATATGCTAAATCAGATCTAAAATCCTATTAAAGCACTAATGAACTCCTCAATCACCTTGGCTGTCAGCAAAAATAATTCTCTTTTAATTGTCTTCCTCCTTCTAATAACAATCATTCGCCATTTTATGTAGTACTTCCCACATTCAGTACTGGGCACAGAAAAGAGCTAATTAATTTCAACTCAAAACATTCAAAAAGACAGAATTAAACCAAGTACTGCAGTATACGTTCAA
Source organism: Struthio camelus (assembly GCF_040807025.1). Lineage (NCBI taxonomy): Eukaryota > Metazoa > Chordata > Aves > Struthioniformes > Struthionidae > Struthio > Struthio camelus. Next base: position 6,917,024 of record NC_090948.1, read on the forward strand.
TGGCCATTATCCCAGTACACTACGCTAAAGAGGCAGTAAAGACCTAAAAGCCAAGATCCCTCCACAGAGATCAAGCAAACCAGAGCTGCAAGATTACGCCCTAGCCCTTCTCATCAAACTTGGATCTACGGTGCAACTGAATTAAAAAAAGGGGATGAGCTGTGTTCAGCATTGTAGATGCGCCAGATGGTACTGTGAGCCATAAGGCTGTAGGACCACAGGAGATGGCTGTAACTTAAACGAACTCCTAAAAATTGTCTGAGTTATACTGGGGCTAAGGAACAGCTCAAGGACATGAAGGACCAGAAATGCCTTAAAACTATTTTATTTCTCTCTCTGTTGTGCTTCTGAGCAACTCAGGCTACATCCCCCTCAGACAGCAGGGCCAAGGCCCTCAGTAGGAGCCTTGTGCTTACGCGTGCCTCTTAAGATAAAGCAGATTATTATCAGCTTGAGCGCCTGCTCACAGCTGCACAGAATAAAGGCAATGCCTCTGAAAAAGGCTAGTTACTAAACTGCTTGGAGTTTTATGAGGGATGAGTCCTGTGAAACAGTCAAAGCTGATCATACAGATCGTACAGAGCAACAAGCACCGCCAATACTCCTGAGCAATTGGATCACTGCGTTCAGTGCAAGTGCAAACGTAACAAGCAAAACTTCACCAGCCAAAGATAAGCTAAAACCTTGTGACTGAATAGGACAGATTTAGGCTAGGCGGCAGATAATCTTGTCTTTCTGCAGTGTTTCTTAGCACTTCTAACCAGAAGCATTTAGTGTAGGGAGTAAGTTTGGATGAGAGAAGCTTAAAACTCCACTTGAAACATGAAAATCAGGCCAAACCCGATGTAAAAATTGCAGTATGTAAAGAAAAGATTCGGGTCTGGGAGGTTTTGGCTTTCCATTGTTCCTTTTGTAATAACCAAATATTGTCTTACATTCAGTAAGAATCTGCTTTATTTCAGAATGTAGATAGGCTGTGTCCTACTTTCATCTGGGGCTAATGTAATTTGAGAGCTTCTCCCTGACAAATTTAGAGAATTTGTGCACTCATCATTTGAAAGTGTCACATGACATATATACAACTAATCTACCAGACCTGAGGAGCAAGTCTTGGGCAAAATACATGAAAATGTATTTGGCCAGGACGACATTTAATGAAAAATGAAGATATATCTAAGAAAAAGCAGGCTTTTGCTAGCTCAATATTGTTTTATGGCTTGGAGTTCAGTCATGTAGCTGCAAAAATTCACAGCTTTGTGCTTGAATTATATTCTTCAATTGTCCAGATGTGTTCCTCTCTCGATTTTGTGCTAGCTGGGACACGTAAGTAACACGTAGGGATAACAGAGTTGCATCTCTCTCCCCTTTGGAGTGCAGTCTGGAAAATCCTTTTTACGGAATCATATCCCAACTTTGCAGATTCCAACTTCCCAAACTATACTCATGGAATTTTCTGTGCAAACTGATTAGATATGTGTGACGATCCCTTTCCTCACGTATGTATCTGTCACTTTTTGTTTCTTTTGATAGGAAACAATAAGTAGGTAGCACTTCTCACCGAACACCCTCCTTCTCTGACATCTGTGATGGCTTATGGCTACCATTATGAATAATTGTCTATGTATCTTTACATGTCAGAAATATTATCCAGATAAAATATTCCTTCAAATTTCTCTCCAGTAAAAAATTACTGCTCAGTCCTTCATCCACCTCCTGCTGGGCACGGACTTACTAACATAACCGGTTGCCAAGGAAAACATTTGTGGGAATATGCAAGCTCTTCTAGGTCATGCTGGCAGGAATGCTCCCTGATATCTCATACAATCCTAAACTAAGATTTTTGTGTTGTTGTTTGTTTGTTTAGATATACAAGTCATTGCCATGTCAGATGGAAATATCAGAGGAACTAGCTGACAATCATTCCATCAGTTCCATTATACCATTCAACCAACTTACACATGTGATTCCAGTCTAACTCTACAGTTGCTGCTTATCAAAAAGGGTATTCCCAGAGAACATGACTTTTGTCCTGTTTAGTATGAAATCCAACAAGCCACTGCTAGCTTGCCTGCTGGGTGTTGTCCCAGTACTAAGTGAGTACGAATTTCAACACACGAGGGTGGCATTTCTGTACAGACCCGCCCAAACAAACATCAACTTGTTTTGGTGCCCACTGCAAAGCAATTTACTCTGCTAGTTGTAAATGGTGAGTACTATTTCTCTGCCAAGAGATACAGTGAAAGGCAGTACACAGTCTCTGAGTACATAGCTAAATACATTGCTAAGCTATGTTTAAGCTAATCCATATTTTTGCAGCCTGCAATATGTGGATATATGCACTGTATTCTCTGCATCAGGACCTCTTTTTTTGGAGGGAAGGGTATCTCATGGATATAATTGTTGCTTAAGTGAAAAGCACTGCCATTATCTTTTACTAAGAATGATGTTTAGAATCAGTCTCTTGTGCACATTAATAATGACACACTCATTGAATCTGGAAACTCATTGCTCCCAGGCAATGGATTCAGGGTTAATATTAGCATGTTATAGTTTTGGATAGAATGCAAGCAAGGACCTTGCCAAGGAAAACACAAAGTTCGATTTTACTGCTAGCAGGTATTGTTTCAGCTCCATTCGTATAACTGGAGTTCAGCAACTTATATCAGCAGAAAGCTTAGTGGCAGAAAGCTTAGTATTAAGTCTTTAACTCACTGTTGTACTCAAGGTGAAGTCCTACACAATCCACCTTGAAACTCTCCTACTAAAGAGAATTTTAAGAAATTCCTACTTCCTTTCCTTTTTGAAGGAGTTCTTTTTGACCTGAGCATGGACAGGTCAAAGATTAAACGTGGATTTCATTGTTGTTTTAAAGTGCACACAGTAGTGTAAGAACTAAGAAATTTATTACCTTTGTTTTCCAGGTTGCCACTGGTACATTAAGTTTATCACTGGGTAACGGAGAAGGTCGGATGGGAACATTCTTTATTGGTAGCAAGCCCTTGTTAAAATATTGGCAGCACACTTTTGAGCCAGAAATGTTTGTGTACCACTAAATACTGCACAGGGCACAAAAGAAGATTTTTGCTATTCTTGTTTACCTTAAAAAGTTCTGTGCATGACTTCCATGGTTTAAGTCTCATAATTTTTTTTCTATATATTCTAATGGGACTTTTCAATTATTTCCTTAGGTGCCTCAAAACACTCATCCAGAAAGATATGCTCTTCACGTATAGCTCAAATGCATTTACCTTTTCTGCATAGCTCTGGAGGTAGGAAGCTGTGGAACTCTAACAAATCTTGGCTATTGGTATAAATTCATTGCATTTGAAAGCTGCTGTATTCCTAAGGGAACCGTTTTCAAAGATGGCTAGCCATCTGTCTCTACTTCTGGTGTATTTTCTGCTTCCACATCCATATGTTGAGGTAGAAATAATGTTTTCAATTCAGACGCCTAATTTGGTCTGCAAGTTGTAGATTTGTTATCATCAGATCTAGTTTAAGCCAGGAAATGAAGCTTTTTCCCTCTTCACTTGCCAATATGAATTCCTTCTTCATACGTCTAATGGCTTGCATGTTACTGCCTCAGTATTTGAATTTAGTATAGTATATTTTATCATCACCAAGTCTAAGTTCCAGCCTCCTGCTTGTTTACCCAGATCCACGACTATTTACCAGTAATCGTTCTCCTGTGCTAGCTGTATTATCTCCCAGTAAGATTTCTATTATAATAAATGAGACAAATATGGTGAGTATAAAACAATGTCGCAAAATATTGCTTTGATTCGCAAATGCCTCAGTAAGAATGCACTGGAGAGACTGTGTTATATACACAGACACCAGGAAAGAATAGCAGCAGAAAGAAAATGTCATGTTATTTCTCTGAGGACACATTATACGCGAGCACAGCTGAGCCCATCCTGTGCAGTCAAGATGCCTGACACGGTGACCAAGAGGAAATGATTGGAAACAATTTGCTGCAGCTCTGCACCAAGACAGATTTTTTTGAAATAAAGCATTTTTGCATTGGCAGAATAAGAGCATAAGATGCCTGTAGCAAATAGGAAGCACTGGTATTCTTAGCAGAAACAGAGGGAGAGAGCTCCTCCTGGAGCAATTTGGTCCTATACTCCGGCAAATGTAAGAGCTGTAACTGCCCCCTGCCAAGCTGGTGCCTATATCCGGTGCACTACTTGGGCACCCTGTGAAAGGAACAGGGATAGAGCAGTTAGTAATGGCAGAAATATCTGTTGAGGACTCCTCACAGAGAGACCCTTACGAACCTGTTGTCATCTTACAGGGTGCAAGAGCCGGAGAGAAGGAAGCAGTGCCAGCAGCTAGCACCCCAGCTCTCCTACGAAAGGCAAGCTTAGAGGGAGGTATCTAAGGCCCATCCATGACGGGCTACGCAATTGCATCAGTGGCCTCCTGGCTGCTGTGTCAGGTGAAGCCAAGAGCTGTTCAGTCACAGTGAGGAGGGTCCTGCTGCCTGTACGGCAAGGTCAGCAAGGACATCGAAAGGACCAGGTGAGGGTTTGCAGAGGGGACCACAGGATGAGGAGAATGCTCCAGAAGGCCCTGTCACATCTGGGAACGAAGACCAAGATCATAGCTAGTGAGCCCACATCTGGGCATGCTGAAGTATTTTGGACTCTAATCACTTGAGGCATTTGCACCAGCCGTCTAGCCTTTGGCACAGATAATGAGTAGTAAAGAAGGGTTGCGCAGTACACTCATTATTGCCTACCAAATCTTTGAAAATATGAAGACTAGCTTTCTGTAAAGAGTTTTGAAAATTTACCCCCAAATCCATTCTTCTTATTATTTTTCTTACCATTTTGCAGAGGTGAAAGTGGTATGAACTTTTCTTTCCTTTTTTCCTTTTTTTTTTTCCCAATCAGCATCAATTTTAAATGAAGTCGGCAAACATCAAAATCCTGATGTTCTGACAGGCCAAAGCATAGGATCTTTCAAGCTTCTGTTTAGGGCTATAGCTGATATACCACTGTTAAACTCATTGAATTTATGCTTGTTTTGAAACACGTTCGTTCTTCCTGCCGACTTCCAAAGTTTCAGTGTGGGCCAAGCACAATTTCCTAAACGCTGTTAGCCTACAGATTATTTTAACTTGTGCTTAGCTGAGCCCTAATTGCTTTACTCTCAGTGCTTCCAGTACAACATCTGATATGATTACATATGCCATTAATTATCTTGTACTTTAACTATGAACCTCCTGCTGCAAACCAAGGAAAGGTCAATGCATTTCTAGAGAAAATAGTACCTAACAAGATGCATTTATCAGCAAATTAGGCAGAAGGTGAGCTCCGCACACGCATGCAGTCTCAAGCGTTTTTACTAGAGTGCTAATGACTCCTGTTATTTTGCTAAGGAGATATGCTTGCAGTTAACAGGATACTGTCTGGCTAAAACCTCCCATACATTTTAGTGTACAAAAATCTTTTGTACGTTATAACAAGTAAATCTGATTAAACAATGCAAAGGATATTTGGTAAGTAGTCCACTCAGCACAGATACTGGTCAAACGATAGGTGACTAGCTATTGTTACAGATAATAATTCTGTCACATATTGTTACCTAGAATAATCAAGATAAAGTAATAATAACTCATAGTGATTACAGTTATAACATCAGTGTTACTGCATACTCTACTTGTCTCTTGAACGTTTCTTAGCAGAGACAGTAAGAAAAAAGACTTCTGGACACATATTTTTGTTCTAAAGTGCTGTGGCAGTTGGATCTAAATACTGAAAGGGACCGTTTCCATTAAGATGTGTTTCCATCATTATTTTTGTTGATTTTAAAAATATCTCCCCTACTCTCCCCACGTGTATGTGTAGATATAGAGTGACAGATGTAGATACAGATATAGGTATGTATGCAATCTTTTTGTTTGTATCACTTGCTGATTATTATTTTTACCCTTGCACCAGATGTGAACTGCTGTCCTTTCACTTTAAAGAACTTTAAGGAACAAACTAATGTTTCATTTAATAAATAATTCTAATAAGTCTCATTTCGTTTATTTCAATTCTAATTGTCACTATCAACATATATTTTTCCATATGCATTTTCTGCAGCTTGACCTAACTTTTTACTGCTCCAACCATCTTTGCTATATTCCAAAGGCTATGAGCATCACTGGAGATACAATAACTCTGTCTATCTTGTATTTTTCCCATGTATATACAATAGACTCAGAACATGTCACAATTAATGACCATACCTTCAGAAGAGGAGAAACATAGTTTGGTTTTGATAGTTTCCTCCATTTTTGTCCATAGCTATTCACTGACTACAACTTTTACTTACAAATGCTGTTATGGAAATTTGAATTCAATAGGAATATGTTATCCAGAAGAAAACATACAGTTTGTATTGCAAAGCCTAAATAACTTTAAATGGCCCAATTCCATTTTAAAATGCAATTTATGCGTATAGGCTCCTAAGCGTTTGAAACACGTGGGGAAATGGGGTTTAGGCTGGGAAAATAGGGTTTAGCCTTGTAGGTCACATGGGTTCAGGTTTCTTAAGCATTGCTGAAGAGAAGTGCTTAGTGGCACTCAGAACAACTATTCAGGGAAAAGAAGGCAAAGAAAGGAACTAAAAAACTGTTTTTCTGTGCCAATGGGTGAATGTTTCAACTGCAGAAATCCAGGCTAGGATTGCTACAGACAAACTAGCTGGCAAATGAAGCATCTTGTCTCTGTTGTGGTCCTCAGTGATTTGTCGATGGCTCTGTGGCCCTTAGCCAGAGCTCTCAGGAAAGGAGGCACGAGGCTGAGCGCTTGAGGGGAGAGAGGAAAGGTCTGGAAGCCAGAGGTCCACATAGATCACACCACTAACAGTCTCTTACGGAAGGTGAAGGCTGGCCCCATTTTCACGTAGGAAAAATACATACCTGTTACTACCAAGCTCAAACTAAACAATCAATATTCCTGCTCTGCCTTCCCTTCCTTCTAAGCAAGAAACTGTTTGCCCATAAGCCACGCATCACCCAATGCATTACGATGCACGTGTCCCTGCCAAAGTTACCGTGTAAGTCTGCTGAGTGCGGCAGCGAGCAGTCGGAATGAACGCTGCAGAAACAGCTGCCACCACCTCTGCAGCCGCACTAGATGGGCGTTTCAGCTACGTGGGAATGTTTGCTGTGTCTCAGGCAAGAATATAACTTGTCTAGCTGAGGACTGGACATACCAGAAGTATTTAAACTACGTATCTGGGAGAAGAGAGTTAGGAATGTATTTGGGCTGCTATTTGATCCTGCTTAATGGCAAACAGCCTCATGATGCTGCAGAGACAAGGGGTGGAGAGCTGTGCTGTGCCTTCCTATGGGACACGAGTCTGTGAGAGCCTTAGTGAGAAGCGTTGGGAATCAAGTAAGGCAGTTCCTCACCATCAATCTGTGTTTTCGGGGTGGGCAGTGGCAGAAAGCAGCAGCTCGTTCACAGCGTGCAAGGGAGATTCACGGAAGAAGCCATTTCACGGAAGAAACGTTCTGTGCTGATTACTAGAATCCCTATGTGTTTTTGCCAGTCCATCAATGTAATGATTATATTTTCCCAGTGTTGGATGTACCTAACAGACATTGCATGTTTTGAAAAATACAGGAGGAGAGAATGGATATTACGCAAACAAAAGTATGGACAAATTTATCCAGTTTAGAAAGAGACAGTTTCTCTGTGAGCACAGTGATGCCCAGACAAAAACATCAGTATCATTCCAGAGCTGAGATTTACATTGGTGCAGCTGGGACACAATTTGGCAGCTACGGGATTTAGGACTTTCAACTGTTGTCAGAGAAACCTCCTAGCAAGCAGCATGGCAAGCATTTTCTTTTGATAGTGTTGCTGATGCAAACATCCCACCCCCATGCTGTCTCCTTTGCTGTGGCCAAGAAGGTGTTTGGTTAGTGAGATCCAGGAGCTGAACCAGATGAAAAACTAATATCTTTTTTCTGATATATGTTTAACCCTAGTCCAGTTCACCAAGCAGCCTAACTAACAAACAGCTGCACAGATATATCCAAGCAGACAGCTGAGGGGTGGAAATAAAGGAAGAAACTCATAAGACTCTTATTACTACTAAAAGATTGTTTGTAAAAGTACAGTCTATGTGGCTGCAGAATTAATTAATAAATAGAGTCCACTGAGTAAAATAAAATTCACACTGCAGTATAGCCAGCTCTGAAACAAGCCCCTTCAATATGGCACGACTGTGTTTCCACCTCTGCCTTGAATTACACTGTGTAAATGGTGTGCTGCTGTTGGCATTTTGGAGTTAATAAAATTTAAAGAAAGGCACCACGGCAAGGTCATACTAAAAAAATTTAGGGGACATATTAAAATGACTCAGTATATTTCAATTCAATTTATCTTAAAGGGATTATACATTTTTGTAAGTGTAATTTCACCTAGAGGAAAAGTTAGACCTGGGACTTCCTATGAAAACAAAAGAGGAAGGCTGAAGAACCAAACCTCAGTCTGCACATGAATATGGCACTTCATTTTTTTGTCTTCCAGGTTTTGAGTAATAAAACACCTTGGTGCTTAGAGTTTTGCACAGATGACTGAGCTTAGGAGCACTTGACAGTCAAAGCAACCCAGTTTATTGGAATCCCTACTTGGAAAGCTGGATCTGTCTAGGCACTGAGGCTGTAACGTGTTCCTGGTGCATACGTTGTACAGTTACTGGTCCAAAATGAAAAGAAGTCATTGCCAGTTCAAAAAAAAAATGTCTTGATGTAAAAGCAAAGATGCCTCTTCTATCCTCATAAACCAGGGCTTCTCAATTAGGCATCTCAATTTCATTCCAGGCATTCTCCGTATTATTATCTTAGATCGTGTAGAAAATGATGCCACTTTAAAACTGTGAGGCTCTGACCTGAGAACTCTGGGCAGTAAAGTTTTAATTTATTCTCAAATTGGCCAGTGCATAAGTAGCGTACATAGAAGCTAACATTGCTGTGGCAATGTCCTTTTACCTATTAGAGTCGATAGAGAAAATGCCTATTGATTTCATTAGGTAAAATGCAGTGACTCTGAATTATCTTGTCACTCTTGTACTGCGTCATCCAAGAGTTTCACATAAGTTGCCTGTGATATCACTTTATAACCACAAAGCTCTGCTGAGGTAGTCATTAGAACATACCCCTGTGCTGCTTAAGATTTAAGAAATTGTATTAAACATTTGGAATTAGCAATAAACACAACAGGTGAGGAATCACACGGCTGTCCAAAGCTAAGGCTGCTAAGGTGTGAGTTTTTACCTTGAAAGGTATCGGTCTACCTCTCAGTGGCCATTTTACAGACACAGGTTAACAAATTCCAGCCTTTATTTTCACTAGTTAATAATACTTCAGCCTCGAGATGAGCTCAGTTTGAACTTATGATCAAACAATGAGCATCTATCATCATTGCGAAGCAAGTGTAAGCCTGAACCACCTGTGTCTGCCATCCACCTAGCCTGGCCCTAAGGGTAGATGAGTCTGAGATGGGCATGTGTCACCGCATCTCAGAAACACTCATCTTCAGGTCTGCTTTTTCTCTTTCCTTCTGCAACACCTATTGCAGGTAATTCAGGCCTGTCTGATCTGAGCAGCAGTGAAGGCAAATCCCTGTTTTGTGCTCCTAGCCTTCCACCCATCTGCAGGATAAGGTGACAGCAGAGTAACTCCAGACTCTGTCAGATTATACAAGAGCAGTAGCAGCAGCACCAGTGCTGCCTGTCTAATCTTTCTCCATCCCTTTGACTTCTTGTTATATGATCCCTCAGCTCCCATAGCCACAGAGGAATTTACCTCCTTCTGTACAGAAGAAGGGGATTCATTGGATCAGAGCATGCCATGGGCTGGTTCCAGCCTGTGGGTCATTAGCTACGCCACACATTTTTTGGTTAGCCTTTTGGCTGGATCCCCAGCCCTTCCTTCCCCTTAGGAGCTTCACCTGCTGGTTTGCACCCCAGGTTTGCACTCTCTTCACCTGTGCCTCTCATCTCTATACCCAGACTTAAGTTTTTGCCTCTGCTTGAGCCAGGTTGTCACCCTGAAATCTGCCTTCTCCCTGCTTGCCCTCCTTTTAAGTGCTGCTGTGTTTGCCCATTCATCACACTCCTTCTTCTGCAGTGAGTGTTGTTAGATTGACCCCTGCCACCATATTTCACGTACCACATACTCTGGTAATAACACAAGAGGCCTCTGTGCTAGTAAAAAGAAATTGGCTGTTTGCTCACAGAGCCACTTGCAGAGGTGCTGGGATGGCAGCACTGCATGGAGGCTAGCTGCCTCTGCCTGCTCCAAGCCCTTTCCTCCTGCCACAGCGCTCCTCCTTCCCTGTAGTTTGCTACTACTAATGGAGACAACAGGCGAGGTGCAGCTCTCCTTTCAGTGACCAAGAAAGACGGGGAACAGCTTGGGAAAGCTGTTCCTCCAAGCAAGGGAGGTCACAGAATCACAGAATGGTTGAGGTTGGAAGGGACCTCTGGAGATCATCTAGTCCAACCTCCCTGCTCAAGCAACCTCTAGAGCATATTTCTCCAGGATCACATCCAGACAGGTTTTGAATATCTCCAGGGAAGGAGACTCCACTACCTCTCTGGGCAACCCGTTCCAATGCTCTGTCACCCTCACAGTGAAGAATTTTTTTCTCAGGTTTAGGTCCAGGAATGCTTTCTCCTGCTGTTAGCAGATGTGGTATGTTCCTCCTCCTATGAATTTTTTCCAGGAGACAGGACTAATCCTGATCTGGTCTGATCTCATGCTGGGAACTAAACTTTCTTAAAGCTAAGATACATACAAAATCTGAATTGTTCTTCAATGTCATCCATGTTCTAACAGCAACAGATGAAGTGAGACAGGAAACAGAATCTATAATATATGCAGAATAGATATATAATTCACACATGCACATACAATTGTTTATGTATGTATCTATTTACACCTAACTGTAAGTCCTACACAGTTACTCTTTCAGCTCAGTCACTGGTTTCTGTTATTAGTTTTGTTTGTTTGTTTGTTTGTTTGTTACTACTGTCAGGCATCAGAGTTTTCTTAGTGGATTATCTCAAGAGTATTTTATAAATCATTCAATACGAGATGTCATTGCTTTTCAACGAACAGTGAAACTTGTACCGCCATCCTATTAGGAAAGGATGTTCCAGTGGCTAAAACTACATACATTTGTATGAGGGATGGTCTCAAAAACAAATCTAATTTTGTTTATTGACAGAGCTCAGTGCTGGAGAAACGATCTCTTAACAAACCACTTAGCCAAAACATTTTGCAAAAATAGTGACAGTTTGATAAAGGATTTTTTGAGGTTACTTTTCGTACTCTGTGGCTGCAACTTCAGATTTTTAATTCAGCAGCATTGTCATTATTTTCTCCACACATAGTTTCCACAGAGAAGTTAAGGGGAAAAAGAGTGAAAGCATCTGTTATCATGCGGCTGTGCTCCCTTTCTCCTAAGCCTGGCTACTTTCTATTGACAGAAATCTGAGAACTGCTTCTGCCTCAATCCCCTGCTGTAGCTTCCATCCCACTTGACTGAAGAGGGCTTCCCTGGAGGCTGCTAGACCTAGAACTTTAATTAGAAATTCAAAGATATATTTTCTTAACCATTTGTACAGATGGAAAAACTGGGGAAAGGACAATCATATCTGGATAGCCCAGTGGGCAGGGAGCATCATGAATCCCATGAGCTACAAACAGATGAATAACTAAATGCTTCACAATACCCAGAGCAAGCCTTGCCTTAGAAAAATGACTTCTGCCTACAGTAAAGGGAGTTCCTTCTAGACAGCCTCATAACCATTTTCTGAATCAACCCTTTCCCTACTCATGCACTCAAAGCAGCCTGGAGCATGACCATTGATTCAGTTGCATTTATGAGGCCATTTTAATGAGATTTTATTAAAAGTTATTTGAAGCTCTTAGTGGTATAAAGGGAGATACAAGGTCAACTGCTGTCTTTTTTTTCTCTCAGACCTTTGATCTCTATTACAGTATCTTAAACAGACACACCACTTTTGATTGCCTGAATTTGTATGGATCTGAAGCTTTTTATTGACATAGAAAAGATGCTTCTTTTATAGCCTTCGTATGTAAAGGAAGCCTGGAGAGTCCTAGGTTTTTTAAGTCTTTAAGCTTAAAGCACCATTCCTCGTGCACTTTGGAGAGAACCGGATTTTAACTCCAAGAAGGTGTATTACATAGATTCTTGTATCCTTCAAGCAGCTTGATACTGCAAGCAAAATCTGCACTGAGGATGACCTACCTCTGTTTGGGCCCCTGAAAATTTTTACTGCCAAAATAAGACAAATATTTTGCTCTTTGGGATTTGTAACAAAGATAAAATAGAAGTTTATGTTTTACTGTGAGATCTGCCCAAAATAGATGAAAAATGCTGTCAGCATTAAGAAATGCTGGTTGAGATGTTGGTTATGCTTCTTTATCCTAATGGAGCTTTTGAACAGTCAGCCAGATGGTCTCCCTTCCAACCATTCTGTGATTCTGTTTTCACGGTTTCTCCCCTTTAAGATCGAATGGGACAAAGGTGGGTAGTTCTGCTTCCAGAGCTCATACTTAGCAATTTCTTCTGTTTTACTGTAAATCTGGGATTTACTGCACTCCATAAATGTAAGTAAAAAACTCAGTTCAGACCCTTGAGTTCTGTAAATAAACAGGAGAATTATCCTGGATCTTGAAAGTTACATGAAAGACAGGAAGATTACCCTTTATCTCACTTGTGCTCGTGCAGATCATGGCGGACTTCTTTGACTCCAGGCAGAGAGTAACTCAAAACTTTAAGTGTTAGCTTTCCTCTGTGAAAGGCACAGGTTGCTTTTGAAGCTAAGAACAAACTCTAAAAGGAAACATAGATGCTACAAAACTCAGGGGGAGTGGCTGATACACCAGAGGGTTGCACTGCCATTTAGAGGCACCATGACAGGCAGGAGAAATGGGCAGACAGGAATCTCATGAAGTTCAACAAAGGTAAAGCGTTCTGCACCTCAAGAGGGACCACCTCACGCACCATCATACGCTGGAGATCAATCTGCTGGAGAGCAGCTTTGCAGGAAAGGACCTGGGGCTCCTGGTGGACAAGGTGAACATGAGCCCGCAATGTGGTCCTGCAGCAAAGGAAGCCTACAGCATCCTGGGCTGCATTGGGAAGCACACCGCCAGCAGGTTGAGGAAGGTGATCAGCCTCCTCTATGCAGCACTGGCAAGACCACACCTAGCGTGCTGGGTCAATACTGGGTTCCTCAGGACAGGACTTACTGGAGCAAGTCCAGCAAAGGCCACAAAGATTATGAAGGAATAGGAACACGTGACGTACAAGGAGGGAGCTAGAAGAGTTCAACCTGGAGAGGGCTCAGGGGGAATCTTATCAGTGTGTATAAAATACCTGATGTGAGGGAGTAAAGACCACAGTCAGACTCTTCTCAGTAGTATCCACTAACAGGACAAGAGACGATGGGAACAAATTGAAATACAGGAAATTCCACTTAAACGCCAGAAAAAATGTTTTCACAGTGAAGGTGATCAAATACTGGAACAGGTTGCTGAAGAGGGTGGGGAGTCTCCATACTTAGAGATATTCAAAGCCCAGCTGGACACTGTCCTGGGCAACCTGCTCTAACAGACATGGCTTGAGCAGGGCCATCAGGCAAAATGATCTCCAGAGACCCCTTCCAACCCCAACCGTTTTGTGATTCTGCAAATAACGTCTAGGTTCTTGTCTTACGCCACTCTTCTCATCATTCAGCAACTGAACTAAAGTTCACAAAATGCTAGATTCTCTGGTCCAAAGTGTGTGAGCAGGGTCAAGGATGCTCTAAATTACTTTCAGTTTTCATGCACCAGATCATAACTAACTATAGCAATGCTCATTTTCCTCAGCATGCTTCCCTACTCTGGCCAAGAGACAGGCAGTAGACAGACAGTGATACCTAGAGCCTGTCTTCTACTTTTTCACCTCTGTGTCATGGGAAACTGATATCACTTACTAGCTAATACTTAATAGAAGAGACTGTTAATATCCCGAGTTAAAACAAGTAAAAACTACCTCACTAACTCGATAGAAATGCTGAGCCCCAGTGGGCCTGTTTGTAATCTTATTTACACTGGAGTGGTTCCATTAGCCTCTAGGAAGTTAATCCTGATTTACAATTATGAAAATCAGATAGGAATATCGAGCCAAGCTCATATTTTATGTTAACAGTTGCTATTGCAAAAGTCTGAAAATAACAATCAGATTGTTGGCTCCTCTTAAATCAAAGTAAACTGACAATGACTTATACCATTTCAGTTATATGCAGATATTATGCCAAGAATGCTTCAGAGCACTGAAATCAGAACAGCTATACGAATCACTATTTCTCCCTAATAAGCAGAAGCTCACAGTATAGTCTCATTTTTTATTTTAACATTAAGAAACATGTCCTCATTCATAGCGATGATTTTAAAGTGTGTCTAAGAATAATTAGTTTGGTCTGACAAATGCTGCACTCCAAAGGGCTATTCTTGAACGTTCACTCATATTATATTCAAACACTGGGTCTCCATAGGCTAGCACCTGGTCACTGGTGATAACTATCAATCATTATTAAGGTAAAAATGTCAGACTAGATTTTACTACTCTTAACAATTTAAAAATAACATATGGGGAGGAACAGTAGAGGATGTTATTATCGAAAGTATCATCATTTTAAACAGAACTTGTAACACATTTTTCATATTCCAGACAAAGTTAAAAATATTCATTTAATATCGGGAAAGGATCAGGACAATTCGAGAACCACAGTTTCTGAAGATTTTCAATGTTATGCAAGTTCTCTCATAGCATAAGTTATTTGACTGTACTTCTTTTACAAAGAGATGTGCTAGAAAGTGTTTCTAGAGGAAAGGAACATTTGGTGTCAGTGGAGGCAATGGCTGTTGAAAGACAGGAAGTAGGTAGCCCTCTACCTACCTACTTCTAGTTTCTCAGCAGAAATCTGCTTTCAATGAAAGATTCAATTTTGTTGAAATGGGAATGATTTGGAAAGCTGTTGGATTCCTTAGGGATGCTCCCTTCCCCCCCCCCCCTTAGAGCTCATTTAGAAATTTTTAAAAATGAAACTCAATTTCCCATTTAGACCGCAATGGAAAATTTGCCTTTTATTAGAATCTGGACAGTCATATGAACAGAGTATCCAGAAAGGCGTGACCTGTCAGTGAAAACAGAATAGTTTTGCACTTTCCTGTATTTTCATTTTATTCTCCACCCTATGTACTTTTTATGCCTGTGTCATTCACTCGTTGGGTAGCTTTATGCAACTCACCGACAACCCTTTGTTCCTGCACACATTCTCTACAGTAATGTTATCCACCTCGTGGAGAATGAATTGTTTGTATAAAAAAAATTTATCAGATTGCTTTCATCCTTCAGTGAACTTACTTACAAGTACAATCTCATCTAGAAGTACTGCATGCCATTTAACATACAGTTTCTTCACAGAGTCAAAGTAAAGGCATTTCCTTTCCCGTGCTTTCACTAAACTAAGCATCTTATCTTGCCCAGAGTCTTCAGATCATTGGCAAACCCACAAAGAAAAACATAGGACAAAGACAGTCTCCTACTATAAAAGTGAAAGTCAGACTGCATCAAACCAGCACAGAAAGTGAACATTCAGGTCAGAAAATCCTCCTGAGAACAGTTAGCATAACTGTGTTAATTTGAAGGAATATTGATGTAAGTAGTTCAGCTAACCTCAGCTGTTGAAATGAGGCAGTCTCTCTCACCAGCAGGCCAGGACACAGGTGACATGTTAGAGCATCTTATACATGTCCCACATGACCCATTTTCTGAGTACAGAATAGTTTATTGTTATTCAAGACTTCAATGATGACTATCAGCCCCCAAATAAAATCACAGTATTTCAGGAGCGGCAATGAAGACAAATTTCTTTAGGAAAAGCCACGGAGCTACAGAAGGTGAAATTAAATCTTTTACTTTGCACCATATAAGGTGGCTTCTACAAGCAAGAATTAGTCACACATTTTTACCCTTCTGATATGAGGGACTTGTTCTCTTTTGTCTTGGCATAAACTAATGTGGCAATGTGGTAGTTTAGTTGTCTAGATAAGGTTTTAAACAATGAATAGTGCTACAACTACCCCACCAGGAGTTACCCCTTAGGATAGGTGTACGTTACCAGTATCATTTTGCACCTCACGCCATGCTTATTCTCCAATATCTCTCAATGCTCCCATGGACCTACTTGCATAGACCCCACTTGATACAGGGCTGCTCATGACTGCAGTCTACATTTTCACATCACCCCCGTCACCTGTGGCAGCTGTGGATGTGTAATAAGGGCTGCAGAAAGCAGTCAGTACTTACCCCTCTCTCAGGCGGAAATCTTGAATATGTTAAAGTCCACAGTCAAATTTCTATACAGACAGTAGGGGCAGCTGACAGAGAAGAGAATGCATTATCTTTTTCTCTATTCTAGCTTTACGGAAGATGCCTCGGCTTCCTCATACACTGAAGCTCTTAAAATTGACAGTAGAGATGAACTGCTTTTTCCAGTGGCATCCTAAAACACCTAGCATAAGAGGACTGATTTCCAATTAGGACCACTCATGCTGCTACACATAAATGCTGTAAGTATCAACAACGTGGCAGAACCAAGAGCTATTCCGTCCCTCCCAGCACACCACGCCGGTTGTTCTTTTCCCCCTTCTACCAGGTTTTTAGCCTTCACCTATTTTTTCAGTAAGTTGATTTAGATATTTTCACCTTAAGCTTTCAATCCTCTTTTTTCCCAACAGAGGTTCCAGAACCAAGCTGCAACTTTGCAGGAATACATGTTTTTTTGAAGACATTTTCTTACACATGTGAGCAGATGACAAGGAAAGACAGTGAAGACTATGCAGAAAATGGAGTAGCCATGGGATGGCTTTAACTCCCAAAGCTATGGGGTAGGTGAGCTAATTCCCCTTCCTGCTCCTATGCTATTATGCCTGCTAATACACACCTTTGGATTAATAAATAAAGTAATAATCTTCTGGAAAACACTCTTGTATCCTATGATCACTTTGGCAGAGATGAAAGTGTGGCTTATTCCCCCATTGCCAAAGAATAAATGTTAACTTTAAACTTTTGTATATGGCTTAAACATTAATTCAAATTTTAATTAAGTGCTGTGTATTAATCAATTTATAATCAATTTATAACAACAACTGATATATTGATTATAACCTACTATTCCTTATATACAAAATATAAACAAAAACCAAAATCTGCAGTGGCATGTACCAGAGGCTGTGTTGTACGTGGTCTGCCCAGTGAGCTGATGTGACACTAGGAAGATTGCTGCTGAGGAAGGAACATATGCGTCTGTTGCAGATGTAAATTTACTCTTTAAAAAAAGGGGGCTGCCAATTTTTCATTGTTTTATATAATCATTGGTTACACTGGCATTTGTCCCTAGTTTAATGTCTGGACTTCCATTTACTTAAGAACTGCCAGTTACTGTAGTTAGCCATTTTTATTTACAAAACAAGAACTGCTTTTAATACTATACTCCTGAAACAATTCCTCTGCTCCAGATGGTCCTCATTCACCTGCAATATCCTCCTGTGCATCCTTCCATTGCAAAGTAAGCATCGAGTCAGCCAGTCTCCTATGCAACAGCAATTTTATTGTTCATTCGTGCTGCTGTTCCTTCTCAGGGGGCTCTACCACAGCCCTTCAGCTTTAAGTAAAAGAAAATGAACTATTTCAGCATATGTAAATGAGCTATTTAAGTATATTCATCAGATTATTCAGTGTTGCACACAGTTGGTAAATATGAACGTGTAACTTGCCATTCTATACTTTATTAGGAAAAGGCAGTTAATGGTTTCTTTGTGTTGTTTGAATTCTAGCTAACAAAGCAGTTTTAAAGCTTAGAAAATTTGGTCTTCAGAGGTTAATTTACAAAGATAAAAATGTTGTTTTCAGATAAAAACTTCCTTTGGCAGACTTGCTTCCCAGAACAAGACAGATATTGGCAAACTGAGGCAAATCCAGTGGAAATCACCAAGATGACTTGAGGGCTGCAGCACATGGCATACAAGGAGATGTAAAGGAAAATGTTCAATCTTCAGAAATCAATGGGTGGGGAGGTTGTGGGAGGAACACGAATCTCATTGCTGTCTTCAACTATCTAATGGGAGGGTACAGAGAAGACAGAACCAGACTCTTCTTGGAGATGCATAGAGAAAGGACAAGAGGTAACAGACAACAAGCCAACATACGAAATTCCAATCATATATTAGGGGGAAAAAAAAAAAAACAACTCAATTCACAATGATAGTAGTCAAATATTAGGACAGAGCCCAGAGAGGTGATGGATCTCCATCCCTGAATAAGGTGCCAAGCCACATGATTTAAGGTGGCCCTGCTTTGAATGGTGGAGCTGAACCAGGTGTCCTCCAGAAGTGTCTTCCACTCCATTCTATGATCAAGTACAAAAATTTTGCTCTAAAGACCCCCTTGGAAGTAAGGTATTTTTAATTATAATAACCAAAATATATACACAAAAAATGTGTATTTTACATATACTAAATTAACAAAAACCCCACATACACTGCATTTCAAAATGCACCTACTGCAATAACAGAAGCAAATAGTATTAAGTCATTAATATTAAAAAGTCACAATTTGCATATAAGTTGAAGCCAGAAGAAAGCTACAGAAGCTTAACACTCAGACAAATTCAAAGGATTTCACACCACCCAACTCATCTTAACTCCAATAAATGAAAATGTCTGGATTATGGGTCTACACTGTTACACCTAGCTCCCATAAGCTTCAGGTTCCTCTATTTACATTAACTATTTTGAGATATTAAATTGTAAGGTCAAGGTAAGAATTTTAGTTCATACAGCTGCAGACTAATTTCACTAAAATTCACTAAGATTACCTTAATTACCAGACCAAAGTGTCATTTAAAATTGTCCTTCAGTTCATTTCAGGGGACTTGAACACTGAACTAGCTGCAACATATTTCTAACATTTTCAAAGGTTCATTTATACTTCAGACAAACAAACAAACAACCCCCCCCCAACTCTTAACAGAGGCTTAAAAAGGTCTTTATAAAATCTCCATATGACACTTACAATAGTAAGAAAATGATTCTGGCTGCTAGTTTTTAGTAAATACAAACAGCTTCATGTAATCTATATTAAAGCTGGTTATAACTACAGTTCATATTTTGTTTTTAAAAGGTGGACCAACAGGTGCTTCAAGGAAAACAGATTATTGCTGTTTCTCAACAAGTCCCTTTTAATAAAGGACATGT
Organism: Struthio camelus; assembly: GCF_040807025.1. Classification (NCBI taxonomy): domain Eukaryota; kingdom Metazoa; phylum Chordata; class Aves; order Struthioniformes; family Struthionidae; genus Struthio; species Struthio camelus. Next base: position 6,936,372 of record NC_090948.1, read on the forward strand.
TGCCTCGAGAGAAAACACATTTGACAACCAGCTAAGATAGGATAGCTAAAGGAGAGAATAATGATTTGCATGCCAAAAATACTTCTTCAATGATCACTTTATATTTGGCAACTGTACAATTAAACTCATTTAAAATCAAAATTGTATCATTCTGGGTTTTTTTTTCAGTGATGATGTTGATCTTTTCAAAATTTAAATTTGCTTGAAGTGACACAAGACGGCAGAATCTGAATGAGTTCTGGAATGGCAGGGGAAAAAGTCCAACTCTTAACCCATCATCTGTAACTATGGACATAATAAAAGTTTCTTCAAATTGTTTTTCCACCAGGTTTGTCAGAGCAACAGGTTTGGCTGTGCAGAGAGAAAACAGAACAAGTACACACGTGAAAACATCAAGTTTTCTATCCTTGCAGTAGGATAGAAACAGAATGAAACATGCCAACATTCAGTTTCCAAATGACAGAAAAAGACAAGACTGTATACTTTTTGTTTTGTTTGTTTTTAGATCATCAGTTTAAAAAAACGAAAAAAGCTCCCGAAATCTACCTTTTCTGGACACAAAAAGGTGATTACAGTTCCAAACAGAAGGAGCTTACATCTCCTGTTCATAGGACATCACTCTCTAAACATTTTAATTACTGGAGTCTTTAACTGATGGTATAGGTTATCCTACTATATTTAAAGTTGCTATAATTCATACATCAGAGCTTTAATATGCTGGCACCTCTTGCTCCCACCAATGGGGCCTCGAAAAAAAGTACATTAAGTCAGCTCTTCCAACCAACACAGTGATATGCTTCTGCGTACAGTATAAAGAAAGACAAAACTGTCATTTGCAAGAGTGTTTTTTTAAATATACTTAATCAAAGTAGCTACAGGAAATGGAAATATTTTGCGCAAAAATGTCTTCATTTATTTAAAAAGTTGCCCCAAACACTTATTTATACTTTTTAAACAAAACGCTGTATTATTATTTCACAAAGAATAGCTTCAAGGTGATCTAGAAGAGGTAAATTAAGTCACTCATGCTTAAAAAAAAAAATACAAAATTCAAGTGTTTTTTAATATCATTTCGGCTACAATTCTTAGGGCCACCTATTTATTCTTAAGTAATTTCAGCTAACATAGTTAACGTTCCCGACTTGACTTAGTTAACTTACAAGTAGATGTCAAGAAAAAAGCATCCCAGAACAGAACACTAAGGCCACAGCCACCTCTGACGCGTACTCTTTCCCTTGAGCAGCCCACAGTTACAGAGAGTTTTTTCACATAATCTCTTCCTAGATCAGTAAGTGAACGTCGCTGTTCTAGATACTGCAGGATAATCCACTACCCTCACATTGCCACCCTTCAGATTTGGACGTCAAAAACAAAAACAAACAAAAAACATAAACAAAACACCCTTGAAACCATATGAGCTACATAACTCAGTAAGGGTGAATAATTAGATTTAACTCAACTTAATTAGATTTAACCCAACTTGACTGCTCTGTACCACTGAGGAAGAATTTCTCATTTTTCCTCCCGACGAAGATTTATGCAAGCATGTTTTAAACACTTCTTCTCGTCAAAGGATTGCGGCCTTGTAGCCTGTAGCTTTCCCAAGATAACATTTTCCATTAAATGCATCCCATCCCAGAGGGCCTGAGCTACCCCACAATTCAGACCCTCAGGGATCTGAATCCTGGTGTCAAATGCTAGTCAGTCCAGCAAGAGCTGAAGCAAGTTCTGAGCAGCTCCTGTTGGTGTTATGACTACACAGACATCCTTGACTGCGCTTTGCTGCATGACCATAACAGCTAAATAAACCACCGTCCTTGCGAGTAATGCACTGGGTAGCTCCTGATAAAAAACCAACAAAAACAAAAATACAATTATTCCACCATTTGCTGAAGCTAAGCAACAAACCTATTTCTAGTTTTGTAGTGATAAATTATCACTTCCCACTCCCCATCGACACAGAAAGTTATTTTTGTAGCAGTGAGTTTCATACTATTTCACCCTGAGCAGTCATTAAAAAAAATATATAAAAGCAGAGAACAATTCTGCCACTATTCAACTATTTAATCAACAGATAGACCATCAGAAGCATTCCATTACAAAGACTGTTAGAACTGTATAGTAGTAGAGTTATCTAGAATATTCCTCTGAAAAATTAAGGTATTCTCCTTCATACTGGGTATTTATGTACCTTCCCATTACCAATTCTTCTGAAAAATTGAGAAATGCATCACGAACTACTTTGCTGTGCAATTCCAAAAAAGCATTATGGCGCTATTTTTTCCCCTTTCCTCTCAAAAGGGGATACAGTCTTCTCTACGACATCCAGTAATGCAAACTGGTACAATACAAATGCTTAACTAGGAAACAGACAGTTTAAATAAAAATATCTGCAAGTATATTTTAGACTTAAGATATTCAATATCATATTCATAATTTCTTTTCCAAGTGCACTATCTCCATCCTACCTTATTCTACTGAAATTCTTAAGCTATATGAACATTAAATAGTGACATATATAAACGTCTCATTCAGCAGTTTAATCAAGATCAGCATTTAATTGCTCCTTAGGAGAGAGGCGACTTTTTTCCCAGGCATATACGTGCACGATCGATCAACCAGGAGTCAGCCAATAGTACAATTTGTACATTACAATGCTGGAACACTCTTGGTGTTCTTCAGTCTACTGTACCTGTAAATGAAATTTCATCAAATACAATATCTCTAAATTTCCCTACACTTGAACATTCATTGTATAACTGGATTGATGGAGAAAACATGGTGAAGATATCACTTTTTTTAAGCTAGAGTTGTACTGGCAACTATTACCTCCTACCAAAGCCTCTAACATCAGATATCTTTCGGGAAGGGAAAGTGAAGAGCCTGAAGACTTCTCCTGCACTTTTAATTAAAATCTGTTTTTCCCAATATCAAAATGATACTTTGCAGCTGCCTGCTTCATAATATAAACTTCAGAAAAAGTGGCAAAAGCAAAGAGATCCAATTTTTAGTTGAATTTCATAGAATACATAAGATATATTAGAACAAACTTACAAATTCCTGTATCTATACATCAATGCTGTGGCTGTTCAGGACTGATATTCATAGTCCTGTATATTTCTTTGAGAAACAGTAAGGCAGTGTCTTCAGATTCCCTACAGACAAAAAAAAAAAAAAAAAGTGTTATTTTAGTGTCATAAGACCCACATTCTAATTCCTGTAAGGCATGTTTCATCCAGCTGAACAGTTTGTAGGACCTATCACCCTAGTCCTTATCTTTCAGGCATGTGACCTTGCCTCTATCAGCTTCCTTCAAACCACAATACTTCATCGGTTTTACATCAGCTCTGCTGTCAGCCCTAGCCTATGCTATACCTTCTACTACTGCAATTCTTTTGTCTGTTCTCTATAACTTTTAATACGCTGTAACTCAAAATCTCCTTCTCTATAAAATGCTTTGATGTTACTCATTTGGCTTAAATGACCTCAGGCAGTCATCTTCTATCACTTTTTGTCTGTCACGGACTCCTGCGTAGTCCAGCACTCCACCAGCTTCTCAAGCCTTTTTTTTTTTTTTTTTTTTTTAAATTTCACTTGCTCCACCACAGTTATTAGCCCAATGTCAAAACTCAGCCTTCCCAATTCTATCAGCAATATTCTAATCCTTCTCTCCCAACTGGCTGGCACTTGCTTGTAAATAGGCTATATTAAATATCTACATAGTCTTCCAGAACTTTTCCTCCTTACCACCATAAATAAGAAAGTTCTCAAACCATTTAAGAATTAATATAATTCAAGTTCCATGTTTCCAAGTTAGTGTTTTCCTTCCCCTTTTCAAAATCAAAATTTCAGCAATCTGAATTCAAATTCAATGTGCACAGGCTTCATTTTCCTATTCATCTATAACATGTTACTTACATACACACAGACAATGCCAATGAAAAAAAAAAGTAACAACCACTCAAAAAATTATAAAGTGAAACATACACATTTTAACAGCAGCAAGAGCTCTTGAATAACAGTAACATTTTACTTTAAGAGAAATTATATCAGGAGACAGTAAAGGAGATTTAGAGAACGAGAACTTTAATCCTTAAAATATGAAAAATATCACTTACTGAGCACCAATACAGAGTTAAAACAAGAAATGCAAGCTAAGGGACTACAAATATTTTCCTCAATTGAGCATGGAGATGGTAACCACATTTCTTGATAATCTCCCCTGTTAAACAAGCAATACCAAGCACAAGGATCAACATGGAAGCTCCCTTTTCTGCAACACACAGATCACTTGAGACATTTACAAAAAAAAAAAAAAACCACACTCATATTTGGGTGCTCCACTCTCATTCTTACTTTATGAATGACAAAAAAAATGTTGGAAGTTACCTACTAGGGGCAAAAGAGGTATAACACTGCACAGAAAGCAGAACTCCACATCAGAAAAGAAGATTCTCTCAGTTCCTGGATCATGAACCATCATGTTTATTTTCCTTACTTGAATAACAAAATAAACTAGTCTTCCTCCCCTGGGTAGCAAGCCTGAAGTCCAGGCAATGATCGGCTGCCACCTCGTGGAAAAATTTTCTTGTTCTACAGTAGATACTGTAGGTACTTCCACTGCCCCTGCAGACCAGCACTGCCACCACCGGGTCACTGGCTGCTTGCAGCAGCTCTGCCGGGGCACAACGCTTCACAGCGCTGGCACATATCAGCCCGGCAGCCTTGGAGATCCCCTCTGCCGAGGGGAATTACTGATCTTCAGTAGTCAGTGATATTAACTTTAAAAAGACCCTTCAGGCAGTGCTTTCAATACCATACTTTAACCTCTGCAAAAATATGCCTATTTTTAGAAGTCATTTACATTGTTTCTGAAGCACTTAGTTTTTGAGAGTGAAGAGCCACTTACCCAGCACCTGCTAACCAGTGCCACAAACTGCTTATGCCCGTATTATTAGGAAAGCGACAACAGAACTTCAAAGCCATAGTCACTCAGAACAGAGATCAGTGTTTTCTTTACTAAAAACACAAAAGTCGCTCCCCACCAACACACACCAACAGCATCTTGTCACAGGTCAGCAGCTGATCCCTAAGCTTGTTTATCATTCATTACGCGCAAACTGTATTTGACAGCTTCATGTGTCTTCCCCTCTGCCATTGCAAATCCTGTGTATTTTTACGTATGCTTAATTTTATGACAGCAATAAAATGAACAAGACTAGGATACACCGAAAAAGAGCAACTCGAAACATAACAGCAAATACAATGGGTCAATAGCTACTGCTATTCCTATAAATCAAGTTATATCTTTCTCATTTAAAGCATACAAGCACTTAAAAAAAAAAAAAAAAAAGTAAATCCAAATCCCAATGAGGCAACAGTGCACTGCAGGTCTGAACATATGACGACACCAAAATCTGCTTCTTCCACAAATTATCTGGTATATGAGCAATCACTATATACAAAGAGTGAATTCAAATTTTAAAGGAAGATCTACTATGGCTTTTTTTTTTTTTGGCTTTATTTTATTAGACCATGATGGCATTTCAAAATGCTCACAAAATTCTCCTTGTTTTGCAAATGATTGTAGCTAAAAGTGTGTGTTTTCAGTGACAAATTTTAAGAGATCAGTGTGACACCTTGCAATGTCTTAACTGCAAAAGAGGACAGTGTCACAATAGTGACATCTAGGTGGGATATCTTGAGAATGACATTTTAGGACAGCCCCAGAAAGAGAAAAGAGAAAGATGCAAAACTTCTAAAATAACACAAACTAAGCAGAACACAAGCCAGAAATGGAACTGTTCAGCCATAAAAAAATTAAATAGCCTCAAGAGGGAAAAGAGTTAATTAAATGAGCAAGTTGAAATTTGTTTTTTCCCCCCCATTTGGGGTAGGTAAACAGTGATGTTACAGAAAGCAGAAATTCATTCCATCGGATTTAGGTAAAATGTCTTTTCAGAGCAACTACCTGGACACTGTATCTCAGCCTTCCCAAGGTAACAGAGAGAACACTAGCAAAGAGATCCAAAGTTTGCAACAACCTAGAGATCCCTCTCCAGCTTTAAAAGCTTCTTCTCATGAATGTTCTATGGTAGAAAAAAGTATACAATAAACAGTTTAAATTCTTTCCAAGGAAAAAAAGAAAAAAGTGTAACCATACCAAACAAGATACTAGAAACAGGTCATTTCAGGCGCTCTAGGTAGCTTCAGATTGAAGTCTAAATCTTGTCCCAAGATCTTAGCCAATACAGCAGAAGAAAACGGCAGAAAGCTTTAACTAAATCAAATCATAACAAAAGTGCTGCTGCAGTGCTGATGTCCACTATAGACACTGAGAACAAAGCGTTGCTAACACATGAAGTAGCAAGTCAAGATTACTGCAACATTTAAGTTAGACGTTACGGGCAGTGAAGCACTAGAAAAGATTGCGTAAGCTCTGCTCTGAGTAGGAGACTGGACTAGACGACTACTTGAGAACCCTTCAGGCCCTACCACTACATGATAGAGCACTTTTGAACTTGACTTCTATTTGGAGCTGAAGACAGCCTTTCAGCAGTAAAAATATAGTTTTCCTGAGTGTTCCTGAGCAGGCTGAGAGTTTTCTTTTCCACAGTTTCACAAGATTTTGAAGATATTTTTCTCTTGGAGATGATAGTGGACAGATGTGTCATATATGCTTTTACCTTAATACGTATATCATCCTGGCTACATAATATCATCCTGGTTACATAATACTCAAGTGTCTAGAATATGATGGATTTAACCTCACAGGAAGCCTCTCCAGGAAGACAACATCTTTCCAAATGAGAGACTATTTCAGAACTAAGTGACACATGATCTCACACCCATCTCAGCAATCTCCTTTTCAAAAATGTGGTATTTTAGAACATAGCAAAGATTAAGAAAACTCAGGTGTCCTAAATCATACACATACACACCGACAACCAGAACAACTTTTATATCAGCAGCTTTATAGCACAGTGGTCCTTCTACAAACGTTTCACTTCTCTGCACTAGCCTGAAAATATTTATGTATAAAACCCAAACAGTTATGTTCATCAGAAACACTCCTGAAGTGAAGCATTAGAGCATGATTTTTGACAGAGATTTAAGTTTTTGTTATAAAATGCTCGAGAGAGGAAAGAATTCTAGCTGTTATATTAATCACAGGCAAATAAGAGTAAAAATAGATGGCGGGTGTGTCCATTACCAATATTTAAAGATATACAGTTACACTGAAAAAACAAGAACAACAAATATTTCTCTTACCAGTAGCACAAATGACTCTGTAAAGCAAAAAGGTATTCATTGAAGCTTTCTATCGGTTTTTCTTGTAGAACGTAGTCAATACGACGCCCTCCATTTAGCATTCCAACCTTCACTAAGAAGTCTTCATCTTTTGGAGGGTCTGGACTTTCAGTGATCTTTTCAGCTAAAATTAAAAAGTTTAACATTTGAAATATTTTCAAGCACGGCCTGCTTGACTCTATCAAGAAATATCGCTCATCTTTTTTATTATAATTTCCAAGCGATTGCAGCAAGACAATAACAATACCTCAGCCAACTAGCACACAACTGCACGAATCAGAAGAGTTCCTGGAACAATAAGATTGTTTCTGTCATAACATGCAAATGGAGTTTGCCTGAAGAATAGCTCACAAAGTAGCAGCTCAGCAATTTAAAAAACAAACCCCAGTGTCCATACACGGACTGATCCAGTCACCCTACAAGTAAGTAACTTGGAATAACTCACTTTTACATCCCACTTCCATGGAATCCATCACTAGTCTCAGTTTAAACTGGAAAGCATGGTTTTTTTCTTTGTAAGCATAGTAATGCTAGCTTTGCCTAAACACCGACAGATAATCCACAACTGGGAAGCCTGCCCTTGGTATCACAGTAGTAGCATTCATATCCAACTCATGTAGATTGTCCTCAGCAGCACTCTTCTTCTGTAGAACACATGCTTAAGGCCTCTTAACTCATTGCATTACTTACTCAGCAGAACATTACTGAAAAATTACTACAAATTTTTATTTGTATTAGTTTAGTCTTAGAGGAAAGAAAACAACTGATTTAGAAACCTGCTCTTCTGACAGAGGGTTGAAAGATTATACAAACTCAGGTCTAAAACAGCCTTCCATAAAAGCTGTTAAAGTTTACTTTCATAAAAAGACACAGAGATGCTGTCATAGATCTTACATTTAACATTAATATTCTGAAAACATATGGGCTTAACAGGGTAATGAACAATCACCAGGAGACTCGAGTTTCTTCTAATCCGAAATCAACAAATTAGAAGAAAGCCAACAACGTGTTCACATACCTTCCACTACTTGCTTTTCTTCTTCTTCTTTTATTTGGTTAGCTACTTTCTCCAGTTCTGCTTGTAGCTGAGTTGAAGAAGTATGAGCGCGTGCAAATTCATTAAGGGTCTGCCATGCACTCTTCAAAGAGCTGATAAAACCCTGTTTCAGATCAGATCCCATACGAGAGAGAGAGTCTTTCAACTCTAAAAAGATCACCATAGTAGAAGGATTTAAATGGGAACAATTGAACACTGTTCAACAAGCATCCCAGTTATTAGAAGAAACAGGCCTGCTAGGTCATGGACGCACATTTCTTGCATCTCTACTTCAATTAAAAGATTAGACGGAATGCAATAAATATGGAACAATTTCTCACTCGATGGGTCAATGATGGGTTAATACCTACAGTCACAGGAAACAGTCTGACAGCATCTAAGCCCAGAGGGGTCCACACAGAGATACCATCTCAAACTACAGCACAGGAGAAGAGAGCAAAACGCTGCCCACGACTTCTGCAGCAGTCATAAATTTTTAACAGGAGCACTTCCAGACAATTCAATAGTTTTCCCAGACAACTCTAGCCTGTAATTCTGCTGCAGTTCAGTAATTGCTTCACAGGTAACAGAGCTGCCGTTCAACAGTGGTGGGAACCTCTGAGCGAGGGAGAGCTCTTCAAAATAAACTTCTGAAGTAGGTTAAAACCATGTGGCTCCATTACATCAGAGCTCAGACCACTGCAGGAACTAAATGCAGGAACATTTACTCACATCAGTGAAAAGTCAGTCTGTAAAGGGCAACAGATCAAATTTTTTTGCTTTGCTATGCACGTTTATGGTGCAAGTTGTAACGGAAAAAACATTAGCAAGTACCTTGTCTAACCTAGGGAAAAAAACTCCTCCTAATCTACACTTCTGAAGTACAGATGCTGCAGAATTTCACTTTCCAAGTGCCTGAAGACAGGCTTTCAGAAGGGCTCTGAACGTCCACAACAATAACATCGCCAGCTGAATAGCAAAACTGATGCTCCTTAAGTATGTGACATCTAAGAGTCTGTCACCTTGCTCTGACGTGTGTGTGTGTGTGTGTGTGTGTGTGTGTGTGTGTGTGTGTGTGTGTGTGTGTGTGTGCGTGCGCAACAGAATCCAATCCTTGCCCAGCAGTGGCTAAGAAACTGTCTTTTTCCTCAACTTTTCTAACAATACTGCACAGACACTAGCTAAACACATCATAGAGGTCTTTAGACACAAGGTAAAAGAATGCAGTAAGTTCAGTTTGTCTCTCATTCTTTTAGCAATTAAGATGAACAGGACGAGTGATTTACAGTTATTTCAAAATGGGACTGTTCACCACAAGCTACAACCTGGAGGTCTTCATTAGAATTATGATCATTATTCTGATGCAATTATGAATGCCCAACTCATAAGGCTGGGAGCAATCCCCTCAAGTTTAGCCTCTATGAAAATGTATCCAGCTACACATCCAGGAACTTAAGTGCGCATTAGTCTCTTGAAATTCTGTAATATTCTAATGCATCAAGTGAATAATTTAAGAATTAGACACACATATGAATTAAGTTTTCATTTTTACCCAGATGAAGTCTTTTTCTGCCTTTATGGTGCGGAATAAGAACTGGTTTTAAATCCACGTCTTCAATGATCATCGGTTCTAACCTGTAAGCAACTGGATCAAGCTGTTAAGAAACAACACATTGACATTTAGTTACCCAAAAGATATTCTAATCATGACTTCTTAGCGAAAAATCCCTATTTATGATTACTAGTGAAGATCACCCATTCTTGGATTCTCCTGTATTTCAGTTCACAAAAAACTCAAATCACTAGCATTTAGGTTAACTGTAAGATTACGTAGGTTCATTAACTAATTAGGTCTTAGAACCTTTTCCTGTAGGAGAGTAAGAGGAACAGAACAGTGAAAAAGCAGCAAAAAACTCCTCAAATTCTGATGGCTTCTCCCAACGTGTCACTTTAAGCAACAAACAAGACAAGGCAGAAGGTGACGATGAGTGTTTACAAAACCTATGAGGATCTCTAAACTTCTCAGTCTATCAGGAACCCCAGAACAGTCTCGTTAATGGCTCAAATACAATTACCTTATAAAAATCTACATGAATGACCCGAAATTAACAAAAATGCCATTTAAGCTCTGAAAATGAACAGGGGAAATCTTATCAAGCCAATCCATCATTCTATAGCCAGCCCCACTTTTGTTGCAGTAAGGTTTATCATCCTACGGAGTAGGAATCATCATCCTATGGAGTAATCATCCTACATTTCAGTTGCATCTTTTTAAAGAAGAGTTAGGACTAAGTGTTAGTGTTTTAGGAAAAGTGCGGACAGGAAAAGGTAGAATGCTCCAAGGTTAAGACTTAGTAGTCTCTATTTCTGTCACCTACATTAGCCAAAAATCAAACCTGAAAAGTATTTCTCACTCACTGGATGATAGATATTGAAGAATCCCTTGCAGGTAGGAAGCCTGTAGTTTTCATCAATCTTCTCTACTCCTCGCACAGTAAGGAATACACCAATAGGAGAACCCAGAGCAAAGAAAATATCTGGTTCGAAGTCTAATGCACTGTAAACCACAGAAACCTACCAGACAGAGAAATTAAATAATCTCTTAGAACTGTCAGCTAGTCAATATAATTATTAGCTAGGAAAGAAAAGTGGGATGTGTGTTAAGTCAACCACATGCACACAGGTTCCTATGCATGTTCCTGTAGATGCTGCTCTGCATTTCTGCTATACATTAAGATGGTATTAAGATGGTTTTCCTACAGTTTTCTCAAAGACCAGGAAAATATAAATAAGGCTAGTTCTTAAATACATTTATTTAAAAGTCTGATTTTCGAGTTGTTTGGGCCAATTTAGGCTACCCTGTTAAATGCCAGAGAACCATTCAGTACCATAACATTCACACACTTGTGACTTCAGAACAAAACTCTGTTTACAGCTCGCTCACTGTTGAAAAACTTGCAGTTGCATCCTTGTTACACTAAGTTTTGCTTTTCAGTAATCTAACCCACTCTCCCAGCCTTCCCTCCTGTCAAAGGGCAAAGCTCCACATAAACATAACTTTTGCACAATGATCGAGAGAAAAACAAAGCCATCGACATTAAAAAACAAAGAACAAACAAACAAAAAAACAAATCCCACTGCATTGTTCCAAATGAATCATTCAAACTTATGTAGTCTCACCTGGCCAGTTCCAACTTCAAAATACTCATAGTCAATGTTCACAGAAGAAACAGAGGCACCAACTGGAAGCTTCCTCTTTGAGTGCAGCTGACCAGATTCTGAAGGGGAGATAGGAGTAATGGCCTCTTTTGCTTTCTGGGCAGTTTCTTGAGTTTGGAGCATAGCAACCTGCACTGCTTTCTTTTCTGCTGCTGCTTTCTTTTGTTCCTTTCAAGACAGTTTTCAAATCAGGAAAAAAAACAAAAACACCACACATCTCACAGTTGTCAAAATCCCTCTAATACACATTAAATATGTTAAAGAATAGAGGTTACTCCACATCAAGAGAGTTAGTCGTGTTTGCTTAGTAACAACTTAATCCATTCCTGAAAAATATATTTACCTGCTTGGCTGCTCTGTCTTTCACAAAATTAGCTATTTTCTTTCTTGGTCCAAGAGGTATCCCCATTTCCTTCAGGTCATCAACTGTACACATCAGCTTAAACAAATAAGTTAAAATATACTTCATAACTTCTCTAGTAACAGATATCGTCATTGCTTATTAGGAATGACTTATGAATTAGAGAAGCATTTTGTAATCCAACAGAAATTACAAGAACATATATGCTATACGCAAGAATAACACAGTTCAGAAAATGAAGTCACATAACATTTAGTCTTCATATCAGACATTATTTAACCTTTGCAACTGCTTTCATGCCTCATGGCACACTAAACTCTAAAGCAAAAAACCCCAAACCTCCACACCTTGGCCACCCCCAAAAGTCAACTGAAAATCATTATACCAGACATTCCATATCAATTCGCTCCTTTTCAAATGTGCTGATATACTCTGACAAACTAAGCATTTCCAGAGTCTTCTGCAGAGTAGGAACGTCATCATCTACTTCAGGCTCACAAAGGTCATCACCAGAAGTTGCAATTGAGGAGCCCAAGGAACTGGTGTCTTCTGTTACCTTAACAAGACAGCACAGCAAAAGAATTACGTTGTCAGACAGTGGAAAAGTCCATAAACAGCAGCTAAATTATTTTATCTTAAAAATATCAATAGTATTTAAGCTTAATTTATACACCTTTTAATGATGCAGGATACCAGATTTTATGCTAATAATAGACCTGCAAAACATTTTAATTAAAAAAAGACAATATGATCCTTGGGTTTTATAATCTCATTCAAAAATATTTTCCTTTAATCAAAGTACTGGTCCCAGTTTCTAGCCTGAACATAGATTATTTCCTTCTTTGCCTCCACCCCTCCATTTAGATACTATTAAGATCAAGTTACTCATCCGTACTGCAGTAGGTCAAAGCCAACGCCCATGATCAAATTCCATGTCTGGCTTATTTTGAACTTTAAACACTGCCAATTCTCAGGAAGTACTAGTCACAAAACTGCACATTTCCATTAATATGTTAAACGTACTATCAGAACACGCAACAGTGTTTCTGCTAATAAATCCTGACAATTTAAGAAAAAGTTGCTGAAAACATCAGATCAATTTGCCTGGAAAGACAAGCATGCAAATACCTGTTTATCATGAACAGCCACATCCTTCACAGCCCCGTTGACACCAGAGAAAGGTCCAGTATTTACTGATGAAGCCAACTCCTTCTGGTTAGACAGTATGTCAAACAGAATTAAGGAACCTGGAAACATGAATGAAAGTTGCCTTGGGAAATAATTTCAGATTTTCCTGTCCCTAAATCCTAAGCAAGATTTATATGCAACAGTACTAGCAAGGTATAGATTGATCAAAAAAATGCTGAGTTAAAACTAAAATAAACAAATATTAAGTTTAACCTGAACATGATTATTCCCAGCAAAAAGCAAACTTTTTTTCTTGTTCACGTGAAATAGCTTTATGCAATTGCCATGACCAAAGCATCTTTCCTCACTGTCTTAGACTGCAGTCTTTTGTCAGACTGAAAGAAAAATACCAGTCCAAACCAGTACATCATATCTCTTTATAATACTTATAATACGTTCCAAAAATTATTTTCCTTCTACTAAAGGGGTTTTTGAAACACAGAAGTTACCCACCTAACAAGACGACAGATACCATGACAATTTTTAAACACAAATTAGATGTTAACTCTCCATGAAGGAATAGGGAGGGAGGAATGCACACACTTGAGAAGCGCTAACGTTCTCTCAAAGCTTTATAAAATTATCTGCTAAGAGCTGTTTGACTTTTAGTCTGCAATACTCTGAAAGACAGCCATGGACTATCCACTAACTGTAGCCCTATGTTTAAGGAAAGTTCTATTCTCTTTAATGCAGGAATGCTTTTTTTATGCAAAGTCAGTTTCTTACTGAATTACCTAAACTGTGCCCAGCCACAGAGACTCCTCCTTTGAAGTCTGGGTTGCGACTCATGAAAAGAGCATACAAACGATTCATTTCCAGCCCTACTTTATCCACAATTGTCTGACAGTAGATGGGGCTGTTGTAAAACAGTATGTCAAGGAGCGTTTCATTGGTGAAGTGGCGCAGCCGTCCAATGCTCGGCAAAGTGATTTTTTTAATGTTCCTAGGAATACAGAACCATTAGAAGTATGAATGCCTTTAAAGGAATGCAGGTAAGTACTTTACAGCTCCACTTCCCATTGTTTCAAAAGTTCATGAAATCTAAATACTACAGGTATGCTTTCTACAGACATTAAGAAAAGAAAAAGTTTTCTGGCCTTGTTACATATTCATGTATTAGTGCTATTACCTGCTGATAGTACTTCCCCCCCGCCCCCCCCACTTCTCCAGGCAGAAGAGACACCCAACGATCTCTTCTCTGCTGGAACACTGCCCTCTTGTAGTAACAGAGAAGTTCTGAACAGGAGAAGCAGAAAAGAAAAGAACTCCCATATAAAACAGAAGGTGAAAGTAAGTACAGGAGGGAGGGAAAGGCCTTAATAGAATGAATAAACCACAATGCATTACAAAAATACACACGTTAATTTGAATTCAGGTTAATACACAAGTATAATCCAAGTCCAATACTTGAACGTTAACCCAAATTCTTATTCTTGCTTATACTCCTAGTTCAAATGAGTTGAGGCTAATACATTATTTGGCTTTAGAATTAAGAAAGCAACGAGCAAATTTCATAATTTTAACAGGCAATATACTTCTCTTTTTCAAAGAGGAATGTTGGCATCATTATCTGCCTGCCTGGACTTAAAGATAGCTTTAGGGAAACTGCTAGAGAACTGAGCCTGAATGAGTTAACAATACCTGGTTCAATTAAGAGAATAAGGATCTTTCCTCACGATAGTGCAGGTTTCAAATTGGAACAAAAACCTGAAAGACTCTAGAAAAGCAGGATGACCTAACTGAGCTAGAACGGGCTGGAGAGTCTCAGACAGAGCGTACACCAGTCTCAGACATCAGCAGTGCATGTTGTTACCCTTGCAACTAGTACTTCCCCATTTCTGAGAAAGAGAAAGCAATTAGAAGTGCCAAACAACAGGAAAGGTGCCAACACAAAGAAGCGAGTTAAGAATAGATTTTTTTAAAAATGCTATAATTCTTTCACCTAAACATACATAACTTTGTTTCAAAAAAAAAAAAAAACAAAAACAAAAAAACCACTTAGCTCAACTGCCTAACCATAACCCAGACACTGCTCTAGGAATGGACAAAGGGTACAATTCCTTCCTCAGGAAAGATCAACAGTGACATCTCCTAGGGGCAGACTCGATGAGATTGCAGGAAGGCACAGGAGCAAAGTTTGTCCAGCAACAGATATATACAATTTACAGTGGACAATACCTCTCCACAATCACCATCTCATGCTCATGATCCCTGTCTCCACACACTCATTCATTACCATGCAATACTTTGTTAGCAATTGCATCAGCTGCTTTCATGAAAATGTAGTATTAGAAAAAGTCTGTGTTCATGTGTAGCTACAGGAAACTAAATATGTGAAAAAATATGAAAATAAACTAAAGAAAACCTACCACATCACTTTCTAGCTTTCTTTCAAGCTATTCTATAGCTTGTCTATACCCCACAACTTCAAGATGTCCACAAAACGTATTAGTGATTCTTTTCCTAATCCAATCATACATTTATTTACCTAGCCTAAAGAATGCGCATTTATTTCTCTTTTTATTTATTTCTACAAAATCTGTTAAGATGCAGCTTCTATAGAATCTGTAGCATTAAACAATACTCACCTGTCTACACCTGTTGCATCACCATGCAGAGAACTATGCCAGTGAACTGGGAGGAATTCCACCCTGCTCACTTTATGTTCCTCTAAAGATTTCTTAAAGTGAGTTTGCAACAACTTCAGAGAGACAGACCTGAAGTCATCAACTGCAGAGAAGCACAGTAATGAAAATGTGATCATAACAGTATTAAATAAGGCGCTTAGTTATAAACATTCAAAATACAAAAGGAGGAGAAGTCAAAGTGGAAAAACTTTTTTTTAAATGTATTACTTAGTTAACTATAAGAAAAATACAGGAAAAAAAATGTGGATTTCCTGGTAAACTTCTATTTATCTCAAAATAAAAGCAATTTTACTCCAGGAATAAACATGGTCTCCTGCACATAGAACACAGATCAGTTAGAAACCAACTTAATGTTTAATTTACTCAATTGTATTGGAGTATGTTTTGCTTTGCTTTTTTTTTTTTGCCCCGTAATAAAAAAACTCTGCAAGTCTAATGCTAAGGAACTAATAACAACAGCTAGAGTTATGAGTCTGACAAAACAGTTTGTTTTTGGAAAAATAACAGGGGGAAAAAACCTACCAGAAATTGAATTTCTTAATATTGAAGACAGTTCTTCATATTATTTACAATAAGCTTATCTGAATACCAACAAACCCAATTTTAAATAGTTAAGAATAAAACTACCAATTAAACAAGCAAAAACTTACCACATTCAACAATGCTTCTAAATCTCAAGTCACACACAGGACCTATGCCATGAACCATAAATACTAAATGGTCAATTTGGGACATTTCTCCTATTACAAAAGGAAAGAAAAAAAATGTATTGTAGCATGTACTTCAGTGGTACAGTTTAGAGTCAGGCATTAATGTATAAAAATACAGCAATATATACTGCTTCATAAAGTCTTTTACATAGCATGGTTCGGGATACAACTTAGCCCACAAAATCTCTTTGATTGACGAGATATAATGGAAATAAAAAACCCTTACCAGCCAAACTTCTTTTTATCTGCCTTCTCAAGCTAAGTTTAAACTTTTGGACGTTACGCCTTCTAAACACTAAGTTAGAATCTCCTTAACATACGTCACAACACTAGAAGTATTACATACAACCTTTCACTGGCCATCTTTGTTTCACACAACTACATTTACTCTCCATAGGGGTAAGTGGACACCTATGTGTAAACTTCTACACAGAGGCCCTAGGAAGACAAGCCTTTCAAGCAGCTTAATGAGCAACCTTAATTTTCATACTCCAGATACAAACAGTGCATTGTAGCTCCAGTCACTGTGGTCCAACTTTTGTATAGAACTGAACTGACTGCCCAGACTGCAGATCCACATACGCTATTCACATACCATCAGGAATTTCATCATGGTCATCATCAATTCCACGTTTTACTACCCTTGGCCTTGCCTGACCATCTTGAGTGGTGCCCCATTCATCTGGTGAGGCAGAGGGTTGGAACTGAACAATGACCTAAAGAAAGATACATTGTCCAACTGTAAATACAAAAAAAACTTATGATCTTTACAATTAGTGTGAAAATATTGCATAGTTTAACATATCTTTTTTGTTTCATTGCTTTACCTTGTCTCTGAGACACAAACGTTTTCTTTAGTTGGTACACATGCAATAAATAAGATAAAAGCCTTAGAAAACCCTAGGGCTATTTCCTGTAGCAGTGACAGCTTCACTAAAACTCGACTCAGAAATAACACAGATAATTCTCATTAGTTTGAGAAAAGCAATCAGATGACTTAAGAAACCAGAATAACCACTAGCTGCAGAAGCTGCCCTGCTGTGCAATTCCAATTAACAATTTTGATTCTTCACATAAGCATTTATTCAAGCTCTTCTTTCTTGTACCCCCATTCCCACTCTTCCCTGGCAAGCTACAATTCTGTGAGGAGATTGACCATTCCGAGACTCTACAATAATTCCATCTCAATGCAAAAAAAAAAAAAAAAGAGCAGTGCTTTTTAGGGAAGGACATTTGAAGTAGCCCACAAACTCTAGGAAGTGAGGAATTCAGTAGTATGGCTGCTTATAAGGTTTACTTGAGCTGACTCGTTACAGTCTGAAGTCATATTTATAACAGTTCAAGCGGTCTAAGTGCTTCCTCTCTAGGTTTTTGCTGGATTAAACTTCTTAACTTGTAAGTGGTTAAAGTAGGAGAAACAGTGGCACTTAGAGGTGTTTGGGTGTTGTTTGTTTTTTGCTTTTTTAATTACTGCATCTCTCATACGGGAACACTTAACAGCACTGGTCAGTAAGGCTGAAGTCCATGGTTTAATCACAACAGGCTGCCAACAGAGTATTCATAGTAAAAACAAAAACAAAACAAAAAACACACACACACACACACACACCTTTTAAAAGCTATTCCACTCTCTCATGGCCTAAAAATGGTTACAGAAGCTCAGATATACAAACAAATTACCTTGCAGTTAAGATTAATGCTTTTCTCCACATGAAAGCTCTAAGTCTAAATTACCTTCCATTTGGTGCAGATCATCTGAGGTTAAACTAATTCAAACTGCCTCCCATTTGCTGTCAGCGATGCTTAGTAAATATTTTGACTATCCAAACCATTATTTCTCCTAGGTTTAGAAAAGCATTGGTTTAACTGTTTCTTTTTTTAAGCATATTAAAGCTTATGCATTGAACTCCTGTTTGCTTCGTCATCTCTTATCAGCTTTTTTTTCCCCTCCACCATTTCTTATGAGCTTTACCATCTCTAACACACACATCCAAAACAATCAACAAGTAAATTCCAAGCAAGACTAGCAGCGCATTCAGTTTATGCTTCCATTCATCTGATCGTTCACTTCCATTCCATTCTGCAGGAACCAATCACCAGAAACTATTACCTTGGGATTATGCATAACGATTGTCTCCCCATTCGGGAATTCAAGTCGCCGATGCCATTGATTTGTAGTTACAGCTCTTTTATATTCTGCCTGAAACAGTTAACAAGTTGCATGAAATCAGTACACCTTCTCACACAAACTACAGACACAAGGCCAAAAAAATAACGTTACGGTTATAATTTACATGATTTTATTTAAACAAAAGCGTCACGTGTGACCTAGAATCAACTTGTGTAGTGTTCCACAGCTACGCAGGACCTATGCATGAGCAATCGGGCCTCCAGCCACTCCACTTTCCAGCATTTGCTTCCTTATGTTGCAGAAAGTGCATTCTGAAAAGCATCTTAATGAAACAAAAGAAAGTATTTTTAGGTCACAAATATAAAGAACTACCAAGTTCTTCATGAGGTTCATGTTAAAGTAATACTAACCTCTAGCTTATCACTGAAATCCTCAGTGTAAGGAATAAACCGGCTATCCTTGTCTCCCTTGTAAAACCACATACACCGTCTCACTTCAGAAGGCTCTTCTTCCCAATAAACAGCTTTCCTCAATCTGTCATACAGGTATACATCGTAGCGTCCCCCCTCGGTGCTCAGAACCACACTCTCAGGATCAGGCTGGACTACGACACAAAAGTAATACGTGGTTACTAACACACACATTCTTTTTTCCTCTCTCAACCCTTCCCCAATCACTTCTGCGACCAACATTAAACCATTAAGACAGATATTTATACTACGGAATAAAATTTTAAATTCTGTTTAAAACCTCTTTCTTATTTGTCTTTGTATAATTAACATTTACACATTTTAATATGAAAGATCATGTACGTTTTCAAAATGAAAGCTGGAAGTCAATTTCAACAGTGAAATTAAATAACGTGCAAGTCACTCATAGTTGTTACTTACAAAGAACTTCTTTAGGCTTAGTTTTTGTGGCACTTTTCCCCCATTCTGCTTTGTTCCACTTACGGAACTCAACAGACTGATAACTAAGTGAAAACATATCAGTGAACCGAGCCACACAGTCAGCTGCCCTCAAAGACAAAAGATCCAGCTGAGGTTCTGTTTACCTCTGAATAAGATATGGCTAAGATTTTCATAACTTACCAGAGTTATAGACTTTTTCTAGTTTCACAGAATCCAGAATACTGAATGGCATCCATATTTGCTTGTCTTCCACCTCCTTACAGTAGAACCAGTGAGGCTGAACAGGCTCATATTGGTTCTGCAGCAAAACGGGAGGCGCCTGGACCAGCGGACCTGCAGGCCTGGGAGCTTGAGATGGTGGAAACTGAAAATACATATGATCTTGGCATCTCAGTCTCTCATAGCTTTTACAGAGCCGATTTATACTTTCTCACAGAGAATACTCTCAGCTTCTAACACTTGTTCTGAGAACGTTCGCTTTTTAACTCTGAAAATTGTACAGCCAAGTTGGCCACTTTGTTATGCTTCTAAAAATTCACATCTTTTCAAATTAAAAAGGGGATCTGAATTTCATTATCAAAACTGCTGAAATCTCTCACGGTCCAGTAGCTAGCTAGCTTAAAGAGAAAATTTTTAAATCTACTATTTTTAGGTTGCAGAAGTCAAGCTGAGCACATTTCTTACAGCCACCAAATTTAACAACAACAAAAATATATTCTTCTAGTTATTCAATGACACATAATTTTATTTCGCATAAATGTATGGTTAATTTTAACAACGTTCCCCTCAGTAAAAGCTACCTTTCTGCAAACCGATCAGGATAGGCAGTCTTTAAACTTGACTTTAGCCCCAGCGATTCAAGACAATTAATTAATTGTGAAAGGAATCATATTCTACACAGAGATGACTTCATGCAAATTGTACAACGATCCCTCAGGAAGAACGGCAAATTACGTCAGCAGTAAAAACTTCTTTGTTTGATGTAACAAAAAAACTAGTATATTACACAAAATAAGAAATCAAACATCCAGGGGTTTTGAAATTCTTTAATCTAAAACCCTGCATTGTTCAGGTCTTACCGTCTTCACTACATTTTTGTCATAATGTAATTTTTCCATTCTCGATTAACAATTTGTTTAGGCAAAACAAAAGTTATTTTCTTGTTTATAAGGAAAAGTTACCAGGTTATTAATTATCTGTACAACCCATTCCTATTATAATAAGATTTTAACAGTGCTATTGTGAAGGTAAAAAAGGATGGAGATTCACATCATATAAAATCTCAGCTGGCGTGTTTCAGAGGGTTTGCTGGGTAATATATGCGACGTAAGCCATACTTTCACTGAGTGCTGGCTTCACCAGCAAAATCAGCTTGAAAATCAGTTTTAAACCCATTCACCATAAGAGTGAATGACCTGATTTACAACAGGGGCACAAACAACGTAGAGGCACAGCTGAGAGACAGCAGCAAACTGTGGTACACAGACAGACATCAGCAACAGAACTTCTCGACCTGGCTTTGCTGCTGGAGCCAAAGGCTCATGTGCCTTAGGATACGTTCACTTCAAAGGTCAGGATGTTTCGTTAAAGCAATAGTTCCAAACTAGTTCCAGTGAAAAGCTTTTGCTGTCAGAAATGGATAGAGATTTTTGTTTTTTTAAAAAGTATCCTTAAAAGATAAAATATGGGAAAACAATTAGAGAAAAGAAACACAAATACAAAAGAAGATACAATTAAAAGAGGAAAACGTCTGAATTCATTTTATTCTAGTATCAACAAATCGGGAATGATTCACGTACCTGTGTCAAAGATCCTGGAGGTGTTTGGTACATCTGGACTGGTGGTACAGATGGCGGTGGGTGAACAGATTGAGCTGGAGAATGACTCTGTTGCAGCTGCGGCGGAGTCAGGTACGGGTTAGCTCTGCTACTCAAGGTGGTATGGCGATAAGGGTTATATCCCTGCTGAGATGTTCCATGGGGAGGAGCAGAAACATTTGCAGGCGGGGGACAGTCCTGCTGAGCAGTCTGATAGGCAGCGATCCCCACCTGTGAAGTAGGTGGTGCACTGTAGGAGGACTGTGACTTGGGAATATGCGGGGAAAAGGCATTTTGCCCATCTTGCGACCCAGACACAGGTGGAAGAGAGTGCTGAGGCTTGGGGAAGGCAGGTACTCCGACAGGTGCTGAAACAGCTGCTAAGGGTGGCTGCCCAATGCTTCCAAACGGATCACTGCTGCTAGGTACTTGAGAGAAATAGCTGAAAGTCTGTGGTGCATTAGGGCTGGCAGAAGTCTGACCCAAGAAGCTGTCCTCTTCGCCAACATCTGCAGAATCATCTAGGGGTAAGAGAGGAAGGTAAATTACCAGAGAAGTCCTGAGAGGTTTGAACTACTGAGTACACACAGTCAAAGATGTTCTGTAACATTATGAACTATTTCCGAAACTATTAGTCCTGATAAAGCCAAAAGTATTAAAGCTTACAAATCACATCCTTAAAAATTGAATGTGCCATAAAGTGCAACAAAAGATACCAAGTCTTCAGGAACATTTAAAACGGAGCATAAAACTCAGCGTACATGGACAACGCAACAAAAGTTAAGAACTGGAAATAAGAAGCATTCCACTGCAAGGCAAAAAATATAATGAGCTTCTTACACCACCCACTGTGTACATTTGAACTCCCTTTCCACCTATTTGCTCTCTTATGAAACTGTGAGAGCTAACAATTACTTTTTTCTGAAGAGATGCTAAGTTGTATACCATGAGGAGAAGACCATCTTGTGGAGCGAGGCTCTGCAAATTGGCACAGCCAAATCAACAGTATTTCTGTCCTAAAAATAGGATTTTGCCCTTCCCTTCCTCCTTGCGCTTAGCCAGGGTCCCATTCCTTTCCTTGAGTCAGCTCCAATGCTTGTCTCTAGTGCTCAGTCCTGCTCAGCTCTGCAACACCGCAATTTACAGTATACGTTTGGTAAACTGAAATTGGTTGCAGTTTGCCTTAAAATGCTGAAATCAAGTGCTTACTTGTGCAGCAAAAGTAAAACAGACAGCTCTAGGTGGTAACATCCTCAGCAACCACAGCTCTTATGTTTCTTTTGGAGGGAAAAAGGTTCCCACTTACAAGGCATGGGTTCACTCTCCTGAAAGATATGCTTCTAGAACTATTTATGGGAGCACAACACAGAGGAGATCACTGAAAAGACTGTTGTTAAGAGATAAGCCTCAAAACAAACAGCATTTTAACTCATTGACCTCATTTCACAGTGCAGTGTCATAAACTGCTGCCTCAGCACAACTGAAGGCTCAGCAGTACACAGCTGAAGTTAGGACCTTCCCAAGCCAACGTAGCAAAGAACCCTGCTTCCAGGACACTGGAATCCCTTTCAATTCCCCCTTATGCCTACCAGGTGCAAAAAGATCCTTAGTCGACTTCCTTTCACCATGAAAACAGCCTCTAAGCACTTCACCTTCCAATTTTTTAAGCTTCCAAGATCAAATTCAGAGGAGCTTAAGAAGATTCCCCAATAGGCCACATCTACTGGTTAAGCAGTGCGTTCTCATCTCCCCCTTCAGAAGGGCCCTCTCAAGATTCCCCATTTGACTTGCAAGGTGGCAAAAACACAACAACCCATGTCATTAGAAAAGCACAGTTTATTTCAGTTCTGTCTATATATCTTATTCTAGAGTGGCACAAGAGCTACATTTCTGGTCCAGAGGAAAACAAGTAACTGCAATAATTCCAGGAGAGGGCCTAAAAGGTGCAATGCCATATGCCTGCCCTTTTGCATCAAAAGGGGAAGTATATAAAACCAGGTCCCGGTCAAGTAGAGTTTTCTGCTTTGCAATGATCCAGTAACAAGCGACAACCAAGCGGTTTGACATTATTATAGGTCTCACAGTAAGCTCAATTGAACCTGGGACGATCTGAGCATCGCCACCCACCTGCTGAGGGAACAGCCTCTTCTGAGCAGCCAACACAATTTACAGAAGTCATAAAAGTGCTCTCATCTACTCTAGCAGTTAAATAATCCCCAGACTGTGGGGAAGAAATTGCTTCGAAGAACGATCATTGCTTCTCTGCTACTCAGTCATTAGCCAAAGAAACAAACTAAACATCCCTGCAGCCACAAGCAGTCAATAACAAATGTCTTTATCTGCAGCCGAAACAGCTAGAGTATCAAGGGAGAATAGGGGAATGCACAGAGAACTCAAACTAGGAAGCTGCTGTTCTAGTTCATTAAATGGAAAACAAATAGCTGCCATCACTAAGACCATTTTAACCATCTGCTTTTATTCAGTTGCCCTTTCAGATGGTGTCAACTGGCCAATGCAGATGATGCTTGGTGTGTTATATTCTATTTTGAGGAACAAAACATCAAACCTATGCATGCAAACGATCTTGTGGAGAACACTAAATTTCATTTATAAGTAATGACCATTATAAACTCAGGCATGTGAATTACCTTCCAAACAGAAGAATAGCCACTTATACTATGGTCTTTGTTTCTAAATATTCTCCTTTCATATTTGATAGACATCATGGAATAAAGAGCAGCGTATCGCATACCACACAGTCAGGTCTCCACTTTCCAGAATGCCCAGGAGTAGAAGAGGTAATACATCTCATGGCAATTTCAGTGCACTGCTACGTGTTAATCATAATCTAAAAAAACGAGTCAAGGCCTTTACCAAATGCCTGTGCACAAAACACCTACTATTCTTCAGTTTCGACTAGTTCGGGGAGATTAAGTGTAACAGCATGTTCCCCTGAAAAACAGGGAGTTGACTAAAGTTCTCCCAAAACAAATGTATGACAACCTTCTGTATCCCTCACAGACATCACCTTCTCATTCACAGATCATCCTCTGACAATCACAAGTGACAGATTTCCACCTTCTCATCAGGAGTACTCTTCTCTATTTAAAGTATATTGGTTACTTCATTTGCATTAGAGCCTGAGAATACCTCTTTTCTCATCAAACTGCAAAGCACAAAACACTCCTTACTCACTTTTAGAGATATAACAGATTTATCAGTGCACAAATCTTCCAGACGTGGATGTCAGAAGCAATTCCCGAGACCAGTTTCCATTACATTTTACACCATTTAGGATTCAAGCTCAATGGCTTGCTTTTCCTTGGTTCAAATTAGGGTTCAAGGAGCAAACTACTCTCTACAGGTAAATCCCTATTCCCATTAGGGAATTAGGGAAGGCAAGGGACCACAAAAGCAGAACACTTAACAGGATTGAGGCCCTACTTGGATAGATACAATGTGTGGCACATCCTCAGCAGGAGACCTTTGGCATTGAAATTGGTTCCAGTTGATTCTCAGCCCTGGTGAGGCCACATCTGGAGCACTCTGTCCAGATCTGGGCTCCCCAACACAAGAGAGACATGGAACTACTGCAGCGAGTCCAGCAGAGGGCTACTAAGACGTTTAAGGGACTGGAGCATCTCTCTGCAATGTGCCTTCTAGACATTCTGTTCTCCTTTCGCTCTACTGTTACCCAGTCAACATACTCCATCCTCTTTCTCATTGCCCAGTCTCAGTTCCCCTCCTTAATCATGCTTCTTCATTTCCTCTACCTGCCCTCAGCTTTCCTCCCCTTCTTCTTCTAGTATCTCCCTGCCCCTTTCTTTTTGGCGTTACCAGCTATGAGAAACAACACATTCCGGTCTAAGTCTACCCAGCCACAGTGAGGCTGCATCTGGAGCACTCTGTCCAGTTCTGGGCTCCCCAACACAAGAGAGACACGGAGCTACTGCAGTCAGACCAGGAGACACATTATTAAGGGACTGGAGCATCTCTCCTGCGAGGAAAGGCTGAGAGAGCCGGGCCCGTTCAGCCTGCAGAAGAGAAGACTCAGGGGGGAATCTGATCAACGCGTACAAGTATCTGAAGGGAGGGTGCCAGGAGGATGGGGCCAGCCTCTTCTCCGCGGTGCCCAGCGACAGGACGAGAGGCAACGGGCACACACTGAAACCCTTCGTCTGAACACGAAGGAAAAACTCCTTTGCTGTGAGGCTGACAGAGCACTGGAGCAGGTTGCCCATGGAGGTGGTGGAGTCTCCTTCCCTGGAGATACTCAAAAGCCGTCTGGACACAACCCTGTGCAATATGTTCTAGGTGACCCTGCCTGAGGTCCCTTCCAACCTCATCCATTCTGTGAAAAACTACGAATCTTCATCTGACCAGCTTAAGTGAGATAGAGACTACATGTTCGATCATAAATTTTGTTATTGAAATCTCATCCTCAGGTCTTCTCCATAGCTAGCTTCAAAGTCATAGAGGAAGCTGACACAGGAAAGCCATCTCTGCAAAGCTACTTAATAACTATTTTTTAAATGAAAAACATTGTATAGCGGCAACAAGAACTATAAGGATTGCACAAGTGGAAGTGGTGCATGTATCAGCTGCCTAGATACCTCACACAGGTAGGAGCGATATTCTAGTACTTTACACTACTCAAAAAGGCAGTTCAGTAGATATTTAAAGAATAAAAATGAAAAAGTGTTTCTAAGCCATACTTAACAAACATGTTTTTAAAATTACAAGGATTTACTTCATTTGTTTCCAGGCATATTAACACTTATCCTAAGTAAAATACAGCACTGTTGAAATCAGCTCTTGAATTCTGGACTCAATATGTGCCAGTCCTGTGAAGCTTAAAAATACTTGATTTCTAGATGCATTTTTACTGTTTAGGGCTTTTAATCTTAGACAGAACACACTTCCAAAAAATCTGTTCCTGTATCTGAAGTCATCTGAGCTTCAGTTTTAAGTTGTACGTACATAGGTTTGACGTACCATCCAGGCTTTGCAAGGAAGTGATATTAATCACCTAGCCTAAGCAAACAAGGAAATTTGAGGTACCTGCTTAGCATACTATTTTCAGGCAGGGAAAAAAAAGACAACGTCAGAGAGTCCTCTGAAGACTATTTATCCTACAAAACTGAAGTAAATGCCACTTTAAAAAAAATGCAATGCAGGAAGCACTGTCTGAACACGAAGGACAAACTTCTTTACCGTGAGGCTATATTAAATAGTCCTCTGCACAGAAGCATCAAAACAAAATTAATTGCTCAAACAAGAATGCTAACCTGTTAACTGGACACACGATAAAGCCTCTCCCCCTCTCTTCAGACACAGCACTAAAACCGAACACTTCAGTATCAAGCCCATGCATGAAAACAGCATACCTGAAGGAGCCTGTCTTCCCTAAAGCACCAACTCCAACAGCTGCCAGTGAAAACCAGCTCAGAAAACCTCACAGCAAAGCGACTACAGCCAAACAAAAAACTCGGCCCTCGCTAGGGAAGGGTCGAGCCAGCGTGAGGAAGGAAGCCCACCTTCCTGTTTGTTGCTCGGCGGACAGCAGGACCGGCGGATCCAAACACAGTTGCGCAACACAAGCAAAGAACAAAAAAAAAGAAAAAGAAAGAAAAAAGAGGAATCGCCTCTCTGTCCCCTCCCCCGCCCCGAGCCCGGCCACGGAGCGCAGCGGCCGCCCCGCACCTCGGGGCCTCCGGAAGGCTCCCCCCGCCCGGCCCCCGGCCCCCGCCGGGCCCACAGCCCGCTCCCCCGCGCCGGCGGCCGCCCCGCCACCCCTCGGCCCCCAGCGCCCCCGTACCCGCCGAGAGGACAGCGGAGTCCGGCGGCCCGGCTGGGGCCTGGCTGACCGGGATGAAGGGCACCGTGAAGTTGAACTCGGTGGCGGAGGAGGAGAAGAGCAGGTTGGTGCCGCCACCACCGGCCCCGGGCTTGGCCGCCGCCATGGCTGCGCTGCTTCCACGTCTCTTCCCTCGCGGCGGCCCGGCCCCTTCCGCCCTCACCGCTGCCCGCTTCCAACATGGCGGTAGCGGCGACGCGCTCCCCCCCCCCCCGCCCCGTTCCGCGCACGGGCGCGGAGAGGAGGAGGAGGAGGAGAAAGCGGGCGGGGCGGGCCTGGCCCAGCCCTGCTCTTCCCTGCCCTGGTGCCGCCGCCATTGCCGCGGCCGCCGTCAGAGGAAGAGGAGGAGGAGGAAGGCGGAAGCCGGGCGCCCCTGTGCAAGGCTTGCGGGCGGGAGAGTGTCGGCGGCAGCAGCAGCAGCGGCAGCAGGGTGCGAGGCCCCGTCACTGACGCGGGGGAGTTGGCAGCGGCCCCCCCCCGCCCCGTCCCTGGGCGAGGCTCGCCCCGCCATGCCGTGTGTAGCCGACTGGCTCAACAACCCCTTCAGCATCGTGCAGGGCATCTTCGGTGAGCGGCGGCGGGCCGGGGGCCGGCTCCCTCTCAGGAGGCGCCCGTGAGAGGCCGGGCGGGCCGGCCTGGGCGGCGGCGGGGGAGGGCCGGGGCCGGTTCCCTCTCAGGAGGCGCCCGTGAGAGGCCGGGCGGGCCGGCCTGGGGCGGCGGCAGGGGAGGGCCGGGGCCGGTTCCCTCTCAGGAGGCGCCCGTGAGAGGCCGGGCGGGCCGGCCTGGGCGGCGGCGGGGGAGGGCCGGGGCCGGTTCCCTCTCAGGAGGCGCCCGTGAGAGGCCGGGCGGGCCGGCCTGGGGCGGCGGCAGGGGAGGGCCGGGGCCGGTTCCCTCTCAGGAGGCGCCCGTGAGAGGCCGGGCGGGCCGGCCTGGGGCGGCGGCAGGGGAGGGCCGGGGCCGGTTCCCTCTCAGGAGGCGCCCGCGAGAGGCCGGGCGGGCCGGCCTGGGGCGGCGGCGGGGGAGGGCCGGGGCCGGTTCCCTCTCAGGAGGCGCCCGCGAGAGGCCGGGCGGGCCGGCCTGGGCGGCGGCGGGGGAGGGCCGGGGCCGGTTCCCTCTCAGGAGGCGCCCGTGAGAGGCCGGGCGGGCCGGCCTGGGGCGGCGGCGGGGGAGGGCCGGGGCCGGTTCCCTCTCAGGAGGCGCCCGTGAGAGGCCGGGCGGGCCGGCCTGGGGCGGCGGCGGGGGAGGGCCGGGGCCGGTTCCCTCTCAGGAGGCGCCCGCGAGAGGCCGGGCGGGCCGGCCTGGGCGGCGGCGGGGGAGGGCCGGGGCCGGTTCCCTCTCAGGAGGCGCCCGTGAGAGGCCGGGCGGGCCGGCCTGGGGCGGCGGCCAGCGGCAGCCGGCGGCTTCCCGCCTCGGGCGCCTGAGGCGCGAGGGGGCGGTGTGGGGGCGGCTCGGGGCCCGGCCCCGCCGCGGCTGCAGGGTTAGGCAGGGAAAGGCGTTCCTGCGGGAAGGGAAGGGGTGAGTTTGAAACGGCTTGCGGCGTGAGGGGAACGCCGGGTAGATGCTGATGCCGCTGTCAACGTGCGTTGTGTCGTAGCGCAAAATGATCCGAGCTCCGACTGGGAGAGGAAGGTGACCGAATATTTCAGAGAGAAGCTGAAAGAAAACAACGCTACTCACTGGGTAAGGTGGTTTTTATTCTGGGAGCGTTGCGCCGGTGCTAAGTTTCGCCCTTCTTGCCTCCTGGTGGCCGTGGCGCCCGGCTTCGGAGCAGCCCTTCGTCGGGAAAGGGGCGCTCGGCCCCGGGTTCCTCGGAAGCGCGCTTCTGAATGTTAGGCCTAGCCTTTGTAACGCGCTGTTTACGTCTCCGTTGGTAGGTAGGTAGGTAGGTAAAAACGAAGATGTAAAATCCTGCCTCAAGCCACTCCCCGTGACTTTCGGGTGGTGTGTGGGTTTTTTTTTTTTTTTTTTTTTTTTTTGGCCTCGGCCGTCGCCGCCGAGCGCCGCCTGTTTGTGGCGCCGCCCAGCAGATGGCGGGAGCTGACTAATGAGTGCTGGTGTTTCCTCAAAGCGTGATAACTAACGGGGGTTTGTGGCCGCCGTGCTGCGGCGGAGGTTTGTACGGCGCCGGGGTCCCGACTGCTGGGCAGACACCCCTCCGCTCAGCGGCTGCCCGTGCAGCGCCGTGACCTCCCTGGGGGCTGATGAAACAGCTGCTTGGTTTTTCGTCTTTGAGGCAGAGCGGGGGCGGGGGGGAAATACCATCTGCCTAAAAACTGTTCTGGATCAGGCCAGGTTTTGAAAGTGCAGGAAGGAAGCTCTCCTTTATTTTTAAAGCTAAGCAGGCACGCTTGAGCTCAAAAGGTGATGCTGTTCTGAAGGGCTGTGGGGAAACGGTGTCGTGGAGCTCTGTCCTAGTTGGACTAGGAGCTCTCAGTGTCGAATCTGTTCTATTTATGATTTAAAAAAACAAATACAAATAAAATTGTTTTTTTTTTTTGTTTTAATTTTTCTGCCAGTGAGAGAGGAATTCTGTGTTTGAGTGTCAAGGACAGTTTAAATCATAGTGTAGAGGAATAATTCTGTTCCTCCAGCAGAACTGTGTTAAATTTGCAGCAGTAGAAGGAATTAAAATAAAAACATATTTTCTTACTCAAGATGAACACGAGGGAGTATGTGAGTTGTTGTTGGTTTAGTTTTTTTGTTTGTTTAAGTCATTTTTACAGGGCCACTTTTGGTTTCATGTCATTTTAACGTTGAGTGTGATATCTTAACCAAGAGTTTATTTTAAAAACCAAAAAAAAAAACAACCTTATAGCAGGTCTCATTATTTTGATTTGTACTATATACCTGGACACCCGTTTTCCTTCTGCTTTTCTATTATCATATAAATATATGCAAAACAAACTCCCCCAGTGTGAAGGACTTTCAGATTAAGATACAATTTTTCTTCCTGTCCTTTTGGAAATACAAATATTTTGTTATAAGAAATTGTGCATGCAATTGCTGCAGTATCACTGATGCATGATGCATGGTCAAAGTGTTGTTAAATGGGAATAAAATAAGTAATAAATTTTATCTTAATATTCAGTTGAAATAATCCCCAAACTAACATTACAATCTCATATGTTGTTAAAGAGTTTACATACAGTTTCAATGAACTGAAACCCGTTTGTTTAGTCTGATATTGGAACTGAGAAATGAATGAGACTAATGGCTTTGCAACTGGAAAAATTTGGGAACTGTCAGTGTATGATAATCGTAACTATTGCCTCTAACAGCTACTGCAGAAACTTCCAGTGGTGTCAGGTATATTGTTACCTCTTGGACTGGGGCAGTAGATTTGGGGGCTAGGTGTGGGGAGAAAAGTACCCAGAAAATACTGAATCTGTTATGTGATGAGATGCTGAATTGTCAAAGGCAATTAATCTTATTGTCAATAAAATAGGCTTTGAGGCAAATAAAGTCAACAGCAGGAAACACTGAATGACCAGAGAATAAATTGGTGACAGCTTATGTGCAGTTTCTGGCTTACTTCAGGGCATTTCTCAATATTTATATAGCAGTTGTTTAGAATAAGCTCTCTTTTTCAGGTTCCGTCACTAAATGATGTTCCCCTACATTACCTAAAGCCCAACAGCTTAGTGAAATTTCGCTGCATGGTTCAAGATATGTTTGATCCTGAGTTTTACATGGGAGTCTATGAAACAGTTGATCCAAACACAAACATGCGTGTAAGTGAAATACTGTTTTGGTAAATGTTTAGCATTTTCTTCATTCCGTTCTTCATGCTTCTCTAGTTTTCTGAGTTAAACCTGTGGAGTCCAGGCACTGTCTAGTATTAACTCTATTTAAATAACTCAAATGGCATCAGTAACGTATTGCTTCGTATATTTCTGTTTATGAAGTATTGAAAACAAAATTCGGAAGGTTATTATTGCAAATGTAATTTGAGGGAATCAAAATTACTAAGGTAATGAAAGTTTGAGCAGTATGTCTTTGAAGGTTTTTAGACTGCAATAAATTTGGTGCAAGTAGTCCATATTCAGGATGTACTGGAAACGGAATAATTGCGTTGCTTTTGTCTTCTTGACAGGTTTTGCATTTTGGTAAATACAGAGACGTGGCAGAATGTGGGGTAAGTTATATGTTTTCTATATCAGATTTCGAGATGAAATATTATTCAGACAGAAAGATGCATTTTTATAAGTGCAGTATAATTTATTTGGCACTCATCAGTGAATCTCTGGAGATGCCGTTCTTAAAATTCCAAATTAAGCCCAGGTTTGGAAAGCAGAGAACTCTTAATTGCTCCTGTGCATGCTAAGTTCAGCAGTCTTCAAGCTACTTCCGTAGTATTTAAAGCTTGTTTTGCTTTTATATGCTGTTATCTGTGGTCGTTAGTTTTGGCCACTAATTCTTTGCCAAGAAGCAGGCTAGTGGAAGTGTTTTTTTGTTTGCTTGTT
This sequence comes from Struthio camelus, assembly GCF_040807025.1. Taxonomy (NCBI): domain Eukaryota; kingdom Metazoa; phylum Chordata; class Aves; order Struthioniformes; family Struthionidae; genus Struthio; species Struthio camelus. The sequence continues at coordinate 6,968,024 of NC_090948.1, forward strand.
TTTTTAAGTCTCTTGAAACTTCCTGATATGGCAAACACTTTATTTTTGGTAGTGCAGTGCTATTAGTGTGAAAACATTATAGATTCAGACTCCTTGGAATCGTGCAAGATCGCATACTTGTGAGACGATGGCTGTTGTAACTTCTGGCTAGATACATGGTTCTATGGAATTAGCTAAAAAAAATCGATTGTTAACATCATTTATTTTTGGTATTCCAGCCTCAGCAGGAGATTGATTTGAACTCCTCACAAACAGTAACATGGGAGAGACAGACATTCTACTGCGTTCCAGTGCCTGGCGAATCAGCATGGGTGAAAGAAATATCTTTTGTCTGAGCCAATGCTCTGTTATACAAATAGTTATCACCACCAGCTAAGTCATTGGATTCTTAAATAGATAAGACTATTTAAAGTTTCTTAGATTCTGAGTAACTGGGGACGGATGAGGAGGAAATGTGGTAGATGCAGGAAAAATAGAAGGCAAAAAAATTAGTGGTATGCACAAACAGGATAAAAATAAATTTAGTGGAATTGATTATTGATTTGGTAGGGTTTCAAACTAGATTTTCATGTATGCTTGAGAGGGTTTTGGAAATCGCTGCTTATTTCTATTTGCAAATGTTTAGAAAATTTGAAACTTCTGTAGAGCCATGAATGTTTCATTGGCCTTTTCAGATTAAATTAGGACATTATTTAATGGCAGTCTAATGCAAGTACCTGTAAAAAGACCTGTAGCTGAGTGTGTTGAGTCATTCTTGAACGTTAAGTATTGTCTTTTTAATTGCTCAGATGCAGCCTGTCATTTTCTAAATGAGTTTGGAAAACATCTTGGGGAAAAACAAATCAGCTTTAGTTTCTCCTAATAAATGGAAGCTGAATTGTCTAAGTGGAATGGATATGGCATGCTTCTTCTAATGCCTTTTAGGAGTTAAATATTCTCCTCTTCTCTAAGGCCTCTAAGTGGAGGTCTAGAAAACTTAAGATACATTGCATTTTGTAAAAAGAAAGGAAATGCTGATAAATCCAGTGTGTTTAGATATTTCATATTTTGAGTTTAGAATTTAAGAAAACTCTACTGTTCATTGGCGGTTTTAAAATTAAGCTAATGCTATTTTTATAATAAAATGATTGGTGAGAGTCAGTCTTTAAGTGAGTAATGCTTACATCAATATACTGCAGCAGTGGGAATTTAATATAAGCCTGACTATTATAAAAATACTGAACATTATTTCAATAGTTACCTATCAAACTAAGAAAAACTAAATAGAGAAAGAAAAGTGTATTAGCTTTTCTAAATTCAGTTATTATATATGAAGTGCAGCATTGCTAGTATCTTGACAGTGCATGAACATTTTCTGTGTTGTATTAAAGTAATCATAATATTTAATTGAATCGGACAGCAATTCTTTAAATATTTTTTAAGTGTGTGCTCTTTAGAGGTGAGGTGTTTAAGAAGAGGAAAAAACCCTTGAGATATGGGAGTTGTTCCTAATCACGGACTTGTACTTTTGGTCTAAAGGAAAATATTTAGAGAGATTGACAGTAGACAAAGAGTCAGTGCTTTTAGATTGTTTTGAGTAAAGCCACTAATTGCTGTACAGGTCTTAAGCAGGTTGCTTACACCTCTGAAGAGGTGGCGGCTAGGTATTGGTTTGGTATTGGTTTGGTAATTGTTTTAATGTCTCATTCAAAATAGTCGGGATAATAACATTTTGTTAATGAAACTTGCTTTCTTGAATTTTCTCAACTGAGTGTGGTGTTGTCCTTAATCCTTAATTTTACGCATATACTAGTGCAAGCCAAGCTCGAGTTAGCCCTTCAACATCCTACACGCCAAGTCGCCACAAGAGGAGCTATGAGGAAGATGAGGATATGGAACTACATCCATCTAAACAGAAAGAGCAACATATGGGTAATAGTCTTTACTGATGAATAGATATGGTATCTTTCAAGAGTTCACAGAAATTTCATTTTCAGAAATTGAACAAGAGGAGAGTGTTTAGTTTAAAATTCTCAGCCATGTTCAAGAAAAAGTTTTGCAGAAGCTATTGCTTCTTTTTGTTTGGTGCTATATGTTCATCAGCTGGATTTTAAGATTTTGTTTTTATATTCCTATCAGTTTGCAGATGCTCTTAGGTAGTTCACACTGTTTTGTCTTCATATGCAGCCTGATCGATTGTGGAATAGATTTTCATAGCTTTGTTGTAGATGAACATCTAAAGAGATTCTTAATGTAAACTCTTTAGTTGCTGTACACCTTCACCTTTAAAAACTAACTCATTTTTAAACATGATATGCAGGAAAGTATTGCATTTACAGCGCTACATAATTAGAGGAGTCTTGTTGATACAGTTTAAGCATTACATTTTGAAAATCAGATTGTTGGCTCTGTTTAGGTTTCTAAGGCATGTAGATTTTTACTAGTAATCTTTCTCACGTTATCTTGGTAATCAAGTATACATTTGTGAGACTTTTCTATTCTGAATCAGGATAGCTTCTTTCAAATATATTGCTTTATTCATTTTTTTTTCCTTAGGTGTCTTATTAAATTAGCTTGACTCTTATGTTGCTTGCTGAAGAAAGTTGTTCGCTTTAGCATTTCTGTTTAAAGAATCTATGAATCCTTTTTCAGGCAGTGGAGGTGATATCCATGGATGTGGAGAACCAAAGAGATTAGAAACTGAAGCTTCTGCAGGACATCATCTCATTTCTCCAAACTGCTCCCCTCCGCTTGACTTAAATTTTCCATTGCCAGGGGAGAAGGGACCAGCATGTCTTGTAAAGGTAACAAAAATGGGGAGATGATGAACGTGGCTGTGACCTCAGTGAGGCACACAGAGCCCGAAGTAAGAGTATAAATAGTTAGTGTTGTATAGAAAGACAATTTCTGTGCCTATAAAGTATTACAAGACCAAAAATGTTGTTTCTGCAAATAATTCCATTGTCTCCCTTTGCTACCGCTACATTTGCGTTGCTGAAATCACTCAACAGCATCTATTAAAGCTTGCACATTCTAACTATGCTTAGCAAAAAAAAAAAAAAAAAGGAGGGGGAGGGTGAGTTACTAAATACTCAAATGCATAGCTGATACACTCCTGACTCCCGATGCTTTCCTTGAAGCTTTGCTGTCTTAAGGAAAAAACTTGTCGTGAAACAGCAAAAGCAAACACGTTGTACGTGTTTTTAGATTGTATTTGAAATAAACTTTGACCAGTATGCTCTATCAACTACAGAACTTCCAACATGAAATATCTGTTTTGTTACTATAATTCTCTTACTCAGCTTCTGTTAATCAACCAGATTAGAATACAGTTGTTTATAGTTGTGCAGCAGAAGAATGCCAATAGTGAAAAGCATGCAGTGGTAGGAGCTCATTTCTCCAATATAAGCTTATTGAAACTTTGAGGACTAGAAGAGTCCTCTTTGCACAGTGTTCTCCAACTCCAACTGAGTCTGCTGAGATTTTTCCTTTTTTGTATGTGTTTATGAGCAGTCCTGAATCTGCCCTATCTGCCTCTGTATTGTATTATTTATCTTTATGACAGGTCTATGAGAGCTGGGAGAGCTTCAAAGTCAATGATGTTCTGGAGGTGTATGGTATTTTGTCTGTGGATCCAGTGCTGAGTATAGTAAACAATGAAGAGAGGTAAGGCTCAGATGCTAATGTGATCCTGACATGAAGGGACTTGTTGTTTTAATGAGCAAAATAGTTTTGACTGTCATCTTAATACAGACTGGAAAATGTGCAAATATTTAATTAAGCAACAAAATCCATATCTTTAGAATCAAGTTTGATGTGCGAAGTATTACATTTACAGTCCTATAAACTGAAGTCTCTTCAGCTTCATACTGTTGTATATCCTTGATCTTGAATGCACAATACATTTTTTTTTTTTTTTTTGGTTTAAGGTTGCTGTGCAGTATGTAAAGAGAGTGCTTCTGTAGCTGAAAGTCCTGTACAATTTACATGCGTATTAAACTTTGAATGGGTAGTGAATACTGGATTTCAAATAGGCTTTAAAGTGATACCTTTTAAACAATCAGTAATTCTCTGGAAGTTGTTACCATAAACAGTTCCATGGGATGTAAAAGATGGATTGCGTGTTTGAATGGAGAGTGAAAGTGACCAAAGTGATTGTAAATCAGGCTTTTTTTTTTTTTTTCATTACTTAAAGTATATTGTCACTTTATACCACCCATAGAAACTTCTGATTTTTACCAGCTGCACCACAGTTACTTGCTTGGTTTCTTGTGTCTTTCTGGATTGGATTGAATTCTGTCAGTTTTTTTACACACTCTATCAACCAATTTAACATATATACTACTGGTGTTTTGAATCAGTGTGCTTTGAATAAATTATTCCTTTTGGTAATTGTGACTATCTTTTGAAGTACAGTATCAAGAGTACACTATGAATCCTGTATAGTGCCAACTTCTTTAAAGTAAACTAAGCCTAGTCAACTGCTTTTGTTTATCATCTGACAGAAAGCTAATACCAGATTGACAGCTCAGTTGGTGTCTCACTTTTTTTTTTTTTTGCTTGTCATTCTACTACAAATAGACAAAATGGTGTCATTCAGCAATGTTTTCAATGCAAAGATGCTAAACAAAAGAGGTTTCTTTACTTGGAAAGAGGTGGTAGTCTGTCAGTGGACTGCTGAAGAGGCATTGAAGTTACAAAGCCTTTCAGCTGTTAAAGTCAGTGCAAGTTTATCACACTTGTGCTAAACTTTACCACTCTCTGATATATCTCCCTTAGGACTTCTAATTTTTTATAAGGCATCATCAGGGAGACTAAGGCTTGTATATCTGAACGCTTAAATTAAGACATGATGCCTTCAAGTTTGGATTGAGGTATATTGATTGGATTTACTTAACTCGTTTTTTTATTAAATTACTGTTGTAGCTGTTATATGGCTGTCTAGAAGGTCTCATGTTAGGCTCTGGAACCAGGTGGAATATTAAAATCCCAAACATGCATACAGAGATAAACATAATAAATCATTACCTTATTATCTTAAAAGTTTCCATGTAGATTTCATTCAGTACGTGCTGATCAGAACATGCTGATCTTATGTTAAGCTGCACCTTGTACTGATTGGTGCGGCAAATAATAAACGTGTGTTTTTTTTTTTCTTTCAGAAAAGTAAGACTCCCAAATAAAACTACTAGGAAAAAACAGAATCCCACCTCAAGGTTTTCCCCCCCCCCTCCTTTTCCTTCCCCTCAAGCATGCTTTGTTTTTGTATGATAGTTTGTATAATTGTGCTTTAGTAACTTATGGTGTTTATAAAACCATAACAGAAGATAATTCCTGTAGGTTGAATATAGGAGGCCTTATCGGGAATGGGGAATGGATGTTGTTTTTTCTGATGCACTTTGTTCTTGGCATGATTTCAAATGCCCTTAATCAGATGAAGAGAAATGTGTGTGGAATGTTTTTAAGCCCAGTTGTGCTGTGCCCTTTCCTAGGGAGAACTCAACCCTCGATCCTATGGAGTGTATGGACACAGTAGAAGAACAGAGAGTACACAGTCCTCCTGCCTCGTTAGTCCCCAGAATCCATGTGATTTTGGCACAGAAATTACAACACATTAATCCATTACTGCCTGCCTGCCTTAATGAAGAAGAAAGTAAAACCTGTGAGTATCTGAACTTGGTCTTTGAGTGGAATTTGACCTCACTGTAGATATGCATTCTCTCTGTACGCATGTAAATGTGCACGTTCTTAATACATGTGAACAAATACTTTGTTCAGAGACAAATGCAGCACCGGCAAGGTTGGCATTTAAATTGTGTTACATGGAGGAACCATTCTATGCTATAGAACTGCACAAGATGCAATATTAAGTGCTTATTTTTCTGAAAGAAATGTGATTTATAGGAAACTCGTTTCACATTCTATAAGCTTGAAGATTTTACTGAGTTGTTCAATCCTGACTTATTTCTTTTCAAATAGAGGAGTTACGTGCTGAAAAATCAGATTTTCAGCTTAGCATAACAGTGAAAATAAGAAACATACACAAAACGGGAAGAATCACAATATTGTGAAGTAAACAAGGAGATTCTGTTTTTAAGCAATTGTGCTATTCTTAGTGGACTATTTGACTTAAGTTTTTTGTCATGAACTGTTGTGTTTCCTTTTTAAACCTCTAATTTATATTTATCGCTTTCATCCTTGCATGCTTTGTTTTGGTCGTCCTGAGCCGTGCTACGTGTAAGGGTTTTTTTTCTGCCTTTAAGATGGTACGGATAGGGTATAGCTATTGGAAGTTTCAGTCCAAACCTTACAGCCTTCTGCCAATGCGTTATACACTAATTACAAAACTGAAAGTATTCCCAAGGAAATATTGTGCGACTCAAATTATCCGAAGTCAGCAATTACTCGCATGCGAAAACAATGAACGTTTGTTATTTTTCCTAGTCTGCTTTGGAGTAGGCTTTTTTTTTTTTTCGTCATGAAACTGTAATGTAAAGCAATCTTTATCTAGAGGGAAGGGGATGAGAACCAGAACGTTTTCCAACGTTTATTTTCTTTTGCTGTTCTACCAGTTGTTTCTAATTTCATGTCGGAGCTGTCACCAGTTAGAGCAGAATTGCTTGGGTTCCTCACCCATGCCCTCTTAGGAGACAGTTTGGCTGCCGAGTACCTTATACTGCATCTCATCTCTACCGTGTAAGTATTTAGATGCTTGCTGAGAATTTTATATATTCATCTTCTTAAAAAATCTCCTTTTATGGGGTTCCTTGCCATTCTGCAAAAAAATGGCAGAAATGTCTTAAGTAGTATTTATTCCAGTAGTACTTTGTCCAGCTAGAGTTGCTATGCTGTCATAATAAACGCAGTAAACAAATATCACTGTCTGAAATCTCAGTAGGTGTTGTTAAAGGGCTGGTTTCATGGCTGTATATCCTTTCAGTGTTGCTTTGAGAGTTAGACAAAATTTCCAAGATACAAATTTAAATAAAGGTATGAGAACATCTTTTTATCTCTAACTCCTTTTATTGAATAGGGCGTGCAACTAACTTCTCCAAGGCGGCATTTAGTATCATTTTTTATTAACTGCAACGATTGTTAGTCTGTTATTGAAAGACACTGAGAGGTATATCCTGGGAACACTTTTAATTAAATGTAGACATATGTTTAATGATAAGGTCAAGTGACCCACGTTTAGCATAGTGTAGGAATTTACCACCTGAGATGATGCTGTAGCTGAATTGTGTATGTATTTTGATCTACCGTCATAGCTATATAAAACAAATTTGCTTAACATTTGTGTGTTGCTTTAAACTGTCATTGGATGGAAGAGCAGCATACTTTGATTCATAAAAATCTATTCAAAGCATACTATCCGAAGTTTTACACCTGAAATTTTAAAGTATAGTTGTCAGGCTCAAATCTAATTTCAGCATTGTTTCAAAATGAAAATGAATTCTACTAATTTTCTTATGCATAGTAAGTAATTGTTTTATAGTTTTGAAAGTTCCATTTTGATACAAAGTGAATACTTTGAAAATAGTGCCTCATGCTCAAGCTAGGAAAAGCGTAAGCTAGCACAGCACATTATTTGTATGGAAAAGAAACATTTTCAGAGCTCCTATGGTCTCAGCATTCTGTCTTTCTCATACCTGCAAATAATGAGTTTTAAGCCATAAGATATATCTCAGCCTCAGAGAGTCATGGAGTATCAGCATAGATAAAACCATAATGCCATCGTAGCACAATTATCAGCTGACAGGATTTCGGGTAGGTTTGTATTTATAACCTGCATTGAACCTTTGCCCCACCCTGTATATTACCGTTTTTGTTTCACAACTGGAAAGCGTTTGCCTAGGTAGCAGTCATACCTCTAATCCCCATAGAAACATAAATAATTCAATATCAGTAAGAACTGTTCTTTCAAGTTGTACTGTGAATGCTCTAACACTTACAGAATCACAGAACACAGAGCCACAGAGTGGTTGAGGTTGGAAGGGACCTCTAGAGACCATCTAGTCCAACCCCCCTGCTCAGGCAGGGTCACCTAGAACATATTGCACAGGGTTGTGTCCAGACGGCTTTTGAGTATCTCCAGGGAAGGAGACTCCACCACCTCCATGGGCAACCTGCTCCAGTGCTCTGTCAGCCTCACAGCAAAGGAGTTTTTCCTTCGTGTTCAGACGAAGGGTTTCAGCGTGTGCCCGTTGCCTCTCGTCCTGTCGCTGGGCACCGCGGAGAAGAGGCTGGCCCCATCCTCCTGGCACCCTCCCTTCAGATACTTGTACGCGTTGATCAGATTCCCCCCTGAGTCTTCTCTTCTGCAGGCTGAACGGGCCCGGCTCTCTCAGCCTTTCCTCGCAGGAGAGATGCTCCAGTCCCTTAATAATGTGTCTACTGGTCTGACTGCAGTAGCTCCGTGTCTCTCTTGTGTTGGGGAGCCCAGAACTGGACAGAGTGCTCCAGATGCAGCCTCACTGTGGCTGGGTAGACTTAGACCGGAATGTGTTGTTTCTCATAGCTGGTAACGCCAAAAAGAAAGGGGCAGGGAGATACTAGAAGAAGAAGGGGAGGAAAGCTGAGGGCAGGTAGAGGAAATGAAGAAGCATGATTAAGGAGGGGAACTGAGACTGGGCAATGAGAAAGAGGATGGAGTATGTTGACTGGGTAACAGTAGAGCGAAAGGAGAACGGAATGTCTAGAAGGCACATTGCAGACTCTCAAGCACTGTAAATTTGTAAATATGCAATTATAAATAAATGTATAGATGTACAATGTTACAAAGGCTTCCAAAAACAGCCTTCAGTCTAACTGACCTCCTTGGACGCTAGAGAAGGAAGAAAAATGTGACTACTATTCATGTATGCATTAGAACTGAGATCCTGTTAGCTATCACAGATATTACATAGCACTCAGCTTAAGTGGTACGTGTAATCACTGTGTTAATCAGATGTTTACCTAAGCTGTCTTATTTTTGGTTTAGTTATGCAAGACGAGATGTGCTTCCCTTGGGAAAATTCACAGTCAACTTGAGTGGATGTCCAAGAAATAGCATCTTCACAGAGCACGTATACCGCATTATCCAGCAGCTTGTTCCAGCAGTAAGAAGGACATTAAAGTGCTTTAATGGATTTCTGATTGTGTAGAGATTTTTTTATGTTAATGGTGGATGTTAGGCTAATTGTTTCAAACAAATTGGCTACATTTCAGTAAAGGCAGACTCCTTAAACTAAGGCTCCTGCTGTCCATTTAAAGGGCAGTTTAGAATTTTAAAAATGGAAATGGGGCTTTCCTTTCAGTAGGAGTCTGTATCTACCTAGTCATCTAGGATAAATATGGAGCAAGGTCACGTTCCTTAAGGGTGGTTAGCTGACTGACAAACATGCTGTATGCTTTCTTTTGCTACTTGGATGGATGTGTGTATGCACTTAAATTATTTCATTTTAATGTATATTGATGTATATTTAATGTAGTTTATTGTGATATTTTTGGAAGTTTTGAAAGTGTTTTTTTTAATGTTTGCAAACTTGGGATAAAATGTATTCTATATTTTAGTTATTACGGAGGTTCACGGTTATAGCTCTTGCTGAAAGGAAAAAATATTCATCTGCTAGGGAAGTTGGAGGAGAGAAAACGTGCTAATCAGTTTCTTCTCTCATTGCAGTCCTATCGCCTACAAATGACCATTGAAAATATGAACCATTCACAATTTATCCCACACAAAGACTATACAGCTAATCGCTTAGTCAGCGGAGTACTGCAGCTTGCCAGCAACACTTCCCTTGTGGTAGATGAGACTATGCTTGAGCAAGGACAGCTTGACACAACAGGTAAGATTTTTTTTTTTTTTTTCCCCAAAAAATGTCTATCTGGAAGGTTAAACCTTGATACGTTTCAAGATAGTGATGTTAATTGAGTACCAGTGATAATTCTTCTCTCACAAAACTGTTTGTGGTTTCCATGCTCTGTTTCTTTGCTTGAACTAGCTTGCTGCTAGTCTGCAGCCTTCTCAGACACACTTACAGCTTGATCTCGTGGGTTTTTTTTCCTCCTATTTTACTTTCTGGAACTCTCTGACATTTTGTTCAGAAATGATTAGCTATTCATTTTAACTCAATGAAAGCAGTGAAATATGCTTTTTTTATTTTTTCTCCCCCCTCCTCCTCTAAGAGTTAGGGGCTAACATCTATCCTAGACCACAAATGACCAGTAATGAAATAAGATGGTATCTTGTTTAGTTTGTCTTCGTCTACATTGCAGAGAGCTCTGGACATTCTTTGACACTTGCAGTGATTTAAATAAGCCTTTAGACCAAATGATTCTTTTTCAGAATGGCCTTTCAGTTTCCTTTGATACAGAGTAAAGAAGGGGAGGAATCATACACTGCTGCCATATTATTTATCCTTGTAGATATAAAAATCATCCCTGGAAACCCAGCTAAACTCTGGAGATAATAAATGAACCTAATATTACGTGGAACAGGATGATAATTCTATCTTGTAAGCTGATGGAGTGCTGTGCAGTATGCTTTCTACAAAGCTTTAGGCAGTGAAATGTAACCTACAAACAAGCAGCGAGTTGCGGTACCTATAAATTCAGTAACTGGAGAATGCGTAGTACAGTTATCTTTGCAATTTCCAGTAAAGATGGGTATGAAATCACTGAAAGTGATTTTATATTAAAATAAAAATGCCATCCTTACATCCTTGCTGATGCGGTAAACCCGCTGGTTCTCTTTATAAAGCAGCAATACTCCGTTCCATTACAGCACTGTCGGCAGAGTAACAGTAAGTCTGGTAGAACTAGCCAAGCGTAGAGTTCAGGTTGATACTATTTAGAAACATAATTTTTATTATTTCACTAAAAGTTGTTCTTTGGAATTATTCGCCTCTTTTTGAGCCTTTTGTTTTGTTGTTAGTTACTCTGACTGCAGTAAAGTTTTATAACTTTACTAAAGAAAATATTCAAACTGGTAGAAATTGCAGCATTATTTTGGAAAAAAAAAAAAAAAACCCTCCCATTTCCAAAAAAATTTTGCTGTGCTGGTTTATAGGTTTTCTGATATGCTTATCTTTAAAGTCTGCAGAACACAACATTTGATGAAGAGTAATATTTAAGTATTAAAGAAGTTGCAGGTAAAAAGGACTATTTAAATTTAATTTTATTCCATTCCCGTTGATATGATATTGCTCTCTTGAATATAGAGAGGAGAAAAAGTAAACGTTTTTAACTTCTTGTAACAATGTTGAGAACAAAACTTAATCCTAGAGAAGAGTAATCATCTTCAGATCTACTAGTTGATTTGGAATTGCTGAAAGCTATAGCTTAGAGACTGGCAAGGAGAAAACGTCCCAAAGTAACTTAGCACTAGTAGTAAATATTTTCCTAGTTTATTAATGGCAAAAATATAACGGTAGATGTGTCATTTGGTGCAGTAACACTACTGAAGAGGTATCTGAATTGTCAGGCAGATGTCAGTATTTCAAAGGGGAACTTCCAAAAGTCAACCAATTAACTTGTCAGTACTAACTTTTAAATAATTTTATTGTAGAAATGACTAGTCTTATCAAGAACTGTTTGGAAAGATGACAACGAATATGTTCTTCAGCTTTTCAAGTCTTCCTAACCAATCTTAATGAATTCTTTATCTAGCAAGACTTTCTTCTTTCCTTAAACTGTTAAATAATGCTTGTTTTCTTTCAGAAAAGTAGCAGGGTTTTATCTCCTTTTGAGGAGAAAACTTTCCTCTGAAAACAGTCGTTTCTGGCTCTGTAGAACTGATGGAAAGCTCTACCTACTAACATTTATACTAGGCTAGATATGATCTTAGGCCTGAAATCCTTCAAGAGTTTTTCATTTCAGTTCTTTGGAAAAAGTTATCTCTATTTGGGAAAAACAGGAAGCTTGCAAGAATTTTTCTACCAGCTGCTCATTAAAAAACAGATTGTGGAAGAAAGTTTCAAGTCTGACGTTTGTTTAAATCCAGTTGTCAGAGAACTTGTTCTTGCTTTTCTAGGTGTACATAATGTGACAGCACTGGGTAATCTGATAACTTGGCAGAAAGTGGATTATGACTTCAGTTACCACCAGATGGAATTCCCATGCAATATTAATGTTCTTATCACTTCAGAGGGCCGATCACTCCTACCGGTATGGCAAGGTGGTCTTGAATTTTTGGGGGATAATTACAGTTAGTAGCTACTTACTGAAAACATGAGTATGTGCCATTCCAGATACAAGTGAAGTTAGGAAACCTGTCTTGTGATTGAGTTGGGTATGATGCTAGAATTAGTTACTAGCTCATGGCTTCAGCCGGGCCAGAAAACTACTCAGAGGAAAACAAAGAAATTGACCTTTCCTCCTCGCTGCTTGAATATTGTAGTGATGGCAAGAGCACAACAGTGACTGAAGTAATTGATCACAATAATGGGCAAAGCCTGCAGATGCATTGCTACTCTCAAAGCTTTATTCTAGTGCAGTAGTTCCTGAGGTGATGGGTGCATGAGTAAAGAGCAGCAGATCTGGCATCAACCCTGGAAGAAACTGAGTAGCCTAACTTTACAAAATTATCTTACCACTTGCATTCCAGCTTCATGACTGAGAACGCGTGGTCTTGTCTTAAAGTGACATTGACTCCTGCTTGAGTAAGGACTCCATGCTGGTTTTTGAAAAGGGAATTATTAAGTATCTAAAGAATGAATTTTCTTACCTTAATTCTGGGAAACAATGACTTCTATTGCCTTAATGATCAAATTTTAGTCTTATAATAGAAGAAAAAAAAGTGTGAAAAGGGATGATATGTAATTTTGTTTTTCAGTCAGATTGCCAAGTCCACTTACAACCACAGATAATTCCACCAAACATGGAGGAATATATGAATAGCCTTCTAACAGCAGTGCTCCCTTCTGTGTTGAACAAATTTCGAATTTATCTAAGTTTATTGAGGCTGCTGGACTACAGTATATCTGATGAAGTGACCAAGGTATGGGTGATTTCATTAATACTGTTTCAACTGTATATTCCGATAGAAATAAATTACTTTTATAGAAAGCTAATGACCCTTCTTCCTATTAGTCTCCCTGTCAGTGATTCTGTTCAAAGTTCTTTAAAACTAAAAGGAAGCATTTTCTTGTCCTGAATGTGCCTTTGAGGGTTTGTGCTCTTGAGTATTTCAGCATATACTGTTACCCATACATACTTTTCTAAAACTCATTTTGAAAACTGTAATTGTTTTTCAAGTTGAGAATTAGCCTGTTCTTGCTAAGGCTAGCCTCCTGAGTGCTAGGAGCTGAAAACTTTCTCCTGCAATCTAAGGATAGTTATGGTTTAGCTCCTTAAAACCTTACCTCTTTACTTTTTTGCAACGCAATTACTTGTTGTACTGTTTATAGGCAGTAGAAGAAGACTTTGTAGAAATGCGCAAGAATGACCCGGAGAGCATAACAGCTGATGATCTACACAGAACTCTGCTTGTAGCAAGGTGAGTAGTACTGTTTGTCATGGCTGAAGACTTGCTAGCAAGCTGGAACCAAGTTAAGTAAGTGCTCGTAGTCTATAGTTTCATTATAGTTGAGTGAGGTTCTGTTATATGGCTAGTGATCAAAAGAAAAAGTGATTCCATCTTTTGATATGCTGTTAGAGATTCTTACTTAGGCAGAATACTATTTACTCTTTTCTACCTATGCTTGCTAGTTCATAGGACAGCGAAAGAATAGCTGCTTTTGTTCTGTATTAGCTTGTCCGTGTGTGAGATCTGATAAGCTCCTATTTGCTCTTTCTGTTCATCTAGGTTCCTGTCTCTCAGTGCGGGGCAGACAACACTGTCACGAGAGAGGTGGCTGAGAGCAAAACAACTGGAGGCGTTACGTAAAGCCAGACTTCAGCAGCAAAAATGTGTTAATGGGAATGAACTTTAATTCTTAATATTTTGTGGATGTCGCTATAAAAATTTGTCTAATCCTAGATGGAACCCACACTAAGATTGGATATTGTTTATACCAGTTTTTGTAGATAATTTATACCAAAAAATTATGGATATTTACCCTCAAAGCCTGAACACGCTTAACTCTGTGTTCAGCAAGTTAAACATATTTTATGAAATTTTTTTGGAGCCTGTTTTGTAATTGAGAATTGGTAACAATGAGCAAACTGTTTGATATTAAACTTTAATACTGAAGTTGTGTCACCTTATTTCCTGTAATGGTAAGAAAACAACCTCTAGCCCTTACACAGTAGCGTATTCCCACTTATGAAATAAGTTTGTGATGTAGTTCTTAAACTGCTGGATTTTCAGGATCAGGATGTTTGTGCTAAATGGCATCTGTAACTGAAACCTTGACTTCAGTAATTACAGCTGGGTACCATACTTACAGTCACATAAGGCAAGTTGAACTCTTTTCAGCAGCATAATATATTATACCAGAATGTAAGGAACCAATTTGATCTTGACCAATACAAGGTTCCAGTATGAATTACAACTTTAAATTTCTTAGACATAGAAGACTATGACTAATTTGTCAAACCCCTCTACTAAGGATCAGCTTTATTTTAGCACAGCTACCTTCAAAAAATTCTGAATAGGAGAATGTGATACTACTGTACTCTTACTATCTACATGACGAGGAAGGCAGTGTGTTTTAATTTAACAGTGATCAATTGGGCAGTAAGAATTGTCTCTACCTATCTCTTATTCATAGTATACTGTTTGAGCAGAGGACAACCATACTCCTTGTCCAATTGTTTCTGCAAGTCATATTAAGGGTGGTTTAAGAGGTGAACCGTTAAACTAGTATGAAGTTGAAGTAATCCAGAAAGACTATATAGTAATAAATAGGGCTACTTTAAAAAAAACAAAAATCACACACAAACACCCACCCACCCACCCACCATCAACTTACTAAGAACTTAACTTTTTGATGAGGGAAAGCTGCAAGCAGCAGTGGAGTTCATTCAAGATAAAAGTAGATCTTGCTTCAAATTAAACCTCTTGTTCTAGACTCTTTTCTGAATTCAGGAAAAAAGTCTCCTGCTGGACTTAATAGTAAAGGTGGCATAGGCTTATTTTGCTTTCTGCATTGGTGAGACTGTAGACCGCAAGCCACTCTTTCACAGCCTTTTCTGTTACAAACAAGGCTTTGGCTCTGTTACAGAAACTCTAAAACTGTTCCCTTCTCATGTGTGTACTATAATGGTAATTTAGTGATTTATTATGAAAAATAATTTTTGTATACCTTAACTTGAAGCATTATGATTTTGCTAGCTTCACTAAAATTATGTTTATCCAAAACCTTCTTGACTTCAGTCTGGAAAATGCAAAAACAGCTTGCTGAAAAATGCAAAAACACAGCTTGCAAGTGTTTTCTTAATGAAGCAAGGTCATTCTTATTTCACTGTGTCACGAAGAAGATAAGACACTACAGAAAGCATGTCTCCACTATGCAATTGCGTACAACTAGATACTTCACGTGTTTTTGAAAGCTACTAGTTTTAACACAGCAAAGGTAGCAAGCAAAAATTTAAGGACATGTTTGTAGATTATGGCTCCTGGGGACTGTTCCAGAATACCCCTCACTTGGAGAAAGTATGGGTCAGATTCAAAGGGAACACAGGACAGTCCATTCTTGCTGCATAGCTTATGAAATATTATCATAAGTTTCTCATGCTGTTTTCAAAATATTAGAAGACAAATCAAGACCAGTTAAGTGTCTTACCCATTTCAGATAAGCTCATGTCTACATTGACTGTTTGTACCTTAGCTCCAATATCAAGAGCATACTTTCAGCTTTAGTAGATTAGTTTATCTATCTCAATAGTTTTGTGTAAGTGGGAATGTGGACAAATTTTAACTTACAGCTAAGTGACCTAGATTCTTTAGACAATACATAAAAATAATCTAAGTAAGTTTAATAGGATAGACATGAGTTTGATGTCTCAAAGCACTTAAAACTCACTAACTTCCCTTTCAGAATACTAAAGTGAACATGCATGTTTTCAGCTTTCTTGCTGCGGCTTGAGAGAAAGCTAGAAAACTGAATGAATATAGGGAAAGTGAAGTCTAAGAATACAAGCCAAGTCAGCTCTTCTAAAAAGTGGCAGCCTGGCTGGAAAACATGGCTTTCTATAGTTATCGAAGGTTCAATACATGCTGATGTGGCTTATTTAAGACTGTCAAATATTCATGTGTTTCATAATTCATAGCTGAAAAGGGCATGATACTTCCAAGTCAAACCTGATGATAGACTAATACAGCAGATTAGGAATTAAATATCCTGAAAGATACAGCCCAGGCTGTTTATGCTTTTTTAAATAGGGGAATGATATTTAAGATATTAGTATCCTTCTCCTAAGTCTATACTAGCAGTCTTGCTTAAGTTTTAATGACACTATTTTAGGTTATAATAAGTAAGTTAACTGTGCAACAATTTACACAGTTCAGTTTGTTTTTCTCCTTCTACCAAAATAATGGCAGAGTATTTTCCAGGCACTCCAAGGATGTGGAATTTCTTCTCTCTTCACCAGAAGCACGACAAGTACCCAGACTTAGACAATTTAAGAGTATATTTATGAATGTCTATGACTTGATTTTTGAGGCATAGGTACTAGCAGTGCAACTCTACAAGAGTTAGAGATTTCACTAATGAAGACATTTGTGTTCTCTGACTCTTGGCCAGAAAAAAGTCAAGGGGAAGACACCTCCTCCGCTGTTTTAAACTTAACCCCTCCCCCCAAAAGCTGGAGTAGAATATCCAACAATGTGCCAAATTTTTTGATAACATGATGTGCCAAAAGAGTATTTGATTCCACTTTTTTTATTAAAATAGCTCATGTATATTGCTCACATTAAAATACAACAGTATTTTAAATATAACCACAGGTTTAGACACTCCAAAAACCCCAAACCACATCACTTCAATAAAACAAATAAATAAGTCAAATTTGTTTATCAAAGTTTCAGACAATCAGGTTTAGTAGCTAGTCATTTCAGATACGCTAGAGAAGTTAAGACAAATACCCATATGACACTATTTTCTCAGAACACCACGTGCAGCTTATCTACAGTACATGTACTAGAACACAGAGGCACTGGCTCTATAACGGTGGGTAAGTTATGAACCACAGCACAGTAAGATCCTGCTTTACACTAGCTTTTGGATAATGCCCTATACTAGAATGGCATTGCAAGGCATGTCTGGGAAAGATGGGGTAATCTAGATAGATTTAATCCTTTGACACACACATAGGCAAGTTTGTTATCCAGTTCCCAGCACAAGTGGAAGGTTAGCCTTAGCCCGCATATAATGTGAAGCTTGAGTTGGTAACAAATTTGATTAGATATTCTGACAGCTATGCTCCGATGTCAACACTGATTTTACTTCTGTTCTGGAAGTAGTTATTTGAGCTTTTGCATCTGGGCAGTTAGAATGCAGTATAGGAAAAAAAAAAAAAAACCACACACACACAACGTTGTAGCACACCCACAGAGGCCACGCTGCCTGAAGGTCTGTTAACTGTCTTGCTTTATACTGAGTCAAAAAAGTTAGAGCAGATTGACAATGTTAGGAGTTTGGAAAAAGGGAACAGGATAGCTTTAACATGGGCAAGACAATTAGAGGTTTTTAGTTCCATTTTCCCCTTACCTCCCCCCTCCCCCCCAACAAAAAGAAAAACCCTACAAATTAAAGTTGCACTGCAGGATCATGGATATTTCAGATTGCATCGGTATACTTAATCTTTCCTGAAAGTATCCCAGGAAGTGAGGAAGAAGATAGCAGAAAGGAAAAAAAAAATCCCTGGCTAACATACCTAAATACAACAAAATGCATCAATTCCCATTGCAGAGGCACGATTCATAGAAAGCTGTGTCTAAAATTTCCAATGGAAACAAGTAAAAATACTAGTCCAAAAATAAATAAAAATGTAAATTTATCAGTAAGTTATTTTGCTGGTGCAGTGCAAGGTAAGTAAGGTCACAGAAGTGCAGTATCACCCTTTTTAGTATAAATACTCTCTACATAAGTCAGAGGACCTAAAAAACTAGTCTCAGGAAAAATACTGTGCAACACATTCAAGATTGACAGCATGCTTATAAACCCCAGTGTCTAGGCTACCTGTTTAAACATGATTTACCCTTTTTTTTTTTTTTTGTCTCAGCTGCTTAAGGGAATTCTGAAGCTTAGTCAGAACCAACTTCATTTGCATCACACTTCCTGTAAACAAATTATATTTTTGATCCCAGTATTCAGTAGCAGTTCATGCTACAATGAGCTTTGATATGATCTTTTTAGTATTGTATTAGAAGCCACAATGAGAAGAATCTTTCCTAAATTAGCAACTATATTTGAATTATTCGTGTCTGGCACTGCGTAAACATTTCTTTCAGTTCTTTTTGCTTGACTTCATTTATAGCTTCTGGTTCCGCAGGGCTCTTCTGGACCTTTGCCACAGCAAAATTAATCCCTTGAGTCAATCCTGCTTGTGTGATGTTAGCAACTTGGACCATGGAACTGCGAATTTTAGCAAAGGGAGAGACAGCTCTGCTGCTGTTACTGTCAGCTGGAGAAGGAGTCATATGGAGTTCTGTCTCACGTATACCAGATGCAGATCCTGGGCTTTTATGAGATTTACTGGAGTAGGTCCCATCAACCGCTAAGAGCTGAGGATCTGGCTCAGTAGATGGTACATCCAACTTTGATGGCCTAGAAGGAATGTCTCTGATAGTTTCAGCCTTGGTTTCTGCCTTTTTAGAAGTGTTATTGCTTGTTTGATTTATTAGTTGGTAGGGCTCTTGAGAGCCGGCCTCAGCCTCCAAAACATCTGCTATCTTATTTTGAGCATCATGTACAAACCTCTGGCAGTACACATCAATAGGTTTAGCAGATTCCATCTCCACGTTGTCAGCAGAAGGCATGGGTATGTCTTCACATTCAGATGTGCTAGCCTGAGTGACATGAATCTCAGATGGAACATGAATGCTAATGTTCATGTCAGTGCTGCTTATGGACTGGGACCGACTGCCTAATCGGGGAGCTGAAGCAATGATACCACAGCTAGGCAGCACGTAGTCTGTCTGCCCTATGTTCTCTAGAGAGTTAGTTAACTGGTTGTCTTCATCAGATTTAGAGTTAGTCAGGAAATCATCCGAATGGAATGAATCATTATCTGACATTTCTATATCAGATTCAGTATGAACTTTAGTATCTACCACTGGATTCTCTAAAGTCTCAAGGCTACTATCTGATTTCCAAAGATTAACTTTCAAATTCGGCTTTAAAAAATTGACTTTCACTTCAGGTTTGGTAAAGCTGCCTAACTTCCGAAGATTGCTAATGTTTACATTGGATTTGGTTTGTTTAACTTTCTGATTGAGAGATGAAAATTTGCTCAGTAAATAATTCTTGCCTTGGGCCAGGGACCCTCTGTTCTGAGACCGAATGCCAATGATGTCTTCATGAGGTTTACTGCTCTTCCTGGAGGAAAAAAAAAAAAAAAAGAAACATAAATGAAACTGCTTTGTTAATTGTACAAAACAGCAAGTATTCACCATCTTCTGTTTTCATGAGTGACATTTTATCGAGTAACTACATCTTCCTTACATAATTGTAACCAAGTAAGCTGATCAATAAGGAAACAAAAAGGATTGCTAAAGAACTTTTAGCTAAACAAGGAGAAAAGCAAGCTTACGCAGACATTTTTAGTTTTAGACAAAACTTGATTTAAAATATATATTTATAGCCCTGGCACTATTTATGCTGTACTCAGTATCCAGCTTTAGCAAATATTCACAATCTATAGTGCCTGTAAGAAAACAAAAGTTGTTGCTACACTTTCTATTCAGCCTGGAAGAGAAACAGAAATAGTGGCCCAACGATCAGAGCAGGAGAAGAGCTGTTGAAACAGGGGTCCTAGTAATTTTCCCTTGTCAACTTATGATTGCGCTACACAATACGCTTCAGTAGCTTACGCTGTCTGAACTGGAAGGGTCCAAAACAATGGAACACGTTGCTCAACTTCAGTAACCTTCCTCTATTATTTGTACCTCTTCATTCCTCACCGTTACACCTCACCAATATTTACAGAGACAGGTTACTTCCGTTTAAGTTACGGACAGCAAACTTAACACTTGGAGCGCCAATTAGCTTTGGAGGGATTTTGGACATTCAATATTTTAGTAACAAATTGCTCGAAAAAAACAAACAAATTCTCCCCCATGCCAAAAAAGGATTATTATGGCCAAAAAATTTACTGACAGTTTCATAATTTATATTGTTGATCTGCTGTTCAACATCACTGTCGTCTTATTATATGCTACAGAAATGTTGGAAAAAGACAAACATTCTCAACAGATCAGAAGTTGCAAGAAAAGAGTGATTCAACTTGCCTTATCACCGTTGTGATAACGGTGCTGCTCCCTATATTCTTTACTCTTGTCCAAATACACTAGCAATAGCACCTTTATCTAGCCTCAAAAAATATGCAGAGTCAAATAAGTTTCTAAAGCTTCCATTGACTACAGATAAGTCTTGGTATCAGCAGTACTGCCTACAAGTCACCTTCTCTTCTGCATTCAGTATGTTCATGCCTACCATAGACTTTTACTTCAAACCCTTTTAAGACTTCTCCTCACGCTGTTATTTCAGGAGTAGTCATGTTTGCTGCATGTTCATTAGCAGCGGAGCCTTGGGATTCCTCATATCTTCTCATACCGGTGGGGTTGAAAACTTCTTCCCAGACTAAACCTTCTTATTTGCCTTCCTAAAATCTTACTTGGCTGTCATCCTGTGTTGGAAGGATGACTTCAACTTCGTTGTTTACCCCGTGTCAGGTCAAGTTTCCTTGTGACCTTTTTTCCTAAAGGGGAGTCATCCAGAACACACCCTGGACTGTTGTTTTCTGAATTGTTTCAAAATCACAGCTATTGGGTTTTAAGGGTGGGGGATACTGAACTATCTCCTGTCTATGAGAAACATCATCTTCCCCTATGAAGTTAACTTGTGCTCCCCTTCTATCCTCCCCAATATTAATCTAACATTCCAGAGTGAAATACCCTGACAAACTTCCTTCTCATTCACTGAGAAACAGCACCCTTCAGCTACCCTCTAAAATAAGAAAGATTACTAAATATTTACTGCATGCGTGGAAATAAGCTGAGAAGATAAGGTAAAACTTTGAGAACAAAGACTGAAGGATACTTTTTATCTTAAAGGATTAAACTTAACTAGGTGCTGGGGGTTTTTTTTGGTGATAAATCTACATTTTGTCGGTAATCCTGTACCAGTCTGTGTACCTGTTAGAAGGCCTGTAGTTCTCAGGAACTCCCATACCAGCAAGTGTGCTGGAGGTCCTTTCAGTGTAAAGCTCACCTATCCCAATAACTATCAGTGCTGACCCCAAAAGAGACTGGTTTTACATGGCAAACTTTCATCACACTTAGTCTAAACTTTGTCAAATACAATTATCTATAGGCAAATATGAAGTCATTGCATTTTTCTCCCAAGCCATAAGTGTTCCGAGCTTGTGTAGTTCTTTCCAGCATGCCAGCCTCCTCCCAGTCGTGATACTCATTTTGCAGCAAAGTGAATGTAGAGTATGAACAAAGAGTTCCCACAAATTACAAACCACTGCGGTTAAAAGGCAAAACGCTAACGTTAGTCTTGCCCTATGGCAACTCCTCACTTGTCATACTTGTAGCAATATTGAAAATGACAATTACATATTAGCAATGACATAACACAAATTTGTACTGTTAGGTGATAAAGCAGTAAGAGTGGTATTCAAAAGAATGTATTAAGAAGAATACAAACTAGTTGACAGCTTGTACAGGAAAAGACTGCTCCATTTACCAGCTGCTGTGAACAGACTCCACTGACACTGGCGGAGAGTTCATGCTCCGGAAAAAACGTGCTACAGCTCCCATGCAAATTTTATTCTCCAGACACTTTTTGTTAATAAAGGCAACTATTTACAGCAATTCTAGTAAATACTCGTCAGCTGTGCTTTCATGTGCCTTCTCTTAATGGGCTTGCAAAGCATAAGCTTGTGTACCCATTCTGACCAATACATACAAGGAGTTCAGAAGTTTAACTTCCAGCCACTGCAGACATAATACTTAAACATTTTTATGCCTCTGATTTAGCTATATTTCTTCATTTTTGGTTTTAAAAAACTTCATACCACAATTCTTGCACGTATCTATTTCTAAAGAGCCTGATAAAAGAAACAATAAAACCAAGATCTTCGTAATTTTACGGAGTTCTTGTACTTATCATACTTACTAAGTACTGGCATCGTTCCATCCCTGCATGCTATTCTACTACTTTCTCTCATACACTCTTCAGTGAGATGCTGAAGAGTCTTTCCATTTTGTAGGTTCATAAAAAATTGCAGCCTCAGAAAACCACACACCACTAACTCCACATTTTGAGAAATACTATGTCCACTGATGCAAAATAAGCTTTTTTAAATAAGGGTTGAATATCACCTCAACTTCTATGTATGTTTGCACACAATACCTGTAATGTTATCCTGGTTTGCTAAGTACTCAGCTGCAATAGAATCCAAACCAGACTTACTTCGCAGGCTGAATTCTTACTACAGAGCTAATAAAGCAGATATTAATAAGTTCAGATAGGACAAATTAGATTTGTCAGACTAATCATGAACCATTAATTCGCAGTATGTCACTTACATATAAACAACATTCACTATGAAATGCAAGCACAAATGTACAAAGGTGGCCTGAGCCCAAGCACATGCAAGTCAGTGGAAGATAGTATTCTTTCACTTTTGTCACTTCAATTCTTTCATGTTATACTTTTAGATAAACCCCTGCAGACAATGGTTATCAAAAGCAGTGTAAGAACAATTCATCACTGGGACAGTAAGTAGGAAACTGAACAGTTTCTGGCAGATGTCTCATGCGCAATGGTTGCCATGAACTGGTAGCCACTGAGAGGAGAAGAAAAGTGGGACATAGAGTTACATCATTTAAGTACTCACCTCTCTAGCTTTTTCTCAATAATAGGCACATCTAATCCCATTGCTTGCTTCGTGATTCGCAGCATTTCTGCAATGCACTGAAGAGTGTCTGCAATCCAATTAGCAGCCTGTCAGATTCTCTTAAAAAGCCCAAAATTCTGTATTTTGAAATCTAAAATTAGATTCATTTCTTTGTCACTTAATGAAATATTAATTTTATTTTCCTCTAACATAGTTGAATCCCAGAAGTTGCAATTCTGATTTAAAAGCTTACAAAATACGCTCAAGGAAAGAATAGACTCTCCTGAAGCCCTAAATGTTGGATATAAGTGAATCACTTCCAGGATATATCTTTTGGGGAGGGAAGAGAACCAATGAAATATGAACTATGTTTATTCTAATTCCGCTGACAAAACTCAGTGCTCCAGGCAAGTGATTTTTTCCTATTAGCGCTCACTTAATTTAGTTAAACAAGCAGTAGGACATTTCTAGTTACTGATTTCACTAACTAAATCAATTTCTTCCACTCTAGGGACTTCAAGTCTGTTTTATCAATTTTTGGAGCAAAAAACCGACACTCCAATGTCCAGTTTTTAGACAGAAACCTGTTGCTTTAAAATCACATCTGAATTTTATGTTTCTTAGTATTAAAACAGTAGTAGTTTAGTGTTCACACAGGAAGCCGCATATAGGTACTTTTCTCCTCCCAGCAGAGGAATAGGTCATATTAAAATTTATCCTGCTTTAGAAGTTATTCCAAGAGTCATAGAAAACAGTGTTTACCTAGAGCAATATTAGTATACCAAATAAAGTTTCGAATATAAAGCTTTCATCTATGAAACAAACCTTTTCCATCTTCTTCAGGGCTGCGTACCACAGCTCTAAGGGTGTGAAAATATCCACTTGTTTCTTTGCATTTGTAATGCAGCCTCATGCAAGAGAACTTAGGTTTACCAAAGAGAGTAGGCTCAGGCCCTGAGAAATAAATCAGAACGTTAGAAATGACTTTTTGATAAAGGTATTTGATCTAGATGTTTCTGTAGCTCAGGATACTAACCACAATGAACACACGAGACAGACCTTTCTCCTGAACTCTAAAGAATTGCACTTACATAATAAACGGCAGGGGGAGAGGGCAGAATTCCCTCGTCTCTCCAACTAAGCCGCCTTTGTTTCGGCAATAAAAACAGGAATACCACACCTACTTTAACTGTGCCATCCACTAAAAACACTGATTTAACCTGTAGATGTTACACTGTTTAATCAAATTAATCAGCATAACAAGATGATTTCATAACAGCATGTTTCAGCTATAAGTGGCTTCCTTTGCTGCACACACTTCTGAATGCTGGAGCATGCACGCCTCACCCCCCCCCACCTCGTAAATCACATTTACAATGAGTTTGTAAAAAACAGAAAGTAGCTGATTCTAAGCGTACTCCCACTTAAGTCAGGGAATCTCTCTCAAACTGTTCACTATTCAAAAGTGAAAGAAAAATGAAGTGCAGTCACTGCAGCATGACTTAGACCTCGCTAAAGAAGAATTTTTAAAAAGCTACGAAATAAAGATCTAAATAAGTATTGGTCAGAACTGCCTGCTCTGTTTGGATCAAAGGGAGTGTATGTATCATACACACATACCTGTGACCTCCTTGATCAAATTGTTATTGCAATTCGAAAAATAATTAAATTGATTTTGATAAATTCAGGTAGTTAGAAGAGTTTGAAAAAGGGACCATTTTTAGAGACCTATCAGGTATGCAAGCTTCCACTCCGAGCAGCGCCAGAAGACGTTCCGGCAGAAGTCGCGATTGTGAGAAAACACATTCAAGTTTCATAATTGTTAACAGCAAGATAGCACATTTTTGGCTGCAGTAGACTACCCAGGAGATACACAGTATATTGAGACTTTGTTTCAGCATAACACGCAGGATGTTTTGGCTAACCGGCTCAAGCTTTTTGTTAAGAGCGTCTTAGGAATAGAGTGACTCAGCTCTTACCTATTTCTATTTTTTCCAGAGCTTCAAGGCTTAGTCTTTGGTACTGATTCACCTTGTCAATTTCGTCGTCATAGCTAGAAAAAGAATCAGAGTTTAAGGCTTTGCGCTAGCCCAGAACAATGCTACTAAACATAAACTACACAGAGTACGAGCAACCGGAAACTTACTAGGCCACATAGTAGGCAGAATTGGAAAGTAACAGCAGAACATCCACATCTTTATGAGTGGCATCAATGAGACTAAGGAAGGAAAAAAAGAGTCAGTACAGGGTAGGGGTATTGGTACAACTAATCGATCCCCAGTGTATTTTTGGGGCACTTTTACAATTAAAGGCCCGTTACAACAGGAGATTTCAGTTTTGGTATGCTATCTTGTGTCATGCTATCTGTCCACAGCTTATACATTAAAGTTTTCATTAACTATCAACTGACCCACTGAAAAAAATCAACAGATAAAAATAAGACACTAAGCCAAAACTGCTTTATCAAAGTTAAACTTGCCATAATATAGGCAGGATCCACGTACACAATATTCTCCTAGACTTGAAGATACCCAGTAGCTTAAATAACAGAAGAACATCAAGTTTAAGATCAGGTCAGCAATATGTTCAAAAAGTGAACTATTAAAAATGCTGAAGAAAGGGAAGAAAGATTGTATAGACTCAGTGTAGGTGACAAGGTGCGTGTGTGAGTATCCTTTACTGGTTTCGATGCTAAAGTTTAACCCGCAGAAGACCTAACCATTTTTTTTCTTGTACAAGTTAGCACACTCTAAACTTGATAAGGTGACTTATCAGTGAAATCACTGTTCGTACTCACTACTTTTCATGAGGAGAACTCTAGGCTTTCATACTGCAGACCCATTGCACAAAAATTTAATCAAATGTGGCTTTGCAGTCAAATTACACTTCCCCTATAAAGCAACAGGGGAAAACAGCCTCTTTTAGGGTTAAGAGTGGTTAAAAGCTCTCTTCCTGGGGCCTACCACAGTTTGGTAATATTAAGCAAATGGATACTTAAACAGGCAGTTTCTCAAAGTTAAAAACTTGAGAAAAGTTTAGAAGACCTTGACCGCACTTAGCTTCTCACATGCTTTCAACACAAGCCACGTTTTAGAAATCTTAGCGTAAGATTACAAACATTTGATTCCTTCAAGGACTCGGTCATTCCGGAAAACTGCCTATTTGTATCACGTTTAGCTTATCAGCTATCAAAGCAACGAATTAAGACTACTCATTTAACATATTAGTTGTAACACAAGTGTCATGGTAGCAGTTGATCAGTTATGACTTTATTCAAACCTTGGATCACAGTCAATAAGTGCCCATCCTCCATGAAATTTTTCATCATCTGGTAAGAGCAGTTTCATGTAGCTCTGCAACAGCTGGCTGATCAGCTCCTGATGGCTTCTCAGGTTCTCCTTGTGCAGGGCTTCATGCTCTTTCTCTTTTGTAAATATGGAGTAAAGATCCTCTGTTACAGGGATGCCCTGCATCAAATCTAGATTAAAAACGTGAGATATTAAGAAGGCAATAATTAAAAATAAGATATACAGCAGTAATCTGTTGATTCAATTGCAAATGCTTTCAGAATGGTTCTTAAAGTAGTGCAGTATGGACAGCTGAACTCTTGTTTCTCTTGGGGAAGACTGTATTATACCTACCAAGCTTCCAATTTCAACCACTCTATACAGAAAGTTCAACCACACACATTTAAAAGTATTTTAATATGAAACCTTTACCACCTATGCTATGGAAATTTGACCTTTTTTGTCTAAAGCAGAACATATGACATGACATTTAATATTATAATAAATTAAGAACAAGGTCTACACTGATCTACGCTGCATAAACACTAGTCAATTCAGTGGGATTATAATCTCCACATAATAAATGACTATTTTATATCGTGTCCACTGGATGGACTTGGACAGTATATACAGCTAAGACACTTTTGAAGTTCAGAGAACAGTCAAAAGACAAAGCCAAGAGGATTTTAGTAAACTTTTATAAATTCAATAACTAAGCTGAGGAGGGAATTTTACTCTTACCTATGACTGCTTGCCTATAAGCATCCCTGAAACGATTCAAGTAGTATCTGTTTGCAGAATTAACTCCATCCTTCATTACTCCTGCCAGCTTTCTTTCACCAGTCCTTGTGAAGTCACCCTGTTTGCACAAGACATTTAAATCATGAAGACACTGAACTTTGAAGCAGTGGCCTCAGCTCTCAAAGGCTTTGGCATTCTGAAACTCTGAACTGAATGGATGACAACTCAGAAAGGAAGTTCAAGTAACTCTTGCATACAGAAGTGTAAAATATATTTTAAAGAGCCTTCATTTCTCATGGCATGTTTGACTCTGCAGAGTATCTTATGCTTTGACAGGCCTAGGATTCTAATATCCTAAGAAAACAATAGTTTGGACATATAAACCAACTGAGATTGAAGCGGAACATTTAAGATATCAGGCTGGGATGTTTGAATACCTCAAATACCTATATCTAAAAAAATATTATTGGAACAATGGAGAAGATTAGAGCTTATCAAGGAAGGTTTGCATCTTTTTCTGCTTCTGCTACCAGAACAAGTAGTATAACATCCTGAAGGAAAATTGCTTCTCTCTATATATGTCGCAGAAACTCTGCGACAGAGTTTCTAGGCCACAGAAGGCCTAGAATTTCTATTATAGTAATAAAAAAAGCAGTCATTTCACTAGAGAACCCTGACAGTTTTCCGACTAAAAAGAGTCAGGTAGTATTGGCACAGACCAGCTCTAAAAGCCATGCCAATTACTATTAAAATTGATTCAAGCATATTTCATTTTCAAATTAAAAGAAACTGAAAATTCAACTGTTGATATTGAAATTAAACTGAAAAAAATCAATTTCGTTTGTTGACATCATTACTGAATATAGAGATCTTCAAGCTGAAAATTTAAGCCTATAAATTGAAGCTCTGTGTTCCAAGATTAGTCACTCAGAGACATGACCGTCAGGCTGCTTTGATTATCTACAAGAAACAGCAGCACTATAGACTAACCAAAGTTCAGTGGAGAGAAGTCAGAGAGAAAACGGAGAGGAAAAAGATTTAAATCTTGAGCATTTCCAGCATACAGGTTTTTACCCAACACCAAATACTGGGAATACTAAGATCATTCCACCAGTGACTACATACACAAAGTAGCTCCTAAGCTTATGGCTTTTCAGAGATCACTAAGAGGGCAAGGAGTTTTGTCCGATTTCTGATCTCGGTAGACTGCACTACAATTAAGAAAGTTCTTTAGAAATACAGCTCATCAATATCACCCTATCTACCTACATAGCCTTCTCTTAAGTCCTTCAGAGAACTTCACAGAACTGTGCTTAAGTTCATGCGTAATAGTTACAGTAATGCTTTATATAGATCTTAAACTCTTAGCTCAGTTGTTTTGTATCTAGACAAAAAAAAAAAAAAAAAAACAGAATGAAGTTAAACCAGCACTGTCACAGCAGTGCTTATCACTCAAGCCTTTCCTTCATCCACACTAGGAGAACGCTTTGTGTTGGACCTATTGAAAGGCCCCATATGTCTCCAAGAACAAGCAAGCAGAATATGTGGCTAATTTTGTTATTTACGCAGGAGTTCTACATTGGTCATAAAAGCTATTCATAACAAGCTACACAGCATGATAACAGATAATACTCTACCCTTTACCTTTAAAGCTGCTGTGCCAGCATACTGCCGACTTATGGCATCTCCATTGTTTGCCCATATTATCTGGTAGATTCTATTGCATTTCACTGGCAACGGCTGTTCTGGTGGCATCACACCCAGTTTTTTGAGCTGGAATTTGATATACTCATTAATGAAAGGTTCAAGATAGAGTCATTCTTGATATCAATACTTGATAAGAAAATGGAAACAAGTATTTTTAATAATATTTAACAATTAAAAAGGAGACCATCCTGCTCACTATCAGATAAAGTTCATTGTTAAACATCACATCAAAAGAATCACCATTGGAAGCAGCAGTAACAACTTTCTACTTTCACATTTAATATATCTCCAGAAAATTAGATGGAAGAACATAAGGTGCTCTAGATCACTCAAAATATAGAAAATGCTTCAGTTTTCTACAGGGAACCATCAAAAAACCAGATGTCACAACTCAAACTTGTTCAATCTGTACCACCCATGCTAAAGTCTTGTGACACAATTTCTTCCATTGTAAAGCATGGCGCTTCGATTTTACACTTAGAAAGGAAAGCAGTGGTGAGATTTCATTTCTGGGCTGAAAAAAGTGCACTGTATACATCAACACTTGCAACTGAGGAACTTGGAAAGCATGGCTCATCATTAACTTACAGTTACATTATTGCTATGGGTTAACTCAACCCTTAAGGCTATTAGCTAACCACACCTTTTTTGGCATCAACATCATGCCATTGAGAAGAACATCAGATTAAAAACACAGCTTGCAAAACAAAGCAAGATCAATGAAACAAATAACTAAAAAAAGGTATTCATAACCATAAAGGGCTAAAAATAAGACAACGGATTCTTTCCTTCCCATCACAAGAACAAGCACGCTATCGAGACTTTGTCTTTTGCTTCTGGACACTAGAGCAAATTTGGTCACTTCAATTTCAAATTCATACCTCCCCAAAAGAAAGCCTTAGTAGTGACATTGGTTGTTATATGTTTACTAATAACGTTTGTCCATTTTAGATAGTTACTGCTTAACACTGATACTGAAAGCAAGATACATTACTATTCAACACAACCAGTATTTAAGTTTTTCTAAGAAAAGTCTTGGGTATTGTATGAACTTAAGCCTTTTTCCACGTAATTATTGGTAAAGCAGTACAACTTCCCATTTTGAAGAAAATGCTGTTGTAAGTAACTGCAGTACAGTCACTAAATTGTAGGCTGACTGTAGGGACAACTTGGGCTAATTCATAGACAAAGTTTAGTTTACAATAGCAACTTTTAAAAAGTGTTCAAGTACTATTTGTGAGCAAGATAGCAATTGATACAAGGCTATTCAACTGAAAACACCATCAAGCTCCCAGCAGAGAGAAGACAGATCATACTATTCCTAGGAAATGCAAAAGCAAGGGTGCATGTAACAAAGTATTGCACTTCATGCCAGTCGCTTTCTAATTTTGAAGTACTTCAGCTATAAATTGGGAACAACACAGCACACTTGATATCTGATCTAATACCATAGTACCGACTACTGTAGTCCTCTCCATAACCCATATGACTCAGGTTGGAAAGACCACCTGTGACTTCTCAGAGGTAACAAACAGAAAAGTGGAGGTGGGAGAGGGATGGAAAAACCAAAATCTCAGTCACTATTGTGAAACAGGATTTCTGCATCAGGCATTCGTACCACAGATAACAAACAGGAAATGCCAGATACAACAGAGCTGTTCATTCTTCTTCTTTATTCATATGAAGGTCCTGCCTCATGTTTTATCCTTTACCTCAGAGTCAGGTTTGTTCATTTCATGCTCAGCTGTGACTGAGGTTCAAAGTTTCACATACAAAATACTATTATGTCCTCAGTGGGGAAGAGGTAACCATCACTGAGGGGTCAGAAAGCACCCATCAAAACTGACAAAAAACAAATACTGGTCAGGAAGAAAGGAAGACTAAAAGGGAGCACTGTCTCCTCGGAAATGCCTTCTCTATGCAGGGAGAACTGTTCCAGAACATAGTAGTTACTCCCCTGGGACATCACAAACTAGTTGCTGTTCTACATACAGAAGAGATTGCTAACCCCCTTATTTGCTGCACCACAGTGTATTTCACTAAAGCATCTAAAATAGCATCTAGCTTTACACAGAAGAGTTGAAACCAGTTAGATTTTAGTCTTTTGGGATCATGGGGGGGGGGGGGAGGGCATGCACCGTTAGGAGCAGAGGGGTGTTAATAGCTTTATACTGCCATGCAGCTTTTCTAAGTGAATAAATTGCAACAGAGGAATCATCTCCTCGATGAAGATAGCGAGTCCTTTCTTCTCTGAAAGGAAAAACTAGGCGTTACAGTTTTAGAATGATTAAGTTATTTTGGCTGCACATACTACTTTTTCAGCTTCACAGCTCCCCAAACAGTTCGGGGAAGTCCCCTCCAGAATAGGCTAGTGTAAGTGTTATAAAAAAAAGTTTATTCGTAGGGACATTTAAACACAAATGATTAAGTTCCGAGGTACCTAAAAGCTTTTAAAAAATATATGTTAGTAATACATGCCTGCTGTTCCATGACCACTCTTGCAATAGCAGCCTGTACCACGTTGGTACGATCCAGACAGTCCATGCAGTTAACTCGGAAAATTCCTTCCTGTTTACAAATAACACCAGCTTGATCAACCCTTTCAAAGGAAAAAGAAAAAAGTGAAGTTGTACTAAGACATCTTAGATCAAGTGTAATTTATCAGCTTCCACAAACAGTAAAAAGTAGAAATTAAAGATTCTTACATATGTGACGTTATTTGTAGTATCACTCTTCATTCCAGCTACACCCCACTCAGAATTAGCTACTTTTGTTCCCACCTAGCCTCATTCCTTAAGGCCATATCTAAACACATTGCCTATTTGGATCATAAACTCGATATTATATGTAACCAGATGTTGAATCCAATTCATACATATGTAATAACAGATTTCAAGAGAGAAAAGGTACTTAATTGTCAAAACAGGAATCAGAAAATAATTTGACAGGACACTTCTCACAGAATATATGGAACAACATACACTGATTTAATGAAAGACTGACTATATTCATCTCTAGAATACATGAACTTTAATCAGTACAAATTAAAGGTCAAGAACGCCTCCTGGTTTCAGCAGTAAGGCTAGAACTGTAGGGTTTGTAGGTCATCAAGCATAAAGTATTGTGCGTTAAAAAAATAAAATAAAAAAGTAGAAGAGTTAAAGGCAGTAAACCTGAGGCAGAAAAGAGCATCTGAGAATTTTACTCTTAGGTGCGCAGAACAAAACTGCTTCAGAACGCAGAACTGACACACTAACTAGGCACCAAGAGAGGCACGTAAAAGGATCAGTTAAGACAAGCTCAAGGCCCCTAAATATGCATTGTTTTTATTTTTCCTACAAATATTCCACACTAGTCTGAAAAAAGTAAGTACCTACCAGCACCACTTCATGTCAAGGATAATATCATGAATGGCATCAGTCAACGTCTGAACATTTTCAAACTTCATTCCTCGGCTAAAATATAGAATTTCACAGAAGTTAGATCAAACTAAGGTAGTGTTTTTTATTATTACAAATCATATAAAATAGTCAGACACAGATAGGGTTTCAGCTAAGTGAGAAAAAACAGACATTCTCTCAGGCAACAAACAAGTTTGAAACTTTAAGTAGCCACCAATATTCAGAGCTACTTTGAAGTACAGTTAAACACCTAAATCGGTCAAGAGTCAGAACTGTAAGTTCAAGAATTCACATTGTTGAATTCATCTATAAGTAGTACCAGAAGATGGCAGAGAAAACTTCTGGCTTGACGTTTAAGAAAGCACAAGCAGAGCAAAGCGAGGAATGATGGAAGGTTTGCGTTTCCCTTCTCAGATCTCCCATCCCCTGCACTCAGCTGCATCTAAGAGCAGCCAAAGCTTGGTACGTAGCTTTTCATCTCATACAGCCATTCTTCCAAATTACACTCAGCTCTGCATCTATACATACTTGTTTAGCCTAGTGTTGGAGGACAGAGATCCCTTCTGCTGCTCAGAACAGGATTCTATGAATATTTAGCTAAGAAAAGCAGCATACTCAGGTTTAAGGCGATACATGCTGACACAGTCAGTAATGCCCAATTTCCTAGAGAGCCAGAGCAAAGAAGGATTCTAGGACAGGTATGGATGTTAAGTAAAGGTGTGGGGAAAACAATGTAGTAGAATTCTTGAATTAGAGTGCGATAAAGCAACAGAGCTTACTGAGTATATGAATCTGTTTTGATAAAAGCTGTTTCATATTTTTATATTTCACAATGATCAAGATGTCAGCTTATGTGAGTGCATATGAATACTTCCATTTTTTGAGTAGCTAAAGGCTTAACTAAATTTGACTTAAACTGATAAAGTACATCTCATAGTACATACTGTCATGAGGGAGAATCTCTACACTGTATTTTAATGAATGTTAGATCTCTCTCTCTCTTTTTTTTTTTTTTTTTAAAAAGAGAAAAAGGGAAAAGTAAGAGTGCTTATTAAAAGCCCAAACTGAAAAGGCAAATTGACCTACATTAGTGCTTTCAGATAATACAGGTCCAAGGGAGATCTAGCTCTTATACTCCTGTAGCTTTAGCTACAATAATATTTTCCCCGAGTTCAGCATCAAATGCAACCTAGAAATTTCAAAGCCTCTACAAAAAAGGGGTAGGTCTAAGCAACAAAAAGCAAACGTGAATTGACACAATGCTAGCTGATCCTCCAGCAGGCGTGCATATTAAGCTGACCTTAAGCAAAGACTACAGAAATTGGTGCTTTAACTTTTTGGAAGACCAGTGAAAGAATGCAGTTAAAAGTTATCAGATCAACTACAAGTTGTAATTAAGTCTGAAAACTCATAAACAAAGAAGTATCAAATCAGAATTAATTCAGGATGTTTCTAGTCCTACAGAAAAGGATTCTTTTACAGGGCATTAGTATTTTGAGGGAAGGAATCCTTTTCCCTCTCAGACAAAATATCCACTAATGATGTACTCAGCAATGCTGCGTCCTTCAAGACAGATGCACTCCCCGTATTAAGTTACAAAAATGAAGCCTAGAACAGTTTTTTAGACCCCATGTTGGTCCACAGCTGCAACCTGCTTGAGGGAGGCAGGGGCAAACACAGGCCTGTGTGACAGATCACATGCTTGAGCAAATGAACACTACACGAGTCCATGCCAACATCAGAGCAGAGTCATGAAAATAGCGGCTATTTCTACAAGATCAAACCAAATCACAGAACAGCAGCATAAGGATTTTGAAATAATCATGTTATATTTACAGAAACAAGCAAGAGAAACAGAAGAATGGCTCATAGCAAGGAATTAAGAGCAGAACATCACAATTTGAAAAGCAGGTCAGCCACAGCTTTACGTTCAAAGCATGTTTTAGGCAATTGCCTTGCTTAAAGCAGAGCAACTTGAAGCTTTTTTAAATATACACCGTATTTACTAGGCAAGGAGATAAGTTACACCACACCAAACAGCGTTTGGTCATCCAAATTAAAGTTTGTTATGTGGCTTTCATTCACAAAAGGCAATTTTTCTTTGAAAAAAGTGTTTCATGCAGAAGTGAACAAATAACAGCTCTTTTCCTTCTTGCTCTCCTCTCATGCTAATATGAGAAAGGGATTCAAAGTGACATTTGTAAAAGGACTTACCAGTGTTCATGGAAGTCAAATGAAACATAAGTCAAATTTGCATTGTTGTAGAGAAGCACTTGTTTAAGGTAAGCATCTCCAATAATCTTCTCTCTGCCTGTCTGATCCACCAAGTTAATAATAACCTGTTCAGAAGTTTAATTACAACAGTCATCTTTTGCAACATGACTTTCTCAGATAGATCACATAGTAACAAATAGAATAAGAATTTTAAAAGTCTGTCGATCATCTTACCAAAGTTACTACATTTGGTAGTTTGTACTTGAGATCAAATAAAGTGTAAGAGTTATCCAACTACCTGAACGTTAATACAAAGAAACTATGAATTGATAAGCCAGGTATCTGAAAGCGGGACTTAAACATTTTTGTAATGTATCGCTGCTGTTCAGAGGTTACTTTGAAGAACATTTGAGAAAGTTGGTAAAATTCCAGTTGCACATCACCTTTCCAAGTGTCTAAATCAAACTCGTTAAAAAAGATAAAAGAAAAAAGCTTTTTATCTCCTACACTTTAATAACATCACTTGACTTCATATAGCACTCACCTGCTTTTGGTAATTTTTCAGCTGTTCTTCAAAATGTGCACGAAAACAGGACACTGTTTCATTTTCACCTGCAAGAGAGAGCAAGAATTTGTTCAGCAAAAAGTTCTATTTGAAGTACTAAGACTACACACCTGGGTATGATTTAAACTAATAACTTTGACTGAAATACATACGTACACAGCGTAATGCAGTCTACAGAATTACTTCTAAAAGACTTTACATCAATTTGATAACTGCAACACAGTGGTTCTACTGCCATAGTACATAAGGGAAGACCATTCTTAATTTTGTTTTATTTCACTTTTGGTGTGGAATACATTAGACAAAACTTATTCTTTCTTTTCTATAAGCCTGTTGAATTCTTCCACCTATGTACCACACACCCACATTAACACAGCCCTTTCAGAAGAGAAGTTCATACTTGTTTTGGGTCTAGGCAGTTACTGAAAGAGTGAAGATGTACTGCACTCAGTGTCACCCAACTCTCCTGGATGACCAAAGCATTGCAGGGGGGAAAAAACCACACAAACACTATCCATTCAGTTCAAAGTACCACTGATTCTCCAAAGTTGCAATTCCTGCCTAGAAATGTACCAAATTAAACATAATTCCCCTTCAAAAAAATCCTACTGAGGAGAAAAAAAAAAAAACACAAACAAAAAAAGCACTGAACAAAAAAGGAAATGTAAACAGATGTCACAACATGGAAGCTTTCAGATGGAAATAAAATGATGCTTCCATAAAATTTAAGGGGGAGGGCAGCATTTTAGTGTTGGATTTTCTAATAGCTACAGCTTGCTACAATTTTCTTCATTTTATGAATTAACTTACGTTTACCTTTCCATGATCTGACAACAAATCATCCTTCTCCAGTTATCTTCAAGTATTTGGTATAAACTCAAGTGCTGAATCTATTGATGCATCTTCCTTGAGTCCTGAAGGATGCTGTTTGTAAGCTTAAAATTGCACACTAAAGTTATGCTTAGATTCCTAAGCAAGACTGAAGGGCCATTTTACTAGCTCCTACTCAAGACACAGGAAAAACACAGCCCTTCCTTTCCAGCATCACAGCCCTCACCCAAAAGGGCTCATTGCTTGGTTTTTCAGCCCTAAAGTCTTCAGTGGAAGAAAACTAGACCTGCTAAAGTTAGTCAAACTTTATTTACATTCTTCTCTAGCAGAAGTACATATTTATAAGATACTTCCGGGATATCAGTCATTCCAGTTCAGTCACTCTGATTCCAAAAGATCACGTACATACTAGCCTCCTTCCCAGAAAAATTTCTCCTTTACGATACTAAACTTATTAGGATGAACGCCAGCAGAATCCTTTGGAAGCTCAGGGAACCTAGTTCATACTAGCATTCATAATCAATCTCTCCAATTCTTTTAGACACTACAGAAACGTGTGATGCAAAGTGTCTAACTTTCCCCACATTGAATTAGCGGTTCCTAATACAGAAGGAACCTCAGCATAAGTTAATCTCAGAGGTATTCTGAGAAAATCTGCTTAGTGATGTCTTAAGAGCAGCAAGCCAGGTATCTCCCTTCTCAACCCAGAACACACTGTAACAAACAAGAGACAAACAGGCACTTGATTAAACACGGAAACTCAAGACCCTTCTTAATTTACAAGGGATAAGGAGTCAGAGCTCCACACAGTTAGGATTAGAGCAGGAGTTAAATGAAGTCAAGGCACTGCTATTACTCCTAGCTCTTAAAAGGAGTCACTGAAAAACTATTAA
This sequence comes from Struthio camelus, assembly GCF_040807025.1. Taxonomy (NCBI): domain Eukaryota; kingdom Metazoa; phylum Chordata; class Aves; order Struthioniformes; family Struthionidae; genus Struthio; species Struthio camelus. Next base: position 7,004,634 of record NC_090948.1, read on the forward strand.
AGAAGCACTACAATATCCCTATTTCTAATGGAACTCTGATCTTTAGATATTCTATTCAAAGACACTTACTCTTGTCCAGTCTTGGCCGTGGGTTGTATCTATATCCAACTTGGCTCCAGAAAACAGGCACAGAGCCTCGTGTTTGAATAAATGAGAGAGTATGATTATGGACATGAATCAGTTGCTCTGTTTCAACATAGTTTGCCACATTCCCATTTTTATCAACACCTCTTCGCTTATACCGCATTCCTAGGAGGAATAACATCAATTCATATTTTTAATATTAGTCTTAAATATAGACAGCTTTGTTAGTGTTTTTAGTAACAGTGACTCAAGTATAGAGTTCCAGTTGAGCTCCCATATTGGACTCCCTTCTATTAAAGTAGAAGTATCTTCTTCCAATTCCCACAACTTATGTTTACTATATGGAGAAAGTTTACACACTGATATATTAAGGCCAGGGGAAAGACAGTAAGCTGATGGTAATGCCGTTTATGGCACTGTATAAACGGCCTACAAAGCCAAGATTAACTAGTCCACTCCAAAGAATACATATATCTCCTGTTGACCTGTCAAGTTTAGCAGCAAGTTTGACTTCAGTGCTCAAGTGTTTTCCTTGAACCTAAGGCCACCTTTTACTGACAGATGCTCCATTTCCTCATGATAAGATCTCCAGAGCAGCCCAAAAATTTGCACATCCTACAACATAGGAAGAGAAGGCTTTATCTATACATCTAATTCTGCACATTAAGAGCAGATACTATTCCTGTGACTATATACACTATTTTTCACCTAGCTTCCTCTGATTTGGTCACTAAACATAATAGGTAAGTGTTGGCATTTGGAAATCGGGTAAAGGAAAAGCCATCACTGTATTTCAGAAAGGATGGGGGAGGGGGAAAAAAGTAAAAAAAAAAAAAATTGTAGAAAGATTCAATCCTAAAGTTTATAAGTAGTTCATAAATTCAGTTCTGCAGAATCAGAATAACATTGTTCCAAGTCCTGAAGTAGCCCTGGGCCCAGCTTCTGAACTGAACCCCACAGCCCTAGCTAAGGGCTAAAGGGGAAAGGAGGAGGCTAGAAAGAGGAAAGTGAAGGGTATGCAAGATACTCACCATAGGGAGAGAAAGAAGCAAGGTAGTTCTGTAGAATTTAATCAGGAGAGAGCTTTTGGCTCATGATTTCAGACTAAAGCTTCAGATGCCTTTTACTTATTCCCTCCCACTAGCAGAGAGGGCATCACTCCAAAAACACACTAAGCCATTGAAAAAAAATTGCAGTTCCTTTACTCCTGAAATCTCAACTCTTCCAGGCAGTAGGCTCTTTTCTAAGCTTAAGACCTGCCCTCCTTTATATCTCATGGCACCTCTCCTTAAGGTCTTAGGTGTGTAAATAATTTAGCGCAATGTATTTTTATTACAAACAAGCTTTCTGAAAAATAAAGATTCAGTATAGTATAGCACTAATTTGAAAGCCTAAGACTTTCTCACAAATTTTACAATATTTCATAAATGAAAACACCTTGAACACTTAGCTAAAATTAAGCATTACTGAATGAATTGCATTGCATCAATTTACAGCAACAGTCCTCATGTTTTAAGAGAAAAAGCTCTATACAATTTGTTCTGCACTAGGAACCGGATGGTCACAATGTCATTAACAGTAAAGAGAGAATCCGTGACCAGTTTACCCTGCAATTTAGTTTGTGTTTTTAAAGCAATTTAGCGTAGAGAAGATTTATTGCAAACTAGACACTATCCTAAAATCACCACATTTACTCTGAGATGTTCTGATCAAAATTTTCCTTGGACCTGGATTAAATACTTTGAATTGAGCTGAAATAAGAACACCAGCCTCATAAGGATAAGCTCATCAGGTTTTCTTGTTCTAATGTGTTAAAAGACTAGCTGTGTAGGAAAGATAAAAGGAGGTGGGCAGGAAAGTTGGAGAATATCAGAAGAGCGCTCATAGACAGGAAAGGCTCAGAATTGAACAGAACTTAATAAAGCACTTCAATCTTTCCTCCTGTCCTCTGAAATACAGGGAATACATTTTGTTTGCCTTGTTACTATTAGAATAAGTCAAATAAGGAGCAAGACCAAAGCATGGTCCTTGTTTCACATTTTGGCCTTACTTTCCTTTCAGGTGAAAAAACAAATAAGAATCATGTGCGTGTTTTTTTTTTTTTTAAGTGCCTTTTCAAGTCCCTATGAGCTGCTGTCAAGCCTTCAAAGACAGACCTTTGAAAATTTCATTCCCACCCAGGCACACAGAAGTATCAGTATTGCTCAGAGCTGTAAACAAGGTTCAGATCAAAGTACTCTTTGCAAATAGGACAGGGAAATTTATCCCAGAACAGTGACCTCTGAGGATGCATTCAGTGCCTAAGAAGAGACCAGTGAAGCAAGCTCATTTAGCAATTAGTCTCCCATAAGCAGGAAAGGCTATAGCACATACTTTGACAGAAGACAAACATCTGCTGAACAACATAGCACTGTTTTTCAAGTTTTAGCTCCCATATTCCTCCCTCTCCAGTATGCAGAAAAAAAATCTGTTTTACATCCAAATCTAAGCCGTTATCAACATTTAGGCCTTCTGATACTCTGAACTATGATAGCTTACCAGCCCTGTGACGACTTCGGCGCGAGATAAGTGCCACCAGAAACGTTGGGTGAACGTCATCTACACAGGTTGACTCCTGAGGAGGAGTTTCAGGACTGCTCTTCTCATCATCAGATGATTCACTATAATTTACTACAAGTTCTTCAATTTGCACAAATCCTTGTATGATGGGTATAATCCAGAAATCCACTTCAGCATTCTGAAGGTTACAAAAACCACATTTACATTCCTGTTGGTTTTAATTTATTCTGCATTACCTATTTCTGCCATTTCTCATGTTTATTAACAGTTGCTAGATATTCCTTTCATTTTAAGAAACTTTTGCCATATCTGTGTCCAACTCCCCAAAAAGAGATACCAGGATTTTTCCTTCTGCTGGCTGTAGAGATTTTAAAGAGGAGGGTTGGGGGCTGGGGTGGGGGTGGAACCACAGCTGAACAGGATTTCTGTGATAGTGAAGCAAGGAAAAGCAAAAAGCCCTCCTCTACTTCCAGTTATCTGGGGATTTAAGGGCGTTCTAGTATTCCTACCACAATTTTAAAAGCTTCTTTCTTTCCCCCTTCCCTACAGAAGGTTTTCCTACAACACTGTGCTGCTAATAGAGTTTTAGAAACTTGGATAATAGCTATTCATGTCAAAGATTAAGAAAGTCTGTTCAGATAAAGCAGCACAAGATAAACGGATTACCTAGTTTCCAATTTAAAGTAGTTTTACCCTTTATGTCCACATAGAAGTAGAAAATAATTCACCAAATACACATGGCCAAGCAATTTACCTGAACTTACGGCTTGTTGGGAAGTTAAAGCTTTCTACCACGTTTTCAACTCAAAACAAACTTGAATATCAACTTCTTTTAGTTTTTCCCCAATTGTCACACAGCACATCCTCCAAGTCAGACTTCAAGGTTGAGAACGTTAGTATTGTTTCCTTACTAGAAAGGTTTTCCAAGATTTGTCCACCAGCAAGGTGGATTTGTGTGGCAATAAGAAGCTTTCAGCCAACGTTGATTGCTCCAAACTACTTGTATAAGCAAGAATTAGTATGCCCATCATCCTACCAAAGGAATTATGTTCTCCAGAGCTCTCCTTGCCTGTCAGAACAGGCTAGCCTACTGGAATTAGCTGTCTATCATTTCCCTTAGTTGATAAGAAAAGGTCCCACATGATAATAGCTTCCAGGTCAGTCAGAGCACATGTATTTAGGCAGTAGCATTCTAATAGCACTTGTATAGAAAAATTCAAACAACAGCGGAAAGAAATTTGAGGTACTCACCACTATTTGTTAGAGACATCCTTAAGTAAATACATTCCCCTTGCAGGAAAGTTTTTTTTTTTTTTTTGTCTTATTCTACGCTACCTAAGCTATGACCAAATTGTTATGGTTTACTTTAATACCACCATTACAGGGTGGCAGGGCAGGGCGCTGCAGGGAACCTATGAGACTAATAGGTGTGTATTTAAAGTCAGTGATATTGTCACCTCAGTGAAAATTCTGCATTGTACAATACTATAAAGTGCCGAGGATAAAGAAGGTAACGAAGGCTTTATGTCAAGCTAAAATAAAACTGAAACAACTCATTAGAAGGTAAGCTTCTGCGGCAAATAGGGAGGAGAAAAACATTCTTCAGTTGTACCAGTTAAATAGGTGTTTGGATATACAAAGATTCCTGTATTATCGAAAAATATTTTTATTGCTAAAACTGCCAAAAAATCAGACACAAATAATTTGTTTAGTTATGTCCTTAATTTAAGAGCCCTTCATCAAGGTTAGGTGAATGACTGTCAAGAGTTGCATAGTCTACACATTTTTTTTGTTTTAAATAACAGTAATCACAATGTAGATTTATGATACTAGTTACTTCCCCTAAGCATATGATCACCCACCACACCGACTTGCAAAAATACCTAAATACTAAAGTTTAGTAATGCTGTTAGCTGAACTGGTCTATACAAAGCCTGTGTTTATAATCTCTGCTGAAAACAGGCTATGCCTTCAGCACCCAAGCCCAGGGTTCAGAGCTCTGCACAATACTGTCCTATTACCCTAAAATCTCCATTTCTTAAACAGAATTTAGGTCTGAGCCCCATACTAATCAAGGCTATCCATGTATATCTTGTAATGTGAAGATACAACTAGTTAAATTCCTGCATTTTGTGAAACCTGAAAGAACATCTAGGTTTATCCTACTCTGATCCCATAAGCTCATACAGCATAAGATAAAGTTTATCTTGCTCTAATCTCACATGGAGTATAAAAATCATGAAAGAAAAAGGTATAGGATATAAGGTAAGATGCATGTTGTCAGCTTTAAAAACCGAATACTTGGGCTATATTGGCATTTAGTAGTTAGTCAGAGGGGGATTGTCTATAATGAAGCAAGATCATACATTGAAGAAAAGAGTGGTTATTGTATGGTTCTTAATTTGTATGCCCACTGGCCATGAAGAGACTTTTTCATTCTGAACAACTGCTCAGCATAATTTGTTTTACACTACAGTTATGTTGATCAGTTATGCTGTTGGGGGGAACTTTATATATATGTGTATGTGCACGCGCATATTTCTTCACTTCAGAAGACAGAAGTCTTGTCCCAAACAAGAAAATTGAGTAAAGAAACTCTGAATTTCAAAATAAGGAAGAGCAAGAAAATAATTAGCTACGTCCAGGGATAATTCATTTCAGAAATAAGCGGATCTTAAGTATTCCTTCAGGATTCAGCACCAGCTCTTACACCACAGATCAACTTATTTTGCATGGCTTTATTAAAATAATCTGTAAGTTTGGCTGATGTTTATTCATTAGCAGTGTTTGTGGGCCAAATGGGAGGCTGGCTGAGGGAAGTAGTGTCAGCTGCCCAGGAAGTCAGCTGCTCAGCTCCAGTAGGCACAGCCCTGATCCTGACCTCTCTGCCAAGCAGATTTCAACTTTTACGAAGTCTTAAGTGAAGCTACAGAATTGTACTCATAATACACAATGTTTTTTGAGAAGTAAGACTCACATCAGCGCTTATGAGATCTTCAATCATGTGCTTGTTCCAAAAGAATCTGTCATCAACCTGTTTAAAACAAAAAGGTAGTTTTTGCAGTATTTTAAACAAGGTTTGAAGATATCTTTGGTAGAGGCACCAACGGTATTTACTACAAACGCAGACACAAATCTAGCGTTCATTGCTTCCAAATATGTAACGGCTCAACTCAAGACATGCTGCTGGAGGCTTTCACTCCCTTGAACAGAAGTCTGCTCCAGGGCAAGATCCTCAGGTGCTGTAGACCATACTAGCAGAATGTGGCCTGGCAGGTTTGAACCACATACATTTAACATTCCACATCTTCCTATAGGAAAAAACACTTACTTTCCTCCACAGAGGCAAGTTAGTTTTCTCACACGCGCTCTGCCTCTGTACTGAGTTTGTTAGGTCATAGGTCAGGCTGTAGTAAAAGGAATCTGAGTCCATGAACATTTTGAACAATTCCTCCAATAATCTCTTCTCCAGCTTTTCTTTTTCTTTACTTTCTTTAATCTGAAATAAAAGTAATGAAATCTCTTTCAGTAAGAGAGTAAAGTGTTAGAATTCTGACTACGTTTGCTAAATGATTTCTAACCTTGCCGGACAGGTACTTTCTCACTGAGGAGCAGAATTTTAAAATTCCTAGCAGAGATGACTCACGGGCTAGCATCTTCTAAAACATTATTTCATTGCGAGGATTATTTGGAGCAAAGTCAGACTTGGAAATGTACTGCTTGAATGCAAGATCAAAAAAGTTCCTAGTTTCTCAGGTGTTCCTAAATTAAAGATATTGCATTTATCTGTCCCAATAGTAAGTATTCTGTACTCTTTTGAATTTCCAGCGCAAAATGTTATGTCAAAAAAGTTCCGGTAAGATGGGAAGGGTGCACAGATTTTTCTCAGAAAACAGATTTTTTTTTTGTCTTCAACTCTTTATGGAAAGAGAGATGGTTAAACAGAGCCTTCTGCAGCAGTTTAGAATCTCATTAGAAACAAGTCCTGGTAAGAAGGCATTAGGAATTCCTCAGGAATTATGTAAACACGAGATGAAAGAGCAGCAACAGTGAAATAATTAAAAGTTAAATTGAACTTCAAGACAAAGCTGTCACACATTCTGTAGTCTTTTACTAGTTCTCTTTTCAGGTTGTATTTATCAGTGGTCATTCTGGTCACTCACAGCTTTTGACTTAACTAACAACATCTTGAAAAAAAACGCCACAAGAAAACAGTAAAAGCTTACCTTCTTTTTATTTGGAGCAGACACATTCGATTTAATTTGAGTAAATGTCTTCAGTAAAAACTTTGAGTCATCTGGAGACTGTGTAATCTTCTCTGGCTTGTTTATCCCAAAATGGTGCTTTTTACAAAGCTAAATAATAGCAATAGTATTGAATTAAAGCCAATATTTAAATGCACTTTAACACACAAAGTAGTTTCAGTGGAAGTCTACAAGAACAAGCCTATGTAGAAGCCCACAGACCTAGGGGAGATGCTCTAAAATACTGCATGTTTCCCCCTGTAGCATAGTTCTCCCCCCCCCCCATCTTCACAAAAGCCATTTTCCACTGTCATTGTGAGAACATTACCTCAACTGGACATGACTCAAGTATCCAGACCCATCTCAATTTCCCACCTAAGCTACAGTGCAAGCTAATACTACTCACTTGTATTGTTTTTCCTTTAGCCAAAACTCTGGAAGAGTTAAAGTAAGGGCTTCTCTTAACACCAAATTATAAGATTAAGATTCCAAAGCAGAATGGATGCAAGAGCATCAGTGGGAAAGTATACTCTCGCCTGACTAAGACTGTAAAGATTTTCATACCTCTAGTTCCAGATCCTGAGGTTCTGTTTCAGAAAGTGGAATCACTGCAATTTTTGTTATTTTGCATACTTCATGGTCTCCTGGAAGCTTGCCAATCAATGCTTTCTGACGAATTAAAAGTAGCCACCATGGTAAATCTGGAAAAAGGTTCAAATCTAACTATAAAGTCGCATTTCCTTAGACTACTCAGTCAGAAGTTTTTCCTCAATGTAAAAACCCTGCCGGAAGCCATTTGATTAGAAGAGTCCAGTGAATGACAATTTGTTATTACAGTATTTTATTATGTACTGTTATAAAAAGACATCCCAAAACAATACTTATCCCATCTCTTATGTAAGAGGGAAAAGGAGAGAGAGAAAAAACGAACACACACATACACACACGCTACTTCAGACTTGTTCATTCAGGGTAAAGTTACCATTGCTTTTCCTATAGCAGTTAGGTTACCTCTAGGACGTGGCACATTCCTGCCTATACCATTATGGTAGGGCAATTAGAAAATAGAAGCACATTTGGAGTTCACTGCACAGTAAACTAAAACCTTCCCCTCAATTCCTTCCATCGAGTGGAAAACAACAAACAAGACAGACAGCAAGTAGCATCTGCTCTCAAGACACTCAGGAGTTAAGAATTCTGGTGAGCAAACTTGGACTTCATAAAACCTCACATATGTTTAAAGTATCACAATATTATTTCTGAAGTACGGATAGCCAAGTGCTATAGAAATTAAACCAAGGATTAATGAAGATATCAATTTTAGCAGCACTCTACACACATCATTTACAATGCTTGTAATAACTTCAACACTTCAGAGACAGAAACAGAACAATGACAATCCCACTGCCAGTAGTGGCTGGACATTAGTTTAAATTTTAATCCCTTAGCTAAATCAGTAGTGGGCTAGCTGTATGCTGCGCTTTTATGAGCCAAAAGGGAAAGTTTGAGAGATGGAAAAGGTAGAGAACGTTTTGAACACACACACACACACACTATTCCTCCTAAAAGCAGCAGACTGAATTTCACTGGTGAGATCACATACAAACATTAAAAGCCTGCTGAGATAAACTCAACTTGCTTCCGCACTTTGGACAATGGACTGTGTCATATATTACTATGCTTTGGAATACACTATTCAGCTGGGGATGGGGGGGGATACTATTCTGAGGCTTTATAGCAAGTTCTGAGCTTTTTTCCTTGCTCAATGCATTCAAAGCAATTTTATCCTCCAAGTGCTTAAATTATCCTATAACTTCTTTCTTAAGTTTAGACGTCCAAATTTTTCTCCCCCCCCCCCCCAGTTTTTTCCAATATATTTTTAGCACAGAATTAAAAGCTTTATCAAAGCTGTGAGCATCTTTCCAAGAAATGAAATTATGAAAGCCTTGAACATTTATATCCATAGCTGACAAGATGTATTTAAGCAGCAGTTTCTCCTGTTTAAAGGAAGGGAGTAATCACAGTAAACAGACTGCTGTGCATTACAACAATCCACTCCTTACGGCACCACCACCCAAACACAGCATCAAAATCTTGATATCTTTATGATCCTAGAGATAAAGACATCTCTACAGGATCATAAAGATAATTCAGACTGGAAGGCACTTCAGGAGGTCATCCTGCTCAATGCAAGGTCAACGATGAGGTTGGACCAGGTTACTCAGGGCTGTAGCACGAGCATGACGTCTTTCAAAAAAACATTGGGCAAACTGCACCGTCTTTGTTAGTCAAAGGGTAACAAATAAGGACAAGAAAGTGACAGCAAGCACCAGGGAGACAGTTATCCTTATTGACAGTAGGCCCTGGAACTGCTCTTTTGTACCGGTAAAAGCAACTTTTTTTGGAAAGCACCTGCTTTTGCCTCCAGCATTTCACATTCACAACCGCAGGGGTGAGAGGAAAACAAGAAAATGGAAGCTGAAGAAAACGGGACAGAAATTCTATGCAACAGCCTGAGAAGATCAAAGAATAGGCAGGAATATCCTTTGTATTAAAAGGAAATACTACCAAAAAAACAACACCAGCAACAGATAAAAGATCTCTATCCATTTATCTAAAAAGACGGTCTACTAATATCCGTATTGCCTTCCAGTAGGGAAGGAACAGGTCTCTGGAGACACACGCAACACAAGCTTAACAGGGAGACTGTACAGTAGCACATCCAGACATCCTTACTGGGCAGTACTGTACTCATTTATTTCCACTCATAGTAAGTTAGCCACACAACTCGCTCCTACGAGATCACCAGCATATGTTAAGCAAAACGGATACTCTCTCAAACAAGGAACTAGAACTCAGGTTAAACCACATTTTTCCAACAGAGTTATATCAGTTAAGTGAAGGCCACTTCTAACCAGACACCTTAGTAAAAGCTCTCTGGCTATTCCTCAGTTCACACCATATTGTTAACAAATCCTTAAAGCAGCAAACAAGAACTTAAAAGCTTAATATAGCTTAGTGAGGCCTGGATTCTTTTATTTTATAAATGCACTCGATCTTGGCATATATGTCAAAATTTTTGTTACAGCCAGTACCAAAGAATAGTGAAAGAAAACAGGAGCTCCCCAATAGATTTAAAAAAAGATCAAAAAGAGATTGATGATGCAAATAAAATATGCCTTAAAGGAAAAGCTTCAACAGTGGGCATTGAAGCACATATAAAGTCATATCCAAATAAGTGAGTCCCCAAATGAGTATGTGCTTCGGCAGATAAAGTTCCATAGAACAGCTTTCAAAAACAATTAGAGTTAATGCCTCTTCCTGGACACACCGTACCTCCCGCATTCAGAAGGGCGCTACAGCTACTGTCATTTCAGAAAGTGAAGCGCATGTTTTAATTATCCTTCTTTTAAAGGATGGTTTTTACTGTTTTATGAACTATGGAAGAGCAGACGGCAACAACTGATTTAAAGCACTGTATCTAAAATAAGCTGTTACCTCCCATTCTTCACTACAACAGCAACTTAGCATCACTTTTCCTTCAACATCCAGCCAGCACACCAATGCTATACGCTTAAGTTATTTTCTCTCATACTTCCCAAACAATCTACCACGTAGTTTCCCCAAGTCCTTCTTCAGCAGTAACTGAAGCCTTAACTGTGCATCCTAAGTTCTCTATAAATACTGCTTTTTGCATGCGTTTCGATTTTACCAAGAAAGAGTGAACTACCATTTATTTTTTTATTACCTGCACAACTCTCTCCAACCTAGAATTTAGTTGCACACACAAAAAAGTTCAGCAAGTTGTTTACTGGATCAAGTTAGACCCATCAGTTGCATCCATTCGAGCATACTTCAGATGCTAAACCACTTGTCATTTCTACCAACATTCAGTGGCATGTTAATATAAGCCTTTCCTTTCCTGGAAACGGGGAAGAAGGAACCACAACTCCCTTTTGTTTACCAAGTCTATGGGGCCTTGCCAACAGTGTTTCACTCACGTCTTCAATTAAACTGCACAGGACGAGAAAAATCAAGTTGATAAGAGCATAGACTTTACACTGCATAGTAGTGCAGTTTGACAAAGAAACAGGGAAACACGGTAGCAAAAAGGAAGTTAATTGGAAGTTAGCTGGAAGTGACATAGGAATCCAACTTTGGATGCAGTTAGATATGCAACATTAACTCCAAGCATATCCTAGCACTACACAGTCTCTGATCAGACGTGATTAAAACTTTCACAGGAAAGCTCATACTACCACAAGAATACGCAGGGAGAACTAGCAGGCAGTACTACCAGCAATAACTTAAGTAATCATAAGCCAGAATCCTTCCATCAAGTGAAGGAAAAAACAAATTTTTAAAGTAGTTCAGAAAGTCTTAATTCTGAGCTCAAAAAAAAAAACTTTAGGCTACCAGTACTACTTCAATGGATGAAAGTCTTCATTTTTATACAAAATGTAACTTTTGTTCTGTATTTGGATTATGACCAACAGAAATGGAATTGTTACACTGATCCTTTGCATGCACGTGCACTAAATGGAAAACAAGAAGAAAATAACGTTCTATAATTTCAAGTCTATACTAGTTACATTTGATGATTTCCCAAGCTAATTTGTAATGAAGACTTCATGCTTATGCAAGAGACAAGGATCTCCCCACATACAGGCGAGCACATGAAAAGAAATAATTCTGTGCATCTGTACCAGGGCTGTGTGTTGATAACTCAGTTTCAACAACACATCCTAAAATCTTTCCTTATATTCCCATTTTCACTCCACATTTTCTTACAAGTGGTTTTGCGATGGGCCAAAAGACAGTATAAGAAACTAGATGCTCCTGGTCTGATTTTAATTAACTGTTAAGATGCTTTTTCAAAAGCTTAAGAAACTTCAGTATTGGGGAAACAGCAAAAGAAACCTTAAACAGAACCTGTTCTCAGACCTGTTCTTACAGTTGTGGTCAGAGGCATTCAAGTATTGTCTCGGTTTTGAGCATTCAGAAAAGTCTGCCCTTTCGAAACGGCATATCTAAGTGTACAACTGACCCTTGCAGGTCAGAAACTCTTCAAAGAATTAAAATAAACCTGCCCAAAACTGGCTAGCCGGTTTCTCATCAAACTGCTTCCCTGCCATGAAAGCTTTCCTCCACATTCCCCTGTGCCAGGCCAGCAATAAGACAGGCAAGATTAGGGGATGAAATTAACTGACTCAGTTACAGCAATTTGGCAAGGGTATTTCAATACCAAATTAAGGACCTTAAGACTTTGGCTACAGGGACATTTCAAGCTCTTAAGAACGCTGAAGTACTTGTAGAGTAAGCACATCTTTCAATGTAAGACATTAAAGTACACATGGGGTTAGTGACAGCTTGAAAGAGTGCAAGTAGCAATGTCAGTACTTCGAAAGTTAGAGGTTTCCAGTAGCAGTCAGTATGTGCTAAGCTTCCTAAACAATATTTCTTTCCAGAAATAGCTAATAAATCAAGCTTTTGAGCAGGACAAGCCCATTCAGGATTCTAGCTTCAAAATAAGTGGTCTGATCCTTACAATCTCGAGCAGGAGGCGACCGTGGAATCACAGCAACAAGTCCCACTGTTCCTGTGGGTGCAGATCAACTCTGGAAGAAACATGTTTTACCCAGCTTCCACAGCACAGTTTTCTTATGAAGTCTGGAGAGAATAGCTCCTAGTCCAGCACTATTAAATATTTAGGTAACTTCTGCTGATAAAGTTTCCAGGTGACAAAGATTGGTACAAGAATAAGTAATGAAGACAGGCTACTGTTACAGAACGTTAGATGATTTAGCTAGAGGATTATATTCAAGTGTGGTTTTATGTAATCAAGTGAGAGTTCATTGTCAATTAGAGGTTTAAAAAGAACTACGTAAGCCATTTCAATGGGCCTTCTTAATTCGACTGCAGCCCAATGGAGGACACTCTTCAGTACCTATCAGCAGATTCAAGGGAGCAGTAGTTTTCAAAGAGTAACAATAAACAGCTAGAGACAATATCTTTCCTTACCAGTATATCTAGGTCCAGAAAACAAACATCTGTTCACAGCACAGTGGTGCTGCTAAATGCCAGAATACCAAAGAGGGGAAGCGGCCCATGCACTATTTGTGATGGCGCCACTTAAACATGGTAAAGAAGAAACAAAATGCTTCCACTGCTCTAAACAGCAATTGCATGGAGTGCCCGAATAAGCACAATTGATACATATGGGTATAGGAAGTGTGTGAAGACCGCCAGATTGTCAGGCTTATTACCTGATAACAGCGAGCCCACACCTGTTAAGAGTCGCGTGCTGGGCAGAGTTTCGACTCTGCTTTCATAAACAGAGAAAGTACCTCACAATAACTATACATACAAGGACACACTGTTGCCATGATATGCTAGGACTTCCCAAAGACTTTTGACAAGGCTCCTCCTTCAAAGGCATTTGAACTAGGCTCCCTAGAGAAAGGGGAAGGCTTCTGTGCATCTAAATGCTTGGTTAGAGTCAACCATGTTAAAAACAAGCAAGGAGCATTTTCCACAGCAGAAAGAGGTCATTACTGGAATTCAGCAATCTTTCGTCAGTCTTTCATCAATTCATTATGAACAGCACATGCTGAATATCAGTGAGCATAGATAAGGGGAAGAGAAAGACTGAGAAGACAAGAGGCTGAACCACTTTGAAGCATCAGATCAGAGAAACAAGGGCCAAAAAGGTCTGCAGAAGGAGCAGAGGGAAAAATTATCAGATTAAGTTTAAAGATAAAGCGATAATTGGAAAGGGGAAGTGACTGTAAATTTTAGAGAAGGACAGGCTCTGAGCCCATCCTAGGAACTAGCTATGAACTCTCGAGAATAAGATTTTAAGGTTATAGTAGCTATGGATTGACCATTTCATAGAACTAGGTGTCAAAATAACAATGGCGTATTAGTAAGAGGGAAAGAAGTAAACAGGGACTGCTCTGCCACTGTATAATGCGCACATGGCACATCTGCATGAGTTCTGCACAAGCTCCGCCCCTCCAAATTTAATGACAAATGTACTAAAACTGGAAAAGAATCATGAGTGCCATAAGGAATAACTCAGTAGGTTGTGGCTCTTTAGGCTGAAAGAGAGATGACGGTGGAGACAGAAGTAGTGGCTATCTTTACTTTCTTCTATCTCTTGCAGTTTCAGTACTCCGAGCATGCCATCTCCTAAGTTCACTTGATGCCTCCTGTATCGGAAGCAGGCCATGAACAAAAAGATGGGGTTCTTCATGCAGTATAAGATAGATGTTTAACTAAAATCTACCACAGCAAAAAGTTTAAGGAGAGGCTGTAAAGTTAAGAGTAAAAATCCACTAAGTCTTCTGCGTAACAGCACATGACAACTAGTCTAAGAAGACTCAGAGCCACAGGTTGCTGGTGACTGGGAAAGTGTTCTGCTCTGCTTTGTTTCAAGGCGCCTGCTGTTGGTCACCGCCAGGAAAAGTTTATTAGGTTAGTCAGATCTTTGACTCAAGACAGTTATTGCCTGTTTTGCTTAAGAATAGAGAATGAAAGCATATTCACAGATGATCTTCGTTAAGGAAGAGATATAGTAGAACTGTGCTACAGGCTCCTATTTCCCTCCTGCCCCATACAGACCTATAAATATATCACAACACTGTTGAGCAGCATGTTACAACACTGTAACAGCAACTGATTCACAATTTAAAAATTTATGAGCAGTCACCAAGCTCTTCTACAGTAACACTGAATTTCAGCTTCATATTGGTATTAAGGTAAATGGATTTGAAGCATCCATACACTGGTTTGTTGCTGCAGAAGGAACTACAGCTCTTCTTCTATACATATATGCACACACCCCCCTCTCCACATCATGAGCCACACAAGAACCAGGGTAGGACTGCACCTACTCTGACATCATAAACTGCTCCTCAGCAGAGGAAGTCTGCAACAAAACAAATATCTGACAGTTATCTTCAGTTTTTAATCCATATTTAGTCTTCTGGTCTGGAGGATGGTCCAGCAAGTAGATGCATATGCAAAGCCAAGGGAAGTAAACTGTAGTAAGAGGTAGTAATCACTTCCATCTGCTTTGCAACTAAGAGTGTATAGCGAACTATTCTCAGCATCTTAATAGCTAAAGTAATCAATAAAAAAACCACACACTTTAGAATGTTCTGAATATTATTTCTTCTACTCTCTGCTCTTCCTGCCCCAGTTTTATTTCCTGTATAAGAGTCTCAGTCCATCACAGAGCTGTAATTACAGATTTTTACTCTTCACGTTCATGAAAGTCATCTTTGTTTTGTAAAAAAAAGTAAAAGCTAAGGTATCTACACTGGAAAGTAGAGGAATTCGTATACTGCAGCTATAATAATCACTTCAATAAATTTGCATTGGAGGACTCCTCCTTTATAAAGGAGGCTACATAATTCCATTTGAGCTACACAACTTTATTTGTAGTACCACTGACTTCAAAACAAAGTGTATTAGAAATAAGTAAAAAAGCATACCTGTATGCAGCTGAACTTTACCAATGACTCCCTCTACCAGGCCCAGACAGATGGGATTCCAAGCCAGAAGAAGATCAGTGGCTGCAAAAGGAAGCGTTCAGACTTAGTAGGTGAACTCAACAGCATAACTAACTCAACAAGGTCGTTTGCTCCACTTTCCCCATCTAGCAGGTAGAAAATATGCTACAATTCCTGCAACAAGAATAACATACACACACTGTTCAATTTCAACTTGTTATATCACATAGGTACCAGATAGCTATTTAATTTTAGCCAACTGATTAAACGCTCTGCTCTTGTTTAGAGCTGTATCCCACACCTTCCCTGGATATTTTAGGAAGAAAAATTAAAAGTTGTTCTGAGCTAGTCATTCATTTTAACGTATGCTTAGCTCTAACATCGATTAAAGTCTCTAACCTTAATTAGAATCTTACACAGCTTACATTTACAGTGAAATGGAATATGGTCATTAAGTTAGTGAAGTAGCTCCAAATAAAACCTAACAGATGCTTACTTTCAAGCCCCAGCTTGCTCCCACATCAATCCTACTACAATTAGTTTCACAGCCTCTTCTATGCGTAAATATTTCCTCTTTTGCTAAATGAGCTGCACAATTGCATGCAATAATAGCAGAGTATAAAACTCTGCTTTGTTTACTTTATGATTTCTAAACCTCCTGCTGCTGAGAAATTCCAGCAAACGACAAAGAAAGAAGAGACAGCAGAAAGACAACACTCAACCTTGTTAACTGTGAAAGGTACTCCTATCAACACATAGTCAAGCCATCATTTGAGGCAAACTAGTAAATTACTACATGAAAAGTATATTATATCACACAGGATGTCTATTGTTGACATTTAGCAAGAGTTTAATAGTGGTGTAACACCTATAAAAGTTACAGAATGGGGCAAAGAATAAGTTTCAGAAGTTATATATTGTAATTAAAATAAACCAGAAAAAGCAATTAAGACCTCTGTAAAAGAACCACAACTAGAAAAATGAAAGGGGATAACGTTTTTCTATTTCAAAAAGGACAAAAAGTTTGTTACTGTCTACAAAAACTGATAGGTTCTAGGTTGGAAGGGTTTACAATATGTCTCTATTGGCTCGATATTAAAACACAAAAAAACAAGTTACAAATCTTGCTCACAGGCTCAATGAATGAACATTGAAAAGAACAAACTTACACAACATCCAAAGACACAGAAGTGTATACAGCCATCCCACACACACATTTCACTCACAAGAGCTTAGTTTCTTCTTGAAAGCCATGATCTGCTGGGGACAAGTCAGTCTGATTTTTATGTACTTGTGACACACTGATAGTAGAGGAGTTTAAGCACTCCCAAGTCTCATGGGCACGCAAACCTGAGTTCGAGGACAGCCAGAGCTCCAGCTTGAAGACTACAGTGCTTTAGTTCACTAAGCAAGACCATCCCTTTTTAAGCAGGGTGCAAGTCTGGGGCAGTCAAAAGTCAGCACCATGACATTTACAGGACAAAGGAACCTAAGCAGCTTTCCCCTACTCCCACGTCTTCCACCTTCCTTGTCAGCTCACGCACACCCCAGAGTCTCACCTTCGCCCACAGAACTTTTCCAGAGCTGAGTTGCCTCAAACTTCATCTACTGTTTTTTGTCTTTGACATCCCTAATTGATCTCCTCATTTAACTGTTCAATTTGTTTAAAATGGACAGTTTAAGACTGACAAGGGATAAGAGCCTGCAAACAAGGGCTACCTAGCTGAAGAACTGCAAAGCAGTCTTCAGCATGTAGAAACATGCGCAAGAGCATTATTCCATTATGAGAGCAAGAAACTGGCTACATACCTTAAGCAGCTGAAAAAGCCAGGTGTATCAGGAGGAGCACGAAGAACTGAACCACTGACAGTTGACTATGGCTACAAGCCTAGTAATACGAATATCACCTAAGACTTAAAACTCCATTTCCTCCTATAACAAGAGATAATAGTACAAAGCTCTGGGTGACAAATGAGGTTTTGTTCTAGTAACGTGCAAAAAGAATGTCAAGATTTAATTACACATAAGGGTCTCTACATAAGGGTCTCTACATAAGGGTCTCTACATAAGGGTCTCTACATAAGGGTCTCTACATAAGGGTCTCTACATAAGGGTCTCTACATAAGGGTCTCTACATAAGGGTCTATTAGTTCTGGGGCTTACTTTGACATTTGTAGCCCTAGATATAGTTACATGCTTTGGATGATATTTTACTTCGCTATGTCCAAGATTTCTGCAGTAATACTTCTCTCTCATAGCATGGGGTTACGATAAGAACTAGCTCTAAACTTTGACTCCTATGTTCACATAAAGTTACATATAGACAGGTTTGGGGCAGGCAGACTGCAGTTTGAGTTAAACATGCATTGCACTAAGATTTCAAGACAGCAAATAGGGATCTACCAGCTGGGCAGCACTGGCTCTTGAAATAACTCTGATTACCAAGCTCCTGACAGCGCAGGATGACTACAAAACATACACATCATTCCAGGGAAAGGGAGGACCTGGGAAAACATACTTTTAATCAACATTTGAAGAGATGAAAGTGTTTTTTCCACTGTTCAACAAAGTCTAGAGCTGAAGCAGTCTTACAGTAGAAATCCCCTGCAAGTTGAGGAGGGCAGGGGAAAAACTGACTGTAGAATCAAGTAGACTTTCCTTGGTGACATTATCACAAAGGTTCTCTTTTACGGTATTTCCAGAGAAATGTCTATAGGAAGGTTCTCGTGACAGCATGAAAATAGGTCATTTTGTGCCAAAGTTGCTTTACAGAGATAAAAACAGACAAGTGTTTCAGCCTTCTGATTAAAACTTAATCATTGGTTATAGCTCCATTTCCTGTACGAGCATCATCTTCACTCAGAACCAATCATACTGAATAAACAGCCAATCATATTGAATAAATATAACCAAAGTAAGCATCAATACAAACTTCTTTCCCTTAAGAGGTATACTCTGAAAATACTACAAGAAACATGCCCCAAATTAAGGTGTCTTATTGTAGTTTCGCCCCCCCCCCCCCGCCAGAGAAAATGAACTTTTGTGTTGAAGTGCCATCCTAATTACTACGCTTCAGAAACAGAAATTGTCTCCAGTTAAAAATTTTTATATTGTGAAATTATTCAAGACTTGCAATAATTTAGTCTCCTGTCTGGCAATTGCAGTAGCAACTCTCCAACCCTTCTCCAACCCTAATAGTGAATCTGTAAAAGTTACAACTGTATAATCATTGCTCATGTAACAATATTCTTTTTCAAGCATAACATGGATCCAAGAAAATTAAATGCAGGCCTGTTAGATGAACTGCAAAATATAGCAGAATTTTATCTGGGAGGCAGCATGGGCTGGTAGATAATGATACACGTAATTATAGCAACTAGCAAGATCTTTTGGAAGAGCTTAAGGCCAAGGGGGGAAAAAGTAACCGTACAACATAAAACCTAAAATCCTCCGTTAAAGGTTTTTTTTTTTTTTTTTAAAGCATACATAAGACATCTGGCCCCATTTTTGCCAGCTAGAAATCACACATGGCAAGGGAGGGGGTTTTTTAATCTTACCAGGAAGTCCAGAATGTCTTTCAGAAAGGCATTTGGTTTAGACACAATTTATTGATTCAGTTAAATTTTGTGTTCCAAAAAGTATTTTCATATAGGTGTTACATTAGACATTCTAGTGATCCCTTGAAATTCAGACAGCCATGAATAAGAAATTTTTAACAACTTGAAACAGTTGCCCAAAGCTGTTGAAACAGACCTCTTGCAGTATTATGTTTTATTGTAATACATGCTGGGACAGTAGTCACTGTCCACCAAAGAAAAGGGGAAAACTGCATACAGAAAGAGAAAAGAGTCAGAAAGCAGTGAGCTGAGCTGCACGGAAAACCTTCCCTTACTTGTGGCATACTGTGGTGTTTAAGTCCATCTTAATTTGACATGACTTGCCAGGATTTGACAGACCTTAACATGCACACTTAATATTTTGATGTACGTACTTGCATATCATGTTTCCATCCTAAAAGATGAAATTTTAAAGATTTTAAAGAGGCAGGCTGTCAGACTGCTTTGGGGAGAAGGAAGGAACAGGAAAAAAAAAAAAACCACACTTTATTTGGAATAGATTTATATTTATCTTCCCATCTTTATCTTCTAGGTTGCTGCCATTCAGGCACTCCTACCTTCTCTTCCAAACTTTGTTGGCTTTCAGAAATACTGCTTCCTCAGTATTCAGAAATACTTCCCTGCTATGAATTATTTCCAGTCAATGTGCTCAATACGGGACGCATTCAAAGTGTCATTGAATTTTGTCAAGCTCAATTCATATGTAAATATATATATATGCATTTAAGTTTGTAGGTATGCTATTTCCCAATAATTCTTTCCATCATAGCCTAATTGTACTAATTCTCACAATCATTCTTGCTATTTAACACAAGCAATTACACACACATCTGAAATGCTAACTTTTAGGAAAAAATAGTGCTTTTTTTTTTTTTTAAACAGATTCAAGAATTTTTTCTTTAGTTGTCTTTGATCTTAAGCAGATTAAATTTAGGGTTCATTATTACTGCTACTAAGCCTCATGACCTCTTGCGGCTTTTCAAAGCAAATTCTGCTTCAAAGTTTCAGTTCATCTTTGAATAGTATTCTGAAATATTAGCCCAGATTAAAAGATTAAAAATTAACCAGGCAGAATTAACTTTATTTCCTACCAAAAAAAA
Source organism: Struthio camelus (assembly GCF_040807025.1). Lineage (NCBI taxonomy): Eukaryota > Metazoa > Chordata > Aves > Struthioniformes > Struthionidae > Struthio > Struthio camelus. Next base: position 7,024,754 of record NC_090948.1, read on the forward strand.
TTAAATTGTTATAACAGACTTTAACAGGCTACCTAAGTTTTCATTCTAGCACAGATTTCATGGTTTGTATTTGACCTCCTCTATTTGCAGAAATATAGAAAAGTATTTGGACATTTAGTCTTAGAGCACAAGCATCTAGTAGTCATGAAGCACAGGACTCATTTACTTACTTCCCCCAAACTTCAAACAAGCTATTCCTTCAACTAGTCGCTTGCTTTTACTTATTTACACAATTTAGCTTTAAGTGTTAGAGATTAGAGAGTCCTCAATTACTTAATCAAAATGCTCCTCTTCATAGGATGAGGATTTGAAAAGAGGCAATTTGATTCTTTCTTTAAGAAGCTTGTAACTTGTCCAATTTGCTTTTAAGTCCTCTTGTAAACTAGAAGAAATGTTTTTCCCCTCAAAAAATCCCAGTTTAATCTTCTCACTGCTACTCTACCTTACAGCCTTGCTTAAGGTAACCTTCTAATCCTCTAATCTCAGTATGTTTTCCAAACAGAAATTTCATTTAATTTTCTTATGGAGTGCCTATCTCAACAACAAAAGCACAGCGCACTAGAAGATACACACCCTTCCAGCTTATGTCTGGGAAAATGAAGTGTCAATTTACTTTTTAGGAGGCACGTCAATATTCCAAAGTTAGTACAGACATACAGAAACAGTTGAAGTACAAGGCAGGTGGGATAGTACATATTTAATGGGGAGTAGGGAAAAATGAACAGATATGATTTTAGCTCATTGCCACAAGACTTCTTGCAGAAAAGAAGTGCAATGCAAGTCCCAGAGAAAGTACCCACCAAAAAAAGGATCCTATACTACTTGTTTTGATAAAGAACACTTCTTCGTATTTTGCTGTAGTTACAGAATCCCTCTGACACACCATACAAAAAACATGGTTCAAGAACACCTGCATGGCGCAGGTTCAGTCGTCTCAAGAGTATCTCGCATTACAAGAAGCTGCACAAGCAATTCTTGTACTGAAACGATAGTGACGAATTGCTATTACCAATTGTCCAGGACCAGGTTCTAAGACAGTTCACGGGAGATTCAGTTAAGCAACAAAAGCACTCCAAGTTGCTAAAAAAAGCCATTAGTGCTCTCCTTAAGATTTTTCTAGTAGCCTCCCCCTCCTCATGTACAGATCTCAAAAACAAGCCAACCCACAGAACAGCCCTTTGGTCTGCCCTAAGGCTAGTAAGGGATACAGCAGCCACCTCGTTACACACGCGGGCCCTATAACATAGCGGTAAGCACAACTCCACATTGCACTGAACTTGACTAGCAGTCGTCCAGCTTCTCTGCAGTGAATGGGAAAAATAAATATTTTTGTGCTATGGCCTTATCCCCCAGTGTTCTTTGTGCTTCATCTCTGTGAAATTTCCTCCTTCGAGGTTACCTAGTATTATAGCACCCCTTGAATTTAGCGTCTTTGGAAGAGCAGCAAAACTAAAGTATACTGCGGTCAGGACTACGGAATAACTGATATTAAAGTACTGAACTGTTTCCTAATCTCTGGTCTGGATCAAATCATGAGGTGATTCCACTTTTATTGGGTCTCTGCAAAGGTTTCCCACAAGACAGTCACTAAGGACTATTTGACACCTCTCTAGTACAGTCTTGCCTTTCCTTCTGCTTCATGATCAGCTCATGGACCGTATTGTCTGTAAGTTATCGATCTGCTCACTGTGTTGGCAATCTCATAAAAAGCTAAGTACACCATCACATCTCATCATGTCTTGGCATTCAAGCATTTGTGAAATACAGCTGTTCATCTCCACATCTATTTAAAAGGCACGCCGCCCTGATAGTTTGCCAGTTTGCCTCATTCTTCACTTGGGAACGTAGAGTTTGTCCTTCACCTCTGAAGGAAGCCTTCCCTCAGACTACGTGCTGCTCTGCACCTCTAAGGTCTTTTGCTCCCTTAAAAAGTTTGAGGAAGAAAGTTTAACTAAAGCACAGGCTGTTATATCTTGTTTTAAATGAAGCCCTCTTCTCTGATAAAAATCCCCCGTAGTCCAAGACTTTTTCCAATCCTACTCAATTCTCTTTCCTTAACCCATTTTCTCAGCAAGTCCATGTCCTCAGAAAGCATATCTATTGTGCTGTGCTTTTGACTGAGCTCGCAGATGATCACTTACACATAGCTACTAAAAATAGCTTCTTCAAATTAGCATTAAGAAAGCAAGAGTATTTCAAGAATCTCTTCAAGAAACTCTCTCAGATAATATACACATTCCATAGCATTTTCTCTCCCATCTCTTACTGGCAGACAGGACATACTTTGGATATGCTTCTCAACTTTATCCTCATACCTTTATTTAGGGAGTGTTTAAGACTGAGATGCTCAGATATGACGAGGTTAATATCTAAGATAATTGGAAGGAATAAAATCAAAAAGCACCAATAGAGCAGAAAAGCGTGGCTTACATGCTTTCAGCTTGCTGCAAGAGAATCAACCGGCGTCTAGAGAGTCTACAAATATGACCAGAACTATTTGCTTCTTGACTTGTGTTTTAATGCAACACTGCTCCATTCAGATTTATTCGGGCCTGTCTAAAAATCTCAGAATTCCTGGAGCTATGTTCTTAGTGCAGTGCATTAAAAGTTATGTAGGAGGGTTGAAAACTAAGAACAAGCATGTTTTCTGCTGTATTACCTGTTGCATTTAAAATACAATGTACAACCAGTATCAGATTGCTTTAAAATTTACATGAAAAATTCCATTTAGTGAATCTATATGTTCGCTGCAGTTTAGTATTTTAGAGAATACTTATGATAATTGTAAAGTTACAGAAAACCAATTGCAAAATATACTGTAGAAAATAACTGTATTTGCATACTCAATATAATCTTGGATTTATGTATTTGCTTGCTACCTGATTTCTGCCTACATATCCACGTCAAAGAAAATCTTCATTTCCAAGCATTTTATGTACCTGAGGCAGCTTAACCCCCCCCACACACACACTTTTGTATTTAAAGGCAAAGCCTCTACCACACAGCTCAAAGGTCTGCCAAACTGGCATATTTTTTGACCTTTCAAATTCTGTGTTTCCCAGGAATCTGTGTACTAGGTAACTAATGAGTAGGGGGTTGGAAGGTGCAAGCAGGGGGTGCTAAACCCTTCCGGGCCCCCTCTAATCCCTTCTGCATCATCCATAACACCAGTCTTTCATAGCATCACCGGGCAGCTAAAGCCTTCTGACATTTTTAAACAGTTGGCTTCAGCTTCTCAAAGGACTGGTAAAGAAAGAGCATGGAGCAATCATACAGAGAAGATCTGTTAAGTATTGGGAAAACCGAAGAATGATGTGTAAGGGAATCATTTTCTTGAAACAAATCCCTAGGGAACCTTATGTGAGAAATTTCTTCACAGCACTTAAGTTGTTTACTATAATTAGAACTAAGACTGAAGACTACTACTAAACAGTGAAAAGCTCCCCACCTTATTAGAGCTCGTTTAAATCGTCTTTCTTGATATTAGCGTGCTCTGACTGCATTCAGTACCTCAAAGGGCAAGATATCGACTCATAAGGAGGGGAGTATTTTGCCATCTTTGTTACTCCACTCTTCAGGCATCCCACTAACTTAGTCCTGACTGCAGCTGTACGTGCCAACAGCAAATAAAACTGGAATTGAAATCTAAAGTCATCTCAACCCAATGTTGCCGTGGAATTATCAGCTAAGGACTTGTAGTATCTACTGTAAATCAGCAAAAATGACCAAGAGTAACTCCTGTATCCACAAGCATAAGTCAACTAAATTCTGAAATGCATAAGTAGATTTCCATGTATTAGAGCTCACAAATAAAGAGATACTTAAACATTCAGCACGCCTGCCTCTACAGAGTGAGCTATTTCAGCAACTTAGAGTCAAATTTGTAAGAGCGGCAGGAGCAAGAACGCAAGTTTACAGTTAATGTTATAAGGCTTTTGACATAAAATTCATTTTTTATTTAATTTATTCTTCCCCAAGAAAGGAGCTTTCCACCTCTGAAGTTGGCTAGTAGACACGCACTTCCTCTGAAGTGGTGAAGTGAGAGAAAGAAGACATGAATGCTACAGTAATACATTCATTCATCCAAAATTAACATGTTGGTCTGCAATAAATAATATTACTGTATTACTAACATGTTCCCACTTTCAGTTGATATTTCAGAGAAGCTCAATTTCTTTGCAGCTATATCCTTAGAGCTAGGAAAACAGTGGGTTGTCTGCATCTTTTTTTTAAATCATATTTATTTTGCAAGACTGAAGTTATTAGAAAGGCAGAAGAAGGATTTATTCTAAGAACCAATTTTGATAGTTGATAGTTTAAACACTAAGTTCACTTTCTCCTGAAGATAAGCTGTTTTTAAAGGTTAGCTAAACAGCAAGAGCTGTATGCAAAAAAAAAAAAAAAAAAAAGGGCAGGAAAACTATCCCACCCTTAAACTTCAATAGTAACATTAACTGAGCAGAAGGATTTTGAGATTATGAAAATTGGTTTGCATTTATTACTGCACACTGACTTACTTGTGTTAACGCTTCTTAAAAGGTACAAGAGAAATGGTAGTATAGCTGCGGTAAGCCAAGTTTAAGCAAGGCAAGGTTTCCCGTCACTAACACCTTTTCTTCCCACTCCACAATTAACTTCTCTCAGCGCGCCCAGCTAATTAACAAACTCCAAGCAGAAATACAGAGAAGCACGGACTGGGAACAGTTATTTCAAGCCTGAATAAGCTCCACAAGGTATCACTCTGTTCAATACGAACCTTCCTGCCCCTCTCCCTAAGATGGGTGCAGGGTGCCACATCTCTTTCAGGAGCAGCAAGTAAAGGATTTCATACCATGCTTGGGTTTTTGGGGTGGTTTGTCTGTTCAGCTGTTGAGAACGAGTTGACCATTGAATAAAATGATAACAAACCATATCAGTTAAGCATTTTTGCAAAGAATTTCAACACAGGAAAAAATATTTACACATCAGTGGTTTGTGGGAGGGTTGCTGCTTTACTTCGGTTACAGCCAGCTAATCCGAGAAAGGGACAAGGAAATAAACTGGAGGTTAACCATTAACAACAGACAGGTACATGGCATTTTACACCTACCTCTTGGACAAGGTCAGCTACTTCTAATTCCAATTCAGAATTTGGTTTTGCTCTTTAAATCACACCGCTGGCATCTTTTATGCCCTATACTTCAGTATACTAATATGACCTTGCCTACTATCCCTGACGTAGTATCAGAGACTTACTGCACTACTCACAGAGCATAAGATCAGGCTTAAAGTATTTCAGAATTACTTGTTTACAGGTTTTTGGAGACTGAATGGACACTGTCACTGGGCTTCTATTCAAGTCCGTTGTTTTCTTTAAAAGGAAAACTGAAGTTTCCAAGTGGAATTCCATTTATTTCATTTCAGCTTTTCAGGGAAAAAAATCTCCCAGATTTTTTTTTCTTTTTTGGGGGGGAGGGGGGTGTAAGTAGAGATGTTTCGGAAAAAGAAACATTAATACTCAAAGATTAGCTGTATATTCTTGTTCCAAATTAAAGGTTTCATCAGAAAGGGTTTTCTCACCATTTCCTAAGAGGGCTGAATTTTGTTTCCAAATATTCTCCCATTCAAGTTTGTCCAGAAGCTGCTCATCTGAGATTTGTTCCTATATAATTGGTTTTATAGGAAGCCAAGAAAAGCACAGTGACTTTTACAATTCCATGATAAGGATATAATTAGAATATGATCAGCTGATAAGTTTGAAAAATCATCAGCTGGAGGTGTTAATTCCATAGACAAGAATCAACACTCTTCATAGAGGATTCAAGCAGACGAAGGGAAGAGGAAAAGATCCACTATACACGTGCACGCACTCCTCCTAAGCGGGCCCTTTGTTTTCATAGTCTGTCTTACAGCAAGTGTTATTTATTGGTTTAGAATTTTCCAAAAGATACTTGCAGGTGTTAATAATACAGCTAAATCACAACTGAAAAAGGGAAAAGAATATAGTTAAATCATCCTAGTTTAAGTTAGATCACTGTACCAGGATGATGGGTTTTCAAAAAAAAAAAAAAAAAAAAAACACACAGATGGTTAGTCAAGACTTCTCATTCACAACTAGAATAACCATATACATATTTGTAACAAATACAGAACCTTTAAGAAGAGTGCATCTATTTGAGTCCCAAGCAAAGTTTATAGCAAGTTTAATAATTAATGTGAAAGAAATTTCAAGTTACAAGCTTGTATTTTACTCCCTCAAAACATGTATATTGAAAATTCACATTCTTTCTTAACATCAAACATGAACCATAACACTTTTAGATATTTTCAACAGCTTGTAAGTAGTCTCAGATCCTTCAGTTATGCTTGAGGAAAAGAGGAAAAACCCACCCCAAACTACAGGAAAATATGACCATGTAAACACAGTACAGTCTGCCAGACTCGGAGCTCTGAGTCTCCATACACGGCCTTAACAGAAGGAGTCTTCACAACGCATTCTCAGACGTAGCCTCACTAAATAAAGGGCTGTTCCACACTACACTGTAGATTTCCCTTCTAAAATAAAGTTCTAAATCCCCATCTGAGGAGTCTCACGGTCCAGAGAAAGTACGTAGTGAAAGTTATGGCAAAGTCCCTCGATGTTTCAGCACTCCAGTTGCAACTTCCAGGCAACGCAGCAGTTTGACACAGACCAAAAAGGAGACCCGTTTCCCTGCTGTCACTTCCACTCTCCTCATTACCAGTAAGCACCCTCCTGCCCATCATATTGCTTCCTAGAGACCCTCAAACCCTCAGATGAGGGTCTAAAAGCAGTCTCTTAAATTAAGAAGTTACAGCATTAACTGTTTTAACCATGTTTTCACTGTAAGTCATTTTACTTGTTAACAAAATAAGAGAAGTATTTGCCTAGTGTGTACTGCCTGCTGACACCTCCCACGCCAGCAGAGGCTCTGTGGCTTAGTCAAGGACACTAAACACTGCCAGCGTCAAAGTAGACAGACCTTCCCTCCCCCCATCCATCAGCATAGCCATACCACCCTTTAAGTTAACTTCATCAGCATAAGGGCTCTCCTGTATATTTAGCAGTATTAAAGACCATGAAGACTAAGCCATGCCTCAAAGCGAAACAGTTGCATCGAAAGAACATAAGTGGCATGTCAACCAGATGGCTCTCCTTCACTGCAGTTTAACAATGTCAGCTTTAACTTAAGTCACTTGAAAAAAAGTTCTGCTCAGTTTTTGTTCACACATACAGCTGAAACATCACCCACACCATCGAACAGCGAGAGAACCAACTGTGAGAGAACATCAGCACTCCCGGATCACAAAACCACAAGCCCTTGTAAAGTCTAGGGTCTTGAATAAGAGGCCAGAAGTTTTGGCAAACATAAATCTTGTGATGTCAATTTGAGGAGTGAGGCAGGCACACATACCTAGAATATTCGGGAGGCGTCTCATGATTTATGATTCATATCAGATTAAGAAACCTAATCCAAAAGTCTCCTCCCTGATCTGTGAAAATCCTGTTTGGTAATGCACCTGTCAATAAAAACAAAGGATTTCAAAGGTACTTACCTAGTTGCTGGTATGCATTCATTTAATAGATGAAAACCAATATGGTTACACTAGTTTTCCCAATCTTTTTTAGCCTGGCATTACTGCTCAAAGATTTATCAAAGGGAACAGTGAGAAGCGTGAGGAACTAGTTCAGCAGGAGGGTCTCATTCCTTTTTTTCTGCCTCACAGAAAACGGTGAGAATTCAGTATCTTCAATACTATGGCTCTTTTATTGATATATGCACACACCCCCCTATACTTAAAACCAGTAACATTAATAAATCCATGCTTCTGATCTGCATAGGACTCCTTGCCAGGAGCTAAGCAAAGCATAAACAAAGTAGCCTAACAAAGTAGCCTACAAGTGAAGTCCAGATCAAGACTTGATGTTATAAGGCGTTTAAAGCATGGTAAAACAAAGTATGTTTCCCCTACACTGAAAAAGTACACTGTGCACAGCTAAGTTCTAATAGCTACTTATGTTGCCAAAATGATTCATGGTTTTTAGGCAGGTGACTCATTAGTGCTTTCACTTTTGAGAAAAAACACCAGAGATCCTGTAAACACAGGCAGACAGCCTTCAAACTAGGGCAAATCTCAGCCTTTGAGTAAAATAAATATTTGCCAATTCTTTGCTTAAATTTAAAAGAAAAAAGAAAAGTTCTTTCCATGAGTCAAAGAGGCCAGAAACACACCTTTCAAAATTACCAAGTTTCTGAACATGCCTTTAGGGCTGAGGAAGGAAGGGAGAGTGCTACAAAGCTTATTTTAAGCTCTTTAAATTGAGACCTTCTATCGCATAAAGTGATATTTTCCAAGGTTTGCCAGTCTTATCTGTTCCAATTTGTAGGTGCGTACAAATTAATTTGAATAGTCACTGCAGGACGGGATAAAATCAAGGCTTCCAAAAACAAGTACAGACACAGTTAAATTATAGCCTTTGATGGACTATTCAATATGCCAATGAACACAAGTTGTGACTTCTTTTTTTTTTTTTTTTTAAATGTAGCGGTGACTCACAGAGCACTCTATTTACTCATTTCCAATCAGTGAGCTTCCTTATAAATGGACAAACGTAATAAAATTGTCAGCTTCAAGAATACCCAGCTTTGTCTTCACAAAATGAAGAGTTACTAGTCAAAGAACACTGCCTAGGAGAGAACAGTGCTTCTTAGGTTTACTTTCAACACACTAAGGTATTTCATTTCACAGGACGAGAACCAGCTTTTAAAGCCATCCGCAAAACCAGGCAGAGTAGGAAAAGCAAAACAGAAAGTCACTGAAATAGGAGAGTGTGACTGGAACAACCAAGGCTGTCAAAAAGACGAAAAGACTCCAACATCATCTTACTTTATTAATCAGTGTCAAGCTGAGTAGGAATCAGGTTTATAGGGGCTGAAAATTTAAAGGTGTGCTAAGGACAAAAATCCTGCTCAACAGCACGCAAAGGCAAAGCCTCCGTGAAGTTAACGGACTACAGGAAATCACAGCAATGGCTACACGAATAGATGCTTTTAATTTAAAGCTCTCAAACCACAAGCTACAGAATTAGTTTGCTAGTTTGTTTTTGTTATTCTGGGTGAAGTAAAAACTTTTCATGCTTATGCAGATAAGAGCTCACTTTTAGATTTGTTAAAAATACGGATTTCACTGTTGAGCAGTATTGTTTGCTAGCTTAACATCAAGCATCTTTTAAAATAGTTTAAGAACATTGCCAGAACTTTAATGAGAAAAAAGCTGCTGCACAAAAGTGTAGCGAGTCACATTAGCCTGAGATAGACTGCAGCATTATCCAAGAGATGCAAACAAATTGACCTGGCAGGAGAGAAGCATTAACATGACTGACACGCAAAGATGTAACATAAGAATGACCAACATTAAAGACAAATCCTTTTGATAAACAGACACACGGTAGCATTTGATGTTACATATAAAGTTATTCCAGTCTTTTAAAAGCTTGTGAAGACGCATCGTAGTCAAATAACCAACCTGACCTTATACAGGTGTATGTATCCCACCTGATCCCAATTTTAGAAAGCTGTAAGCAATATCCATTCAACCAGCTGGTTATTTCACCAAAGTACAGCAGTTTAAAGTGTTCTTAACATATTATATTCAGGTGCATGGCAGTTCCTTATCTGCAAGGAACCAGTGTTACTCAAAACACGCTAGTTTCCAAGGATGACAATCCAGTTGATCAATCTAGCTGACCTTTTGTGACAGCCACCCAGATAGGACGTTATAATCCGCTCCTGCTGCAAAGTTTCAGTTCAAGAACTTGCATACATAAAAACAAACAAACAAGACTGACTGTACCGACATTTTTTGCTCTCATTATCCTCTCTGTGGCCTGTAATTAACCTAAGTAGCCCTCCTCTGTAGTTTTTATTTCCTGCAGCCACTGCAGGACGCGTCTCACGAGAACAGCTTACAAGAGACACACGCGTCTACTCGGTATCTCCTAAGAGGGAGACCTCAAAGACACATGTTCAAGGATGCGGGCGACCAGGAGCCGAGAGGCATCACTCGCATAAAGCTGACAGCAGCACAAGATGGCCCTCCTTATTAAAGGATGCTCCAGTGCGGGTGACCCGCCGTATTTCAGCACCGAACTACTCCAAGACAGAGGAGCTGGCAGCGGCAGCCTGTCCAGCAGGAGAATAAAGACATCACAGAGGAAAAAGAGAGCCGCTAAGCCCAAAGTTCCTAAGGCATTTTTCCTTTTTCCTCCCTTTTTCCCCCCCCCGCCGCTCGCCCCCTCCGGGGCAGGTCGCCCAGCAGCCGCTGCCGCCCCTCCACCGAGGCACCGGCCGGGCCGGTCCCGGCCCGCTCTGCCCGGCCGCCGGCGCACCCAGCCGCTCACCGGCTCTCAGCTGCAGGCTGCCGTCCCGCCGGCTGCACCACAGCGCCCGCTCCCCGCTCTGCAGGATGTAGTGGTCCTTGGCTTGGAACAGCTCCATCCTCGCGCCGCGCCGCCGCCGCCCTCCTCTTCCTCCTCCTCCTTCCCGTCCGTGCCGGCGCCGGCGCTCCCGCCGCTCCGCAGCCCCCGGCGCCCCGCCGCGCCGCCTCCCGCGCGCGCGCACACGGCCGGCGAGGGGAGGGGGCCTGGCGCGCGCGCGCTCCCGCGAGCTCGAGCCGGGCGGGTGCTGGTGCCCCTGCGGCCGGGCGGGAGCCGCTTCCTCACCCGCGCGGGTTCCGGCCCCCGGCGCCGCGCACGTGACCCCGCCCGCCGGCTCCTCACCGCCCTCTTAAAGGCGCCGCGCGGAGCCCGGCGCGCTCCCGCCTTTCACGCGGCCCTCACGGGCGGGGCCCCGCGGCGGGCGGGGCCGGGCTCCGTCTCTGCCCCACAGCCCCGTTGAGCGGGGCGGCGGGCGAGGGGCGCAGCCCGAGACCCCCCCCCCTCCCCACCGCGACACGGCAGCGCCGGCGGCAAAAGTCGCCGGTGAGGAGCGGGGGGGGGCCGTTAAACGGCGGCAATGACGACGGCGGGAGGGGGAGGACCGGGGCGGCCGTTAAACGGCGACGACGGGAAGGAGGGGGAGGAGCGCTGACGTCTGCCCGCCGCGGGGCGGCTTGGCGGGCTGCTGCCGTCCGCAGAGCGCGCTGGGCCCGGCGGGAGGGCGCTGAAGCGGCGGCACCAGCCGCCACCGCCGCCGCCTGCGCGGCCGCCCAGGACCCGGGGCCGAGCGGCGGGGCGGCCCCTGCGGCGCGGGTGAGCGGCCGCCGCTGCTGGCGGGCTGGGCAGCCAGTCTGTATCCCCGAGCTCGTCCTCCCTTTCCCCGGGGGGAGCAACTTGAATAACTAGCGAAGGGAGGAGGCAGGCGCTGGTGCAGCGTATCGACTAGCGGCGAAAGGAGATCTCAGCGCCGTAGCGCTGGCTTCGTTACGGCTTTGTGTGTTTACGCAGAGATGGGGCTTCTCTAGATAAGCGGGTAATTCTCACCATCTCTCTTCTGCAGGCAGTACAGACAAACGTCCGGTGCTGCCAACAGACTCCTCACTGCTGCAGACCCTTCCCAGCCTGCTCCGTCTCTTCTCCACAGGTTTCCAGAGCTTTTGTTTTGTGTGTTACAGTGTCACACAGGAGCTGGAGTCCCGCTCTCTGTAAAAGTTACGTAGAGATGGGCGTAGACAAAAAGCTTCCCGTACATACCGGCGTGTGGAAGCAGCTTAGTTCAAAGACCATCTTTAGTGTATCTCGAAAGTTAGTGGTGCATCTAAGTGGTTTTACAAAGTACTGGAAAATAAACGTTCTCATCTTTTTATCAGTCTTGATCCACCCTCTTTCTGAAAAGAATGATTATAACTTTTTCGAATGGTTATAGAAAATTCATTTCTCTTCCAGGCTTTCTATAGTTTTGTGTGTAAGCAGTTTATGATTTTTCTTTTAAATATGCTAATGGGATCTGACCTCTTTGATGTCATTGCTGGGAGGGGATTAAGTAAATGTAAAATAATACAGAGGATGTAAACGGAACAGCTCTATTTGATTTGACAATAGATTCTAGTCTCTCTTAGTATTTTCCACATGGCGGTTATGTAAAATAGGCTCACTATCCTTTCTTGACTACAGATCCTGATGTTGAAAAGGCTATGCTTTGCAAATGCCCTACAGCTTCCAACGTAATAGTGCTGTCCTGACTGATTCTTCTATGGAGCAGCCAATGTCATTGACAGAATTGTGTTAGTAATTGAGATGGCTTCTGCAGGTACTAGGCAAGAGAAGAACTTAAATAGCTTTTCAACACTTTAATAAATACAAAATCTCTTCTGAATTACTTTCTTCTTGATTTTCCCATGAGCGCAATGTCATACATTTTCAAAGGCATATCAAACATAAGCAGAAATGAAGTGCCATGATGGATTGGTCCATAGGTCTGATATTGAAAGATTTCCTTTGAAGGAACTTGTTTAAAAGTATACATTTAAGTAAACACAGGCAATCAAAACCTCCTCTTAGTACTACCACATGTGCCTGCAGCCAAGGGTGCAAGGGAGGAGACCACAGTTTAAGGAACAACCCTGGCTCTTTATAACATTTCTTTAAAAAGAAATACTTCATTTAAATAGGAAAAATCAGGTAAGAATATAAAAAAGAATAAAACATTTGGTTAATTGTAGCAAAATCTAAACTGAATCTACACAAACAAAGAAAACATCATAAATATTAGGTATGCCTTATTGTATTTTTGTTTTATTATTCGGCAGTGATTAGAGCTAAAAATACACATCAAGCAAATAAGTAGATACAAATGAGTAGGAAGAGGAGGAAGGCAAGCAAACACACAAAGACTCTTAAAAGTAGAAGGATGCAGACAGCTTTCCTAGCAAAACAGAGTAATGCTGTTAGCTTTCTCACTTGCGAGTGAAATGCATTTATAGTGTAAGAAAATGAAGCCTAATCAGGAAGAGAAGGTATTGTAAAATTTCATATAGAAACAACAACTAGCAGAGCTGTGATTGCAGTGGGAGATTACGCACCAGGAGCTTTCAGACAGAGAGACAATGTCTTTCAGTTTTAGCCACCTAAAGAGGAAAGGGTGGGCAGCAGCAGCAAAGAGCCTCTGAAGATGTTTAACTGCTTAGCTCAATAGGAGCCTCTCTGTAACTTCTGCTGGAAAGAAGTCACTCCGTAATCCTGCAGGGAAGCTGGCAATTGACAATTAAAAGATATTCTTGTTTTTTGCTCTTTCTTCTCCTCTCTCTCTTCCCTTCCTTGCACCATAAGCAAAGGGAGAGGGGCAGCAGTCTAGTTAGATAATGAGTTACAGCTCACAGGCATCTTAGTGGTAGTAGCTGCAGCGTTCCCAGCATTCCCATTTTCACAGGGAAATGTGTGATGCCCGATTTGAGGGCCTGGGGGCTGAGATTTGCTCTAATGGGAGATGAGGAGGATTCTTGAGAAGTTAATTCTCAGTAGGTATTGGTGCAGTCCAAGGAAACAGTGGCGGAAAAAGCAGAACTGATTTTGAACATGACTAGTTGGGTCAATTGCATGTTGACTAGCTAGATTATAGCAATACGGATCACCTAATATGCAGGTGGGACAGGAAGCTACTGCATCTTTACTTCTGCCCACAGCCTTAAGTCTAATGCCGGTTCCCCAGGAAAGATACACAGGGAGGAACTGGGAAAGCAGAGGGGATGGCAATCCTGAGGACACAGCGAGGACTTTGAGTTTATTTTGGGGAGATGAAGAGAAGAAAGTTAAGAAGGAAATGGAGGACTACTCATGCTTGAGAGACTGGTCCTTTCAGAGAGGGGACATTAAAGATCAGAATGGAAGAAAGTTGACCTAAATGAAATGACAGATTCCTTAGGCCATTTGTAATTGTCCGGGCTTTTCTTTGTTACTAATTCGTACACATAACAATTTAGAATTATTCCCCACAGCCATAAAAACTAGCAACTTATTCTTTAGAGAATTCAGTTCCTTCCAGCAGCACTGTTTGCGGAGAGATGTTCAGGATATTTTAAAGGTTTTAGGGGAAGCAAATGACTTTGTAAGGGAGGAAGGAAAATGAGAGGTTCCAGGGAGAAAAATGTGAGGGAAAACTGGAAGAACAGAAATGTGAGGTAAAAGGGGATTCATGGGAGGAAGAACAACTTCGAAGTTTATAGAAGAAGGAGGTCTAGAGAAAGAGAGATGGCTTTGAATCTACGCTAATGGAAACTTGAGTTGTCCCTCTCTTTTGTGTTGGAATTGCTCCATTGGTGACAGGTTTGAAATTTTTCCCTGTAAAGAGCATACAAATTTAATCTACTAAGTACCCCTGGATGTATGAAAGATACTGCTTACACACAATCCTGATATCAGGTTAGATGATCTGCATTGCCAGTCACAAGTGAAACAGGAAATAACAAAAATGCAACCTGTACGTACAAATCATCCCATCTGTGTCCTACTCTCTCATCATCAAAGCAGATCTACATGCTCCTCAGTACTGTGTGTATTGTGGACTAGAATCTAGCCCATGGGTAGTTGTTTTCCCCTGCCTGGTTTTCCGTCTTGCTGAAGCGCAAGGAGTATAAGTATCTATATAAAAAAGTAGACCAAAAGGGAAAAGCATATGGATTATAGCTGCGTAGTGCATATTACAAACTTTCAAGTAAATCAATGCTCATATGATAATTGAGTCTCTGGATACTGTATGTACACACCTGTGTGCCTGAAATATTTTCTTGCTGTGTTCTAGACGGTGCAAGTAAACCTCACATCCAGTTTTAGCATTTCCTCATTCCTTGGCGAAAATGTAAGCATTTGACTTTTAAATGTGACACGACTTTTACACATATTTTGAATTAATTATCTGAGAAACCTATAGAGACTTTTAACTAAGATAATTCATTTTGTCTCGTAAGAACAAAGGATAAGTAAAAAAGTTATCCTGCCCCCTGCTACAGATTCCACCCCCTCAGTTACAGAGTGGCTGCATGAGCAGTTGCCTTGGTGTTTGTCACAACGGCAGAGTGGGAATGGCAACTAGCAGCTGAGGGCTGAGCTTTGCTGAATGTGTCTGTTTTGTCAGTGGAAGATCCGTTTTAGAAGTTTCCTTTCCCTGCCAGAGGTTTCTGCTTCCCCTCTGTCACGCCAAATCAAATGTTTGTTTGGGCACACTCTAGCTGAGAGGACAGAAGCCTCTGCTGATGGAGGAGGATAGACCACTGGGGAGGTAAGCCTCTTCAACTGACAAATCAAAAGATATACCAATTATCATTAAACTACTTATCTTTGCGCTTATCAGCACTACTTTCAAACCTTCTTTGCAAGGATTGGTCTCTCTCTGATGAAATATTTCTACATTAATGTATTATTCAAATATACCATTATTTATGCCACAAAACATGTGACTCAAGGACATTCTGAAATGGAAAACATCCTTTTTAAGCGTTCACATTCAAAACCAGTCAAGAACTTTTTTTTGGAAGGTGCTGAGCATCCAGTCTTGAAAGGCATTTAAGCATATGCTTGACTTTAGATGTACAAATTAAATATATTTGGTGGGACATTGACATCTTTTAAGATGAGCATGTGCTTCAGAACTTAACTGGTTTAAGACCAGGTACTGAATATCTCAGTAGGTCAAATCCCTTTACTTTTGCTCTCATCTCTTTCCTGTGTTTCCTGGTAGTCTGGACTATCATTTGCTAAATATTTTTCTCCTCCATTTGCATCATCATCTTCATTCTGCATACATTTTCCAAGTAGTTTAGTGATATAGTGCAATGCCATTAAAATCGTTCAGAGCTCCCTGCAGGAATTCAAGGATAGACTTTGTTTTGCCCTTGTTCATCCTTTGATCAGGGTTTTTTCCCCTTAGGTAGAGTTCTGTTGACATTCAGTGTGTTTTCCTTTCACAACTGAGAAGGTATTTTATGATCCTGTCAGCTTTAGTTAGCAAAAAAAAAAAAAAAAGAAAAGAAAAGAAAGAAAGAAAATAGAAAAGGAATTTTGCATTTTTGCGATTCATTGACAAAAGCTAATGGGAAGGAAATGCGTGGGCTGACAGTTAGTCATTTGCTCGCTCTCTCAATATTACCTGATTGCCTGCAGCTTGCTTTCGAGTTTAAATGTTGATTAATGGGAAGTGAACTAATCTGATTTAACGACAGTCCATACTTGGCAGTACAATTGACTAGATGCATTGGAAAACTATGCAACTCTTCCTGAGATGAATGATATCAATGTTGAAAATGACAGTGTAAAAGAGTGTGAGGATCTTTATTTATAAATGCCCATTTTCAGAAGTGGTGGAACAGTTTTTTTTATTATTGTTGTTTGGAAAGGCTTTCTTGCTCCTGGTAACTTGCAGATAAACATCAGAAAAATCTTCTTGGCAGTCAATATGGCCTATAACATATTTGAAGCGCTCCTATTTACCTGTATATTTTCATATTTAGGTCTTACCTCTTGCTATCAAAGATACCAGTTCATAGGTGAAGTTAGTGTAAGCGATGTGATCCAAGCATTTATCACTTTGCTTTGGACTGAGGGGTTGAACCATCCCTTATGTAGTTTAAGTATCACTTCTACATATGAAATATGTGTATTCCAGCAAGGAGCAGAAATAATTTTTGCAGCCCCTTTGGTTCACCTAGGGTACATTCGGTCTAGCTGTGTACAGGAACCGTTCTTTTTATCCTTCGCACCCCCCACTAGTTTTTGCTCTAGCTGAGCTTTGTCCTTTCTATTTCAAATCCCTGCACGCAATGCATTCCTCCTTGGTAGCCCAGGACCACTTCCACTTCTCGTATGCTCCCTTTTGGCATTTGAGCTCAGTTAGGAGTTCCCCATTTGGTCCTGGCCTCCTGTTATGCCCACTGATTTTCTTGCAGTTGTTTTTTTTGCAGACAAAGCAAACTAGTTTGCCTGTTTCTGTAGCTCAAATAATTTTAATGCGTTCCTACTAATAAATAAATCTGAATAATAAATCAGTGATGCTATATACCTTACTCTGTTAAGAAATCACATCCTTGGATGAAGGCTTCTACAGTATTCCAAGCAGATTTACTTAATTTTACTTAATTTACATCATCCTGACTCATATATTTACTAATCTGATATTACCCCAGCTGTGTAAGATGTTTTAGCAAACTGTGGTGCAGGAAGGGCTCTTGAGTGATTTTCTTCCTCTGAAATGTTTTTTATGTATTTTTTAGAGATACTATGTTTTATGTTAAACTGCTGCTCTGAAAGTCTGCTTTTAGAAGTAACCTCTTAAGGGCAAAAGTAACACTCTTCTGCTCTTCTGATTGGCAGATTGATTAGCAGATGAAGAGAGATTTGTTTGCGGCAGCCAATGGTTGTCACCAAAATACTGCTGAAGCACCTGCAAGTGTTTTTTTAATATTTAATACTCTGCAAGATGCTTGCGTTTTATGTTTTATAACAGAAAATACCAAACCACTGGCATCAATATTAGCTTTTGACAACAATGTGAAAACTTTCTCAAAAAATGGAGAAAATAGTTCAGCAAGAGAATTTTTGTCTGAATGTATTTTTAGCTTTCTTTCGTCTGGAATAACATTTCCATATGGTGGCCATAGTTGTTATCTCTAAAGGAAGAGAGACTCTGGTATTTCCTTCTTCCCCCTGAAAACTTCTTCGTTGCTGATGTGAATGTTTCTGTTGACTTCACTGAACTTTGAATCAAGCCATAGGAAAACAGTGTAATTCTCCCTTTAAAGCGATGTGCATAGAGCTAACATCTGCAATATACTGTATGGCTTTATGGGTAATGTATTGATTTCTCTCTTTTACTGTTAAGATCAAATCAATGAGACCACTTGCAAAAACAAATGAGGATGTTTTGACTGCCTATGATTATTTTGTTTAAATTTCACTTTGCAGACTCGCAAACTAGCACAATTGCCCATGTAATGATTCCTTGGCTTTACTGTGTTCTTGGTCTGTCTTCATCAGTTAAATACTTTTTGTAGTATCTGGGGAACTATTTGACAGTATTTGAATGGCAAAATGTTTAATAAATTGTATACAAATGATATAAGTTAATTTTTGTAACAACAAGAACAGCAATGTAATTTCACGTATTACATGTGTGATGACAGTAGTCCAAAATCAAGGCCGCATTTACTTCATACATTTCTCCATGGTAAATGACAGGTCAGGCTTCATAGTCATTTCAATAAGGTTCACAGGTAATTTGCAACAGATCGTTTTTCCTATTTGATCACATAGACATAGCGCTTTTCCAGTAGTTTTGTAGGAGGATAGAGTTCAGAAACAGAAAGCCCTCACCAAGTACATTCTAGTTCTTGTTCTGTAGCCCCGTTTCAATCTCTTTGTTGATTAAGGGCTGAGAGAGCATTTTCTGGAATCATGAAGGAAATCTACACTGATTTTTCCTAGATGTGGGCTTTTGCACTTCTGCCTTACAGGCACCTTTTCTTTCTAGATCTCACATATACCAGTTCTCCGATCAAAGGTTCGGTATGGGTGCTTCTAAAATAGGCTTCCTCACAACTATATGTTGTCTTTATTAGGGTGGCATGAGGTCAGAACTTGGGCTGTTACAGAAGTTTTTCAAAGACTTCATGCTGTGGGTTCTATCTACGAAACAGTGTTAAATTCAGTGTCTTGGGAGTAGAGCAAAATAAATTTAATAAAAATGGGATGGAAATCCATCGGCATCTCTTCAAATGATAATATTCAGCAAAATAAAACTTAAAAAAATAGCTTGACAGCAAATTAAGTGGTTGGTTATCATTTGGAACAGTTTACCTCACTTTTTTTCTTTTAATTTAGGTTACTTTTTAAAGAGCAAAATAGTTCACATTTCAAAAAACAAAAGTCAAGGCTTTTGCCTTTAGAAAAGATAAAAAGTAAAATTCTAGGATCTCTGGAACGTAATATGTCTTTTAGGAAAAAAAAAAAAAAAAGCAAAAAAGGCCATTTCTACCCAATACCATTCAGCCAACTTGTGTCAAATTTGTAAATAGTTTTGTTTTCCCGATTTTTTTTTTTTTTGCCAATTTGGTATTGTAGAAACAAAAATCATTCAGTTATCTTTGTAGTATTATTTGGGTTCACTGGATCTATTTTTTTTTCCTTGAAATGTATCACACTTTCTATCTTTTATTTATGAATATGACTACTCAGATGCTTAGCATTGAGGCAATTTGATAGTATGGCTCTTGGAATAACATAATTTTTTGTGCTGTGAATACTGTTACGGCAAAGCGTCAAATAACACCTGAAGAATAGCAATAGTTGCCGAGAATTAGTGTGTTACGCTTTTCTTTTTGTCACTTTTCGCCCTGTCCTTGGCTATACCATGAAAAAGAAATGTATTAGTTATTCAGTGCAAAAATCTCTTGTCAGTGCACTGGGATGGAAATAAATGTAAGAGAAATCTAACTTTCCTTTTTTATTTTTATTACTTTCTCCTTGCTCCCCTTTCTCACAGCACTCATTATTGTGTATTTTATATAATATTATTCCTTTTTATGCCTTGTTTATGTTATTGTGGTGCCTGGGAACTGTAGTTATGGATCAGGGCTGCACTGTGCTAGGTGCTGAACAAAGCCAGAACGTAATGTCTGTTCAGACTCCAAAGATTTAAAACCGTTACAAAAAACAAGGAACAATAACAGAAACAGATGTCTAAGGGGTGGAACATAAGATGATGCGACATTTTTGATCAGCCTGGAAGCCAGTGATCTCAACTCTCCCGGATTTAAGTATTAGCAAGTTTTGATGGAAAACAGACTTCAGTACTCCATTCAGTTATTACATTATAGTATGGAATATTTCTATTCTGTCATTCTAGTTGACTCCTTTTTATATGCTATCTCTAACATGTTTTTAAAATGGCATATATACTTACGTAGTTGTAGCAAAAGCCTATGCTATAAATTAATTAGGGGTCAAATTCTCCTCTCCTTACCCCAAAAGATGTTCTGGAAGAATTCTTCAGAGTAAGGTTTGACAGGCTGTGACATTCAGCAACGATACTACTAAAGCCAGCTTAAAAAATCATTTCCTCCTCCCCAGCTGTGTGTTTCTATTCCTGTACCATGCCTGCACTGCATAGCCACAAGCATTTGTGCAGTGTGTTGTGATCTGGATTCAGGGAACTAGCTCAGTTGCAGAATAACGTACTAAAATATTGTTAGTGAGACTGGCCTTCAAACAACAGTAACCAGAGTAGCAGTGAACTTACCTGTTCCTTACAGAACATAAGAAGCCTAATTTTACGGAGTCATGATTACCTCAGTGCTGTTGACTTGGCGCTGCATTACAAGTTACCGAGCAATGCAGAATTAGATCACGGCTATATTACAAAGAATACACTAATGCCAACTGTGTCTACATTAGCAAGCAGCCCAGCACGATAGGAAGGGATTGGGAAAATAGAACAGCTGGTGCTGCGGATTCAGCATCTGCACTGTGCGCATTTCGGGAGTTTTGCTTCAGACTAGCCCCAGTTTTGTCCTGTGGACCCCTTAGCAAGTGGAGCATGTTAGATGCAGTCCTGGAGTGGTTCCAGCTGAAAGGAGTCCAGGTCATGTGCTCTAAAACGGCCTTGTGATACGCACATGAGGGGACGACTGGGAGAATTGCTTGAGAATATAGTCCTGAGCCAATCTGAAATGCTGTAATGGAGATGTACCCATGGATGCATCCATACTGAGGGCAGCAGAGCCCTGTGATGAGACACAGCGGATGTCATCGGAGGGGTGTTTCCTACTGGCATGAGTAACCTTGTTACCTTGTTACCTTGGCCAATGACATAAACTGGAGCAATAAGAGCAGTCACCTGTAAGCCTTGCTGTACCTAAACCAGATTTGCCGGAACAGCTATGCTGGCTGAAGAGGTGATTATTTTTAACATAGCCAATGTATGTATTCTAGCAGGCGTAGAGATCTGTAATAAAACCCTGACTGACATACCCGCTGCTCTCTAACAGAAGTCACGTTTATAGGACCTCTACCTAAAGCTGCATTTATATTGCAGATAAACCCATTGCTAGTCATTAAGAAAAGAGTAAGGTTATATAAAGTTCTAAGAGTGACACTGAATCCTTTTCTGCCAAGTGCAGCTAGGGAACAATTTAGGTCAAAAAACACTATCAGCTTTTCCTTCATCTGTGGCTTGTGGATAAAAAAGGCATGTCTAGAATTTGCAGTCCTCAAGCACTTGATGCACAGTTAAGTACCATACTGGTAATTACAATTCTTATGACTCTCAAAGGGCTAAACCAGAAGATTAAAAGAACTTTATTTTCCTGAGAGATTAAATGTTCTATATTTGAATAACTAGGCTAGATGAGCATTGCCATATAGAGGCTAAAAGTGTTTGTTGCTGGCTTTGCACTTCTGGTGCAATGACATGTAGGTCATTATAAAACCTAGCAATAAATGATAGACATGAAATTAAAAAAGAGGGATGAAAATGAGAAAATTTCGATCCTTGTCCTGTCTCTCTGGCCTTGATTAAATTACTTTACTTCGCTGTACCTCAGTTTACATGCATGACTAAAGGTAATATTTCACTGCTGTGCGGAGGTATTATAGCCAAACTCTACAGATATGTGTAAAGTGTTTGAAAATGCTGTGATGGAAGAGATTATGACTGTATTTGTATGCAGATAAATGAAAGTGTGACTTGTTTTTTTGTAGAAATAATAAGAGAAAAAGCTGGCCTAAAACTACACCTCACACAAATCAAGGAAGTTCTGTGTTGTCCGTAGAGTCAGGAGGGTTTTGCAGTTGTGAAGGGGAATTCCAGTGAGAATCCAAGGTGGAACCCGAGCCATGTGTAACACTTGACTGACATACTTTTCACTCCGTTTGACATTTTAATTATGCTACAACAGATATGTATATATATGTATTTGTGAAATATAGATACTACATGCCTATAATAGCTTTATACACTACATCTGCACCAAAAAAAAAAAGCTAGAGGCAGTCCTATAACATTAATATTTTAGGGTTGTCTATAGACTATGTGTGATAAATCAAAGAATTAGAGTGCTTAGCTACATAGATGAGTCAGCTTTACCGGAAGATGTTTCTGAGAAAAGGTCAAAGATATTCCTGAACAAAATATTAAAAAGTACTAGAAACTACTTATAGTCAATTACCTCTTCTTGGGGGGACCGGGAGGGGGAAGAGAGAGAGACATACAAAGAGTTGCAAGGCTTTAACTATTCAAAGAAGCTTTTTTACTATTATACTTCTACAGTCCTTCTAAACGTATGTTCAAGGCAATGGTAATTTTGAATCCTTTACAGTTACAGATTCTCCTAGGAGATATTTTTCTCTCGAATAAATGTGCCTGCCATTCCTAGAGTAAGGTTTATCTCAGAATAATATTAATCAGCATTACGTGGTCTACTGAAGATTTAATTTCGTTTATGAAGGCACCATAGGCTTGCCAGATACACCATATAAAACGTAGGAGAAAACAGATCTATTCAAGTCTCTAGGTGAGTATCAAAGGGAAAAATTGCAAGCATGTGTTGTCATTTTAGGGGTCCACAGTATCCCATCAACTGAGAGGCATCAGGTGGATACATGATAATCTTCTGCACATGAGTGATGATCTGTGAAAACTAACAGAGGCTCACTGAGGATCTAGAAAGCAAAAAAAGTATTTGGGCTTCTAATTTACAATTATTTTCCCAATGTTTGCAAAATCATGGGTTAAGACTCTGTGTGTATTGCTGAGTCTGTGCCGCAACCCTTAGCTTTGAAAAAGGGAAAGAAGGAAGACCCAGGGAATTCTACATCAGTCAGCCTCATTTCTTAACTGAAAAAAGAACAGAAAAAGTAAAGAGTCTACTTTCAAATGCCTACAAGACAACAAATAGTTAAGTAATAGTTAACATGAATTTAAGATTGAATCAATATACTTTCCTATTATGACAATCTAGTAGTTTTGGGGGATAGTAGTGAAGTAGCAGATAGGGCATATATTGACATTAATATGGCTTTTAAGCCTGTCTCTTGTGATTTTCTCATAATTATCTAAGGAAATATGGTCCCGTTAAGACTCTTCTAAGGCAAATACACAAATAATTGGGAAATTTCTCTTGCAGAGTGGTTACTAACGGTTAACTCCTGAGTTTAGTACTATTCCATATCTTTAGTAATAGTTCCAATAATGGAATAGCCTGTATACTTAGTGAATTACCAACCTAGGAGGGCCTGAAAGCACACTGGCCATCAGGATTCCATCACAAAGTTATTGTGACAAGTTGAAGAAATGTTTTGAAGTGAATGAAGTGAATGGCAAGAGAAAAATTTCAAAGAAGGATGATCATCTGTACAAATATAGAATCAGGAGCAACTGGTTAATCAGGAGTTCTAGGGAAATCTCAGGTCACAAACTGAATATAAATCAACAGCACCAACCAGCTACAAAGAAAAGAAAACAAAAATCCAATTATACTGGGTGAGTGCCAGGACCATTATATGTAAGATCTATGCAGTAATCCTTTTACACTACAACCAGTAAGACCTCACAACCATTTCACAAATGATATGAATCAACTGAAAATAGGCCAAAGGAAATCAAGAATAATCTGAGTTTTAGTAGTTGTGAGTCATGATTTGAAGAATTAGGATGGTTTAGTCTGGAGAGGACTCCTAGTAAACAGGTAAAACAGTCTTGATATATAGGAAGATTACTGGAAAGGGGACAAGAATAACTGTTTCCTTTGTCCACTGTCACAGAATCACAGAATGGTTGAGGTTGGAAGGGGCCTCTGGAGATTATATGGCCTAACCCCTTGCTCAAGTAGGGTTAGCTTGAGCAAGTTGCCCAGGACTGTGTCCCGCTGGGTTTTGTATATCTCCAAGGGTGGAGATTCCACAGTTCTGGACAACCCTGTCCCACTGTTTGATCACCCTTACAGTAAAAAAATCTTTTCTTACCTTTGGTGGATTTTCCTGTATTTCAGTTTGGGCCTGTTGGCTCTCATCCTGTCACTGGATTTCACTGAGAAGAATCTGGCTCTGTCTTCTTTACTCTCTCTTGTCAGATACGGATACACACTGATAAGATCTCCCCTAAGACTTTTCTTCTTGAGGCTAAACAATCCTAGCTCTTTGCTACATAAGACATGAAGTAATGAGCTTCAATTGCAGGCAAAATGAGTTAGATTAGACATAAAGAAAAAAAATCCTAACTGTTTCGATAAATAAATATGGGAATAGACTACTTACTGAGGTCATCTGTGCAGTATCGACTGCTACTGAGTTTAAAAACAGGTTGGGCGAGACAGGAAGGAGGTAATATAATCTCTTCCCAACTTTTTATGATCTGTTGCAAGCATATTTTTTCAGAGCTTAGTCTCTCTGTCCAGCTCCACATTTCCTTACCCTTATTCCCATTCTTGCCAATCTGTCTTTCGTCTACTATGTGCATCTATCAAATACTAGCAAAAGCTCCTGTCAAGTCATAGCAACATATTAGGAATTGCAAATACTTTCTAGGCAACCAGAAATTCCAACATTCATCTGACCTAACCCTTCTTCTCCTGATATTCTTCTTCCAGTTATCTTCAGAGTCTTCAGAATGATGGCCTTAGTGTCATGTCCTAGGCGCGGTTCTTAAAAGGTTATTTAATTCAAACCTGCCCCTTGGTACATAAAGTGCAAGCTGAAGTTAGGCATCCAGATCCACCTGAGAAGTGGTAAGATTTTCAAATTTCAGGCCAAGACATTTTAGCACTTCCTTGAGGCTTTACATATGATTAAATTGCCCCCCACTTGCTCAATGTCCTGAACATACTTTGTTTGAAAGTTAGGGCCATAGCTTCTTAATTTATTGTTCTAGTTAAGAAAACATTCCTCCTTCACAAGAGCTTTTTTTATTTCTATGCTGTTTACTGATGCTTGCTTTCTGGAAATCTGTTGTCCAAATATACTTCAGAACTTGAGGGAGGTTTTTTCAATGTTTTCTCAAACAACAATGACAAAGCAATCTAAAGAAAAAGGTTTACATAGAAAATGGGGGGGGAAAAAAGAGGAAACAAGCTGGTATTCCATGTTTCCCCACTCAGCCATGCTTACACCTTTAAAGAAGCAGTAGCTTCACTGGCTCCATGACCAAAAAAAAAAAAAAAAAAAAAAAGCAAGCACGTGCAAGTCCCCAGGTAACTTTCCAGCTCAAATAAAATGGTCTGAAATGAGGTTTCTGAGCCCGACTAGTATAGGCATTATTCATTCCATTGTCTGCTTGGCTGATTTGATTAGCCTCAAGCTTTGGTGTTAATTATAGTGAAAAGGATAAATACAGACTCTGTATTTAAAATGTCCTAACAATGTTAAAAATAGATGCTACTACCCTATACTTAATCAGGCACAGCATCCATAGGCAAATACAATTTAAACACTAACAAAACCAACTGTGGTCACAGATTTGATTCTCAGTTAGGATATGTCCTGCAAGTTTTGTTCAATGTATTTGGATTCAGCTTTTGGAAAATAAAATAAAAAATGATGTCATGTCACAGCAGTATGCCTGTAGCAATAGGATTCAGAATGGACTGGGAATCAGTGCTGCTGGGTTATACTACTGATTCAGCAAATAATTTACTATGTCACTTGGTAACTGGAATAACAGGCACATGCCTTATCCCCCCGTGGAGTATTTTGGAGGGTTTTATGACTGGAAAGCACTTTGGAATCATAGCATTAGAATACTATGTGAGTACAAAGTAGAACATGCAAAGTTCCCTCCTGAGATTGAAATTAGGTGAAAAATAATCCCCAGTCATTGTGATAACAGGAAGAATTTATGTGGACAGTGCTCAGTTATTTCAATTTTTTGCTTCTTGCTAACATATCCTTTACTCACAGCCTCAGTTATTTAAGAGAAGGCCGCATCAGCTGTCACATCAAAAGAGATTGCAGCAACCATTAGAGTCAGCTGGCCTGTGGCAGCTTTTGTGCTGCCATAAATCACTGCAATAGTATCTTTTAGGACATGCAATTGCGCCATCTCAAAGAGAAAGCGGCTTGTATGAATCCTGGCTTGGTCTGGCTTTGAGAAATAGCATCCTTGGCCAAAGAAAGTATTGCTGAGTAATTTATTATGATTTTAATGTCTTGCTCATTTAAAATGAGCCTTTCAGAAGTCAGGATGCAGATACAGGCAAGTAATCATGGGAAGGTTGGTTAGAAGGGACCCCTGAAGGTCATCTAGTCCAGTTTTCCACTTGAAGCAGGGCTATACTGATAAGGAAGGCTGAAACAGTATATTTTGCTAGTCCTCAAAAGCCTCCTAGTGCAGCTCCCCAGTCCCTTATAAGGAAAAATCACTCTGATGCAGAGTACCAGAACCAGTTAACTGCTGCTCATGTTTTACAGTTTTGAAGATTGAACGATTTCAGTGATCTCTTGCGGGCCTATCCCCATAAGAACAGCACTGTACTGAGTTAAGAATAATGCTTACACGCCATAAGAAATATTGATCTAAACATTGCCTGCTCTGGCACGGAAATGCTTACCTCAGTGTCACTGTTTCTCATGCTGATCTCAGGATGGGATTTTTCATATCATAAAATTGCTAAGTTAGAGCAAGAACTTGTATTTCGTAGGGCCATAGTGGACATGAAGAAAATCAAGGAAATTAAGGAGTCTTGTGTCTTTCATAGGTATTTTCCATATTAACAGTAGCTCCTATAAAAACAAACCAACCAACCTGAAACTGCTGATGGATTTCTGCAACATGAACTATGAGCTGCTGTGGCCCAAATCAGTTGTACCAGGAAACACTGAAGTTCTTTCAGCTCATAATTCCGCTCTGAACCCACCGTGTTTAATTAGAAGTGTATTTTAGAGTGGCTGCTATAGAAAGAGGTATAAATCCCCTTCCGCGCCATGATTTCAAAGGAAGAAACCCAGGAGGTAACATTTATCTGTATATTGGTTGCATACTCTGAAGAGAAGTCTCCAAGCCTCATATTTCTGTAAATTCAAGGGAATCTTCCCGGGAAAGGGAAGTGCAGAGCACCTGTGGTGATGCCACGTATCCCTGGGAATGAATTGCCCCCTGCTGGCCACTGGAGTGCAAGTGTCTTCCCAGATTCCGGCCTCAAGTTACTGTTGACATCATGCATAAACCTAAGAAGTCCATAAAACGGTGATAGTCGACTCAAAAGAAGAAAAGGGCCATATTTTGCGCTCACAGTAACGCAACTGGATTACCTTGGCTCGGCTGGCCCTGAGAAACATAACTTTGTCACGGTGTAAAATTACACAGTATATGCTGGGATTTTTATATGCTGTAATAGTCTATTTTTTTATTATTTAGCCATCAGCTATACAATGTATATTAAATTAGCATTATTATTTTTTGTTTCCTGCACTGACTGGATTTTGCTATTGTTAGAGCACCATGCAGCAAGTAGTTAGAAACACGTTACTTGGCTCAAGCACTAAAAAATTCTAAGTTTGTTAGAGTTTGGATTTGAAACATCCATGGAACTGATTTGCCAAGACATGCCTACAGCTCATGATCTACTTGAATCACACACTGGAATGACCACATTAGATAATAAAAAAATTGGTCTTTTCTTTGTCCATTCCTTACATAACTTTACTCTGATTCATTTCCAACTTGTGGTGATAAATGCAGCTTCTGTTATGCAATCCTTGAGAGAGAAGATCCACCAGAGGAGAAAA
Source organism: Struthio camelus (assembly GCF_040807025.1). Lineage (NCBI taxonomy): Eukaryota > Metazoa > Chordata > Aves > Struthioniformes > Struthionidae > Struthio > Struthio camelus. Next base: position 7,052,451 of record NC_090948.1, read on the forward strand.
GGGAATTCCTAGGCACAAAAAACTGACTTTCCTCTCCCTTTGTGAGAGGAGGAGGTATCCAGCGTGGATTTATTAGGTTCTATCAACAACTTCTACTGGAGACCCATGCAGAGTCACCGATGGAAAAACTATGGGGAGAAGAAACAAAAACATTCATGGCACTACCGGAGAGAGTCCAGCGGAGGGCTACCAAGATGATGAGGGGACTGGAGCATCTCTCCTCTGAAGAAAGGCTGAGAGAGCTGGGCCTGTTCAGCCTGGAGAAGAGAAGATTGAGAGGCGATCTCATCAACGTGTACAAGTATCTGAAGGGAGGGTGTCAAGAGGATGGGGCCAGCCTCTTCTCCGTGGTGCCCAGCAACAGGACGAGAGGCAACGGGCAGAAACTGAACCACAGGAAGTTCCATCTGAATCCGAGAAAAACCTTCTTCACTGTGAGGGTGACAGAGCATTGGAACGGGTTGCCCAGAGAGGTAGTGGAGTCTCCTTCCCTGGAGATATTCAAAACCCGTCTGGATGTGATCCTGGGCAATATGCTCTAGAGGACCCTGCTTGAGCAGGGAGGTTGGACTAGATGATCTCCAGAGATGATCCCTTCCAACCTAAACGATTCTGTGATTCTGTGATAGCCACAGGACACTGGAAGAATTTCACCATCTAGAAGAATGAGCTTAGATGGTACAGAATCTGAATCAATACATTATAAAAATGAATGCTTCAAGCCTCCCTTTAAAATTCTGAGAACATGTATTTTATTCTAATAGAATTAAGGCAATATAGGGTAATTGGATTTGAGTGGTGGTTGTAAGGAATGCTCTACTGCCTAAGGAACCAAAAACAGCAGTATGAAGTCTTCTTCTGTCACTGTTCTCCGCATACCATTCATAGGTCCTCTGATAAAGTGGTGGCAGTGATCCTTCCCCAAACAGTGGAGCTTAAAGCTAATAAGCCACTGACAGGAAAGGAGCAGCTTGTACCTCTCAGCTGTTGCCCCAGAGTGTCTGAAAACACCTGCATAAATTAGTCCCTGGTACGTTTTTCAAGATAATAAGAAACAAGAAGATATGACTTTATGGCCAACAAATAAAGTACTGGTCTATCAGGAGAAAGTTCAATAGAAATTCACAAATAATAATAAAAATGGTTAAATTATGCACTCCTCATTTAGTAAAAGCATAAATTCAGGTGAATGAGTAAAGGCTGTAAAATGTATCAGGATGAACATTTATATAGGGCCTGATTTTGTAACTTACTGATTCCTTCATCTCCTATTGAAACGTCAAGTGTACCATATAAATGTTAACCTGTTAAATAATCTCAAAAGTAGGTGTCACTGAGAATAAGGGATTGGAGACTACACCTTCACTCAGTGTTTTTTCTACTGCAGTTTACCATCCTTTTCCTTATTTAGCTTTGTGCACGGTTTCAAGCCTGCAGGAAATGGTGTACTGCTGCTAGTGTAGGGTCTAGAAGTATTGCTAGAAAAGTTTAAGGCTTGTGCTGCCAAAGCCTGCAGGCTTATATTTCTTTTGAGGCAGATATAGAGGCTGATTGACTAGAGCTGTCGGTAGGGTCAAGCTTTGGAATGGAGGAGCTGCGGATTATGGATTCTAGTTCTTCTAGAGGACTGGAGCTGTGATTTTGGATTGAAGAGGCACAGTAATTAGTTAATGTTTCTCTTTTGGTGAATGGTGTGACTGTGACAGACTCACAGTCACAGACTGTGAATGGTTATTGGTTTTAGGTGAAGCTTCAAAAGCCTCACGTGCAGGTAAATTTCTACTAGTTTCTACTGGACCCCAAATTTGAAAGCATCCTTGCTTTTAAAAAACTGGATATGTCAAAGTTGATTATTACACCTAGAACTGCAGGAACCTAAGGCCTCCAACAGCCAACAAACCTGCATTAACCTGACGCCTTTCATGAGCTTTAAAAAAATCATTCATAGGAATGTAGCTGTCTCCTAGAGCCTGCCACCACAACATGTGAGCGTCCTGCCAGCTGTAATGAACACATTACTGCTGTAATGAACACATTAGAAAGTCTGTTTAAGTATTACTGAAAACCATGTTCTATCACAATCCATTCAACTGTTTTACAAATACCATGGGAGGAAATTCTGCCTTTGGGGCTTGTACATTTGGAACACACAGTTGTATGGGTAGTTTTAGGAGTGTAGAGCAGAAACCTTAGAGAATTTCTTATCAGAAAGCACCACAGGCCGCTATGTGAGTAATATACGGTAACACTGAGTAACGTGAGCAGCATTAAGAGAAGTAAGATTCACAGCATACATTAATTCTTTCAGCAAACTGTCACATGTAACTTGCGTCGGCTAATGCTCACCTCAGATGATAGTGTGCATACTAATCCTCTAGCCATAAGCACATTCTATTTTAGCACAGAAGACCATGGAGGTGTTTATTTAGGCGGTACATTCCTTGAAACTGAACTTTTCACTATGTATTTCTACAGCGCCTAGCACTGCGAGATGCTCATCCATGGCTGAAGCTCTTCCATGCTGTCATGATATGAAGAAACTCTTTGGTCAGCCCTTAAATGCTTGCTCAAATGTTTGTAAAGGATCTGGGACAGCCCTTCAAATCCTTTTGTGCACAACAGCTGACAGGAGAGCTTAGCTCTTGGGCATTTCATCATGACTGACTAGTCTTTGGGTTAGTATCTGGGGTAAATATTCATCAACGGTGAAATACAGGAGGTCTAAGAGGATAATAAAATTTTGACCTTAAATACCACGGCACAATTACATTATAATTGCAAGCATCAACATACGAACATGCGAACTTAAGTGAGTTGCTACGGTCATGCTGTAAATCAAGGGCAGAGGAAGAACTAGACTCCAGTGATGCGGAGAGCCAGTTCCTCTGCTCTATCAAATACATATCCTGTAGTTTCATCATCATATATTGTTTCTTAGTGTAGTCAGGTGTAAACTATTTAAGGCACGGTTTCCCTATGCATGTAATTTTATGTTATGCAACAGAGTGATGTGTCTAGTTGCTACTGTAGAAAAAAAAAAAAACTCTAATAATGATTGCTATGATTTCTGCCTTCCAAAGCAGCACGCATTTTCTTTGAAGTAATCAGGCACTCGTTGCTAGGCAGTTAATAATTAAGGTACCTTAAATATTTTAATGTGTCTATGCCTGCTGTACCTAGGCACCAATATTTGTTTATGTTGTCATTATATAACCTTTTCTACCTTATATCCTTTGTTCAGTGTAACTGTTCAATCAGTATCCATAGTTCAATTTCAATCCTGGTATTTTTCTTTCCACAGAGTAGAAGACTAAAGTAACTACTGTTAAGAATTATAAAATATCTCTGATATAGATTTATTCTGTATCATCTGGACTGTTTTGCACTGCTAGCATTTTTTCTTTCTTTGTACAGTCTTCAAAAATGAGTAAAATGTTTAAAAAGAGTTTGAATGAGGTCATTTAAAAGTTGGTAGTTCTTCTGTGCGCTTTCAGCATCTATTCCAGATGCTTACCTGTCACAAAGCTACCAAATTCTAAAGTTTTGGAGTAAATCGTATGATTTCAGTATTTTGGGTGGGTTTAAATCATTGCTTCACAATATTGGTATCATCACCCAGGCATGTGGCAATCATGCTTTGGTTTGGTTTGGTTATATGCTTTGTTTGGCTTTATACCTGGTATCTAGATGTCTAGAAGTTTTGATCAAGTTTGGAGATTAATGATTGAAGATCAAGATCACCTTTAACTGGAGATGTAAACTCCTTGATTTGAACAACAGACTTTTTTTGACCACGCTCTCTAAACTGTCCAAAGAGAAATCTGCATATACAAATCTGCTCCATCTCGCTCTTTCCTCAGGGGAAATGGACCAAGAGAAAGAGAAAAGTTTCATGGTGGTTGGGGAGGCAACCGAGGAGAGCAGGGATGAAAGGAAAGATAAGAGCTGATGAAAAATGATGGCACTGCTGGGGACCCTGGGGACCAAGGAAGCACCAGCACTTTTTGAAAAGCTTGTATGTCTTACCATTTCAACAATCCTTTGGAAGTAAAAATCTCCATCTTTTTTGGCAGCTGGGCAATACTGATTTAGGTTTTACTTAGCTTAAGCTCAATTTAATTCAAATACAATGGATAAACTCCCTGAGTTAAATTTTGTGGTTCTTACTAACAGATCTGCTCCCAGCTCTGCCCTTGGAAAGACGAGAGAGACAACTGACTCTTCATATTCCTTCTCCTAGATCTATATAGGTTGCAGAAAATATTCATCATCTGCCTACCAACCCTGTGGGAAATGTACCAAGAGAATCACAGAATCACACAGAATCGTTTAGGTTGGAAGGGACCTCTGGAGATCATCTAGTCCAACCTCCCTGCTCAAGCAGGGTCCTCTAGAGCATATTGCCCAGGATCACATCCAGACGGGTTTTGAATATCTCCAGGGAAGGAGACTCCACTACCTCTCTGGGCAACCCGTTCCAATGCTCTGTCACCCTCACAGTGAAGAAGGTTTTTCTCAGGTTCAGGTGGAACTTCCTGTGGTTCAGTTTCTGCCCGTTGCCTCTCGTCCTGTTGCTGGGCACCACGGAGAAGAGGCTGGCCCCATCCTCTTGACACCCTCCCTTCAGATACTTGTACACGTTGATGAGATCGCCTCTCAATCTTCTCTTCTCCAGGCTGAACAGGCGCAGCTCTTGCAGTCTTTCTTCAGAGGAGAGGTGCTCCAGCCCTCTAATCATCTTGGTAGCCCTCCGCTGGACTCTCTCCAGGAGTGCCATGTCTCTCTTGTACTGGGGAGCCCAGAACTGGACACAGTACTCCAGGGGAGGCCTCCCCAGGGCTGAGTAGAGGGGCAGGATCACCTCCCTCCACCTGCTGGCAACACTCTGCCTAATGCACCCCAGGATCCCATTGGCCTTCTTGGCCACAAGGGCACACTGCTGGCTCATGTTTAACTTGTCGTCCACCAGAATTATTCCAGACATTGCTCATTTCTGCAAATGGAAGGCGATGAATTTTTCTGACAGGACAGCAATGGATGGGAACTCAAAGTTCACCAGATGATTAAAAGCAATAAATCAGGGCTTCACATTATAGGTAATCCATTTGGATGATTTTGCAGATATAATCTATTCATTGTCAGATAGCACAGAAATACAGTACCCAGGCAAACTTCTATACTCCTTCGTTGTGAAATTCAATGTGTTTCTTTTCGTTGTTTTAAAACTAACATAACTTCCCAATTTTTTAAATGAATTTGGTAGTCGTGAAGGCAACTGAACAGCCCTGAAGGCTTATATCCTCTGTTTATCCACTGAATGGATAGAGTAAAAGTAGTGACGCTTCAAGCTTCATTACATTTTCTTGCCTGCTCACCTCGTTCATAGGTGTGCCACTTCTTCTTGGGAGAAGCTATGTATTTTCATGACTGTTCAGTCTACAGCCTTTTACCTGAGACTTCCAACAATAGTCTCAATTAGTGGAAATTGAGATTAAGAGTGATTTTTGCATGTTGTGGAACACACTTCACAGAATACTGTACAATCATTGAATAGACATCAACCATAAAGGACAAATGGTGAAAAGCTCCATATTCCATTTTTAATTCTGAAATGTGAAGCCCATCTTTACAGATCAGTGCCTTTTGGCATTCTTTTCTGAAATATACCTGGAAAATGCACTTTTCTTTTTATAAACGGAAACTTAATGTGAAATCCTTGACTTCTGTTTGACCATACTGCAGGGTCATATGATACTGAAGGCTAGACCTGCTCCTTCCTTTTGTGCAGAATCTCATCTTCTAGAGACAGCAATGAAAATTCAGGTGGGCCGTAACTGAACTAGCCTCTCCTCTTTACTTTTTAAAGTTGGCTGTTTAAAATTCCAGAACAGAAAAGAAAGGCATTTGGCTTAAAATTGGTACATGTTACACTGCTTTGTAGCTGAGTTCTTGTCCATTTTAAAATCACTTTTGCTTTGAATGCCATTCGCTGGCCTATGAATGCATTTGTATCTAGTGTTACCAAAGGGTGGACCAACTGCTCACATTCACATAGTCATTCACAGGAACGTAGAATGAGACTATAAACAATACAACGATTGTGTCGCTTGCGTAGAGCTAGGAAGTCCGAATTACCAGCATAAAAGAATTGTTCTTTGTGCAGCAAGGCTAATGAGTCTTAGTGCCATCTATTTATCTTTAAGCAAATGCTTTGCCTTGAGAGAAAAACAATTTAAACAGACTATTTCATGTGAATGTCCTGTACCACTATCAGATATTCCTAACCACATACACAGGAGAGACTGCTAGCAAGATCATTCTAATTATTGCCAAAATGATTGTGTTCAAATGTCATTAATGATAGTATTATGTACATATCCAGAGAAACATTTGGATTTTGAGTCTTAATATTTACCCTATTAAAACTCTAGGAAATCATATTTTATATGATTAACAAATGGCTTCAAATTGTATTCTAGAGCCTGAGCTCCTGAGTTCAATTCGGTGTTTCTAAAAGCCTCTTTTCACCTTTTTACTTTTTTTTCCTTTCAGAAAAAACTTTGCATTATTGGGCAATACTAGTTTTTGTAACAAAATCAAAGATTGATCCTGTACTAAATGCTTACAGCTGACAATTTCGATTGTAGTTTCATAACATGCCTAAATCTCCGTACTTGGACATAACAGGTCCAGAAGTCCCAGAAGTTACTGTCTGCCATTAGTCCTTTAGACGGAGCCTACTGAAGGTTTGTGTATGAGACTTTTAGTTCATGTTCATGATGCAGTAGGGTCTTTTATTTGGTTACTTGCATATTTTAAAAAATTAATACATGCATATCTAAGGAAAGAGATGAAAAACCCAGCAAATCAAAAGCATCTCATAAGCACAATGAGATTAGCCATCATCCTCTTCAGCCAGCCAGCAGAAGCTTTTTTTTGTATTTCGTCCGTCATACTGCAAAGTAAACCATGACCCCCACACGACGTCCTCCACGAGTACGCTAAGTGTGAAGTGCTGGCTCACTTTGCTACTAGAGTGCAGGGAGGGACAAACTGCCTCTATGAACTGCTGTGCCGCTTTGCTGCCCTGTGGGTGGAGTTTGGCTTGTACTCTTTTCCTTCCCAAACTTGTTCGCAAACACAACCGAGCTAACATAAATTTGAAAGTCAAATACACTTCCCCCCCCCCCAAAAAAAAGGGTTTGTGCCTCCCTCCCAGAAAAGGGAGGAATCTGACACAAAACAGCGTCACAGGTCTGTCTTAGCACGTTCTTGGGAGAGATGCAAATATCTGCTGCTCCTTCCTCAGGCTAGGAGATCCTTTGGCCGTGTGTAAATAGTCAAAATGCTATATTTATAGGAAACACAATGCCTCACTGCTGTGATAGTTTAAATATAGAGAACAGGCCACTACAGGCATTTAAAATACCATTAGCTGGACAAGATAGCACAATCAGGAAATAGCCTAAGCTTTTACTGTGATTCCCTGTACAGCCTTCTCATATCCCTTTTGTTACTTTTGTACGGGAGTTGAAGCAGGGGAAACTTGCTGCCTTTCACTGACTTAGGAATTACTTGCTTATTGGAAAAATTAAATGCTTGACAGTGGTTCAAATAAGTAATACGCAGCTTTTTTTGTTGTTGTTTTTGGCTATGTTTGTTTTTGAGAATAGCTATTGCAAATGCAGTATTTGTATGTGCATACCTTGTATTCCACAGCACAGCGTGTTTGCTGTTTGTTGCACAGGGCTGTATTTGAAATGTAATGTGATGTAATTGTTATCGCTACTATTAAAAACCTAATTACTTTCTACCTGAATTTCAAAATCAAGTTTCCATAGCTTGTCAGTGAAGGTCAAGCCACAGCCAGCTAGTACCCCTAGTGCAGAAATCTAAGTTACACAGGATCCCTTTCCTCTCCTTTGCCAGTTACCCGCATCATAGGTACCAACGCTAGGAAGCAGCAGGCTCTGCAAAGATGGAGAGTAAGCACAAGCTTACAGGGAATAGCAGATGGCGGTTTTGCTTTGTTTGCTTCCGCTTTCTCTACTCTCCTCCCTCTTCCCAGCCTGAATGCAAAATCTGTAGCTATGCTGATACGTTAAAGACATACATGCTGGGTCGGGTGTAGTTTACTCTTGAGCCACAGAGGAAACAAAGAGAGACTGTGACTCAGAGCAACAATCTTCCAACTAGGCAGCTCCAGGACAGCCAGATGTACTTTCCCTTATTAGGACAGATCATGAAACCTTTCCTCATTTTGAGTGGTACCTAACTCTACAGTAGTATCACTGCTTTTAGAAATCTACTTTTAAATATAAATTCAAGCTCTAGCTTTGCTTCTTAAAAAAAAAAAAAAAAAGAGTTGTAAATAAATTTGGCTCCATCTGCTCTGACCATTATATAGCGTAACATGAATCAGGCTCCATTAGCAGCAGATGACATATTTTAAAAGGATAGCACCTGTTTAACTTCCTGTAAATAGTATGTTTTTATGACTGTAATCTGAATTTCCACATTGTCTTCTGCGCTAACGTTGTATTTTTGATGAGAATTACTATTGGGCCACTAAAGGAAACCAGAAAGAGATAGCCTTAACTCTCCCACAGACCTTGCTTATAGTTCTGCTGTGTGACCTCACAGCTGATTTTCCTTGACTTAAGTATTTTTGTCATATGATGTCAGAGACGTGTGTCCTGAACTGAAACATAATCCTGCAGGAGGAATGTGCCACTGAAGTGAGTTCATGCAAGAATTATGCAGGCAGATGAACTTTCACACCTCTTATGCTGGAATGCCTACAACGCTGCTCCGAAAGCTCGAGTAGCCAAATGGTTACAGGACACTGTATTTTTACATAGTGTTGTTGACTATCAAAATGAAACTAAAAGAAGCATCAGTGTTCCACCTACAACTAAGCAGGCACTCGCAGTCAATTTGTTTTTTCAAGACACTTGCTGCATTGCAACTTACACACTATACATTTCTGTTGAAGGGACAGTTCTAGATTATCACTCTCAACATGCCTCTCATAACCAGGGTTTCAGATGGGTTTAAACCTAATTTTTCATCTAATCTCCTGGTGATTCAGGTGTAACTCAATAACTAATTAATTGCCTTGAGTTTCTGTATTAGATAAAAGTTTTCCCCACATGCTGCAAACATAAACTGTCAGGTTAAAAAGACTTGTTCACTCTACAAACTAAAGACAATTTCTGGAGTCTGGCTCTGACGCCTTCCTTACTTGCTCTCATCGCGCGCCGGTTTGACTCTGTTACTGTCATTTTACATGGATGTAGCTGAAGTATGTTTTACATCCCTTTCCTAACCACCCTACGTTGCTGATCACAACTACAAAGTATTTTTTAAACAGGAAGAGGAGCGCCTTTTAATCCCACTGACTCTATGAATACAAAGTATGTCTGACAAGAAATTCAGAAGCTAGTGACTTTGCAGGACAAGACCGCCCTAAGGTAGATTTCTGCAAATCAAATAGCAGTAGATATGAATTTCTTAATGTTATAAAAAAATCTATGGTGACTGGTGACTATGGAGGGGAGAGGAGAGAACAGAGGAAAAAGAAGAAACATTAAGCCAAACTCTTCCCTCAATCCACATATGTAATATAAAATGAAGTTGAAAGGAGGCAAGTGAATGGAAAAAGACACATTTTGGTCTTGATAAGAAAGCAGCTGTCAGACTTCAACTACAATGACGTACAAAAAAGAAATTTCTATTTTTAGAAGAGTGTATTTGAAACTGATTACTGCCCTTACATTTCCAGCTTATAAAATCACAAGACTAAATTAGGCTTCTGTATTATTTTATTTCCCTCTTAAAATATAGCATTGAAGTCCTGCACACATATAAATATCCCCACAGTTTCTTACACACTTTCTATCCATCATTACTTAAAGTGCCCAACTGTGATCATTAAAAAGAAAACATTACCGTTAGAGTGGCTACACTTACAGAAGGACTGGTATTCTCACAAGGCAGGGCATTGATTTTACAAAAATCACCTGCGAAAGAATACACCTTAACACAACACTCATCAATATTAACCCTGACATCGTTTGTTTTTTTTTTTTCTTGCACTCAGCTGACCTAAAAGTGATTAAAATACAGGGTTTGTTGAAACATTTTTTACATAGTGTAAGAATAAAGATAAATGCATTACTTTCTTTCTAACTCCCTCCTTCCCCCACGAAGTGTTTACTGTGTCCCAAGCTGCTATGTTGATTAAAAACCAGTTGAAAAGAGCTCCGGAAATGCATGCAACTTAAAATTCACTTAAACACACTTTAAGTTATAAAGTCTGAGAGCTTTTAATTTCAGCACGTGGCTATGGTTCAGTAGGATTATTAGATGTGTTTGTTGTGGTGGCAAGATTGGTAAACACTTCTTCCTTAGTTTCAGGTTGATGTCTTTCCATTTTGGTTTCCTCTCTAGCATCTTTATTACTTGTATCTTCCTTGCTCTTGATTACCACAGGTTCAATCTCCATGATTTCCTGTGGTGGCTTAGGCTCTGGCAAAGTTGACTGAAGTCCATCAACTTGAACTGGTTCTGGGACATCTTCTGCTTTCTGTTCAAGTCTTTCCAAAATGTTCTGGACCTTCCTTACACCATCTCTCCTGGCCTGGCGCACATCTGCACGACCCTCGGGGTCCACTGAGTCTAGGGCTAGCAACTCTTTGGTCAAATATTCTTCAATCATCAAGTATTTTTTATCAGTTTTCTTGCCTTCAAAGGAGTCGACTGCCTGCTCGAGCATTTGTACTTTCTCCAGAATTGCCTCCACTTTCAAAACACCAGGATGCTTTTGAGGTTCTCCCATTTCCATTGTCTTCACTGTTGCAGCTTCTTCAGGAGCAGACCTTTCCTGCGGGGGCACAATCTTAGCTGGGCAAGGAACCTTCTTCTCAACTTTTTCAGGCATGGCTGAAGGCTTCTGGGGTGGTGGTTTAGAAACTTGTTCCTGGTGAATGACCTGAACTGGGAAATATGGTGAAGGCATCTCAGTATCAGGTGGTGGGACTGCCTTGTTTTCAGTTTTGCTCTCAGGTGGTGGAGATGGTCTTGGTGGCTCTTGAGGTGGGACTTGTTGCTGAGAAACCTGGTGAGGAAGACAAGTTTGTGCTGAGACATAAAAAACAGTATTTCTTTTTGCATTTGAAAACAAAACCCCCCACAAAATTAACAAAAAGGAAAAGTGTAATCCAAGATTTTCAGGAGTAACTCATAACCATGGATACCCAGTTTGAAACCTCCTAGACAAAAACATCTTGAATTTTCAGAAGATATCAGTACCTATTCTTCTGAAATTCAGGCCCTTCCATTTGTCTCAGGTTGGAGTACCCAAAAAGGTACAAGATGCTCTTTAAAATCTAGGCCTTGAATAGTACTTAAACATGAGAACTACATTACAGGCATTTGGAAAAGGTGCTCTCCAGTGCCATGTCCCTGTACCCTTAGCTCCTAATGCTGGTTCTGACTCTAATGACTCAGTAAGGACAAGGAATGTGGAAAAGGTAACAAGTGGCAAAGAAAGCAGAGGAAACAGAGACAAGAAAGTTTCCCTTTCCCCTCTTCTTTCCATTACCACCCCCAACTTTGCCCACCCCGTCCTAAACTGTGGCAGGTCTAAGGAAGCTACCCTGCCTCCCGCTCTGCTCGCCAGGCCCTCCCTCCAAAGCGTTGGCCACAGCATGGGGAGTTCAGCATAACTGGCCCAAGAGCCCGACAGAGGACTCTTGTTCTATACTGTTCTTGCTATTCTCATTTAGAAGTGAATTTTAGTACATTCTCTTGTGTATTGGTGGTGAGCTTAATCACATTTTACCCAACATCCAATTTTCTGTAGTTTTAGAACTGCAATTTTAGAGCATTTCAAATGATTCCTGTGCATTGCTGAATTTTACTGTTCTAAAACACAAAAAACGCAGACAGTTACTATGCTGAAGCTCTCTGAGATTACTAATGCCAATTGGCTTTCAAAGACATTAAATTTCAAACCATGGAATCCTGCCTATGCTCACAGAAGTCAGCTCTACCAGCAATTTTATAAAACAGAACCTTAGAGCAAAGCCCTAACCCGACTGAAGTTAACAGGTTTTTCCAGCTGACTTCAGTGCAGTCCAGATGTCATCCTCAGTACGTCGCTAACTCAGAGTTAACAGTATTTTGCCGAGTTGTGATCTCCTTTTGGGTTATTCTTATCCCATTCCCAAGATATTTTTTTTTTTAGTGCTTGTTTTCCCTGATTTTATTTTTAGAGTGTTTGCATGGAGAGGTCACTCTATCAATCTTACGTCACTGTAGCTGTTAGAGATAAACCCTGGGGTTACTACAGAAATAACAGTCATTGAATCAGAAATTTATTAAAATTGAAAGTAATAGGATTTTGAAGTCTTAATGGAAAGCTGGAGTTCACAGGACCCATATTTTCATTCCCCTGACATCTCCCTTCACTCATTCATGCGCACATACAGTGCTTTTGGAAAGGTACATGATCCAGCTCTTATGGATGTAGACACTTGAAGTAAAATACATTTATATTAACATCACATAAATAAGTGTCCTGAATTTCAAAAACTCATCTACACTGACAGTCTGTTATGCTTTATCCACGTAGAAATTGAATAAAATTTGAGGAGAGAGCTCAAATTCTCACCATTCTCACTTTTTAGAAGTAAACAGTATTAAAACCTAGGATATGTCAGTAATTATGAAGTCTTGATTGTTCTTGTCCAGCACAAGGGTTTTCCGAAAGTATTAACTTAATTCTACTTCTGTCAGTTTGAATGCAAAATCTCTCCACAGATGAAATCTAGGGGTTTTTTTAAAATACATATACCCCCTTCCCCTTCCACACACTCACAAGTGTCAAATTGCCAAAAAAGTTAGCTTTTTGTGTTGAAGAATTCTTGACTCAAAAGGTATTTAACAGTAAAAAGTTTAACATGAAAAAAATTTAATTACATTAAAACGTAATGCAAAGTGGCTACTTTTGACCTTTAGATGCTTAAAATAAACTGTATCCAAGGGCAGCAACAGGTATAAGGTATTGTTTCAAAATAGTAGGTTTACAATCTGTACTTTTAAGGAAGTTCTTTCTATTTAAAATTTGAATCGAGTTTTAGTCCTTCCCTCCTGTTATGGGCTCTATTTATTTACCGATAATATATTCCCAGAATAGGATGAGCTTGTAGTTCAAATCTCAGTCAGTCTTTGTTCTGACTTTTGTTCTGGGTATGAAGTACGCTTGGTATGTGTTTTGGGCAAGCTGAACAGCCTGTGGAAGTCCTGTAACGTCAGTTTGGACAAAATAAATGAATGGGATTTTCTAACACTACATTTCTGCTTTTAAATCCCTGAGTTAAGAAGACTAAGGTTATTACATCTTACATGCAATATCAGACACTGAGTTGGTACTTAGTGGCAGAAATAGGGAAGACGAAGGAGGAGTCATACTTACTGTGAAATTTATTAGTTCAGTGTACAGAGGAAGAAACGTTTGAAATTTCTGATTATCAAAGAAACACTAGTGTAACATACACACCTACTGGTCTAGCTCAACACCTACTGGTCTTATATTATGAGAAAAATAGTTTGCAAGGAAGAACTTCACTATTCTGAACAAGCTGCAAAATTGTTGTTCCAGGATATTCATCTGTGAACAAGAACGTACTTTGTGTAGGAAGAAGAAAAAGGCTTAAGACTAAATTTTGTTGATCCTCTTTCATCATAACTGAAATTACTTTTTGCCTCTGATGCTATTCTAAATGGTTCTGAGACACTCATGAGGTGTATTTACATGAATGCCGCAAATCTCATAGACCTGATTTTCTTCTCACAAACATACTGCCACATCAGTGACCTCAGTGTAATTACACCAAGTTATACTCTGACGAGAGGAAAACCAATTTCTGCATGTTAAAAGCGATCTGCTTAGTGTAGTTCAATGATCTAAAGACTTCGTGATAGGTAGAAAGGTAGCTTGCTGCTAATGTGTTATCTCAACAACAAGGCTGTTATCAATTAGAATTTCTCAACTTGTCTAAGTCCAGTAATGGAAAGTTGTCTCATACTAACAGGTACATGAAAGCACCTAAAACATTACCCACCTCTAGCCATATTGAACAAAGTAACTGACATGTGTTTACCTTCCCCAGTCTACATACCTGGGGTCTGTCTACAACTGTCTGTACTCTGATAGGAGCTGGGGGCTGTATCTGAGTGGTAACTCTGGCTGGTGAGCTTTCACGACTCGATGAACCTTTCTGAGACATTCTGAATGGAGACTGGGCTCGTGCTGTCTTAGGCTCCCTGTCATCTGGTTGAATTTTGTGAAACACTGGTTGGTGGGCTTGGTATTCACTCTGCTGGGCAGGGTAGTGCGTCTTCTGTGCCTGATGATAGACTTGAGATGGCTGCCTTTGGACATTTTCATGGATCACAGGAATTGAAATATAACCACGAGGAAGCTGATGGCTTCCTGTGTTGGATCTGCCAGATGACTGAGGGGAAACCGTTGGTGAATCAGAAGCTCCAGGAGACTGAGGCTGCCATGAAAACAAAATCCATTATTAATTTTAACCCTTGCAGTACTTTTTATTTCCAAAGAAAAAAGAAAGAGATAGTCATGGAAACTGAACCTGTTTCTGGCATGCAAAGGATCTACTTCCCTTTTTTTTTTTTTTTGCCAAGGGCCTCATTAGACAAACCACAGAATTAGTGAGAGAGCATCATTATAACAAGTAGTAACCTGAGCTACAGCATTCCCATCCCTCAAATGGGTAGGGAGGGGATGTTCAGTCAGAACGTTTTCTGCTTTTACATGGCTGTTCCTGTCTAAACCTGTTAGATTTGAGGCAAACTGAAGTTAAGCAAACAAATTACATGCTAGAGACAAAAATAAACCACTAACAGAGGCACAAAGTGTAGCCTTCTGATCCTGACCACACTTAACAGATTGTGTTTGGTTTTAAACATGTAATTTCGTAGCAGGCGATGGCAATGTACATCTAGTTAATGCCCTTTCTTCCTCCTAAGACTTTCTAGTAACCAGCAATGACAGCTGCCATAGTTTAGACTTGTCTTAGCATAGACCTAGCACTGGAACCACTGTTGAATCCAGTTCCCAGCACGTGTACGGTTCTATGGAAGAGGGAAAGGCAGTTTATTAGTTCACAGCCCCCTCCCTGTTTCCATGCCATCACCAACTTTGCATGAACTGCAGCAGCTGTCAGATCATTCTCCGAGCCGATTTAACCCACTAGCTAGGAAAAAAAAGATTGATTTCTGACAGGTTTGTTAACTAGCTCAGTGAAAGGCCAGGTCAGACTGGAGTTGGCACAAGGGAAAGGGCAGGACAATACAGCCAGAAGCGAGGGAAGGGGAGACAAGGCAGGAGGGGAAGGGGAACAAGACCTCTCTTTTGGTACCAGTGACCTGTTACGTCAGTTCCACTATCTATGCAACAGCAACCTAAAATAAATGAATAAATAAATAAATACTTGTTTGTATTACTGTACCCATCACTGCCACCACTGGTGGCCTTGTCTACGTGGGTTACAAAGGCACAACCACAGGGTCTGGTCAGTTAACGTCCATACCATGTTGCCTAAGTCGATAACAGCAAGTTCTCAGGACCTCAGTAGCTATCCCGAAGCTCTGCAGGAGGGGGCACAGGTGACATGTTCCCGCAGCCACTTTGTGTATGAGACAAAGCACCTAACTGCCCAACTGTACTGCGCTGAGAGAAGGAAGAACCGACTATACAGATTAGACAGTGCAATTAGGGAGTTCTGGCTACACTGGGGAAGAATGAAAACAAGTAGCTGGGTTGGTGTAGTGCACAGTTTCAAGAGGAGTAAACGGACTGGACTGCATGGACAAAGCACTGCTGGTTGAGACAGCTGAGACAATGGCTAATAGATTTTTAATCACATTGTTCAGATTCAAATTTTAGAGCGAAATCCGCTACTGCTGAATTACAGACTTGTTGATATATTTTCAAATCCAGAAAGGCTGAATTTTCTGCTTCTCTTCCTTTGAGTAAAAGTAAGGTTAACATTTTTGTACATTACAAGGATACAGTTTCTGCTAATTCTCTAGAGAGAACAAGCAAGCCAAAAATCATATCTTCCGACACAAAAAGCAAGCAAGGTGACTTTTTTTTTTTTTTTAAAGGAGTTCATGGTTTGTATCTATTTTAACATACCACTGAAGGACAAAACCATTTTACAATTCATTTTTAAAGCTCTATGTATGTAAATTTATACACTTAATAAAAGTGAAGTATTAAATTGGAAAGCAAAGATCACAACCACACAAACTTCTAAAACGGCCTAGGTTGTTAGCTAACTAGCCACGTTTATTTTTGCCTCATTCACTTTTTCACTTCATGGTTTCTTACTTACAGCCCAGAACACAGGAGACTTGCCTGCATACTCAGCTTACAGAGTAACTGGCATAAATCATAAGCAGTCCTCATCTACTGTAAGAAAGACAACCTGCGTGACTCAGAGGCTCTCTTTTTTCAGAAACAATTTACATGCATTCGTTTCTGCATAATCATTTGAGAATGAGAACGTAACGATAGTAGAAAAATGTTAAATACTTATTCTGAGATGACTGTGCACTTTCGCATTTGAATACTCTGGAAGTATCTGGAAAATGTAATCCTGTGGTAAGTTCGGATATCTGAAGGATAAACTACCCTCGTGACATTCAGGTCATAAATGTTGCAAAGACTAATGCAAACACACCCTAGCAATATTGACAAGTTACCTCAGGTCCATGTGTAGCTGGAGCTTGGGCCGTTGCAGCTGCTGTTGTCTGTCCACATTGTTTATCTGCTGGAGAGGCTTCAGCAGGTCCCCTTGAAGGGGACTCGGAGCGGGCATAGGCCCCCCTTAAAGGTGGCTGTGCCTGCACTGTGGTAGGCACAGCTTCTGTCTTGAACCGTTGTTGCACACCAGGTTGTGGAGCAGAAAAGCAGGGGTGCTGCTGTCTGATATCAATGCCCTCGTGGATGACTGGAATGGGGATATAGCCAGCCCGGAGTTTTGGGTATCCCATGTTTCCTTCTCTTGCTTGCGGTTGCTTTGGACTATCACGAGATGGACCGTTTGCTGATGACTGGCCTTCCTACAAGTTAAAAACATGACACAGCATTTACTAGCAACTCGGCTCAAAGCACCTCGTAAGGAAAAGCAGCCCTAAAGGTCTGTCTTAAAAGCAGCATCAACGGTGTACTAGAACTCCAGACCCTCCCGGTTCTGAGCAGAGTATTTAGCTATGGTTGCAAACTATTCAGAACTGCAGGTAAGAGAAGAAAGGAAGCTAAACAATTTATTTTATTTTTATGTCTCTTCCCCCCCCCCCCCACCACTTCTCATAAATACCAACTCGGGCTTTGAAATATCTGCCTAATTACAACAGAGTTTCTCATTTAACATACATTACTTGCATATAGCCACCAGCCTACCCACTTCAGATGGAGATACTCCAATTTAAACAAGTGTCTGTGAGACCAGAGACATTTCCGTAGCACCTCTCAGAATACACCTGGTGCAATAATTAAGATTTGAAAACAAACTTCCAAGAAAGCCTAATCCTATCCAAAGTGCAATGTTTATCGGTCTTGTTCTTCCCACTGGCTATCTAAGAGTTACTGATGCTGGATGCCGAAGAACATATTCGCTTTCAGTTAAGAGAGGATTCGTTTCAGTAAATATTGAGAGAGGGGAAAGGGGAAGACAGAATCATGTAATAAAGAGGAAAATGCTGAAAAACAAAATAATTCCCTGTTGTCTGAGTATGCTTACTGGACAATGTCAAAGGTCTGGCAAGGGTGGAAGTGGTCTGTACTAAGATCCCTCCTAAGTCCTCTAATAAGTTCTTCCTGCAACAGTCATTCTATTTTGAGGCCCTGCTAGGGCCAAGTTCCAGATGTATCTCTAAGTCAGATCATATAACAAGCACCGCTGTCATTCAGAGGGTAATGTCATTATTCAGTAAGAGGAGAATTTAATAAGGGGGACATATGGTGCAAGTGCTAGAAACCCTATTTTTAAAGAGGTGTTTAAGCTGCAAAAATATTTAGTTTATGTAGCTTCTGTATGCAGGAATATACGCATTCACTACGGGAAGAATTAACTATTTCACCGACCAGATTTTGAGTGCTCCTCCTTTATGGCAGTATGACTTTAAAAAACAATTTCTGAGAAATCCTGTAAGCTATGAATCCTCAGAGAATAACTTCCATTATTTAGTAAGTTAATAAAATAAAGGTTAAAATACAGAAAGGAAGAAGTTTAAAGCCAGAGGCATTGATGTTGTACTTCCTTCTCTATGCCTTTTTCAGGATTTTTCCTTTGATTGTGGAGGGTTTTTTTGTCAGTAAAAGGATTAGGCCCAGAAAATTCTCAGAGGAAAGTAATTTGAAGTTGGCTTTTCCAGTTACAGAACAAGGATGATCTCATGCCAAGTTCTGCACTGGGATCCACCACCAACAGATGAGTCATTTTAAACTCACTCTACCAGGAAACTATATTCATCCGCTGCACATAGATGGTCTAAGGGCTTCAAGACCCTGAGGACCAACAACTGCATTATTTGTCAATTCACCTTCTGCTGGACCAATGACGTTTCCAGTATCACCAGAATCTGCACTGCTCCTGGCAGGTGTTTCTTCTAGGATCTGGGGGAGCATGCAGCTGTGCCAGCAAACTGAATTTGCCGGAAAAGAGATTTGAGTTGTGCTCAGCTAGCAACAATGTGAAGCCATGTGCAAAGCCAAATTTCTGCCAAGTGAGTGGAGCTGAGCAGGCTGCCTCCCAGCGAGGAAAACTGATGATTCGACACTCGGAAGAAACACCTTGCGGCTCAGTGCTGACTCAATACATTCATGCCTGGCTCGCACCAGCTGCTCTGCACGAGGAAAGCTCTCCTCTGACAGAGGGGGCAGGCAAGCGGTGGATGTCACCAGAGAAATCAGAGCGGGCCACCCCACCTAGATTCAGATCTCTCACTACTATAAAAAGGAGATTCACTCACTTCGAGCACTGCCAGGCTCCCTGTAGGAAGGGTCAAAGTTGGGAAAAGTTTAGGAGCTGAGTGGGCCAGGAATACCTACAGATCTCCTAGCAAGGGAAGTCTCTTGGCCATGGTTACTCCACTCATGCTCCACTCCATCGAGCAAGGTGCAAGTAGAACTATTCCACCGCAAGGGATTAGAGGCTAGCTCCTACCTTTCTTGAAATTTTAAGCGCTTGCAGTCTTTTGAACGGCTCTATTTTGGGATGAGCCCTTCAGTCTTCTGGAGTAATCCCTAAACAAGAAAATCCTTGCCAAGGCTTCAACATTCACAATGTCCCATTCCCCTCTACTGTCCATGAATACCTTCCTATGATTTGGACCACGGGTTTCCTCATCTGTATCCGTGTTTTCAGATCCTTTAGGCTGCCCTTGTTTTGAACCATTTAGCAATCTGACAGATCTGCCTCTGCAACTTAAGCCCTGGTGAGAACTACAAAACAAGCAGTACAAAGTCAAAGAAAAATCAGGTTGGACTGCTTTTTTAAACGACTCAGTTTATATCTGAAGTGCCTCCTCTTTAAGAGCAGCAGCATAAACTACACTCTTGTAATTTGTCATTTATTCTTACAGCTGCAAAACAACTCATCCTGCTCCTGTGGAAAGTTAGCATTTAGAGTTGGTCCTTCGTTCCAGGGTTCCCCCCCCCCCCCCGGTCAAGTCTGCTAACTAAGGGGCACTTTTTTTGGGTCTCCCAACAGTACTGTTATATTGAAGCTGTCCTCAGTAAAGGAACAAATGGCAGTTCCCTTTTTCTTCCACTATCAGTGACTGATGCAGACAGATCAGAGGTTTAGGAAAGGTGCTCTCATCACAACTGTTCTTGCTGATCCACATAGTTCTTCTCAATATTTAATTAATATTTAATTCCACAAACAGTTGCTTATGTTAGCCCGTTAGTATCACATTCTCAATGTTCCTTCTTCCTGCCTGTTCCCTCCTGTTCCCTCTCTTCCCACAGTTTCATACATCTGCGAAAATGCAGAATCTACCTTTTGAAACACCACGGGTTGAGGAGAGGTACTGGAACACACTGCCTTCGTTGAGTCAGACCGCTCCAAGTGTGCGGGTCTCCTTTTTAATGCAGGCCCAGCACAAGAGCAGGGCCATGTGGACCCCTTTCAGCGGGGGGAATCCTCTGCTGACTACGGGACAGCCTACACTGCCAACCTGGAGGAGCAGGTTTGGGCGACTCGTGACAGGAGACACTCACTGCTATGCAGGGATAGTGTGACAAGGGAGGAGGAGCGGCAGCCAGCTCTAGAAAATTCCTATTGCAATACTACGGGAAAGAGATTCTTGGATTCCCTCTCAACACTTTCATTCTCAGATTTCAGAGCACTGCCAGCCAGGAGACCAAACATTTCTTTTTCAGTTTTTATTTGCCCTATAATAAATGCATTTTTTGCTTGTTATATTAACAAGTCCTGAGTTCACATTTAGCACAAACCTGCATAAAAAGATATGAACAATAAACAAATAAAAGACTCAGTCCCTCCTCCTTCCCAGTTCAAATACGGAAAACAGGAACCACATTCCTATTACTGCTTAAGAAAACAAAGTAAACTTCTCCTCCTCTCACCCAGGGAATCAAGAATTATTTTGAGAATAAAATTGAAGAAAATTGCAAGAAACAATAGATCTGAAGTTCCTCGTAAGTACAACAACTGACAATGAACGTTATCGGAATCCAAGTTGTCATCAAATGCTCAGTTTAAATATAAGGGACAGAACCCCCAAAAGGAAGGGGCGCAAAAGCACAAACTCCCTCAAAAAAGTTCAGAAATGTTAAAAACCGTCCTAGCCTACATTTCAGATAGCTTTAAACAACACTAGAAACTCAGATCCAGTCCACCATTTCATCAACCACTACCGTAAGGAACAGGGAACAAGTGCTGGTCAAACTAGAAAGAAAAATGCATCGCTGTGTTTTGGACAAGCTGCAAGTGACACAGCCACACAGTGGTGGAAGATCAGCAAGGGAGGAATTGCAGCGATCCCATCTCTTGGGAAGAGGACATGCGTTTCTGTTGCGAGGTCATCACCACGATAAATAAAGGTGCAGCCAGCACAAGTTGTGCAACTGGAAAAAACACTTCATACCCCAACATCCTCCACTTGGCTTCCCATGGAAAGGGCATGGTCCAGAATGACGCTAAAATCCTTAAACCTAGTCACAGACTTTAAGTGAGTTCTGGCACTGTGCGCCAGTGAGAGAGAAAAGCGAAATGTAACAAAATTCCCTCTACAGCAGTCCTATCTGCAGTGGATAATGCCATAACTCCTACTGTGCCCCAATGACTGCTCAAGTATTATTCCAGGTTGAAAGACAAAAACCCGCAAATTCAGACACTACTTATGCAAGCAAATTCCCATTTAAGTCACTAAGATGGCTGTACTGATATACAGAAATCAGTCAAAATATTCTGCAGGCAAACTAGGTTACGTGAATAGTTGCATCAAACTTGCAATCTTCCTTTTAAAGTTACTTGCATATTATACTTTTCATTCCTCTTATACTAAAATTATCCAAAGGAAAAGAAGTTAACAAGTTTTGCTACAATCACACTCTAACACTTTTCCTAAACTATGTTGATATAGTCACAGAAACTACATCGGTTCAGTTCTCTAAAACATATATATAACATATACACCTCGCACTTCTTTAACTCTTGTGGAGCAAAAACAGTACAAAGATGTAAATATACACTTGTGTTTTGTAAATATTATCTAGCAAAAGAACACAAATTTTACATTTAACATTACCAATTGAGAAAATATGTATTTCTATACGCAAATAAAAGGTCTATTGACTTCAGTATGGTTATGAACTTCTAAGTTGCTGTGGTAAAGAATGTCACGCAAATAAAAGCATCCAGGTTGTTCACAAGACTCAGAAAATGCCAGTAAAAGCTATGACTTAAGTTGAAAGCACACTTCCCATCACTGTAAGCCCTGATCCTGTATTTTTAAAAAGCAGGGAGCAGTATAATTCCATCATCCTCTTTTCTTGTAAAGGAATGGAACTGGAATGAGTGACTGAAATAGGACAATTAAATAGTCCTTGTACATACACTAAATCTATATTTTTAATCAGAACTTGCTATTAATTGCCCAAAAAGCCAGTATTATCTCATATTCAAATCTAAGTATGGTATATCAGTTCTGTTTATGAAAAAAATATGTTATGGACAGGCAAAATAGTCCATATCAGAATTGGATTCCATAGCCTCCTGTATTTCCCTCTTAGAAAATCAGTATTTTCTTTTCTGTTGCTCTAAGTAGGTAAGTCAAAAGTATTACAATGCCTTTGCTACTGACAGAAATCAGCACATCCAAGTATTTCCTGTAACTTGATTAAAATACTAAAAAGTTTCTCAACAGTGCTATATGTTTATCTATATTAATAGTACAACACAGTCATAAATTAAGTTCCATTAATACTTCTCAGAGAATTAATTCAAGTGGACAAGGCAGAAACTGATTTGCCCTAAGCACTCACCCGTAACTTCCTATTGCTTATTTCAGCCACTGAGGATTTTCACATGCTCTTTCTTTTACTCACTATTTGCGCTCCACTCTACGGACTGAGCACATAGGTATTTGAGCAAGATATCATTAGCTAATGACTGAAGGAAGCCATGAATAAGTTTAGTCTCATGAGCTGTCTTCATAGTCAGAAGTCATAGCTGTCTTCATGTCAAGTCACATCACGTAACCTATTTATACACCAAGCTGCTTCTGATGTTTTATTTATTGAATGCTGAGTTTTACTTCATAACTTACACATGTGTGGTGAGCAGGGCTTTTGTTCTCTCTTGTAATTATAATGTTGTATTATACAAGTATTTCATCAGTGTGTGCTCTCAGTGGCAGAGGGCAATGATGTCACTAGAAATAAACAAATACTATTAACGATTGAGGGAGAAATTTAATCACAGGTCCTAGACTGTTCCAAACTTAAGAGCCTTACCAGAGCCAACACGTTGGCTGTCTTGTGGACTAATCTTGTTTCAGGAACTAAGACGGTACTTTTTTGACCATTAAGTTCATTCTTCTAAGGCTAAAATGTCTTGGCCCAGGCAGGAAGACACATGCTCTTTACGCCTGTGAGTCGAAGCTGGCCACGCGCAACGCCTCAGATGGGCTAAACTGAGCATGTTCTGAGAAAGCAGTGACTTCTACAAAGAGCGGAGAGATCTCAGAAAGAGAGTTGGTGTCATCACCCACCCTTGTTAGGTTTAATGCGCTGGTTTGAAGAAAAGCCCTTTAGAGCACTAACAGAAATTTCCTTGTCAAGGATCATAAGAATGACATAGTTTAAGGTATTTCTGTTTACTGCCTGCTTGCCTAAGAAGTAGGTGGCCAACCTATTGCTTTCTTTCTATTAGCTGTGAGCCAGGAACATGGAACACAGAAGAGTACAAGCCTCAAGAAGCAGCAAAGCACTGCCCCATAAAAAGGGGAATAAAGAGCTAACACATTGAAGAGTCAGCTGTGAATTTCAAAGGCTATGGCTAAAGTCTACATCTTAAGCTAAATTTCGTTTTGCACATAGCCGTTTTCCGATTTCACTTTCTTAAATAGCAATCTTCCAACACTGTAAAAACACTTGCTACCCTGAATCCTATTTATCAATTATAAGACTTCATCATCAGCCATAAAAACATACTTTTGTGCTAGCCACTCTACTAAGTGGTGTTAGACAACTCGCTTCACCACCCCGTCTCATTTTCTTCCTATCTATAAAACCAAGGAGGGGAAAAAAAAAAAAAAGAGTCAGAACAACAGCTTCTGTGAAGTATTTGAACATATAGCACTTTTCATCTGTGAAGAAGTAAGGTTAAGAAACTTTGTATTCACAAGCCCTTTCCTCTTTTTCACATTTATATGTAACTTGGCATGAAGAGAGAGCATAGCTGCCACAGAAAAAGGTGGAGACAGAACTTGCCCGTGAATGATATTGTCTCTCTATCTCAAAGCATACTGGATTGTTATCTGCCTTATCACGGTTCAAGGGGGAACAATTCTGTTTTCACCATGTGGTTACAGAAAGATTATGCCCGTGTACAAGTTATAGGTGTTAAAAACATGATTCCTGGCTAAGAATCTTGGCACAGCATTCTTTCCTTCTCATTTAGAGAACAGGTACGCTGTCCTGGCAGTTGTAAGGAACTAGGCACACAAAACCTGTCTCATCTTTCTTTTTCCATGATTGCCCAGACACTGCTGCATTATTTCTAAAGTAATTTCTTGATGTTCTCTTTTCTCATTTCTAGTTTTTCCACCTTGCTTTCAGATTGACTGGTACCTCCATAAATTAACTCCCCGTTTATCATGTTCTAATCAAGTGCGGCTTTAAATAACTACACAAAGTGGTTTGGACTTTTCAGTGTAATTTCCAATTTGGCCTACTAGGAATTTTTCAGTCAACTTGAACATGCGAAGCCAGTGCTCAAAAATAAGGTCAGGGCTAAAGAGATGGGAATCTAGTGACTTAAGACTTATTTGGGGAAGCAGAGAGAAAAGAGGGCTAAGTCATGAAGTAAAAGAAGGGGTGAGGATGGAAACTTAGGTGTAGTTAGTTGTTCCCGAAATACTAAGGACGCCATCAGTAATAGGATAATATAGCTTTTTTCCTTTATTTAGGCCTGTGCAATTATTGTTGGAGCCAATAAATCTATCGCTTTTATGATTGTTCCAGGACTCAAAGCTGTACCAGCTAGCTACAATCCCAAATATAAGGCACTTGTGAGCTATTGATGATCACAATATTTGTTCAGTGAATCTCAGCACAGTCAGTTTCTTTGGCCTATTTTTAGTCGCAGTATTTCCCACTGGTTTACTGCATGTAGAACCACACATCCAAGGGGCATCAATGAATATTTATACAAGCCTTGTTTCCGTTATCTTCTTTAAATATACTTTTTTTTAAAATCAACCTTTTGGGGAATACCCACTAAATGGTTTAACATTTAAGACAACCTTGCAGAAAGTAAGCTGAGCTACGATGACATAAGCTAAGACAGAAAACAGCAAATAAGCATGCAAAAATCAATAATCCTAAAGAAGAAATTATAGGAAGAACACTTTTCTAGTAAAAGCATGCATATACATGCTCATGAGTGAGCCCCCCCCCCCTTTTCAAATGACTTACTATTAACTAATGATTAACAAAAACATCTCAGTAGACTAATGATCTTCGTTCAAGTGCTTAATTGCTTTTCAGTCATCTGCAAAGTCATGGCTTTTTTCTCACTGGAGACTGGTAAGAGATTTTCTCTGTTCTTTCTTGATCAGCTCTCCCTAATCCAGTTTGATATTGCAATGATTTCATACAAGCATACCAAGTTTGAGAGCTCCTGCTCCTTTAATCTGACTATAAATCTGGTATAGTTTACTGCAGCTAACACACTTAACTCCAGGTTTGGCACCAATGTAAGTGAGAAGACCAAGAGCAACAACTTAGACAGAACGGGACTTCATTACTACTACTGTCTCAACTACGTTACTCATTCAGCTAAAAAAGCTCAGTTAGCTTTTTATCTGTGCTTCATTCACTGCCCACTTAAAGTGGGATAGCTCATTTGCTCACCTAAGTCTCTTGAAAAAGTGGAATGAATATTCAGGACAGCATATGGATAGATATACTGTAATGGTTAAAGAACATCATAAAGGTGATCAATAAAATTACTAGTTCACTGGCTGATTTCAGTTGATCAAGAGAACAATGCATTAAAGAAGTCAATGCAAATTTTGTCTCTGCATAATCATCCTAGCAAAAGACGCATGAGGTCTGACACATTCGGTCAGCTTTTGTAATTCTCAGCTCACTCCCACAAGCTAAGTTTTCTGTTCTGAGTTAGCCTAAGAACGACAGGAATTGAGAACAGTGTTAGTACCTCACCTCTGTCTGCCTGTATTTGCAATTCAGTCCTTCTCAACTAGTTTAAGTAAAAGTAGTATCTAATGCCTTTAAAAAAAAAAAAAAAAAACATTGTTGGATTTGAAATTCAATGTCAGTGATCAATCTCTATCTTCTCTGGCGTAGCTTAGCTACAAAAATATTATTTAGGAACAGAAACACTTTCCTCGAGTCACATTCTGAGTTTTTGCTCAATAGTACTCGTAAATAAAATGGTACTTAACAAATGAATGTTTCAGAAGCTGTCCATTAATTTGAACAGACTCTCTAGGCTCTGGCAAGTGGCCCTATCAGATCAGTCACACACAATTTCTATCACCATAAGAGATGGTGATATGGAGATTTTTCTGTGAGCAAGATCACACTGCAGCTCTCCAAAATCAACACTATATTCCACCAAAGCCCTTCAAAAGCAGGTGCAACTTTTTCTATTTGTAATAACCCTTGCAACTTGGCAGGAGAAGAAGTACTTCTCATTACCACAGATTTCATATCAGATAGGGCTGAAAATTTGTCTTGTATCAGGCACCTACTCAAAAGAAGACTGATCCATTAGAGCACTTCAAATTCCTGTGTTCATGCAATTACCAAAAGCAGCTTAAGTGTTATTTTTCTCTTAAATGGGTTAGCATCAAGCAGTATTTCCATAACAGAAGCCTTTGAGTAAAATAGCACTAGTTTCTCCTCATCTATGTTTTATGGTTGTAAGAAACATACTTAACTATTTTGTTCTTTTTATTGCCATAGCAGCCAGTGTAACAGGTGCCTCATTATACTAGGAGAACAGTGTCTCCAAAAAGGAGTTAAAGCACTTTTCCTATGCTATTCTTTATATTCCCATTATTGAATTACATTTTTTAAGGCCTCTTTACATTACGACCAGAACAATACACTTGCATATTAAATTAACTAGCACTTAAAAAGCCACAAATGGGACAGAAGGATATGTTTTGTCCATTTGGATTCATTTCCACACTCTCAAAACAATAGCTTGTATCTGTGAACGCAACTGCACTAAGCTACCCTGATGGAGCAGCTCTATGCCAGAAGAGTATACCCTGGTCATTTGTTTTAAATACCACGCTGCTCTCACACTGAGATTTCAGTTACGGTCTGCACTCTCAAAATAGGCCGTTATCATTCAATTAGTAATTAGAAAAACTTCCATTCTTGAAATAACAATCTGTATCTAGTGCTTTGACCCTTGTAATTTATATAAGGCTACCAAGAAAAAAAAAGTCTGTGATGTATATTGAAGACACATTTTGAAGATACCAGGTATCTTCAAAACGGTGCATCGCAGATATGTTTCATGCAATTAATTTTTATATATATATATATATTTCTTAAATAGGGGGCTACTGCTTAAAACAGCAACCCAAGCAGAACTCCTTCCCAGCAAGCAGGCGCGAGGCTCTTCCCAAGAGGCCAAAACAGCAAGGCGGCCGTGACCCTCGAGGGCTGACACGAGCACGGTCACGCTCATCACACAGCCTCCTGCCAACCCGGCGGCCTTCACGCCGGGCGCGCGGCCGGGCAGCGCCCCAGCCACGGCCCAAGCCGCAGGAGCCCTTCCCCGGCGCAGCCGCGCCAACCGGCCGACGGCCAGGCGCGTGGCTCCGCCGCACAGGCCCAGGCTGCGGCCTCCCTCCGCCTTTCACCGGGCGGTTGTCCTCCGCTGGTACGTGGCGGGGGCCCTTTTCTAGGCCCTAACTCTGGGTGACGTTTTAGGTAGCGAGGATGGCCAAATCAAAAAAAAAAAAAACAGTCAGCGCTTTTTGATAGGAACGCTCCCTCGCCACCCGTTTCATTCAGTCGCAAAAAATCGAAGGCGACAGCTGTAAAGTGTGGCCAAGTGGGGATGAAAACGCAAAAAAATCCCACAGGAATTGTTTTTCCACTGGACTCGGAACTTCTGGTGCCGCTCAAAGTTTCCAGCACTTTCTGGCTAGTCACTGCATTCTTTACAGAAACGCTAATACTGGTCAAATCGCTGTATTCCCGGGAACCAAGAGAGTTTGACTTGAAAGAGCCACTGAGGAGGGCCCTTACCCCCTCACACCCGCTCTCCCCTCAGCTGCCTCTCTTCCCATGGACATATTTGGACTAAGATACAGCTTTTCCCTGAGCATGCTTAAAAACAAAACAAAACCAGACAGCAAAATTACTGAGATACTTTGTGACCAGAAAAGAAACCTTGACAAGTTATAAACTCTGGATTGGGTTTCTAGGTTTTTTTTTTTTTTTTTTTAAACGCATTCACTGTTTGGACTACCCGGAGCAGGGGGAAAAAAAAAAAAAAAAAAAGGCATCAAAGTTTTGCGTCTTCCCAGGCAGGCTGGGTGGACTTAACCAACTTTAAATAAACATTACAGGGGCCGAGGTATCAAATGATTTAATGCACAAAAAAGGGACTGCAGTGCGTCAGAGACAAAAGGCAGCTCCTGGCCTCACTGCATTGCCATGCACTGAGGAGAGCGCCGGCCGCCCTGCCCCCCCCCCGGGCGGGGGCCGCCGGCCGCGCCCTGCCCCCCGCCCCGGCGCCAACGGCCGCGCGGCGCCAACGGCCGCGGCCCCTCCCCGCCCGCTCTGTCACGGCTTTGCCCTTCGCGGCCGCGCCGCCCCGCCGGCTCTCCCCCCTCTTCCCCCCCCCCCCCCCCGCCCGCTCCGAGCTGCTCCGCCGAAGTTGCGGCGGGGCGCGGAAGGGAGCGGAGCAGCGCGGCGCGGAGCGGGGCACCCACCTCCCCACCCGCCGTACCTCGGCCCGCAGGCGCGGGTCGCTCCAGGTGGTGGTGCGGCTGTTGTGATCCACGAAGAAGGGCCAGCCGGTCTGCGGGTCGATCTTGATCTCCCAGCCGGGGGGCAGCGGCTCGGCGCTGCCGCCCTCCATCTGCACCAGCGGGGAGTGAGTGGCGGCACTCATGCCGGGCCAGACAGGAGCTGCAGTGTCAGGCGGGGAAACCGGCCAGGCGCCTTTATCAAGCGGGGCGGGAGGGAGGGAGGAGACAAGGGGCTGGAAGTGTCTGGAAATAGCCGCTCTGTGCAAAGGGGGAAGGCGGAGGAGGGGAGGGGAAGGAGGAGGGGCGGAGGAGGAGGAGGGGCGGAGGAGGAAGAGCGAGAGGCGCGGGGTAAGCTGGCCGGCTGGAAACTTCTGGTTGCGTCTAGCACAGCTTGGCCGCCTCCGGGCCGCCGGGCAGGGGCTGCCCCTTGAGTCACCCCGCCCGGCCCCGGGGCAGCGGCTGCAAGTTTCCTTCACCCCCTGCGCTGCGAGCGCCCGGCCCGGCGGGAGGGCCCCGCACCCCCGGCAGAGCCGGCGGCGTGGCGCGGGTGACTGGCGATTTCTGAGCAGGGCTGCTTTGCTTGCTGTCGCACTGGAGCGAGTCTTGTCTTAACAGACCGGGGGGGGGGGGCGGCTGCTGCCCCCAGAGATCTGCAGTCTGGACCCACCCCCGGGGGCTTCCTCAGGAAGAGGCAGGGCGGATAAGTGCGTGGAGCGAGTCCTCTCTTTTACCTTTCTGCAGGAGTGCACATGTATTTTACAGGCCCACTTAACAGGAGCAATGCTTGAGGCAGACTCTGGAAAAGTAAACCTAAAAGATACGCATGCTGCTTTACTGCTCTGTCCAGTTCCTGCTACGAGAGTGTAAGTCTGATACAGGAGAAGGGGATTTTTAGGCCAGCAGTGTCCCCAGAGAACACACAGCCCTGCAGCGTACTCTGAACTTCCTATGGTTGGGACGTAACAGCCCATTAATTCCTACCTCCTGGTATAGTGACCAAAGCCCAGAGAGCATCTTGCTTGCCCTGTGACTGATAACTTAAGGTTGTAATTGACTAAACCCGACAAATAGCAAATAAAAATAATCTTTATTTCCAAGTATGAGGATGGACAGACATGCTCTTCAGATTCAGCTGTTTTGATCTTCTTTAGCTTTTTGTAATTTAATGTGTCTCAGCCCTCAGTTTCACTAATACCAAGGAATATGTCAAAGCGCAAAACTTGAAAATCATGCCTTCCTCTATGGCTGCTGTATCAGTTTTTCATGCACTCCCCCTAAGTGTTCAGTTTGAGTTAACTGTACTTCATAGTTGTTCCACTTGTAGTCATCCGGCAGTCATGCCACAGATGCCTGTTGATAGTTACTTTAAGTAGAACAGTGAATGCAGAGTGTCCCTTAAGTGCAGACATTACCTGCTGCAAAGTTACTTGCTTCAAGGAATTCAAGGCATGCATTCCTTGGAGATAGTCATTACTGAAGTACTTAAGAAAAGCCTGTGTGTTCCCGCTCCTGGGGACAGTCAGGATCTCCTCTTGCTTGAGGAAGTAAAGCCCAAAGATCTCTTGATACTGCTTGACGGTGATACTCCTTTAACCATTGGCAGAATGAGTTTACTTCATTATGCTGGTATACCTAATAACCCCTCAAACTTGCTTCTTCCTTCCTGTAACACTTCCATTCTGTACATTGCTTGCCTTCAGAACTACACAGTAGTCCATCAAAGACTGCTCTTTCTATCCTCATTGTTATTGTGCACCTTTGACTTGCAGGTATTGTAAACTGACCTTTTTTTTTTCAGTCTGTACCTTGAAATGCTCGTATTATCAGCATCATCGCTTCTGACTTACCCATTTGTTAGAGCAACAGTCACATATCTCGCATATCTTAAAATCAGTCCTGGACTGTGATACACATCCCTGGACATATCTCCTAACCCTGCTACCTCTCATGCTCTTATCAAAGCCATCTCTGTCCAGCTTCATTAATATCAGCAGTTGCCTCAAAAGACTTGATATCTGAGATTTGTTCTACTTCCAATCTGTAAAAATCTGTAGAGAAATTTCACTCTTTGGTCTCATCTTCAGAACAGTAAGAAGCATGCTTAAACCATAAGTTCTCTGTGGCATATACCACAGTCCTTGCCAAGTCAACGAAAGCCACTGACTTAGGGGAACAGCATACAGAAATGTTAAAAGGTCTTGCCGGGGAAACTACTTAGGTAAATTGAGGTAATACACATAGTTTTTGTGCCTGATGGAGTGTAAATAGAGAAATGAAGAATGGGGTTTCTTTGTTTTGCTGCAGCTGATAGCTAGTTGTATGCTTAGCAGAGTTAATGAATGAGGTCAGCAAGTACGTGAAGAATGAATAAAAGGAAAGTTCAAAGGGCTAGCTAACAATTGTAAGTTAGACGTGTTTGTGCATTTGTGCCATGCTAAGGAATGGAGGAGAGTACGTTTCACAGAAATTAGCAGGAGCTAATAGGTCGGGGTGCTTTTGATTGTCTACAGGAGAGAGACTCGCGGAGACAAGGCTCCAGCTGCAGAGAAGGGAGTGTGGACTAAGAAGTAAAATCATTTTTGTGACTGATTTTAGTTGGCTAGATCTCATGGTTTTTCTGTCAATTAAAATCTCTTCCTGAGAGAGAGATTTCAGCCTGGTACCTCTTACAGCTGAAAGAATTCCCAGCTAGGTAGGTTATAGGGGATAGCAACTCAGTGATTCACTTTTTTATTCTCTAATACAATGTTGTGCTGGGCCATAACTGCAACTCCGAGGCAACATGGCTTCTAGTTTGTATTACTGTTAGTCTTATTCATGACCAGACTGATTTAGGGAAATGTTCATGTAAGGAATACTGCTCAGCAAAAATTTCAGGTCCACGAAAATTTGTTAAAAGATGAAGAAGTTTCTGTACTCTCCACGTATTTTAAGATGAGACTCCAGGTTCGAGATCTATATATTCCATTTCAGAAGGGAAAATAATGAAGAAGCTTTTGTTATTTTTTGGAGAGACTTCTGTCTTCTTCATATTGGTGCAAACATAGTGCTCCTGACTTCTTTAGGTTGATATCTGCATAGGGTTTTGCAGACCCAGAAGAGCATTTGTTCCAGGGTGTTCCAAAACAACCAGAAACCATGTAATCACAGTTAACCAAAGATAATAAGCTGTACAGGGTCTTCATGTGTTTCTTTGTCTTGAAAATGGACAGATTCTTCACCAGTCAATTAGAAAATCATTAGGCTCATATGAGCACTTGGATTTCCAAGGAATAATCCAGGACCCTAACTCAAGAAAGCCATTTCTTCCTCAAGCCAGCAACTACATCATCTCTCCGTTTTGATCTTCAAGACTGTGGAGAGAATTTGCCTCAGCTTCCACATTATACCATGGCCTGTGGTAAATTCATTTTATATGCACAACTACGTTCCAGAAACCTCAGGACAGCATAGATAGGCCACCTGGGGAAGTTCTTCACTGCGTGCTGTCATACCTTCTGTCACGGATGGATCATGAATTGTCTGCCAAGGTGCTCTGTTTCATCTACTGTTCACACAAGGACTTGGGTGACAGTTCTGTCCAAGATGGCCTGGCATGTTTGTGCAGGCTATCCATGGTGCTGCTGCTTCTCTCCTAAATGGGCTTGAATAATTCAGGTTGTTCAAAGCAGCACCATTATAAGCAAGTAAATC
Organism: Struthio camelus; assembly: GCF_040807025.1. Taxonomy (NCBI): domain Eukaryota; kingdom Metazoa; phylum Chordata; class Aves; order Struthioniformes; family Struthionidae; genus Struthio; species Struthio camelus. The sequence continues at coordinate 7,084,956 of NC_090948.1, forward strand.
TCTGTGGTATGTCAGGAAGCAATGTGTCTTGGGATAAGCTCTAAATTGGCTGGTCAACCTTCTGAGTACCCATGATAATTTAGCAGATTACCTGAACAGAAAAAGTTGGATTAATCAGGACTATGAGTCGAAAATGTTTGTTCTGGATCAGGTATTCTAGAAAGCTTTTACTGATGGATCTGTGGGTAAGTAATGTGTATGACAAGTGTCTAGAGCTGTATTCCTAAGTGGGAATACAAGTTCTTTGCTGGATGCATTTAAGATTGAGTTCATAAAAAGGCTCTGTTAATAAGTGCAGCGGGCACGTGGAGTCTCTTAATGTTCAGGTTAGATAAACATGGCAAATCCACTACCATGACTTCCACAGCCTGATGCTTCATCCACATCCAGAGTATCAATACTGAATAGCACAGAACTCCACTGATTGCATTTTGAAGAAATACCCTGCTCCAGCTGTACAAACCATTTCAATTAAAAGCAAAAAGGTCTTAACTAAAAATTCTCTGCTAACTACAACCGGAGCAGAGGAGATTTTGACTTCTTGATTTGTTCAGAATTGTGGACTTCTTGGCATCAACAAAACAAAAAAAATCACTGAAATGATTTGGCCCCCTATTTCAGAAAATTAAAGATGCCGCGATTTGCAATCTTCTACTACTCTACCTCTTATACTACAGATAACTTTACTGACCTTTTTGTCCTTGTTTTTGTAGCTCATAATTTAGTCTAACAGCTGATGAAATAGATCACTATCCACAGAGGGTCTGATCTCACACTGACTGCTGTATTACTGCAGCCATTGTACGGCCCGTACAGTTTGATCGTGTCATCTGCTCATTGGAGTTACAGTAATCAAATGCAAATAATTAGGTATATAAATATAGCTCCTATTAACTTCAATAGAAAATGCAAAACATTAGTAAGAACATAGAGGGGTAAATGTACTTGCTAAATGGAGAAAAGCTTTTTAAACTTACGTGTTTCAATCACAGGTCATTTGCACCAAGTCTTGGCATCCGCAAAGCATATACTCAGATTTCCAAATTTCAGATTTTTGAACCTGAATAAGACTCCAGAAGCTAATTCCATTTAAAAAGTATTCTTTATTCTTTTCATTTTTTATTTTCTACAAGGGATGTAACCCTGCCTTAAAACGAGAAAGCAAATCTGACTGTGAACAAAGTGAAACCCACTTCAATTTCTGTGATCTGTATGCACGGAAGAGCAAAGTTAAACACAGAACATAAGCAGCAGAAGGCATCTTGGATTTTTAGAGCTCAGTTTTTTAGTACGATATAAATGGCCTATGGAAGCTAAAGTAATATTTACAAAATATACATGTTTGGTTAACCATTCCCTGTGCATCCTTAGTCATTTAGACAGAACTCTCAAGTAGACAGCTCCAGCTCTGGTTTAAGAGGTATCTGGGTCTACGCAGCGATCAGGATAACTCTGCCTTCATTAAAAATCAGGAGAAGATTTAGAGTCTATCACCGTCTCTTTTACTGCCACAATGGTAATTATCCATTAGTATTTACAGGCCTCCCCCTAGCGGATAAATTGCCATTCTGTACTCAAGGTTATAATGACCCAAATGGCTAGAAACCTGTTTTAGTTTTTCAAGGTTTACTAGCATGTATCAGTCAAAAAAAAGAAAGAAAGAAAAGAACCATTGCCAGAACTGAGTATGACCAATAGCAGGCACAACTGAGAAGGCAACTTGAAAACCATCTTTCATGAGTAAAACTGTCTTTTAGTGAGCGCTAGCAGAACATGCCACACGTAGAGACAGAAGTTTTTATCTGTTTTCCGTGTATACTGCAACTGATTTAACAATATCAGTGCTGTATCCCTAATCGTCTCTCCAAAGTATTTTTATTCCCTTGAATTGAAGAAGCAGGTGCGTAGCTGACAGCATCTCTATTTCTTTCCTTGTCACACTGGAATCTCAAAGAAGGCAGCAGACTAGGAGGGAAAGAGAAACAAATGTCCAGTAGTGTCTGCTCCTTCTGGCTTTCCGTCCCGGAGCAGCATCTGCCTGAGAAATATCAGCTAGCTCCCAATAGGGAGAGTAAAAGCAACTTTAGAAGTGCATTTTTAGCCATACAAAAAGCTCTTTGGATCAGGGCTAGGAGTGCACTCCCCTCATGTCTAGAAGTGGAGGCTAGCTTGCTGATAAGTAAAGCTGTGAAGAAAGAGCAGGAAAAAACTTCAGTGAGGACTCCCCCTCTCCTTCTCTTGGGAGCTGCTTTCAAGCTGAGGATCTCACTCTAGGCTCCCACCTGAGCTACGCTGTAGCTTCACTGAACCTATGGCTGCTCCCAGTCTTGTATCTCCTGACTGATCCTGACCTGCTGACTTGACTTCCTTGCTTGGCCTTGGACCTGCCTCATCACTGTGGACACGCTCAATGGACCCTTGGCTGACCCTGGAGATTACTGCCTCTAGACATGATCCTAACCCTGACTTCCTGACTTGACCTGCTGGCTCCTTGTCAGTAGGGTCACTGCGCCTGCCCACCTTGCTGTGACTCTGGGCTCCCTTTATGGTGCAGCCTGCTGTTGCTGTTCCCTGACACTTTGACAGTCCTGTTTTCCTCACATGTCATGTATTCCTCATGACCTGATTCAGTGCTTGCACTAACATTATTTTTCTGTGTAGGAAATCCGGTCAGTTGTGTCAGCAGGACTGCCAGATGTGAGACAGAGAGTTCCTGAACCATGTAATAGTTGTATTAGCTATTTCTTTGATCAGTGTACATTTACACATTTACTTAATGCTGCAAACAAGTGAGCAGGCAAAACTAAGACTCCTAGATGGCACAGAATGTCCGTGTTATTTTACTGGAGAACATTACCTTTTCTGTGCCGAGCTTTGAACTAGCCAAGAAGTCAGGACAAATCTTCACCTGCACAATAACCTTCGGAAAAAATTATATACAAAGCCACACTTGTAGGTATACTCATGAATAAACAACTATTTTCAAGGCCAATTTTTAATACAGAGTCTTTAGCAGTAAGGAAATCAAAGCAGAAAGTAATAGTCTACATAATCCTGAAAAACCAAAACAAGATTCAAAGGAGGCATTTACAATAAACCTCCTGACCAGGAGGAGTGAATCCTACTCATAATCATTTGCCTTTAATTTCCTTGCTGATGGAATATATGATGATACAGTATGATGGGTAATCATCCCATCTCGCAGTGATTTTGACTCATGTTCACATGTGAATTTGGATAGGATGGTTGAAGTGGTTACTGCTTATACATACCAAATGTGTTGTCTTCTGCAGTATCCTAACCCTACAGCAGGGCCACAGAATGAAACATCTCCACAACCTGCAGATTAATATAGAGTGTCATTAATTTCCTTTTACATTAGAATACCAGACTGTAATCTGTAGTTTATCATCAGATACAAATTTCTTCAGCCTTCCCTTCTGTAGGGTCAGTAATAGAAGTAGACAATGTGGGATTCTACTTCACTTCTGCTCCAACTGACTCTAAGTCAGGACTGCATCTCCAGTGTTTCTGAAGAAGACTAAGACCTGGATAATACCCAAAACCTGTTGTTCACTGCAGCACTAGGGGAATAATTCTTCCCAAACTTAATCAATTTACTGAAACATGAGATTGGATTATGCTTATCTTAGTGTGCAGAACTGCTATTACTGTAAATGGTGATAACACGTTAATCAGTTTTTTTCTAAATTCCAGACTGCTGTATCTAGAAAGATTGTTTCCAATCTTTAACTGTTTTTTTTTAACCCCAGCAAGACTGTTTTACTTCTTATACATATACTTCTAAAGAGTTATACTTCTAAATAGTCCAGGGCACTGGAGAACAATATTTTTTGTTTCCAAGTGCATATTACAAATTTTCTCATATCTCTCTAGCTTCTCCTTTTTTTTTTTTTTTTTTTTGGCTGAACATCATCTATTCCATATGCTTTAGTGGTATAAATATCATGTCTATTTAAACAATTACAGACTCTGCAAAGCACAAAGCCAGCAGATCTGATTTCCAGAGGGTTATCCTGGCACGGAAAGATCCTTGCTAAGCTTTAGGACAGCACAGCCCTCCTTCTGTTCCTCAGTGCGAGGAATGTGGCCTGGCAAATGAGCGAGAATAGATCAGTTCCATTCTTCAGCAAACCCCGAGTTACTGAAATAGTTGTCCTGGCAAGGTGAGTGTGCCAGAGACAAGTCAGCTGCTCTGGCCTCTCCTTCCATCCCACAAAAGCTTTTGAGATTTCTTAATCTTTGGTGATCTTCACTGAGAAGGAAACAAGATCTTTTTATCTGTGCCTGGAAGAATTAGAATATCATCCTGTAATAACTCTATTTATGGCAATCACTGGGATTGTGGTTGAAATCTCTCCCCTCTCTTACCTCAGTCAAAGACTTTAACCTTTATGTCTTACAGCCCAGTTGAACTCTATACTACCAGATCATTGCAGGTGCATTTTCTGCCTTTTGCCTGAAAACTTCCCTATCAAAGCTAGTAATCCTACAAAAAGTTTAGTTTCAATAAATCGGCAAGTTCTGATGAGAAAACATGTTTTTGAAAATTCCTTGGAGTCTTTTTGAATAGCTTTTTTATTTCTAGCTTGATCCCAAAGGAGAAGTGCAGTCCTACCTGCCTGCCAAGCAGCTTTCCCGAGAAGCTTTGACTCCATGGCCACTTTCACATAAATTTGAGCAAGAAGAAGCATTTCAAAAGCAATTGCACTCCTCTGCATTCCACGAAAATCAACAGCTGGGCAGAGGAGGGAGACCCATGGGAGCATCTCCATGAAGAAAAGATGAGTAAAACCCAGCTTTTACACATTCCGTCCCAGTCGTTCACTAATCAGCATGGGCATGGCCCTACCATGCAGTACGTTATTTTTGCTTAGTGCCGATGTTAACAGGAGCTTGAGAGAGGAAGAGAGGCTAGAAAAGACAAAAGAGTCCATCTCATGATAAGGTCAGCCATGGCCATATTTTCAATATTCATGACGTTTGTAAAGGTTGTTTACCGTAAAAAGGTGAATGTGCTCCGTGTGTGTGTGTATTTGATGAGTTCATTTTCAAGATACTAAAATGTTGATACATGCAGGAGGCCAGCTCCGTATCTGTGTTTGCTGAAGTGCATGCTGAATTAGGTACAATTTTAGCTGCTGAAAATTATATATGTTAAGGCCTTCACCCTCCACTGTTTTAATCAGTGCGAACAGAACCAAGTTCTGAGACTGAAGTCCTACAAATTGTACCACGTGTTTTTAGCTCTAGGTCTTCACAGGCGGTAGAGCCAACTCTAAACATCTAGGAACAACTTGCAGGAGAGGCAACTGAGTACACAAAGTTTTCAGTTATACCAAGCAGGCAGTAAGACTTGATAGTGCAAGGTGATAAGCATTTTAAGTCCCAGCAAAGTAAGGAAGAGTTTAAAAGGGAGAGTCTTGCATGACTGAGCCCGCTAGGATGCTTGGCTCTTGTAGAGACCAAGTTCCCCTATACTGAATATACACTTACTGTGGGATGTTGTAATCTAGTCTAGTCAAGTATGTATGTTATGTAATTTTCTTCCTTCTTTAACATGAAAGTAGCTCAAAGACTTTCCAAAAGAAACCACATTAGGAGAATTTCAGGTTGCAGGATTATGCACTCACTTGCAAAAGAATATCAAGGTGAAGTTTGCTATGCATGCTATTACTAAAATAATTCAGTATGGTACTGAAGAATACTTACTACAGTCCAGTTAAGTGCCTGCCCCTCTGAAGGAGTTAAGAAGGTGACTATAGGAGTCTGTTGTAAAAGCAGACGTTCAATCCTTATTTACAGTAAACCCACTAGATACCACTCCAGTGAGATGGCAGGACTTCAGTAAGCCTAAATGCAGAGTAATATGAACAACTGCACATGGACAGTGTCGGTTCAATCTTTCTTTGAATTCTGCCTCTTAGCTGTGAAAGGGCTAATATGTCTGCTTTTAAAGTATCCCAAAAAATGCCAGCAACTCAACTGGGTCCTTTTGTGCTATTCCACCTTTGCACAGGAGCATATCTTCTCTTTCGGCCTGTCAGCATGGAAGTCTTAGAAAAAATGTCTTTGCAAGAGTTTTTGTTGCATGATTGATGAGATAAGACTATAACTCCTAGTGGTGCATTTATAGCACAGTGTAAAACAGGAAGTTCTATTTTAACTGCACAGTTACAGAGAGCATAAAGAAGACTCAGGAACATAATACAGAATTCTCATTTGTCATAATTTATCTTAATAAAAACATTGAGTGATGTTGTATGTCATGAAGTATGTGTAATAGACAAATATATTTAATATTTGTTCTAAGTCTTATGTCAGTGGTTTGGAATACGTCATTTGGTTCTGAACAGGCAAATAAAGGCATATCTTATTACAGCGCTGTATCATGTAATTGATTCAATAATCACTTGAATGCTAAGAATAAAAGCTTGGGATAATTTTGATAATAGGATTTAAGCAAATCATTATGCAGTCCATGTGTTGGGAAATTTTCAAGGGATTGAGGTCCTCTGAGGGCAACTGTGTGTTTCATAGTTGGGTTTGGAAAAATGATACAATAGTTGTCAGCATATCTGGCAAGAATATTTTGAAACTGAAATCTTGTAGCCTCATGTTCAGTGATCTACATCTAAGTTCTGAGTAAAAGAGCGCATTGGAATTGGCTCATCTTAAGATTTCCGTAGCTGCACATTAACCAAAGGGACATTGTTTGGATCTTGTCCATCTTCCACTCACTGCACATGGAGATCTTTAGTTACATTTCAGCAGGTACCACTAACAATCAAGCGGATGTCTTCTAGCAAGATTTTCAGGGAATCATTCTCAACGATTATTTTCGCTTGGTTTAAAAATACAAACGAAGACAGTACGACATGCTAGCGTTTGAAAGCAACTCCAGTTAAGACAGAGAGATGGTCTTCAAAGTTTCTTTCTTGTTAGCTTTGGGAAAGCAAAACTACACCAGTCTATTGATATCTTTAGCTCACTGATTTTGTCAGATCACATTTTGCTCCCGTTAGCCCTGTGGGATCACATCCAATATTTTTTCCGTTCAGACTATGATCAAATAGGAACAATGTGGCATAACAAAAGGTTTCATTTTATTTTCAGATGCGCAGGTGTTTTTTGTTATGAACTCAGAGTTGACAAACAGATGACAAATTCTGGATGGCATTTGAACTAAACTTTCATTAAGCTGGCAACATCTTTATGTTTATTTTTGGTGGAATGACCTTTAGATGTATAAAAAGCTCTAGATGCTTCCTGATTAAGTTATACCTCCGTATAAAAAACACTTTCAGCTCTGAGGAATTTTGTGGGAACAATTGATAGAGATTATCTTGTATTTTCTCCACAGCCTCCCACTAGAATTGCAAGATATTTAGGAGGAACATTTACCTGAACCGTAAAGCTGAAATGTAATTTTATTTTTCTTAGTTGCAGCTCCTAGTGCTGTCATTTCACCCCGATATTTTAGAAAAGTGGATGGGTTTGATGACTTAACATGAGAAAATAGAATTGATTCTTCTGGTTTGGACCTGTAGGCAAGATTTATTCTTCTTAGAAAAAGGTGATTGATGTAAAAATAAGAGAGCATTTCAGTGCAGCAAACAGTGTTTCCTGTGTTTTCTTCCATTTTAAATCATTTGTCCATTCCTTTTCCCTTTACTTATATAATACTGCTAATCAGCTTACATTGTGCAGCTCCCATCCTGACCTAGCTCTGATTTCCTACATCTGCTGTAAGAAAAGCTGCTTGTCTGTGTGTGTGCTTATCATTTGCAAAATTCACATACCTCAGACTCCTAGCCCTGTATCCTTGGTAATGTCAGCCTTAAATCTAAGTCAGCTAAAACAGAAATACATTTCATTTGGATGAAGCGTTATGATTTTGGGGGAGAAATCAAGAAAAAGAGGTCAGGAGTTGGAAAGTATGTTCTCAGGACATAACTTAATTCCAGCGTTCTTCCTTGGTTTTACTCCTAAATTCTGTGCTAAACTCCAGTGAACTCCACAGGAGTCTGTCTGAACAAGGGTTGAGTTACAGTTGTGAAGCGACCTCAGAAGTTTGCCCCAGGTTTCTATTATACATCTGAGCGCTCCCATATTTGAAGAGTTAATTTTAAGGGTCACTGCACCTGCTGTTCTTTGGAAGGATAATTCGATTGGTAAAGGAAGACAAATTAAAAGTAATGAGATTTAAAAGAGGTTGGGTGCCTAGGACTAACCTTATTTCCTTTGAAGTGAGGAGGAAGGAAAGAAAGACGAGATTGTACTAAGCCTTGTTTCCTTCCCCCGATTCTCACCAGGGCTCTGGATTAGCTGTGCTGTGTCTTACAGTGTCACTGCTACTATGTGTTGTGCAGGATGAGACTAGACCCTCAAGACTCTTTCTCTAGCTGAACTCACGGAAGTTTGCTGCACTACAAATTTCTCCCCTCCTCTCTTGCGGCTTCTTCTAGCTTCTGGGAAAGCAGAGGTTCTGGAGTAGAATCTAGTATCTATGCCGGTACTCTGCCACTGATGTTTAAGTAGAACGATATATTTCAGTCAGTGGGGAGCTCTGGATATAGATATGTTGAGCAATTTATTTGTGATCGTTTGGTTTCAGCATGTCTGATTCTTTCTTGTTCTTGCAGATTTAATGCTGCCCTCCAAGAATCAGGTCCTGATATAAACCTTGTAGATGTCTTTGTGCGTTGTTTTCATGAAATGATCTGTATGAAACAGCAGTTGTAAGGACAATGGAAAAAGTACCTGCTTCAGAAAAATCCATCCTAGACGGTCAGTGGTCAATCGTCAAAAGCTATATTAGCGTAGAGGTACATTAAGCTCCCAAAGGTTCCGTTTTTAAACTGAGTTTTAATTAAATTTAATTTATAGCATAGTAAGAAAACCCTGCTTGTACAAGGCCCACGCTGCTGGATTTCTCTGAGCAAACCAAACTCCTTACACCCTTCTCTCCCCATCCTTATCCTCTTCAACAGTACTCCAGGATATAGATCTAATCATGGCTTACTTCTTTGAACAGTGCACGTGCAGTCATTAGTTGAACATCTATGTAAATGTAGTTCTAGGCAATCACTGGTGTAGATATCTCCTTTTCTCTTATACCTTGGTTACATCACTGAAAGATAATGAAATGCCATGTAGTTAGTTAGTAAAGTAGTAGGATATTGACTGGAAATAAACATTTTAAAATCAGTCAGGCGGAATAATTTGTACACAAGCGTCTTCAAAGAATGGGCTGAAATATCTCATCGCACTAATACCCATAATAAAATCTGGCATAGTAGGGAAATCCCAGAAACGCGATTAAGCACTAATATTGTGTCAAGATTCAAAAAAGAAAAAAGCGTGGTGATTCACGTAACTTCAGGTGCCTCGACCTAGTATCAGTTCTAAGTAAATTGACAAAAAGGCCACTATAGGATTCAGTGGCCAAAAAATAGTTATTTGGAACCTATGTCTGGTCAATAGACCTTACTTCGTTCTTTAAGGAGATTGCTGTTTTGGTTGATAAAGATAACTGCACAGACAAAATAGAGTGTTGTACTTAATGAATTATTATCTTTACTTAATACTGAATGACGCAGTTTAGCAAATTAGAGCTGCAGAATGTCATTGAGGTATGTACCAAGCAGATTAGGACATGCTAATTAACAAATCTCGAAAACTAATTGTTCATGGGAAAATATAATTGAATAACGTTGTTTCCAGAGAAGTTCTCCTGGGATCAGTACTATTCCTAATACTATCCAACATTTTGAATACTGCAAATGTGTCGGTCTGTAAACCTCCTCGAAAGACTTTGTTTTCTATATGGACTTTGAGAAGTTTTCCAAGTCAGCTGGTAATTGCCTTAAAAAGTACTTCTCTCCTTGAATGTTGAGATGACTAGAGCTAGTACTAGGACCATTTCTCATCTACAGGTTGCAGGGATGTTACGTATCCGTAAAGCTGAAATGAACCTTGGTAGCCTTTTAAATTCAGGTTAGGAAGATAATTTTTGTGTCCTCTGATGTTCCATTTTCTAGTAAAGTGTCTAGCCATTTCCTTGACCTTGTCCTCAGCTTTGGTGAAGGTTTCCTGAAACCTACTGGATTGGTGTAAGGAATTGATGCTGGGTGCCTAGCAGAGGCCATTTTGGGGTGTTGGATGGAAAGGTACAATGTGGTCTAAGAAGCTTAAGCATTTTTACGCTGGTTCTTTTTGGAGTTATTTCTCACACACAATCTTCATCACCAGTTCTTCCTACTGTTCCTTCCAACACATAGTGATTCTTTAATTTGCTTATCAGCTACTATTACTACATCTGAACTAATTCATTTTAGTACAGTCTTTTACAAATAGTATTTGTGAAAGTCCTGATTTTTAAAAATATTAACTTAAATCTCACATGTGAATTTTCAGGCTACACCACTTTCTATAGCAGCAGGGGCTCTAATGTGGTTTTCTTCTTTACATCTTGGATATTACATCTGTGGATATTTAAGACAGTTGCCTTTCTTCATTCTCAGACTGATTTTGGCTGAACATCCAGAAGAATGACAGCCAAAATTCTTGTTTTCGGCCAAAAGGCAGAATTAAGACAAATTTGGAGAGACCGCTATTTTTCCAGCTGCAGTGGTTTGATTTGGCACAAATACATCAATTTAACAGGCTTTAGTTAAGGTGATTTCTGCTAATGTTTTTATGTGCCTCTCACTACCTCTGAATAAATCTTACATCCTTCTCCACTGAACAGCATTAGAATAGTCACTGTTCTCTGGCCTGTGCCAGACTAATACAATCTTGGTAATAAAGCTCAGGAAATAATTTTTCCAGAAAGTTTTTAAAATTATTTTTATTGCTGCATTCAACAAAAACAGTTGTAATGTCAGGGACTTGGCAGTTAATGATAGTGATGCATATTATTGATGCTAGTCAATAATGGACAGTATTACACCGTTTCTGTATCATGCAGCAACTCATTTGTCATGCTGCTTCATTTCTTGTAGCAATGAGCCCTGACACTAACATAACATTCAGAGGATGCCTGTGATTAACTGACAAAAGCCCAAATAACCAAACGCAGTAAATGAATAATTTCACTTATCGATCCAGATGTTGTTTCCAATACATCTTCTGACACGACCTTTCTCACTTGATGAATGAACTACTTTTTGCAGAGTTTCTGTAGCTGAAAAAAATGGGCAATACTGAATAAAAAAGCAGAGAAAACCCACGGCTCAAGGGTATGAAACGAGGAAGGTTCGTGTGAAACTCTTAAAGCTCTAGTACTGTGCAAGCCATTCTGCAGTGTTACACGGCCTGCAATAGCGACACTGGAATTTTCCCCTGCTACTGGTATCTACCACCTCTCTCCCTGCTGTTCGTGTCTCCTTTCACTGCCATCGCCAGTGGTAGTAACTGACAAAGAAGTTTCTGATCCCTGCTGGATATGCAGGTTTTTTAGATACAGATCTTTGACTATTCAAAAGCTGTGAGTAGACTGTTCCAGTAATTCCCTATTTATTAAACTGTCTATATTTTAACACATTTTAAAAAGCTACTTAAACCACCTATCCAATGTGTACTTCTGAAACAGATACAGCATCTAGCTGGAATAGCTTCTTCCAGAAATACATGCCTGGCAACAGTCTTGCATGTTTAAGTTAAGGATGGGAAAACATTACTGGGTGAACAGCAGGCATGAAAATATCTAGTCTGATAAGTATATAGGCAGTTTTCTTCATGTTGTTACTATTTGGGAGGAGAAAGAGTACTTAAGAGTATCTAACTATTCAATATTGAATTTCTTCCAGAATAAGAGTGTTCTACAACTGCTATAACTATTCTGCAATAGCTGCCGCCTGTGAGATACGGAGCTGTTCTGATCACTTTTCTCATATTGACAGGTCCTAATTTAGCATGTAACTAGTTAAAGATAAATAAAGAGGCTTCCATGAAAATTCTTCCACTGAACAATTGTTTTTGTAACAAGAACTCTTTAATGACGTTAGCAAGGATTTGTCTGGTGTAAAAATTTTCTCAAAATGTATTTTGAGGGAGTAACAGAAAAGCAATACAGCAAACTGAAAACTGATTTCAGCACACCGAATTATTTTTAGTATAAGTAACAATAGCTTGTTACAAACTCTTTGTACGTTCACCTTAACAGGAAGACGTTGTTTGTATGTACTGTTGAACAAAACTGTATTTCGTCCAGCCTAACTCGTTTTACTGTGTCAATATGAATTACGTGTCTCAGTGACAATGGTGGTGGGATAAATTTCCCGCTTACCTTTCACCATAGGGAGCAGAATGTGAATTTTTGTGCCCAGCCATGAGCACTCCTGTAGAAGGACAGGCACTTCCAGAAGAGTTTCCAGACACCATTGCTTGGTGCCTCTGCTGAAATTGCCAAATGATGATTACGCGCATGCTTCTTTCTTAGAAACTAATCTGAGATCTGTTTAGGACAAGTCTATTGTTGTCATCTGCCCTGAGTCGGAATTGCTGGCATGAGGTTCTGCTTTGTGATACCAATTCTATTTGACTTTCTAAGCGTGAACGGTGCTTTCCTCAGTATCTACAGTAGAAGATGGTTCAAAGGTTCAAACAAAGGTTCTGAGAAATTGTGTATTTATTATAATTGTGTGAATTAAATTATGTTTTTATAAAAAGTCTGTTCACAGTGTAGACAGAGTGAAATAAGATGGAGAAGTTTCTTTCCCCGTTGTCTCATGTTCTCATTGACTCCTTTAAGCATTATGCATTTGATAACAATTATCATCCTCTATAAACATAAATAATGCATTCTGGATGTCTGAAAATGGCATATGATGATATGCCCCATATATACTTCAGTCTTTCCAGGCATGATTAGGTAAAGTAAAACCAACTAGCTGATATAAATCAGAATCTGAAAGGGGTATTTTTATTTATTTGCTCAGTTTTAAAAGTACCAATGGTCTTAAGACTGTGCTTCCTAATCTTGCTCCCAAGCAAGCTTTCTATTCCATTGAAAATGAGGGTGGTCTGGGATGTTCTGAGAGCACTAAGTCTGGATTGGAATAGAATCTCCTGAAATCGGTATTAATTTTAAATAATGATAGTGACACGTAGTGCAAATTGTTTTTTCAAGTATTGTCAGTGTTGACACCAAAAATATGTCAATATTCTGAGTTAATAAAGAGCATTGGGAAATAATATATAATCTAGTAGTCATATTTAAACATGCACCATCAAGCACAAGGGAATTATGATACGAGTGTGCTCCAAATGCTTTGTAATTGTCACAAGACTATGCTAACAAAATGATCTCACAAATATTATAGCCTCTAATTTTGAAACCAGAATGCAATACTGTAGTATCCTTAATTTGTGAAGATTTTGAAACTCCTGTGGACAAATAATTTACCACAGGAAAATCTAGAGCTTAGTTGCATTGTATGTAAATTGCATAAACTTGGAGGTGTACTCATTAAACTAAAATCTTGTTCAGACTGCAGCAGTTATCCACTTCCGTTCACTAAAAGAATTCCTGACGTGATAAATCTTTTTCCTCTTATTTATCATTGCGTCTCAATACTCTAATACAAACAGTACATTCGAGGAATGTTGTGCGTGGTTAGAGTATTATATGAAATAAAGACGGTAAATCTTTAAAGTTTGCAAATACTGCATGTAATAATATTTTCTATAGGAGTCATAAGTTAGACTCCTATTAGAAAAGGAGACAAAGGCAGTGCAATAACTGTTTACAGGTTAAGGGCTTTGACTTACAGCATACTGCTTTATTAATCGCTTACACAAATACTACCGGGTTGCTCTCGTCCAGATCTTCTTCAGGATACTTGTGAGGAGCCTTTCAGCACGGACAGCACGTTCAGCCTTCTGTCATTCAACCGGGTTTTTTCCCGAACTACTGCTACTCTGAGTTAATGTAAAACAAAAAAAGTTGTTAACCTCAAGCTTAGCAGTTACCAAAAGGACTATAATGGTCACCAAATACTGAATAAGTTATGGAGCAGGGAAAGGAGAGTGCACCAGCGTGAGTCAGCCTGCACAAGCGCTTCGAGCCGAGGGGACGCAAAAGTAGACCTGGAAGCCAAGGGGCTGCTGCGGATTTGGGCAGCACCTTCGGCTCCCCCGCGGCCCTCGTCGCCGTCCTGCTCGGGAGCTCCCGCGGCTCGAAGGTAACGCGCGCCGCCCGCCCAAGGGCCGCCCCCCGAGGGCGCGGAGGCGGCGCGGGGGCTGCGCGGGGGCTGCGCGGGCCGGGCCGGGCCGGGCCCTGGCACCGCGCCGCGCCGCGGCGCCCGGCCGCCCCGCCGGCGCTGACACCGGCGAGCGGCGCCAACAAGTGAATCTTCCCGGGCTGCTCCTGGCGAATCAGCGGCGGCCGGACTCGCCCCCTTCGGCGGGCAGGAAACCGCAGCCCCGGCCTGTCGCGGAGCGCAGCGCGTAGGCCGCGCTCAGCCCAAGTGCCTGTTGGCTCCGCCGCCGCGCATGCTGGGAGCGGTAGTTTCTTCGCTGCCCGATTGCCGGGGCAGAGCGGCGCGGGGCGCCGCCGGGGGACTACAGCTCCCAGAAGGCCGGCGGGGCCAGCTCGGCTCTCGGCCGCTCCGCCCCGGCCAGTGACTACAACCCCCAGCGCGCTCGGCGGCGCGGCGGAGGGGAACGGGAAGGAGAACCCGGCCGGAGAGGGAGCGGGCCGCGGCTGCGCAGAGCGCGGCTTCCTGAGTGTCTGGTGGCGGCGGCCATTTTGTGGTGCTTCTTCCCTCTCCTGATCGGGCTGCGGTGTCGGGACCTGGAGAGGGAGCGAGGGGAGCCGGGGCCCTCGCCCTCACCTTCCCTTCTCCTGCCTGCGCGGCGGAGCCCCCTCCCCCCCAGCGCTGCCCCCGGCTCCAGCTGAGAGCGGCGCTCACGCACCATTATGGAAGACGACGGGCAGCCCAGGACCCTGTGAGTGGGGAGTGGGCCGCGGGGGAGCTGTGGCGGCTGGGGGCGGCGGGTAGGCTGGAGCGGGCCCTGGGTGGCGGGGAGCGGCGGCGGCGGCGGCGGCGGCGGGGGGGGGGGCGCGGGGAGGGGGGGTCGGCCTGGCGGGAGGCGAGGCGAGGGGGATGCGCTCCCGGAGGGGTGCGTGGCCGGGCCGCGGGGGGGGGGTGGGGGGCGGGGAGGGTGCCGGCCGGGCGCGCGGAGCGGGGGTGCATGGCGAGGTGGGGGGGGAAGGGAGCGGCGTCTGCGGACAAGGGGGGCTCGGGGAGGCGCGGCGGGAGCCGGGGAAGCGCGGGGAGGAGGCTGCCGGCGGGAGGGAGAGGTGCGGAGGAGACTTGCGGAGAGAGTGTGCGAGAGGGGTGGGGAGCGGGGTGCAGAGCTGGGAGCCGGCAGGGAGGAGCGGGGGTCGGCTGCGGAGCGGAGGGGGATGGTGCCTGGGGTGGAGAGGAGAAAGAGCCACGGAGACGGCATGGGAGAGCGTAAGCGGGAGCAGGAGAGGCAGGAAGGGTTCAGGCTCGAGTCATACGGATTCGGTGGAGGAAAAAAAAAAAAAAAAGAAAAAGGGAATAGCGGAGATGCCGTAGTGGTGGCGGTGGAGCGACTCAGGATTGGTAGTCGGCGCCTGGCAGGTTTAGGCGAGGGGGGCTCCCTGTTCGAGCTGGGAGGAGAGGGAAGAGGGTTGGGAGCCCCGCCGCTTTGCCTGCGGGCGCCCGCCTCTCCTCGGGGTTGCGTGTGCGGCAGCAGAGTGCCCGCTGCCGCGCCGGGGCAAACGGATCACCCTTCCTCGGATCCCCGTCTACAGTTGTCCTGACATTAACGAAGTTCTTTGTCTGCTCTCTGTTTGTGGTGGGTGGGATAAAGGGCAGTGTAAAAGAAGGCTCTTCCTTTGCAACGGGCAGAATAGGAAACATTGATTTCCCCCCCCCCCCCCCCCACCTCCAGTATTTTGCAGTGTGTTTAAACAACATTCTGTCAGGCCCGGGCAGAACAAATAACTGTACCTTGACCATGCCTCTATACAGGGTTTAATATTCAAAATAGGGGGCTGGCATATATTTTCTCTTTAAAAATATAAATTTGAGGGTTTTTTTCCTTGCCATTGAGTTCTTTTCAACTCTGCAGGTGTTTTTTTTTTGTTTTTAATAGTATTGATTTATACTGGGGGGGCTAGTGTATATGCTTAGGCATTTGAGAGTGTATAATGCTGTTCTTGATTATTTTAATTAGTTCATAGATTTTCAGTTTCCAGCTGCCAAGGATGTTACATGCTGCATGAACAGTACAATGTTCAGGCTGTCCATGTCAGAAAGGGAGTCTCAACAGTACAGTGTTCAGGATGCCCATATGCGAAACGCAGCTCAAGACTGCCCAAATGAAATCTTTGTCCATTTAGTTATTGGGACATTCGCTTTCTGAAAGGTTTTCAAAGATAATTTGGGTTGAAGGCCACTTTTGAGAAACAATGGAAACAGAGCAAAATATCTCTGAATTACTTTGTCATTGCCACTACCAAAATGATGACTTGGCATTTAAGGCTTTTCAAGGCAATTTGTGTTTTTTCTCTTTCCTATGTCTGCAAAAATGTTATTAATTTGTTTGTAGCGTAGTATAAGTATCTACTTAGTCTTTGCTCCCTCAGATGCATGGTTTGAATAAACATATCTTAAATGATTTTATTTTGTATGTTGGCTGCCCAACTGGTCTGAGTTTTCTTGGCCCTGGAAGTGGAAAGTAGTCTTCAGGCTGTTGCTTTAGAATGAGAGGAGGGAAAAGGGCAAAGGTACACCGTGTTTAACTCAGTTTTATTTTCATGGTTCATCTCTCTTCCTGATTTGTCCAGAGTCTATATCTAGACCAGGTTTAAAAGTGCTTTTGTTACTGGCAACAAGCTGTGGTACTGTGCTGGGAGTGGGTTCTTACTAACCTTTCCAGCAGTGACCTGACTTAGCCCTTAGTCACTGACGAGGAAAAATTTACATTTGTACTAAGATGTCTCAAATATCATCTCTGCAGTTGCCCGAGATGCTTTACCGCTCACATTACTCCTTGTTTAATTTGTCAAACTAATAAACAGCATATACATTCATTTCCTAGTAGCTTTGTGGTAACCACAGTCACGAAGGTTGCTTTCCTATAATTCTTCGAGGACTCTTTTGTAGGATACAAAAATTCTGCTTTAGGATTTCTTACATCTCCCTCTCGTCCCTACTTTTATCTGAAGTATCTTTAAATTTAGAGTTGCAAATGTTTTTTTTAAACATTACTGTCCTGGGTAATAACTTCTCATGTATGGCAGTTGTGATCTTTCATATAAACGAAAGACTTGCTGACCTTCAAGAGCAACTAATAATATTGTAAGTTGAACTCTTTATTTTTATTTGTTTGTTTTTACAGGAAAAAAAGTGTGTGAAGAGCAAATTGTTTCTGTAGCTATTTGACCATGTGCATAAGCACTTGGCTGATAAATTAAGTGGTACTTTATGGATGTCTTTGCTATTTCATTTATTCCTTCAGCAAGGAAAAGCCAGACCTGTGTGTTAAGAAGGATTTTCTTTTTTTTTTTTTCACACGTACAATACACTTAAAAGCAAACATCTTAATTGTAAAAGAAAAATCCACCTAACTAGTGGTCATCTAATATCTATGCCCATCTTAACTATCTCAGAAATAACCGTTGCTCCCATTTGCAGTGCTCATGGGGTTGTTACATTGTTTTCAGTCATGATAGGTCAGTCATGAAAGTCTAAAGTTCAAAGTATCTTCAGTCTTAATATAGAAAATAGAGACCATTTACATTTTTATGTCTTATATTTTATAACTGGTAGGCCTTTATAGCAATGTGAAGAATAAATTCAATATTTTCTGTCAAAAATTTTTCCTTACTGTTTTTAACAATTTGACGATAACTTCAGAAAGGTGGACCTTTGTGCTGTATATCCAACATTGGCATCCAGATTTTGATCAGCACCTCTCAAATCAAATATGTTACAGAAAGTTATCGAACTGTAAATTTTTTGCAGGCCCTAAACAAGCGCACTAGACTGTGGATTTTTTTTATAGGACATTTGAAAGCCCTACTGTTTTCTGTGCTTGCTGTAAAAATCTCTTTCCATCGCAAGCAGTATCAAAGTCCTGTTTCTGCTTTAAGCTAGAAACTTTAAACTACCAGAAGCTTAGTGTGTTGCCAGTGCTCTCAGCTGACGCAACCAGAAGAAAAGTTCCAAAATTGTGTGTTCTCTGTGTTAATGGTATTAGAAAAACTTTTCATGAACAATCGCTAACATACCTGTAAGTTGTTATACAAGCCTTGCCTTGTTACATAGTAGGAGTTGTGGAATCCAGACAGCGTGCTGAAGTAAGACTCTTCAGTTTTGAACCTGAAACTGGATTCACTTACCTGTTATGTTTCCTCTCAGTTGAGCTCTTTTATAGAGGAATAGTGTCTGCTAGTGGAGTCTACAGAGTGGATTTTTCTTGGTATCATTTTATTTCCTGTAGCTCACTAGCACTGGTCAGAGACGTGCTACTAGAATTTCTGTGATACTTTCATGTCATCACTTACCTTGTTTCTTATTGCACTTTCTTCATTTAAATATAGAATCTGCCGTTTCTTGCATGTTGTCTGCATGAGTGTAAAAACATATTTACTATCTTTCCTCCAAATAGTATGTAGGAGATCTTTTGTGGACGAAAAAGTAATGGCTGTAAATGTCCCTTTCTTCCTTACCTGTCTAGGATACAATGAAAACCTGTTTGCCTTCACAAAGGGGATTTTTCTGTTCAAGCCTGAGAATTTAATTCTAAAATCAACTGCTTGCTGATATATGCTTCTTTTCTTCGTTAGACAATTTTACAAGATCTCTGAATTTCAAATAGTTTCTTATTCTTTGTGTTGTCAGCAGCGTTCAGAAGTATATTATATTGAAATTTTATATCAGAATATAAATATATCTGATTTGGGTTTTTTGTATGTGCTTATTAATTGGTATTTAAGTGCTTCAAACTTGCAGAAGGGAACAAACACTATTGCCTGTATGCAAAAAGCCACAACTTTTGCTGCCCTGTCACATTAACCAAGACAACAGCCTATAAAAGTATAGTAAGTGCTTCTTCTCTGTTGGGTTTTATCATTTTGAAAAAGTTTGAATGATATATCCTCTAGGATGTAACAAAACAAAAAGTTTGAAATATAATGCGATAGCATTTTTTTTAATGCCATATGTTTCCTTAGGTGTGGTTCTGCTTATTTTGGTTTCAAAAAGTAGAATAGAAAATACTGTGTTACTTCTATGCATAAGCTGAGCTAAAAAAGGGGAAACTGGGTACCTCAGTAGTCTGGCTACATGTGCCAGGTGATTAGCATCAGCTGAGAAAAGTTTTATGTTTCCAGAAAGGTAAGGTTTTTGTTCCTAATGTGCTGAATACGTTTCTTTCCTTAGTTATATAGCATTCAAACATTGTACACTAAAGCTGTTTCCTTGTATGTTTTTTTTTTTTAAGTCATCTTTAACTGTTCTGAAGGAGATTAATGTTACTGCAACCTACTAACTTAAAAAGCCATAAAATTAATTATCGAGCCTTACTCTTTAGTATATCATTTGAAATTTGTAGAGGTTTGTATTCTTGTATTTTACATATGCTTCAAGAGATTTGAGTGTCGATGTTGTGCTTGTTACATGAGCGTTTTATTGTGAACTAATCTCAGGGTGTGTTCAGGCTTTAGAGTTTTAGCAGTTTGAGAAAGGTGCTAAAGCCATTTATTTATGATGATATTATACACCAAGGCAGTATTTATCATATCCTTTTTAGAGAATTAATGGACCATTAGGAGCTGACATACCCTTTAAGACTAGTGATCAGTTGATGCAAAATTACCCTGCTGTGGTTTGTTTTTTTTTGTTTTTTGTTTTTTTTTTTTTACAAAGAGGCAACCTGTTTCATAGTTAAAGTTTATGGTGTAACATTGTCACAACTATTTTGAAGAAGACACCATGGTATTGGGAAACCAGCTATTATCTCGTCTAGCAATTAGCATAACTTACTCCATCTTAATTGGAAAGATTTGTAAAGCATGGTTTTCCTGGCTTTGTTGCCAGACGAAAAGGAATTCTTCAGACTGTTTTTCAGAATGTTTTGCATTTCTAAAATACATATTAATGTTAAGCAGAAGATGCTGAGATTTTTGTTTTCTATTTTGTTAATTGTATTTTTTACCTAATATGACTTTGCACCAGAAATAGAGTTGGTAGGACTTTACTGTATCTGTTTTTTTTTGTCTGTGCTACAGTACAATTGCTTGTAACAGTATGCTGTTCAGGAATGATATTAACTAATACTGTTCTACAGCATACAAAGGAAATAAGTACTAGTAATAAGTTCACAGTGATACTGACAATTTTTTGTAGGAATTCTTATTTGTAATCAGTTTTCATCTGATTTTAGTAATATCTGCAAAGGTTAATATTTTCATGTAAAACGATTAATGGTTTGCATTTTTAACTCTAGTGAATGATTAACAAAAACATAGTTAAGGTTTCAGAAATAAGATGTAGATAAATGTTTAACTGTTAAATTTTCAGTATAGAGAATTAAGTCAATGAGGCAGACAATTTGTCGTATAATAAGTCTTATTTGCTAATTTTGGCAAGTTTTAACTTATTTAGTGAAAAGCTTTGTAACTTAATACAAGCTACAAATGTAGCTTCTAAAAATGAGTTTTATTAATTCATGCATGTTTAGTAAGAAAATAAGTGTATGAATGCTTTCAGTGGACATTTCTATATTCCGGTTTAAGAAACTCACTCCAAATCTCATGTTATGTTTAAGTCCTGACTGAGAAATTGCAGAACTGTTTGGTAGTTCTTGAAAGAGTAACAACATGAACAAAAACTGTTGATTTCATTGTGTGGTGCCCAAATGAAAGCAAGTCATGTCAATTTTAATTTTGTTGAAGCTAATATAAGTCCACCTGTCAAACACAGAAATTACTTTTCAAAATTCTACTCAACGAAATTAACAGTAAGCAAAAAAGTGTGCACTCTGAGTTGCTGTAGTGAGAAGTATTTGGCTTATGCATTAACTAAGAAATACTGTTTGGCACTTATGCTCACTGAAGTATATTAACAGCTTAGGTTGACTTTTGTTTGCTGCATTATGAAATTATTTAATAGTAAATGAATAGTAAAATAGAGAATAGTAAGATGAATAAAATGTGTTTGTTGTTTTAACAGATAAATCACAGAAGTTCTGCTCTTGTTTACTAGTTGCTTTTGAATACTTCATATCTCAAGAGGCTTATGTTAAAAAATAATTAATCTTTCAGTATTGTCAATTTTGAGTTCTGTTGCTATGAAAAGCCTTTCACTTAGCACAATTTTACAATTTTGAGTATCATTCCAAACTAGTCTCTTTTTTTTTTTTTTTTTTTTTTGAGAATTAAGTTTTGTATGTGTGGCTTTTTCTCAGCAGTCTCCGTGATGTGATCTTACGTTTTGTGTGTGTTAAAATCTGGCAGAGTATCTAGAAGTAGTTCTAAAACTCTGCTATTGGATTTTTGGATATCTGGGTAATTGTAGGACTTTTTAATCTGAACTTGATAGGTATTTCAAAACTTGGGATTATTTCTCAGGTTTTAAAAACAAAAAAGTAGGAAATCTTAATGACGTTCAAATTCTGCCAAAATTTGAGTTTTCACCAAGGTAGTAGTAGTTGAAATAGATGCTATGCGGAGCGCTCGCATGGCATAATACTGCATAAGTTGCCTTGCCTATTTGTGAGTGGGCTGGTTTTCCAAGTGTTCAGGAGAACAAACTGAGTTGGCCGCTTGCAAGGCAGCACAATTTATGTCTGTTAGTTACTACTAAAATAATAAGAGAGTTGGTATGAGTTCAGACCCAGATTCAAAAGTCAAATCAATTAGACGCTCAGGGGGAAGTGACACTTGAGCATCTTTGCCCAATTGGTTGCCTGTGCTATCCAACATTCCTGAGCAATATTCTTTCTGCATTTGACATTTCTCTACCAAAAAAGCATTGGTACTAAATATTGGTGTCCGGTATTACGTTTGTTTCAAGTTTCATGATCTCCTTTATATGGCCAATTTTATAATCTAGAAACCATATGAATGTTGCATTAAAACTGTATCATGAAATCATTTGTAAATACTGTCTTTCAGTTTAAAATATCTGGGATATTTTAAGGGAAGGTTTTCTTAGTCATTTGAGGTTTTGAAATCACAATTAACTTCAAGAAGTTGAAAATTGCTGATTTAAGATTTTGTTTTTTATTTCCTTGTGTAGCTATGTAGGAAACCTCTCCAGAGATGTGACTGAAGTACTTATACTTCAGTTATTCAGCCAGATTGGACCATGCAAAAGCTGTAAAATGATAACAGAGGTAAGGCCTTCCACATCCAGGGGGGTAACAAATATAATTTAGTATAAAAATGTAGAAAATAAATGGAGCTTGGTGATATCTTAACATGATGGATAAGTTAGCTTTTTTTTAGATTGATTGTATTTGGATGTGGGGATAATCTTTTGCAAGAGAGACTTACTGAGTTCAGTCTTGTACTTTTTCCAGTGGCCCAGCCATATCTGCGTATCTGTTCTGCTAGCTAATGATGAGGTTCCACTTTAAAGGGTTTTTGCCCCCCCCCCCCTTTCATCAGAACCACATTGTTCTGATTATAAGAAACCTTATTATTTCTGATCTAAATCCAGTCTAATTCAGGCTATTTTGTACTTTTTTGACTTTATTTGAACATGAGTTTCAGTAACTTTCCCTTTTGGGCTATTACTTTTTTGACTATGAACAGTCAAAAGTCTTTCAAAACAAGTTTTGCTCTTCTGAGCCTCCTCTGTGCCGATGTGAATAGCCCTTTTCTGCACCTGTCTGTTCTTAAATTAATTTTTTCTTGGAATAAAGTGACAAAACGTCCATAATATTCCAGATAAGGTCTTTTGTACAAACTATTGGTAAGTATTAATGCTTTCTTGTCTCCGTTGTAAATGCTCTGGTGCATTTAGGGTTGTTAGCCGTTTCTGTGATCTTGTTGACATCTCCTGTTCAGCATGTCACTCCCTAATAGACTTCCTTCCTTCTGCATTTATACCTGATAAACTCCTAGCAGGTAGAGACTAATCAGAACTTTTGCTATGTGTGATCTTTGTTTCTTTAACTGGTTTTCCATATGATCTCCTTTATTCTTCTCTGAACTTCTTACAGCTCTTCCTGCTAACTTGTCATATACAGATTTTCTGAGTACAGTCAGGTTATTTTTACCAAGATCACTAATGAAAGTGTTAAATTTGGTCACAAGATTCATCGTTGAGAAATACCACTAGTAACTTCTGTGGTCTGCTTTTGCTTTCAGTACAGTGCACTACTTCTTTGTCTTTAGCCAGTTCATTAACCACCTAACACTTGTTTAATCATTCTCTTTGTTCCTCTGCCACATCTTCTCTCTCTAGAAAGTTACTGGAGAAAGGTATCTAAACAGAATGTGTAACACTGCACGATTGTTAGTTTTTACTCTGAGGAAAGAGTTCTGATTGTCCTATACTCTTCAGAAATAAGGTACTGCCAATTCACCCTTCAGCTGACTATGAGAGATGTTAGCATCAATTTGTTTTCTTGAGAACCGGATGAGAAATTCCAACACTACTTTTACCTTGATCCAGGCTTTCTGGTTTAAGATTTTAAATACCGTGGAAATAACATGTGAAACATCCTTATACACTGAGCATATAAGAAAAAGCTACTTGCAGCTCAATTCAGTCATGTATGGAGGTGAACATACTTAGCTGACCTTAACACCTGTCACCAAGCAATCTATCATGATTCAAAACTTCACTGAGTTTTGAGATATTCCATTTACTCACTGTGGGCTCTCTTTACCTTGGGCTGCTCCGGAGTCATCTGATGTACTTCACAAAGAAAGGGTGAGGGGAGAAGAGCTAAATGAGAATTAATATTTGAAGCTAGAAAGGGCAGTGTCTTTTGCCTATAAATATCTAAGAGGAGTGTTCTGTTTCCTCCATTAAAGTATATCTGCATTTCAAATCTACTGTAAATTTTGTACTAATACTACTTAAAACATATTTTTAAATGTGGAGCGATTTGTTGTAGTTACTCTACAGTCCAAAGTGAATATTGAGAGAAAATAAAGAGGAGGACAGTATCTTGTTTCAGTTAGAGTAGCAAACCTATTAAAATGATACTCTCTAGTAAATACTGTAAAATACAGATATTAGTTATGCCTTTACCTGTATATTTTGCAGGGTTTTAGTATTTTTGTATGGTTTGTTAGTGGTTCAGTTGCTATTAAAAACAATTTCTTAAAATTAAAAGACATTTCAAACTAACATTAAGTCATGCTTACGCTTTGAAATTGAGTGCCCAGTTAACTTTGTGGTTGGATTCTAGAGTGGAATTGGCCTGCAGCTGTAATGCTGTGAAAGTCACAGCTATAACTATCAAAGTACCTGTTTACATTGTCCATCCTTCTAATCATTGTACTGTAATCAACTTTTCGTAGACACTAGCTTATGTTTAAGTACTTCTTATATTATTACTATCTTCATCAGTCACGTTTATAGCAGGATGTTTCCTTTTGAGTTTCTTCTCTTTAGCCAGTTGTATCAACTGTTGCATGTCTTCGCTCTTTTTTTTTTTTTTTTTTGGTAGATGTGGCACGAACATCAAGTGTGTAGAGATTTCAGGTGTTCATTGGGGGGATATATAATACTCAGAGGGGCAATGTGACTAGTGTTTCTAGGTGTCTTGAACACCTATGGATGGAGGCATCTACAAAAGAGGCTCTTTCCTTGTCTGAACAAGGCTTTGGCGCTAAAACAGACCTCTTCACAATCTGAAAGTAAACGTAGGATGGATTTTAATTGAAGCATAAACTGCACTAAATCTATTAAAGCCTCACATGCGTTTCCCATTGTGCAGCAGTAAAGTAGTGTGGGAGGAGAGGTGAATTAAGTCTGAGTGTTTTGGGGCGTCTGAGGTCAATGCGTCGATTAATCACTTAGTAGTTGTTAACTATATTTTTGTAATCTTGGGTATGTTTTCTCTCTGTCTGTTCATTTTGCCCATTGGGAATATTTCATACTGAAAGTACTTAGAAGGACTACTTAGGACTATTTCATCATTTTTGATATATGCAAGGCCACGTGACTGGTTCATCTGTTAGATCTTTGTGGTCTCCCTTGTTCAGGTTCATCTCCCTTCTTCAACTGAACTATGTTTGAAGACATGCAGTCCAGTTTTACGGAACAGAATTGGGATTTATTTGTGTTCTGATACTTCATACTGGCGCATAGCGATATCAAAAGTTAAACAGTGAAACTGATAAAGGCCTAGTATTAACTTTAACGCTAAGCTCTTCTTGCCAGTGGGGGAAATCGATAGCAAGAATGCTGGTAGCAAAGTAGTTGTTTACAAATTAGAGCCTTTTGAAAACATGCAAGAAATAATTTTAATTTGGTTTTGTATTAGTGTTTATCATCTTTTGGTGCATGAATTGTACATACAACATTGTTAATGTAGATATTTTGATGTAATGCTCCAATTTTTATACTCGTGGCATTTGTCAGACAGCTTAAATCCAATGTTAGAATTTTGTATTCGAATCATCACTTTCACTTGATCAACTTTTCTGAAAACTTTTACTTCACTTATCTTCAGTACATCTAATACTTCAGTAAGCTTTGTTTGTCAGTTGGTATTTTTAAAGGTGATTTGAAAGGCCAGTTTACAAAAAACGGATCATACTTGAGATTCAGCAGGGTAATCCATTGATTATATCATCTCCTCCCTCAGTCTTAAACTATTTTGAGTCCTTTTAAAGGTGTATTTCCCAGTTATTAGTTAAGCGTAACATTTTTCACATGAGGCTGAAAATATGCAAGCTCTAGGTGGCTGTCTGCTAGCGATTCTTCAGGCAAATAAGAGGAAAGACTCCTGAAGTAGGATGAAGAGAGAGAGATTTGAGGAAGGTTTCTGGGGAAAAACCTTTCAGACTTTGTGTACGTATTAGAGGCAGAGGACAATTGTCATGGCTCTTCTCTACTTTCTTACCTTTTTGCCTCTCTTTCTCTCTCCCCCACCCTCCAATCCAGTCTGCAGATCACCTTTCTGATAGTTGAATTGTTTTAAATTTAGTAGACTTTAAAATATTGAGCCCTCGTATAAAGTGAACTATACTTCAGAAATTGCTAGATCTTTCAAGAAGTCCGTGTTAGTAATTCTTAAATTTTAAGTGTAATTTCAAAGGCTATTTCATAAATCTAATGCAAATCACTCTTAAAGTTTCTAGCTATAAGTAATATATTTTCCTGGATTTTCTTCTCAGCAACCCGATAGCAGAAGGGTCAACTCTTCTGTTGGATTTTCTGTTTTGCAGCATACAAGCAATGACCCTTATTGCTTTGTGGAATTTTATGAACACAGAGATGCAGCTGCTGCATTAGCTGCTATGAATGGGAGAAAAATTTTGGGAAAGGTAAGTTGTATACGTTGTAATCTTAGGTTAAAGGAAAATAGGTTTGTGTAAAACAAACAAACAAAAAAGCCACCTAAACCTTTGACATTAATGTTAATGAAGATGTTTACCAAAGTTAAGTACTATTTAGAATAAGATACTACTTGATAGAAAAAATATATTTAGGAAACACAGTATCCTTATAGTTTGTGATGTTTTAAGCACTAGTTTTTCATATTGAAAGATAATTTGTAAACGTTAACAGTTGTAAACAACCTCTGAATGAACTTACAAAACATAAGAATTTTCTTGAATTTACACTAAATCTTACACTTATTTTCAGGAGGTCAAAGTAAACTGGGCGACAACACCAAGTAGCCAGAAAAAAGATACATCCAGTAAGTAAAGTAATGCGACAGTATCACTTGTGTGCAAATATTTCAAAATGTGGAAATAAGTTGTTATAAATGCCTTTAAACATAACTGTTTTCTCCTTCCCATCTTGTATTTAAGAGCATTTTGCAAACTAATTCTTCTGTTTCTGCTTTACAACTGGGGAAACTGGAGCGGACAGACTAAATTGCTGCTGCGCATGAAATGGAATCCTGGGTGTTCGTGGTTCCCAGTGCCGTACGCGGAGCATCGCTGTCTCAGGAGTTAAAATTTTAGCTAGCAGTTAAATATTTGATTAGTAAATTATTTATTTTCAGATCACTTCCATGTGTTCGTTGGGGATTTAAGTCCAGAAATAACAACAGAAGACATCAAGTCAGCATTTGCTCCTTTTGGTAAAATATCGTAAGTATCATAATCAAAATCATCAATATCAGTATTAGAGAATGCAATAGTAGAAATTTGCTTCTGAATGAAATAGTATTCCTTATCTTTTAGATCATTTCTCTGATGTGTTTTTCCGTATGTTGGGTGGGCAATAAAGAGGGAATTTTTGTTTGATCTCGTGTATCTATCACGTGTTTGTAAATATAGTAATTTAATTCTGTGCTCCAGTTTTGTTGAAAACAATATGCTTTTAACCTAATTTATGTGCTAATATCGTTCAAGTTTTTATTAAAATTTAATTACTCTTAAAGTGTGACTTTTTGTTGTTCAGAATGTGTACAGAATAGTGACTTGACTTATAAGTGATGTATGTTGCAACTTCAACATTTTATATGCCTTTATACTGCGCTTTATAGGCAGTATAGGTAATTACAAGAGTATAATCTTATGAAGGAACTAGTTTTTAAGTTGTGGATGTTTTGAAAAAATAGTATTTATTTTTGAGAATGAAATTAACTTCTCTAGATGGGAACAGGGGATGAATTAAGATTATAATATCTAAATGAAAGAACGTTGAATTTACAATATGTGCACTCTTCAGCCCCTGAAGAGAAAGTTTCTTTAAACTTCTCATAGATAATTCAGGTGATATAAGTCATCTGCTGTTTTAATTCAACATCTTTAATATTACAAGAATCCTTGTAAGAGCTACAGTATGTACGTCTTTAAGAGTACAGCTGCAAAGAAGTTTGATCTTCTATCAATTTAGCTTTATAAAAAGCCTTTAAAGTTGCACATGAACATTGTTATACTAATTTACAGGAATATATTTCTAAGAACAAAAATTCTTATTTTTTCTCTTGTTCTGTACGCATATTTTTAAATGAAATATAAATCATATTTCTTACCTCTGCTATTTTGTTTATTTTGCTTTTTGTCTCTTAATGTGGTAAGTAGTACTGTTTAAAAATCGGTGTAAAGAGAATAATTCAGGTTTCTGTTTCTCAATCTATATTTATACCTGAGACCTGCAGTTTTTCTAAAGTCCAAGTCACAATTAAAAGTAATAGCATTCTGGTTATTTTGCAGAATTGCTCATAAGAATGGACAGGATCTTGAAGGCTAACTGCAAGGAACTGTGCACACTGGAACTCAGTTGTAGATTTTTTCTCATTTCTATTTATTCTTATTATACATTATTTATATATACATATTTTAGTATTTACATTTTAACATTCTATATTCAGTGCAGTTCTATATTTCCAATCATTTTAACTTACTCACTAAAATTTCTGTGTAAATTTGTTGTTTTCGTACTGGTGTGCTTAGCATTGTTGTTAGTTTTATTCTCCTTTCTTAAATTTCTTAAAATGTCAATTTTTCAAAATTTACAGCTGCCCAAACTCCAAAATGATGGTAGAGAATTGACCGAGAAAAATAAAGAAATCTGTTAACAGGCCATGTATGCCTTTTAATTCCTATTTTTTTCCTCTTTTTCGATTTTTTTAATATTTCATATATTTGGTATCGTTAGGCAGAAGACATTTAACTATTTAGAAAATGCATGGTGAAGTAGATAGAATTGTTGCCGTAATATATAGAACAGTAAACCTTAGCGGACCCTAGCCAATAGAATATTAGAAAAGGAAACTTTGTTTCTTTTATACTTCAAATTTGAACTTTCTAGTTTTAGCCAGTATAGGTTATGTGGATAGGTTGCATGTTTATTACATGTTATTTTTTTGTCCTACTGCTTTTTTCTAACAGGTAAAGAAGCAATAGGGAGAGTTCAGGAATGACTGTAGTTTTAGGGCTAACTGAATTTATAAGAAAAAATTATGCTCACAATACAGTGTGTGTGGTTCCTTTTAGTTTTTATTTTGCAGGTTATTAATATTAGCCTCATATAGCTGTGCTTCTTTTCACAGGGATGCACGGGTAGTTAAAGATATGGCAACTGGAAAGTCAAAAGGCTATGGTTTTGTATCTTTTTATAACAAACTGGTGAGTAATCACAAACTGGTGTAGATTTAAAGGTAAATTAAGTTCATATGAATAAGTATTCATGCAGGCTCTGAATAAAGAAATGCCAATCTGAAGTCACTTTGGCCAGAATTCTAAGTATTAGTCTTTCTGTCAGATATTTGTGATTGCGGATTTTCCACTTCTAGTTTTCCTTTTTATATCTTCAGTATGTATCAGGCTTTCCCAAGGGAAATAATTTTGAGCCTGCAAGAAAAAACTTAAAAATTCCATTATTTGTGGTAAGCATTGAAACAATATAGATGATTGTGGTGCTGCAGGAACGTTGTGGAAAGAAGATTCCTGAACAGACAAAGTTTATTTGTGTCAGGGTTTTTGTAGTTTAGTTTCTGAACCCATTGCTCATTTTTAGTGAGTGAAGTGTCTGTTCAGCAGTGCTTTTGAGTTGCAGGATGTCTATTAGCTGAGGTACTGTACCATGTCCAGTGTGGTTCCATATGTTAAGGAACAGCCCCACACGAAATGAAGCCCTAGAGCCCTCAATCCTAAGGAATACAATGCCTCAGTACACAGCAGGGTTTTATGTTTGTTAGGTCCTGTTTCACACCAAAGCTCAGTCTCTCCACGGATATGCATGCCCATGCAGACAAATGCCTGACCCTGCTTGAGCAGGGAGGTTGGACTAGATGATCTCCAGAGGTCCCTTCCAACCTAAACGATTCTGTGATTCTGTGAAACTAAAGTCTAGCTGAATTCATTAGCTCGAGCTCTGCATCTCAGTAAAGCAACAGTACTGCCTTCAGTCCCAGGCAGCCGATGGTTTTTTTGGTTGATCTTTACTTGAGTTGTAGGAAACATTTTGAAAACTAAGATAACTCTTTGTCTATTGGGTGATTAATTTGTAGCTAAGAGTCGATTTTGTACTTTAAAGTATTTTGTATGTACGTGTTGTAAAACTAAAATTGTGTTGAATGTTGTTTGTTACGTAATGGATTGTATTATGCATGCTAAGGATAAAATGCTTCAGATAAGTGACTAGCATCCCTTTCTGATACTCGTATTAGAGACCTGTTATTTTTAGAATTTAATCAGTATGGTATGCATAAAAATAGTACCATATATCCTATTATTCATAATAATAGAATTGACTCGAGTAATTCTTGGTAATTTGAAAGTTAATGAAGTGTTTCAGAACACAGGGAAGTTGTGGAAATGATTTGGAAATCTGAGTTGTATTGGTTTAGAAATACATATAAGATGGCATGGGGGAAACTGTGTAAAAAGCTTTCCTTAAACGTTGTCCATAAGAAAAAACAGTTCAGGAATTTAGATATATAAGCACGTGTGTGTGGTCAGAAGTCCTCCATGCCAGAACTTTTTTTTTTGTCTTTTGTAACTCTCATCTGGAGTTAACCCTTAGTCAAAAAAAGTGTTTTTTCAGATTTTCTGACTTTTTTCAGATTTGCAAATGCCGTATTATATTCACGGAATCATAGAACGGTTAAGGTTGGAAGGGACCTCTGGAGACCATCTAGTCCAACCCCCCTGCTCAGGCAGGGTCACCTAGAGCACATTGCCCAGGATTGTGTCCAAATGGCTTTTGAGCATCTCCGGGGAAGGAGACTCCACCACCTCTTTGGGCAGCCTACTTCAGTGCTCTGTCAGCCTCACAGTAAAGAAGTTTTTCCTCATGTTCAGACGGACCTTCCTGCGTTTCAGTGTGTGCCCGTTGCCTCTTGTCCTGTCTCTGGGCACCACGGAGAAGAGTCTGGCCCCATCCTCCTGACAGCCTCCCTTCAGATACTTGTACACATTGATCAGATCCCCTCTCGGGCTTCTCTTCTGCAGGCTGAACAGGCCCGGCTCCCTCAGCCTTTCCTCATAGGAGACATGCTCCAGTCCCTTCCTCATCTGCTGGACTCGCTCCAGGAGCTCCGTGTGTCTCTTGTATTGGGAAGAATTATATTTTAATATATTAGAAGTTGGGGAGATTATACTTTAATACCTTGAATTAGTGTATTTTAGCACTTACACTTTGTTTATTTTGTGTTGCACCTGATACAGACAACAGAAATAGGGGTCTCATTTTCTGGAACCCCTCCTGCCTTACTATAAGGTTCTGTTCCGTTTCTGAGACCATAGAGAAAATGTTGTAACAGTTGTATAGAACC
Organism: Struthio camelus; assembly: GCF_040807025.1. Lineage (NCBI taxonomy): Eukaryota > Metazoa > Chordata > Aves > Struthioniformes > Struthionidae > Struthio > Struthio camelus. The sequence goes on from NC_090948.1 coordinate 7,116,390, forward strand.
CGAGTTATTGAATTCTCTTAAGTTGGAGCCATAAAAACACCCATATGAAGTCTGTACTCATTCCACAGAATTAATGTGTGAATTCTAAATGTAATACTAGAACGTACTTGTAAAATTTTGTCTTGACTATGTCCATTCAGCTAGTAGCTGTTTGGTTAAGGCCTTCCCCCCCCTCCCCCCCCGAGATGCTTATATATCTAATGCCTATTTTTAATGTATTATCAGCCTGCTAGAATTGGGGAAGTGGGGTATGTTCCCAGACTTCACATATTCCAGTCTGAGGTCTTAATGTAAAGCACAGTTCTGAGAAAATAAAGCTATTGCAGTGAACTGGAGCAGTTAAGGTATGGACTCAATTCCCTTTGCCATAGGTATGATCCTCAAGACTGTTAAAAAAAAAAAATTCATTAGGGCTTGTTTGATTTCCTACTCTGTTTGTCACTTATTCATTATTTTTGGGAAGCGAGGGTGCTCAAGTAAGTGATTTTGTTCTTGTGGGTCATCTTTTTTTTATTGTATTTACGCATGGTTTTAAAAATAAGCGCTCTAGAAGTGGAATTTACGAGGATCAAGGTCCTGAATGATTGGATGTTGAGACGAATTTGTTCTTAAAACGGAAAGCCTTCAGTATGCAACAAAATGCTTGCCAGTCATTTTAAAACTCTCTGTACTCTCCCTTTGTGCTATAGATTTTTCCTTCATAAACTTTGTGCCCTTGGAAAAGCCTTTTCAGTGTGTGTACCGTTTGCTCTGCCTCTCCCCTTTCAAAACAGTTGGGGAAGAAACTGCTTCTCGCAGTTTTAGCAAACCTATCGCTTCCTTACAAGACGTTTCTGCTTACAGCGTGAATTTAGATATTGTCTTCTAATTCATGCACAAGTTAAGTTACTTGGGCCATAGACTCTTTTCTTCACCCCTGTTCATGCAATTACTTTAAAATTTGCAGAATTCATAGAAGCAATCTGCACTCGAACATAAAAACTGCATGTTTCCAGAGAGCAGAGTGGAAAGGGTTGGGGCGAGGGGAGCGCCAATAAAGGAGAACTGCAGGCCTAATCCATTTTTATCCTATCATATCTCAGCTTTACAGTTTCTTAATAATTACCATTCTGCCTTCCCAGAATTTAGGATTTTTCTAATAAAACTTGGTCCATGATGCTGAGTTCATATTAAGATGTTTTTTAAAAAAAAAAAAAAAGAAAAATTGAAACCTTTATATAAACGTCTTTTGCAACATGCCCTTCGTGGTATAAAATTTAGTTGGGTTACATCTGAGCCATCTGTCGGTGAGGGATTTTGATAATTCAAAAATATTTCCTCACTTTTCATCTGTTACTATCAAATATACTTTTGCATATTGTATTTTTAATGCAGTCAATTGGCAAAACCATTTGATTTTTGTATTATTAAACTTCTTTCATTTCAATAATTGCTTCTGGCCTCTGGATGACTTTTGTGCTTTTTTGGGGGGCAGTTGTTGAATATTTTGATACAGGTATTCATTCTTTTAAGATAGCGCATATGTGACTGTGGTTGGCTTCTATCCCATGTGTAGAAAATGGGGAGTTGGAATTGTCTATGAGATCACATGTGAGAACTTTTTCTGTAACTGATTACTTTGGTGTTATTTCATTTTGGCTGCTAGCTTAGTGATTCTTCGTAACTTCAGAAACTTTTCAGTACTGTTATTTGTTTTGTAAATGGAATTAACTGACAACCAATTTTTTCTTAGAAATTGCTTTACATACTTCTTGTTTGCATATGTTTGCAATCTTAATTTTGATCTCTTTAGGATGCAGAAAATGCTATCGTACACATGGGAGGCCAGTGGTTGGGAGGCCGTCAGATCAGAACTAACTGGGCAACAAGGAAACCACCAGCTCCGAAAAGTACACAAGAAAGTAAGGCCCTTCATCTAATACTGTGTTGTGTTTGTTCTTTTGCCTGGCACTGTTGTCTGAAATTGGAGCAATAGACGTAGTGCCATCAAAATCGTGTCGCTCGCTTAGATGTCTGATTTGACTTCCAGATCTTAAAGAACAGATCTTTCCAGTTTATTAAGTCAACATAGTGGTGGTCTATTATAAAACATGGTATATATTTGTTAAGTGTACAGTTCATACTTCTGTGCAAGGTAAGTATCTGAGATTGTGTGGTTTCTGTTAGCCCCAAGCTTAAAAACAGCCTTCTCTCTTTATAGATAATACAAAGCAGTTGAGATTTGAAGATGTAGTAAATCAGTCGAGTCCAAAAAATTGTACTGTGTACTGTGGAGGAATTGCCTCTGGGCTTACAGGTATGATTTCTTTTATTCCTCTTGTATTACTGAAGCTTTTTGGACACCAAGGTGGCTGTTAATTCAAAAACGTTATTGTGTGTGTTGTAGATCAACTTATGAGACAGACTTTTTCACCATTTGGACAGATTATGGAAATAAGAGTGTTTCCAGAAAAAGGTTACTCGTTTGTCAGGTATGAATAGAGCAAAAGAAAGTCTGTGATTTTACCATAGTAATGTTTCGTCATTCTGTAGTTGCACTTGAATGAATTTCTGCTGTTACATTAAAAGCTGTCACCGTGTGTTCATAGAAAAATTTGGAACTTCTTTTAAAAGTGGCCATCAATCTTTTTACCTGAGAAGATGAAAATCTGTGAAAGCAGATCTTTTTCTCTGGATTTCCTGTATGTATGGAGTCACTGTTTTTTAATGATCAAGTGAAAGTACTATAAAATATAACGTTCATATGTTTTTCCATTCTTTAGATTTTCAACCCACGAAAGTGCAGCACATGCTATTGTTTCAGTTAATGGAACCACAATTGAAGGACATGTTGTTAAATGTTATTGGGGTAAAGAATCCCCTGATATGACTAAAAACTTCCAACAGGTAAGTACATTTTTTCTTTGTTCATTTCTGTGTTTGTATAACAAAAGCAACAGTGCATACCTATAATGCCTTCCAAATTATAATAGCTAAATTTTGTAGTAGTTTCTTATGAAATTCCATGTTCTGTCTCAGTTATGTTCCAGTTGTTCATCAAATTGGGCTAGTGATTTTTGCTGGAATATCTGTTACTGTCTTCTGGATATGATTCAAGATAGGGAGAAACTTTGAGGTAATTCTGATTCTTGCTAGTTTACTTACTAGCTGAATATCCAGCCAAATATTTAACTCCCCACTCCCCACCCTCCCACCCCCCCGTGCGTGCACACGTACACCCACACCCACACGCACCCCCCCCCCCCATTTTCAGTACGAGGGTCTAGTTAAGGTGGCAGTATTCTTGCTTATTTTTCTGATGTCACTGTTGCTAAATAGTTCTAGCCAGTGTGGTTGATACAGACAATTTTGCCTTCAGCAGCAAAATAGGAGTGTAATCTGTCTCTAAAACCTGAAGTACTATGAGTTACTCTCTCCTTAGGTGGACTACAGTCAGTGGGGGCAATGGAGCCAAGTGTATGGAAATCCACAACAGTATGGGCAATATATGGCTAATGGGTGGCAAGTACCATCATATGGAATGTATGGTCAAGCATGGAATCAACAGGGTTTTGGAGTAGAGTGAGTAATTGTACTTAATGTTTTTGAATGTTCTAAGAACGCTAGATCTGAGTTTCGGGCTCCTTCATTACAAGGATTGCACAAGGTTTCAAGCCTTCCTAGGGGGATTCCCACATGCTTAAAGGTTATGTTTAATGATTACCATGCACCAAATAGTGAGTGAGTCACTCTAACCTATACTCAGTAATAAATTTTGCGCACATGGTTGTTCTGAGACTCAAGGTAACAAACACTGACTCCTTTTATGGTGGAGTTTCAAATGGTGGTCTTCTCAGGTCTCTAAAAATCGATGTGATTAAGGTGGTGGATATTGGGAAAGTCTGAACCAGAGAGCTCAAAGTGCTTGTCTAAAGGATTCGTAATCCTGGAGAGCAGGAACTATATACTGACCTTTTAAATCCTGCAGCGTAAGAATTTGGGTGGGTTTTTAATACTTGATATCTTCCTGAAGTCTTCACGACAACTTTCTGTTTAAATAACTTCTTCGCTTAAATAGTTTTACACTGTCTATTCATGTCAATTAAACATACTAAGCCACAATAAACCTGTCATTGGTATTCATGCCAATTAGACTGGAGTTTTTTTGCATTTCTGCATTGCTGATGTTGACCTGAAAATGGACAGATCTAGGAACACTGTAACATTTATGAAGTATGGTATGTCATTGTCGGTCAACGAAAAACTTTTTAGTTTTTATTAATATAATAAAATGTCATACTATATTTTCTTCAAATCAGAGTATAAATCAAAAAAATCTTATATATAATTATATTAAGCTATTTGTGTGCAAATATAATGGTAAGTTCCCTTGTTCCTATTGAAATAGTCTTTTACACTTGGTGTTTGAGAAGTGCAGTATATTGATGACTTTGTAGAATGAATTTGTTCTAGATGTTGGCAGGTTGCCAGACCATAAGCTCTTGGACGATTAAAACCTGTGTAGTCCAGAGGCTTCTTTTGAGGATTGGAATGTTTCAGAATTTGCAAGCTAAAACAAGTTATTTTGGAAATTATGTTCAGTTTGAAAAGATCTATCCAACATAGACAGACTTCAGCACGTTTTCTTAAACGCTTTAAGCAGTGAGGGGTGTGTGCAAGTGCACATGCGTATATAGCGCATGCCTTTGGAGGCTCTTCTCCCATATAACTAGTACTCAAAGTTTGTGGGAGTCTTATGTTGCTTTCTAAACGCTTACAATATCTTCAGGTCACACATGTTGTACCACTTACAATGTAATATAAAAGACTTCTGAATTACTCATTAAAGAGAGAGAACGTTCTATTCCGATATGAATGGTAGTATAGGAAGTGGTTTTATTATTTTTTTGGTTTTGTTTTTTAATTTGTCTTGTAAATAACTTGACTGGCTTGCATGATTTTTTTTTTCTTTCTTTTCTTTTTCCTCCGTTTTCTATTTCTTTTTAAGCCAATCTCCATCTGCTGCCTGGATGGGTGGATTTGGTGCTCAACCTGCCCAGGGACAAGGTGCTCCTGTAATACCTAATCAAGCTGGATATGGTATGGCAAGCTACCAAACGCAGTGAGCTGGGACTCTGTTTAAAAGTGTGTATTTCATGATAGGCTGCAGTTTCCAGTGACACTCTGAAGACTGGAATGTAGACAATGAAAAAAGAAAATATTTATTTTAAAAATGGAAATGTTTGGAACCTTTAGCACAGCTTTGCTTTGGTGAAGGACACAAATGTCTTCTAGTTCTGCCTTTTTAAGTTTTTGTTCATTATGGATATGAACATGTTTTTCTTTGTGTACAAAAACTAAAATAAAGTCAATAAAGACAATTCTGACTACAAATTTTGATATAGTAGGAGAAATGGGTAATGAATTTGATCTTTAGGTTACCATTCCATTTTTTTTGTTCTGTCTTCAGTGTTTTTTATCACTGTGCTTTTTAAGAGAAATGACATTGAAAACAAGCAAGTTGCTTTTATTTGAACACACATCCTGAAATAAACTGTGGACCAATCATTACAACCTGCTAGACAGTATTGATTTTTCAGGAAACCTGTAGGCATCACTCAGAAAACATATGCAGGTCTTGGAGTAATTTTTTAAAAAATATTTAATTTTTCTACATGCTTCAAGAAAACAAAGTCTGGTACAAAGAATAGTTCAGTCTAAAATGAAAAACAGTACTGTCTGAGTTCATGTAACTTTTACTGTCCACATTCAGGCACACATTAAAACTATTCAGAAATGGTTTGCTTATTAAGACTGTAGTAATTTGCATTAAATTTTGAGAAGCAAAAACATTTTTGCAAGTATGTTGTTTGTATTCAAATCAGACAGTCATACTTGTGCTTTTACATAAAGTTTGAAGGCTACACATTGTAAATATTTCATAATTACAGTGTTTCAAAAGCATGCTCAACATAGAAGTAGCAATGTAATTATTCAAAGTAATACTTAATATACTCTACTGCTTTGAATGCAGTAGATTGACAAGAATGTGCAAGACTGACATTTCCAAAGTTGGCTATTATGTAAAGTTACATAAAGTACTATAACAAAGAGCCTTAATTTTAATTTCATAAATCTTTAATGCATCACCTTTTTGTCATCAAAATATGAATTTTTGCTTTACATTATTTGGTATGTAAATACCTTGGTTAACAACCTTGTATACCTATTTCAAGGTTATTATAAGTTGTATAGTATCTTGAGTGTTTTGAAAAATCTTGATGTTTTTTAAGTCTAGAAATATTTTGCCCAAGAATTTTTTAACAAGATTGTTAAAAACATCTTATTTTAGAGAATATTCAATGTGCCATTTGGTAAATGGAGATGCAGTTGATACAGTACACTGAGTTGTGACTTATTTTTAATTAAAAGTTTTTGTCTTTATGGGTGGTTTGCATGTGATGAACCTGTACAGAGGCTGGGTTGTTTGTGTACTGAGTGTGTAAATGGATAAATCATGAAGATGTTTAAATGGTATACTTGGGTTATTTCTGAATTATTTTATGGATACATTGATATAAACTGCCTCAATAAATTTGAAGTTGAAAATGAATGTAAGTTAGATATAAGTACTGTGTCTTACCTGTGACAGCTAGGGGGTGCAAATGTTTCAGCTGTATACTAAAATACTCTGAGGCAGGCACAATTAAAAGTATAGTGTTTGCAGTGGTAGTTCAGTGAAGCAAACTTGCATTTTTAAAAGGAATGGAATGTTAGATTTTAGAGATTACAGTTCTAAAAGTGTCTGAGAAGCTGCATGTTGCATCTTTCCTTATCATGCAGATGTTGCAAGTTAGAATAGGATTATGAAATGGAAACTTGCAGTTTTGTTAAACCCAGCCGAGTTGTGCAGATTACTACAGCATTAAGTGTAGTTAATCACATGAAGTTTTTTCTTCTATTTGACGTGTTTATTAGTACCTTCACTTTTAGACCAGGATTGAAAGTCAGATATTCTGGAAAAGAAATGTAGTCGGTTGGCTGTACCTAGAGACACTTGTAACTCTGGGCTTCTAATGCATGCAATAATGAATGGAGTTAGTATGGAACCATAAGTGCTTGTGATGACAGAATTGGCCCTTTATCTTTGTTTCTTCTTTACGGTATACTTAGTGTTTTTCCGCTCAAGTTAGGAATCTTGTCTACAGGACTCTTGTTTTTTCTATAAATTTTGTAAATATGTGTATATCTATGCGAGGATCGGCTTATACGTTGTAGTTTGAAAGAATTTCACAAGGAAGTCTGCATTTTTATTACACTTACCTGATTTAAAAAAAAAAAACAAAAAACACACAAGTCACTAAATATATGAATTTGCAAGTTATTTTAGGATTTCTTTAACTTCACTTGAATTCTGGGGTTTCTACGTATGAATCCAGGTGTTTGATGTATGACTGTTGTGTTCTGGATGCATGCTGTGATATAAGCAGTATGTTCTTTAGGCGCTACTGAAGATTTAGATGATGCAAGCATATTGCCACATAAATGCCCAAATAAATGGGTATAAGATTAAGGCAGTGATCTTTCAGGATCTTAATGTACAGATCACCTTAAATCTGATTAAATAAGATGCCTGCTGCAGAGCTGGGCCTTATTTGACCTGTATTTCAGGAGGAAAGATAGGATATACTTTCTCATTGAAGTCATTTCTTGTTGGTTTTTATACAGCTCTTCTTTAATGGTGATATTCTTCGCAGACTACTCAAGATACAGGAGTCTCCAGTGTCCTTTAACATTTATATAGGATTTGGATTACTTTCCACTGGGCAGCATTCGTAAATGCATCACTGACAATTTTTTGGCACCAAAGAGCCTCTTGCACCATACTGCTTTTGTGAATGACTGTTACGCTGTTGTAATTCCTCTAACTACAGGAATCAACCACTACCTAACCCCTTACCACTAAGATTTGGATTTCAAAAGCGTTGATTTATCATGGCTTAAGTTGATGCGTACGACCTGAAGTAAGGTATAATCTGCATTTGCAGAAAATGTTCAATAAAAGTGGAACATGGTAAAGGGCTTATCCTGTATTGTCATCTGTTAAAACTTTGTTCCTCTTTGCTCTAGAACTGATAACAAGTATACAAGGCTGATCTTGTAAACTATGCACTTGCAATCATGTGAAAGATGTTTTATTTGAAATTTTTTTTACAAAACCATTTTTTTATTTTGCAGAGTTGCAGTAGTAAGGCCGTAAATACAAGGTTACATGTAGTTCTTGATCCTGCTTCCTTGTGTGTGTATGTGTTAAGTTTTCAAATATTCTTCATGCAGGACCTTTCTTCCCCCCTCATTAAGAAAACTTCTTGAGACCTCCATTTGTTGTTGGAACCACTCCCCTCATTTCATTCACCAAAAAATTCTCGCAGTGAATAAGGCTGGGTCTTGCAGAAAATTTAGTGATTTGGGTTTTTTTGTTTTCGTACACAAGGAAACAGGCTTGTACTGTATTGACATCATTAGTTCTGGCACTTCTTAATTGTTTGTTTTCTGAACAAGGGCACAAGTCTTTGTTCTAATCATATGGAACAGTTTCCTGGTCAGCAATAAAAGATTTTGTTGTGCTGTTAATATATTATAAGATATAGGCAATCTTTTATTTGGCATACTTCCAAAAAATGCATAGGGTTTTGGAAGAGCTGCCTTGTTTCAACTTGAATCTTCATACATACAGGTTGGGATATCAGAATTTTTTCTGGTTAGCTATTGTATTTGCAAAAGGAATGTGTTCTGTTAAAACTGAATGGAAGTTTATTTGCTCATACGTGGATGTCTCCAGTGTTGGCAGATTTAGGGGTTTCACTATGTAATAATGTTTGCAAAGGCAAGGCACTAGCTACAGGGTAGATCTTTGTCATGTCTCACTTCAACCAACTCTTATGAACCCAGTGGATTCTTAAAAACATAAACACTTTTTTTTTTTTTTTACAATATTTATCACAAAATGATAAATTTTTTTGTTCCTACCATCAGTTCTAGTCAGAAAAAATGCTGAAATGTTTACTGTAATGTTTACTGCATGTTTTACTTTAAAAAGAGGCAGGACTTCAGGGTGCTGAGTGAACACTGATATTGTCATCTTTCTGGAGATGTCTGCTGATCTAGATCACTGTTGAGAATGACATGCTTTACTTACCAGTGTTTAAAGGGTAATGACTTTAATTTGATGTCAGTAATTATCTGAATACGAGTTTTTGTTGCTGAGATACACAGCTGCTTATGGTTTAATTAAAGCTGGTCTGAACCTCCTTGGTTATTGAAGTATTTCTGATATGCTGTGAGAAGAAACATTGCTCTACCTTGCGTCTCAGTAGTCAAGTAGTCAATAACACTTCTACATTCCACAGACGGTCTTTTTTGTTTAGAAAAAAAAAAACAGTGGAACTATTTTGTCGAGGAATTCAGTATAAGTTGCCTTTTCTGTAGTGACAGGCAATAATGTTTGAATATTGCACAATCCCTTTAAAAGCAAGGGATCAGCGAGCTTTTGGAGGAGAAGATCTTACCCACTCTGGCACCTCCACTTGATCTCTTCATGTTGGTAGCTGAGAAACTCTTTGTACCGCTCGGAAAAGAATGGTCAAACTAGGTGATGTACATGCCAGGCAATGATAGCATTGTAGATGATGTAGCAGCATGAGTGCCAAGTCATACTGCCAGGTATGTTTAGAATCAGAACAGGCATATACCACAATGATACCCAAAGGGTTGTGAGCATTTAGACACCTAATTTGCTTCATGTTTTGGTGACGTGATTGGCCATTTTATTTTTTGAGAAGATATGTACATACTTAACAGCCAAATTAGAATACCTCAGTTAACTAAACAAGTGGAAACAGGAAACTGAAAGAAGCAAATTGGGATAAGCTAGTGAATTTGTAGCTCTTAGCATGATTTAGATCTCTTAGGTTAGCATTCTGTTATTGGCTTGAATTAACCCTTTTGTTTTTATAACTAAAGTAGCTTTGAAATATGCAATGGCTTCTGACTGAATGTCTTTCCATTCTTGAATGTATGGTTATTGGAGCAGATCTAGGTAGTAATTGAATAAGAATCATCCTTACCACATGAAATGCAGAATAATGTTTGTTTCCTAGATGGAAGATGACTTGCCAGAGCCAACTGTATACCAATTCAAATATCATGGATGAGTAATAGTGAAAAGTCACCTTCTTCTGTTTCAGTAGCTAGGGGTTTTTGGTCCTTAAGTAGAGAATTAGTATTGAGATGGATCTTCCTTGGTAGATGGTCTTGCAGTTTCTTTGGCCCTTTCAATGAGGTGGATCTTTGTCATTCCACAAGTGCTGTTTTCTTTAATGTTGGGTTGTCAAACATGGCGGGAAAGACCATTTGACAGTTTGACTAGTTCAAATCTTCCAGCTCTGATACTGCTGGAGGAGGAGGGAAAAGGAGATCATAAAACTGGTATGTAAATTGAAAAAAATCTTAGTTACTAAAGGAGCTGTATAACTTTGCAGTATACCTTTGCAGAACCGTTTCTAAAGTTTTCCTTACATCTGAAAGCATGAGGAGGTTGCGCAAGTACACCTTATGCTGTAAAGGTGGGATCAACATTTGAAACTGCTGTTGCATGCTGCAGCTACCATAATGGATCACTGTTGTATTCAAATGCTGAAAACATTTTTACTGTGTCGCTGCTTGCTTTGTTTTAAATGCAAAGCTTGTGTTCTGTAGAGAATAAATTGCCTGTGTATTTGCAAATGTTCAGAGAAGGCTGTGTCCAATGTTATTTTTTGAACTCTTACTATCTTGGTGTGAATTAGTGCTCCTTTCTTTCATTACAGAGATAACATGCCATGATTTTGTAAGAGAAATTCCTGCTGTTGTATTTATCATTAATTATTTAAAAGCATGGCTCATTTCGGGTGGACTTTAAATAAAAAAGTGAATGCTTCTAGCACATCATTCCTAGCTTAATCTGCTCTAAGGATTTATGTAGTCCATGGAATAAGAGTAGGAATTTTCCACGGAACCCTTCTGTTTAGTTCCTTAAAAGGGACATCCCTAGAAGACAGAAAATTACTGTAAGACTGTGTATGGTTGTAATAAGACCTTACTGCAGAAGTATAAGAACCGTTCATACCTATTGCTAACACATTATGGAACAGTCAGTACGTGAAGTCAGAGGACCAACTTGTACATTTCTGATTATTGTGGCAGCATTGTAGCTGTATTTGTTATATTTTGGCACTCAGTTATTAGCCAAGAAACCTCAATCTGTTTTTAAGAAGACTTACGGCCACTATGAAAGGTGATGCTTTATGCACGCTGACTTCTTACAGTACTCTTTTCAACTCCTTTTTGTTCTGTGGGCTTTAAAAAACTATATAGAACCTGTCCCCAAAGCTGTATACGTGGAAATCTGGCGAGGTATGCAGTGTTGTGCTTTAAATCCATTTTACAAAGCTACAGCATCTAGCAACAAGTATCTGACAGAATTTGCAGAAAATCAGAAAATTGACACTTTATCCAAATGCTTCTCCTGTAAAATCTTAACTGGACTGTATTGCTGGATTCTCTTCTTATGCATGACTTCTAGCTAAAAGAAAGGCAAGATGCTATCTGGGCAGAAGTGTATGAGGTGTCATTTTAAGTTTTGTGGTGTGAATATTGCAAGATGAATACTTAGAATATTTTATTTACCCCATGTCCAAATCTGAGTCTATTGACCCTGTAGAAAGAAGTATTCTTTTGTCGTATTTTTGTCGTAGAAAATATGAACTGATACTTAAATTGTTTCGCCGAGTTGGAATTCAGTTACTGTTAGAGCCATGCATCTCTCAGTCTGATACCGTTTACTTTCCTGCATTTTTCATGTTATTCATATTTCTAGTCAACAGATAGACTTAGCGCTCGTGTGCAAGGAGCTAGTCCATAGCATGTATGTATGATTCTTAGCAGAAAGATATACTCTGGCTTCAGGTATCAATTTTAATGTTCTTGATGCTGACCTAAAAAAAAAAAATGAAGACTGCTTTCCCTGCACTATGAAATTCTTTGATTTCTTGTCTTTTTAAATGCTTTACTATTTGCAAGTAGATTTTGAAAGCATGTTAAGCGTGTTTTTTGTGTCTTCAGGTTTGAATCAGTCTGGACGTGATTCGCTAAATCTGAGATGTCTCATTCCCTTTCCTGCATCAAACCTAATAACAAATAATCCAGAGAGCATTTAGAATGCTTTTAAGGTTTTGACGTTAATATCTTAATTCATTTCTAGTTCAGTGTATGAACATGGTTTTACTAAGTCAAAATTTTTGTTGCTGTAAAATTGACTGGTTGTCAAAGACCATTTTTTTGCAATTCAAAGGTAACATAAAGGGAAAATAAAGTGCCTTCACCTTAGTTCCTTATTTTTTGTCTTTATAGGCTAAAGGTGAAGAGACTGAAGAAGTAAATTTTATCAGTAAGGTTTTTATCAAACTTAAATAAGCACTTAATGCTAAACTAATGCAGTGTTTTTGCTTCCTCGTTGCCAGATGGAAGGAAGAACATTAAAATTTCATTTAAAAAAACATTTTTTTCCACCTACATACATTGCAAACTCTGAATTGCTTGTTTTTATTTTCAGCGCAGTTTATGGGGAGGTCAAGATACAACATTATACACCTGATACGTAAAATAGTAGTATAAATACTACTGGGGTTACTTGGTCTGGAATTCAGTTTCTGCCTATTTAAATATCACTAGTAGATTGTACAGTCTGTATTTTGGCATATATAAGGCAGTGGGGAGTTGGATGTATTCAAGAATACAGAGATGTTCCACAAGATTAGGGAGAAAAGTTGATCCAGTAGACCTCTGTGTACTAGAATGTAATACAAAGCAGTGAGTCAGAGCTTGCTTTAAGATTGCAATGAGGGATGCTGGACAAATTCCCCTGTTCACCCCTGATTTAGGCAAGCAAGCCTGAAATAGAATACAGTTTTCTACCTGAATTCTCTTCAAAGCTCTATGATACTGTGCACCTTACAGGAAGGATATGTTTCTATTTTCTACAGTGTATATCTTTTGAAATAAAAAATACATGTTGTTATCTACTCCTTTACTTGAGAGTTGTGAATTTTCTGAGAGCAAATGTATTTAGCTAAGACGTGTAAAACTTGATCTGAAGCTAAAAATTGCTTTCTGGTTTAAGGTTAATATTATCAAAAATGACTCTTGGCTGTGAAATGGAAAAATAGAGATCTCAATGACAGGAGATTATACTGCTGTCTCCAAAAGACATAGGCTCAGTTGCAAAGCCACTCTCTAATGTATTCTAGCAATGAATCTGCCTCTGATTTCTTTGTGCCTAAAATATGAATACATAGGAACTAGATATATATATTTTAAAAGCTCAGTATCTTAAGTCTCTCTGGCTTCATAGTCCTCTGTGTACATTTCAACATTGGCTTACTTGGGAGAAAAAACTCGAAAGCTGTGTTTACTGACCCATAATGAACACAAAGATGCATTTAATGCTGTGAAGCCAGTATAGTGTGTGTCTATTTTAAAAGCCTGAAACCTGTTTTTATGTCATGAGCCAATGCTGTCTGGACAGTCCAAGTGTGTGTGTGTGTTTTGTTTGTTTATTTATTTATTAAGTACTGTCATGGATTAAAATGCCTTGTATTCTCTGGCCAGGATATAATTTTCAGTTTGGCATTTACTCCTTATTTTCTGCAGTTACATATCATGTTATGCCAAATGTATGGGCTACACTGGCCCATCTGTAGAATGGACATGAACATATCACTTTCTATTTAAATTCATGTGGAAGTATATTTGGGCAAAATGCTGAACTGTTAGCCAGATTCTAAAAGTAGACTAGAATTCCTTTGAAAGTTATAAAATGATAGTAGTGTTTGGTTTTGTTTTCTGAATTTGTTTTAAAAGTGAGGATGAGGTGGTTAGTCCTTGGGTTAAGAACATGAATTTTCTTGGCAATCAGTATTGTCGAATAGCCTGCTCGTTTGCATTAGAGATTTCTGGGGAAGCTTCATCATCTTGTCTTTTCAGCTATTAAACGTCACTGCCAATTATGAAACAAGATTGTTTGAAGGAAAAATCTCACAGGGACGTGCAGGCTTCAGTAGTGCAAACAGGAAACTTCTGGTAGAAATTCCAGTGCCTGGGTTTTTGGAAGCTGAATGTATTGACCATTTCACCTTTACATTTAAGCTCAGATTTCTCACCGAGTCTGTACTACCGCGTGCCCTGGCAGTGAAAATGGTGCCCAGGGACAAATGTGCTGTAAGTCTTGTACTAGGTCGAGGGAGCCAGAGGACATTTCCAGATGGGAAGGGAACATGACAGGCAGCCAGAGAGCATGCTGAATCAGCAGCTCCTACCGCAGCAGCTCTGCTAAGAGTTAGAGCCGTTCCTGGGTAGCTGTCTGAAGGGAAGCTGGCAGCAGAAATGCTATTTGCTAGTTAGAGTGTTGCGCCCAGAACAGGAGGCTTCAGTATAAAGTAAACCAAGGTCTGTGAATCTAGCTTTTAATGTATAAAATAACACTTGCGCAGTGCCATGTTCTTGGAGTGCTTTAGAAACAAGTTGTGTATAACTGGAAAATAAATCGTAAACCTTGAGAGTTACTGTTGTATGCCAGTCTAAAGTTAGATTCTGAAGGATTTTTAGTGTAGCCAGAGAGGAGTTTTCCGTCTTGAAGACGTTCCTTCATTTTAAACAAAAGTTTCAAATTTGAAGTTAGGGGCCTAATTCTAGTCTTTCAGTAGTGTAAATAAGGAGTGCCTCTACTGAAATCAAGCTATGTTGGTGTAGATGAAATCAGGTCTTTAAATCATGTATCAGGTTTGTGATAGTCTAATTGCTGGAGATTAGTTTTGAGTGTGTGAACTGGAATTTGGCTTTGAAATGAGCCACGTGTTTTACAAATTTTCTGTAATGATGTTCATAGTTCATTGTGTTCCAGAATAGTACTACTTGGTACTAGCAGAACTAGCAGTACCCAGTAGTACTCTTTCCATTTCTCTTTGAAAGCAACTATTTACATTTAAGTCCATAGATCCCTCTTCAGGATACAAGTAAAATCATAAAACAGAATCTGTTTGACTGCAAGCGCAGATGTTTCAAATGTGTGTTCTGCCTTTTTGGGGTGGCTTGTCACATTGTCATTTTCCGCTTTCCAGTGTATTCCTACCAATGTCAACAGTAAGTTTGCCTAACATTATCCAGACTCTTAATCCTATCCTGACATCAGTTAGGATAACGAGCAGTCTGAAGTTTGGTGCTACACAATATGCTAACAAGTTATGTATGTGCAGAATGGAGGGGGATACAAGGCTCTCAAAACCTATTCTGTTCGGTTTTAACTTTACTATTTCAACATTATTCAGTAGTTCAATAGTTACTCAGGAATATTAAGTGAACATTAAATACAAGCAGATGGTGTGATTTTATTGACCAAATGTGTCTCTAAATTTAAGTGCGTTTCAGATTTAATGAGACGCAATTCTTTAGAATTAAGTGGAATGACTTAAATACATGGAATGCATCTTCTGCTATTATTACCTGGTGTAGCCTGGGTTCTTGGGGGAAAATGTGTTTGACAGCCAAAGGTTATCGCACCAACCGGGGGGGTATGGTAGCTTAATTTTTAAAGGATGGTTTTGACCTGTGAAACTTAAGGATAAGCTGTTAAGAGACCTTGTGATGCACAGTCTTAAAAAATCAATTTAAAAATGTATAAATTTGGCATGCAGGCATTGGCACATTATGAATTAAGTCATCATCTAAGTTGTATGTGGCAGTATGCAGGTATTTTATTCATGTAAAACATGGCATATCAGCATTTTCTATGCTAAAAGTCTGGCTCTGTAAAATGTGAATTAACACCCATTTTCTGTATTGATCAGAATGGGTCTGGATGTTTTTTCTTACTAGGCACTGTTCCTCCTGCAGGCAGAATGAGAGCTCTGAATGTTTTTGAACGTTAGGGCTTCTGCTGTACATCAGTCGCTGTGGAGGCTTGACACTGGCCTTTTAAAATCTGTGATTAAACGGATAACTAAACTACTGTTTTACCCGTGGTAGGTATAAGGTAGAAACAGTCAATGTATATTTTTATGGGAAAAAGACTTTTTTTTGGTATATAGTTTAAGATGCCTTTTATTTTTAATCAGTTCTTTAAAGTAGCTAATATCTTACGTAATGCTGCCGTTACATACCTGGGATAATGATATGCCTTCCCTACTGCTTGACAAACTTAGGAGCTGTAGCGTCAATGAAGACATCGCACAAAGAGGAAGAAAGCAAGAAGAAAAGGTGCTGCTCTGTCTTTTGGTTCTTGCACCGACAGAGAATCCATTAATCTCCCTAGGACTCTGCTACCTATGCTATAAAGGAGGAAGAAGACAAAAAAAAAAAAATCCCCAACAGACCAACCATGCCTGAATATTTCCACCAAATTCACCTTGAAGGAAAATTCCTTCGCTCCGTCACGTCGCCAGATCTAATGAAGAACTGAATCTTAGGTATATGAGTAGAATACGCAAGAAAAGCATCTGAGACATTATGTCTTAACTGAGTAGGCACTCTGGTGTCTGCTTCAGTACACTGTGTCTGCAGGTGTTGCCTAATTGCCAACACCTTCAAGAAAAAGGGTGGGTGGGGGGGGAAATCTTGGAAATGAAGTTTGCTGTCAAAAGGCAGGGGGAAAAAATAAAATCCCTTCCTGACCTCTACAGATAATCTGTGGCAGACCTGAAGTACAGGTTTAGTAGAATATAAATACAGTGCAAATGCACAGATGGTTTTCTTGAAATCTGTTGGAGATACCAGTACAAGAACATTACACTATAGACGCAATCTTTGCATCACTAAGGATCATCTTATTTTATTATGTACTCCATCTTCAAATGTATGAAGTTTAGTATTAGAACAATTCAGATGACCTGTTGTCGGTAGTTGAAGGTTATTAAATTTTCCTAGGACTATTAATTCTTGTAGTTTAAAGACAAAATGTTTGGGTTTTACCTGAATCTTATGGCAAAGAAATAAAAAGAACTGGTGCTCTCTCTACTGCCTCAGCGTAAATGTACGGCTCTGAAATATCTAGCATACTTGTATTCATGGATATGACAGAAGTCGTCTAGAGCATGTGTCCAAGTTGTCATCTCTTCTAAACCTGGCACAAGGTATGTTTTGCTTTTGTGGCCTCGCTGTATGACGGAAGTGTTACTGCTGACTTGGTTCTAGGGACATAACCTTACCCCCTGCCATTCTCACAGTTGCACAGAAACACTAACTCTAAGGGTGCCTCTTTCACACATCTGCCTCGAAAGGCCAAGTGTAGCTGCTCTGCAGGTCCCCCTCGCAATGTAAACAAATGTTTTTTCAATCCACACCAGGAGCCAAGAACTCTTTACCAGATAACACAACTTTGGGCCCTGGTACTCTAGGCAAAAGTCCTGTATTGTATGAGCCCAGTCACTTTAGCGGGAAGGTAGGGTGCTGTTAACGTGTTTTGGAAGCGCAGGTGCAGTTTATCCGTGTGTTCAGTGTTGTGGTGCCACCAGTTCCCAAGCATGAAACTGTGGCCTCATGCGCATAAGTGGAAAATATCCATACGCTTCAATGAGATGGGTCCATCCACGTTCTCGCTATGAACAGAGGTAGTTACAACTGTACTACCCTGTTTTCAGGATTTCATTAGACCTGGGCAGAAGGAGTGCTGACCTGTCGGCCAGTGATGACTTTTGTGCTTTTTAGCTACCCGTGCTATTTTCAGTGAGATGGGAGTGCGCGCACTGGAAGTCCAGTGGGACTTAATCTCCCACTAAGGTTGTCCTGTGCTTCTCGGAGTAATTGCCTGTTAGGGGTTTATAATCTCGTCAGATTTAAATTACTCAAATTTGTCATGGGGCTGCATGCAGGGTTTTTTGACGGTATTTTGGAAAAGAACTATTTCTGAAACTGAGATTAGAGAAAAAATACTATAGCACTGACTTTGTTTAAAACCTTAATTGTCATTGTGCTGTTGAAAAATAGCTCTTCTTCCGTGCCTTGGAACAGAAGCTTAAAGTTTGGCAAAGGGTTCACCACTGCACAAGAAATGTGGCCCTTTTTCCCCCCCTCTTTTAGTAAGAAACCACACCAACTGATGAAGCTGACAATCTGATGAAAAGGGGTTTTTTTTGTTTTTTGGTTGGTTTCTGGCACCTGCTCAGCAAGGACGTTAACGGCGTTTGGGTAGCTGACTTCTCTGTGGAGGTGGTGGCCTGATGCCACCAAGCGTACGACGGAAAGGAGCGGACGGGGACTAGGAGCCTTGAGCCTGGCAACCCGTGCGGAGAGATGAGATGGAGGATGGACGGAGTGAACGGAGATAACGGTGCTGGGAAGGGTGGAGGAGGAGGACGGGATGCGAGAGACCGCTGGAAGCGGAGCAGGGCGGGGGCCGAGAAAAGGGAGGGAGAGAAAGTGCCGGACGTTAAGAAAGGCTGCTGAGCTCTCTCCTGGCAAAGCGCGCGTCGGCTTGCGCTGCCGATGTGCGCGGAAACGAGGACCCGAGGGCCCCGCCGCCCCCGTCACGGCCTCGTCCCCGCGGCGGCTGCCCGCGCGCGGCGGGGGGCCGTTGGGGGCGGCCGTTGGGGCGCGGGGCGGGGCGGGGGGGCGGGGCAGGGCGGCTCCCCTGAGGGGAGCGGGGCCGGGGCGGAGGGAAGGCGCCTGGCGTGGCGGCCGCCCCCTCCGGGAGCGGCGGCGGCCCGAGATGTTTAACCGGGCCGTGAGCCGGCTCAGCAGGAAGCGGCCGCCTTCAGGTGAGGAGGGGGCCGGGGGCGAGCGGGGCGAGGGCGGCCCGAACCCGATCCCGATCCCGAACCGCATCCCGGTCTCGAACCGGGGCCCGCTCGGCGGCGGCCTCGCCGCCCCGCTCCGCGCTCGCCCCGCCGCAGCCCGGGGCGCTGGCCCGCGCCGGCGGAGCGACCCCTGGCTTGCGGCCGGGCGCTGCCCCCGACCGGGAGGAAGTGCCGCCGAAAGGGGAAGGGCTGCAGTTTTCTTTTGACTGAGCGTCTGGGCACGGAAGCGCCCCGAAACGCCGCTCCCAGCTGTGCCGGGGCTGGGGGCCGGGGCCGGGGGCCTGGCATCGCGGCGAGCCCCGGCCGGGGAGCCGCCGGCGAGCCGCTTGGCGGGGGCGTAGCGGAGCGGCCGCTGGACGATGTCGTCGCGGGAGCCTTTGCTCGTTGACGGCCGCTTCCCTCTTAGAGCAGCGCTCGCCGCTCGGGAGCGTGGCAGAAAGCGTACTCGATAGCAGGGTCTTCTGCGATTTCCCCAAGCCTGCAGTTAACGCAGTACTGGAACAACAAACTAATGCTTTTAGCTGTGCGGTTCGTAGAGAACAGATCAGCTAATGAGAGTAAAGTGGAATGAAACACACTGTGGGTGAAAGCAGATGTTGCGTAGGTCTGCTACCTGGACTGTGCTAGTATGCCCTTATCTTGATTTTGATAACACTTGGGTTTAGCAATGTGGCATAGACTTAAGCTGATGAGCGTTGTTACTGGTGCTTCGTACTGCTGTGTGCTTGTCGGTTGCTTTTCAGGCCACGTTGAGCATAGCATAGCTTTAACAGTGGGGCACGCGTGCAGCTCAGCCCCTTGCGTGTGCTGTCCCGCCGTGCAGGTGGGGGGCCACCTGCGCGCAAAGCCTGGTGGGCTTGTGCAGGTGAGGCATGTAGCAGGCTACGTTACAAGCACGAGATCCATTAACCACGTTTCGGACAGAAGCAGCGTTCTTGTCACTAGAGCAGCTGCCCCGAAGAGGGAACTGAACTCTCTTCTAGCTTATGCCTCATCAGCCAAATTTTAGTTATGAGCTGTTGCATGTCACTGTTATTGGTAGTGAGGCAGCAGCCCAAAAGAGCAGAGCTTGGTTCTCAAGCTGAAACTCCCTTGGAGGAGCTTGCGTTCAGGACTGGCTTGCACTTGAAATGGAAGTCGCTGAGGCACAGTAAACACGGCGGGTCTGCGGACGGGCTTTCAGAATGCGCTTGTGGTCTGCTTGTGGTCTCGTGACACGTTATCTCTGATGCGGTAAGTTCTTTGACTCAAAAGAACTAATATATGTCATTGTAAAGCAACTGGGATAAAAATTACAAACTGAGAATCCTGGAATATCACACTGCTTTGGACTGTGCAGAAAGTTAGTGTTACAATCTTTCTAAGAAAAGCCAAACGTGGTATTTACCTAGGGTTTTGGGGGCCTGTTTTTTTGAGGCTGTCTGCCTAGTGAATATTTCCAGAGATGCTACAAAAGCAGAACGTCCATTTTATTTCCTTCCTTATAGTTAAAACTGGAATCCAGTAGCCATCTGTTGTTAGAGACAGTCAAAAGAGGATGTTGAGGCTCTTGCTTTGAACAACCAAAGCATGCAAAGGACAACTCTTCTGTAGTGGAAAGGTCTTAAACAATACAGCAGTTACTAGGAAAAAATTGTTGTATGGGATTCGTCCAGTGGCGCTTGGATACATGGAAAGTAAGGGATTTCTCCCTTTTTAGTTGCCTAGTTATGAAGTTTCCCGCTGTTTCATAACCTTGCATTATTAATTCCAGACCGGCGGTTGTAGCTGGATAGGCATTCTCATGACCGTAGGAAAAGAAAAGGTATTCAGAGTGCTTTTAAAATAGTAGTAAAAAGGTTCAGGGTTTACAGTTTTCTGAAACTTCTAGGTTTAAAAAAAAAAAAAAAAAAGGAGGGAGGGAAATGCAGGCAGTGTGATCAGAAGTTTTTTCAAGATAAGTTTATAAGAAATTGGGGAGGATTTTATTGATTTTTTTAAATGTATATAAATGTTGTGGACTGATGTTTAAACTTAGAATAATGAATAAGCTATTTATATGGTGCTCTTGTCATCTGTGGTGATGGTGTGCCTGCTGTCTGTCGTTAACAGGTTTGTAAAAGGTTTATGTGGTGAAGAGTCCACTAAAACCAGGCATTTTGTTATGTGATGCATTTAATATGATTCTGTGAAGTGCATGCATTTCTGCTATTCAATGCAATGTCACGAAGACCACAGCACGAGCAGTTTGAGAATGAAGGCTGTTGGGGGGACCGTTGTCGTGCCTAGCCCTGGAAGGCAGTGGGATTAGTGCATCTAACTCAATTAGGTGTGTCTGAAACTTTCTGAAAGCTTGATAGATTTCCTCATTTTTGTTGTGGTTGTTGAAAGGCCAGGGCCAGAATCATGAATTTTGATCTGTGAAGTTGTATCTTCTGGTGTTAACTTTGTATGGTTTCAGTCCAAGTTCCTCTTTGCAGAATGCAAATACTTGCTGTTTTTGATACAAAGTTTCATATGATAATTAGAATCATTGCTACACTTACCTTTACATGTATGGCTTAAAAAAGAATTTTATCCACAGGCCAATGCTGCAATACTGTTACTGGTAGGAAAAAACAGCTTCTCTAGGATTCTTCTCTAAAATAATGCTCTAGCTAACGTAACCTGCCTAGTTGTTAGCTCAGTATAAGGTTCTTCCCTAAAATAGTACTGCAGTCAAAATAAGCGCTTAATCATTTGCTGTGCTTGTACAAGCAACTGGCCATTGCGCATAATACAAATGAGTGTGTTACGGTCATATACTGAGTGGAAAGTTTGCTTCAGCAGAGACTTTACAACTGTACTTTGGTGAACATATTTTGTCTGCTTTCTCTGCTCTGTTTTTAATCTGCCTAAAAGACAGTGAGTGCTTTCCTATCCCATTGAGAAACAATAGATTTAATTTGCATTTCTATCATCTATTGTACGTTTTATGTATTACTTGTGCAGAAATATCCATAGAGGAACTGCTATTCTTTAATTTCCTTATTGTCACTCAGCTTTCAGTAACAGCAAATAACTACCTTTCACTTAAGTGATCAAAGTGGCATATATATTTTGGGTATTAAACGCTGGTATTGAGATTGTTGTTTCCAAGTGTAAATTATGAAATTTTGTCACCATTTTACCGAATAAAATTATCTTTATAAATGGCAAACAGAGATAAATAAGTTTCAGAGAGTTATTCATTTAGTTACAGTTATTGCAGCATTACACTCTACAATAAATTCTTTCAGAATTGCATTAAGTTGTACCTCAATGGAAGTATTATTTTTAAGGTAACTTAGTAAAATATTATGGGATGCAAATGTGGGTCTTAGCTTCTCAAGTCGTTTGTGAGCAAAACCTCTTTCCTGTCTTGTAAGGTCTTAAACATTTTTTTCCAAAAGTCACACATCAAACCTGCTAAATGAAACTACATATGGAGTAGGAGTCTGTGATCCTAACTGGGGGTCATTTTTACATTAGAAAAAATTTTGTGACTATTAAATGGGGGGTAATAAAAATACCCAGCAGTTTTAATGTCCTCGTAGAATTTCAGAGTTTTTCCAACTGTCTTGTATCATGTATAGCCTATTTACATTTGCACTGAAGGGGATG
Organism: Struthio camelus; assembly: GCF_040807025.1. Taxonomy (NCBI): domain Eukaryota; kingdom Metazoa; phylum Chordata; class Aves; order Struthioniformes; family Struthionidae; genus Struthio; species Struthio camelus. Next base: position 7,138,874 of record NC_090948.1, read on the forward strand.
TTAATGTTTCATGGCAGTTGCAAAGAAACACTGAAAATGAGGGTTAGTGGTACTGAGCTCAGAGTGAGGGACCTTGAGCAGTGCCACGCGCAGCCTCCAGCATTCCCAAGTTGCTAGTGCGCTCCCGAGCATGGCTTTGGCCCTTGCCAGCCGTGTTGTCTCCATGCAGCTCGCAGGCTCGTTTGGGCCAGCCAGCGTTCCCCGTAGGCTCTCTGAATGCAGTTGGTTACTTTATTTTTGGGGGACCACTCAGGACAAGAGCTATGCTGTGCTGCTTGACTCCAGGGCCAAAGAATGTTCTCTGGCCTGTTTTATCATGATATACATGTGGTCCGAGGGACTGCCTTCATCACGGCACTGCATTTGATGTTTTCTGCCTCAGTATGGACTGATGGCCCAGATTCCCTGCTTCTCAGTTGGGTGCCATAGCCCAGGCTGAGCTTGCGTTATGACTGCTAGCAGGACCTGTGCTTGCTAGCTCAGCTCTGCACTACGGTGCTAGCGCGCACTTGCACTCTTGGATAACCTCTGCTTTGAGGAACTCTCAGTTTAAATTAATTAAACAAGGAATAACTGAAAAGGAATGCATCATATGAGCAAGAACAGGCAAACATGCTCTCAGTGCCACAGTTATTTTGGGGTTGTGGGGAGCTGGTTAAATGAAAAAAAAAAAATGAATAGCAGGATCTTAGAAAATGCGGTTTATTGGAATGGTCATTAGGAAGTCATGTAGTTCCTCCCTTTCAAAAACAAAACTAAGGCCATAGGAGGAGAAGGTAAGGAGAATGGGAGCAGGGTCATAGGAGAACGTGGGTTCGAAGGGCAGTGAAAAGAAGGGGAGGAGTGTAAATACAGATGGAGTTGGGTTGTGCTGGAGAGGAAGCCGGGGCAAATGATAGTTAGTGGAGGCTAACGTGAATGGCCAGCATGGAAACAGTAATATGCAGAGCACAGTGACAGCAGCTAGAGGGAAAGCAGGCTGGTGGTATCCAGGGTGCATGAAGGCGCTTGGCCTTGCCTGTGTCTGCTGGCTAGAAATTTTCTTAGGTTGTCATGGCACTGGGTCCTCCTTGCATGGCTTGGCTCACTGAAATACATGCTTAGCACTTTGTGCCTACTTTGGGGAATCTAGCAGTGCCACCATCACTAGCTCTGGCAGCCCTTGTGCAGAGGCCTCGTGTAGAGAGAAGACTCTGCTTCCTTCTTCAGAGCAGTTGGGAATCAGATATGAGAGTTAACCTTTTCTAGAGAGAAGCCCAACATGTGACTGTTCATATTCTCCAGCTACTTGTCTCAGAAGGTTTTTGCCGTGTTTTGTTTTGTTTTTTAAATGGTTGAGTAATCATCAAAGTCCCCTTGAAGTCTGTCTGGAAAAGGAAAATGGGGAATAAAATCTCACTCCCTTATGTTCCCTGGTAAATTAGTTATTTAACTAAAGGGAGAGCCTGGTTCTTCAGGGCTTTGCCCACAAGCAGCTGCGCAAAATGTTGCCATTCTGGCTGCAGAATAAAAGCTGTCCTCATTACAGTGAGAGTTCTGTGCACCTTTTCGGTGTGGAGAGTCCTTAAGCAGTCCTCTTAGCCTAATTTCTCATGGCTCACGCTCCCACTGTCTTCTCTAGGCATTTTGGGTGTAAGAGGAAAGGAAGCCAAGCTCTACTTTAGGGCTTTTCAAATCAGCAGGATAATTTCTGGGTTCTTCCTGAGTAATAGATTTTCTGATGGATAGCTATCAAACATTTTTTTGGCATGAGCAGCCTTGGATTTAATACCCGTACCTCTGGGATAAAGAGTTTCAAAAATGTATACAATCTCTCCTATCTATAAGAAAGCTAGTTGGCAGGTAAGTCATGGGCACAGTCCTGAACAACCAACCTATTGGAGAGGAGTGCCGGTGGACTTAAAAACAAGAAGGAAAAATCACCTAAATATCCACTTGCCCAATAGCAGGTTGACTCAGCTGGAGCAAGACTCTTTTGCCAGCTATTTGTCCTCCCATTTGAATAAGTTAACGTATTAGACCTGTTCTTCTGCTAAACAAAGCGTTTTTTTTTTTTTCCCCTCTTTCTCTCTTCTTTCTTCCCCTTCCCCCAAACCCCCTGGTGATGTTTCTTTTCTTAAAAATAAATTTCATGTGCGTGGCTGACCAGGATTTGCTTCATACAAGCCAATATCATGGACAGTGCCAGAAAAAGGTCCTTTTTACTGCACAGGCTGCGGTCATTGTGTTCCGCATATAAAAGGTGCTCGAACTCCTATAAAACAATGACAGTGCCTACTTCCATGCTCATGAATTATCTGACTGCAAGGCATTTTTTTTACCTCCTTAGAGGCAAAGCAGAATTCAAATATGTGTGTGTGTTTATTTTCAGTTTTATGGTATTTCCTTTTAAGAAAGCAGCTGCAATCCAAGGGTGAAGAGGGGAATGGGGAAGAAATGCATGTGATATTCATTGCTACTTACACAGACGGTGGTTTTTTTGATTTTCTAGAGATAAATGACAGCGAGAGTCACCCAAGCAGCAGCCACCAAACCTTGAAAGGAACCTCAAAATGGGCTACATCACTGGAGAACCTCCTTGAAGATCCAGAAGGAGTTAAACGATTTAGGGTTGCTATCTTAACTATCAATGTTTCTATAAACACAAACTAGGATTTAAAGCTGAACGACTCTTAGCATAAGCAGTGCAACTGTACCAGCACCATAGGCATACATCCCACTAGATACATACAGTGAGCAGAGGTGGGAGAGTTTTGGAGCTGTGGCATTTGCTGAGTTTCTGAGGTGGTGTCTTCTGCCCATTGTCACTAGAGCTGTGCTCTCCTAAGGCACAACTTGTAGTTGCATCTTTCCAATCAAATCTGTCACCTTTTGAAAGGATTAACAAGATGCTATTAGATTAACAACAGTCCTTGAGCCATTGATCTCTCCTGCCAAGCACTGTTTATTACTGAAGACTGATCCTGCATTCTTTGTTCTCATAAGTGGTCCTTACTCAAGCAGTAAGTTACTGCAAACTGATACTGAACCTGTACAGCTTTGTGGCTCTTATTCTGTGTTGCAACAGCTGTACTGAAGGAAATCCCTTTAACTTTACCACAATTGTGGGCTTGTGTAGCTCAAAACGCAGGCTTGAGGCTTAATTAGGTGATGTGGCAAGTCATTTTTTTCAAGGCCTTTTGTCCGAAGTCAGAGGGATTAGCTATGTGAATAGGAACTACCTACTAGAATATGGTGTTGTGGAACCAAGCCCTGAGACCGAGATGAAATGATTTCCTGCCAGACTGGTTTAAAAGTGATGTAAACCAGAATTATAAAATTCTGTGTGATTTAGCATTCTTAAAAAAAAAAAAAATAAAATAAAAAAACCCACACACACACAAAAAAACACCCGAAAAAAACTTGGTACCAACACGATATTTAATCTCTAACGTTTAAAAGTGAAAACTGAGTATCTCAGAGCTATAAATATTTCAGTCGTTGCTTTTTATAAATAAGTTGAATGTACTTTTTTCTCATTTTAAAATGTGCTTTGCTTTAGAAGGATCGTGCTTTGTTTAGACACTGCTTAGAGAATGCAAATACAACTTGTGCTTTGGTTTATTTAAGTGAATTTATTGCCGATGATCATGTTTAGAAACACTTTTATTTGTAGAGTTTTTACTCATTAAAAATATCATAAAGATACTAGACTAGAATCCCAAGTGATTTGTGGCTCTCATTAAAATAGCTTGTTATACTTACCTGCTAATGAAATCTTCGTGTATTTTTGGATTTTCCCCTGAGTAATGGATTGTGAAATTGCTTGAGTTATTTAAGGGAAACTGAAGAAACTCTTCTTCTTAGTTACTGATAAGCTTTATGATTAAATGTAGCTCATTCTTCGCCTGAAATGTGCTCTTATAATGCCAAATATGTTATTGTTCGTTTGTATGCCAGAGTGTTTAGATGCTACCAATGCAGTGGTTCTGTTATAGTGTATTATGTAGACTCAAAGCAGCCTTAGGCAGGGTCTAGTTGTAATAGCTATAGTAGGACAAGAGTAAAACAACTGAGAAATTGGATCCTAACATTTATTCAATTTTTTTTTCCCCCTGCCCCTCTCTTTCCCTAGGAATTTTTAAAGAAAGAATTTAGTGAAGAAAATGTTTTGTTCTGGCTAGCATGTGAAGAATTTAAGAAAACACAGGGAAAAAAACAGGTATGCTTTCTAAATCGTTTCTACTTGTCAACAAAGTTTCTAGCAGAGTTGAAGCTATAAGGTTTCTGTTACACGACTGCTGTATTCCATGTGAGTGCAAACGAATGTATTTGAAGGAGTTTCACTGAAATCATCCTGGTGGAATTGTTCTGAAACAAAGCTGGATTTTATTTCAAATCAAAACGAAATGCTGAAATTGTCAAGTTTCCCATATTTTGAGAACTCAGAACTTTCTGTTGTTGCTTTGGAACAGCAAAAGGTTAATTTCAGAAATGTTATCTCATCTTGTTTTAAAATGCAAAGACATTTAATCCAATAAGCTTTAAAGCATAATGGATAGTATATGAAAATGTGCAACACTGCAATTAATATTTTAGTATAACAAAAATAAAAAGCAATGCAAACAAAGTGTTTCACCATACCAAAGTGAAATGTTTTGCATTATCAAATTACCAAAAAAGTTGAGTGTTCATTTAGATTTTTGTTTAAATTTTTGTTCAAATTGATATATACCTACAGAACACTTACATTTTCATGAAAACTATATTTTTCCAGTACAAAATATTCCACTGAAAGTTTTTTCAACCAAGCACCTCCAAAAACTTTTCTCCAGTGCTCGGGTCTGAGTCTACATTTATATTTAGCATGAACACAGGATCCACTTTCATATTTGAGCTTTAAAACATGTTGAGTCAGACCTAAAATCCCTACCATGTTTTGTTTGCTTGTTTCTGAAAGTGTTTTTGTGAGTTATTTTGTGGACACTCCTAAATCCCATAATTTTTTTTCAACCTTCCATTATGCTTTTCACATGTATCCTGGCAACGGATACACATGTATAGCCCCTTCTGTGCTCCTCTGGGCAAAGGAAGTAGAGTGCCATGAGGAGGTCGGCCTGGGGAAATGCTACTTAAACCTGCCTCAGATGGGACAGTACGTGCTCTGTCAGAAATATCAGGATGGGAATCTGGTGGGGGAACCAGGCTATTGGAGGGATTCTAAAGTACTACCCAAGAAAACTGTCTCAGTTCCTGGATCTGGACTATAGGACTTCCTCTCATAAGGTCAGTCAAAAATTTTCAGCTGAAACTGTTCTCCAGCAGAATATTGGGTTTCCAGCAAAACATTTTTGAGAGGGGAATTTATTTTTCACTGAAAAAGCACTCCCCCCAAACAAAGCAATTTACCTGTTTCAATTTTCAGTGTTTTTTGGTATTGATATCTCCATCAAACCCCTCCAAAATGACTGTTTTTTGCAAGAACAGAAAAACATTGCTCAGTTTGACTGCAGATCTCGTAATATTTAGCACTACTACAGCCATGCGTATTCAGTTGTTTATCCTCCTTCACTAAGGTCCATGCAACAGGCATGCAGGTACTCTTCAGAATATCTAGTAACCAGCTGCAGTAATCTGACTGCAATAGCTAATCAGGCAATTTTCCTGTAGGATTCAAGGCAGAAGGAGAGATAAAGGCAATGAGATGGGATAAAAAGAGAGAACTGTATGTGCTAGATGATGCTATCATGGCAGCAGTGTCAGTAGCTGGAGTGAGGATGCTAGCCAGGCCTGCGAGGGAGTGTTTCACCTGCAGCCTGTCAGGAGTTGGCTTCCTGAGCAATCCGGTCTGCACAAGCCCAGGACCATCAGTCCCACTGACCTAGCTCGACTTTGGCACAACAGCTAGTGCAGATCTCATTACTGTCAGGCTGTGGCAGAAAGCACTTTATCTATTTTGTCCCCATATGTCCATATGGCATCTTGACTGGTATGCTCACTGTGCTGGGCCTGGGATTTGGATATTCTTGACCTTTTTCCCTACTCTATAAGTAACGTTTGCTTTCTGAGCTAGGGAAATTCAGTCAGCATCACAGTTTGTTACCAAATGGGAAGAGACTTTTGGTTTGTACAGGCCAAAAGGTTTTCGTATGTATGTTGCACAGTTTTCTTGGTAGGAGATGTGTAGCCTTTTCCTGATTCCCTTTAAACAGGTATCAAACTGGTGTTTTTAAATGAAAATGGAAAGGTTCCATGTTCTGCAGTGGAATAAGAATCACATTTTCCCTTGTTAAATAATTTTCATATTTTTATTTTCCAATTGCTTTTTTAGGATTGTAAACAGTAATGCACGAAATGGTAAAAAGATATTTAGAGATAATAGCTCAGTGAATGCTCAAATGGATTACCAGACCGAGTGGACAGAGATGTAACTAGGTTCCAGTTAGCTTCAATTAGTTAATACCAGTCATTACATACTGTAGTCAATCTGGAGTCTAGCACATCAAAGCTTTTACAACCAGGTCGAATAAATATGTTTCAGAATGATACAGACTCACAGTAAATTTTTACAGCTACTGCTTATGGATGGCTTTGTTTAGATAACTTACAGCGCTAGAAAAACCACTAAAAATATAAATATTTCCAGTGTTTATGATAGCGTGAAGTGTGAATTTGTCTTCTGAAAGTGATTTTTGCAAAAATTGCTTTGTATCTAATGTGACCAAAGGAAAGTATTCCAAAACCAAATCTTTATTTATTTTATAATCTACTTCTCATTAAAGCCATATTGGTAGGATGTTAGGTTCTGAAATGGACTGAATAAGAAAAAGAAGAGAGTGGAAAAGAGGTTCCTGGGTGTATGATTTTTGGTTCTTCCTGTAGTCCCAGGACTTAGAAAACCTTCTTAAATATGGCTCTACCTGCGTAATGGTAGCTAGTAGCTGCAATGTGTGTCACGGCTGCAGAGATCAGGAACCTTTTCACGTTTCCTGGAAGTATGCTAATAAGAAACAGAAAAATATATGCAACAAATGAGCTCTGTTACTATCAGGCATACATCACTTGGGTGATTTAAAAAAAAAAAAAAAAAAAAAAAAAGCCCTGATGAGCCTTTGGTCTAAACAGTGCCAGTTAATATATTAGTATTCTTTGCACAGGAGATATTCCCAGGAAGCTGATAATCCCATATGAGAATGATCCCAGAACATTTTTTCCAAACAAAGATCTTCAGAGCAGAACTAGATTAGTGAATAATTATACGTCCCTCAGCACTATTTGATTACTGTGTTATGCTTTGAAACCAGCACAGCTTTTCGCTGGAAGGACTCCTTCCTGTCCTGACCAGTGCTCTAACCACCACCTTGTTGCATTCTCTTGTATTCTGTCCTGTCTGGAGACTCCAAGGGTTTGTGTGTGTTTTCTTGTTTTGGTGAGCTAATACAAAATGCATGCATGTTTTGGGAAGGAGGGGTGATTTTCATCACCTGCAAGGGCAGGCAGGAAGTAGACTGCATCACTGGCCCAGGCAGGTTTTAGGTGGACTGGATTCTACCTGTTTTCTTGCAGCATGGAAGCACAAACTCTTCACCTCAGCCTGGGGAACATCTCTGTGGTTTAAAACAGAAAGGATATTCTTTCTCTGTAATTGCTTTAAAACTGAAGTTAAAATAGAAATATGATTTTTAGTGAAGATTGGGGAAGGAATTGTCAAGTCTAGTTGGAACAGTGAGCTCTGCTACCATCCATATAGTCCCCATCTTAGGACACCTGCTTAATTATGAGATGGGAGTGGTAGGGACCAGAGTATAAAGTTTAACTTTAATTATTTTATTGGAATTAGTCATATGGAGTTGCATTTGTAATTGTTAATGAACTAAACAGCACGTCCATTGTGCTACCTCCCAAGGTTAAAATGTTTCTTCTCTTGCGAAGGAGCTTTAAAAATAAATTACAAATTGAAGTAAGAACTTCAAACAACAGAGAATCTTTTCAGCTACTGCTGACATCCACTAAAATACTTCTATTGAGAAGTTCTGCAGAGAGCATTTTCAGAACAAAAAATATCTATTCAGGAATTTTTTCTGCCACTTCCTATGTGGAATGTGGCAATAGTTAAACAGGATTTAGTAATGTTACACAGCTGTTAACTCCTGGAGTCTGCGTCCTGATGAGCATCTGGGACTTCCATTCACCTCATTTGGGAGCCACACATGTTTGAGGGCTGAATTTGACCTTAGGAAAGGAAGTGGGAAAGAGTATTTTATCCACTTGAAATACTGAGGGGGGTTTCTGTAGACAGAACTTTGTATTCCGAATTGGAATTTGGCAGGGATGCTGGGGTGAGCACACCAGATGTAAGTGAAAAGTGCCAGAAGTCTTTTAATAACCACCCGTGAACAAAATCTCAGTTTAAGTGCTGTTTAAAATACAGTCCCCTGCGCTGAGGCATTAGTTTCAGGCTGATACAGAACAAAGACTGCGCCCGCTGAACTGGTAACGTCACTTTCTTCTCTGCATGACTCTGGCTTTTCCTCAATGTCAGTTGGGGGTGGGGGGGGGTGCATAAAGAAAGACTGGCAGCTTTAGCCTGTACTTGCATATTTTTTAAATTAATTTTAATTAAATGGATGTGCTACTGAAGCATAGACATAGCATAATAGTTGTTTCCATGTGCAGCAGAACTTTTAAAGTTTGGTTGTGCATTTCCATATTCTCCATGCCTATAATGTCAGGTCTCCTGCATCCCTCCAGTGACCCCTCTCCCTACCGCAGCACTTTCACTTCCTTTCTCATTCTGTCCCTCAAAATCCAGAGATCCTCCCCATTTCACCAGCCTCCCACACAATCCTCTTGTTCCCCACCATGTTCTCTAAACTTCCTCACAGTACTTCTAGTTTCTCTCATGTTTCCCCTCAAGCCTTCCTTTGCTCTTTCCCCACAGTACACAGCTTGCTCCTGTGTTCTCCATGCAAGAAACATCATGGGTCGTGGCTGACTTGGAGCTATGTATGTATTGATTAGCCAACCGCTAAGTACGTACTGGCAGTTCAAATAGAGTAGATAACTTTTGAACATATACTGCAGCTCTTCCTTCAGTGGTTGTGCTGTTTTTTCTGTTTCCTTTTTCTAGCCACTCTTTTCCATGGAATTAATAAGAACGTAATTATTTTACGGTCCTTTACCCGTCTCTGAAATATGGTTAAAATTGGACAACAGGTTCAAAAATGATTTAGGAAGGAATGACTGATGGCACAATCGCTTGGGCTTTTTCGTGCAGTAGCTAAAGGTAGCTGGTATACTGCACTAAGGCTTTAACTTCACCAGTTAAAGCAGTCACACCTCTGAGTGATAAACTAGTGGCATTTTAATTTAGAACACACTTAGTTGACCCAGTCCTCCCTGACCTGTGAAACGGCAAAGACTGCAGATCTTCATAAAACAGTCCGTTGTGACTAACGGGCTTGATACATGTCTAGTCTTATCTACTAGATGAATATCTGTTTTAAAAAGGAATACTGTTGGGAAATGTGTGTCCCTCTCAGCACTGACAGAGTTAACTCTTTAGACCTTATGAATTGTCAGACATATGTAGCTTTTCTTTTAATTATCCCCAAATGTTGATTCTGAGCTTCAGAACAAGCTTAGCTGTTGATTCTTAGTAAAATATAAAAGAACTTCTGTGACTTGTTCATTTGTGTAAGTGCTTCCTCCGTCAGGCCCACTTCCTATCAAAGAAAGTCCTTTGGTTCATGTTGCTGTAGAGATACAGTTGCTCATTAAAAATCCGATGAGAAATATTTACGAATATTCACTGGTGGTTATCTTATAGTGCCTGCTGCTATGGAGGCCTTGTTTTAAGCATGCAGAATTCAGAGTGCTGAAATGAGGCTTACGTCATGCGTGGCTTTACAATGTGCTCTCACTGGCTCTTTCCTTTCTTATCTCGCGTTCTGGTCAAGGGAGAATTTCCATTTAGTTTCAGAGGATTGTGACCATTTGTATACTGCTCTGAAGCTGAAGAATGCTAGGTAGTGTCAAAACATAATCGTTGTTACTGATTTATCAGGAGAAGACCACTGAAGCAGGATTGCTGAAATTAGAGCAAACACTAACAAACTACTTGAGGCCAGTCACACCTGTCCTAATTTATCAGCTTTCAGAGGCTCTTGAGAATCTTGTCTTTACCAGTAACAAACGAACAAAAGCTATTGAATTTTTTTAATCTTGTGCACATGAGATGCCCTGAGGTAAAAACACAGTTATAACGAAACGTGTTAGCTATATTACAAGGTGATCTAACTATAGTATGCATTATACACCAACTTTGCTTAGTTTCTGCCTTGTAGTAAGAATAAGTTTCCACAGTGTTTCTTTCCTCTGGCTTCCGTGCATATGCTAGTTATCATTAGTAAAAATAGTTCTCTGAGTAGTGAAGACAAGGCCTAGTTAATAATGCTGTACGGTTTTACATTGGATACTCACATTTGAACATCACAACCTGCTGTTCACAACCCAGCCAGGGGTGCTGAATACCCCTGGCTCCCACTAATGTCAGTGTAGAAGTTGGCCTGCAGTGATATGTTTTTCCTCCAATACAAATGAATATACGTATAGAAGTTGATCTATGTATATTTGTTTTGTTTTCTGAATTTGGACTACATTTTGTTTTTAAGATGTGGACCTCAAGAAGGAAGTGAGCTAGAGCTGTCTCAAAACGTAACAAATACAGAGAATGTTCCTGAAATAACTAATTATTTAAATAACTGTCCTTTTGTAGATGCAAGAAAAAGCTGAAGAAATTTACACAACTTTCCTGTCCAGTAAAGCTTCCTCTCAAGTCAATGTTGAGGGGCAGTCCCGTTTGAATGAGACAATTTTGGAGACGCCTCACCCTCTGATGTTTCAAAAGCTCCAGGACCAGGTAAAGTTATTTTCTTCCAGAACATGGCTTCAGTAGTTTTTGTCAGCTTTTAATGGACGCTGGGTTTTATCTGGATAGGCTTTCTAAGCACAAGCTAGTGTAGGAAAGATGGGAGCCTCCCTGCTACTGCCAGTGCTACGGAGCAGGTGTGCAATCCAGCTTCTAGGTTGATGCAGAGAAAGAAAACAAGGGGTCTGGTAGGCCTTGATTTGCGTTGCTTCCACTTTGGGGCTACTAGCTCAGTAGCTCTGTCAGTGGTTGCATGATGATCCAAGTTCTTGATCCTGTCTCGGTAGGGCTAATTAGTGAAGAGATCCTTGCACAGCCATGCTAATTCCAGGTCAGGACTTGCCAGGAAAATTGGATGCAGTTTGCTTCTGGGTTCTTTTATTTCGGATTGGGAATCACCCAGCTGGCTAACTTTGTGCCTGTTTCCCTGTGTAGTTGCTTGCACTGAGTCACTGCTAGTGTTTGTTTCAGTAGTTGCCACTGGTTTCCTTGAGATCTCAAGATTCTGTTAGGATTTTTCTCCTTGCTTTGTTTTGGTATTTATATTGATATAATAAAAAGCAATTTCGTGCAAAAAAGCCCCCTCTTCTCTAACACACACAACCTAGAAAAGGAGTTGGTATCTGCTTTGCCTTTTCATCCAAAACTCAGGAGCTCTCATAGAAATTGGGCAACTTTTTGCAGATACGTCTTTTGGTGGCAAATTTTCTTAATTTTTATCATATTTTAAAGTGCAAGTTATGATGTGAGTCATTCTCATCTGCAGCTTTGCAACACTTATCAGCCCTTTCCAACACTGCAATCTGATCTATTTTTAATTTCTGTACCATCCTCAGGACTACCTCTATTTTCCATTTGGCTCTTTTCTTTGTCAGAAAAGCAGCACAATGGTTTAAATAGCCTTTTCAACCTGTTTCACATCAGCTACTGATACATTAGTCGGGCACTGGCTGGATTCATTGAAATGGTCTGAGGAGCAAAGGATCTGCTGTCTTTCAAGCAGATTCCAAGTCATTAACAGTGGGAATCTCTGAAATCCAATTTCCATGTGCGGAAGCAAAGTTTTTCATAGAACTTTTGACTTGGGGGAAAGGGAAAGAAAATGTTCTTGTAAACCTTAGTATTGCAGTTCAGAGCAGGTGATTATGTGGCTATGATAGTGAAGCTGCAGAGACTGTTGGAGTTAAAATGTTTTGCAGCTTTATGAAGGAGTGGGCACTAAATACGCAGGGATTAGTAATACGTGAACTGGTGACATACTAGACCAGCAGTAGAAAAAATCCACTAGTGTGGGGAAGAATGACTTACTGAAGAAGAAGAAGATCTGAGCTTTTAAAACCAAATGCAGAACACTTATAGGTTGTTGCAGGTTTCCACTGCTTGAGGCTTCTGTTTATTGGTGTTAGATAACAGTTTGGAAAGAATTATATTCTTCTCTTGCTTTCAATCCTTATAAAGAGTGGTATAATTTGATCTCTGAAGAACAGTGTTAACTACTGCTGGTGCTGTATGCTTGAAGTACAAAAAGTCAGAGTTTCAAAGCAACAGTCTAGTTCCTAGCCTTAGTGGGGCCTAGCACTTCAGTTCTCCAGCAGACTTGTCGATCTAAATGGGGCTACTTGTGGGGTGTGATTCTATGTGCATGGGACAGTGCTAAACAGATACTTTAGAGGCAGTCGTTCATGCTGAATAAAGTGGTTCATAAATCTCATACATTTCAAAATATATATCGAGGTAAAAGTTCCTGTTCCACAGAGGTGATGAGGAGGGGAGGGAAAGGGAAGATTCTGCTTTTGCACATGATAATAAAATCTCTTTGTTATATACATTTGACTGGCCAGACTCTAGGGCTGTTATGAGAAGGTTTTGCTCTTACAGTGTTCTTCCTTTGTGAGAGATGTTTTAGATGATACTAGGAATAAGAGGCATCCAAGGTCCTAACACTGATTTATGAAGCTTTAATAGGCTATGTCTTCATTAAAAGCAATTATTTTTCCTTGAGTTAGGTTGATAAATTTAATTACACTGTCGTTAGCCAACCCCATCCAGGAGGTGTAGCTTTGACCTTGCTTAACTGCATTGAGCTGGGTCTCCAGTAGGAGTCTACATCAAGATGGTGAACTTTTCTTTACGTTATTTTTGATTTATTCAGTGTCTAGCTTATAAAGCAAGGTTTCAACTGTTTTAAACATGAACCTAAATGTTTAAATATGTAAACAAGTAATGGTTAATACAATGCTCCATGTCATTTATTTTGTAAGGAGGATATTCCGGCTCAAGCAGACAAGAACAGTTAAGTTTTTTGCCTGTTTGCCGTTTTGCGTGTTTGCTGGTTCCTTGAGAATGTGAAAAGAAAAAGCAGTTTGAGATTTTTCCTCATGAACATCAAGCTCCAGTGGTATTATCAGTTAGAAATGAGGCCCATAAAGCTAAAGCTCCAATTTTCCACGCATGGAGTGTCTAACTGTTCTTACTGGAGCAACTCAGAATCCAGAAATTCCTCTTGGAAACTTAGATACTCTGGGTACCATAAAATGTAATCAGTCATGAAGCATGGCTCAGAGAGGCTCCTCCAGTGAAATCATAGTCAGAGGTTGACGGAGGCTTTAGTTTCGCCTCAAATACAATTTTGAGGTTTTCCTTTTTCCTTCCCTACTGCTTCCAGCCAAAGCAAAATACAGTCCTGACCTTGACACCTGAAAGGATTCCAGACTCCTTTCCTCAACCCTTTTGTTTTCAGAAAACTCCAAATTAGTTCTAGGTTTTTGATCTGAAATGGATAAAAATGGAAAACAGTTGTGTTGAGGAATGAGTCTAAACTCAAGCCCTGGGAGAGAGAAATCTATCCTCGGTCTGGCTTCAAGCTTCCATGCTGGCTGTGTACTGGCTGCAGGAAGAAGGGCAGTTCTTGAGCCAACGAAAAGCCTAATGGTAAAAGTTTTATCCATCTGCAGTTTTTAATCACATTTTAACTGGCAAAGTAGATCCGTAACAGATCAGCTCTTTGTGGCAGGTTACCAGCAACGTTTCTGGTTGGGTCTGAAACGGGTTTTGTCATTCAGTTTTATCCTAATCTAAAAAGGATGTAAGGATTGGCATAAGTTTAAAAAGCATTGGCTAATCCAGTTATTTCATTCTAGATTCAGTTGGCAGTTTCAGTATTTCTTGAAATTATTTGGATGTTTTTCTTAATGTTCCAGTGCTCTGCATGTGTAATCAGCTATTCTGTAATGTTCAAGTGTGACTGCAGTTAGGGTTGACAGGTTAAAGTGGCATAAAAGGTAGCTTTTTCTTCAGCTCTGCTTAGTATATCTGGTGTCTTCCTACTGCCTCGACAGAATGACATCCTCACTAGGTGTTACTTCTTGTGGCTCTGTGATGCTAATGCTGCTGTGGAAGGGACCAGGTATTGTCCTGGCTTGTCTACACGTGTAGTTGTTAACTAATCATGAGCTGTAAAATCCTGGCTAGTGGTGATGGCATGTGACCTCCCACCTTCTGTGTTAGGTTTTCAAAGCTGGCTATCATGAAAAACATAAATTGACTCTTAAGCTAATATAGACATTATTGCAAAACAATGACTGTGGAACCCATAATATTGTTTGTTGCGTACAGCCACTTCGAGAATTTGAGATGTATTTTAATGTCATGCTTTTTAGCAATTATGTTTCAGTGCTAATAGAACAAAAATACAGTAGAATTCATATGCTGTCCTTCTCATTTAAAATCTATTTTTACTTGGGTCATTGTTTTCGTGTTGTTTTTTTCTCTTCTCCAGATATTCAATCTCATGAAATACGACAGCTACAGCCGCTTCTTAAAGTCAGACATATTCCTAAACCATAAGAAGTCTGAGGAGCAGGAGGAGAATTCACCAGAGGCTCAGACTGCAGCTAAACGAGCATCAAGAATTTACAACACATGATACAAAGAACCTCTCTAGGAGAGGCGATAAGATGACTAAAGTTTCACTCAGGAACAGTCTTTAGGTTTATAGCAGTTGCATTTAGGTTTTTAAAAGCTGAGAACCTTTTTAGGAGATATTTACTTTCTTAATTGCTTGAATGACTAATTGTTTTTGCATGATGGCTAATAACCAAGCACCCAGGGAAAACTGTTTCCTAGCTAAAAGGCTGAGGTATTCTTCCATAGCATGAATTGCATTTCATATTTCACAAGTTAAAATGCTTTCAATTTCTGTATTTTTATGAGGTATCATGAGGATAAAAAAAAAAAAAAAAGGAAGTCTTTTTTTTTACCTTCTCATTTTTATTGGTGATCTGCTTCTACATTCTGAATTGCTGGGAGAAGCTATTGAGGAGTACCTTTCAAGCTACTTTGTGGATGAGTCATTCATAGCCAACTTTATCATTAAGGCACAGCATCTTTCAGGGTTAAGTTTAATAAAACCCAATCTACTCCTCCCTTCCAATGTAACCTGTTCTTTCAAGGTGATGTCTGTTTTGCTTTGCCTTTGTTGATGAATCAAAACACTTATTTCTTCGGTCAGGATTTTCATTTTTGTATTTTTTTTAATTTTCCCAAATTCTTTTGCAGCAGACAATCACCTTCTTCAGAGGACAGAATAACCAGTATTCCCATGGTAACAAAACCTATAAGAGAGAATGAATCTCTGAAGAATTTTCAACAGCCATTAGGAGATCTGGTAGATAATACCCGCTCTGGGGACCCTGATTTCCACAAAGCTTGACTGGGCATGTCCTGCACTACAGCAAGGTTATTCATAGCATCATTGTCAAATGCCAGTACTGGGAAGCATCTGTTTTTTCGTCCATCTCCTGAGCAATCCTGCTCTGCATGGCAAAAATCCTTTTCCAAATGACCAATCAACAAAGCCTTGCTTTGTTCCATTTAAAATGTTCTAATAAAATCATCCTGCCTAGTTTTGTTTGCCCCTGGGATGAATTTGAGGGTTTCCTAATCACAAATATTGATAGCTGCAGTGGAACAGGGAATTAACCATGTGGTTCAGCCATTCCCACATCAAGCTTTAGCGGAAGGGGAATTTATTTCTGCCCAGAGGAATCAATGATGAGACGTGAGAGTAACAAAGGAAAACTCTCCCAGTGAGCCTTCCGTATCATCCTGGACTGTTTCAGAGCTGAAAAGCACTTTTTTTGACATATATTTCATATATTTTTGAATTAATTCACTGCAAGACTGCTAAATTGCAGTTTAAATTGGAGAAGTGTATTAGCAACATGTTTTACTTAATGCTTTGCAGTGTGTAGTCTAGCTCTGTTTCGCATTCTCTTATTTACTCTTTCATTTTTTTGCACTGCCTTTCTTGACCTGTCTAATCAGATTGCAGGTTCGCTTTAGATAGTTTTATAGTTCTCTTTTTCAGGAAGGCCAGATATGTATTACACATTACTGTCACCGTCGATGTTTTGAAGACTAGGGCTAGGTCATAATTTTTGAGGATGCAAACTCACTTGGTAGACTTGATTATGACTTTTTTTTTTAATATAACTTTGAGTCACTCTTGCAGGTGATATGTAAAGCAAATTGTTACTGTGGGCTCTCCCACAGTGACATGCAGGAGTAGGAATAGGAGTCCTGATTGAGCTAGAAGACCTGTTCATTTTTAAGAAATTAAAGAGGTCAGTCCATCAGTATGTATGTTTTAAGATGTCATTTTTATGCACTGAGTACATTTTCCTTCTGTGCTCCCAGAGGATTAAATGGTGAAGTCATCTTGCTTCTGGCACTTTCAGTGGTACTTACTTGACCTCATGCTTCAAGTTAAGTTGTATGTCAATGTTTTGCTGAATAGGAGCAAAGTAAGCACCGGCATGAGTTCTTTTGCTGTAATGGGGCTTAGGAAATGAGATCAAAACCCTACCTTTTTCCAGTTCTAGACTTGCCAGTTATCTGTAATCTTCAGATTACCTCTTTTAATATTCGCTATAGTAGCCAACTCTTAATTTCTGCCACAACAGAATACAGAACTTCTGGTACCACGGAAGTCTTTGAGAGTGGGCTGCTTAACCACATTTAGGAGTTAGGCTTTGTCTATTGCCAGTAATTGCAGCAGAAGTGTTGGTGCTGGTATGGATGCACAGTAGATTCATCATATAGATTTTTAAAAAAAAGATGAGCAAGGGAGAGGAGTATTTGGCTATCATGTTTTAAAATAATAATAAAGGAAACCAGAGGCTCTATAGACAGTGGCAGGGACTAGAGGGAAAACACTTGTTCGTAGCTGCTTATAAACAATGTTTTCCTTGACAATATGCACCCTATCATGTACTGTATTATCTGCTCAGTAACAGCAAATGCCTCATAGGAGTAGACACAAAGGTGTTTTACTCTACTACCAACCAGAGGCTACTCAAATGAGGAAAATACATTTCCTAGTGGCATTTCAGTGCCTATGCTTTAGAGCTAATATACCTAAATCAACAGAAGTGGATTTCTCTCACTCAAAAGTGAGAGAAGTTTTGTGCCTGATTATCCTGAAGTCCTACCCTAATGTGTGTTCCTCAGCTAAAAATTAAAATATTCTGCAAATAAACTAAACCATGTTCTGACCCTTGTTTCATGTTTTGAATGCAGTTTGGACCAAGATCACTTCATATTTTGCAGTTGTCCCATTTTCTGCTTTCAATCTCTGTTAATGTTCTTGCTTACATTCTCCTATAGTCAGTACTTTTTCTCATGGAAGACGGGAAGCTGGCAGATGGGAAGACGGTGTGTGTTTCACTTCAGAGTCAACCGTTGTCCTCAACAAGTTCCAGTAAGTCACCTGAACAGCAGAAGATAGTTCTTTTACCTTCATCTCCCATTTCTCTGTTTCCATTACATTTCTTCCATTGTGCTTGTTTTCAGTTGCTAATGCATTAATGTGAGAAAGAGGGTTTGAAAGACCATAGGGAGAGAGCGAGAGAATGCTTTTAATACTGAAGTCTTCCAGTTTGGATAACAGTTCAGAACCTGCTTATTTTTACTGAGGATTCAGATTTTAGTGAACTTTAAGTTAAGTGGGTATTATTTGCATCTGCATTAAGAATGACTTGGGTCTAGGATGGAGAGAGGAGATTGTGACTCATAGCTGAGTAAGGATAGATTTCCCTCTTTATAAATTGTTTATACTTTTTTTTTTATGCTGAAACAGAGCAAGTCTCACAAAGTCAATTAGTTTTGCCAGCTGTCTGCCCCCTGACTCACCGGAATGGTTGTTTACTTGAGAATATTCACTACCCTGTCCCTCTTAAATCCAACACAGTTAATGTCCAGAGGCTCCAAGTGGTCTTGCACTGCTACAGTTAAAAACTGTGGAACCTCCTTTATCCGAAGGATGTGTGTAACTTTACTGCGTTGCCTTGGTGAGCACTTCACAGTCACTCTGTGAATTCTGATCTCTGAAATGTAGAAGTTTTATTAATAATTAACTGAAAAAGTTTTTCATCAGTACTACTACTCGCATCTTGCCTCAATTAGCAGTTAGAGAGCCCAATACTAGGTGTTTGGGATGGTGGGGTAAGAAATAGGGTAAGGCATTTCACAGAATTTGGTTGCTCTCCAGAGAAATGAAATGATTGCCAAATTTAATAGCACCCTCTACTGGTTCTTGGCAAAAAAGACATTTAGGGAGATAGTGAAGTAAGGCCGCAAATAAAGGAAAGTTAGAGCTGTTTGGTTTCCTCACACTTGAAGGTGCACTTTAGACTGCAAATGCAGTTAAGTTAAAACTATACTAAAATATTTAAACGATTCTGCTGTTTATTAAAGGTAGTTGGTTTTGCTTTGTATAATCAAAACATACTCAAAAATCAAGGGGGTCACTATGTACCTGAAAACTGATTAAAATTACATTGAAAGCTGGCATTAGGGTAGATCGTGTCGAGCTCTAGAGCATATATGAGATGAGAAAATTAACAAAACAACCTCAGAAAATGGCCAGCATTTGTTCCTCCTTCTGCTATTGTTCTTCTCTTAAGCTGTGTGCATTTCAATCTGTCATAGATGAGACATTTCCTAAAGGAAATGGTGACCAGCATGCTGAGTTTTGTAGCCCAAGCGCAAGGAGTAGATGCAATTAATAACTTGTTTCTATCATGCTTTTCTATTGCTTTAGCTTTTACGGAAGTAAAATATTTAAAATTCAAAATATTGCCTACCTACATTCCTGTGTTACACTCTGGCCTCATGAGGCTTGTCTCTTTTTTTTTTTTTTTTTTTTTTTTACACAAACTTGAGAATCAGGTCTTTTTTTTAGAAAAAAATTAGTTGAGAAAAACAATTCTGCATTGGGGAGAAACAGGGAAGGAGGATTCCCAGCATTTTATGTTTCAAGCAAAACCCATTTCAGTGTTGATCTATTATGGATAATGTTTGTGATCACAGGCTGATCCACAGCTGCTTTGCAGTGATTCCATTCACAGAGAATCCTGACATACTCGGTACACTGAAATTCTTGTCAATAGAATGCCCTTACACTGGGTGAGAAATGCACAGAGCCCATTATTATTTTTTTTTAATTAAAATTCCAGCAGCGTCTAGCCAATCATTTCCTTACCGGGCTGTGGCTTCAGCAGCCTTTCAATATGTGTTTCCCTGAAGGAATCTCAGGTTTGTTCTGCAAGTTGTTATACCTGATTGGACCCCTGACCTCTGGGGAAATCTGGGTGGCCAACAAGACTTTGACATAATGAAGTGTCAGCGTGCAGGACAGCTTGCAGGAGCAGAGCTAAAGTTTTATCAGCCTTAGCAAGTATAGTTTCTGTTTTTTCAGACCTTGCTTAGCTGCCCTTGGGATAGCACTGCTTGTGGACATTTGAGTACATAGATTTCAAGTATTTTTTCTGTGTCATTAATAGGAAGAGGTGGGATTTGCGAACAACTTTATGCCAATAATTGCAGCAGTACAGCTCTCCCAGTGCTACAAAAAAGGTACTACTGTAGAGGTAAATTAAAACCTTTCAGGCTCTTTTTCAAGCTGCAATCTGGAGGAACAGTCTAACAAATAAAATTTTCTCAATATTTACTACATAATTTTTCCCTATGAATATTATGTTTAGACATTCTTTCACAGCAGCAGTACATTCAACATACAGATGCCCTTTTTTGCATAGCTGAAATGTTACAGAGACGGACCAGATAGTGAAGACGATAAAGGACAAGAATGATGCTCCTCTTTTAGTGAGCAAAGAGATGCTGAAGAAATGAAAACAAAAAATGAAGGACAAAAGACAACACTGCTATAGATTATATCACTGAGACTGAGTAACTCAGCAAGAGTTACTTACACCTCAACACATGACCAAATCACTCTGTGGCAGCATTTTAGTGTTTCCTGCAGGAGCAAGTCACTCTCTAAATGAATGGGAAAGTTCATTTCTGCTACTTTTCTTGTGCTGTTCTCTGTTAACCACTATGACGAAACAAGTTTCTGGACATCCTGGGCAGGCTCTTTGGTCATGGCAAATCCACAGGCGTAGGGAGGACCATAAGCTACCATGCAATGAATATAATAGGGCTCCCAGAACACGTCTGGGGGCTGCTCACTCTACATGTTTGACACCATTTCCCATTAAGGAAATACTAAATTATTGAATTTTTAGAGCAAAGCTGTCATCCTGAAGCCAAAGGAATATGAGCTATACGTTTCTTCCTTTCATCCCTTTCCCCCACCTACTTCCTCCTCTACTGTAGAGAAATCAGTGAGCTCGTTGCAACTTTCTGAAAGCACAGATCACATCTCCAAAGCTGGTTAATAGATTATCACCAGAGTCCCAGCTAACAGATGCTTGGAAGTGACAGCAGCACTGCAAAGAATTAAGTAAATTATTTCCATCTTAGCATTGGTCTTATTCACGACATCATGTAGCTTTTAAGCATTTTTCCATCCACTCAGATGAATGTTTGTGTATCTTTTACAGAACATGAACAAAATCTCTCTGAACTGAAATTTCCAACCTCAAGGCGACTTGTTAGTTTTGGAGTCATCATTAGGCCTTGGGCAAAGGCTTAAGGGAAATCTTATTCTCTGTAGTCTGGCCAATAACACTGTAAACTTAAAGATGTACTATCTTTTTCTGAGCTCAAGATTAGGCAAGGAACCAACCTTTCACTAAGCCACTTGCATCAGTCAGAAAATCTACTGCATGTGGCAAATTTTTTGTAATCATTTCTGTTTGTTATTTTGACTCTTTGCTCTGGATTGCTAAAAATCCCTTTAATGTGAAAGTGTGGAATGTTCTTCTGTGAGAGGAGAGCTGCCAAAGACTGAATCAGTCCTTTTTTTTTTTTTTTTTCTACTTTCATTTTTTCCCCTGAGAGGCAATGATATGGAAAAACAGAACTTGGAAGTGAGTTTAAAGGACTCATCATTTTCAAAGAGGGATGCCCAAGAACACTAGTGCAACTGACCCTTAGTCAGATACTCAGAAGGGTGAGGGGAGAGAGAGGGGAAGGGGCGCATCTGAGTGCTGCTAACAGCAGCTTCTGTTCAAAGTTATTCTGTAAGGTTCAGTTGTACCTGTGTCCGTTACTGGTGTCATAGCAAGGCTCTGAAATTGGATAGGAAAGGGGAGGGGGAAACAGATGATCTTTGTACAAAAAGGACTTTGTGATTTTCTAAATAAAAGTGACATAATCAAAGTAGTGACCAAAGTGACTTAAAAAAAAGACGTTAGTCTGCCTGCAAGGCTAGTTTCAGTTTTGGTCCTGTGTGAAAATGATTAAGATGGCAATAAAACTATTAGACCAGTGGGATCTGTGGTAACAACGTGAAAACCACTGTGCACTTCAGTGTCATTTCTTAATTTGACTATGGACGAGTTCAGCTGGGTACTGAGACTCCAAAAAGCACAAAGTGAGAACATTCAGGTAATCTCAATTTTACTTAGGTGGCAGCAATCTCATGTTAAGCTGCAAAGCGTATAGACAAAAGCACATTTTGCTTCACCAGGTTGGATGAGGCTCTGGACTATGACAGAGTAAAGCACTTGCTTCCAAGAGCCTATGCAGTCCTCACATCCACCCTTTCTCTCTTCACCTTCACCGGGTCTTTGCCCTGACCCTTTACCCTCTCCCATTCTGTGCAGGCATTACCACACTGGGACTCTTACCACCTTCCTCTCCTTCACGTTCTCCTTCTCTACTACTTAAATACCACTGCTAGCCTTCATCCTTTTCCCACTGCAGCAGCTGATGTCATCTGCTAAACTTCTGGTTTCTTTTAAGCTGAAATTGATTTAAAAAAAACGGTTCCTTTCCCCTGTGCAGAACTGCCAGAAGCTATGCCCACCCTGCTCAGAAGAGGGAACCCAGTGCCACTCCTGGTTGTTGGTGGCTTTTCTCTCACCTGCCCCACACCTCAATGCCAGGGCAGTCCTAGTCCTTCCCACTGAGGGCTCCTCTCCCGGTGACACACTCCTTCCCACTTCCCAAGTGCACAGTTACCTCTCCCAGAAAAGACACTTCCCTCATGTGCTTTTTTCTGTGGGAGAAAGTGGTAGCTTGAGATTGTGAGCAGAGGAATGTCAGGTTTCATACCAAAATAAATAAACAAACACTTACTCAATTTCTTCTTGTTTAGGTAAAGACAGGAGCGGGACTTTCTGAAAGGCTTTATACAGGGTCTTAGAAGGGGAGGGATCAGATTAAATACTCTCAAAAGTTGTGACAAAGCAGTTTTTATTTCATTTTCGCTACAAAGTTGACAAGTGTGTTGCTTTCCTTCTTGTTTAGCTAAGGCAAGCTCTAACATCTTTTTAAACTTAAAAGGACTTAATTCTTACCATGTTATTTTAATATGTAATTAATTTTGGTAATTTACAATATCGTGTAATGGAATGAGAC
Organism: Struthio camelus; assembly: GCF_040807025.1. Lineage (NCBI taxonomy): Eukaryota > Metazoa > Chordata > Aves > Struthioniformes > Struthionidae > Struthio > Struthio camelus. Next base: position 7,161,612 of record NC_090948.1, read on the forward strand.
CTGTGATTAATTTAAGAGATAAACGAAGTGACACTTTTACCTCAGTCTTCTCTGGACTGAGGAGAACTCACTCTCACTTTAAGAGCTGTTAATGGCTCAAGACCATATTATCCTTGAATCATTACAGTTTTTCTTGAATTTGCCGAAGTTTGGGAATGTAGTGATTTCCTGAGGTGCCTGGTAATACTTCATTATGCATGCCCCCCTCCCCCAGCCCAGTTACACAGAGAAAAAGGGCTGAAGTAGCCAGCTAAGTCTTGAGTCTTAGAACTACTTTCAAAACCCAACCTCAAATTAGCTTTCCACACCAATCCAATTACACTACACAGTCAACTTCAATTTTGTCCTCTATGCTGCACCCAGCAGTTCCCTACAAAGTATTCTGTTTCCATCTGTTCACACTAGAGACCTACTTTTCGTATTGCACCTTAAAGATAAGCCATCACAAAATAAACTACTTGTCCTATAATACTCTACCATCAAACTCCTACACAGAATCATCCACAGTACTCCACCATGGCCAAACTCCTACACGAAATCATCCACAACAATACTTCACCATCACCAAACTCCTACATGAAGTCACCCTCAATAATAATTCACCATCAAAATCCTACATGAAATCACCCCCAATAATACCTACACAACAAACGAACTCCTACATGAAAATTTTCACATTCTCCCTGAGCCTCCACTCTACGCTATCTGCAAAGACACTAGCCACACAAACACCAAAGCTCTCCAGTAAAACTGGTGCAACTGTGCAGTGCAATTTTGTTGGTGTGAATTAAAGCACAGTTGGGTTTGGAAGTCGCTAAGTGTACGACCTATAGTTTTACATGGCATTTATTGAGTAACTAGTTTTCTCACTGGGAGAAGTGTACCCACAGAAGTCGTGTAAAGACTTAAAAGGAAATGTTCTTCAGTACCGTGAAGCTGAAAGTACTCCATTGTAGCTGTATCGATGAGGCCTTCTACAGACAGCTGGAAGTAGCCTCACGTTCACAGGCCCTGGTTCTCATGGGAGACTTCAACCACCCTGACATCTGTTGGCAAGACAGCACAGCTAGGCACAACTAGGCTGCAGTGACCATGAGATGGTGGAGTTCAGGATCCTACAAGAAGGGAGCAGGGCAATGAGTAGGATTGCAACGCTGGACTTCAGGAGAGCTGACTTTGGCCTCTTCGGGGACCTACTTAGGGGAATCTCCTGGGGTAGGGCCCTAGAAGGAAGAGGGGTCCAAGAGAGCTGGTTAATATTCAAGCGTCACTTCCTCCAGGCTCAGGATCAGTGCATCCCTCTGAGGAAGAAGTTCAGCAAAGCGGGCAGGAGACCTGCATGGATGAGCAAGGAACTCCTGGCCAAACTCCAACAGAAGAAGGAAGTGTACAGAATGTGGAAAAGGGGACAGGCCACTTGGGAGGGATATAGGGACATTGTCAGAGCGTTCAGGGATGCGACAAGGAAGGCTAAGGCCCAGTTGGAATTAAATCTGGCAAGGGATGTCAAGGATAACAAGAAGGGCTTCTTCATGCACATCAATAGCAAAAGGAAGACTAGGGAAAATGTCGGCCCGCTGCTGAAAGGGGCGGGTGCCCTGGTGACAAAGGATACAGAGAAGGCAGAGTTATTGAATGCTGCCTTTGCTTCCGTCTTCACTGCTAAGGCCAGTCCTCAGGAATTCCAGACCCTGGGGACAAGAGAGGAAGGCTGGAGAAAGGAAGACTCTCCCTTGGTTGAGGAGGATCAGGTTAGAGATCTTTTGTCCAAACTTGACATGCATAAATCCATGGGCCCTGACGGGATGCAGCCGGGAGTGCTGAGGGAGCTGGCGGATGTTATCGCTAGGCCACTCTCCATCATCTTTGAAAGGTCCTGGAGATCAGGAGAGGTGCCTGAGGACTGGAAGAAAGCCAACGTCACCCCACTCTTCAAAAAGGGCAAGAAGGAGGAGCCAGGAAACTACAGGCCTGTCAGCCTCCCCTCCAACCTGGGAAAGGTGATGGAACAGCTCCTCCTGGAGGTCCTCACTAAGCATCTGGAGGACAAGAAGGTGATCAGGAGTAGTCAGCATGGATTCCCCAAAGGGAAATCATGCTTGACCAATCTGATAGCCTTCTATGACGGAATGACTGGCTGGGTAGATGAGGGCAGAGCAGTGGATGTTGTCTACCTGGACTTCAGCAAGGCTTTTGACACTGTCTCCCATCACATCCTCCCAGGTAAGCTCAGGAAGTGTGGGCTAGACGAGTGGACAGTGAGGTGGATTGAGAACTGGCTGGATGGCCGAGCTCAGAGGGTTGTGGTGAATGGCGCAGAGTCAAGTTGGAGGCCTGTGGCTAGTGGTGTCCCCCAGGGCTCAGTCCTGGGTCCAGTCTTGTTCAATATATTCATCAATGACCTGGAGGAAGGGACAGAGTGCACCCTCAGCAAGTTTGCTGATGATACTAAACTGGGGGGAGAGGCTAACACACCAGAAGACTGTGCTGCCATTCAGAGGGACCTGGACAGGCTGGAGAGGTGGGTGGAGAGGAACCTCCTGAAGTTCAACAAAGGCAAGTGCAAGGTCCTGCACCTAGGCAGGAATAATCCCATGCAGCAGTACAGGCTGGGGGTTGTCCTGCTGGAAAGTAGCTCTGCCGAGAAGGACCTGGGAGTGCTGGTGGACAACAAGTTAACCATGGGCCAGCAGTGTGCCCTTGTGGCCAAGAAGGCCAATGGTCTCCTGGGGTGCATTAGGCAGAGTGTTGCCAGCAGGTGGAGGGAGGTGATCCTGCCCCTCTACTCAGCCCTGGTGAGGCCTCACCTGGAGTACTGTGTCCAGTTCTGGGCTCCCCAACACAAGAGAGACATGGCACTCCTGGAGAGAGTCCAGCAGAGGGCTACCAAGATGATGAGGGGCCTGGAGCATCTCTCCTCTGAAGAAAGGCTGAGAGAGCTGGGCCTGTTGAGCCTGGAGAAGAGAAGATTGAGAGGCGATCTCATCAATGTGTACAAGTATCTGAAGGGAGGGTTTCAAGAGGATGGGGCCAGCCTCTTCTCCGTGGTGCCCAGCAACAGGACAAGAGGCAACGGGCAGAAACTGAACCACAGGAAGTTCCACCTGAACCTGAGAAAAACCTTCTTCACTGTGAGGGTGACAGAGCATTGGAACAGGTTGCCCAGAGAGGTAGTGGAGTCTCCTTCCCTGGAGATATTCAAAACCCGTCTGGATGTGAACCTGGGAAATATGCTTTAGAGCATATTTATATATAGAGCTTGAGCAGGGAGGTTGGACTAGATGATCTCCAGAGGTCCCTTCCAACCTAAACCATTCTGTGATTCTGTGATTCTGTGAATGCTATCTTTACTTTTCATGCTAAAATCCTTATCTTTTCTGTTGCTTTAAAGTCTTCTTGTGTCATATGGTGCCTGTGTGGGTTAGCATGTATTTTTCTTTACCCTTTCCTCCCTAGATTACCTGTATTTTTCTCTTTTGAATTCTCCCTCACTTCCTGCTTAAAGACTACTGCTGTTTCCAACCAAACTCCACTTCACCCTGATTTTGTCCAGCTTTCTGAAATACCTTATAATTTCCTCATGACTCGTCCTGCTGCTTTCTCTGATGTATCTCAGCCTTTCCCACCAACTTCCTGTTGGCTGCCTTCTCTGAAGTACCTCAGCATTTTCCACCAAACCCTTCCCTGATGCATCTTCTGAGTTACCTCAAGGTTTCCTACCAAAATGCTGCTGACCTCTATGAGTTACATTAGTATTTATGCCAGAATGCCACCACAGCCTTGTTTATGAGGTGCCCTAGTGTTTCCACCAGAGTATCCTACTGCACTCCTTTCTGAGGTACCTCAATGTTTCTCACCAACCTCCCTGTCAACTGCCAAAATGATGGCCCAGTCTGCTTTGAGGGATCTCAGTGCTCTCCACCAAAGCCCCCTGCGATCCCCTTTCTGAGGTACCTCAGCGTTTCCTGCTGAAATGCTGCTGTTGCTGTCTCTGAGTTACCTCAGTATTTACTGCCGAAATGAGGCAACGGCCTTCTCTGAGGAACCTTAGTGTTTCCAACAGTCTCTTGCTGTCCACCTGAGGTACCTTGGAGTTTCCCACCAATCCCCTTCTGCTCCCCTCTCGGCATTTCTCACTAAGACACTCACATTGTCTTTTCTGAGGCATCTCAAAACCTCCCACCAAAGCCTCGCGCTGGCCCGCTTTCTGAGGTACCTCGGCGTTTCCCGCCAAAACGCTGCTGCTGCCCTCTCTGAGGTACCTCAGGGTTTCCTGCCAAAATGATGCATTGTCTACTCTGAGGTACCTTCTGTCAGTCTTCTGCTGTTCCCCTTGCTGAGGTACCTCAGTATTTCCCACCGACCTCACTCTTAACTGCCAAAAGAATGGCCCAGTCTGCTTTGAGGGACCCCAGTGCTTCCCACCACAGCCTGCTGCTGCCCTGCTCTCTGAGGTACCTCAGCGTTTCTTCCCAAAACACTGCTATTGCCTCCACTGAGGTACCTCAAGTTTCTTGCCAAAACACTGTCACTGTGCCTTCCTAGGGTACTTCAGCATTTCACAGCAAACCCAGCCCTGTCCCCAGTTTGAGGTACCTCAGCGTTTCCACCTAAAGCCTTGCCCTCTCTACGCTCTGAGTAACCTTGGTGCTTCCTGCCCAAACCCGGAGCTCTCCCTTCAGGCTGCTTCCCCATCCTCTGCCCATGAGTCACCTCTGCACCTCAGCGCTCTGCACTGTCCCTTGCGCAGTGCCCGCGGCAGCCCCGGGAGGCTCTCACCCCTCCACAGACTCCACAATGCTCCCCACCTCAGCCTGGCCCCTTCAGCAACGTTAACAGCAGTCTGCCCCCCGCCCTGAGGGACGACAGTGTTTGCCCCTAGCCCTGTGCCCACCATTGTACCCTGGGTTGGGCTCTCCCCTTCTAGGCACCTCTGCGCTTTCTGTCAAACATCATCGGTTCTCACAGGCGGGCTGTCACCCCCCTCTCCCTCCTTCATCCCACCTCAGCCTTCCCTCCTTCCTCCCTTGGCTGTCCCTGGCCACCCGCACTGCCCACCCTCATCTCAGTCCCGTGCTCCCACCACCCCGGTGAGGTGCCACCCCGCTGGCACCTATGCCCCATGCCGCCCCCCACCATTCAACCGCTTATTCTGCAGTAAAGGTGAGCTTTCACAACACCTAACACACTTCCGAGGTGTTCCCTTCTTTTTAACTAATGCTTAAACTGTTTACAGCCTTCTCACGGGTTTGTGTGCCTGCATAGTGGCCCTCAGTTAGGACTTTGCTGGCTGTCCCCAAGCTCACAGACGGATGTGTGACTTGAAAGGGAGAAAGTTATAAGGTCCTTTACAAGGTAACGTCTATTTTTTCTGCGGTCCAGTTAATTCCAACTAAGTAGTCTCATCTTGATTGTATTATCTTGGTAATTAATAACCCGCACTGTTTTTGTTTTGTATGATACTGCTCTCTCCAGTCTTCGTTGTGTTTTAGGCACACATTTGTCCACAAGCACACACACGAACACACACACACTTACGACAAGCTTTTCTGTGGCATTTGAGCTGCCATTCTTTGGGAGAGCTCAAAAGATGTGAGCTTCAGTCCTTTCAAGTAAAGAGCCTTGACTATGTTACCGCATTTCTGAGGTAAATAGTTTTCAACGTGAGAAGGGACAGGCATGACACAGATGAGGATTCCTTCTCACTCACTGAAATGAGGGCTGTCCTCTTCTGTCGGGAGAAGGATTTGATCCTCAGCGATGAAGTCATACAGAAAACCTGTATTTATAAAACCACTCTTGTTTTTCAAAGATCTATAAGAAGCTAAAACACAGCTAAAGTAGATGAATCACATCACAGATGAATTTAAAAGGATGTCCCCACATACTTTTAGATGCATTACTTGCCCTGCTCCCTTAGCTCATTGAATACATTCAGGTCACACCAGGCAGTGCTGAACCTCAGTCATCCCTGAGAGAAATCATGGGAACAAAGGGGGCTTCCCAGCTGTGCTGCTGCTTGCTCTCTGAACCTGCTCCTCTCAGGCAGAGACACTGTTAAACAGGACTCTGGGCAATCTCCAGCTTCACTTCACAGCACAAGAGGAATACTGCCCCTCTTACAGAAGATACCAGGCAGAACTTCAACAACACGGGAGGTTTTGCAGAAAGCACATGAGTCATCACATGTGTTAGTGAGCTCCTCTTGAACTGTGGCAATGAGGATGGCACAGACACTTGGGACTGGTAAAGTGACTATTGCCTTGAGAAGAGAGTTTCTTTAAAGAAAGGGATGTTTTTGCTTGTGGATTTTTTTTTTGTTTTTGACAATGATACTGGAAACTAAGGTTTCCTATCCCTAGTGCAGCTGTTTGGACATAGATGGAGCTACAGCAAAAGGACATTTGTCTCTACCTTGCAGTGAATCCTCTGTGGGGACCCCTGGTTTGAGGCGGGTTGGCACTGCCATGGCTAAATTTGCTAGGTAGTCTTTCCAAATGCCTGCTCCGCCAAGGCTGAAATCACATTTATTTCTATAGATAACAGTACTTATTTAAAAGTGATTTAATTTGGTGGCATTTTTTTGCATCTGTTGTGGATTTCATTAAATTAATGCTCTTAATAGATTTGCATTTTGGGGACATGCCTTAGATAAGCCTGTTTGAATTGCAGAAGCCAGAAGAAGTCTCCACTACTATATTAATGCTGAGATTTTCAGAAGCTTAAATAGTGCCTAAAATTACAGCCAGAAGTAGAGGGGATTTTCAGAAGCGTCCTCCTTCCCGTGCTAGCAGGTGGAAGGTTGGTCCTGTCTTACAGCCATCTTTTGTATTTACAGTCTTGAAAAACTTTGACTACAAGGGAACGGCGCATAACATTCAGCTGCAATCGTGGCAGACGTTTGAAGCCTCATTGACCGATAAGCACTTACAGAAAGAAAAAGAAATCACACGGTTTTTACCATCCTGCCAGCACCTTTCTGTGATTCTTCCTCGGAGCCCCAGAACCGTACAGGTTAAACCCTGGCCCTTAGGCTGAGTTTGAAACGCCTCCCGCACCTCTGCGCCCCTCCTGCGCGGCCGCCGGCGCGGGGGGCAGGCGGCCGGCAGGGGGCGCCCCGCTCCCGCCCTGCCGCCCGCGCAGGGCGAGGATCGCTGCGTGCATGTGCGAGCCCGCAGGAGGTTTGGGTTTGGTTTGGTTTGGTTTGGTTTTTTTGGGAGGGGGCTTTGTTTTGCTTTGTTTTTACGTTTTGCTCTGGGTTGTTGCGTTAGGGGTTTTTGCACGGTGGTGCAATGACAAGCGTTACGGGAACAGCAAGGGGGATGCGCGTCCCTGCCTGCCTGCAGAGACCCTGTCCTCCCTGGGCTGCTCAGAGCAGCCCTTGCTGGGCTCAGGGCATTGGCTCTGTTACGGCTGGCTTTTAGGAGATGCTGTCTAAAAGCGCTTTCTGCAGATTAAGCGCAGGCATGGCAAGCTCTGCTCCTTGACCGTATGTCTTTAGACCATATGTCTTTAGGCAGAAGTCTCACTGGCATCAGTCTGTTTTATACAGCGCTAGAAGCTGACATCAAGTGTTAGACATTTCCAGTGTTAGACATTTCCAGTGTTAGACACTGAACAGAAGCAGAGGTTACCTTATCTGGATGAGGTAGTGTGCTAGGCAGCTGTGAGAGGAGTAAGAGCAAATCCACACATGATAGACAGTGGGTCTTGAGCTTCAGTCGTATTGCCAGCATCTAGCACGATCCTGGGTGAGTGAGGAGGCCACCTACCAGCTTGCATTACAAGAGGAACGAGACATTGGTCAGAGGGTTTTAGTGGCTTAGTGCACTGCTTCTGGATATACAAAGTGTATGAAAAATGCTACATATTACCCTAATCCGGCAGCAGTGGTTCTTTGTGTTGCCTACCTACTGATTCCAAAGCTGTCTAGTTAGGTAGACGTAACTTTTCTATAGGGCTTTTGTAATAATAAGGTGTTGTTTCCTGGATATTTTTTTTTGTCTCTTGTTTTGAATGCCTTGCAGAAGGAGGATCAAAATGAACAGTCACTGGGGGCTGGATGCAAAGTGAGTTTGTGTGCAGAGCATCACCCATGGCTTATCTGGGCAGTGCAAGGTCCGTTGAGGCTGCTTCTGAGAAGGGGATACAGCTCAGGAATGGGGGAGCTCTGCTTCTCACTGAAAGTAGGAAACATCACCCTCTTCCTGTCACCATTTTGCTGCTTGTAGCTGCCAGAAGGATCCCACAGTGCCTGCTGAAGTCACAAGAGACAAGGGCAAGGTAATTTAGTCACCCAGGGGACATCTGGAAGGAAAGAAGCGTGCCAGACCTTCATATATTTCTGAAGGATTTTGCCTGTGTTCACCGTGCAGTCTCACAGGCCTCAAATGGGACTATGTGGATCTGAGGAGCTGCCTGCTTTTTATACACCTTTGCTAACTTCAGGCTGCCTTCGTTCTCACTCCTCCTCTGCCAGAGGAATTAGTACGGGGGATCTTCTCCTGCCGGTCAGAAACTTTCCTAGGGGTCCTGGGAAATGAGGAGACATAGCAGTTAGAGTCCTAATGGCTTTCTCTGAAACTGCCCCCCTACCCACTGGCAGAGAAAGCAGACATAACTGATATCTTCTTTCCAGCTAAGCAGGAAGCAGCTGCAGCAACATTATCCCCGCATTTTTTTCTGGACACCAAGGGAACCATCCTAGGGAAAGCAACTTGCGCTTGCTAATCTTGCTCAATTCCCATCTCTCTGCCCGTGATATTTTTGGTAGCACTGATAGGAGTTGACATCATGGACAGGCTTTTCATTGACTTGCAAATACTGTCCTAATACTGGATATTGCCCTATAATAGTTCCTATCTAAAGAGAGAGAGAGCTGCAAACAGAGCTGTTTCCAGAACGTGCAGAAAATCAGAATACCGGACGCTCACTACATATTGGTTTGGGGGCAAAGAGTATCACTTGTTAGAATATTGGCCTGTTATCACTGATGTGACTTATGCATCAATACTTATCTCTCTTTGCTTTCATCTCTTTACAAGCAATTTCCGCAAACAGTCATCCTGACGTGGAGGTTTAAAGCTGAGGTCACACACTGCTAACTTCTTTGGCTGCCACCATTTCTACAGGTGTCTTGGCCAACTGTGGCACAGATGCACTCGATAGAGCGGTTGTCAGAGCAGCAGAGAACAAGGTGGGGACGTCAGTCCATCCCTCTTTGCACGAGGGGCAATTCTACCTTCCTGCCTTCGGTCTTGGCTCTGTATTGCTGATATCGCTTTGTACAGCTGATAAGCTTGTCAGCTCTTCATTGTTCTTTGATGTTTTTGCACCCCTGGCTGGTGAGGGCAGAGGGCCAGAAATGTGGTAATTCCAAACACGCTGTGTCCCTGAATGAATGTGGGAAAGTCCCTTCCTGACACTGTGCCTCAACATGGTTCATGCGTTCACGGTTCATAGCTCAACACAGTTCAGGTACTGAACACAAACCAAATGAACGCAACTGGTAGAATTGTCACCACCATGTTTATGACTTGTAATATGCCTTTGCTCTATTTTTGTCTCTCCCTTGGATTTTACTCGCCTGTAGATTTGCTAATACCTCCTTGTGCTTTAGAAATTGCCATGGGGTGAAGGCGGGGGATGAGGCACTTTGAGGCAAGCACGTTAGCTTAATGCTTCTGAAACACCTGGCAGTGCCAGTGCTGTCTTTTAAGTGGTCACTTTTAGTTTTCCGAATTAGTCCCTCAGAGAGGGAGGAGGTTGCTTTTATAGTTTTCAGAGCCCTCCTCTTGAAGATGTGGAACTTTGTAAATGTGCTACAAAACCGCTAGCAGGATCAAGAAGTTCAGGTGAGCTCATTCTTAACATAGCATATCTGCAAGCTGCCACGAGCACACACCATGCTGAACGCTGCCAGGCCAGAATTCAAAAACAGTAAACAAACAAAAAAAGCCCTGAGAGCCTCGTTCTAGGGAGCACGGTGGCAAACTTCAGAGCTTCACAGCTCCTTTGTTCCATGACACAAAGGATCACACCTGTCTGCTAGAGCTGAGATACTCACATGGCAAAGTTTGTGCAGAAGGACAGCAGAATATTAGTCACAAGCACTCATACTGCGCAGACAATTGCTCCTGTCTACTTCACATATTCTGAAAGATGCGACTCTTCTCCTCTTGTAACTCCGCCCTTAGATTACACTTTCTCTCCTAGGAGTGCTGTTATTAAATTCTTTATTCCTCGCCAGTCTGTTATTTAACATCCTCTTTTAATACTTTACTTCCTGAACTCTAAGCATCCCTAATCTCTTTCCTGTACTTCAATCTACAGTCAATTTTAAAAAAGGATCAGAAGCACTGAGCAATATAAATGTAATTGTGGCTCAACCTGGTCAGTGCATGTTTGCTTCAGGTTTTAAGCTGGTGATTATGACAAAAATCTAGCCATCTGGGCCAAGAGTCTCTGCTGAAAATCCAATAGTAAACATGCCATGTGAGGCAAGCATTTGACATTTGCAAACGAGTGCCATCTGTTTCTTCTCTTAAGAGTATTAGCCATCTAATAAAGGAAAAGAGATGCATGAGACTTAGTGTGAGGTCAAAAGAGTATAAGATCAGAGTCTTGATTGCCAAGTAAAATGGGTATGTGGATTCACACCGCCACACACTGCTTTTTTGCTAGTGAAAGGGCGATACTGGTCACAGACAGAGTCAAACCGCCCAGCTTTGGGGGAAGTCTGGGTGCCGAGGCAATAATATAGCTCAGACTTCTTTCTAGAGCTAGACCAGACCTTTTCTAAATGAGAAATTGAATCACCTCGGAAGCCACAAATTTTGACTCAACATTTTGCAATTCTTCTTCTGCTTCCCCCCAAAATCTGTGGGCAAGGAACAGCTCGTTACTTCTCTTTTCATGAGGTACTTTGCTCCTGGAAAGCCTGTTCATTTCCCTGATCAGTAAAGTAATGGAGATGGTGCAATGACCTCTCCTCTTTCCCACCTCCGTCCATCACTTCAAGCCTCTAGGTTGCCCGCTGGGCTTCAGGAAGGTAGGTTATGTGCATCCAGTTGGAGCTGGAGTCACACTCTGATAAGGCTCAGCAGGCAGAGAAGAGGGGTCTTCCCTTCCTTGCACAGGTAGGGAGGGCTGTCAGAGTGCAGCTCACAGAAAACACTACTTTTGCTCCTCTGCAGTCCCACCTGACTGCAACCTACTGAGGATTTGGACCACTTTCCCAGTCTCTGTTCCTGAATGTTACAGATCAATACTTTTGCTTAACAAAATGGCTGTAGGAGGGCACCAGGTAGAGTTCTGTATGGGCTAACTACCAACTTACATAGCAGCTCAGAGAGGTTTAGCTGAGAGGTGGGCTGTTTCAGCAGGGCTGCTGCTAGTCTTCAGGCAAACTCAAGTATATTTATGGTACAGGACAGTGTACTGTAGCAGTGATGTCCATTTATCAGCAAGAATGAAGGGTTGCACTGAGCCATTCACTTCGACCCCTTTCTGAGTTTGCCTATGCCTACCTACAGTATCACAAGAGATCAACAGTGTTTCCTCTTTCAGGATTTTGGTGCATATTGTATTAGTTTTTAAAGCTGCATCTCCTAGATTCAAGGCATTAGATGAAAATCACAGCTTTCATTTAAAAATAAAAAACAGCAAATGCCCTTTGATTGGAGTTAGTTCTAAAAATGAATTAAACCATTACAAAGTGTATTCAACTTTCTATGCCATTTTGAGGGTTTAGCTTGTGGTGTTTTCAAAACTTAGACCTTTCAAATGGTCCTTCATTTTGAGAATCAGCTTGGTTCCAGCTTCCCCTCCTTTCCAGCCTGAGAATTATTTATCTCAGAACCAAAGTGTCACAGAGCCAATGATGCAGAAACCTCACTTTCATTAAAGGATTAGATCCTCCAGTAGTTACCAGACCTGCTTCATTGCAGATTTTTATTACACAAAGCAGGCCATATTTTGAGTGGCGGGTTGAAGAGTATGGCAACAGCCTCGTGCTGCGTGCTGTGCAGAAACAAGCCAGGAGTGGGGTGAGGGGGGAATACCAGTGGTATTGAAATATTAGTAACAGATACAAGTAATTATTAGCCATGAATCAGTGGCAGATGTGGTCACAGATGACAGCTTGGCTGCATTGACTATAAGATGATTGAGTTCAAGACCCAGAGGAAGGCAGGGTGAGATTTAGGACTATGGCCACTGAGGAGGTAAACCACACTTGACCAAGCTGATTGCCTACTCTGGCAGAATGACTGACTGTATGGAGGAAGGGAGAGCAGTGGACATAATATATCTTGACTTTACTAAGGGGTCAGCACATTACAGTTACAGAAGTTACCCTTGGTGTGAATGGTAAAGAAGGCTTTTCTTGTTTGTTGTTTAAAAGTATAGTCTTTCAACTGTTATAGCTCCGTGAAACCAGTACTCCAAGAACGAACCCATACTTTTGTAACACAAGTTAAATCTTCAACTAGGAAATAGTTATCACATTGATAATACATAATTATCATAAAAAACATAGCTTTTCTTTTTACCACGAGGAAATTAATTATGTATAGGGAATAGTGTGGTATAAGGTATTACCTGGTTTTGGATGGTTTTGGACCCCACATCCAATTTTGGGTTTGGATTTGGATTCTATTCACATTTGTGTCATTCAACAGTACCATGAAAAATCAAACACGTTTCTTTTGCAGTTTATGATTAACTGAGAATATTATCAATCATTAACCTACTTATGATGCTCAAAAGTTGCATAGAAAAATAGACCAGTTCTTATTTGTTGGAGTAATAGTGAAGAAAATACAAACATTTAACAAAAGTAGAGATCACGGAAACTTAAATAATTCCTTGTATAAATTTTTCTTTTCTCTGACTTACTCCCAAGGCACAAGAACTGAAGTTCATGGCCACACCTCATTCATGCAAAGAGCTATAAACAGTGCTAGCTTATCTGACATGAGGAATGGGATAAGAATGTGACGCTCCATTTTTAAAAGAGTATCTTTTAAAAGAATGTAAAAGTTACAGTCTAAGGTGGGTAACTAATGAAGCCTACACACTGCTGAAAGCTGTGTTCCTTTTCACCAAAGGATCAAAGGATATTGAAAAGTTTCATGTTAAACGGCACAGAGAGCTTTGCTGAGGAGAGAAGTACATTGGCCCCACTGGATGCAGTAATGGTATGGTACGAGAAGGAACATGAGATTATAAGAGAGCAGTCTCTGTGAGCCCTGATTTTAGGCTGTGGGAGTAGAATCAGAACCTCTGATTAAAACAGGAACGCAGAACTTTCTTTAAAGCCCCATGCAAGTAGCGTATTGTATGTAGTGCTCTCATATTCATTTAATACAATGAGCAATTACAGATTAAAAGCTGCTGGTGTCTCACTTCAGCGAGGCAAATGCTTGCAGTGGAAAAGAGGGAATGAATTTTAATAATGAGAGGTTTTCAGGTTGCAGGTTTAACTACAAAGAGGGAACTCTTTACTGTGTCTGCAATAACTGGTACATTTGCAGGACCCCTGCAAAGCCTATGCAATTACAATGTATCTGATCTCCTAAAGCAGCTGTGGCAACAGCAGCTATTTTGCACAATTCTTATTTCTGTGAACTAGATGACAACTGTGGGCATTGCCATGAATACCATGATCTGTGAAATAATAGCGCTCCCTGTCACGAGTGAAATTAGTTTGAGTCCTGCTGTTCCTGTGTTTTTTCTCCCCCTTCTCTTTGCAGGGTAAGGCACATTCTGCCACCGGTGAGATTTCACAGCACTGGTGTCTAGCCGTCGCTGAAGCAATTTAGATCTGGATGTGATGACCTGGCTTGAAGACTTGCAGGCAGGACCACCTCCTGCCAGCCTGCAGGGACTTACTGGTCCAAGTTTGCCTGGAACACATCCCAGAAACTACTTTGGCTCTGAGAATATGTGAAACATCTAGGAAGGAGGGGTAATAAATATTTTTTTTTCTGCTAAACTGGACTAGGAGAGACTTTTGGAGGGACATACGGTGCCAAGAACCCTTGTTAATGATTTGTCAATGTTTCTCAGGTATTGCTGCTCAGGCCACGTTATGCTTATGTATTAAGGTACTATTACGTATACAACAATACAAATTATCAGGGCTGCACCAGGAATGACTCATAGTTATATTATTTTGTGAGCGCTATGACATCTCTACATGCAAATTGCCAGTCTCAGCCTCGAGTTTGAATCTGGATGTGGCTGGTGCAGAGCTATGGACGTAGACCATTCTCTGTGATACACGAGTGTGGAGGTAGCTGAAATGGGTATTCATAACTGAGAATTTTGCTATTTGCATGAGAATCATTTTCCTCTCAAATAAAAAATGCCAGGGATGGATAGAACTGTGGTAAACTGTACCACTGTAAACAGTGGCGTTACTTCTCTGCTTTTAGATATTGACAATCTTGATGTAGCTGTTTACATAAATTCTTTGCTTACGCCTGACCTGCTTTTGCCCATAAGCAAGGTGGGCGTTACTGCTGACGATTCTGCCCTGAGCCTGCCAAGCTGCCATCTGCCTGACAGTCTAAAGCACTCACCTGAATCCAGCTGGTTTCATGGATAAGATCCAAAGCTCTTTTCAGCTCACAGTCAGTGGTCTGAATAAGTTCATGCAAATATTTATAGATACGCTGGAGGTGACCTAGAAGCCCTGGAGGCTGAGGGCATTGTAAGTCCCCTTTGCTTGTCTTCCACAAGTGCCAGTGAGCACAGCAATTACTCTAGTGTGTGTTGGAGAAGAGGCTGTTCACTGCTCACTGCCGTTGCTCTGCATGCAGACTAACTACAGTGGGGCAGCGGATGGAGGTGCCATCCTTCAAATGGCAGGAGATGCCATCTGAAGCTGATATTGAAATTAGTAACATGATACTGCAAAGAACAACAGCAGTGTTTAGCTGGTTTGAAAAGACTTTGCCACAAGACTGGGGCAAAGTCCACAAGTGGCTGGAAAGCCCCAGAAGGCACTTTTAAGCTTCCTGGCTTGACCTGCTTTGGTGTGGACTCTGTGTCAGCACTCTGTTCCTTTTAGGGAGCTGAGCCAGGAGAGAAGAATCCAAAGTTTCACCACATCTCAAAGTTCTCTACAGTATCTTGGGGAAGTTGTAAGGAAGAGAGCGGCTGTTATCTGTGGGTGGGCAAGACTGTTCCTTTGCCTAATACTGGTGCCATGGACCATGAGAAGCCCAGTACTGCCAGGGTTCATGAGGCACCAGTTATTGTGACCACATACACCTGTCTTATTCTAGCAGATGATACCATTAACTTATCTTTAAACCAAAAATATGAAGCTGTTTCCCTGCCTGCTCTTTGTGTGTGCTATTTAGGTTGTGAGCTGTTCAGGGCAAGCATTGTTTCTTACTATGAACGTTTTCAAAGCTTTGGCTGACAGGAAACTTGCTCTTACCATGGCATCTTGCCAAATCTGTAACAGCACCAGGCTGTTTGAAGACAGTTCATCCCTCTCCAGGTATACAAAGACTCAGCTACATAAACAGCAAAGCAATCTGGATCTCATCAGATCTCCAAGGCTGTAGCCCATCTTCAACCTCACTGAGGCAGCCTAGTGGTGTAGGATTTCTTGGAAGGATTTTTTTTTTTTTATTGCACCTGTTTACACTACCTTTCTTGACCTGTTGGTTAATTGGATTTACTCACCTTTTGTCTCAGTGAGCAAAAGCCCTTAATGTTTTGCTAATCTTGGAGCACCTGTTCAGAAGGGCAGTGATCTGCCTGCTCCAGTGTCAGCCAAGTGACAACTCTTGCATGTGGGCTTCTGATCTTCTTTAATTGCTGCTGCGTCAGCAGTCACATTAGGCTGTCTTTGATGACCATACAAGAGTTTATTGACAGAAGGCGCAGGTTTGTAATCCCTGCAAATTCCCCCCCCCCCCCAACCTGAACCCTTTTGCGTTTGTGGTTAGGGTTTACTGCCCTTCTGCGAAGAGCTTTCAGAGGATAAATGCAGCATTGATGCTCTGAGGGTTTCAGGCTGCAGTGAAAGCACCACTTGCATATGATCTCCAAAAGTTCAGTCTAGCAAGAGCTGTACTGGTCAGAGCTGTTAGACCGACCACTGTGTCTGCTAGTACTCAGCATTACAGCTTGTCAAGGGACTCATGAGCATGAGATTACGCATTAAAAAAATACAGATCACTTCTAAACTCTTCTGAATTGCGCTGAAATGGAGAGACCTGGCTCAATAATATCCCTGAAAACTTGCTACATAAAAGACTCTCAAACATTCCACTGCAGTGGAAATCCAGCTGACCTGGGACAATTCCATCGCTCCAGGAATTCCAGTTGCTCTCGCAGGATGGTGAAACAAAGGCGGTCTAACAGCGTTAGCATGTGTACTTTGCCTGCCATCCCAGAATATCCAGGCTTCCAGGACATTAAGGTTCGTATGCAAAAACTCTCTGTGCAATGTATGGTAACTACCACCCATTTTTCTGTTACAGTTATTCCCTTATTTCCTGGTAAGTTGTTATTTGATATGATACTATGTCTTGGGCTGTGTCTCGGTATAGAAAAGCTTAACCTGAAAGACTTTTTTTCTACTTCCTTATCAAGTTGAGATTTGTTTTAAGTTTTTTTAAGGGTTGAGGTAGGAAGGAGAGATTATTTTCCAGTCAAGTTTTTTAAGTGCTTTTGAATTACCTAATTTATTCCAAAAGTGAAGTCACTCTAGGCATAACCAGTAGTTTTGCTGGGTCCCTTCCAGAATGAAGTGTGATGAAGCAGTTAGAGATCAAACACTTGGTTACTTTTCAGTTTATGTGGGCTGTCCAACTCACTATTCCTAGTTTGTACTCAATGCTTTCCGTTCATCAGTAATAGATAATATGCCAAATCTTGAGGATGGAGTGTTCTGCTAAGACACTGCTGAGCTCTGACACCAGATTTGTGGCTGAACCCTTAGCAAGTTATCTAACTTAATTAACAATTGTGCAAAACAGCACGAATGATAGTTTTTTGATACCGAAGATATTGTTGGGGATAAAAAATGATGGCAAAATGTTCTATGATCCTGCTGCGTAGTTTATGTCCATACAATGAAGTCCTTTTTTTTCAAATTGACTTGAAAGAGTAACGTAATACCCAGTAGTTCTTCCTTCAAGCTGAACTGCAAAGATTTTTCAAATAAAAAGCCATGATCCAGTCTAACTTGGTGAACGGAACCCAGCTGTTGCTCCTGATAGCTTGAAACAGGCTGAGGTGTCTTGGAGCAGGTGTGAGAAAGGTAGAAAAAGTAGACCAGTAACTTTGAAAACCGAGGGGACACATAAGTGTGGACATGCAAAGGCAATCTTACACGGTGAATTACTAGCAGACTTGTTTGAGACTCATTGACTTCCCTCAAAGTAAATAAAACAGTATGAATGTTTCCCTAAAATCCATAATAAGACACCCGCTGATGTCAAATAGGAGCTGGATCAGGCCGTTTGTTTGATTATTCAAGTAACTCAGGTATCAAATTGGTTAGTCAACAAGGAGATAGGCATTGAATGACAGGAAAGGAGGAAAAAACTCCATGCACACCTATGATGTCTTGTGAGGTAATAATAATAAACTTTATAGTTTTAGGTTTTAGAAATAAATTTTATGTGAAAACTGCAATTCTTGTAATAATACACTGTGATTCAGAGCAGAATTCCTTGGGAGTAGGGAAAGAAAATGAAAAGATCTCTCAAAAGAACAATTCATATTAATTGTGTGAAACAGCATCTATAGGCTGATGAGATTTGAAAAGGATAAACCCGAAGTTTTGTTAATATAGACAGGGATTATCTGAGGATAATTTGATTTTTCAAAGAGGCTACACGAAATTGTAGCTGTGGGTTAGAGTCAGTGAGAGGTAAAAGTTCAGCATTGTTTAACCTCAGGTCAACAGACTTCTGTTCCAGACAGGGATTGGTACCAAGCACCTACATCTTCAGGGAATTTGGGTTTAGATCCTAAAACCTGCCCTAACCGCTATGTGCTAGTTGGAACCATAAACCTAATATCCTTTTGCTACTTTAACCTTGCACATTTTAATTTAAATTCTCTTCTTCCTTCTGTCCCCAACCTTGCCTCTCCCTACCCCCCTGTTTTAAATAGTTATCAAGAAATTATTCAGGAACTTCAGCCTGCAGCCCACTCTTCTGGGATTTGGGGAGAAGAGAAAAGAGCTTCTCATCACAACCGAACAGTTTTCCAACTACAACTGCGCCAGTGTGTTGCTTGGGTGGCTCTTCAGGAGGCTACTTGAAAGGCTACCAGACAACCAGCAGTGGCTTCCGTGACAAGCCATTGCAAGAGTATTTTAATGAGAGGCTAATGGAGCTCAAGAACTATGAAAGTAAGAGATCAAACAGGAAGACAAAGGGATTTGCTGATGAGAAACAGAACCCCTTCCTCACCCACAAAGGATGTCGGTGCAGAAGTAGTTGCAGTGCTGTGATACTGATCGGGCATAGCAAGAAAACAGAAGAAACCTGCAACTCAGAAAATCAAGCCAACAAAATAGTGTTGGGGTATAATGGTCAAGAGGAAACACAGAACGTCTTGGACCTCCGCAAGAGTGACTACTTGGACATTTTGACAATGCATATCGTTGCTCCCTTAGAAGCATTCGTGCAGAAAAAAGAGATACAGTAGCTGGCTACAGCTGTTCCTGTAGTCCTCAAAACCAAGAAGAATTGTTCCTGTTCAGTACCATTCTAACTTAAATAGTCCATGTGTGTCAGTACACATTGATATAGATACATGTTTGTTTGTGGGAGGAAATATTCTCTCATTTTTTGTTCTTGAGTGATGTTGCATGTCTTTGTTATCAATTGTTTTCCACAAAGAATCATTTTAATTGACAAATAATGTCCTGAATTGTTGTACATAGAGATATTAGTATATTAAATGCATGGACATATTACTTGAATTCTTAAATTGCCTTTAAAATAGGTAATTAGTATTAGAGAAGCAGCTTGGTTTCCTATATGTAGGTTTCAGGGCATAGTTTCTATTAATTAATCTGAAGAAAAACTGTTGCGTTCATCTAGTTACTCTGCTTAAGTTTCTTGTTTTTTCTTACCACGTCGCTTTGGCTCATCTCATTTTTACCATGTCACTTTGGCTCATCTCATTTGTGGTGATGTTTTGCACGGATACAATGACTTCATGAGAAATTACTGATCTTCCCTTGTTGCCACATCTCGTAATCAACAGGTGGATCATTGCTGCAGTGTCTGATGCATGAAGAAGCAAACAAAGACTTAAATTTCACTTTTTAATATGGTCAATCATTATGGTTTTATTCACAGACCCACAAAACTTTGACTTAAAAAGTACTTTAAGGACAAAGAAGAAAGAACATGAGATTTTAAGTAAGAATTATGGAAGCAAGTGTGAAGGTAGGCTCCTTGCTTCCTAAAGTAAATGTGAAAGTACCACAGCCAATTCGTAATGGAATCTGGACTTCAAAATGTTTATTGTATTTTATTGTTTATAGTGGTCATCTAAGTTTATAATGTCAGCTGTAGCTGAATTTTTCTGTTATGTGAAATGTCAATGTTTAATTCTGCGATGAACTGAGTGAATATCCGACCCACAGCCAGGTAATTATTGCAAGCTTCCAAAAAGTGCTACTGGCTGTGGTACTGTGGTATCATTAGCAATAAATTCCTCCTTGCAGTGTCAGTTTGAGTCGACATTTTTCTCTTTCCTTCAGATTTATTTATTTTTTGACGTGAGGTAACAAGTAAGGGCAACGGGTGGAATTAGGCATTGAATGCAGCAATTGCAAATTCTCATTGTCAGAATAGAGCAACCACAGGGACGGTGCTCAAAGCTTTCTGTCAAAATCCAAGCACAGAGCCTCCCTGCCTGTAGGCGCGCACCTTGTAATAGGAGTAGCTATGGATGGCTGAGGCGTTTCTGGCTTCTCTTTCTCTTGGGGGGAGCACAGTGAGAGTGGGAGCCTCACCCTTGTGTGCACCTGCCGTTAATACACTGGGACTTCTGCACTGCCTGAAGGGAATTGGAAGCTCCCTTCTCACCACAAACATGCCCCCTCCCCTTTCCCTTTCAAAAGGCACCTTCCTTCTGGTTTGTTTTCACAGGCAGTTTGATGGTAAAGGGCCTCTGAAGATGTGTATTTTCTTCCCTTCAGACCCCCTCCTTTATGTTCTACTTCATCTCTTCGAGTAGAAGGTTAAAGAGGACCTAAACTGGTTTTAAAATGTCCGTCTGGATTGAAAAAGGAGCAAGCATGAAAAAGGCTATTAAATGGGAGCATCTTAAGGGATAGAAGAAGCAAGGCACACTTTCCTCTCATTTCTCCTATATTTTCTCCCTCAGTTTTCCGGACAGCTGAGGTCAGAGCACGTGAATGAATATGTGGAGAGGAGAGAACAAATTGAGGAATTTTTCATGCCCTCCCTCCCTTCTTCCCTAGAGTCAAGCTTGGGGAAGGGAAACAGCTAAGAATCATTCTACATCCCTTTCCCAGGCCCGGGAAAGCACTAGAGCTAGCAGGGATCGATAGCATCTCTAAGTGAACTGAGATGGGATACTGAAAGCTCTTGGTCCTTTGTGTCTGGGAGAAGGTATTGTATATTTAGCCTAAAGGAATTTTTCAGAATTCACAGTTGCCTTACAGCTGCAAACGGAGGGGAGCAGTCAACTAGGTGAGCTTTTTCCCCAAAGGAAAACACATTTTTTTTAGCTTTAAAAGAAGGGCTGAAACACATAATGTATTAGCAGATGCCACAGAGGGGATGCATCTGATTTTCACTGTAAATCTGCAAGAGCTTAGTTTCTCCTCTAGGAGTGAGTGCATAATAATAACACACTATTATGTGAGGGCATAATAATAACAGTACATAAGGACAGAGGAACAATATAAGTGGCACACAGGCAACCTTATTTCTTGCATTTCTTAACTGCATGGCTTTGCACCCTTGAATGTGTTCTTTTAACATCTAGTTTTATAGGACCTTTCCTCCCTACAAGCTTTTTTTAAAAAGATAAACTGCCTACCTTCCTGCTCTTGATATTTTAATCATTTTCACGCCACAATGACACCTAGGTGGGTTATTAGCAGGTATGGAGCATCCAGAGTTTCTCTGCAGACCTCTGCCGAATAAGCTAGGAGCAGAACTCCTGCACTGCTGAGGAGTTATGATGTTTGCAAGCAGCAGAGGAATGAACTTTCATTTAATTAAGACAATTCTGCGGTGATAAAAATAATGATGTATAATTTAAAAGAAACTACTTTGAAGGTCAGGTAAAGCCTAACCAAGCCTGTAAAGAGGCTATTCAAACTGCTCAGGCTCTGCAACAGCTACTCTTCTCCACTCAGAACAAGTCAGAGCATCGATTTTTAATAGGCCTAATTTCACTTTATTTTTGACTTCAACTTTATACCAAAAATGTAATAGTATTACAAAACTCAACAATTCAGACTTCGACTTGGCAGAAACTTGTATTGCCTCCTCTCCCAGAAGCATCCCATAGACTTGAAATGACAGTCAGGCCCATTTATGGTATTTTTCAAAGCCCCCTAAAGGATTTAAAAGGTTAACTTCTTAATATTGGATTTCCTTCATAATAATATAATGACTTTTCCCTGAGAAACTGCACATCTTATGCCAGAAATCACAGGAAAAGTCTAAGGAAGATTACATCTCCTGAGAGGGAATATATCTAGATGTCACTGTACGGAAAGGGCATCAAGATATATAGAGAAAAAAATACTAAGAACTGTTAGAAGAGTAGTAAAATTTCACCTCAAACCCTTTCAGATTGTTAAAATCTTGTGAAAATGGCTTGGATTTGCTTGGGAAGTGTTAATATGCATGACCTGCATTTATGTAGCTAATTACCTTAGGTTTTACTGAGTTTAGCTGCTGGATGTAGCTGCTGCTTTCATGCAGATAAGCTGTTCTCACAATGTTCCTTCGTGAGACTTAATACAAACGCTGTCTGCTATCTGCAGTCTTGCAAAAATATTCTTTATGCCTCTTTGAAAAACTCCTTTTCCTCTTAAAAAAAAAAGTAACTGCACCACTTTCCTGCTGGTGATTTTGCAGCTAATTGGTTATCTTTGTTTTATATCCTTTATGTACAGAGCAGTGAAAAGCACTTTGTTGAAATCTGTTGTTGTTTTGCTCTTGCTCTACACGCTTCCTCTCTGCCTACCTGGAGCTTAAGCAAACTACTCTGTAGGGTGTCTTAAATCAGATGGTGTCCACATTAAAAAAATAGTTAATGTCTTCTGGTGCCTGCGTCCCTCCAAGTGATTTTGTCATCCTCTCCTTGGTACTCATTTTTAAGTTTGCAAAGAGTTGTGTTGGCTGGCACGTTGTAGTGCATCCTATGTAAGACAGAGGAGGGACATCTCAGGCAAAACACAAACCTGTTTTCAGACGAGAATCTGAACTTCCTCAAAATTAGATGCAACCTTGATTTAGTTGCCAATTCCCTCCATCTCCATGAAGATATGATGGAGCAAAAAAGAAAAAAAAAAAAGACTGTGTTATTAAAACATGTAAAGCCACAAAGGCATCTAGCAATATATGAGTTGCATCCCACTCCCACTGAAATCAACTTCAAGCTCTCACGGACTTGAGGAAGCTCTGTTTGAATATATGTCTCGTAAAAGCAAAACATAGTTTTCATGTATTTAAATTAAGGAATTTATTTAAAAAAGCCCAAAAAACAATCAAAACAGTGGTTTGATCTAGATACAGCAGCACTGTGACATTACTAGGACATTATGTACGAAGAATCCAAGCAGCCATAGAACACAGAAGCCTTTATCTTCAGTAACAATCTCAAAATAAAGCTAGTTTCATCAAACAATGTTAAAGATCTCCCTGGAAAGAGAAACAAAATCAAGTAGCCCCCCCGCCCCCAACCCTTTGGATACTAGAATGGTTTTTTTTGTACAATACCAACAGCCACTAGCTCTTCTAATTGCGAACACTTGCTTTACTTTATTATGAAAATGATTTGTTGACTCAATTATGAAAGACAGCTTTTAACATTGCTTTAGAAGTGTCTGCTCTTCTTATATACTACAGTATTAGAAGTGCCTAAAAACATTTAATCCTGGATATGCTCTTGAAATTCAATCAGAAGGATATTCTGTTTATGTTCATATACCAAATATGATTTTTAATTTTTAAAGCAGGTGAAAAGACTAACCCTAATATGAAACGGCAATTTTACAATTTAATTATTAGTCAGATATGGGTAACCACAGGATAGTTCATGAAATCTTTAGGTCTATCTACATTGCTCAGAAACACAAAATAAAGTTTGTACATCCTTCACCTTCAAAAGGCTAAAATGTTAAGTCTTCTAGAAGAGTGTCCAGTATTTAAAAGAAATGCAATCAAGGGAAATTGCATTCAGTACACACCAAGTAACTCATTTGAGCTGGCTAATAAACATATTTAACAGCTGTGGGGTGATGAGGAAGGAAAACGCTTTTGTCATCCAGCCACTAGCTGAAATGTTTCTTCTCTGGGAGTGAATCTTCTTCAGTGGCCTGCTGATTTTCCGGGAAACCTGGAGTTCCCCTTTGGAGTCCTTTAATCCCAGGAATGTGGTTACCTCTTTTGTTTCCATGGATGGGCAGTGAGTTGACTCAATGTTTACCATGCATGCATCATTGTGACTGCTCACAGCATTTCACTTAATTGACGCCTAGGAATTCTGTTGCAGGCTTGGCCCAAAAAGAGAAAGATGATTGTGAAGCTGAACCAGTGAATGTTAAGTTTGTTTCCTCCCTCATAACTACTTATTTCCAATATAAAAAAGAGGAAGTGTTTGTGATTGCTGCAACTACTAGCTAGCTCTTATATAAGAAATGAACACTTGAACATTTACACTGTCATCTTCTGTTGGAGGTGTCTTTACAGAAGTGAAGTGCATTCCATCTCTGAGGAACTATGCAAAACAACAATTAAAAAAGAGCTCTTATTTACAAAAGTCATCTCCCTAGAGTCATGTAAATAAGAGCAGCTATATCAAGCCTACTTCACTTATAATAAAAAAGAGTTTATATTGATCTGTTTTATGCATAGACTACAAAGTGCTTCTGATAAATAGAGAGTGTCCCTCCATGTTTAAGAATGGGAAAACCAAATTGCACAGAGGTTTGCCCAGGGCAGTGAAGAAAAACATGGGCAGAACAGGAATACAATCCACCACTTCTGGCTCCAATACATAAACCAAGGAGAATACTTTTACACAGGCAGTGATACTCATTTTAGTGAACAGGCTGCAATCTCTTTAAAATTGTTTCTTTCATAAAATCCATTTGACAGTACTCTAGCTCAGCTGATCCAATGGCAGCGTCTTGTATTTGTATTATCACAGAGATGTTTGAGGGACGTGAGCATATAATACTGCAGCATGCCATTGGCCTTCTCCTTCTTCAGTGATTTCCCTAGAGGAAAGAATATGCAAAGTTCTCTGGACCAATTTCTTTCTCTTTTCTTTTTGCAGATAAGGACAGAATGGTATTACCAGCCAGCATTGCATAAATGATATTATTAAGTATTTCTAAGAGAGATTGTCTCCCACCCAGCACGTAAAGTGAAGAATTATTTTAAACTTATGTACTCTTCTCTCAAGTTTAGCACAAGGGTGGTAGTAGTTATTATTTTAAATGATTAGGAGCATTTTAAATTGTATTTGTGGAACATTTCACACTGACAGCTCTGGAATCTTCTGTTTTCCTTGTAGTCATTGAATGAAAATAGCTTCTCCCAGTCTTCACTGCCAAATGTACCTCCCTGCAGCCTGAGACACTGGAAAAATCCTCAGCAGGAGAACCTTTTTGTCTGTTCACCACTGGACTTCTCTGCTGCGGGGCCAGACAAGAAGGCCAAGTGGTGTTTTTATGAAGATGGCACCTGTTACTTAGGTATTGATTAATTTTATTCTGGACTCGTCGAGCTTCTGCAGCTCCTTTTGTACTTCATGCTACACGCATTAAGGAAGAGGGTCTAGATCCCAAGGAACAGACTAACCCAAGAATGTTCATTCAAAGCAAAATCCGTTCTTTTCAAAGACTGTATGGAAAATGCCTGGAAATGTCTGATCAATGATCTCATCTGCACTAAGACACTTAACAAATGAATATTACAAATCTGAACAGTAAACAGTGACAACTAACTGTGGACCAGCGGTTGAAACAGCCATATCTTGTCTACAATGAAATCAGATTTTATGGTCCAGATCTGAGCCACTCATCCCATGGATGTCCATGAGAAGCAGCAGCTGTGCTATAAAGGTGTGCATTTCATTTACTACTCTTCCAAAAAAGTCTACAACAAGAACTCCCTGTTGAGGCTCAGATACGTGGGAACACCGATCTGTGCAAGGGCTGTTCATACAGGCTGAATGGGCACCTACTTGCCTCTTTGAACTGTTACAGCTGACTTACTCACAAAACCTGTATTGCCTTTGAGCCGTGGGCCAGACCCTCTACTTCGTATGACCTTGAGTAATTTCAAGGTACTCTAGAAACTTTGGGTTACATAAGATCTACCAAGGAAGAATGTGAAGTGATGCATAGTAACAGCCATTTCACACTTCATAACGAACATACACACATTGAGATAATGTAATTATCTTAATTCAGTGCTCATGGCCTCTCTGTCTTTTTTTTTGAGCTTCTCCTGCTTTTACGGGTATTATGGACTGGTTTTCTGGATTTCGTTTTAGCTGAGCCATCATGATTGAAAAATATTAACAGCAACTGGATTTGAAATGTAAGGCTTTGACAGATAAAGAGTCCAGTTTGGAGTCTGAGTTCTAGTGGAACAAAATTAAGAATCAGTGTCTTAGAGCAAGACACTAGCAATTTAGTAAAGTTTGATTACCTATTGTTTATAGCACAGCAGTGCTATAGCTTCTGGGGGAGATGATGACTCTAAATTGAGACAATCAAATTGTTACAGGTACCTGGAAGTGCCTCTGAACTGTCAGTTACCAGCCAGCTGTAACCAGCAGGGCCAGACAAAAACTGCAATATGGAATTCTGTAGTTCACTAACATTCAGGCTGATCTCCAGTATCTGTTTGGTTTGATTATCTTCACACCTTTTCTATCTTAACACACACGTTTCTGTTCAGAAACAATATCTGAGTCACAGCCATGCTTGTAAAACAATCTATTTCTAGATAATCCAGGTCAAGGGTGTGTATGAAAGAGTTTATTATTTGGCATTTTTCCTTCAGTCTTCATATGTCTAAAAAGTCTATCACCCAACCAGAGTGCAAGAAGAACGCTACAAGGCTTAAGCGAATCTTGAGGTGCCATAGAAGATGAATAGAGAACTTTTGAATCATAAAACCCATAGACTAATAAATGCTTGTCAGACTACTTAGTAAAGACTTAACAATAACAGACTTATTTGCACAGTTCAGGATCAGTAGGCAGAAGTTTTCCAATTATTAAAAAGACCTAAATTTGCTCATCAATCTATTTAAAACAAACAACCAGATCTGAACTTGTGCATTTTTCAGAATAAACTGTATTGTAATTGGGAAGATGATATAGAAAAATAATCACGCTGGAAAGCTATTAAACAACTACTCCTTTCTACTCCTTTCTTATGCACAAAGCCACCGCAAAAACTGTTCATGCTGAATCAAAATACTGCATACTCTCTTGTAAATGCTCCCCAAGGTTGTACGATGAAATTAGAAGCCTATTTTTTCCAGAGTTGCTGAACACCCATGGCTTCCAGTGTTTTTTCAATGCAGTGTAAATATTCGACTCCACAGAAACAAATTCCAAGTGTCTGTGGGAGCCTGGATGTGCAGCAGATTGCCTCAGCAAGGTTTCAGCTCTAGAGCTGCGTGCTGAAATTGCACACAATGGAAGTGAAGGACATTGTGTGGTCACACAATGGAAGTGAAGAACTGTGAGATATCCTGGTCTTGGGTGTGAATTTGTGAGTTGAGCTGAATAACCAAAAAAAAAAAATCCATAAAGCACAATTTTTTTATTGTAGGCAAACTCTAACCAAAAGAGTCCCAGTTTGTCTGATTGTATGATACTGATTGAACCTCTCAGGTCCCAGATACTGAAAGTGTATCACAATACTGTCATCCAAGCATCATAATACTGTTAAAAGTTTTGCAGACTTCAGGGAAACAGCATGAAATCTCCCCCTTGGTCTTGTTGTCTGTCTTTCCCTTCACTCACTTTCTGCTGCCAAGGGGCTGGGACTTCATTGCAGGGTTGACTCTTTAGCACAAGCTGGACATAAGAATCCTTCTTCCATATCATCTTGAGGGTTCAGGATACCTAACCGTAGCATAATCTCCTCCAAGTATTTACAAGCTCTTGGGACTCACTGAACACAGATCTAGTCCACTCCAGGATTTTGCACTGTCCTTGTGTTCCCACTGCTAGAGTTCTAGAGGTGCTGAGTAGGGAGCTGTTCCAGTGTAAGGACAGCAAAGGGCGCAGAGAGGAGCTCCCCTCTCGAGATGGACGTGGACCAGGGCACAAGCCTGGCATCCTGGCTACAGTCATACTGAGAGAGAGTATCCATATCCAATAATCACGTCATTTGCTATCGTTCACTGTTGTCATATCAAAAAGTCACCCACCACTAGTTAAGACTGATCATCTAAGAGGTATATGGCCATGTACAATCTGTTTGCAATTTGCTCATCAGCTTTCAGTAAAGGGTTTGTTATAATTAGGATTTTATTTCCCAAATAGGAGATGGTAAAAAAAAAAAGAAGAAAATTTAGTCTTCGTGTGCCAAATTGCTAACACGTAGAAAATGAACCTCTTGGGTGAAAAGCTGTGGCCTTATTACTTTATCCCATGAAACACTGAGGAAACATGAAACATGGGCTAAGCTTTCCCACACCCCCCTTTTTTTCTCCCCCAGAGTGGTAGGTATCTATTATCAGCCACATTTTTCTGATGGGAGAATATGTTTCTCTGTTGCTGCAAAGTGAGATAAAGCCAGTGGTGGAACGAGAGCTTAGTCCTATGCTCTAGCTGTCACCTAGCATCTATGCACAAGATGAAGTCATCTGGGAGTGCACAAACATACTGCATACCATACTGTTAATAGGTGATGTCTTAGAGTGATTAAAAACAGATTAGAGTTGCATGACATTAGCACTCGTCCAAGAACTGTGTGTCTTGTCTCAGTTACCCTGATACACATTAGTGGTTTGGCTAAGATCTGTTCCTCCACTTCTCACCTACGTTTCTTGAAATCAGGTGAAATCCCATGTGCCACTGAAGGAAGCCAGTGAAAACCTCCCAGAGCAAGTATATCTTCATCCAAAGCATGTTAAAATGACTGATCAGGTTCTTCTTGTAGCTTTACATCAGGCTATGAGAACAGAGATAAAGGTAACAGCCCCTATAGGCATAGTTGCTTTCACCCCTGTAATATTTCATTCCCTTCCCGTCAGAAAGCTGAAACCACTATAGTTTCAGTTTATAGCTGATCCAGAGAGAAAATTACTCAAAATTTTCATCTACTCCTCTCTCCCTAGAGTCTTGCACCTTGCCTAAAATCTGCAATGCCATCATCTGACATGGGAGAGTGGCTGAAGCTCTCCCTGAGCACCATCTACACTGGGCACAGGAAATTCCTGGCCATGCTGACCTGAAGGAAGAAGGGGAATGTATGCTTGGTAATATTAGGGCACACTAACAGAACTTCTCTGCATGTCTACCAGTGACCAAGAAAACTGGAGGCTTTTGGAATGAGGTATGCTTTCATTTTAATACACTTTGCTTCTGATAAAGGCGCCCAAGCCCCGTCTCCCTTTGACTTTTTTCTGCCAGCTGCTTTGGGCAAATTCTGACCCTGTTTTATTTCTCTCCCTCATGACCTCAGGCTGTTTTAGTAATTCATGTCACTTTCTTATTCATAGCTTTGCTACTACTAACCTGCACCTTCTTCCTTTCTCCAGTGGCCAGAGAGAACCTATACATGACAGTCTAATGAATTTCGGCTACTTAAACTTCTGCTGGAACAGTGCTTCCTAGTCTCCTGGGATAGCTGCACTAGTAGCTAACAGAATTTTAGACGTACCAGGCTGACCATCAGATGTTCTTCATTGACCTAAAAGTGTAAAATGATCATTCCAGTCTAGCCACCACTGTAAAGAGCATGGTGAACCAACCTATTTCACAGAACACTTTGGACTATGTAGACCCTGTCTGCACTTGGGGGACAAAGGTCTTCCAATTCCTTTTGCGTGAAGGAATGATATTTCATATCGGATCTGGCATTCGTAACAATAGATACTGGCATAATTGAGAAGAACATAATTCTGGTGCTTGAGGTATTGCTGCTGATCCTGACTGGTCCTATTTATACTAGTGGGAAGAATGTTTTACACAATGGTTAAAGGGTCCTGGACAAAGAATGATGGAGCCAAAAGTGGGAGCTATTACTTCATAATTGACATTTTATTCAATTAAGCTGAGGACTTAACTGAGGGGACGAGCCATGGTATGTTTGACATGACACTTCACACATAAAGGAACCCTAAGTGCAGACACAACCTACAGGTTCTAGTCCTGCTCAAAAGCAGAGATGGGTCAAAATAAAAATGGATGTGATGTGACATAAACAGCTCAGATCCCATTCTGAACCTCCAGAGCTCAGCTCTAGAAAGCTGACATGAATCTCATGGTCAGAACAAAACAGACTACTGAATTTCTCTCCTGCTACCTGTTGGATACCAGCAACTGTGGAAACGCCTTGAATTTCTGACTTTAACACTGATATCACTTTGAATTTTGCTCTCATTTTAGGGGGTGCAAGTTTCAAGTCCTTGAAAAATAAATGACCAGCTGCTTTCCTGGTCACCTCTCACTCAATTTTGTTCTTTCTCTCATTAGAAACAGCACAAAAAAGTGTTGGAAAAGGACTTAAAACAAGGTTCCCTTTCAAACCAAAAAATTTGTGATGACCTAACAACATAAGTAAGTGCAAATCTCAGCTGTGCTGGTCCCATGACATCACAAACCTTAGGCATAGCAAGTAGTATTCTTGAACGCATCAAAGCCTTATCAGTAGCTTTTAGCATTTAATGCAAGACATTACAAATTAATGAAGTGGAGAAATGTATGCAGTGTTGCTGTAAACCAAAAATATACAGATGTAAAACAATTAAGAATAAACTGTTCCATAAAAATGCATGTCAGTAAAACCCAGTCTGATAAAGTGGAATATGAATAATTTTCTAGAATTACTAAAAAGAACAATTTCTCATTTGAGGCTCTGGAAGTCTTGAGTCACATTTCATTTTCTTTTAAAAAAATGTCTTAAAACACATGGCTTTACAGCTGCTGCTTGGAAAATATACACCTCCAAAGTCTGACTTTCATTTAAATACAAATGTACAAAATGTAAACTGAGACAATAGAGAAATTTACAAAACTTTTCTTTAAAAATAATAAAGACAAAATTCAGTTCTAGCATGATGCTATTTAAATACGTGCAAGTAGTCATGTTCATTGAATTTCTATTGCAATGTTCTAAATAGACAAATTTGATTCACACAGTCTTGAGTGCCACCTCCAAAAACAGACCTGAGTGGAAATTTCTTCTTAAAATGTGAGGCTCCACTGGAAGGAATGGATAGAAAATCTCCATTTTGGGGAGATCTTTTTTTTTCACTCAATGGTGGATGCGCTCTCATCCATAGAAGCTCCATAGATTATAGTGGAAGGATGCAACATGTTGTTTCATAAAACTCAGTTGGAACTAGCTGCTTCCAGTGGAGTTTGAACTTACATGATTTGAATTTATGTGGTGATTTAAACTGGCCTTTGAATTTGGAGAACTCTTTGAATTGTTCTGATGCTGTAGGAAGAAGAAAACAATGACAATCAGATTCACAAAACATCCCACACTTTCTTTTTACCAACGTTGTTCATTTTATGGTCCTATTGCACCGACTGTACTGCAAGATTTTTGTTTGAACAACACTGGATGTAAAATATTCTTCACTTTCTTACCTCTACTCTTTCTAGGTCAGGGAGACCATGGGAGTTCTTGAGAAATGCAGAAAGGAAGACACAACCAAGCTTCAGGATTCAATTCAACACACTGCAAAACGTCAGTATCTGCTAAATCTGACTAATGATAATGAGGATACCTGCCAATGCTTAGGCATGGCTTTAACCCTACACAAATACCTTGATCTAAGAATGTTACTTGAATTTGGAAACGGTACCATGGGGCCTCATGAAAGCTCTGTGTCACGTAGTCTCTGGTCTGCTCCCCTGTCTAGGGGCTTGGTTTCCTGCCTTGACCACCTCACTCAACTTTTACATTTTCATTTTTTTTAAACACATAAATCAAAGGTTTTTACAGGGAACCTATCAGAAACATATGACCATTTTCAAAATGTTTTTATTAAAAAACCTAGCATACCACTGAAAAACAGTTTGGGTGGGAAGTTTTCAAGCGCTGGAAACAAATACGATGAATAATCCTGGGACTTCTAGTAGTAAAAAGTCACAAGAGGTAGAGGGGAAATCTGGGACAGGCAGTATTAGTCAGGAAATTACCAGGAAACTGTGACAGCCAGCTCTCTCTAAGACATTGTGCCTATCTCCTAGCAGAAATACCACCAGAACATGGCTGTGACACTGGGCATCTGTACTATGGGAGGTCCTTGTGTTAGTCATAAAAGATCTCACCTGTCGTTTAAATATTCTCTGTAGCAATCCTTTCTTGGGTGGCTCTGGGGGGTAGCTTTTATTTAGGTCTGGTGAAATAGTACCATTTGGTCCAAACACATTTAGTTCTTTGAAACACTCTGTTTCTATCATCTAGTGAAATACAATAAAATAGAAAAACAGAAAGAAAGAAGTGATCCATCAGCATTAAATATATTCCAGTAGTGCTAGGTTGTTCAAAGTCAGGTTCAGGATCATCAGCTGCTATTAACAGCTTGGCAACGTGTTAGGAGAGTTAACAGCTGAATTCCTGATGGTGGCTACAGAAGGTAAAGGGGATATAGGAAAAAGAGAGGCTAAGTCAGCTCTATATGTTTGCACATTGGCACAAAAAGACTTCTAATAAGAAGTTGCCTGATAAAGCTTTCTATTCTTTTCTTCATTTCTCTGGAGAATATTAGGTAAAGACAGACACACTCACAAAATGCCAGTTATTAGCACTGCTCCACCAAGGGGATCTGGTGTTTGATCCTCACTTGGATTATGAACTCAGCATTTGGCTCTGTTTTCTGAGCAAGGACCCAAGTCTGAAAACCCTGGAGCAGTTCAAGATCCAGAGTCAATTAGTGCAGCTGGGACCCACTGCAGGTACAAAACAACAGGACCAAAAGTGGAGGAGGCTTACACTAAGACTGCCATCCCTCCTGAGGAAGTTCTCCAGAGCTGTTGTCAAAATGCCTCGGTGAAAATCGAGGAGAAGGAAGTTCAGTAGGATCCTTGCCAATTTACACAGCTATACAGAGCCAACAGATACAGTCACCTGAACCTGACATCTGTGGTATATTACAGATTTTGAAAGAGTCCATTTGTAACTTATGAAAGCATTAGAGTCTGGCAAGTTAGCTGGTAGCTATATATTACTGGAAATGTACAGCTCCTCTTAAACCATCTGTGTTAGGGGCTTTATTGGGGCAATTACACTATGATACATCCTTACCTCATTTTGCCATGGAATAGAGACTGATCCTGTGGAAAACTTGGAATAGAAATCATCATCTGTTTGGTCCAGGTTTACTCCTTTCACTGTGGAGAACTGCTCGATGTCTAACACATCCTTGCAATATACTGCTCTGGGCTATCTCAGAAGGAAAAAAAAACAACAGGAGAAAAAAATATTTCTGAATCTGACCATGTGCTTTTATTCACAGATTCAGTCAAGTGGGAACGCCTAACAACAAGTGACTATTTGCTTCCTACTTTTCAAAACTTGCTCTGCCCACATGTTTATCATCAAAGACCGAGTTTGCTTTAAGCTTGTTAGGCATCCTACTTTGAAGTCCTTAAAGCATCAGCACAGCCAAAGTGGGTTTTAGTCATCCATGTAGCATATGGCTAAGAGGTGGGGGAATAAGAACAGAAAGAGTAAAAAAACCAAAAATCAGTATTTCAGGAGTCTTTTCTTTTAGAGAGGGAACAAGAGGAAAATAGAAATGTTTACGAACGACACACTGGAGAGGGCTTTGAAATGGTACCTCAACTAGAACCGTCATTCTGCTCAGACAGATGTGGGTTTTGCAGCTTGAAACTTTAAAGGAATGTATACTAATTGCTAAAGAAAACAGAAGAGGTTTGGCATTTTTCCGTTGTTTTTATTAATAGCTCAGCTGCTGGAAGCTGGCCAGGATCACCTCTATTAACTCTCTTAACTTGGCTGCATTTCTTCAAACAAATAGCCAAACATCTTTACCTTTTTTAAACTACTTAATTTTCCGGGATGGCAGGCAGGACTCTTTGCAGTGGCACTGCTTTTAGCTCGCATTCCAGCAATCAACCATAGAAAGCAGAAATATCGTTATCGTTACAGTTAGTGTGGTCCTGTGCATGCCTAGAGTGTGCCCATCGGCAGCACAAAGTTAGGCCTTTGAGGCGCAGGAGTACCTGAGGGGCAGCTGGTGGGACTGCCCGACCTGCAGAGCTCAAGCGTATGTTGAATTCTGCTCTCTTTGCCTGGTAATATGACTCTGAACCCAGGGGTCCCGCTACACAGTGTTTTATCTAGAACTGAGCAGGGTGACCAAACCAACCAAACTGATTCCTGCCGGAAGACTTATTTGCTGGAGGCTGCAGCTCTCCACACCTCCAACGGCTGCAATCCACAAAATTCTTGTGGAGACAGAGTAGTCTAGAAGAGGATGGAGAGACGTGGGTCAGATTACAACCTCTGCCACTGGCTATATAGCTTTGGGTGATTCAGTTGACTTTCAGTAAAGACTTGGAAACCTACGGCTGAAGTGTTGAGTAATTTAAATTAGGGTCAGCTCTCGAGTTCCCAATAAATAGCCATAAAAATTTATGTGCCTCTGCTTTAGCAAATACATCTATAAGAGGTGCCTTCTAGCCCTTACATGCCAGAGTTAAGCTTTTAATACACTCTGGTGAATCCCAGATTTGAGCCCAGAATTTTCTAATTTTCTACATCAGAAAGAAATAGTAGCTTGTCTCCTGTTTCTTCCCACTGAAGCAGGTCATAACAGCATGGGCTAATTGGCAGGGATAACTAGGCCACATAGTAAAATGTAAAGCAAAACCAGAGCAGCTAAAGTAAACTGTTGTAGCTTTCAAACCACTTTGGTTTGGTTGAGTTTGCAGCAACGTGAATGAGAGCTGCCAAGATGTTACTTTTGTTAATATGTTAAAATGGCAGTGTTTACTCAAAACCATATGGAAACTTTAAGGATAGAAGGCCTAGCCAGAAAGACAGGCCTGTAAGGAGGAAAATAACCAGATAATTCTGTGCACTGCGATAGAGACCTATACCACAAAGGGGTGGAAAGTTTTGCTATTGCCAATGCAACCAAGACTTTCAGTATGTGCGAGATGGGTGTGTAAACCTGAGGGAGGAGGTTCCACTTCCCATGAACACTAAGAAGACCAAAATGCTATCTCAGGTGCAAGCATTCTGTCCTAGTGCTTGATATCTGAACCTGGTTTGGGCTTTCTGCAAGGGGCGCCTGTTTTCATAACGATCAGTCCTTTCCTCAGTTCCACACAGCTTTGGTCTTTTAACTTCGGGTCTCACCTCTGGTACATATATCTA
Organism: Struthio camelus; assembly: GCF_040807025.1. NCBI lineage: Eukaryota > Metazoa > Chordata > Aves > Struthioniformes > Struthionidae > Struthio > Struthio camelus. The sequence goes on from NC_090948.1 coordinate 7,196,431, forward strand.
TGTACCATCTATATGTATATCTATACATGTGGCGTACATTGCTGATTTTTCTGATTGCCATCTGCTTCTGATCGTACTTTTTCTTACATTATTCATGGATAAGTGTGGGAACTGAGGCATGAGCAGATCAAGTGGTGTCTCTAGCATCACACAGGAAGATGGTAGTAAAGTAAGTGAGACTGAATCAAGGCCCAGGTTAACACCTTAACTACAGGCCCACCCATCCTGCATGCACACACATGTCTACAGACCAGCTCTCCTCTCCCCACAGCCTCCACGCTCCTGCTCCACTGCTTGTCACATCATCCCATGGCTCCTATCCATAGAAGCCAGCTCTAAAAAAGGGATGTTATTTCAGGAATAAATCTGTAACGGGCCAGTGGATGTTCCCTCCACTGTACTCACATCAGGGACAAAGGGAGGATCCAGCATTCCTGCTTCTAACCGCTTGAAATTCATGCTCTTGAAAAAGGGGTGTCTCTTCACTTCTGCTGCACCTTCCCCTTGACATCCCAGTCGCTGCTTCAAATCTTTGGTGAGGAGCTGAAACATGCCCAGAGGAATGGTAAGGAAGTTAGAAAAGTGAGAACCTCACAGTGATATTTTTATCTCTAGGATTGGTTTTTCTTTTTTTGGAATGTGTCCAGAGAGGAGTACAGAGGGGAACTGTAATTGTTGTTATTTAACGGCCAAAGTTAAACGGATTAGGATCCCACTATTCTAAATGCCAATCATGAAAATTACCTGCTGTAAAGTATTTACAATCAAAACAGAGACTGCTTCTTCCTTTTACTTTCAGCGAGCACTTTGGAGAGGAGATCTGGCATACCTTCATAACACATATATAGAAATACACACTCACACACACACACACATATCCACATACATCTATATGTATTCATAAGTTCCCATGTGATTTTTCTTTCTTTTTTTTTTCATGTTACTCTTGCCATAATCAGTTTCCTGCATTGTTTAGGCTGGGTTACTTCACCATCAAATTGGATTTTCCCCTACCCACTGCAGTATATTCCAGTATATTACATCAGGCACTGACCCAGTCATTTTTATTCACTAGCCTAGCTCTGTAGAAGTTAAGGGGAGTTTTGCCCATGGATCTACACGGCTTTACCCAGAAGAATATTCAGTGCACCAGTGTTAGTAACTATCCTTAGTTCAGCCTTGCTTGTGTTAAGAGAAAGGCAAGTGCACCACCTCTATATGCTACAGCGAGTCCGGTCTGCTTCCTGGGTACCCTTTATGGAGCAACAGAGACTTACTCAACTCAGCATCCTTGGCCCATTGTATAAAGAGGCCCACACAAACACAAACACACAAAGTGGGTAGCAAGTAAGGACCAAAACTCCTGGAGGACCTTGTGTGTAAGATCAGCTGGCTCAGTGGAAGACCAGTACTGGCACTGACTAGTTGGTGGATGAGGAGACAGAACATACTGGCAAACCTTGACCAAAATGCCTCTTCTTTTAAATCATATTCATAGACTCAAATGAACCAAATCAATCATTTAATAGATGGCATCTAACAGTTGAAGAGAAACAGAGCTCAGCGTGCAATGACTGGTGCAAAAAGATCATCTCCACCTGGGACAGGGGTTTTTTTAAATGTACCACTGACTTCAGGCACTCTGCTGAAAAGCGAAACCAAGTGTGGTTCATGGATTTGTTTCCTTTTATTCCTTCCATTCATCTCTGAGGCTGCCTGCACAGACACTTTCTTAGCTAAAGCAAGGGCTAAAGCTCTTAAAAGTTTCTTCGCTTAAGCAGGGGCTAAGGTAGCAGAAGAATAACTCGGGACTCATTACCCTCTGCCCAGAGATTTCAACTGCCGTTACAAACGCGCGCACCCACCTCCCTGCTCAGTGCAGCGGAGGAAAGGGGAAAGGAAGGCAGACGGGCAGGAGGGAGGCGGCGGGGCCGGCGCTGCCCGGGCCGAGCGGAGCGGAGCGGAGCGGAGCGCGGCTGCCGGCCGGGCCGGGGGCCGCCGGGGGGCAGCAGAGGAAAGGGCACCGCCGGCCCGCCCCGCGGCCGGGCAGCCCCTGGGCAAGGGGTGCCGGCGAGTAAACAGCCTTGGAGCAGCGTGGGGGACTCTTCCCTAGGGTGGGGAGACGGGAAGGTTCATGCCTCACCTCCTCTCCCCTCGCTAGCTTTGCTGCTCCAACGCTGAAATGCAGCCACCCCTCTCCCCCTCCCCCCCCCCCCCACCTCGGGGGGCTCTGCAGACTGCAGTTAGCAACCCCCCCCCCCCCCCCCCGGACTGCCTGCCCAAGGGGGACTCGGCTCCCAGGCGGGGAAGAGGGCTGGTTTGGGTTCCCTGAGCACCTGAGACCTGGACGGGACTGAGCGTGGTTGCACAAGCTGTTGGGTCTCTTACTAGCTGCATCTGCCAGCCAGGACAGTCAGCAAGCAGCGATGTGCCTCACAGAGCCTGCCTGGGGCTCGCTGAGGAGGCACATGGGTTTGGGAGGGTCGGAGAGAAAGAGAAGCATTTTAGGGGAGCAGGTAGACAATCAGGCACAGCTCTGGGGGAAGATGGGAACATGGAGTCAGACAGCTTCCCTGCTGGGGTAAGGTTGTCTGGAGATGGCGCTTGTAGGCTTTCCACCTTTCCGTACCCTCTAGCTGTGCTGTTGTCTCAGCCACATCATCTCAATGAGGAGGAACCTTGAAAGGACTGTTTGTTACTTATGGGAGGTCTTGGCTAGCACTGGGTTTTCTCGTGCTTATCCTTGACTTACAGGGCCACAGCTCTTTAGGCCTCTCTGAACACTCTGCTATCCCTCTGGGCATCAGTGGTTTTCTTATCTGACTTCCACAGCCTGCTCTGGGAACACCTCTGCAGTTCTGCCCTTTTTGCTAGGGGACTCATTCTGAGCCTGAGACATCAAATGGCTTTCACAATCAAGAGTATGCCTCACATATGCACCAGACCGTCCTCCAGAAGAAATGGTGAAAGGGATGGTGGGACATAAATGAAGAGCCTTCTGCTCAGCTCTTTCTGCCTTAACAGCAGCAGCAGCAATAGCCAGAGGAGAGTGAGCGTTGCTGGACGGGGGGAAAGCCAGTGATTCTGGTCGCAACGCAGCTCCCCGATTCCAAATACCAAGCTCCCTTTCTTCCTCGCAGCTTTCTCTGCCTTTGGTGCTGCTGCTGTCTAGATGACGATGTCTGCTCTGACTGGTCACCAAAACTGTAGCGGGAGAGAAAGCAGCTCTCTGGACCGGTTGGCTCTAGCACCCCTGCTGTTGGTCTGCACAGAACTGACATGCATTCTTTAAATGAGAAATATATCCTCTGGAAACAAGGTCTGCTACACCTGAACAAATGATAGGTGAAGAGAAGTGTCTCAGCTGTGTCAGTAAGACTCTGCCTGGAAACAGTGAGTTCCTTCTGTAGAAAGTGACCCTCTCAAACCATACCTGACTCAAAATCACTGCACTGGCAAAGCTGGTGGTTGGGAGCATGACTGGTTTGAGCACTAACACTGCATAGGATCTTGGAAACATTGCAGCATTGCATTTATTGGCTCTGCCTTCTCCAGGGCAGGTGTTCTCAAATGCTTCTCTTCTCAAGAGACTCTGAAGAAGCATTTTTATGCCCTGCCATCCCTTAGCACATAGTACATTCATGTGATACAGCATCATACTCACGTAATTTATGCAAAAAGCTCTTTCTCACAGCACTTCTCTGGAGCTTGCTTTCCCTGGCTAGAAAGAAGGTTGGATGTTTTACTTTTGAATCCTTGCACAAGACTCAGCTTTCATGGCCTCGAGGCAAGTTTTCTTTCTTTTTTTTTTTAATCAATAGGTATCTAGATCTAATCTACGTAAAAAAAGATTGCTTTGGAGTTTCTGGACAAGATCTGGTTTGTCTTATTGCTGCTAGGCAGCGAAGACAAAATTTGTCATGCTGAGAGGACTTTCCGGACAGGTGGAAGGAAGAACCAAAGCTGAAGGACCACTCCTACTACCCATGGCTCTGACACACTTTTGGAGATGGTACCTTGAAGTGTTCAGGAGTCCTCTGCACCTTCTGCGCAGTTCTCTACAAGTCAGCTGCGAAGAGAAGAAAGGGGGCAACTTTCCTGTCCGTGCAGCCAATAATTCTCCTGCCTCTAGACTAAGTAGGAAGACTAAGCTTATCAGGGAATTTAACCTTGCCAGCAGTCGTTTAGAGAGCCTGGTCAGAGGATATAGTGGCTGGGGACAGAAAAAGACTCTCTGGGGATTCCTGGGTGATTCCAGTGATAAACACAGGCTGTTTTTAAAGTAACCTTCGATGCAAGAAGGAATAATGTGGAGCATGAATGCACTTGGCTGTGGGTGGCTGTCCACTGTGGACTGAAAGACATAAGGGGAACAGGTTTCTGGGAGTGGGCTAGGCCTGCAAGACATTGTGTTTCTGGGAGAGCAGTAAAGGTGAGATGCTCAGAGAGCCACTAAACTGGCACTGATGCACCAACAGAAAAGTACAGGATTTCCCTGTAAAGCCCAGCTGCCGGGAAGCTGCTGCCTACCTCCCGAGGAGAGTCCCAGCATGGTCACAATGGAGAAAAGGTAAGAAATTCGGGGAATTTTGTAAGGAATTTCCTATCTCTGTAGCTGCGGTCAGGTGAGATGGCAACAGATAAAGTCAGACACTTCTGATGGTTTCTGTTGTGGATACAAAGAGATAGCATGAATTAGAATATTTTCCAGAAGGGAAAGTCCTTCCTTTTTCCAGGCAATAATGAGTCTTGTACCATTTCTGGTAACTCTAGAAGCTTGCTGCACTAGTTAACCTATATATAAAGCCTGAAATAAGCATCCCATTTGGGGATCTGACCAGGGAAGGAAAAGGGAGATAATACCTGTGTGTTTTCAGTCGTCTTTACAGTTTTGTTTAATTTAATTTCAACGGATGCATTTGATATGAATAGAGAACAGAACAAACTACCTTAGGCTCATGACAAGCCCTCCTGGGAGGGCAGTTCAATGAGCCAATCAAACATAATTTAAGCATAAGTCTACAGTCAAAGCCTATGGAGAACTCGGAGCTATCGATCAGAAGATGGCTTAGGTCATCCAGCCACGAATGGAGTTGATACCAAGCAGCAGCACTTTATGTCCTGCTAACAAAGGCTCCAGATAACATTAAATATGTGTAAATGAGGGTAGGATTTAGTCTGCAATGACACAGAGTAACTAGAATACGACTTTCAAAGAAAAGTCTTGAGTAGCAATGGTTTAAAGTTATTTTTCTTAATAAAAATACCTCTCTGATACTTTCATGTCACTCATTTGATCCCAGCTGGGAATTTACATTCTGCAATGTCTGAGACTTTTTCCATGATTCTTCTCTGCTTTCTTTACAAGAAGAAACAACCATTCTGAGGATTGCTAAGAGAACCTCCAATGCACGGCGCACGGCTTTATTTATCTACGTGTGATCAATCAGTTCATATCCAGATGATACTGTGTGGTAAAGAAAGACCTAAGGAGTTTGTCTTAATGGCAGGAGCAAGAAAACTTTTTGTAGGGTACAGTGCAAAAAATTGCTGCTCATGAAAGGCAAAGAGGGGAACGGCAAAACCACTTCCATAGACCCAGCTGATCGGATAATTTTAGGGATCACCTAGATAAACTTAAATCCTGAAACAATATAAACATACTGTTTTAAACATTTTTTTAAGAACAGAAAAATAATACTGTGGTCACCTCTCAAATAATAAATAAATGAAGACAGTGGTTTGGGGACTGAAGATGCTAGAATGACATAAAAGGCTGTGTATTGTGATATGATATGATTATGATAATTCCAGCCCAAACTCTGACTGAAGGAGAGTCAAAACTGTCTCTGGCATGGGTGACAAATAAGCTTATAGCAGAGGCTTACAACAGAAGATTCTATTATTATTAGCAATAGCAACAATAATCATTTGAAGAGCACCTTGATGTGTGTGAAGTGCCTCTCAGGACAGATAAAAGAGCAGTTATTCCTAGGCAGCACTGATGAACTTTAAGCTGTAATAATGTGTGAACAAGTTGGTTTCCAGGGATGAAAGCAAAGAGGAATAGTAGCAGTCAGATGATGGAGTTTCTGGTGGTGAATGAAGAAGAGAAGAGATTCGTTTTAGGAAAAAAGAATCCATCATCTTTTAGCTGGTGAGGGAAGTCCTTCCGGAAGGAAATGGAGATATTTTCTGTGGAGTAAAATGGGAGTTGCAGGAATAAGAAGCAACAGAGAAGGTAATCTAAAAATGCCTGGGGGAAACAGACAAACAGGACCCTGACAGAGTGAGGAATAAAAGCCCATCCAATACCGTTGACTTGAACACACTTCAAGACACATCCTTGGATACAAGACTGCACTTGTAAGGGAAAACACGCATGTATATCAATGAAGTACAAGTCATAACAACAACAAACAGGGAGCATTTCCTAGAAAGACTGGATTTTTTCACAGAAAAATAAACATGAAGCAGTTATGTTATATGGGAACTATGGGTTGGGGAGCTTCCCAGAAAGCCAGCTGCCCCTGTTCCTAATTATTTATTATTCATCTCTTTTTCAGTCCAAAATGAGGGTTGATTTATGGGAAATGACTTAGAAAATGAAACATGGCAATACAGGATGGATGATGATTAATGGAAGCTATGATATGTGCCTGCAAACATGCAAAGGGCATAAACATCCAGGAGGAGAAGGTCGAAGTGGGGTGACGCTACTGGGTTTTCATATAAGTGAAAGCCATGTTTCCTGATGGTAAGGACATCAGAACATGGAGTAAGCTTTGAAGAGAAAGCTATCAGAAATGGTGGAAGACTTTTCCTCACTTCTGCCCTAAAGAGTTCACTACAGAAAAGCCTTTTGTTTCGGATCTTAGTGAAGGGTCAAGTTGACTTTATCTACTACAACTTTATGCTTCATTTTGCAGGTATGATGGGATCTTAATTCTCCCTTTTTTGTTGCCTTGATAAGATACTGATGCAAAGCAACAGGGTTCTGGTTTTCAGTATAAACAACCAAAAGTGTTTGAGAGAAGATATTTAAATCTTGGATTTTTAACAATATCACTTGATAATATAAATGACTTCTGGATGGAGAAGCACAAATTCCATTATGCTCAGTATCAGAAGTAAGGCTCTTCTAGTCTTAAGGCACAGTAATTTAAGCGTATTAACGCTCACAAATGACAGGACTATCTTTTGAGACATCAAGAGTTTGCACAAATCACCTAAGCAAACATGCCACATGATGGGACAGTGCAGCAGTAATGACCAAGTTGTTAGGAACGATTTACATATAGTTCATCCTTGCCTGAAGCAATGGAATGAACTAGATGACTTTCTGAGGTTCCCTGAAACCAGAGTTTCTATGGCTTGAAGATGAAAATGACCACTACGACATAATGACTTTCACTGTCTACTCTCCTGTAAGTGGTAGGTCATCTCGAGCACTGTCCCATCAATACTAAATTTAACTCTGCTCAGCTTTAACTTTGCATGGGCTTGGTTATTTTCTTGTAAATTATACTTTTCTATTGTGAGCCAAAATTATATTCTTGTTGCAGGCACAATATTTCCATTTCATGTACAAACTTAACACTATGAAGCACACAGACTCTTTGCCACACCAGCAGACTCTTCTCTTTACCTGTTCAGAGTGGAGATGCTACTAGGGAAGAGATGGCAGGCCTTTTGAGCGCATTAAATGGTCTGTAAGGGCCTGTGGCTATCCTAGATCCTCCCATGCTGACAGCACTGGGGGCTCTGACTCTCAGATTAAGGGCAGTATATGGCCTAGAGTATCTATCAAGAGTGATGTCAGTTAATTACTACCCTGGGGATTCAGCAATGAGTTGGTGCACTGTGAGTTAATGACTTCCAGGCATGATACTTGGCAATGCTACCGTTATTATTTCTGCAAAGAGACTTCAGTGTCTCTCAGTGAAGCCAACCAACCAGAACGTTGTTGATATGCTGTTTGCTTGCCTGTTGCACAAGATACTGGTGAAACTCTCACTACCTATTTGTTGACCTTTCTTTCCCTTCATTCTCTTTCTACCAGTATACATCGATATGTCATTGTCTCCAAAGGAGACTTCACTCTTTAGCAAACAACATCAAGAATAATGCCACATCCCTTTCCAAATTACAATTCAGCCTTCTAAAGATGGGTGTTGACATGACATTGGTGAATTCAGACACAGCTTTGAGATTTCTCAAAGGGTTTGAGGATTTCCATTGTCAGACGGGGCTATTGTGCTATGAAAATGACTCCCAGCTGAAAGAGTGAGAAAATATTTTAAAGGACAGCTCAACAGTATTAGAAAAAGCTGGATACCCTGGCACCCTGGAGGAAAAGCTGCTAACATAGTTAGTGAGATGGGGTGGGACAACATTTGAGTGTCACAATAATTTCATTGCATAATCTTTGTCCCGCTTACCCCCAGCTCTCACCAAAGACAATGGAAGCATGGGGTGTTCAGTTCCTTGCAGGAGACACTCAGTCTTGCATCATTAAGTCCTTTTTATTTTTTCTACAAGGTTATAAAAGACAGAAATGCATTCTTGACTGCAAACTAACACTGAAAGTCTCACGAGAATAGATACCGCTCCCTTTGCCATAAAACTTTGGAGAGGACTCAGTATGACCGTGATGAATCTCATGGAAAAGCAAGCCCAAATAAACACCACTTGAATGAATAGAAAATGCGGTCATCCCATCAACAGACGAGCTGGGTTAATCCTTGCCTCTGCAGCCCCTGCATCGTTCTGCGTTACCTTTCACACCGTGTCAGATACAGCTGGCTAACGAAGCTGCCACACTGGACCTTCAAGCTCCTTACCATTTTACAGATGGACTTGGCCTCCTCAGAAAACTTATGGGAGTACACTTCTTCCGTCTCCAGCACTCTCCTGTCCACTTCTTCCCTCTTCACTTTCTCTTTCCTTCCGCGAAATGGTGATTGCCCAGCAATCATTTCATAAATGAGACAGCCTAGCCCCCAGTAGTCAGGGCTGAGCGTGTATCTCTGGTTGTTCAACACTTCTGGGGCTGTGGAGGAGAAAGATGTGTCTTGTGAAAATGCTTGACATCTATATAGGCAAAAAATTAAAATTTCTAACAATCCCATTTTGGTAACTGAAAACGCACACACACACACAGAATGGTGGATAAAAACATAAAAACACCTCCTGATTTCTGTTGACTAAATTACAGAAAATGCAGCATGCTACATGCCATGTTCACATACGAATTCAGACCAGTTAAAAAAATAAAAACCAAAAAGAAGTTGAAACTAAGTTTTAAGGAGGGGGCCAATCTTAAAGAGTCCTTCCAGATTTCTCCATTTAGAAAAGAAATGACATACAAACATACATCCTGTAAACAACAGTGACAGTTCTCCAAAAGCAAATTCTGTCTTTTCAGTGAATTCATAACTTTTTTTCTCTTTAAAAGCAAACCCATTTGTCCTGTCTTGCAAACATCTTTATGCCTTGAGCATACAGTCACTTTCTTGCAGGCCTGCTCACCCTCCATACATGGGTGCAAACACACACATACACACACGCGCACACACAGGCACGGAGCGTGCACGTAGACTTACACTGAGATAACCAAGTTTACAAATGACAACTGATCTGCTTGCTTGCATTAAAGTCTCCACACGGCATAACAGTGGCTCCCATCAGTTAGTTTCTATTTAGTGTATTTGTATGTATGCATTAATCAAATAAGTATATTAAGTGTCTTTATTCCAAGAAAAATGTCCACACAGAGAAGGCATGGAAATAAATACACTGAGTTTAGAAAACAGATTTAGTTAAATAAGGGAATGTTTTGTTTTACCAACATACACATCTCTGCTTGTCCCTATGTCCAAACAGCAAAATATAGGTGTGGACTTACCCACTTTATGATAAACATACGAATACATAGGCATGGTATATTACCTTTTAAATAATATACAAAGTAGCAACTAGAAAGAGATCTCTTCTTTTATGCTCACAATCCTCCTAAAATAAATCCATGTTACAGTAACTAGAAAGCCAACTGTTATTTCCTCTAGTAATTTTCTTTGCTAATTTAGAATTACAGACCAGTTCCACAGAGTTTTCTGCCAGTCTCATTAAGAGCTGCTGTGGTCCATCTGTTCCCCCACTTCTGATTTCCACTCGTGTGATTACTTGGTGGGCTGCCTCAGGGAACTGAACTAGCTGAATGTAAATCTTTTTTATTCTTTTTTTTTTTTTAAAAGCCTACATGGCAGAAATATCTCTGAAGTCCAAGTAATCTCAATAAATTATCAAAAAGATGAGCTACTGAGGACTTACCCATATACCCTACTGTTCCTACCCTTCCACGGATTGATTCACCCTCAGGAATTTTAACAGCTAGACCCAAATCAGATATTCTAATATGACCTGGAAGGGAAAAAAGAAGCAAAACAACACAAAGCAGATATTATGACTCCAAAATAGCCAAAAAACATAGCTGTTATCACCATTGCTCTACTCTTGCAATTGACTGTTCTGACATTTTAAGGAACAGGTGTTCCACATCACAACAGTTTAATTGATAAGGAAAAGACAAATTATTAAGGATGTTATAATGCAGTGAAATTAATTGTAACGGTGAGGCTGAGGACTACGGTGGATTACGTTAGATATTTTAAAACAAACTGAAAAAGGCAATGAGGAGCACGCTGTAGGGAAGTATCTTGAACTGATCACAGCGGATGGATGGGCTGACCTAATTCTGTAACCCTATGATAGCTTAAGGGGCTACATCTGGTCTATAACGCAGCATGAGATTTGATTATTGCTGCCTCCAGCAACAAATGGGTACCTGGGTTTGCATAAAATGAGAGTTGGCTCAGCAAAGGCTGAAAGCACTTTTGCCAACGGAGCGGGGCGCATAGATTTAGAAATCGCCACTTCCTTTGTGTTGTGTCAGCCTTGTAACACTAAGGATGGAAAAACAATGGAGAAAAAGCAGACACTACTAGCTAAGTTGCTGTCTCAACACCCTGCAGGGCAGCACGGCTGCTTTGTTCCACCCCTGCAGCAAGTTCTAGCACTTTATCTGTCCCACAACACAAGTATTAGTGTATGCTGAGCCTCTTATTCACTTCAGAGCATTATTTGCCTTTGTGCAGTCTGTACCCTAAAACTAACTTAAGCTACTTTGCCGTGAAAGAATCTCTGTAAACCTCTCAGACTTACCATAATCATCTAGTAGGATATTTTCTGGCTTCAAATCTCTGAAAATGAAAGATAGTAGTTATTTGTATGAAGCTGGTTTTGATAATATAAGCATAGGACGGTGTGTGAGCGCATTTATTACCAGTATTAAACCAACTGGGTGTCAACTCACACAATAAGGAACTCATGAAACCAATACAACTTTCTACAACTCACTTCACAGATAGACTGAAACCACATGTCTTTTTCTAAACAGAAGTTACATTTTTTCACCAAGCCAAGCTTTTACTTCATAATCCACTCTGTAATGGACTCACCCATCTAATCAGGAAACCCTACAAATGAAGCCTTGTAATCCTGTGTGTTGTTAAAGCGCGATAACATTTCCCATTATAAAATCATTTATTAAAAGAAAAACATTAAAAATTTTAAACTTTTTTCGCATATAAAAATGGAAATAGTAATCAGTTAGGCTCAAATTTTCTACGGCTGGTATCTAACTCAGGCCAAATATGCAAAAGTGTGTGTATGCACGTATGCACATGTATAATAGTTTCAGCAAAAATGGTTCAGCTAGCTTGGAAAGTAAGACGGAGGGGCAAAGAGGGGAATGCTTTGCCCGGATTGAAATTTTTCTTACAAGCGTTTGTGAAATTCTAGTGCCTCTGTGGTTTGGAGCAACGCCATGAAAATTGGCAAGGTGGTCACTGATGTCAGAGATGTGCCTTTAACTGTGCCCATGAAAAAAAATTCCCAAATCTGGCCAAGTTATAAACTTCTGAAAAATCTCAGTTTTCATATATTTAGCAGAGCCTTGGCAGGTCATTCTTCTAAAGAATTTGTCTGCACCAAACCTGCTCCACCACCAGGTACTGCTTCTGGGATGCTGACCAGCCAGCCACGCTCCATCCCCTCGCTTGACTAAGGCCACGCTTTCCGAACCTGCAGAGCTGAGCCCAACTTCACAGCTGTGCTGCTGTTCCTGGCTGTACTGGGCTACTGGCAAACGAAGAACCAGCGCGCCTTCTTTTAACGCTCCCCTTGCAAATGTCCAGGCATAACAGAGGAGAGGCACGGCCTGACTTTAATGCAGAAGGGGAAAGAAACCAGACTGGGAGATCGGACCAGGAAGTGTGAGAGCAAAGACTGGGACTTGCTCGGTAGAGAGAGCACGAGAAAGACCGTGTGACAGGGAGCAGCAGAGAGGGAGCAGGCTGTGGCTGGCTGGCGAGCCTAAAAAAGGGACTAACTGGGCTGCGGAAGGCAGGGAAAACCATATTGCTACAACTGACAACATTCTGTCCTGACTTTTATCCGACTGACTCCTACTGAAACGCAGCGTTTAGCCTGGTGCAAATCCAAGAAGTGTTTGGCCTCATCTTTTTTAAGGCCTCCTTGCATGTGTGAACCAGCTTGATTCTGTTAGCTTCCCAGCAAAACACATTTCTTTTCAAAGAGCAACGGGGGACTGTACCAGAGAAACCCTCGCAACAGGAGAGCTGTGCGTTGCATAGAGTCTCTGCAAGACTTTGCCCTGTGTTTCAAACTGTACTACTTCAGTGCCTTAAATTTTCCTGTGAACTGAATTTCCCTGTGAATGGAGAGGGATATTTTACAGTTTTGAGAAGGCTGAGTGAAATTTCAAAACCTATCTTGTTCTTATTTATTATTTGTACCAAGAACACAGAGCACTGTGAACAATCTCCTCTTCTTACTTGCCTCAGACCTTCTTGACCTCCCAAGATAAACTTCACTGAGTGCCTGGTGGTACCAAGTCTACTTTTCAAATAAACAGTTTTGAAATATGTGAAGGGCAGCTGAATGCTGAGGAGAATCTGTGAATTAGTTTAACATACTACTGTCGGCTTTCCCTCCATATCAGCAGAAACCTTCCAACACTGGAGCAACATGGTCTAGGACACTTCCGACATATTTTTTTAAATTTGTTCTGAATCTCTTAGGAACTATTTTCCTTGAAGAAGTATCAGACTTCATTAGTTTCTTTATCTTCCACTCCAGCAGTTATTAGTCCCATTTAAAGCTGTAACTATGGCTAAATGAAAAGGGTTTTGCATGCCAGTTCAAAAATGATGTGTTCTTTGAGTAAGAAAAGAGGTTCCATGAGGACTCTGAGAACAGCAGTTTAGTCCTTACAGTCCCTTGTGATTTGGGGCAATTAAGGCAATCTTTCTGTCCCTCTTGATCTCAGCTGTCTTTTCTGTTTTCAGTTTTCCAGCTCCTCTAAATCAAGGACCACTTCTTTTTCATGGCTAAAACTTGAAAGTTTCAAGGAGGAATGTGATTTTTATACTGAAATATCTGGGAGAAGTAAAACCCCTCTGTGGATACAGTTACATATAAGGATACTTCCATATTGTATAGCTTATTCCTCTTCCCATATGTAAATTAGCCATGCCTAAACATACCAAAACATATTTATACTGCTGGTACTGCATCCATGCTAGAAGGGCTATGCTACATTTTACCAATATACATAAACAATACAATGCACCACGGCAGATAAGGCTTTACTATATACCTGTGTAATGCCTAGGACAATGTGATCCTGATGCTGACTGGATCTTCCAGGCACTCCTATATATATATATGTATGTATGTATGTATGCATTCACACACACACACATACCCATATCCATATCCACATATATATACATACACACATATATATAAATAAATAATTCAAGGAGGACCAGAACCTTTTTATGTTTGCTTTCCATGAACAATTGACCCACTGACCTTTACTAGCATGCTGCAGTTCAGAAGTGTAATGTAAGCTCCATGTTTGACAAAGGAATTCTGAATTATATATCTGACTCTGATCCTGAAAGCTGGCCTGATTGTTATCTCGGGTCATGTAAGTAGTGTTTCACTGTTCTGCGATGTATTTTGGAATGCTGTGATTTACTCACAAGCATTCTGTTTGTAGAAAATGAAATTAAGTCTGAGGAATAAGTGTTTTGCTATAAATTATTCACCTTGATAAAGCTGTAGCATTTAGTCGCTATATTTTGTTGACCTATATAGCACTTGCACAGGTCCCAAACACTTTGCAATATTACAAATTAGGGGTCTCTGCAGATGCTCCTAAAACACTACTAGAAAATGTCACCTACACAGATATAATGTCATTCTTCATCAAAATAAATGTGCCATCTGAGGGGCAAACTAGCAGCCCTTATAAGAATAGCATGAAACAACTGCTTAAGGAAGCAGGATGCCATTTCCCTCAGAGCCCCAGCCTATTTTAGGTGGCCAGATCTAATTCATTTATTAGAAAGTGGCATTAGTATGGCATTTTAACAGTCATGCTATGAATGTACCTGTCATTTTCATCAATTAAAGTATGCTTGTGTTTTACATGTTCCAACATTTTGTACTGTAGCACCTCCTAAGGCTTCTCTGAACGTGGCAGGATGATTTTGAAGGATAGGGGAAGTCAGACACCTAACTCACTCAATATCTGATTTTACAATTGACTAATTAAACATCTAATTCTATATCATTCCTTGGAAAAATCTTTTGAGCCTGTGCTGACTAAACCAACATATTATCTATTTAGGCCCTCCTTATGACAACTAGCACCAGTTTGTTATAGGATTATAGGACTGCTCCAAGGAACAACAGTATGATCATTTCTACATATACAAGCATATACATAACGTTTATTGCAGGCATGTGAATGATTTAATGTGTGATTTAATTTTTTAAGAAAGCGTATTATCATCTATTAATCATTGTTCTTGGATTTTCCTCCATCAATTTACAGGACCTCTTCTGCTGTGAAAGCCAGCAATAATGATTTCACAAGACAGGATTGTAAAGTAAAAAATTAAATGCTGTTTGCAACTACAGTAGAGTTTAATTAAAAAATAGAATAAAAATTCACATGGAGCCACAAGAACTCTCTCCGGAATCAGCCTGCTTATCCCGCAAATAAACCCTCAGGTGCCCTGCAAAGGTGCTTGCCTATAGCTGTAAGCCAGCCTGGAAGTCAAGAACTTGAAACCTGTGTTTCTCAGCCTGGATGCCTTTTATAGCGATGGGCTGTGCTCTGCCTGCTCGCTGCACACGTGGCCACAGCTATGAAGCAGCCAGCAGAACATTTCAGTTGTATGGCTATAAATGTGCCTCCATCCCTGTCTGCTATGTTATGGCCACCACTGCGATCCAATCTAGCTAATTAGACTAGAGTTTGCATGTCCTGGAACATAAATGCATGTCCTTTGTTTCAAATACCCTCTTGTTTTAATCTTTCTGCTGGAAGAAAGAGGAACAGATCCCTCACTGTCTGCAGGACACTGCTGTCCAGTTTCATTGCTCTGCTGCAAGTAAAGGGGAAAGACCCCGAGATCGTCTCATTTTGCAGAGGCTGAAAAAGGAAAGTCGGAGGCACTGAGGAGGGAAGCAGATTTGTTCCAGGTCCTGAAGCACCAGCTGTGCTCAGGCAGAGAGCATATTGCGCCAAAGAGGAAGGGCAGACTACAGTCTGGTTCCCACTCAGATGGAGCAAGGCTTGGCTGTCCTCTTGCCAAACCTATTTGGCTCTCGGCCTGAAGAGAAGATGGACCGTTTGTCCAGAGCTCTCTGGGCTTCAGACGTTACACCTGCTCTACCACAGGGCATGTGAGGGGCCAACTGAACCAATCAGACCAAAATTGCCATGGTTAACGGGCTGTGACCGCGCTGCCTGTGGATGTGGGTGGGAGGGAGCTCCTTTGGTGTCACACCGTGAAGAGCAGGCACACAGCACAGGGGCAAGGAGGTGCTCTGCCACTCGGCAAACCCACGCCCAGCTAACGTCTGTATTCTGCTCTCTCTGGGGTAGATGTTTTTTTCTATATCTGACCCGCTACAGCCCCTAATGCAATACACCGCTACTACTAATCTAACTACTTAAAATAGAGACTTGACTAGAATGAGCTCTGTTCTGTACCTACTAGGAACTAGGTTCCGTAATAAAACCCCTTTAAAGGAACTTTCATCATTTTCTTTTGTCATCCAGTACATGCTGGGATAGGATTTGTCTCTATATGATAGAGACAGGAGGTACTTAGCAAAGGAACTGCTTCCTTCCATCGTTACTGAATCATATACAGGCTCTGAGAAATCCCAGTGAAAGCACTAAGGCATCTAAACTGCCTTGCACTAAAATGAACACGCAGGAGAGATGCAGAAAATTCTTTTCCACCTGAAAAAGATGTCCTAAGAGTCTAGAAAACGCTTACCTGTATACAGTATTTTCTCTGTGTAGGTCTTCTAAGCCACAAAGAATCTCTGCCGCATAAAACAAAGCTCGTTCTTCCTCAAAGCCTGGGTTTCCCATATTGTAGATATGAAACTTCAAGTCACCCCCATTCATTATGGTCAGAACTAAACACAGTGCATCCTTTGTTTCGTAGGCATAGGCTAAATTGACCTAGAAAAACATTGGTGGCATAATTGTGACAGTTCAGTTATCTGCTAAGAGGAAATTGCTGACTTTTTCATTAAAAATTTTGACTTGCAAAGGAAGAATACATTGATAGGACAGTAGCCAAAGATAACTGCATTTGATGTGGGCCTTTTTACAATAGCAAACATACAATTAAAAATACAGCAAAATCAGATATTAGAATCTTATAGATTAATTTGTTGAATACAGCCTATTCATTATCAGAAAGCATCAAGTTTAGTGCTCAGATAGCTCCACAGCAAACATACTAATTTTAGGCATACTTTTCCAGGGAAGAGAAATCTTAACAGCCAAGGGCATCACACCTCCAGCTGCACTATCCAGCTGTCAACAAGATTTCATTCAGTAGGTTCCCAGGAAGGCCCAGATAGATAGCCCAGTCCTGCACTGGTCAAACTGACCACTGCAGAGCATGAAGGTCTGTATCAGCCCTACAAGGCTGTGGTGGGTACTCCAGGAACGACCGGACAAAAGCCTTTTATATAGGTGCCATTGTCTTTGCTTCTCCCAAAGGTAAGTAAACATGGTTAACTTTGTATGTGTTGTAGTCACAGTGTTTCCTAAAGTAAGTATAAAAAACACAACAGATGCAGAGATAACTACATTTTTTAATCTAAGGCAAGTTTTTAGAGACACTAGAATGAGCTGGCAGAACTCACAATAGCTAGAAAAACCCTAAGTCAAGCAGACCAGCTCCGTATCACTGGCTAGGTGCTTGTACCAGCCAGCGTCTTCTGATTTATTCCATCTGAATTTCCTTCAATCTCAACCTCCTTCTTTCTCACAGACATTGGGAGTTCAGGTAATCACTCTGGATAAATATAGCTCAGCCTGATGCAACCCTGATGCAAGTCAAGGTTGTAAAGAGCATTATGTTCCCGTGGTAAAAACAGGCGCCGTGTTTGGTGCATTTCTCTCAGACCACAGGCTAAAAGCGAGACTCAGCAAATGTGCGTGGGGAAGGGCTAAGGTGAAATGAGCAGGGAGTCAGCTTCTGGTGCCTTTTATGTAACAGGAAGTTGGAAGAGGCATCAGACTCAACAACAGACATTGTGCTCAGCAGGTGACCACAGCACTGATCTCTAGAGAATTCAATACTCACTACAAACTGACTATTGACTTTTTCTAAAATCTGCTTTTCATTTAGTGCCATGGATTCGCCTTTCCTCTTTTTTATTCTCTTCTTCTCTAATCTTTTGCAGGCATACATCTTCCCTGTTGCTCGGACTTGGCAAGCGCAGACCTGAGAATTAAAGAGAACAATTGCTTGGGTAAGTTAAAAGAAAACACTTTGTTGGGGTAGCACTTTTTACTGCTCACAATCTGATCTGATTTAGTCCTTTTAAGGTTAGGGGCAGTAGCGTAGTGACTATGGCAGGGGCATCTGGGGAACTGACTGCTGTTTCCAAACCTGCTGCGTAACACTGGGTTAATTATTTCACTTTCCTCCGCCTGCTTCCTATCCCACCTCCTTTTGTCTCTTTAGATTGTAATCTGCTCAGCAGAGCCCCCTCTGTGCCTCCTCTGCCTCGCTGCCTCGGCAGTGACCTCAAGCCATTAGTAAAGTACAAATAAGGGTGTGACCCTAATCCTGCAGCGACTGTAACAGTCAAATACAAAATAATTTTTGAAAGTGTCTTTTTGAGGTTACAGTGTCATAAGAGGTTAAGTGAAACTGTCGGCAATTAAGTGAAAAAGCAGCATCTGCCTCATCAGGCTACTGCAACCTGCAGAGCCTGGGAAGTAAGAAACATTCTTAACAGAAGCTTTCAAAATTACTCACCTCCCCAAAGCCACCTTTCCCCAGTACCCTGTACTGCCTAAATGTGTTTTTCGTTACTGGTTGCCTGGAAGAAAAAGAAATAAAAAAGACACACTACGTTTACTGCGCTCGCTGTGATTTATTTATTTCAGAGCATACTTTTGAAAAGCAAAATAGATAAATATTATATAATCACATTATTTCAAGGTAATCACATTATATAATATAATATATAATTCTGTAATTACATTACTTCAATACTATGTATGGCTTGAACTTTTCAATTCCAACATATTAAGCTGTAATAAAATACAACACATTAGTGAGTCATCAGTATAATTTCTGATAGAATCTTAGGACTAAAGAAGGTTCTGACTCTCCATTATATAGCTTTGGCCTTTGTTAAGCAAAGAGGAGGCCCAAGAACTTGCAACCACGTATTCATTCCGCAGATCATTTCATGATACACAGAAATCCTTTCAAGGGTGGTGCTGGGCAAATAAATACTTTATTATTTTGCTTGGTCCTCAAGCTGAGAAAAAGAGATCTAAGATTCAATCCACCGCACAAGTACTTCTGTTTTCTCGACCTTAAACAAAACAGGAAATTGATAGGAAACAAGCAAAAAACAATCCCTGGAACTGAAGGGGTGGATTTAGATTCCATTCACAGAACTGGTAAGAGCAGGAAGCAGGGCTCAAAGCTCTTCCGGCCCAACCTGAATTACCTGCCTCTGGGGAGACTACCATTGGGCAAAAGAAGAGGAAAAGCATCTCCTTCCTTTGGGCATGTGAAACAAATTCACTGGAACCATTTACCTGACAACGAAGCTTTTTCATTTGGTTTCATTAGTGAATTAACCACTGAGTCATTTTTTTTTCTTCTGGTGAGTTAACCACTGGCTATATTCTGTGCATCACATTCTAATTAAGGGCCAAATCACAGGCCAAATTAAGGGCTAAACAAGTCCCTCTCTCTTTATGAGAGTGGAGTGCCCTTCCTCATGGACTTTGTTTGGTCTCACTGTCCTAGAAGAGTATCTACAAACGAGAACCTGTCTCTCCTTGTGCAGCAGACAGCAACTTGGCTGGCAGCTCCTCGTGCAATGGAGCACGGGGCAGGCAGGGCTAACCTAGGGATGATAGAGACATTTAGGCATCTGCTCACTGCCTCGCTGACCCAGCACAGACATCTTCATGCGCCAGGTTTGGAGGATGCTATATGCCAGGTCTCAGAAAGATATGTGCTCCTGGCCTGTGTCAGGTGCCTGTGGACATCCTGGAGCAGGTAATGATGGAGGTGCCCATCAGGTGCAATGAGGATGTAGCCCTTCTGGCACAGGGCACACTCACCCGGCCTGCAGCCTCTTCTGCTCCAGGACCTTGGTGTGTAGGGCCGTTGACTGGCACAACAAATACCCAAGAAACGGCCTGGAGCAGGAGAGAGGCTGCAGCACTGACCTGCACGCACAAGAGATTCGGGCACTGGGCCAGGGGAGCAGGAGGCAGGAGCTAAATGAGTGAGCTTCATGCATAAAGCATGGCATCTCAGGGCCCTGCCATCTCCCCAGCTCTACCAGGAAGGCCAGCAAATTGACTTTTTGTTGGCTTCTAAAGTCATCTTGGAAAAGTTTCTGCATAACCATATGGGCTCAATCACTGTAACATCTTACAGGATTTCCACAAAATTCAGGTCTACCAAAAGTGCTCCAGCCCTAAATCTAACTTTTACAACATTTGTTATCATTAAAGTTTTATAATATGACAGAGAAAGGACTCTAGATTCTGAGATATCTCATTTTATATCCCCTGCTCTATCACCGAGGAATTCAAATTATATTAGCAGTCACTAATGAATATTCATAAGAACCTTATAATAGCTTTGTTTTACTTTTGGCAGGCAGCCAGCCAGCAGAGGGAGCACAATAACGTGGCTGTGCTAACAACATTGATGATGAGGTTGATGGCAATAAGGAATAAAGGATAAAGTGAATTGTTTCATTTATGTTCTTTTTAAAAAAAGAAAAGCAGGGGAAGAAAAATATGTAAAAGGTGAAAACTAAGAGAGGAAAAGATGCTATTTTCAGACTTCTAAAAAGACATTGCAAATACTATTAGGGTTAAAAGCAACAATTAGCAGTATTAACACATGCTCAGCAATGTCCCTGGAATTAATGAACTGTTTGAATCTTCTCTTGGAGCCAGCAAGCTGTCAGAAGGAGCTGTTGATCACTCCATGCTACTAACATCTCTTACTAATCCTAAAAACAGCTCTCTTAGCTTCTTAAGCTGTATGGGCACATCTGATAGCTTGTCGTGTTTGTTGGGGAACGGAAAAAAAAAATCCTCAAAGCATTTGAGAAAACTCCCTATCCTACATGTGAAAACAGATAGGAAATAGCCTGGCTAGAGATAAATCATCTGATGTTTTTTAATTGAAATGGAAGAGTAAATGCTGGATTCAGTAAAGATGGCATGTGGAGCATGTCTTGGCACGAAATGGCTGCTCCCCTCTCCCCACTGCTTCCCTTCCCTCTCATGCACCAGCTTTGTAGCTTTCCAGGGAGTTTAACTGGCACAGCTCCCTTGATCTCCGAGGCATTATGCTGATATACACCACTAAAGAATCTGGTCATAACTCATCTCCCATAATTAATTCCATTTGTGGAAACTGGGGCTTCTCTCAGCTCAAGGTCACTGTTACCCAGCAGTGCAAGGCTGCTGCAGCATTCACCACCAACAAAAAAAAAAGCAAAGGCCCCCTTCCTTGCAAATTAAGACCCCTAAGGATACCTTGTTATTAAGTGTGCTCATAAATGTCTAGTCAATAATATGGTGCGAAAACCTATATGCTGTGTTTTGGTCTGTTTACAGTGATGCTGATAATGGTGATAACTGGTCCAGATAAAAAGCCACCATATTCAGAGATTAGCTAAGCAGGAAGACTGAAATTGTTGAATGTATTTTAATCATATCTAATGTGCTGGTCATTAAGCGGCAGAACACTTGAGCTTTAGAAGCCAAAACAAGCTCCCTGGTGCTTTGGGATGGATTCCTGCTTTATTATTTACTTCCCTAGCAAGCAGCATCTGGTTCAGGCTGGCTTGGGCACACTGTTTGCAAATGCAAAAGCCAGAGACTGGACGGGTATCTTATATTTAGCATTATGGTTGCACAAGGGTATGTTATAAACAAGGGCAATGTGTTCGTCAAGCTGCTCCATGAACAGCTTGTTGTGACAGGGCCTACATTGAAATTGGCTGCAGAGGTTTGTCAAATCACAGAGGAGATTTGGATTCCCAATTTTTATCAACCGTCATGTCCTATTCACCTGTTGTGCTCAAGCACACTGTGCAAAGAAGGTGCCCAAGCTGCTTGCTGGAGCGTGTCACCTTCAGGAGAGAAGGGTCCTTCAGAGAGAAAGGAAAGGCTGGACAGCATTTGTGGGTGCAAGCACACACACAAGGGTGAAATGAATGTATCCTAGACACCAATCACAGCTGGAGACTTAGTTTATGGTTAAAGTGAGTCGAATGACAACCTAACCTTGACCTTTCTATATGGCATCTTTCTAAGGCTAAAGCTGTCACCCCTTCTTGAACCTTCTAACAGTGGGCATTTATAATCAAACGCTAAAATTAGAAAAGCTGTCCTGGAGCTTT
Source organism: Struthio camelus (assembly GCF_040807025.1). NCBI lineage: Eukaryota > Metazoa > Chordata > Aves > Struthioniformes > Struthionidae > Struthio > Struthio camelus. The sequence continues at coordinate 7,218,529 of NC_090948.1, forward strand.
CTGGGAGAGCTTGCGCCCAGTACAGCTCAGAGAAACCAAGAATGAGTCTTGATGGGCCTTTCTGAAGGGAGAACAGGGAAAAGATTGAGAGGACTGCTGCACAGAAAGGGCTGTAAATGGGCAGACATTAGGATGAGACACCAGTAATGCTGAGAAAAGGCCAAACTCTGTCTTTGATTTAAAGGCAAAGGGAGCAAACCTACACTATCATCTCAGCTGTCAGATTGCAACTGTATTCTAGAAGCTTTGCATGGAAAGTGAAAATAAACCTTTTATTTTCGTTTTTAATTAAAAAAAAAAAGATAGCAGCACTTACCTTTCCAACCACTTCCACTGCAGAAACCTGTCGAAGTACATGCTGTTTAGGTATTCTTGGAATGGTTCCCCGCTGAGGTGGTCAAGGACAGATCTATCTCAGATGAAAAGGATATATAAGCATTTTATAGTCCTGAATTTGGAGCAAAAGACAAATGAAACAAGTGGAAAAAATCCAGACTGCTTGTAAAACAGAGTCATTTTACTTCTACTTTATTTTCTGCTTTATTTTCCTCGTGGTTTCAATCATTAAACATTATCTGGGAACAAAGCAATGTGCTTAGTTTATTTCATAACAGGAGACCTTATACAAGTGGCGTACTGGTCATGCTTGCTGAAAATTAATGAGGAGTCTCCCACTGGCCTCCATGGACTTTCACAGATGTCGTTAGCCACTAGAGAACTAATATCTTAGTGTCTTTTAGTAAATTAAGACTGGCTCAACCCAGCTCTCTCAGGAACTGAGCTCCTCAACTTTGGAGAATGTTTACATCTGGATCCAAAATTTCTGTCTGGAGCCCATTTCCATCAAAAAGGGACCATCAGAGGTGTTGTTTTGAGAAGGAAAAAAAAACCCCTCAGTTCCTGCTTTACAGGAGAAATAATAACTGTGATTAATGTCAAAGAGCTTTTCCTGACAGCTGTGTGCCTTGTAGAATAAAACAAAGGAAAGAAAGTCAGAGCAGGGCTGTTGATTTGTGTCTGCACCAAGAAGAGAATTTGGGGCATCACACAGTGGATGCAAATTCTTAGTGGAAAGGCCCATCTGCAAATGTGAAAAATAAAATATGTTGCCTGTGACAGGCCACAAGCAGCCAGAGACAGCGGGAACTCTTGTAAGGAAGGCTGAGGGCTCAGAGCTGAGAAAAGGGAGGTTGAGCTGGGAGAGCTGCTGGCCAGTGCTGCCTGAGACGAAGGTGGGCACGTCGCTTACCAGTGGGTGGCTGACCTGCTCATTCTGGTTCTTGCCTGGCTTAGTGGGACGACTGCCTCTGCTGGCAGCACGGCCGGGGGCAAAGCTTGGTTTCAGATGAAAAATGCCCACAGCGAGCAATGAGTATTTCTCTCTCAGCTTCAAGGGTCAGGCAGAACTGGATCAAAGTGACTTAACGGAGGTGGTGCACAGCCTCGATCTGCCACCTACAGCCTCTCTGGCAGCTCGCTGGTTCCTGACTGACTGGTTTACTGGGGCTACCATTTTTTACAGCTAGCCATTAAAGCAAAATCTATTAGATGCTTTGCATCCAAACGCAAGATCACACATCAGAGACAGAAAATTATATTTAGAAAAATTCGGCTATATATAGACATCTTTCCAGATTTTTCTGGAGGAGAAAATTCTCTGCAGAACTATTCTGGTTTGGGAAAGGACAAACTATGTCTCATCCTGGTACGGTTCTAGAACTGAGCAAACAATTCACAACGGATAATGTGTCTCCTCAGTTTAGTTGTGCTCCATCCTTGAACTACAGTTCCTAAGTTTCTGGAAACTCTCAGCTGTTTTAATTAATTTGTTAATAATTCTTGATCCACAGATTTGGAACAAGCAGGTAACTGCAAGAAGTCAGTATTTGGAAGTCAAACTGCTGTTGTCTTCATTAGGTTTGACTGGACACAGATCACCCAGTGTAAATCTTACGGAGAAGAAATATTTTCCCTAAGTGGATTCAAGTTTACAAAAGAAAAAAATTAACGTTGATGAGCTTTAAAAAAATGTCCAAATGCAGCCCCAAAACTATAGGGAAAATTAGTGTGTGTCAGGGGGAGATAGGGGAAGACAGTTTAAATTTTGAAGGTCAAAGCAGAAGCACACGTACATTTACACATACATTTATCCTGCAGATTGATCTTATTTATGAGGACTTGTCTGAAACTCATCCCTGTTCCTGCTCCTACAGGATGGCAAGTTTCATATTTGCATGTATGCTTCCCGTTTTTGGTTTGACTGTGAACACTTCCAAAATTAACATTATCCAATACATTTAGTAAACAGCAACAGCAAAGTCTTTAAAACTTCCTTTTGACCCCGCTTCAGTCCATGTGAAATGATCAGCATATTTATTAGCAAGGTCTCATAACTGGCTAATTTATCTGTTTCAGCTCAGAAGAAGGAATGGCTGTCTGTGAATAAGAGCCTGAATTAAGCGGTGTCCAAAGCTAACCTATTTCATTCAGTTAATTAAAAGCTTCACGTACTTTAAAGAACAATAGCCGCCTTTCACCAGTTGTTTGCTTTTTAGTTCCTCTCTTTGGCATCAGCAAAATGCATTTCACAGTAAACTGTCAGCTTTCAAATCGATCTCAGAAATGGAAAGAGACATCGGGGCTTTTATGTCAAGCACAGCTCTGCCTTTCTCATCGTGACTGGCACACACAACTGGTGCAAGTTACACTAGCATCTCAACATGACACGAGGCCAACGCAAGTAAACTAGTTATGTTATAAGAGAAGGCCAGAAATAACCCACATCTCCTACCAACGCAAAGAATAACTGAAAACAGAAAAGGTCAATGAAATGAGTCAAAACAATGAATGACAGCGGAGCGAATTTTACAAATCCCCATTACATCATCCAGGGAAAACAAACTGCGCTCAGCCAGAAACCACATGGGCCAGCTTGCGATGATCCCTCCTTTTCATATTTTTATTGGTTTATGATCTACTGGCGTGAACATACTAGGGTCGGTATTTGCAAATGCAAATTGCATACCTGGAGCTTTAGAAAATAATAGCACAAATTGCCTCGCCACTGCAGAAACTTCTGATAAGCCTTTTCCCAGACAAAGGATGAAATAATGCACGTACATTTGAACTCCACAGACAGACAGAAAGCATTAAAAAAGCCTCATTCTCCCGTTGAAGATTTTCTGGAAAAGCCATGCGGAGCAAGTTTGCACATTCCTCTGTCTAAATGGACTGTATAGCCACTTAATTTTTATTCACTTTGAAACAGAGATGTTTTCTTTGGATACATTATCATTGTAGCTCTTTTCACACAGCACGAAATCTATGGCTGGTTTACTTGGCTAGAACACTCTGTCAAATACCTGAAACACTAAGTGCCTGTGTGCAGTGTATATAATGGCATGGAAATATTTATTATATTTTGTTCAGATGAAATGACTTCACCACGTGTCATTTCTGTCTCTAGGACGCTGAACATAAGCCGGAGATACATGCTTCAGATGCAGATTTAAATTTCTCTCCGTACCTGGCACATTCTTTACAAGCTGCTGACTGCAGCTGTGTGATCTCCGGACAACAAGTTATACTTACTTTGTACAGTGAGCGAATAGCTCTTTGCAGGGGCTGATTTCGAGTTTTTCCTCTGTCTGTTGGATAAGATCTGGACTGACATCTGGAACGTAAGCTGGAGACTAGGGAAAGAACAGAAGGGCACATTATCTCTGTGATGAGGTGCAGATTCTCCTCTGTTAACATGTAAAAGACACATTCATTATTTAGGCCCTGAGTTGCTTCAGTTCAATTCCAGTGGTTGTGTAAAAGCAAAGGAGCTTTACGTCAAACAGCAGTAAAATAGGATACCGTGGTAACTTACTCCACATTCCACTCTATCCTCATATTGCTTTTTCGCCTTCTTCAGTACCTTCACCTCCTTTCCCAGCCTCATGAATATGCAGGACCCATTCCTTGCCAATTCTTTGAACTGCTCCCTTGCATCCCATGAAAAATGTGCTGGACTGAACTGTGTATGAGCCATTCTCTTAAACAAAAGAGAATTTGCCCAGTGTTTTCACTCCATTGATGATTCATTGTGCAGTCTGAAAAATCCATCTTTTTTTTTTTTTCCCTAGCAAGATTTCAAAGGAAAACAAGAGCAGAGCATGTGTATTTATTGATTTAGATATAAATAATATGAAAAGACGCTTGTAAAAATGTCTGGACACTTTAATTCATCATTAGAAGGACAAAAATAATCCAGCAGTTTTAAAATAATCATTTCAATAAGGAACTCTGCCAAAGAACCACACACAAAATCTTTTCATCCTCTCCTCCTTTGGAGAGAATGTACCATCAGCCCCTTTGAAAAATCCTCTACCAAAGAAGTCTTTTGCAGTATGCCTTGATGGTCAACCAGCCTAGGATCCTTGGGACTAATTAGCTATAGAGACTGTTTTTAGGCAGTCTGCATTCTTACTCATTAAAAGTATACTGTAATTATATAAAAAAGTGTATATGCAAGTATGTGTGTGTACATACCCATTTATAGACATTTATCCCATACAGATGAAAGCCCCTTTATATAACCAATCAGATTTGGGCATTTTCATTATATCCAGCCATAGATGTCAAAAAACTCTTTCCTTGCAGAAAACTTAGCGCTGGGTAAGGTTGCCCATCCATGGCCATGAGCACCAGATGTGCTGAGTAGGAGGGTCACAGAGCATCGTCACGCATTCCTGGCCAGATGTTCTAACTCACCCTTAGCTGGAGGTATCCTGGCAAGCACTGAAGCGCACTGCAGGCAGAGTTCAAAACGGGAATGAGGACAGAGGAGAGGGCAGAGGTGGACCTGGAGAAAATCTCCAGCATAGTGAAAGCTGAATTAAGTCTTTTATCTTTTCCTTCCCACTGCTGAAATGTGAATATGATCCTAGTTGTGATATGGAAAAGTAAGTTTTTCCACTTGGACGTTTTTTAATAAGAACATGGTTTACAGAACCGTCTGTGCATGCTGGGCAGTGCAATTTCACTATTTAACATTGAAAGACAAGCAGCAGAACATTTTGGATACCTTTGACCTCACTGAAAAATTTTCTCATATCCTCCATACATTCCTCCTTTTCCTTAGCAAAAGATGCCTAGGGAATGCCCACTTTTAATTGCAGACAGAGGATACTGCCAACAATTAAGAACTACCTCACTATACTTTGAGAGGTAGATGAGTCCCCATATAATCCCCTAAAAGATGAAGAGACTGAGATAACGTCAGATTTTCTCAGCTGGAGTAGCCACTGAGGTTGACAGGAACTGAGAACTGTAGAGTTAGCTGGACATCTTACAGAAATTCCTAAATGTAGACTCATATGACTAAATCTAAGTCACACTTGCAGCTCAAGAGAGCAACCAGTGGCAAGAAGAGTGAAGTAGTGAAAGAACTAGGAATAAAACCCAGAAGTGTTGCTTTCCAGTCCTAGAGATGCTGGATTTTAACTACTGTAAAACACACCAAAAAAAAAAAAAAGAAGGCCTTTTTAGGAATATTCATAGAGGGCTCTGATCCAAAGCCTAATGATTAGCAATCTTACAGGTGATTTGGCTTAGGAATGATATGAATTAATACATTTGAATTAACATGTAATTTACCTCTAGTTAATACTTTTTATAGTCAATGGGATGTGCTATACAAGCTCATCTGCAACCCAAAGCTTGTATGTGGCTATGTGAGTCTACTGCTCTGAAAACTGGTTATCTGGAACATATTTCTAACCTATAGCCTATGGAAACACCATTGACCTCTGTAGCCTTTGTACGGCTGGGAATCAGGAGCGTCTTTTCAGATGTGAATGGAGTTACGCTTATGTAAAATTGATACTAGAAGAGAACCAGGCCCTATAAGTGAAGCTTCTATTAGTAAAATTGAGGATTTGTACTAGGTTTATAGGCCAAAATTGTGAAACAAAAGCTAAACACTAAAATCCATAATTAGGCATTTAGACAAAGTGACCTGATTCTTACAGGTGCCAGGTAACTTCATTTCCCTTTGGCTTCTGTGGAGGTAAGCTGCCTTGATTTTAGCAGTGGAGAAGAGCATGCACACAAACTGCTCCTGCAAAGTTACTGAAGGGCTGCAGACCCACACCCAAATTTACTGCACAGCAGCATGCTTATGTTGTCATCCTTTAAGGTCCCCGGAGATTTGAAAAAGGTCCTGTTTATTCCTGTCCGAAATTATGAATACAAGGTCCTCGCTGTGGACAACCAGATTTGGGCATTCTGTATGTCTTCTTCCCCTTTCACACATCAGGGATCTCTATGACCTCTCTGCTCTCAACGTTATAATAATTCTATCAAATTTTGTCTGATATCAAAGTACATTTAAAAAAAATTACAAACGTCTGCTAAGTCTTCTTTGTAAAGAAGAAATTATATTTTTTACAGGGAAAGAGGAGGAGGAGGAGCGAAAGAAACTCTAAGATAAAGTGGGAAGTATTTACAAAAGACATGAACTGTGATTCCTCACTCCAAGTTTGTGGGAGATACAGACAGCGCTTGGTTTTTCGGAACCATTCATGGCTGACATTTGAATCTTTGCTTCCTTGGAACAAAGCAAAAGCAAACTAACAATATTAAGGTAGGTGAAATACAATGACATTCTCTACAAGGACTAAAGCTTTACTGTGTAGTGCAAACAATTTACTAGACCTCTTCGTTTTCTGTAACAAAAACCACTTCTTTCGGGGGTCGAGCATTTCCAAAAGTCTAGCAAAACATTTAGTGCCATTAGGCAGCCCTTCACAGCGTTCAAGGCAGCCGTTCCACATTCACGGAAGCCGCGTACCCGACCCTTTCTGTACCCTGGGCAGCTCTAGGGAGTCCTTGTATAGCTTTCCTAAGATTTTCCTTGAGACTTCACAGTTCCCAGAGCTCCTATTAAATAACCATGACTGCCATTTTCCCAGTTTGAGCACCGTGCATATCTACAGCCTTCAAATGTCAAAACAAAACCAGAAACAACAGCAACAATAACAAAACAAAAACCAACCCACCAACCTACTTTTGCTCTGGAGAACAATTAGGTAGCACAGGTTATGAGCGCAAGAAACATTTGGATCCAAAGAGCAAAAATTTCCAAGGGTAACACTTTGCCTGCTTAGGAAAGGAAGAGTTGATTCCTCCCTTGAAAGGCGCAAAAGATTTCTGTGGCCCCTACAAAAACGTTATTAGCACTGTTCTCCCACTGCATTGTGGGTAATGGCTGTAAAAGCAAATTCGGCTTTTAGAGGGGAACAGAGGCACCTTCTCGAACATGTTAAATGTTCTGTGGCAGCTGGGAGAGCCATACACCACAATTAAGACCATGACATCTAAGCATGTGGCACGAAATATTCTAACTCTCCAGAAAAACCTTCCAAAGACTGCTACATTTTCTTGTATTCAAAACAAAACAACACTGAGCAGCTTTATTAAGTATAGTCCTATATTTTTGTTAATGGTTAGTCTGCTTCCTAAAGTCAAAGGAGGTGATTTTGATCTCATTCACAATAAGGCAATTCAAGAATGACGCCAGTCAAGCCAACAGAATAACACTAGGGTAAAGCTGACTGAACTGAAATCAGAATAATGGTCCAGATTCTGGCAGTGCAAAAAGTGGTTAAACTGGTCTAATAACAATTATTCTCATTAGGTCACACCATTTAACTTTAGAGTCTAATGAACGTTCAAAGTGTAACTACTTTCACCAGTTTTCAATCCAAATTTCCTATCTGATGTATCTTCTAGTTTATGGTCTAAAACCAAAAACCTTCTTGTAAATATTTTGTAGGCAAAGCAACATCTCAGTTTTATCATGCCCTCTTGTTTAATTTTTAAGAAAAGAATGCAACCAGGAATTAGATTAGTTGATTATCTGAAAAACAGGAAATGGATATACAGTTACCTCTGAGTTCAAATAGCACAGTCTTTAAAAAATCTGCACTTCTGAGTTCCTTCTTTTTTTTTAATTTAAAAAAATAAAAGGCAACATTTCAGCAGCTGTTCCATTTCCATATATGGCTTGAAAAAAGCTGAAAACTGACACACTTTTTAAGGCTAACTGTATTCCTAGCCACAAAAAATTGGAGATAGCTTTTCATTCCAAATTAAGTCTTAGGGCCTGTGAGGTACTTTTCATCTTTTGCTCAGGGGCTGATGGCAGCTTCTCCCTCTTCCTCTTCTAGTCACAAGAATGCACTGCCTGATAAGCAGCACGATAGCGAGGTTTGAAGCTGGATGCAACATCCTCCTTCAGTGTCACCCACAAATATCAAGTTAATTTGCTGGAAGTGGAGAACACCGCAATCCGAATGCAATTTGCCTGGTCCTTCCTGCATTAACGCAGTTGGCACTGGCAGCCGGCATGCCGCGAAACCCATGCCACGCAGCTGTATGCGTGTGTGTGTGCATCTGTAACTCTCTATGTCACAGGGCACTCAGCACCTCACCGAAAGCACTGAAAGCAAGCAAAGTATGATTTCGACTCAGATGAAAGCTCCCAGGCCGTATAACTCCCCATTATCTGCTATGTTAAGTGTCATGTTGCATCACTGTGCTTTAAAATGCAAGCTCTGCTTTTCTGACAGCTCTGTAAGTTTTGCTGCAGGCTACCTCACTCGGTCCTTCAAGACATGGCATTAGTTGACCTTCATTGAACAGAACAGAACACAAGTAGACCTCTTCATAAAATCACCTCTATACATTTGATATGGTATTGACAACATTTCTCTGATGGCATTTCCCCTGCGACTAAATGGAGGACACCTGACTCTTTGTCGGTCTATGAGGTGAACAAACTCTTTTATGAAACAAGCTGAAATCCTGCAGTACCAAGGGAGGCATTCAAGCCACCTTCTCTGATAATTGTACTCTTTTGTTAAAATATGTTAATTGTTCTAATTTTTCCTTAAGATAGGAACTGCCAGAGCTTTACAACGGGGAACTTTGGTCAAGACATAATATGCTACAGGTGTTGCCTCCAAGTCTGTGGAGGTGAAAACAGGCAGCCAGCTAGCAGCAATTTGCAACTTAAATGAGTAAAAGTGTTTTCCTGATAACACAACCAGTTGGGGTTAGCCTTTTTGAAACTGGGGTGGGGTGAGTAGCAGGTGTGCATGTGTGACCAACTCTGCTTATTTATAATAGCTGTAGGGAGCCCAGACCAGAAGCAAACCTCAGTTTGTGTGTGCAGATTTGATTTGCTGCGTGTAAAGCTTCTGTTTTGGTGGGGAAAATGCTCAAATAACAAGGAGAACTGAGAGGGAAGTGCTGAGACTCCAGCGACAGAAGCATATCTAGTTTGTGTCTCCATGTTTTGGGAAACCTATAGAGAGCCAAGGAATGCCAATAGGAGTGTCCATGGCTTGAGAAACGTGCTTGGAAAAAAATGCCAAAGGGAAGTGTTGAGGAACCGGATTTGTTTAGTCTAGAAAAGTGGAACATGATAAAGGACTTTCCATATATATATGTATTTATAAAGAGGACAGGGATCAATTATTCTGCGTGTTCCTTTCTACGCTGAGGGAAGGTGGGAATTAATCAGTTTAATTGGGTATGAAGACTATTTTTGTAATTCTTCACACAAGGAAGCACAGAAACAGACATATGAATACCATGGAATCTTTTCTTGGAGGTTTGAAAGAGGAGGATAGACAGATATCTGTTGATGACCTATGTGTATTTGGTCTGTCCTCAGTGCAAAAGGCTCTTGAGCCCTCTCCCAGTTCTTTGTACCAACAATTCTGTGAAAGCAGTGGACTCTGTAAAACATATGGTGTGGCCCTAAGAACAAAGGAAGAATGGAGTTTTTATGCTAAGTGCTCACCAAAGGCAACTTGGAGCTCTGAGCAAAGAACCTGTACCTTATATTTGAATCCTGTTTAGGAATAAGTATCTTCTTTGCAAATGAACAGTCCTGCTTCAGAGATACTTGTCTCAATCACCAGTGTCTCCAATAGAAGGAAATAGCTTGCAGAACCCTGAACTTTGGCTAACTATTCAGATCAGAAAAAGGGATAACATTGAGTTGGGTCAGACTGACTTTGCAACCAACAAAGCAGTTCTTTAGTCCAGAAAGATAACGGTAATACTTTATCTTTACACAGTGCCTTTCATCTAAGAACCTCAAAACGTTAAAGCTTTGTTGCATGATTAATTCTTTACAAGATAGGTGGCAATCTTACAATATTTTACCTAACAGTAAACTCCAGAATAGGGAGGTTAAGGATTCTGTTTTGCAGAAGAGTTGATCATCTTCATCTGTGACTGAAATCAAAGAAGTCTCACTGACATAAATTAAAGCTAGAGATGCTCACATTCCACAGATCAGTCCATTTGTAGCTTGCAATTAATGAATAAAGAATAAAAACACAGAAATAAAGGCTTTAATTTCATATCAACTCTTGCCAGTGGAGGTGAGTCATCAGGGTATATTAAAGCATGACAGTTCATCAATACAAAAATGATATGAACCAGAAAGATATCACACTCTTTAGAATGAACTGACTTCATGCCAGCTTTCTGGTCATAAATACAACTGCTTTCCTGGCAAGTTTTAGACATGCAGCCATGATATTGAATCATGATGAGTTGTTTTAAAAGTCACTTGCATAAAACAAATCATGTGCAGCATATGTTATGTTTCAGGTTATGAAAACATTCCACAACAAACTAGCTTAAAACAATTAAAAATGTTTCAGTCAATGGACAAAAGTTCAAGCCATAACTTTTCCTGAGCTGTCTCCAGTTCCAAGCACTTCTGTCTTAATAGTATGTGTATTTTCAGATGTGGACAGCTGATTTTCCACATACAATCTGTTTACAAATCTCCACATGCATTTGCTACTAGTGGAGACCTTACAACTATGGAAGGAACAGGCTAAAGTGAACTTTGGTGTAACACGGTCCTTCAGCATGATGTGATGAGAAGAGCTGCATACCAGAAAGCCTGGCAACACTGGCTGTTCTGTTGCTGCATTTGATTTGCTCTTACACAGTCATGACCCAAGACCAGCCAGAGAGAGCAATGGTTTGTGTTTGTGATGGGAAACCTGCTACAGGCAATGCCATTTCTGATGTTGCTATTGCACAGTCACGTCCTCTTCCAAATGTCTGAGGGTGGCTCAGCTAGCAGGGGCCTTATTTAGTGGGACAAGTAGCAGTGTTGACTGTCCTCAGTCCACTGAGGGAAACACTCATAAGAAGGATTGCAATTAGAGAGGAGACTAGAAAAGGGGAGAAGTAGGCAGGTATATGTAAGTCATTCTGGCAGCTGCATCGTAGACAAAATCAGGGAGAGACAAGTTTATGTGCTTAGGTAGTGCATGTTTTCAAAGGGGAATGGTCACTACCTCGATGAAACAGAGAACATCAAATTGTGCCTCTCTGTGCTCCCCAGGCTGATCTACTGCTCGCAACTAGAGATTCACCCCAAGAACAGGCCCACAGTGGGGGCTCCATTGCTACTTTGGAGCAGGAACATGCCAACACAAGGCACAGCCCAAGACCTGCTCGCCTGGCCCCAGAAAGAAGTCTGCAGCTGTTCTGCGCTACTGCCATCTCCTTCCTTCCCCTTTTGGGCAGGGGCAAGCTACTGCCAACTGAGATTTAATCTGAGCTATAGCCTAGGAAGTAGTAACCATGCAGCCGGTGAACTACAGAGGGGAAATGTGAAGGAACTGACGGTGATAAATGCAGAGGAAAGCAATGAAGGAGATAAAGCAGGGCGTCTTGGTGGCAGTTTGCGTTTTCGGAAGTCCAGGTTAGGCACGTGTTTCAACCTTGTGAGGGAAAGGTTCCCAGCAGTGTCACAACACATGCAGTATCCTGATTCTTTTTGGTGTTATGCACAAAAATGTTGGAACATTCTTTTTACTTGCCCTGTGTGTCTGATCTTGTCTGTTCGGATTTAGCTGTATTTGTAGTAAACAGCCAAGTCTACATCAGGAGCAGCTGCAACATTTTAAGTAATCAACTTCTGCATTTTCTTTTTATTTTTTTCCTACCACAAAGTCATCTGGGTATGTATGAGGCAAACCAGTAAAGCACAAGGCTTCATAATTCCAGGATATTTTCTTTGAGATGACAGATGTAAGAACTGGCAGTGAGGTGGATGGGGAGCATGGAGAACAGCTGTGTTATTAGTAGCATTTTATCTATTATGACGGCGTGTAGACATTGTACCTGAAGATGGGGGGCCATAGTGCCAGGCACTCTACATACTCATGGCATGAGACCTACAGCTTCCAATCCAAACAAACCATGCGAGTGGGAACCAGGCGCCAAAGACACAAAACACCCCACCCAGGATTACAGAGTGGATCAATGACAGAGTCAGAAATAGAACCTGATACTGTGTCTCTGAAACAAACAGCAGTTTCAGCACTTAGAGCAGGATTGCTTGCTGGTAGCTAAATGAAGAAAATCAGCAGTGCCTATCAACTGTGGGGTTTGTTGCTGCAAGCTGATCCAGTGCCATGATGAATCTGTTTTCTCTCATATTCTACTAAACTATCAAAACATTTGTTGCTGCATGGGATAATACAATGACTAAAGACAACAGAGCCTTCAGCAAACAGCTGAACATGGTTCTTCTGCCTTGAGGGGTTGTGCTAATCCATCACACAGGGCCATGCTGTTCATGAACAAACCCAGTTCATGAACTCATTTGCTTCAGTAAACCTGATCTAGCCTCAGGCTGACTTCCTTGCTCTGAACTCACTGGGCTTCCTCTTGGGCTGCCTCTTTGGCCTTGGCAAACTCATTGGTAGGTCAAGGATGAACGTCTTCTCTGCGTTTCTAACGTCCTCTCGCCTGAGGCCCTCTTTCTGGTGATAGGTGAAAGCTGTGGTCGTGAACTATGTCCTTCCTTGGAGAAACCTAGGAACTGCTGAGGTTTCCTTTCTGGCATGTGCATGGAAAGTATATGAAGCATTTTTCAAGGCTCTCCTGCTATTCAGCAACAGGACTTGCCATCTATACCTTGTTTTTCCCATTCTTGGTAGACCTTTCTGTAGCCTCTATCAGTGAAAGAAAAATATCTTTACAAGATATGGTCCTAGCTACTCTGTAGAAAACTCCTTTCTGGAAACTACACTTCTGTTCCTGGATGGTGGCAAACAAGCAACTGCCATGCGAATGGTGTGAGTCAAAATGTTTCCCACGTAAAGATTTTCAATCCAAGCTGTGGTTTCACTGGAATGTTAGATTATTTGATTCAGGGAAATTTTGGGGTGTAGCCATGACTTTCATTTCAGAGCGACAAAGGAAGGGACAAGATTGCCTAGATCAAGAACAAGAAAATTCTTCCTCGCTCCTATAGGTGACCAGGGGCACTCAAAGCCTCATAGAAAATTAATTCTGAAATAACAGAATATCCCATGAGACAAAATTTAGTTATTTCATCAGCTTCTTTTAAAAGTCCAGGGAATCAGCTGCAGACTTTATACTCTTCAATTAAATAGAAACTCTCACCACAATCCCAGCCAGCTATGGGATTTTTGGTACAGTTTAGATTAAGAATCCAAACTGGTCCCCACGGAAGCTATGCTTTTGACTCCAGTTAGTGAAAAACTGGGCCTCATAAAAACGTTTGGCAAGACATTTTTCAACATCTTTAAACTCTAGTCCATTCCCACCCATACTGTTTTAATAATTCTTTGGATGCATCTTATAGATGCATCTTTACCAAAGAAAAAAGTTTTTCCTTCTTTGTGTAGATACACAGGTTTATTAGCACAGGGGTGTTCATGAATTAGCCGCTGGAACTGTTTTATACAAACCTGTTTTTAAAGTGGGGGAAGCAAAAGTATGGTTTACTTGCCATTGCCTTTCTTCCCTCTTTAAAAATACTTTGCAAGCAGATTAAATGATGAAAACATAGATGAAATATACTCAGTGCCGGTAGCTGTCAGGAGGGTGATGGGGGTAGCTTAAGAGATATAATAGGAAAGAAGAGTAAAACAAAAAAGGATTTTTAAGCTACCCAGAAGTTAGGCACGGTCCTTAGAAGTGTCATTAATTCCAAAGAGTAAGGACCTCTTTTGTTAGCAACCTAAAGGATCTGAACCATTCGTTACAATGCATTACGGCAAGGGGCCAGATGTTTGATAATGCATTTTTGGAAAAGAACAGCGTTCTCAACATTAGCGGCAACAAAGATGACAGGACAATTTTAAAAGCTTCTGTTCTCAGAAGCTTTTTTCTCTAGTCACGTGCACTTAATAGGTTTGGATAGCACCCAGTGTCCAGCCTCTTATCAGAAGCTTTCTACCTTTTAATGTCCTCCCTCATTGATGGATAGCCTAACCATTAGCAAGTAACCTTATGTTGCAATAGTCATAGCTTGGCTTGCTCTGGTAAACCAAATGTCATTCGTTCCATTAAAAAAATCCCTAAATCTATAAACACTCATTTACAACTTCAACATTACTGAATGGCTTTCTTGCAGGAAAACAAACAGATCCCTGCTTGAATTCACTCCTCTGAGACATAAGCCTTCCCTTGCAAGCAGTTCTTGCACTGAACTCCATGAGCTATTTGCTTTGCATGAAGGTAACTCATGCATAAAGGCCTGATCCAGACTGTACGAAGTCAATGGCTGCAGTGCTATTACTTGCAGTGGAGACTTTGCAGAATTTCTCCTTCACCTTTTTACATAGCAGGACAGAATTCTGAGGAAATACCTGAATGAAGAAATGAAAATCCAACAGAGAGTTTTGGAAGGCCTTGACAACGATTAGGAAGTGAATTGACCCAACATCAGGAAACGATGGGCACTTTCATAGGAAGACTGGCAACACCCATGAAAGCAAACAAAATAAGCATCTAGTGCTACTGGGAACAAGGCATTCCCTAATCACCTGTGTCACACGATCCATTAACGATCATATAGTAATAGCCATCAGCAAAGAATTAAGAGGAAGATGTTTATTGTAGGAGATGACATGCTGTTTGCAGTGGCATATCCCACTCTTCTTCAGCTTTGCCTGTTGGACAAACAGCATCTGTGCTAGGATAATAAACCTGCTATACTCTTGATTTTTGACTCAGGTCAGGCTCTAGACCGATTAAACGATATTAAATTAAAGTATGAGTAGAGGCTTGGCACGCAAGTTAAGTGAATTTTGTACGTGTAGTTGCATTACCAAAAAAAAAAAAACTTGAATAGTTTGAAGTTCCAGCTTTCTGCAACTTGAGTGTGCTGGCTATTTTTAAACCCACTTGTTATCAAAAGATTTTTTTTGGTATTCATTCTTCTTATTTTTTCACACTTACATAGTGATATTTTAATGAGTTTAAATATATATATAACCTGTGAAATTTAAAACAGTCCTTATAGCAATGCTGTGATTCTTGGATCCAAGTTAAAATAATAAACTCTATCATTATTAGCACAGTGATTCTTTTCACTGAATCATACCAGCCAAAGGTGTCAGTCTCAGGCATCTCATCACGAATTTGCCTGGCGCATTCCTATGAGACTACTCAGTTGCTGAAGTTTCGAGATGGAAAGCCTGTTATTCCAGAATCCGAATTCCCTGTTATTAGGAAATCAGATGAGAAACAGGATATGTTTAACTTCCAATTTATTCCTTTGCGTTTTTATTCTCTTCTGTGTTGGGATCATGTATGCAGTTGGTCTGCTATTGCTTCCAAGTTTAGCACAATGCATCTTGAGCTCTAAAAGACATTTGCTGCCCCATTATACTTTTAGCTTCAGAAATCCAAGACTGGACCAACCTGGAAGGTTACTGCAAGTCGCAACCTGTGCAGAGAACTGCTGTGGATGACTAGCATTCAAATCACTCCTATATTCTTGAGAAATCATGCACAGAAATCTGTGTGGCTATGCCATTCAATGTAGTTCAATGTATTCTGAGTGCGTTACACCTAGAGTGGAATTGACCTCACTGCACTTCAGTCATCTAAAAATTAGACATTCAAAGTCACCTGGGCTCCCTGTATAGTCCATGGGCAGAAAGAGGCACCTCATCTTACCTGTCTAGATGCCTCCCTGTGTTTGGGCAGACCAAGCTTGCAGTGCATGTGTTGGGAGCCTAAGGGGCTAGACTCACCTGAAGGCCAGTTGTAATGTCATTCTGTACAAATGCACAAAAGCCACCTTCTGCAGATTTCTGGACATCTTGCAAGCCAGTGTTTCAGACAGCTGGAAAAGTCTAATTCCTTTCTCCCATGTGGGTAAAGTTTTCAGACAGAAGAGTAGGTATGTATGTGGGGAAGCTGAATGAACCTTAAAGCCTTAGAATTAACTTCCCTGGCCATATACATAATCTGTATGAACCGAGTGTGGGTGAGGAGGTGTATGCAGGTGGGAGAGGGAAAAGATGAACCTATTGAAAAAGAAAGGAGGAGCCGTAATGAGTATATTCATCCGCCAAGGGCAGATAAGTACATCCAGTTCTCAGATAATCCTGTTGATAGTACACTGCTCCTTATTTGCACAGTGCCCTCAGCCTTCTCGGGTGCCCTGGCTAGTCTGTGACAGCCATCACAGCAGCCTGGGGGGCCTGCCCTGCGTCAACAGACAAATGTGAGCCAGGTTTACATGTGGTGGTTGACATGAATCAGCTGAAGCAAGTTTCCATTTTCCAAAGGGTCAAGTCAGAATAATTCCAGCAAACACAGGGCAGCTAAATGGCTTTTGCCCACTGACCAAGTCATCCCAATGATTTTCCTGACCACAAATGACAAACAGTTAAGAAGCATCTGCTCAGCAAGAGAGATGTGGACTTGGGAATGTAACCTCTCCAAAATAACAAGGAAATGTAGAGGTTCAAGTGGTAGCACTGCTTAGCATAAAACCAGTGTGGTTAATGACCCTAGCCCAAGTCTTCAATCAGTCTGAGCAAATAAGTTACGAATGGAGCCCTCCTTAAATCTAAAGAGCAGGGTAGAGGGGACTGCCACAGGACCTATTCTGGGCCAGCATCACCGGGATAGAGCAGGCTCCACGTTGTTTCCATAGGCTCGAAGGCAGTTTGGCATCACTGCAAGAGCCAGATATCCTAAGTAAGTGTTTAGTTAACTAGCATTCGTATTATAAACAGTGGGTAAAGGATTAGGAAATAGGACTTGAGCAAACCGTGAGAAAATGCCTTTTAGTCTGAAACCACAGCAAAGGGACTCCTAATCAAGGCAACACTGTGTGATTTTTTTGGATTCCTCTGACACTATATTACATCCTGGCCCCAGTGGCAGAAGAATGCTTATTAAAATAAATCCCAATTATAAAGCACTAATTTGAGTAACAAGGTTGCCATTCCACTGCTCAGATATTTTCCCAGAATTAAACTTTGGAAAGATGAGCTTACGCAGAAAGTACACCAAGAAGGGTACTTTCCTGGACTAATACATAGTGATCAGCAGAGATATTGATCATGTTGTCTCTGGAACAACAAGAATTATGTATTGATTTCTTTGGAGACTGGATTATGTACTAATTATGCGAGCTGCAAAGCAGACAATAAGCAACACTATCGTCTCTGGCTAAAATGGTGCCTGTAGAGTAGTGAAGTCAATAGAAGGGGGAGATGGGAAATCTATTGATCAAAGGGTAAAGTCCCAGGCCAATTCATTAAATGGCAAAATTCTCTTTTGCCAGGATTTCTACTTAAGTATTTAGTATTCTGAAAAGTCTCCTAAGAGATACAGTGAATAACATTTTGAGCAAGTAAACAACTCTAGCCTATCTTAGATCCATGCAACACATTGTGTGTTCAGACAGGCACTTCATTGCTTACTTCAATTGGGTCATTAATAAAATGCATAGGGCTTAGTCATTAATCTACCTGAAGACTGCTGTGGTTTCAGAAAAAATTGAAAATTAGCTCTGGAGATAGCCCCTGAACCAAGCCTTAAGGGAACATTCACAGCAGCCAGTGAAAGGTGATATTGTGTTGGCCTTTCATTATCACCAAGATAATAAGCTTACAGTTGGACAGAGACGACTAGCTGGATACAAGTGATATAAGCTGAATTTGTTTGAGAAAGGTAACAATGTAGAAACTGATTCCTGAAGGCTCTCCCTTCAAAACACAAAGCCTCTGTCTCACATTAAACTCTGCAGATTGCTTTATAGGAAGTTTTATGTTCTCCTTCTTTCAGAACTTCATTTACAGTGACTTTCAGCTTTTGTTTTGGCCATTCCAAAAACTATAACGTCTTCCCTAGAAGGCATTTAGTGAAACTAAAACAGTTAGAGCAAGAGGTCTCAGCACTTGAGTTCAATTCTTGGTATGGCATGACCTGCCCCTCCACAAAGAGGATTCAGCCAGAATCATTAAACAGTGATGCAAGAAACTTTTTTTAATAGTAGATGGAAGGTTTTAGTGATCAGAGATCATGACTCACTCAGAAGCATAAGTGCCAAAGTTTGCGTTTATTTTGATGGTAAAAATATATTGGAAGGGGAAAAGAAATCTTGAAGAGAGGACAATGGGAAGATAAGATCCTCAGCATCAAGACTAAAGCAATGGTGCACAAAAAGAAAGTTATTCTTTGACAACGCACAGAGCTGAGACAGGGTGTTGTAAGCATGAGCTCGGACTCAGCTGGGGGACTTTATCCATTAGAAGGGTCATACATCACTTTAATTTCCTCTCACCCATATTAGATGGAGGTTTTCTTCTCCAGAAAGAACTGATGAGAGGAGAACACTTTTTAGCCACTAGACAAGTGGAAGTCCAGGCACTGCTGATCAGCCAGTTTCCCTTTCACAGGACTTTGCCCTCCCTACCTTATCCTATAATTGTTCCTAAAAACAAAGACATATTTTAATTTAGCAAAATACCTATTGCTGCTCTCCTTTGACTGGAGTAAGGAGGTTATTGTCTTGTCCAGCTAACCTCTTGCAGCAAAGAAAGAAACTGTAAACATGGTCTTTATGCTGTGCATTTCCTGAAGGAAAGAGAACAAACAGGAATTCAGATAAGAAAACTACTGCTGCTGCTGTTCTTCATATTCTGCGAAGTATATTAACGGGGATAACAATATGCATTAGCTATCCTATTTAGTAAGGTTTTTTAGTACCCAGCGGAGTCCAAACATAAACTATAATAGCATATGGAGACCATCTTAAGGGCCATTTCAAATCAATTTACTTTTATATAGCATCTCCTGAAGTATCTCAAGGCACTTTACAGAGAAAAAGAAAATAATGAGCTAGGCATTTAGTAGAGTAGGGCAAGGCAGTTTTCAGGCAGGAAGGTAAAAACAATGCATAGAAATGCATAACTCTACTTTAAAAGCAGTACTTAGGCAAATGTATCTGATTGCTCTTACAATACAAGAAGAAGCCAGATAATGAAGCCAGAATGAGTTTGGTTTAACTTAACTGTTCTACGAAGCAGTGAGGGCTTTTCCATTTATAGAAAGAATTGGAACCTAAATCTGAAACATTCCCATCCAACTGTTGAGATTAAGAAAAGCCAGGAAAGAAATATTTGTGACCAATTCATATTAGCAGTTTTACCATCCTATTTCACAACCTCAGAAATTTTAGATTTCCTGTGGGCTGGACTTTTGCCCTCAAGGCTTATTAAGTCAAGAAGGCAGTTTTAAGTGCCTTTTTCATGGAAACTTTTAAAGCTTCCCTGAAAGAAGCAAAGGTCAACAAGACTGTAGTCAAGAAACGCTTGATGTTACCAGTGCAGCAACCACTGCACTACTTCTTTTCAGCAAAGGCAGCCTTCAGGTGGATTCGCCTTCAGAATATGGTGCTGAAGTGGCACATACCCCATGGGGTGCAAGTCTCCTCCTGTTAACAGACGAGGCCGTCTCGTCAGCAGTCTTCCCCACATAGCCCTTGAGGAGTAGCTGGCTCGCAGTGGGAGCGTGGAGAACCAGGTTAACGACTCTTCATAGCATGTGTCGGGGTGGGGTGTCTTCAGCTACTCCATACCTCTTCTATGGATTTTCTCTCTCCTGCTCAACACTCACGTGAAGCTACTACGGAAGCTAGTGAAAAAGCTTGTATTTTGGTGTCTTTACTATAAAGATCACATGTAGCCCTGACATTTCATTTCCATCAGAGTCAAATAGTTCAGAACGGCGCATTGCATATGAATGTTTCAGTTCACTTCAGGCAAGAGAGAGGAAATACTAATATCTTCCTATCGAGGAAGCAGGGACCCACTTCTGCAATGAGGCCCTGTCTTCTCTTTCCCAGATGAGACTCAGAGTTCCTACATGCCATTTCTCCAAGACGCTTAAACCACCCGCTTTCCCTTCCACAGCATTCCAGCACAGATTCAGGATTTGCGATCCCTGTCACTGGTAGGTCAAAGGAGGCTGTGAAAATATGAGTGGAAACCTGACTCTGCTCATGCTGTCCATGTTGTAAGCCATTAAAAGAGGCAGCTAGATCTCTTTGCAACTGCTCCAGCTAGTGTGTAAAGGCAGCTCAGAATGTTAAAGCTGAGCAGAGCCTGAATCATGATTATTTGAGAAAGTGCCTCCCCCCTCAACAATCTTGGGTAGTGCTGAGCTTGTTTATTTGCCTCAAAATTGATGCTAAATGTTCTCAAGAAAAGTTCTTTACTCAGGAATTCACTGCTCCCACACATTTCAGTTTGCTAACTGTACAGTGCAGTGTAGTAACACCTTGCAGACAGTGGCTGTGTGAGTCACGAGGTTGTAAGTATTGGTGTGATGTCTATTCATCTGGGGAAACGTTTTCTTTCTGCTGCGCAATAGTATATGTTTTATTAAATAAAGTGCATGTTCCCTATGCAAATGAATGCACTTTAGAATGATGATATACTGACACATTGTACATTAAATATGTATGACATTTAAAAATCTAAGTAAGAACTAAAAATCATTTATAAATATTAAAGAGCATGAAGTCTACGTTTTGTTTTGATTTTGCTTCAGATCCTGCACTTTGGGAAAAATATTCTTCATATTATAAATCTGAATTATCTGTCCAAGAACTAAACCTATAATTTTATTCCATCAGTCAAGCTGTATGTCACACTATTTTTATATCAAGACAATCAGGTTCTTTGAAGCACAGACATACACCTACTTAAAAGAAATGTTCCTCTGAAAGCAGAAGGCTGGGAATCAGTGGTTCTTTGTATCTTTCAAGGGACTGATAACTAGATGGAGAAATGTAGCACTTAAGGAAAAGAGGGTTTCTTTGCGTGCCAGGTTGATATTCCACTAGGACATTTGGGTCCAGATTCATCCCTCTTGACTGCAAATATCTAACCTGTTTTCGAATCGGTCACCCTGGATTCAATGAAAAAAGAGAGAGAGAAAGAGAGAATCTCTGGTGGCTTCATACCTGTCATTTGGAGGTTCTCATTTCTCTTTCTCGACTATAAAGGAAAGTAGTCCATTTAGACTCCTAACCTGAGTTGTGTATCTAAAATTAAGTGAAATGAATGCATGCCTTGCTCTACACGTCTAAGTATATGCGGAAGGCAAGTCCTCTATTAGAAAATCTAGTGATCAACCCATTGCTATGGCACAGTCACCTTTGCCTCTAGGAAGTGTTTTCTGTAGAATGGCCTAGACATCCCAATAACAAAAAAGTGCAGTGAGGCCAATGCAGGCATTAAAGTACCACTCCCAGACAGGCAGTTTTAGATTACAAGTAGCAAAGCTTCTTGTTCCCTTCTCCCCAAAGATCTTAAGGTAATTTGCAAACACCACAGATGTTCCAGAATACACTGTAGATATCCTGTGCCCATTTCACATACTGAGAAGCCAGCTACCCAGCTCAAATATAGTCCGGAGTACAGCAGAGAAACTCCAACTCCAAAGTACCAGCAATTTACCTTCTTGCAGGGCCATGATTTTTGCTTGATGAAGAAGAAATTGCTCTCAGGCTGGTCTCACTGACTGACATTCATTCTGAATGACATTCATTTAGCTCACAAACTACTTCTCCAGCACTATGGGGTTACTGATAAACAGAAAGGGATGGCAGCAGTGCCACAGGACAGCACTGAAGTGCTTTGGCATCTGGAAACCTGCACAAAGACCAGCTGCGCTTAGCTGAAGCTAAACAGCACCATCCTTCTCTCACTTTACTAGCCCTGATATCAACAAAATACCTTTTCTCATTTCCAGATGAGGACTGAAACAGTGGGAAATATTTCCCCTCAGTATTTGTTCCTCTTTCCTCTGCTGACAGAAACTTTAAGATAAATGGTCACCTCCATGGATTAAAGCGCAGTGGAACTTCATGCCCCTAATGAATGGGCAGCAGGAACCCATACTGGCAGTACTAAATGACTGCACATGAAACTAGCCAGACTCAGTAAATGAAACCAGATCCCAAAATGCAGTCTGAGATAACTGAAAGTATGCACTGAAATTTATTGTAGGAAAATGACTGACTGGAAAAAAAGTGGTCCGCTCTGCCCCTCCACCTCCAAAACATATTGTACCATTTAAATGCTTTAAAAGGCCATTTGCCAAAAATGCAATTCATTTTCCCAAAGGTCAAATGTATTTCTCTCGTAAAACAGTCGAAGTAGCGATTGTACGTCTTGGTTACTCTTATGAAAGGAACTTAGGAAAAAGCCTAGGATTGTTCCTGTGTTTGAAGTTGAATGTTTATTGCTTACTGGCAGTGACTTTTGTGCAAAGGTTAAACGCGGTCAGCAAATGATCGAAACCCAGAAAAGAAGGGTTAGTCCCAGTGCAGCCTGTCCAAAATTCTTGCAGCAAATTTGTAGTTCTGTTCAGAGTGCCACCCTGTGGACACAGCCGCTACCATGAGCTCCTCTCCCTCCTACAGACTGGAGTTGCAGTGGTCAGGAATTGGTAGCAGTGGAAATAAAACTGGTTATATTATCTCTCTCTTCCAAAACACATCGTACCATTGCAATCTCACACGCCCTTGGTTATTTTGGGGCAAATGGTGTGGGGAGGAGGGCGAGTTTTTCCACCAATATACAGTGTCTGTTACTCAAAAGCCATTTTTGCCAAAGCATCTGAAACATTAGCTCTTTTGAACTGGATAGGAAATAATTGTGGCATCTGCTGATAACAGCTCTCTTGTATTATAACACAGATGTAGAGTTTTGCACACAGAAAAGAGACCAGAGAAGCCCCTCTGTTCTTTCACAAATGAATTAAGCCATAGGAAGCTCAAGTTCATCTTTAAGAGCCAATTTGTGGATTGAAATGTAAAGTTTTTTCTCTCTGGCTGTTTGGATAAGACTCGCAGTTTTATTCACTGCAGATTGTCACCATAAATTTTAGGACTCTGGTCTACACAGCCTGTAACAACCTTGTTTAGCCAAGGTGTGCCTTGCAGCATTCCTTCAGTAATACCACTCTGGCTGCCCCTTACCTCTGGGGTGAGGTATTTCATCATGATTTCCTTTCCTTTCTCTCCCAGCTTTTCATCTGGAGCAATTTCATACTCTGCCTGGAACAGATACAAAGAAATTGTCAATATTTGCACTCGTATTTCACCATTATAACTTCATTTTGGATATGGCCTTAACTGAACAGTCTATCTGAAGAACCTGGAGGGTAAATGCTATCTTCTGCTGGAGTAAAACCGGTACACACAATCCTATTACAAAGCTTCTGCTATATTTTGACCAAACCCAAGTGATGTGTTTTCTGAGATGATACCTTTTAATTAACATCCATACAATTTAATTCACTTATATTTTATAGCCTTGCCAAGCCAGTGTTCGGAAAAAATTCAGTAACAGCAACTTTATTTGGTTCTGCTCACAGGGAAGGTGGATGCAGAAGGCAAAACTCTCTCTCTGAGTAACAGAGACAGTGAATTTCGCTAATTCTCGCCAAAGAGGTATTTCAAGCACCAGGTGAGCATCAGGTGACAAGCAGCTTGTCCTTTTGGCAGTACATGTCCTTCCAGTTTGTTTACATCTTTCCCTTAGTCTAACGCTCCATTTCCAAAGCAGAGAGATTTGCCCATCGCTTATAGTGATCCTTGATTCAATCCCTCAGGAAGGCTGATCTAAGAGTATTTTAGGACCAAAAAAAACCAGTGGGCACTGTCTGGAGAAATAGACAGTACAGGCAAAACTCCCTTTGACTTCTGTGCATTTGAAAAGAAAGCACCATATTCCCACACACAAAGTTTACCTACTTTTTAAAATTCTTACTATTCTATGCATTGCAGCACGACTGACTTTTGATGAGTTTCAGGACAATGTTTATATAAGAAACAAAGGAAGCATTACTTGTGCACCACTCAGACATTAAGCATTTTGGTTAAAGTTTTGGAATCCTGGAAGGCATGCAAAGAAAAAAGTGCTGTGTGGAATCCCAAGGGAGGCAGTAACCAAGAGATAATGATAAATTCTTAGAGACATTCTGACTTGGCACTGCCTAGGATACCAGGCGTTAGCCTTAGGATCAAAAGATTTTCCAGAAAAAAGTTAGCTTAACAGTTTTTATGACTGCTCACATTAGAAATAGGATCCCAGAAAATCCTGCCAAACCAATTAAGTAACCTAGTCCAATACAAGCTGTCTGAGATGATAAATGAGGAGGAAGTTAAAAAAAATAAGGTAAATCAGACTGAACTGGCAAACACTTGGAAGAATAAACTTCAGAACTATTGCCCACTCTCAGGCGTATATACTGCTCTGAGTTTGATAGAATAAATCTGAAGGAAGGCTGTAATGAATCCCCTCACTAAGCAGACTTAGGAATGACATGACATTGCCACAAAGTAGTAATACTGCTAGTACCGAACTGTCTGGCCAGTGCTGATTTAGCTATTGTAGCTTATGCCTAAAGCTACCTATTTATACACATACATAGCAGGTTGCCTGAACAGTTTACAATTACAATCTGATTTGGTTTAGGAAATGACAATGACCACAAGTAACAGAAAAACTGTACTGCTGATGAGAAATATTCTGAAAGCTCAAATCCACAAGTGCAGTACTTCCTTTTTCGTGACCGTTTTGAGGATGAACTGATTATGTTCTCATAAAACTTAATACAAGGTTTAAAAAAATCTTTCATCCAATTTCCTGTCCATTTAGATGGTATCTGAGTATGGGTCATTTCAGCTCTCAAAGCATGGACACGCTAGAACGTTTACAGCATTTTAACAGCATTTTTCTCCATGAATCCTTGCTAGAGGATAAAGCAATGGCAAGAATCACAGAAGGAACAATTTTTCAAAAGGTCAGAGAAATTTAATCTTATCTTGGCACAGTTATGGTAAGTTCACACACAGGCTAGGTGTTTTCCATCTATAAGAAAACTGGAATAACATGTTTTAATAAGAGAAAATATTGGTACCTAAATGTAACCTTCTGTGCAGACGACTGCCAAACAAAGAAGCAGAATTTATTGGTAATGCCTCAGCATGGAAGCATCTAGGCACTACTGAGCCCTCAATTCAATACTATTTATAAGTTATCTAATGATGATCATTCTCTTGCCTTCAGTTGCTTTTAGACTCTGAATATTCCACCATGCTATTCTGACTATGCCAAAAAAAGAAAATGGACCAACAGATTCCTTAATGGATCTGTGTTGATAGCAAATGTTGGTCAGACAGGCCCTGTTAGCTTGAGTTGTGCAGAAAAGAGATGTGGAAAGCTGAATAGGCATGTATGTCTGGTAAGCGCCTGGCAAGTATCAGCACCTTCTCCTGGAGCTGGATTTGTGTAAATATGGGATTGTCATACTTTGGCAGTTAAATACTAAGATAAGTAAGCCAAGATTTTAGCTTATGTAAGGTGGAAGAAACACGAATTTCTCAAATAAATAGATCACAAGTTTGGAAACCAGCATCTCTCACATTCAGTGATGTCCACATATAGTTACCGGCCCATCTTTTCAGTAGTCTCTTGATAATTTTAAATTGCTGAAGATATTCTTCGGCCATACCAGTCTTTGATGACAGCTGTCGTAAAGAGTTTTAAGTCAAGTACGCCAGTGGCATATATAATGTTTCATCCTGCACTAGACAAAGGCAGCCTTGTCACACAGTTGCTAGCTTTCTCTTCAAATGGCATGGTCACTGGTACTCACTAGATCTAGTGGTGAAGATATAGACCCTGGAAAAGCTGCATCTAATACAAAACACAGTATATAGCTTACTTAGCAATACTGGATCATATTAACTCCCTAGTAAATAAAAACTGATTCAAAACATTTCACCTGCCATTCATAGTGCACCGTGGGATTGTAAAAAAATTCTATCTCCTTTTGCCAGAGATATCCCATTAGGTTTACATCTGATCAGAACGGCAAAACCATAAGCAAACCTGGACAGACCTCTGAAGAAGATTGAATTTTAGCAGGAATTGGATCAATGTTTTGAAATGCACCTCCTAATGGAAATCACCACATGCAGAGCTAAGTGCAGTAAGTTTTACACACACACACACACACACACACGCACACACACACACACTGTATTTAATTCTATCTCAAGATAGTTGGGAAGGAATAACAAGAAATTTTAATTATACTTGCATTTTACATTCTCAAAAATGCTAAACTATAGTGGTGAAGGTAGGAAGTGTCAGACAAGTGAAGATGTGAAAAGGAACTATAAACTCTAACAGTGAACACTGTTGACAGAGATTTAACTGTAGCACGAGTATAAGAAGCCTGTTTCACTTTGTTTGTGTTCTTTATTATTTTTCCCTTCAGTGCCATTGTTGTGCTATGCCGCAGTGGATATTGGTACATTTTCAGCCATAGATTGTTATTACAGGAAGGATTACACATGTATAGAGACATGGTGACTTCCCCATGTTCACTCTGCTGCATGTCTGGGAAGCGTACCAAGGTCCTTAACTCTCAATCTTATGCTTAAATCACAAGATACATCCCCTTCTTCCACAGTACTCAAAAGTATGGCTACAGTTTGGAAGTCCCTAATTGCTAGAAATAACATCATTAGCTAAAATCCATGTGGAAAAAATATTTTCCATTATTCCTTTGATGAATCCAAGCATGTGTTTCAAGGCTCCTGCTCTGAAGTCTAATAGCTTCTCCATGCCCTAGTTAGGTCAGACAGGGCCCTATTCATAGCTCATAAACGAGGGGAGGATTTACGATCACTCTGGCTGCATGGGACGAGCTGCAGGGGAGGCTCTTTCTGTGGGCAGGCACAGATCCTTCAGTCCAAATGGTGAGAGGATGTGGGCCGGCCGCCATTTGTTACTAACTTTTCTTTTGGCTGCTGTTTCTGAGGTAGTAGTTACTTAGGTGGCTCCTGTTTCCCTAGAAGCAACCTTGGCTGAAAGGATGCATGGGGGTGAGAAGCACCCTTTCCTTCGGAGCTGCACACGGTGAAGGGTCGAACTAGACCGGATGGAAAACTGCATTTCCACTGGGGAATGGAGCAAAGTCCAGTCTGTGGGCTTGTTTGGGAAGGGATCATGCACTGGAGGGATGCTAAAGCAAGAAGTTCAGGGACTGGAGAGCGATCGTGACCTACAGAGGATGTTGCCAGAGCAATGTGTGAAAACGTGCTTTGGATGAAAGTCTGCTTTATTGGCTGAGACATGGGGACCCAGTGGAGGTTCACATAAGCAACCTTAACTCCGATATTTCATTTCATCCAGTGCTTTTGACTTAATATTCTTTGAGCTCCTCTCTGGGTGTACGTGAAACTGTATGGCCTTAAAATATGTGAAAATTGAGAAACCAAGCCTAAGGGATCGATCTGTAGAAGGAGGTGGACTCTCTCCCGCAGAGAGAGTCTGGCTGAGTACGGCATAGCCACAGGATTTGGGTCCCTTCTACCTGCCAGGAGACGGAGATGGAAACGGCGGCTTCCACCAGTGTGGTTTCAGGCTTCTCGTTAGAAATCAGAGGATGGCGAAGTACAGGAGCAATGGGGTCAGCTTTTGAGTGTTTGCAGGAGGCTATCGGCATTTTGATCTCAGTTTTATACTCACACTTTCCTAGTTTCCTTCTCTGTTACCCCCAGATACTCTACATTCTTCTGCTCCTCCCTCTCTTCACTCCAAATTCTGCCCTGTGATTGTTCCTACATGCTAGCAACTATGCTTGCACCTGTCTCCACTGAAAATACAAAATATCTGACTGAAAATTGGAAGGAAGAAACCAAACAGCTTAGGTTCATAAAAACGCACATTTCTAAATGAAAAGTTAACTTGAAAGCACATTTTTCATATTTAAACATAGGCCAAAAAGAGCCCTTTTGAATATTTAAAAACACTTTTTGAGTCAATGAATTTGTTGGTATCAACAAACTGGCATTTCTGATGGAAAAAGCCTTGAACAGCTTTAAGGCACACATACACAGATGGTTTATATACCACATAAGGCACTTAACTAAATGAACGCACTCTAACAGAGAGGCAAGGTTTTTACAACTGACATTAAACGGGTGCTTGTTCATCCTTTTACCCCAGATAAGTGTGATGTCTAGTGAAGCATTCAGCTGCAAATTCCACCTGAGGAGATCGCCTGCCTCGCTCCCAGTCCCCGTGCCTGTTCAACACCGGCAGAAACAACCTAGAGAGGCGATTTTCCTCCACAGGTTGTACTTCTGGGTGACTTTGGTGTAAAAAAACACAATGTACTACTGCAGCTTAGCAGGAAAACGATTTCAGATTATGTTCTCCTTGACCAGAATTAGCCATAGCCCCCTCACAACTCTGCCCAGTCAGAGTAAAGGTGGTCTACATTATTATGTTAAAAGCTCTCCCCTAAAAAAGACAAGGAAAAGGTTCAAACTGTGTGTGAGTAGAGGAAGCAGGAAGGAAGAGTCAAGAAGTCTGCGGTAAAGTTTTGCCTTTATAAAGGCGCACCAAAATGAGACGATAGGAGCGAGAAATGTCGGGAGCTGGCACCCCTGGGAGCAGGTATTGCTGAGAAGGGGATGCAGGTAAGAGGCCCTGCTGAACTGCCGTATTCTGGTACGGGAGGCACCGTCTGGCTGAAAAGGAAACACATATTACTAACGGGTTAGCTACTTACTGATCTGCCTTTCAGCACAGGAAATGTATCCCGTAACATTTTATTTTAATGGCTGTCTTTCAACATCTACAAAGTTGTATGATATGGCTGAAATATTTGTAAGTATAGCAAAGTGTGCTGTAGGGCTGTGTGTGAAATCTTTGTTAAGTGTTCATAGGGGACCTAATTTATTCATGAAACAGCTCCATGAAATGATAATAATTCATGTCTGTATAGCTCCATCATCTGAAAGGCTATGTAAGAGTTTGGCGAACTATTAATGGGAGAGCTTGTCTTTGTGTTTATGTGCACACAGATAAGCACACAGTGTATATGACAACACATTCATACACGTATGGACAGGTCGTGACCATCGGTACTTGTTACTAGATATTTCTACCTAGTCAGCTCAGGACCCCTGTTATGAAATGGTTTGCACGATATCCGTAATGGGAGATGACGTTCTGT
Organism: Struthio camelus; assembly: GCF_040807025.1. NCBI lineage: Eukaryota > Metazoa > Chordata > Aves > Struthioniformes > Struthionidae > Struthio > Struthio camelus. The sequence goes on from NC_090948.1 coordinate 7,247,953, forward strand.
TCTTATGATCTTATAATATATGATAGGAGAAGGGACTGCTGTTGCCCCATTACCCAGATAGACATCCGGAGCCCAGACAGATGGACATGCTGATGGCCACCCGCTGAACCCTCAGCCAAGGTGGGAGCAGATTTCTGACTCTCTGCTAGCTTTGCACTGCCAAAATCTGTAGCTCCCCACTTTTATCACAAATGTGGCGTCTTACTGCTTACAAACGACATACCTTTGGAGTCCATTTTACAGCTGATAGATTGTGGCTAATTACCCGCACACTATTCTCAGATAACATGTAGAAACTTTATATCTCTGAGCACTTTAATCTCAATTATGGCTTGAAATTGGCCGATGTATTCAAAAGTTTTAGAGGTAACTGACAGAAACACCCACACACATGCAGAATGCAACGACATAATCCTTTTTTCTTCAGAAAGCCAGCCTAACATCAACTGCTTCAACCGTAAAGACAAAAAACCAGATGTTGCTAAAATTATATTTGCAGGAGACTATCTCAGACCAGGTTAATTATTTCACCCAACAGCTGAAATAAGTGTTCAGCAAAGTGCAGATTTGTTTTATTTATGTACTCTGGTCTGCAAGGTCTGGTTGATTTTACCAGCCTTTGGAAGTAAGAGTGTGTGAGAGTTCTTGCAAAACTTAGTTCCACCTAAGTATGGAAATGGAGATTATTGGTAGGTTGCTGAGTGACTGGCACAGCTTCTGGTTTCCACCCAGGAGCACTGACTCTTGCTTCCTTTGCAGGCACTGGTTAAAGAAACTGGACTAAAAATTGGGAGGCACTGATTTCTGGCTTCTGCCAATGACGTACTGTGTGACCTGGTAAAGACACTTAACCATGCTCTAAGGTGCACTTTCTCTCTGTAGAAGAGAGGTAGTCTTACTTCTCAGTGCACAAAAAGCTTTGTGAGCCTCTGATGAGCAGCTAAATACTTTTCTTTATTACTTTTTCTTTTTATTTTATGGTACATAAAACCCAAGTTTTGCATCCCGTGCTAGAAAGATAACTAAGTCAAAAGAAAATGGAGAGTCTTGGCCTTTTCTGCTCAGGGCTTTTTACAGCAGGTGGTCTCTAAAAGGGTATATTTCACATTCCTGGTGGTCTCAGAATAGGCTGTAAAGTCAAATTTTTGCTCTCATTATAGAACTTTTTTGCCTAACATAGGACTTGGCCTGCATCCCACTACTCACTCAACACAGTGTGACTCTGCTGGGCGAATTTCAGTAGCAATCATCCAATTTAATGGTTATGGGCTGTGTTGCTAGACCTTAATATTGGATAATGCAGGGATTTTCACTGGCTGGGAGCAAACTAGTACAGAATTGGAAATCAATAAACAAAGGAGACTGTTGTTAATTGGCTTGAAAAAGAAGAGAGAGAGTGAAAATTCAGACCTCCACGCAGCTAGACGTTTTGTTCACGAACTGCTCATACTGCTAGTCTCAGCCTAACTGGGAATAGATCGCTGGCCTGCACTGAAATACGGTAAAAATACACAGGGCAGTTCAAGCCTGCAAAGGGAAACTGAGGGTGTGTGCAAAGCACGCCCTTACAAAATGATGTGGGGATATTAGTCTCGAATTGCTTGGGCAGGGAACCTTTATAACAAGCCCGCCTGTGGCAACCTTTTCACAGCGCCGGTGTCACGTATGCTGCGCTGAGGCTGGGAGCACACCGAATTTCGCTGTTTGGCAGCATCACTCCACACGGTTTCAGGAGGATAAAATGACACAGTGCCCTAAATTCCAGGAGCGAGGGCCGGGCTGCGGCAGCCCTGCCGGTTCGTCGGCGCCGAGAGCAGCGCCGCGGCGGCGGCCGTGCGGTGCGGCGGAGGTTATCACGCGGCGCCCCGAAGCTTGTTGTACTGCTGCGACGAGAAGATAAATAGCCAAAGGGAGGGGACAGTAATGTTTCCTCTTGCCCAGACTTCATTACTGTTGTCAACTTAAACCGTACGCTCTGCGCGCACATGTCTCCCTCCTACCACGTGTGCGTACAGCCAGCACAATGTCGTCTTGTTCTCTGTAGCCCCTGGGTGCTACTAGAACAAAAATGTGATGACTGCTACTACTACACTAAGTAACAAAAGAACCCAAATTCTGTAACCGTAACCCTTTCCAAACTGAAAACAATCCTGTTTTGTCTGAAATTAAAACCTCATGGGAAAAATTTTTTGTTGCTCTCCCAACGGACTTCTATGGCTTTTTAAATGGACAACCACAGTCAGTCTCCTCAGGGCTGTAGGCATCACGTTTTTTGCGGTAATTCTGTGGTGCTGCCTACCCCCCAGACTGGCGAGTGGCATCTAATCAGTGGCAGACATCTGACTAGAAGATGACTGTTTGGTGCAGGATAAACCCATCCAGCGCATCTGAAACATACTTTTGCCTGCCTGCCTTCAGCACAACTGCGCAACACATTTGTCAGATACAATACTTTTATGGACCCGTTTGGCTAAGCCCTTCCACAGGAGGAAATCACTACCAGTGCTAGGAATGTAAGATGGAAGTCATGACCACCCACAAACGTCTGAGAGAAACCTTTCTGAGCCTTGTGCAGGTGTTTGTTGAAAGACTACTTTTTTACCCTGCAGAAGCAGGAGCGTGAACGCTTTGGTTGATCCCATGAAGCTAAGCATGACACTTTCTGTTGAGGTGAACAGAAGAAAGTCCTGACTTCATGATCTTGGATATAACCTCTGAGAAGAATTATCAGGTTTCATCTGTGCAACGGGAAAGTTCAGACATATGCGTTCACTTCTCAGGATGACACGACTATGAAAGGTATTCCACAGTCAATTATATATTCTCTTTTCAGAGCAAGTGCAGTATAGTCTTGACCGTGAATTCTGTACGGGTCTCTTAGATCTAAGCGCTGGAGAGCACAGTGCTGCAGTCTATCAATGTATGCACCAAACGCATTTCAGAAAATTAACTGCTTTTTTGGTTTACCTGTTAAGTTGACTGTGTACAGTTTTTGACCACTTAGTGCCACATAATTCTATAGACTGTTAAGCAGAAAGTGGAGCATTTTCTACCTATTGCAGGAGGTAGATTGCTCCACCGTTTATTACTATGGCAGCATGGAGACCTAACGTCTAATATAAGTAACACTTTGAGATGAATGTCATCTTTCTTTAGCACTGCTGTAAGCCATCCAAGAAAAAAGCCAATTTTACAACACATTTCTATGATTCAGCAGCCTGTTTGTGAAATCAAATTGCTGAATTAGTCTAAGAAAAAAAATGTATCTGAAAAGCATTAAAATGTTTTAAATAATGTTAATCAAGCCAAAAACAGTTTACAGAAGTTCAAAGATGATCTTAAGAATTATATTGAGACCAAAAATGCCAAATAAATTAATTTTAATAGCACTTTATCCAACACTTTCTGTGATGAAGATCTACTATAGATGCTGCAATACTAATACAACATCAAACTTCATAATAAACATTGTAATAAACATTAAGTGGCCACATGTCCTTTTCAGAACTCTTAGTTTTACAACATAACTTCAGCGTTATCCTCACAACTGCCTAGAGCTTAGAAATAGCTTCAACTCACTACCAAACAACTTTATTCCTGTTGTCACGCATTGTTTTGCTTTTGTCTGTTCCTGTCAGCCAGAGAGCAAAGCCCCTCAACACTCACAGTCAGCCGTGAAAACCGGCAGTTCATCTCTGCCTACCTGCTACGATTTAGCCTTTTGGCTCATCCATGCCTTACCTGGACCTGAAAACACACTTCCTGCCTCTGGACCTGAAAACACACTTCTCACACTGGCACTGCGCACGGCCAGACGCTGCCGGTTTGGGAGCGAGCTTCAGGTCCCCTGGGGAGCTGCGGGGAGTTGTTTTGCCCAAAGGCTGGGTTAATGGGTAGCTCACTGGAGTGGAAAATGGGTAGCTGGACTTCATTATCAGGTTTGTCACAGCTTTCCTGGTGACCTCAGTCAAACCACTTCTAAACCTTGTGCCTCTTGTTTCCCTATTTGAAAAACATGGATAAAAATGGGGACATCCTTGGTATATCACCCTGAAGTCTACTGATGAGAAGGCTTGGCAAGGGCTAGATATTATTATCATAATCCTCATCATCTCCTGTCGGTCCATTGCTTGTCTTTCCTCCCAGCTCCTTCCTGCACGGCAGGCTTCATTGGCATCAAAGGACATTATTCACACCAGCTTGGCTGCTTGTGCCTTGGTGCCATAGTCAGGCCACATATCCACCACGCCAGAGTGCCTGTCCTTCTCCCTTTCCCGTGGCTAGCACTCCCTGAGGCTGATGCTGACCCTGCGTGTAGCGCTGCCTCTCCCTCTGCCTTGAGTGACGGTGCGGCAGCTTCTGGGAAGCTGACACAGTCAGTCCCTGTCAACAGCTTGCTCAGGTGCATTAAATACAAAATCATGTCCCATTAAACAGCGATTTCTGGAGGTCATGGGAATCTTTTAAAGAAGCATTTTGACTATGGAGTTGCAGAATGACACTCTGATCAAACAGCTTATTCTGCCAGAGCTCAGCGCATGAAAGGTTGCCGTGGTGGAGCGGAGGCAGGGACCACTATGCCTTCAGAGCAATGCTTTAGTTCTCCAGTGGTGCTCTTAAGTTCATTACCAAGGAACAGAGTGCTGCAAAGCACCGCAAAATATCACAAGAATTGACTTACCACTGAGTCAAGAAACCTAATGCAGCACTCAAGCTCGGGTCGAGTTTCACAGAACTGCCGAAAGAGAAGCCTTCCGATCGGCTGCTTTTCGCATATACTGCAGTAATCTCTCTCTAGAGGCAATAAAGAGAAGAAGAGAAGCATGAAAATCTGAAGAGCTGCTCTCTGCCTTTAGGGTTGATTAGGAACTTAAAACATTGTGAGTGAGTGCAGAACTATGACCCTAATTAGAACTTCCTTCTCCTTCCTCCCCTCCCCTTCCATTTCAGATATCAAAGTACAAATATAATTAATGGCTTAAAGAATCAAAGATGACAGGCTGTTTTACAGAGATGACATAGGCAAAAGCCCCACAAAAGCCGTCCAGCTATTACGGAAAGATAATTTCAGATTTTTCCATGCTGGAATTACATATACTTTGCGAAGGTACCACTCCGACCGGCAGTGTTTGTGGGAATTTGAGGAGCAAACTACAAGGCCTTGAAACGTGAATCTATACATTAAAGAGTACAAAAAGTAGGAATTTGTGGTGACTTTACTGGTTCCTTCTCAGGTATGCACTGAAACGCACCTAATCTCTGGAAAAGCTAAAGCTACTCCCTACTAAATAATTATTGCAAAATACGCATATTTAAAGGTTTCAGAACTTCTTCTATTTACTTGTTGAGCATTAACCAATGCTTAGGTCATATGGCATCCAGCTGGTGGGTTTCAGTTACACCATGCACCTTTGCAGCAGTTTATTTTTCCTTAAACGTGTTTTTTAAATGCTATTTCCCTGTGCTGGATCTGTCCTGAATCCAGAACCATCACTCTGTTAAACCAAAAGGTCCTTTACCCACTATAGGTATCATCTGCAGGAAAACATGGGGAAAAAGACAGCCATCTTTAATTGACATAGTACCAGCATAAATGAAGAGGGCTTTGAATACTATTTTGGCAGAAGCAGCAAATCCCACAGCCTGTTTGGAGCTGCAGTACTCGCTCAAGCACGTTATCCCTTTAGAAGCACACACATGTCAAACAACATACTGTGTTTCCTTAAGCGTTCTTCTCACCACCCTCCTCGCTGCCATATGGCAGTTACTGTTATTATGGAAACAACCAGCTTCTAAACACATAACATAACACTGCAAACAGACATACTAAACCCACACAAGTTGTCAGGGCCTTGGCTATTTCGCTCTCAGGCCTGGAGTAACTGGTGCAATGTCTTTTATTACCCCTTCGCTCTGTCCACTCCCTCCCTTCAGCTCCATCCACTCCAAGGAAAAAGCTGCAGGCACAAATCTGCGAACAAACTCGCGTTTGTCATCAGACACACAGCAGGAGGGTTCACTCATCACAGTTCACACCGTGAAGCCCATGCCCCTGCAAGACCAGGACATCCTACCACAGCAGAACAAGTATGAGATACCAAACTTGCTCACCTGCAGTTAGGCTGCTGTCAGGTTTTACATGGGAGTGCGATGGCCTGAGCACCCCCAAAGTTTCCCTCTTATAGAAGGAAGGACAATGCTTGCATAGTGCTTTACCTGCATGCAGATATGGCAGCACTTCAGGAATTGTCCTCTGAAGCATCTACCAAGTTCTCACTGGAGATGCAGATTGGAGTTAGCTGGACTGTGCATTTAATTCAGTGTGATCCTACTCAGGTCTGGTTTGCTAGAGCAATCTGGGACAACGTACCAGAACCACTGTGTGGCTAGTACTGCCAGTTCATTTTGGATTAGGATTTCATTCACTCTATCTAGAAGATTGCAATGTTTTGATACCCTCTAACAAATAAGACTGGATCTAAATCACTGTTTTAATCTTAATTTGACCTCTAGCCTATCTAACTATCAGCAACAAGCTTGTGACACTGGTTTGTTTGCATTAGTTGGAGCCTCTAGGTTGGAACATCATGACACAGACATGTACGGCGAGAAAGTCAGCAGGCTCAGTTTGACGCTGAGCAGCCTTGGGGTGTCCTTGCAAGTCTTACAAGTTTATGCTGCTTCACCAAGTGACTTTTTCAGCCAGAAAGGAATCGCTCTTCTCATTCTAGTGGAGGAATATGCAAAAACACATAGTGCTAAGGTAAGCACAGGAGTCTGGTAAGTGCCCAAGTGGATCAAAACAGCAGCTTACAATGTCACAGAGACACGCGGAGCCAGAGGTTCTGCAGCTCAGGTGTGCTTTCCTGGCACGTCTGGACGAGGTGCTGCATCTATCTGATGCTGCTTTTCACTGTCTTGACTAAATAACTCTTCTAAGGATATTCATAAAATAGACACCTTGAATGTCTGTAGCACATAGCCTTCCTTATCTCAGAAATCAATCACTCTAGAAGCCCAAATCCACAGTAATCTTTCTCAATACTAAAAAAGGAGTGCAAAAAATGTGATTTCTTAGTCTGAATTACAGATATGTGATAAAACAAAATACAGACCAACAAATACATTTAAGCAGCTAATTTGTTCTATATTTTCTCTTGTTTAGTTTTATCTGATACAAAGTGTCAGTGCTTGTGGTACAAAATGCACAGTCATTTTTTCAAGATGTTATAATATGGCCATACTCACTGTAGCACAGAGGGTTCTTTTCTAACTAAAAAGCTAGTAGTATCAGCTAAAGTCAGCATGCAAATTGCATATTGAACTACTATATTTTATAACGTGCCAGATAAAGAAAACAAGAAGCTAAACACTATTACATATGTGGATAATCTAAACATAAAGATACAAGCACAGACTTTCTTTTACAGCATATAACTTGGCCAACACACAAGAATGGCGACCCATTTGTAATGAGGAAAAAGGAAATACCAGAAATAATCTCTGAAAACACAAGAGCCAGGCAGTTCCCTGGAGCCATCCACTCCTTGGTAATGTTCACTTAAGCGCTGGCTATACCAATACAGACAATAAATACATGATGTAACTGTTTTCATTCCTAGTAGGTGACACAAAATATTTTCTTAGGCCCTGATCTTGCAACTGACCTCACTAAGTCAGACGAAGGACTCTGCTCTTAGCTAAATTTTGGGATACATGGGCCCCGAAGCGGACGAAGAAATAAAAATACCTCTCTCAGCTCAAAAACGGAAAGAAGAGGTGGACAGCTTTATTATTATAAGGAAAGAGCCAAAGCAAAGGTGCTCTACAGTGCACCCAGAGACCCGGCCGGAGCACCCCGAGCCGTACTGCACGCTGCCGGCCGTGCAGGCAGAGGATGGCGAGCTAGGCAGGGAAGGCAATCAGGAGGCTCCCCGGGGCCGCGGTTAATTGCTGTGCCCTTCTCGGTCTGTCTGCCAGTTTTAAAAAAAAAAAAAAAATCCATCCAGTTTCAAAAGTTTAAAAAAGAGAAAGAACGATTTCCTGAGGAAATGGAAATGTTAAACACTTGGAAGTGAAACCACATGCTGATGACGCCGAGGTGTAACTAAAACAGTCCTGAGAGAGAGATCTGTGGCAGCCAGGCCCCCCGGCTCGGGCAGCGTCCTGTTCAACACCTGCAGATCACTCCAAAGGCAGGTGAAAAGCTGGGTGGGTGGCAGCCCAAGAAGAGCAGGCCGTTCTCGCTGCCGCCGCGCTCCTTGTTTAGCAAATATAACCGGCCAATTGTGCGGGCATGCAAACGAATTATTTATCTTCCCAGCTGAGCGACTACACAGATTACTACAGATGAGAATGTTTGTTAAAAGGCAGTAGGTAAAATGCGATAACAAATACCCTGAAGATAAACGACATTTACTCTGAATTCTCCTGACTCCTTTTTCTCTTTACCCCTCAGCGTCTATATTAAAGGAGCACTTCCGGCAGGAGCGCCGCGCACACAGAACACACCAACGTCATTCCACTACAGTAGTGACGCCTCTATACAGATAACGCCGTCACCATTCAGACTCTCAGCGCCGAAAACATCACCTCAAAAATTTTAGAGAGAAACAACAGTCTGCAGAGGAACCAGGTCTCTCCTCTTCCACGTTTGCAATACACCATCGGGATTTTGCTGGGTTTAGTGGTGAAGTAGAAAAGTAGGTGATGACATCTGGCTGAAAAGCAGTCTTCTCTGATGTGTTCTCGTTCAGGGTAAAATGCAGGTGTCTAAGCGAGATATGTTCCCTCAGACTGCTACGGAAAGTTGTACTTCTGTTTCTGGACAGAGGCCTGCTGTTTGAAGGGCTACTAATGCAACACCTGTTATCAGCTAGAGAGGCTTCCTCCTGTAAAATGTCTGTGCAGAGGGATGAGTTTAGTTTAAATCTTCTTGCTTTTCAAGTGTACAAAACCCAGGAACATCCTTTTGGTTTTTTGGTCATTACTGGTGTGGCCAATGATTGTACTTACATATTATCTATTAAGTGGCATTTTATTTTCCTCTTTAAAATAATGTAATCCTAAGAGAATATACTTCAAAGAAATACATGCAGAATCACCAGAGAGACATGCACCATGCTGTAACACATTAAAATTTGGATTTGATCTTCGGATCTCTGCTCTCCTTGGCAATAAAACAGCCCAGATTAAAACTAAGATCCAAATGCAATGTAATTCCACTGCCTAAAAAAAACCCCAAATGCCTAGAAACGCAAAAATGCATGTGAGGAGAATTAATTATTCATTTTCCTGTTTGTGCTCAATTCTCAAAAGGACCCAAGATGAGAAAACATCTTCCTTTTCCATTTTGTTTTTCTTTAAGACAAATCAAAGTGATAATCTTTCAAGTAGATGTTGCTCCACGTCTAGTATTAGTCTGCTGCTCTATTTCTCTGGCCTCCTTCAATTCAAAATAACAAAAAGCATACCAAAATCATGGAAGAAAACACTGAAATTTAAGGGACCCCTTTAGTCCTTACTCTTAAGTCAGATACGAGGAAGCAGTATCAAAACCAGAACTGGCTATCAGTCAGTTCGTAGCACTGTTATCACAGCTAAAGTAAGATTTTTTTTTTTTCCTAAGGTGCTTAGGCCCATCAAAATGATTCCACCAGCCCTGGCATGGAGATATTTCAAAATCAGAACAGCTTAATTGACTTCTCCCTCCTCATTCAAATTTTTGGTGGGTTCTGCCAGAACAGATCCTAACCAGCCCAACCCATATCTAAAGCCACTTCTGCTTTTTTTGCACGTTTCTGCTTTCTACATGTAAGCTCTCTTATAGGGGCACACAATGGAAAAGAGAACAAAAGGAGGAACTAAAAGCAAGATATGAAAAAAATACGAAGCATGACTGAACTAAACCAACTCTTATAGCCCATCATACATCATATAGCCCATCTAGTAATTTACTTCTTTTTGCTGAAAAAAAGGACCAAAGACTTTAAAGTATACAGAACTGTTGTGTCCCATCAGGGTACTAATGGAAAATAAATTACGTCTTTAAACAGTGAATAACCTCATTTAGAGAGATATTAATATAAAATACATTTTTCATTTAAAACTAGTAAGTCTAACACCAGTGCTTACAAATATATGCTATAATTTACTGCTGCTCTTCCCTAGCCAAATGTGGAATTCCTATTGTCTACATATAAACTTAATAAACAATACATACTAAACTGCTTAGTCTTTGAATTTGATGAAAGTTGCTTCTTATCAAAGGCTCCTTTGTGGATGCTTTAAAAGGATTTAAATTGCCTTGATTGCATTATTATCAGTGTCTGTGTTTCTCTTGCATTTCAGAATAAGGTGTAAAGCTGGAACATTAGCTCTTACCATAAAAGATGGTTTTCCGTCTATAATAAATATGTTTCAATCCAAAAGATAAGCCTTGTGTTCAAAAGAAGGATAACAAAATTGGCTTTGTTGACACTTCTACAAACCCAGTTATTACATTCTGATTTTTATATGGTCTTCAGTACTGGAGATCCCATCGTCAGTCAGAAATTCACATAATTTGCTGGAGGCCCACGTATTTGCAGAGGAAAATATGTCAGGTTTCTTTCCTTAAGAAGCTGAAAATATGGGCCAGTTTTTGATGAAGAGACAACGACATTGCTGTTTGACCTGTAGCACCTGGCCAAGAACATATACAGTAAGACAGCGGGGAATCTCATTTCTGCTGTGACTACCCAAGAATGTTGCAGGAATGGGAGGAAGCAACGGAGGTGAAGGTTCTTGTCTTTTTGTCTGTTTGGGGGGTTTTTTGGTTTGTTTATTTGTTTTCTGAGCTAGGACGTGAATATGGAAACCTGTTGTTCAGATGCTGAAGTCTCCCCGTTTGCCCAGTTCAGCAAAGCATTTAAAAAGTGAAGCAAAACAGATGGTTAAAGAATACACGACAGGAACAGAAACGTCCCATGTCTGTTCATTCAAAAATTCCCAGGAACTGTGGCAATAAGTCATGTTACAAAGGCCTAATACAAGCAGCTAGACTCCTGTGGGGATTCAGTTACCAGTACAAATAATATTCTACATACTGCAGACCTCAGTGGCATACTGTATTTATAAAATGGGGCTAATAGCACTGCCCTACCTCAAAGCAGTGTGGCCAGAATAAGTATATTGAAGCGTGTGAGCCTAGAGTGCTACTGGATAGTCCTGTGGCTCCTCGCTATTTACTTGCAATGCAAACCCCTGGAGTGGAAACTTAGTCCAAGAGAGCACAGCAGAGTCTTTTTATACATTAACCGCTATACTGCTCCATAACTTCACCTGGCACTTCACAGAGATTAAAAATGATGACGTAGCCCCTGTCTTGGAGAGTGTTTATCTTGGCATGGCCAGAGCTGCACAGGTGCACAATATAAACTCTAAAGCCAAGGGCTGTGATGAAGTTAGGTTGCTGGTGGCAATAGCACACTCCCTCTAACAATAAATATTTCATCTGTTTTCTTTATTTTTAATAAAATATGAAAATCGTTACACCTTATGACAGGATAATGGCTTGACAGATTTCATATTTTAAGCAGCAGCTCTTCTCAGTCCACAGTTAAAACCAGTACTCCATAACTGTAGAAAGCTCTAGACCTTGCATATTAAACTCCAGGAAAGAACACATTTTTTGGCCTTGACCGGCTTTTCCCCTTGAATTTAGGATTTTCTACAGGAAACTGTGAGTGACCCTCATCTGTGCTGTTACAGTGAGTGTTGCTTTGGCAGGTTTAATTAATTAAAAATACAAATGCATTCAAGATTATTTCAGACAGCAGAATTACCCCAAACTGGTTTTAAGTCTGCCAACTTAATTTTCTCTGCTTGTCAGCTGTCTTTTTTAAGACAAACAAAATTTAATCTCCTGATTATCAAACATCTAATGTAATTATTCAGATTCAGACAGTGTTTGCTTTGTGTATCTTTCTCTATTTCCCCTCTTTTCATGGTATTAGGCTACAGGGATAAACTCCACACATCGCAGCAGCATTATACTAAAGATGGAAATAGTCCAAACCTTAGAGTTAGACCAATTTGGAAAAAATGTTTGGAGGATATTATAACAAATTCTCAGTTAAATACACTTCAGTGATATACATGAACCTTCTCATTTGTTTTTTGAAAGCAGCTGTATTGAAGCTTTGCGCATGGAATTTTATTTGAAAAGTCAAATCCCACAAACAATTGCATAAATATGTTTGCATGAGTATTTGAACCAGAAAGTGGATGTGGCTTTGTTGATTTTGGATAAAGATTTTGGCAGGAAGGATAACACCCCACCCACCCTTTTGTAGCAGCAGCAGGAGGATCCAGTGAAATACTGTGAGCACAATGCAGTCACTGCACGCTAGGCCATGAGCAGGGTCCAGAACTGGGGACCCTCAGCTGTCAGGGAGATATTTGGTAATCCAGCCATGTGCACCTACAGCTGAATGGCAAAGAAGGAATGCTCTGCTCTGAGACTAAGCAGTTGCCTGATGGAAGACAAATTCCCATCCTAATGAAATCTAACCTTGATGTGCTTGTCAGGAAAACGTCTCAATCAGTGGCATGACTGACTTATTCCAGCCCTCCTCTAAAGTTCTGATATCTTCTAAAAGTTATAATCACTCATTCAGGCAACTGCATCATTGCCACGTGACTTACTGAACAACTCTTTCAGTCAAATGCAGACTGCAGATACTGCAGGGCCAAGAGTACTTTTAGCTTGAGAAGATGGAATTTGTCATTAATGTTTGAACCACTTTAAATCAAAAAATCAAAACAAAAAAAAAGAAGAATATTGTTGCACAAAGTACTGGGTGCAGCAGAAAGAAGATAAATAATTGTTACAAATAATGAAAGTGATCTTAAGCCTCCTGAAACTGACAGAAAGATTCCCATCAATTCCAGTGGGTCTTTGATTAACCCTAGTTTTCCCGCCTCCATCAAGCATAATTTAAATGGACAAACCCTTGGAATGTCTCTCAGCCCCACAGTTAACATTAGTACGACAGTGAAAACGCATGCACCATGACTAATGGTCAGGAAATGTGGGTTGTGAATGAACAATGGGAATATTTTAAAATCCTTTTTTAACTGAAGTTATTAGGTACCCTGTTCTTCAACACATCCTTTATGTTGCACTTGGCTACCAAGTAGAATACAGTGCACAGAAAGGGAACAAAAAGCTGAAAAAGAGCAGGGAAACCGATAGATAGACCGACAGGCACGTTATACTTCTGTTGGTTTAAAAAATCCAAATGACTAGTAAGCAACTGGTTACTCTTCCCACAAATTACACTTTAAAAGCACATGTCCTTGGACCAATACCTTTGATGAGGTTTCCTGACTACTGTGTCTGAAGTGTTGTCTTCATGGCTGGTCATAAAGCTATTCAGGGCACAAAGGACTTTCAAACTACTTTATACCGGTCACAGAAGACACCAAAACCTCCCAGCACTTTAATGTGGTGATTGTTCTGCAGCCTTAGGGGAAGGACTGCCCGCACCGTAACTGTGACTGCTATGCCGACTACGAAAAGAGTTTATCTTCTTAAATGACTTTCAACAATGTCTCTGTGGCAAGGCCAGAGGAATGGAAAAAATCTCTCAAAGAAGTATGAAAGTTCACCTCAGAAATGCTCTGCGAAATCTGAAGAACAAACGTTTGGTTGTTCCGATTGTGTTCTAATTTGGATCAGGATGACAGAACTGAATGATTTGTCATAAAAGAAGGTAGCTACTGAGAATTTTTTATTTGGGACTTTTATGTTGAGTCCTAAAGATACTGACTAAAATATCTGACTTATTTTCTGTCTAGTGCTGTTATTTAAATTCCTTCCTGGTGATATTCTGAGTAATACATGCTGAAAGAAAATTTCAGTAAAAGTTGTAATTTGAATGTTTAAGGTTATGAAATCTACAGAACTGTTGCTGTTGTACATAGCACAAAATAAACATCTCGATTCCAGGAAACTAAAGGAGACATCTTGTGAATCGCTTTCTTAAGACGAAGAGAGTTCTGCAAAACTACTCTCTCAGCTTCTAAACTAGGCTGGGTAGAAACTGAAGCAGCCATCAAGACTAAACCTTTCCGAGGTCAATAAAATGGTAGAATGTATATAGCCACCAGCCCAGTCATTCTGCAACTGCATATTCAAGCAGCACACATTTCTGACAGGCACATAATAAAACTATTCACGGGGATTACTAACTGTGCATGCTATTCAATAGTCACTGCAAGTTTTAAACATCTCAGCCATTTTATTAACGATTCCTTTAACAAAATACTAGATGTTATTAGTTGTTGCTCCGTTGCTAAATTTCCTCTTCTATTTTCTCTGTTACTTTTCTTCATGATGTTTTGAAAATCTAAATCTCAATTACAGCAAAAGTCCACATTCTTAAACTGGTAAATTAGCTTCGTAAGTGCCTGTCAATTCTAACCTTCAAAAAAATTATGGTAAAACAATCCCAATCATCAACCTAAAAAATGGAAGAGTCAATAATACACTGAAAAAAACCCAAATCCTCAGCACTTTTAAGGGATATCACTGACCACTGACAATGCTAATCAATTATCACTTAACTGGATCTTTGGCTCAAGTACAAGTGGCCTGTACTTCATGTAGACACTGACTTTGACTTGGTTTATATTCACAGTCTGGCTTGACTGCCTGCTGAGTGATAACCCCTCTGAGTGGGTGTGAAGGAGCTGATCTGCTGAGTAAAACTGATATGAATAGTGGGAAAGAGATTTTGAAGTCATTTAGAAACCCCCAAAACACTAAGAGGAACTTATGCACGAGGGGATTGCCAAAGAAAGTATTTCATTCTCCTTAACAGAAGAGTACAGAACCAAACAGCTCTTCATACTGTATGACTGAGTTGGATGGAGAGCTTGGCGCCTGATTTCCAAACACAAGAACCTTGAACAATCTTATGCAGGTCTACAGAGAAACTGCATTTTTACAGAGAAACTCCTCTTCATTTTTATGAAAACTGAGTTATCATAGGGAAAATAAGCGAGCATCATTCTAATCTTAAAGGTTATCCTAATATTTGTATTTTTCAGTTTGTCTCCTTCCAGTTTTTTCTTTCACTTCTCGGTTTAGTTTCACACTGTAATATGAATTATGTCTTACACTTATAAAGTGTTTTCCCCCCAAACATGTTCATTCCTACATTCCAACATACAAGCAGCAACAGTTTAGCAACACAAAACAACGGTGCTCAGCTCCACAAAACAAGAAGCAAAGATTATCACCTCCACCGCAGCTGAGAGAATGTCAGTGGACAGAAGAGGAAATTAGCAAGAACTTCAACAAGAGCTGCCCTGCTTGTAATTAGGGCTACAGTATTTAGATGCTGAAAACATATTTAGATGTTTTTAAGAAATACACCACTGACTGAGACCCTAATGCCATGTTCAAAGTGTTCTCCAGACCCTCCCAGCCAAGTGCTGACCCAATCAGACAGTGCTTCACTCAAGGATATTAACAGGAGATAGGCACATACCGGTTGGTAAACTAAGCAAAGCATTTAAAAAGACACTGAAATCTCATCTCATTGCCTCATGAACTTCTATGCCAGACCAACCCATGGTAAGCAACAGCACAGGTTTAGTAACAGAAGCATCACAAAGTCGTTAGTGCTTTGAGAACCTGTTTCCAAGCAGTTCAAGAACTATGGTTAGTGAGATAGTATAGAAAGGGTGGGGTGAACTGGGCTAGAAATAAACACGGGCTGGTTTTGATGCTATCTAAAGGGTCTAGCATAACCTACTCCTCTGTGAACGTTATGCATGCAAACCACATGGTTTTCCTGAGAAGTGAGGTTATTTCAGTCAGTTACAGCACATGAAACATGCTGGGCTTGGCCTAACAGAAAGCTGGATGACTCAAGACCGTACACTCCTTTGAGGACCTGGAACCAAGGAGTACATAGGGCTGCTCAGGAAATGGGCCATGCAGAGCACCCTGCTATTCTCTACATTATGATATTTGCCAATAGTTGGAGCTGGAACCAGGAGCCTTCCCCTGCAACCCCCACCCACTCCAGTTCTGCAAAGAGCCACTGCCACCATGACAGGCCTATGCCTGTGGAGGATCCTTAGAGCAACCTAATGCCAACATCCCAAACACATTTTATCCTATCGTCTTTTTAATCCCTTACAGTGTGCATCACTATCTTGCTATTCTACTGTGAGAAGGGGCAACAAAATCAATACAAAGATTAGGTTTCCAAAGTATCCTGTCATTTTGTGGCATTTTGTTATTGTAATTGTTGCATAGCTTTAACCCCATGCTCTTGATCTCCAAAGCTGCTTTGTCCCACTCCAAGGTACCTCACCCAAGTAATGCAGGTCCCAGACCCAACTGAGTTCCTACATGTTCTGGAAGAAGCTGAAAGATGCTGTCCAAATGTGAACAGGTCATCATCTATCATCCCCTCTCAGCTTATCAGTTACATCTTGCCTCTATGCTAGGCAGCAGCTCTTGTAGAGGTGTTTTCAACCTGGCTTCCATGTACAGAGGCAACCTGAGTCCTGAGGTCAGGACTCAGCAGAAGCCAAGGGCTGCTGCCTCACTCAGAGGCACCATGCCAAGGTTCAGCTGACTGGCACCAAATCCCTGCACCGCGAGGAAGCATCCCTCCGGCTCTTGCACTCAGTCAGCTGCCCAAGTCACTGCCCCATGCCTTGACTTTCTATGGGGTACTGGCAATAGCAATAGCTTGTCCCCTTGGAATGCAGCCCGCTGCACAGCAATTTCAGGAACCTGCAAAAACTGCCTCCACAGACATGGGACAGTAAATTGTTACCTGTATAGCAACATCCTCCTTGCCTGTAGGAACTCTGTGGCAGCTCATGTTGCCTTTTATCAGTTGGATGACACTACCTCTTTCTCTAACACAACTCTTTCTCTACAAATTCCTCTTGGGAATGTTTTCCTGAGAAAAACAATCACTTATGGGGCAGCCACTTTAATTCTGGCTGCCTTGCAATTCTACCACCCAAAAGAGTAGTCTCTTGTGCTTGCACCTTCACTCTGGCCTCAAGAAAGGGTAAGGTAGATGCTGTATATGGTTCAGATGCTTTACGGAAGCTGCCACATCACCAGCAAGCAATATTTTGTGGCTCATCTGGTAGCTGGACTGCTACTGTTACTTCACTTAGTAAGTGCAAAGCTTGCTCAGAGGAGTTTGCAAAATATAGAAGTCAAGGTTGCAGTGTGAAGTTACACCTTCGAGGTAAGCAGGTGAGGATGACATAAAGGAACCTTGAGTAGAGTGAACTAGAGAGTCGTCTTTCTCAGCTAAGAGTTAATACCTACATTTGAGGATTGAGATGCACTGTCTTCTGGCTTATCAGGTGAGCCCAGGAATTGCACTGAAGACTGGGATAGCCTTTTCAGCAACCACACTAAATGTGCTTCTTTGAAAGGAAGAGGGAAAAAAAGGAATGGAAAAAGAAGAGCCACATGGCCAATCTGAAAGAAAAGCATGTTTGCGCCGACACTGAAACATTAGAGACATTGTTCGAGTGCAGTTCATCCTTGCAAAAATATTATCCTCGTCACGATGCCAAGGTTGGTGAAAGTATGGGCTACTTGCCATGGAAGCGCTGGGTATTTAGGCTAGACCTGTCATGGGGCTTATTTACTCTCTGCACCCAACATTTCAGACACACTCAAGTTTAGTGTTCATGTCTTGGCAGGAACTTCTCATTCATGCATTTTCTTCTGGTCCCCTTTGAGGAGTCTTCATCCTCCGACATTGCAGTGGTTGAAATTTCATTGCTTGCTGAGAAAGCCAACACTGATTAATTTCATCCTACTTGCATGGAAGAGGTAAAGTATGCAGGTCTCTAGCCAGGGACAAGGAAATCCCTGCTGCTTACATGCCACACGGAATAAGCAGCCCATGGTTGAGGCCACTGGACTTCAACAGGCTTCATTCCACAAGCAGGAAAGAAGCAATTAACCATAGCAGCATGGGAAGCAAACAGGAAGTAATGCAACACACTCGCTTTTGATTAGTTTTTTTTTTTTTTTTGATAAGACATAATATTCCACAAGGAAGAATTTAGCTGTTGTATTGCACTGACACACCCCAATTGTGTGTCAATGGAGGTGACATGACTGAGGTTGCCAAGTTAAGCCTCAAGAACCAGGGAAAGCCTAATTTAAAGTTGTCCATGCAGCCTGAATTCCATTCCTTACTGTGTGTACCATTCCTTCTGGTACGCTCTTTAATTACATCACTACAGACTATTTTTCCCACAGGACCTTCACCTCATCCAGTGCACAGAACGGGCAGTGCTTGGTTAATGAGCAGCTATTCAACATTTCGTTTTCTGCTCTGGTTTAATGTGTGGCCCCAGACTTTATTTACCGCACACCAGTCAGCCCTGCTCTGAAGACAGAATGATTCATTTCCCCACGGACCTTTCTGTGGCATTCTCCACTGTTGCCTTTGAATACTTCACACATATGCATCATATTCATGGATCTTTTCTCACACCACCTCTGGGACATGAAGGGGATGTCATTAGTCCAGTTTTACAGAAGGGGAACTTAAACATATGAAGATTAAAATAAAAAGTATCCACTGATAGGAGCAAGTTCATTTTCCATGTATTTATACGCTTTATATTTTACTCTATTCAAAGCCAATCTTCCATTTGCTTCAGTTGCTGACGTTAGTACTGAGACCCAAAAATCTCAAGGCAGCTACCCAGAAAATGAAAAACGCACAATTAGAGGCCAACTGTGGAAAACTCATTTTAAGTGACTTGCCTGTCATCACATCAGACCTAGTCTGACCAGACTGTATTGCTGTCCAGTTCCCTAGTGTGTCATCCAACTGCCTTAGCCATGAGACAACTCCCTTTGTTCCCGCAATTGCCCATTTAAATTTATCACACACCTTTTACCTCATGTAACAAATGAGTCAGGGATTCTAGCCTCCTCCATTAAACAACCCACTTTCATCCCCAGACTAACTCAATCTTTTGAATTGACTGAATTAGGGCTCCTGAGGAAGAAAACCAAGTACGTAATTTCATACCATATAAAAAGGGATGTGAATTTAAACTGCACAGGCAACCTTACTTCAAACTCCATTTGAGATTCTTGTCTTGGAATCTTAATGTTATAACATATATTTTTATGTGTATAATTCCCAAATCTTTTAAGGTAACGGAAACCTGAAAAAAATCACGGGTGGAATAACACAAAATCTGTAGCTCATTAGAGCTAAGGAGCTCATTAGAGCTCATTAGAGTTCCTACGAAAGTCTGGGAACTTTAGACCTGACAATTTTAAGAATGTTCTTTTATCATAGCTTTTTCTAAGCTGTTTGCTAAGCTTTCTTCAAAACAGAAACTCCATCCTATCCACATTCATACTGATACTCGTATCAGGAGAGCTGAAACGGTTATGTCACTGCATCCACTTGTGCTCCTGGGAGCTGAGAAAGGAGCTGTACATTTTTCTAGCTGATCATCCTCTGTAAACACCAGAGGGAAGTGAGATACACACCACACCAGACGCATCTATAGATACTGACTGACTGTTCTCTTGTCTGAAGACAAGAGTCCGACCTTCAATACAGTGTTTTCTGCCCATACCTCAGTAGTTGTGTCTCCTTCCTATGACACCTTGTCCCATACCATGCTCCTTATCTGGCCATTCTCACTCTGCTTTTTACAGTCTCATCCCACTGTCGGCTTCCTTGGCCAAGGAGCTCTAGCATCCCCTGCCGAGTCATCCCTCCCCTCCAACCCTTACCTCCTTGCCTAACAAGCCCTAGTCTCACCACTAGGATCCTCTACCTCAGTCCCAGCTCAGCACTTCCACTCACACACAGTCTCCTGGCCTTAGCAGCTCTTGGCATCC
Source organism: Struthio camelus (assembly GCF_040807025.1). Classification (NCBI taxonomy): domain Eukaryota; kingdom Metazoa; phylum Chordata; class Aves; order Struthioniformes; family Struthionidae; genus Struthio; species Struthio camelus. The sequence goes on from NC_090948.1 coordinate 7,267,874, forward strand.
ATCGTTGTGTCTCTGTTTCTCACTGGGTTCTCCAGTCATTTCCTGTCCTCGCCGACAACATATCTTCAATTCCTAACCCACTGCTGGTGTCTCCCACTTCCTCTTTTCTCAACGATTTTGCTTAGTCATTTCCAGCGTCTTTCTGGACCATGATTCCCCATTTCTTTTTTTTTCATACTCCTTCCCTCACTCCTCATCTTCTTTCCCAGTAGCACCGCTTCTCAGTACTAGTTCTCTGCCGAGCAAGTTCCCTCCTCCTCCATATCCAATCTCAATCTGTTTAGATAATGGTTCCCAAATCTCCCACTGATCTGATCTCAGGACTTGCCCAGCACCAGCAAGATAGTATGCAGCAGTACAAGTGGGATATGAATTTACAGCATACGGTAGTTCTGCAACAGCCCTCCATGCGGACACCCTTTGGGAAACATTTGCTGAAACTAACCTCAGTTTGAAGTGGCTAGTTTCCCTTGCTGGAGGCAAACGCATTCAGAGGTCCTGAAGATAGGCTCCTACTCTGAAGATGACCTTCTCCCTAGGTGACCTTCTCATTTTTCTTGACTAAGAGAGTGTGCAGGGAGATCAGCTGCAGCAAAATACAGCTAGCTTTTGTGAACTCCCCCAGTAATATGCAATGTAACCAACCTCATCTGAAAGTGGAATAAACTAACTCGCACCTAGCCTCAGTGCTTAAGGGAATAGCTATAGGTGTGTGAATTCACCCTCAGGTCTACTGTGTTCATTTCCTCCGTGGACTGACGCTCAGTTTCCTTGTCTTTCTGACCAATCCTGGCTCCCACTTCCGGGGCCAGCCTCTTGCTTCTAATCCAAAAAAGGGAAAAACATGGCATGGAAAACATCCAGCATGGAAAATTTCTGCCCACATAACTCTGGCAAAATCTTAATCTCATTACGTGCACTATTAGGCAACCTTAATAATGGTTGGTGCTACTCAGCCCACCAGGAAGAGCAATCCTTACTCAGAAGGTCTGGCTTTGGGAATAGCATGAAACAGCAGAATACAAGGAGGAAGTAACAGAAGCAAGTTCATAAGATTTTTGTAATGATGTTCTGCATCATTTCATGATTTGTAATAATTAAGTATCTTTGCTTATCAGTGATTAATATTATCTTTCTTTCTTTGAACTCCATTTAATTCTCACATTATGCATATTCCACATGAGCTCTCTCCCCTCAATATTTCTGGCACAAATATGAGCCTCTTTGGTAAGGACTCATAAGGTTATGAATGGCTGGACAGCCTGAGTAATGAAAGGCCATTTGGGGCCGAACCATTGACCACAGGTCTAACTTGCCAGGAAGGATAAAACAGAAAATGTAAATTAGGTACTAATAACCCATTTTCCTTCTAAATCCTCGGTACAGATATGCAGCATGAAGCTGAGACAGATTTTGGAATACTTTTCAGTTAAAAATATTGTATGGAACCTTGTGTTGTGGCCTCAGAAGAGGCTGAATTGTGAGTTGTTGCTCCTGCCCTTGAACCCACTTCAGTCAATGGAAAGTTTCATTGGCACCTGGATTTGTTGCTTTGGGTAGCTGCCTAGCTACCAGCAAAACCTAGCACATAATACTGTCATCAGGGAAGGAGGAATGTGCAGTCCAGCAAGCAAGACATGCATGGAAAAGTACATTTCTCCCAGCATGTTTTGCAATCTCCATGCTACTCCCTCCCCATCTTCCTTTCCACTGATCTCATCCGTGGAGACGAAGTCAAGAAGAAAACGTAGGAAGTACCACTTGCAGGGCAAGAACATTTTACTGCCTGTTGAATGACCAACACCAGACTTCACGTATGTGAAGCCCTGACTCTCATAATGGGGACATCCCATTGAGAATGACAAGACTTTCAGACATACTGTTTGTCAGTCAAGAGATGAGAAGGTAACTTGTGGTTGTGTGGGTGTGTTTAGTTCATAGAATGAAGTTGGTATTAAACCCAAGGTGTTGCATCCTGTTAGTAACAGTCTGTACTAAACTGTTAGGAAACAGTTACACGTTATGCAAGTTACAACACAATGTTTCCATTGTGGTTTTTTTTGGAATACATACAAAGACACCTTCTTCATTATATTATTATATTATATTATGTAAGAATGCTCCATCCTTCAGTTTCCCTCCTAAAAAACTATTGTTCTTGCTCTTTTCGCTGCAACCCAGTTATGAGGAAATAACATTTCCTTTTCTCACTTGGGCCCAGGACTATCTAGAAGTATAACCTGTGGAACTAGCTTATCGAATTACTATGTTCCAGGCAAAAACAAACCTGAAATATAAAATGGCACACCCTGGTACTTGGCCTAATGAAATTTGTAATTGCTTCCCAACCTCATGGCACATGCCTCTTCTACATGAAACCCAGAATCTAGTAACATTTCTATAGGTCAGGATGCCTGACATGGCTTATCCAAGGCACTGTTCTACGGTTCATTAATTCCTATCTTTCTTTGCACTTAATAAGACAATTTAATCAATAGTTTTAAAAAGGAAATAAATACCTATTCTTGGCTTGCTATGAGGGAAACTTGTTAGCAAAGCAGACTCCACAGAGGAAGAACCCTGCAATTCTTCAAGGTACCCTACAGTTGGGGCATCTATTAGCCGTAAGTAAGAAACTCCAGTTGAAATACTATGGCACTCCCATATATACATTTTAAAATCGAAAGCAGGGTGAGTAGTGAGTGGGTACACCACAGTGGGTACCCTACTCAGCCTCTTCACAATGGAAGATCAGTGGTCACCTCACTAATATGAGACTTTTAGAGAACAGAGGAGCAGATACTGGGTTGTTGCTTGCAGAATTGCCTTCCTGAAATAGAGATCAGCCTAACAAACCTCTCAGAGGACAGCAAAGCAGAGAAAGGGAAGCGCTGCCTATTCGTTCACTCTTACTCATTATTAATTTGTAATTTGTACCATTGTTACTAATAAAGATTATTTTACTATGTTAATATCTAATCATGGCACAGCATGAAGATCATATGAAGGGGAGTATGGTGCTAGGCACTGAACAAACACACAAAAACAAGGCAGTCCTGCCCTGGTGAGTGGAAAGGTTTAGGGCATAAGAATAAATATTCATTGCTTTAGGAAACCTATTGGAGCCACCTTCCAAGTCTTCTCAGGTTCAATCATGACTATGGATGTAATAAAAAAGAATCACGATTTATTTGAGTAAAGGAAGAGATTCCTTACAAACACAGGTTCTGGCAAAACAGAAACAGACTAAACAAGCCTCTTCTTGAAGAAATACGTATTTGAGAAACTGCCCTGATTTAAAAGATATGTCTTCTATCCTTCACCTGTTACATGGACCCACGCTACAGCAGCGCCCTGGAGATACACCATGTGATAATTCAGGGATACTAACCCCGTAAAAAATTCAAAGATGCTCCAAGAGTAAGCAAATAAACCTTGAGGTTATGAAGAAAAAGGAAAGAAAAAACAAAAACCCACCAGGATCTAGTCTGGTACATGTAGTCATTATTAACATCAACCATGAATGCATGGTCCTGAGAGGAGAGCTAACGTAAAGCTGGTCTTAAGGGCACATTCATTGCTAGCAAAGGACAAGCTCCATAGTTTGCTCTCATATAACGATCCAACAGCGACTTTTAGATGTGCAGAATGTAAATACCCAAGTTGGAATTTGGCCAGGACACTAGATTTGACACCCTACTCTTAATTAGAAACGCCACATAGGCTGCAATGTCCAAGCAGAGCAGGCGCAGGCTCAATTTAAAGGTCTCATTTGAAAGTCCCCCACACAGCAAACTGTGCAGACCACAATTTACAGCCCTGGGAAACATGAAGTGTTGAGTTGACCCTGGCTGCAACTGCCAAATGTGGTAGAGCACTTGGAGATTGTTTACTGTTGATAAAAGCAAGTGAGTTTTGCCTTGGAGGGTCCCAGGTACAACCCACAGAAAAAAGTCATCTGCAAAAGGCCTTTCTTCCTCCCTGTGCTGTTGGCCAGCTTCTCTTGTGTGCACCACGGTGCTCTGAAATGAACTTACTCATAATGTGACGACAACCTTCTCATTTTTTGGATGCCAGACTTTAAATGAAAGGAAATTAGGGTGTTTGGAAGGTTGTCACCTTATCCTCTGCCAAAGACCAGAAGCATTTTCTTTTCTTTTTTGGCGGGGAGCAGCCAAACCACTGTTGAATCACATAATCAACATGGTGTATACGGCTGATTTGCTTTCAAACAAAACTAAATATGTTTACTGAATTTCACCATTATCTGTTCTTGTCTCTTCTCCTATCCATCCCTTTTTTCTTCTATCTTTCTATGCTATCTCCTCACCATGCTCTGAACCTACTGTTTCTGGTCTTGTCTATCGCCCTCTAACTCAGCTTTTCCTGCACGTTATTCTCTCCTCTTCTCTCCTAATCTAATTGAACCAAATCGAATCGAATCGAATCGAATCGAATCAAATCAAATCAAATCAAATCGAATCTCTCCTCTTTGTCCTTTGCCATCATTTCATTTTGACAATTGCTGTTTAAATAGGAATAGAGATCGGCTCTTTTCAGCTTCAAAGTTGGTATGCCTTATGGCAATTCACCAGCCAGCAGAGAAATAATACAGCATTTAAGAAGACAAAAATTGAAGGCCTGGCTTATCATGGCATGTACTTCAGTTTCATTCATCTAACTCCACCGACTTCAGCAGAGTTGCAAGGACTGGAATATAACTGAAGATAACTGAACAAGCTTTGGGGTTTTGGCTTATTCCGTGTGACCTCTGCTATTGCAGACAGGACCCGCTGGCATTTGGGAACTTGTGTAGACACGTCTTCTGTGTGCCTGTTTTCACTCATATCATGATATTCCCATCCTGTTCAATCTGGCCTGGGACTGGCCAAACTGTTTATTTTCCACTGATAACAGCTGAAGGTCTCTAATAAGAATTCTACTACCATTCCAGATGTCATTACCCAAAATTAGCTGTAAATCTCTCTGCTGCTTAAGCTCAAGGAAGTTCACTGGTCTTGAAGTTTGGTATCTAGACTACAATCTTCCTTAAATAGCCCATCCAGAGATACAGAGTGAACAGAAAGGATGTAGACTTGAAAAACTTTGCAGAAATAACTTAGGCAAGGTCAGTGGCTCTGCCATATCACTGACTTATTTATTATTTTTCATTCTCAGATCAGAAGAGTATTAAAATATTAATTATCATAAACATAGGGAAGCATTTAGTAAGAATGAGTCACTTAACTTCTGTCTGCCATAGCCCACAGCAATACTAGCAACCAAACATACAGAACACTAGATTGTACAGGGGACAGTTCAATGTATCTGTACGACTCGAATGAAAAATATTAAGAGTATCCAGAGATATTATTCGACGTTTGCTGAAGTTTCACCATGGAGTTGTTTCTAGTGGAGAAGCTTATAAGAAATATATATTTTCCTTTTACATGTTAGCAACCTACATTTAAATCTACTGTTTGAAATGTTTAGGCCATTTAATTGGTTACTGTTGAGAGGAACACAAACTAGGTGTATGTTACTAAAACAATATGCCTGCCAGGGCCCTCCAAAGTCAGTAAGTCAAGTCCCCAGTTACTCCAGGCCACCACTATCTGAAGACACTTTAGAAGGAGAATTAAAAATGGAATCAAGCACTCCTGGCATCCTTCCCTAACTACTAGACATGATGACATCAAACACCACTTTCAGTAGCCACATTATATATAAGGACACAGTCACAACAGAAGAGGTAGCGAGATCCTATGCAGATGGAAGAAACATGGAATATTCACTACGGTTGTGTCTTGGAAAATAAAAATATCTGAATCATGCCGTAAGAACTGAAGGCATCAAAGTACATCACACTACGTGTCCATCACTTTTAATGTCAAATCATTGGCCCCTGGAGAAAGGAAGACAAACTGTCATATCCAGAGGTTAATTATTTGTTATATTGTGTTCATTGTTGCAAGATTCGTTGGTTTTGCAATGGGGAGGGGTTATGAAGCAAAAACCACTTGGAGTGTTACCATACCCTGCTTTCTGGTATACACTGAATTAGCAAACAAAACGTGTTTGAATAGGGGGTCAGTAGAGCAAACAGAAAGCAACAATGGACAAGGTTAGATGCTCCTCAGCATCCCACATTCATGCAGGATGCATGTAGATGCATTCTATAGCATTTATATTTAGCTATCAATGCATTTTGAGTTTTCAGGCAGAGATAAGTAGGTCTATTGCTTAGAGAAAACTACAGTCAAACCTTAAGCTTTAATCAGCACAAAAGATTGGATTTAAATTAGGTGGTGTAGAGTATTTCCAGAGCGTTCTTCAAGAGTGTTTCCTATCTGACTGCTACTAACTGACCAAAAGGACTGTGGAGAGCTAACATCAAAAGTCAAATATCAGTAAAACGTTTAAATATGCAAATATCCATTACATTTTAATTCATTTTAAAGCGAGGAACAGGAGAGGCGTAAGTGGTAAACTTCGGTTTGCTGACAGTCATTCAGGGAAACAATTCATCAGTGTGACTACATTTAATCGCTGCCACTGCATTCAGTACTTTTTTTTTTTTTTTAAATCAATCAGGCAAACAGAAGAACTAGGCCAACAATTCATCACGTGGCTACGGCTGAATGCTTCAGCTGAGCTAAGGTATACCAGTCCAGTTCTCCTATATGCCAGGTAGGCTAAATGGCCTGCTCTGTGATGTCAGTTTTAGTCATTAACGGTGGACCTCACTGGAGCAGGGTGCAGTCTGCTTTTCTACATTGCCCTATTGCATGGCAGAACTCTTCCATACAGCAACTTCTGAAGAGCTCTCCAGCGACAAGGAAGCACTTGCACTAGCAATGGTCCAATGGTAAGGACTTCTGATCAACAGGTGGACTTTTGATCAACATTGCAAAGGTTTGTGCAGCAGTGAACATGGTTCTGTTTCTGGCAAATTGCTGTATTCTGCGAGGGTCTTGGAGGAAGCACGGAGGCAAGATTTGATAGGATAGGATTGGTAATTCTTTTCCTAATTGCATTATAGGGAAGACATGTTGTGAGGGCAACTTCTCCAGGTGCCAATTGCCCTCACATTCTTCATTTAGAACACGGGAGGGAGGCTAAATTACACCATAGGCCTTTCCTTTGACTCTTTTACCCAGAAGCAACCCAGGCTGTTCGATGAAAACAGCTTGTGCAAATGTAGGCAGCAAGTCAGTGAAGCTATGACAGAAGGAAGGCATAAAATTAGACCACGTCTTTCAGCCAGTACTCAGAAGAGCCTGAAAACTTCTAAAGGTTCAATAAGCAAGGCCATGGCCGTTAAATTTTCTACGTAGGTGTCCACATTTAAATAGGAATTTATTTGGGTTCAACAAATCAAGAGAAAGTCAGAAATCACCGATTAACAAACGTTGAGTTTGTTACTGACCACAGTTATGACAAAGACTACTTTGTGTTTCTTGTATCCAGCACCACATCATAGGTACGCAGTAATACATCAGGCCAGCTATACTGAAGGCTTTTATTTCATTGTTGGGCCCCACGGTTCTTCAGTGTATATGAGCAGGTAGCAGCTTCTAGGTAGGAAGAGCAGTTTCGGAGAGCTACTGTAGGTCATTAACAACCAGAAGTGCCTGAAACTAAGCCTCTCTCTAAACTCTCTAAACTCTCTAAAACTAAGAGGGGCCTAAGTTATACCTGCTGAAATTAGAGACCAGAACGCCCAAATAAGTTCTATCTTTTAGCTCCCTAATAAAGTAGAATGGATCAACCACAAAATGACAAAGCAAGTACAGATTGGGATATCAAATGCCTAATAGGCTATCCCAGCTGCAATGGGTAACAGTAAAAAATACCATGGCATGATCAACTTCAGTACGAGTGACGCCCTCCAGAAACATTAGGTGTTCCTGCTGCTCCTTAACGAGCATCTGAGCCTGTGCTGCCACTCTTTTCCTGTCGTTCCTATGCACGTTGCACTAAGCTACCTGCAATTACACCTGTAACTCATGGAGTGCTTGGGAAGGTCCCAGACAAATAGCTTTAGTCTACCCAGTCAGGAGATGAGGGTAGCTACCATTGGTGCAAACTAGAGTGCCTGTTGTGCTGCTGGTTTTGCTTTTCCTGATTTGGGTTTCATCCTTTGATGATGTGTTTCCATGGTGGCCTTCATTTTTTACTACTCATCCCAGCCTCATGTTGCCTGAGAGATTACAGCTTTTGTGCGCACTCTCCAATCCCTTGAATCAGAGGATGATCTTCTATCATGACCATCGCTCTGGAGTTCTCAGACTCTTTGACCTCAATCAGTTTGGTTTTAGGCCTAAACATGACTCAGATGCCACATTCCTTGTGTTGACTGATAACCTCCTCCAGGCCATGGATGACTATTTGTCCACAGCAGTCCTCTCAGATAGGCCAGCTATATTTATCACTGCACGTTGCCCACATGGCCTTCTGCTTCTTCAGTGATAGAAGGGACAGTGGACAGCAATATGGCAAGCAACAATTCTTTGACCCCAAGGATCTCCCTGAGGGGTTCACATCACTCCTACCCTCTCACCCTTGCATCTGGACAACGCTGCATATACTCAGCTTAGTGGCAAGACAATCCAATATGATTCAGGGACATAACTGGAGCTTATAAGCCTGGGGTAAGAAAGCAAGTTGATTTACTTAAATAGCATGAGAAAAACAGCATGTATGAGAGGCCAAAATGAAGGGGTCAGTTTCGTCACTTAGGTTCAGGACTGGGTTGGATTTGCTAAGCAGTTTTCCATTTATGACTGATGAGAAAACTGTGGGCCTGATGTTTGAACACGGACCTTACTAGGGTGATTCATGCCTTTGCTGGCTTCCCAAACACTTCCAGACAGAGACAAGCACAATGTTTTCATGAGAGAGAAAAGTGCAATGCTGTTTGTTGAATGGAATTTTCTTCCTGGGTGCCCTGTTTGGGAAGTGGGTTTTCTCAAACACAGGGTCCCTGTGGCTATCCTTAGCTAGCATTTGAGTTCCAGCTAGGGTGGAAAACACTGAGTCATAACAACCTAAATATCAGGCATCTGCTGTCTCCGTGCCCCAAGCCATGTCACTTGCAATCATTTGAAGAGTGCAGTATCAACTCAGCTAGAGAGCTGCAAACATACTTGGTGAAAGGGTTCTCTGCCCTGGAATGTACTTTCCCACTTGAGCTCTAATAGCCTGGATTTCATGACCTCCAGGTCACCCCGTAGGGTCCATCTGCTTTCCCAGGCTCTGAAGGGGGAGGAGAAATTTGGGAAAGTATAAGGCTACTACTATAAGAAATGTTTAGTTGTACGATGGCAGGAAGAGGTTTTGCCTTGAGATGTTGATTCGGCGGGTACAAACTGTACCAATATTCTGTAAATCTACCCAGAAAGCAGAATGGGAAACTCTTACTAAGCTAAAGAAACAAACATTTCTTCACTTTGTCTGTGGGACATAAGATAGAGCATTTTTATAACCTGGTAAGTAAAATTATGCTGATTATGGTTTTACAGTCTCTCTATAAAGAGCATACTAGCAGGAAACATAGATTTTACAGTCCTAAAATAAGGGAGGGAGGGAAAAAAAATTCCCTTGAGAGATTGCTCCAAGAGCTCATTTAAAATATTTAAAGTTGATTCCTTTGCCTTCTAGCTCCTTAAAAGAAGTCACCTCTTACATTATGCCATTCAAAATGTATTATGCTTTCAATTTTTCTTGTTTCCTGTTATATTCATATTAAACTGTTACACTGTACAAGGGAAAGAATCCAGTGAAAGCAACTCATCTTAATGTATGCTAGGAATGGTTTTCTTCAGATGACTTTAATGCTGAAGACTTTTAACAAAGGTCAGCAATTTACCCCAAACAAAGCATTGGAATTTAATCTTTCCTCTGTATGTGAACAGCATACTTACATGGCCTTCACAGTGTTCTTTAATTACATTCCTGCTGGAAACAAGGGCTCAAAAAACCCCTCTAAAAAGGCTGTTCATTTTTTTCCCTGAGAGACTCTAAACTGTGAATACTGCATTACGGAGCTGCCAAGTTATCTGCAGAGGTCTTCTACCATTTTACCTCTTCCAGGCAGAAGCATGTTTAATTAATGCATTCCACAAGCTTTAGGGCTCCTCGTAGCTGAGAGCTCCTTTGGTTTCGACATACGACAGCACTGGCTCAGGAGGGCATGGACAGTTCGTGTCAAGCCTTGCAGCTCCACTGAACAGCTTTCCTTTGCACACTGACTGAGCAGCCTGGAAATGCATCTCAGGGCAATAAGTGAAATCAACAAATTGTGATTTGAAATTGGGAAGGAAGGGGAAGACAGCTGGAAATGTGCATTATTTAAAATGCTGTAGGATGAGAAACAGATGCTGGCAGGCCATTTGCAGAGTTATACATTACACAGCTTATGCTGGCAGTTGGCAAGCTACACCGGTATCAAACCCACAGCTATGCAAAAACACGAGCACAGCTGGCATCCACGCTGGCAGGCCTAGCTAAGAGTGAGTGATCATGGGAGCTGAAATATTCTCTCTCTCTGCTCCGGTCCTTTGCAAGGTTGAGGTACAATGGCAAGACAAGGTAGGGGAAATCAGTCTGTATCTGTTGGGGAGATATACAGAGTATTTCTCAATCAAGGGCTGTCTATGTATATCCGCTGTCACCAGGACTTAAATTCACTTAAATGAAGAAAAAAGGGAGGAAGAAAATCAAAGTGGTATATTTGCTTTCTAAATCTAGTCTCGCACCCAGAGCTCCCAGCTGAACTCCCATTTTCTTCTCTGCTCTGAGGAGCTCAAAGGCAAGGATTTCTGACCCCTCCCAAACGCATGCTGCAAGTGGGTGAGTCGGCAGCAAGATGAGACTCCCTTCCTTATTGCTGCCTATGAAAAAGGGAAACTCTGGAAAACTGCCAGGTCTGGGGACATGTTAGGGAGATACAAGTTTGCTGATGGAAGGACAAAAAAAAAAGATGAGGCAGAATTCCACATAATTCTGCCAGTTAAAACATTGTTTTGACTTGCATCAGTAGAAGGAAGCCGGCTTACACATAAGATAAAGGCTTTTGGGGAGGTGTAATTAGCACCAACACTCCTCAGCACCTGGTGAGACCGAAGGCGAAAATCACCAGAGTTCAAGAAGTAACAACAATCTCTCCTTAATGATACAGAAGGACAGAAAGTTTTCACCTGGTCTCACATCAAATGAGAAAAGAGAAAAGAAAAGAGTATCTTATGTACACTAGGAGATAGAGTGAGCATTTCATAAATTTCAAGTGCTTTACAGGTGCTTACTAGCAATTGATTATTGGTGATGATTATTTTCCATGTATGAAATCCAAGCAATTTCATGGTGCTATTGAGAATAAAATCCTCTCCCTTCTCTAAACCAGAACGACGGGTCCTCGTCAAAGCTTCTCTGTGATCTGGAACAGAGACTAGTGCCAGAGAATTTGCCAAAACCCTAGGGCCACTGGGTGGGTCCATGTCTTGCCTCTCTCTGTGCTGGCCCTGTTGCAATCGCAGTCTGTACTAACGCATGAAGCCCACTGCAGCACACAATGGGAGTAATCACAACCTCGTGTGACCTTTGCATGGGCAGCTCCTCTGCAGAACTTGAAACTTTGTGTTGCTGCCTTCCACTCTTTAAGATCTTACCTAAACAAGTTGATCTTTAACTCCAAGAAAGGCTCTGACCACTGAAGAGACTTTGAAGTAAATTTTAAAGAAGGTATTAGCTCTAGTCATAGGACTAGGGGTTGTGCACAGCAAACAACAGGGAGGATAGGCTCTAATTCTCCCTCGCAGCTCTTAACACTGATTCATAGTCACACTGGCATAGACAATACTGGAATAGACAATATTTTTAGAAGGAACTTTTTTTTCCATAAAAGATAATGACACCCCACTGACACCCATGGTTTCCCAGGCAGGGATGAAATCAGTCTCGGAAGGAAAGATCTCTACCTTCGAGGGAGAAAGCTATAATAGAGCTAAGGAAGGTCATGAGGTCCACTCCCAAAAAAGGCTGCTTAATAGGTGCTGTTTCACTCTAGCTTTTGTCTCCTATCCCAAGCAGCGCAAGCCTCAGGAATACTACCACTCGCTAAGCAAAGGAGGTGTACTCTTCTTCGCTGGCAGAGTTGCCCCCAGCCCATCCATGCTCCTGCCTCCCATTCTCCGTCCCCTCCTTCAGCACAGACCTCAGGTGCATGCAGAGGCCTCCAGGAGCCAGCAGTGCCAGCCCTTTCCCACTCCAGAGTCAGGTAAGCTCTCTCCCATGTGGGACCCAGCCTACCACCAGCACTGACGTCTTTCCCAAAGATATCGCACCTAGTTACTTGTGCTCAGGCTGAGCAGGTTCAGCTGATGAGCTTTGAAAGGGATCTTGCTTGAAGTGGCATGGCTGCTGGCTTCAGATCTCGGAGAGCTGATCAGCATGAATGTGCTATAATTTGCTAAATTAAATTAAATACTCCATGCTATTCATTAAGTAACCCCCCATTGGTTTCTCTCTTTTGTGCTTTGTAAGACATGTTGTACTACGCCTTTGCAGCATGGCCAGTTACTGCTTCGGCCTTACTTGAAGCTCTATATGTTGAAGTCACTGTTCATGAGATGAACTAAACATATGCTGAAAGGTCAAATGTGAGGAACTTTATACCCAACTGCTGAACAGAATATTTCTGAAATGACTTATACCAAATTCTTCCAATGCTCAAAATCGTTTTGTCTCTATTAACCATGTTTATAAGTGCCAAAAGTATTTCAAATCAGGAGTTAGGAAAGCCTAAAAGCACTTACTTACAGAGAACTGTTTCAACATTGCTAATACTTATATGTAGTTGAGCTGGATCTTGCTCTCACGAGAGCAGCCTTACACCAATACGTCAACACAGCCTTGTCCTAACTTGTCCAAGTGAAATCTCAGAAAATCAGTGTGATGTGGAGAGACCCTCAAGGTCCCACCATGTGTTACTGTGCCCACATAATGCTGGGGCAGGGCAGGAAGATGGTGAATCTGGCAGCTACAAAGAAGTTTGTAACTATTTCTGATATGTTATAATTTATAGGACATTTACTGTAGCAGACACTTCCACCTTTGAAATTAACCAGTTGTTTTTCTGGAAAGGAAAAAACCTCCCCACACATCATGGTTCTTAACGTATTTTTTAAGGATGATAAGATTTCAGACTTTTTGCTGAGACATTTTTGCACTGAACTTTATCAAACTCAGGACAACAGGGAGCTCCTCAACAAAATCAAATACCATTCTACCTCGGTCTCCAAACTTAGGGAGGTTTTTCAGTTTGCATTATACTTTCACTCACCCTTGCCATGACTCTATCCAAGAGACAGCAATTTAGGGTACAGAACATTTTTCTTTTACTTGTCTTATAATTACCTGGCATTGTTTCAGCATGGTAAAAATGTGTGGTATCTAATAAGCAAAAGCATTGGCACAACCAGGAACACTGTTCAGAAATGGTCTCTTGCTTCCACTCTGCTGAGGGGGCTTCTATTTTAATACCAACATTTAGCAGAATTCATGGCCGTGCCCCAATTTCTGACCTACGGAGCACAGAGAAATAGTTCCAGTTATCATCTCCAAAGCGTTTTCAAAGCAGCAAATAATGATTAAGTGAAAAATAAACCGAATCTCGGAATGACTACAGGGATTCAGAAAAACTACCAAAAATTAGGCTTTTAATACTCACCACATGATTTCCCCTACATTATGCTACATTATGTCCTAAAGCCAGAATTACAAGCTATACTTAGGATCACCCCAAAAGTTCTCATGCTCTTTCTTCCTGGAAAGGTAGAAATCAGAAGCACTGGACTATTAATACTTCATTAAGTTATTAATTATTAATAATAATAAATTATTTTCATTAATTTATCCAGGTCTCATCTCAGACATCATAGATTTAGAATGGGTATGAATACATATACTGCTAACCTGTGAATCCATTTGCAGAATCTTAAACGATATTTAAACTTGAAATGTTGTATTCATATTTACTTTAGTGTCCCTTTGCACTGTCAGAAAGACATAAACCAAACCAGGGGAACCGAAGCGCACAGATCAAGGACCTTCACGAAGAAGGAAGAGGTACACTTTGTGCTAGAGAGAGCTTGAATAAAAGAAGTGCCACAAAGACAGAAATAAAATTTAAAAAGCAGCACGGGTTTGCTTTTATATATTTCAGATATTCAAACTGGCACACACCAAAAAAAGTGAGTTTTGCTTTCATGGACTTTGGGGGAACTTTTGTCTAAGCAAAGACTAACACTTTTTTCTGGTTTTAAACAAAGAAGAGGACGTTTCTCTTCCTCCTGACCCTCTTTCACTTAAAAGGGAAAAAGAAGGGCATCGAAAGAGAAAATAAAAGAGAAAAACGTTGGTTTTCAGCTTTTTATCCGGAATGGAAACAACTCTACTTTTCTCTGATACACATTTCTTTTAAAATGCCATTTTTCTTTACAAAATGTTTCAACAAAGGGCTTGGACTCTTTTCTCATGTTCATCTACAGTGACCTGTAGCATTTCGGAGTCCCACACTTCTACCACGACTATTTCTAACGCAGCCTAAAATGGAGCCCAGGCACAATCCTGGAGGCCGTTGTAATAACTAGAAGAAGCCATGTCAAAAATATCGTTTCTTCTATCAGCTACCCCAAATGAGTTACCTCCCCCAACAAGCATTAACTCCCGTCAATCCCCTCCCTGCCCAGCAGCCTGAACGCACCCTCAAGCATGAGGATTTCAGAATGGTCCACCAGCCCTCGGACGAGCGCGCTTGGCAGCACCCCGAGGCGGTAAGCCTGCTTAACCTTTTCTCTCTCTTTTCCCTCCTTTCAGTTTCCTCCTTTCGTTGTAAGATGGCTCCTGTCAATTTAAATTAAGGGAAATATTCTCTCTGACTTCAGCAGAGCTGGACAGAGTCAACAAAACAGGAGGCCTTTCTTTGCCCCGCTACCTTCTTCTCATTAACATCGGTAGTGAAGTTATAAGTGAGTTCAACGGGAAGAAGATTAAGACTTTGCTGTAAATGTAGCCCTGCCTTTTATTCCCTATATCCAGCAAATGCTAAACTGGTTTTAAAACAAATTTCCTCGGCTACCAAGTACTAGTATTTAACAGGACCCGTGAGCACTTCCATAGCATTTTCCAATTCCAAATCACCGCAGAAGTATTAATTAGCCTTAATGACTCATATTACCTAATAAGATAATGAAAAACCCTGCAGCTCACAATATCTGCTTCTACTTTCAGTGAGAGATGAAATGGATCTTTTAAAAGGATATATTCTCTCATAATTCCTTTTCTGCATATCACTGTAATAACTTTTGGAAACAATTCAGTGTGTCGTGGCACTTTCTTCTTCTTAATTTGTTGAAGAAGAATTTATTGCACCAAACACAGACTTTGTCACAAAATAAAAATACAAAAGTTCAGTGATAATATTCCTTCTTTAGGAGGCTTTATATTAAGTATCTACTGGTGTGGACTTATTGTTTGGTAAGGAGATGTGCTGCCTGTTCTCTATGGAGAATAGCAAGTCTTTCTTGGTTTCTTTCTGGGTTGCCACTGCCAAGGTAATGCTTAATGGATTAAGTCTTGTGAAATAAATTCTGTAAATAGAATGTGGGCTGAGATCATTTAAACTCATTTCCCCTGCGTCCCTTTCCCGTCCTGGAAGCTGTCAAGTACAAGCAGCCTGCAAGCAGCCTGTTCTCCCAGTGTTAGTCTTAAGTCTCACTAGATGCATAAAACAGCTTGTTTTTCACATACTTTCTGTGATGGCATTAAAAAAAATTGCGAAAAAAAAACCTTCTCAGTCCCACTCATTGCTATGAGCTGGATACAGCTAATCTTGCAAGGACACCAAACATTGCTCTATTTGTCCATCAGCAGAGCACTAGAAACCTATGTTTATGATAGAATTATAGTTGAATCTTAAGGATTTTAAAGAAAGGAACTGAACTAACTGTGCGTTTGTAAACAAACAATATGGTTTTGACGTCAGTCGTATCATTTCATGTACTGGAACAGTATCTATCATACAGCCAGTTCCTGCCCCTAAAGAGCTTCTAATTTAATTTAGATGCATTCATGATATGGGACAGCACATAGAATCCAAAAAACTACCGGGTACTGCTGAAGGCAAGGTCTATGCTGGAAAGGTTGCGTAAGCTGTACTTTGAAGAAGCAACTTTTGGCTCAAGTTAAAGAGGGTAAAGTTGTGTCTACTGTGGGAGAAGGAAAGAAACAGAGGGGGAAGGGAAGTGTCCAGAGAGGAGGCTATCAAGGGGAAGAACCTCATTTTTTCTTTAGAAATAAAATTAGTTTGATTTTTCTTCTGTATTAATGCTATCCAAAATATCTGCATAACTTTTTCCAGAGCAATAAATCTCCACAGCTTTCAGCAGTTCTTCCCATTTTGCTTTCAGTCCTTCCTGGTTTCCTCTCTTTCTGCGCTCTTTCTGTACTAGCACTGCAGAGAACTTCCACAGAGGACAACTCCTCTGCGGAGATTTTCTGTTACTTCGCGTTCCAGCAGCAAAGAGACTATCCGCCCCCGGGCGTTAGGACTAGCCCTGGAGTTCTTGTGCATCCAGTGCACGGTCCAAAGGGCAATCCAGCACAGCTAAGTTAGAAGCCCAACTTATCTGCTCCTTAATCAGAGGGGCAGCTTGGGATGCTAACAGACTTCTGTCGCAGGTGCTTATACTTAGATGATGTAAAAATACCAGCAAGACAACCCTTTATTATTGCTTTAACTGATAGAAATATAACCTAAGTGACAGCTATCCAAGGGTGCTGATGCCGAAAAACTTATTTCCATACAGAGCACAATTCTGACAGCTGCTGTGCTTACCAGCTTGAGCCTTAAACGATATGGCAAAAAGTCTTCAGTCTCCTGAGTTTCTCTAGACGCATATTTCAATGAATATTATAACAATGATACAATTTTTTTCCAACTAAATAGTATTTTTTAGCTAACTGCTTCCAGTTCCCTAGCTTTACAGAAAACCTAGTCCCTCCCAGGGGGGCCTTAGAGCTCAATCCTGGTTACTCAGCTCCAGTTGTATGCGTACAACACCAGTAGGTTCACAGTAAAGCTAACCATACGTCTGCATCTTTGGAAAGACAATAGAAGGTTCATTCCCCTACATGTTATTTCATTGCATGAAACTCTGACTACCTGTTGAGAAAAATTTTTTTCTAATTAAAACGTAAGACTTTTTTTTTTAAAGGAAAGCTGATACTTTCTACAAAAAAAAAAAGTCTCAAATACTCAAAGTATATTTTAGCCAAAAAATGTGACTAGGTGTAATATTCAAGCTGATACTGTAAGATCATCACAGAAATTACAACACTTTATAATGGAAGGAGAGTTGCAGTTCCTCTGATTTATTTGTAGGCTTCAGGATTACATTTTTCAGCCTTGCTTTTTCAGCAGGGTAAACATCAGCACTGAAGAACTTGCTGCAGAGAAAGTTGGCTACTTCTTTGCGTTCTGAATTCGTCAATGAATATGAAAAATAAACATCAGACTGGGCTTTTGATGCCTTTTCCTGCTTCAGTGCCCGAGCTTTGTGAATGACACCACCACTTAGTCTCAAATTCTGGGATCTGCACATTAACTGCGTTTGTTTATCTACAACCCCCTTCCCTGACTGCATACGCTTCCCAGTGCCCGACATGGTCCGCAGCCAAAGCAGGGCAGCGTGCCACACGGCCATACTATTTTGTTATGCACGCTGATCTGCCACATTGTCACTTGAGCTCGTGCAGGCAGCTCCCTTCGCCTGCAAGCCAGGAAACGCACGCTTTCCTTTTGCAAGGCGCCCAGCGGCCCTTCACCCGTTCGTTTATCTCTGCCGAGCTGTGGGGAGCAGGCGCCAGAGAATCACCGACGGGAATTCACGAAGGACGTGAATCGACTCAGCGCTGCGGCGCTGAGTACAGGTGCCCAAGCTACCTGGAAGCTAGATAACTAGGGTATAGCAGCAGTCGTTCTGCCACAGGATGGAGCTCAGTGCAGGCTGCAACACGCTTCTAGGAAGCTGGATAAATGCTCAAGCATTTCTCTGTCACTGATGTCCACGCTGCTGCGTCTCGATTGCTACGAGCATCCATGCTCATGCTTACTCAGTGGGTCTAAATCCCATTGCAGCATCTGCACCACTGATTTGCCTCCAGTTAGATGAAAGCCAGAATAACTCAAAAAATCATTTAGGCGAAGATCTTGATCATATGTGAAGAAGTATAATACAGAAAAAGCAGGGAAAA
Organism: Struthio camelus; assembly: GCF_040807025.1. Lineage (NCBI taxonomy): Eukaryota > Metazoa > Chordata > Aves > Struthioniformes > Struthionidae > Struthio > Struthio camelus. Next base: position 7,286,189 of record NC_090948.1, read on the forward strand.
GAGCCAGTCTTTGTAAAAAAAAAAAAAAAAAAGAGCATGTGAACTCTACAGTTTGAATTTTGCTCCACTTATTCTGTTCACCGTCTTTACAGAGCATTCTCACACAGAAGAGTATTTTTAACAAAACTAAGCAGAACCTGCCAGAATGGATGCTCAAAGCTAATTTTACCCTGGATAAATGGGACAGAAATGACATATGAGAGGTTAAATGGCACATGGAGGATTTTTTTCTCTTTTTAAACGAAGCATGACAAAGTTAGTTAGTATTAATGGGGCTGATCTTTCTCACTCTAGAATCTCACTGATTATAAAGATTTAAAACGATAAATCATCAAGAGTTCTCCTTCTACCTGAATACAGTGCATAATGAGAAACTTCTTTACTGAAGGAGTTAAAGGGTTTTTGCAATAATACAACAAATGAGCTTAATGCAACAAACAGCAGACACATTCTGTGGCAATTTCCCCAAAAACTTCAATCTATGGGGAAAAAATCTTGATTTATTATATAGCATTTGGACAGTTAGGAAAGAAAATTTGCCAAAGATCAGAATAATCAACTCTTTCACCCAAGCAGTTTTTTATGAAAGAAAAAAGCACAGAATGGGTCTGAGCAAAATAAATAAAAATTCCACACTTTCAACCAAAAGAACCCTTTGCGTCATTCAGAAATATTTACAGACATCCATAATCTTTTATCATTAGAAAGACACTCTGGCCCTTAAAATTGCAACTTGCTCTTACATTTTCATTTACTGATGGCCTTTAAACCAGCGGGTATCATTAGCTTGTGGCGTCTATCCATGCCATGTTTGTCAAATGCAGGAATTCTTAAAACTGTGCCTGGCCTAGCTCTTTTCCCCCTTCCCTTGACACATCTCTTTTGCGAAGCTGTCATCTGTGGATTTTAAACATATCAGTATATCATTTCGAATAGTATCTGTAATATGATTGATTGTTACTAATGTCTGAAACACAAGTTTTGATTGATTGAAAGGCCAGTTAATTCCAAAATTAATCTGCAAAGGGCTAGCTGTTTTACTACAACTTGCCTCTGCCTGCTTTGGACCTGAAGGAGGGCTGCTAACACACACAAACATTAGCCATTAATTGCAAATATACAAGGCTCCCTTGGAGTGCAGCAAAGGCATGAGTGCAGCACCCTTCCGAACACCCCTGCTGTTCCACTTGCCTATTTAATTAGCACACAATGCAGGCCACAGAATTTCTCTGCAAAAGGTGTTGTGTACTTTGGACAAAAAAGAAAGAAGAGAAGAAGTTGCTTTAAAACTCAATCAAAAAACCAGCTCCTTGGCTAAACGGCACTTTTAATAAAGATGTTTCCACTGTTTGTTTGTTTATCAGAAAAACTGTTACTCCCTGGTGTTTTGATTTTTGTTTCTGTGCACAAGAAGGAGAGGAAAAAGGGTTTTACTAAGCAAGTCTTTCAGTAAGACACCAGATGATGGATAGTCAAACACAGAGTCTCCTGTAAACACAGAGGGAACCAAAAGGTATGAACTGACTCATAATTGTGTCAACACAGGTCGCAGACCCTTGGTTTATTTCAGCCTTCCTGTTTTTCACAGATTTCTTTTCACACTACACTATTTTTTTAAGACATAGACTCTTTTCAGTACATCTTCGTGTGGTGCAAAAGCACATACATTTTTACACCAGAATGAGGGCATTTACACACACATGTAGACTAAATTTCCACAATTACAACAGCAGCATTTTCCATCCATGGTTTACGGTTGCATTCAACTAAGCAGTGCCTTTCTTCACAGCAGTTCCTTGCCAGCTCTAATTGAAAGGGAGAAAATGTCCAACCCGTTCCTACCCCCAAGCTTTTCCACAGAGGCTCTTGGGAAGTATCCAGAAAAGAGGAGTGTAACAAAACCTCAAAAGCCCAGTCCACCAGTTCATGCAATCCAGTAAGGTTCAGTATGTCTTTTTTTAACATGTGACAAGGTGGTAAGACTGGGTCTGGGCTGTCATCTGAGCAAAAGCACTAGAAGGTGACATATGGCAAAGAGGTCTGTGATGAGCAGAAACCATTAATTTTTGTCTTGATGCCTACAGTTGAATTGACGTTGTAGTCTTTTCCTCAACAGAAAAATGCATAGAGTTTTTCTTCTCTGCTGGCTGCAGATTTTCATAGAAATTGGAGGAATAAGCCTCTCTGAGGCCTCTGTTTCATTATCAAATTTGACTGGCACTGGCCAGTCAAGGTGTTAGGCTGAAAAGGTGTTAGGGGAGGGACTGATGAGCAGAAACACACAGTACAGCTGGATTCATTGCAAATAATACAGCCGACCGGCTGACAGGTTATTCAAGAAGGCTGTTTCAAAATATTCCCTCACAAAATTACCTGTGGAAATACCTTGTCAGCTCTTACCTAACAGTTCATTTAAAAGGACTTGCCGAAAATAACAAGTGAAGATGTGTAAAGCCAAGAGACTTGTTGGGCTGGACCATCTTCCTCAGCAGAGACAATAAAAGGAGTTTATAGTAACACGTCGTATTTGTCACTGGCGCTCCAATAGCCATACATAGCCCAGTGCATCCGGGACGCGCAGGACCCAGTGGCCCCAAGACAACGGATCAGCACGTGCAACTGATCCATGCCATGTGCATCAGACGAACCACACGTGTGCAAAGGACTCCATGGTATAGACCCAGAGAGTCTGGCTCATCCTAGATGGGTCAGATTCACTGTATATGCGAGGGGGAGCTTATCTACTTAAAAACAGCAACTATTTGTCCAGGATGTTTCCATCTCAGCTAGATTAACCGAAAAATTGTAGAGCCAGCAAGGACAGATGACCTTACTCAGACTGAGCAGTGTCTCACTCCTTGTGTAATCACACTCAGCTCAGTGGGAAAGCTATTCAATACAAATAAGAGTTACAGAACCAGGATTTGGACCTTATTTCCCATAGTATAAAAATCAGTTGCCATACTTGCCAATCAACAGTTAATCTTTGCAGCAACACCATCTCCACGAAGAGCATCACAAGGTGAAACTCCTGCCCTATTACTTCTCCAGTTCTTTCATGAAAAAATGCAAAACAAATTACATTTAGGATAACGCTGCCACCAAAAAATGCCAGAAACAGCATTTCAGAAACACAAACCTTGGGCAGACTTACTTTTTAAAACTAATCCTTTCATGATATTATTCCTCTGTAGAGAGCAAGAATCTTAACTGATGCAGTTTTCCCCTTTAGGAACCAAGATTAATGGAACAACAGAGAGAATACCCTACGCAAATTACAATATATTAAGTTAGATTCGCTTCCAGCAGATTCTGTAGCATCAGAAATTGTGCCAAGGTTTGTATGTCTGTAGAGTAGGTAAGTGGCCATGAAGTGGAAAAACCTCCTCTCTTTTCGCCTGCCTCTCCTCCCTTTCTTTACCCTCCTTTTAGCTCGACAGCAGAAGATGAAGGAAGTGAAATTTAGTGAAGGAGACCATGAAAAGAGTTTTGAAACATTCCACAAATTTTCTCTACATAAACATGCCGTGAATTTCGAATGTAAACAGTGCCAGGGCACTGTCAGTCAGACCCCAGGAGTTCACCCAAGTCAGACAAATTATGCTGCTTGCTATCTCAGTTGTTACAGTTTCTTGCCTTTCATTCATTCATTGCCAGTGCTAAGATTTATCTCAGCGTAGGAGAAAAAAGGAGCCTCAATTGCTGAAATTAACCTCTTCCTGTGAGGTTATACTGAGCTTTCCAGTGAGAATTGAGAAGTAGACATCTGCTATTACTGTTTGGCAAGGAAAGAGTTAGAAGTATGTTGCAATTTCCCAGATACGAGCAGGAAAAATTCTGTGTTATGGAAACGATCACTGCAAGTTCCATTTCCAAATCTTCAGTATTTGGCCCACATCAGTCAAATGAAGTAATTTAAAAAAAAAAAGTTTTATGAGTCGTATGAAAAAATACACAAATACAGTGTTGTGATGTGAATACAGGACGGCACTGCTGAGCAAACCTGCCTGGCAGAGGGAAGTGGCTACGACTTCAAACATCATATCCAGAAAAAATTAATATCAACCTCCAACTGCATCAGAAATCTCACTCTTTTCACCATGTCTCCATTTTCTAGCTGATAAAGAGTTATTTCTCTTACAAAGTAATGCAGGATATGATGACAGGACCCGTTTCTGAATGACCTTTAACAGCCACATTGGCCCTGATATGTACCAAGCCAAAGTACCTGTCCCGTATGCCAGGTATTGTCTAACTGGAAAGTCCCCTTGGCTTTAGAGCCTGTGCACATAAAGCAAAGGGCTTGGCCACTGTCTGACCCTGCCTTGCAACAGCATCCTGCCTTGTTAGGAACCAGAAAATGTTTAGTTTGTATAGCCACATCACAGAGGCTGTGTGCGTTGCATGATCATCTTTAAACCGATCCCATTTAATAATGAGTATCTTTAACGCAGTTTTGTTGAGGCAGCGTTGAGAGCATATTTTATTTATGCAATACTCCAAGAAAGGAAAAAGCTCTTACCTATTGTTCTTCGGAGATCTTCACATTGGCTGATGTGAGGGAATTTCAAGATTTCCTTCCACTTTTTGCTTTTGCCTTTGCGTTTCCCTCCACCCCCTGCAAGGAAGGAAATATCAGGATTAGATTGCTTTGGGGGCTATGCCCAATCCAGAGTTTACCAACCCAGTTACAGCCCCTATGGATATCTTTAATAACTACAGCTGAGACATGGTGGAACTAGATGGAAACACAGATTACACTAAAGTTTGAGCTTACCTAGGCTGAGACAGGCCAAGGAGGCCACATCTGGCACCAAAGCAGGTTGCCAAAGGTTGGGAGTTCAGACTCGTGGCGCACCAGATCCAGTTCAGATAACAATGCCTGAACTGAGCATCTCCAACATCACCCCTACTCCAGCTGACAGCCGTTCCATGCCAGTCAAATAGTCTTGTAAAGTTACAGCTCACTTCTTCTCAACTTGGATCTCCCTCTCCTGGTTTGGGGATGAACCCTGACAACACCCTTAAAAAGTGCTGGAAACGGAAGACTAAAATTCAGCACTCGCCTTCCATCCCTCACTTAATGTACACTGCCACGACAGCATTATGGCTGGTGTTGCACACAGTGGTCCCAGTTACTTCACAGTTTTCTCCAGAAGGAGGAGAACGGTGGGAGAAATTTAATATCTTCATGTAGAAAAAATCTCTTTTTGTTTGTTTTTTCCCTTTGCACTCTTCCCCAAGTCTTCCTGAACCTGACCATCCTCACAGAGAAAATCCTAGCTGGCTTCCTGCAGCTGTGGGAGAATGAGGTCTGAGGTCCTCAGCCCCTCCACACACTCGCTGATGAATCTCCCTCATCAGCGTCCCTTCGTAAAGACTCTGCTGTAGGCATCACTGGCATCTCTAGGTGCCACATCTGAGCTTATTGAGCCAAGATACTTGCTTCTGGTGCTACTCTTCCATGCTCCTCACACTTCCTTTGTTTCCTTTTCCTTCCACCCCATCTCTCCAGTTCTTTTCCCCGCTCTTCTCTTTTCCTAGTCTCCCAGTGCTTCCTCCTCCTCCTCTCCTAGGTTGCCACATCAGAATACCCAAACCCTCATATTCACATTCTAGAGTCTGTAGATGCTTTTTCACCATTCTTTCAAAACTTACATTATTTGAATTCCTATTTTAATAGTTTAGAACCCCAGATGGCTCAACATGGAAGACTGAGGCCTGAGACTGCTGTCACAAGTGTAGCACAGCTCTGAGGACCTGTCTCTCGTGCCCTCTTCCTGGCTTGGAAGTGGGGAGGCTTCTGCACTGGAGTCTGACCAGTACAGGTAGCTTTTCCAGCATATACCACTTTGCTCCTTGCTGGGATCACTAGAGGATGCACTGCCTACAGGGCTAGGCTCCCTCAGCCCGAGCAATCCTAATGCAGGCCGACATGCTGTGCATGCTGTCCCCCTGTGTCATGCTAGATGGGCTCTCAGATTTGAAGCAGCTCAACTTAAGAGAATACTTTTATATTCTTCCTGACTTTTCTTTTTTTCTTCCTTGGGCATTTCTCTACTCTAGCTGTCCTCTTGGTTTCTCTTTTATGCCTCCCTTTCCTGCTGCATGCTTACACCCAAGAAAAGGACTGAGTTGCCACATAAGCATTAACAAAGAGAGCAGGAAGTTTGGTGTCATGTTAGGGGTTTCGTTCCTGGCTCTTTTGTCTGCCTGTCCTGCTCAGATAGGCTGTGAAGCCAACTGAGAAAGAGTATCCCTCTGAATGTGAAAGCCCAGATGCAGCCTGTGAGATTCTCCGAGTCACTGTATTTACTGCAATTCAGTATCTGCACACAGAATCTGATTCACTTGAGTCTATTTTACATGCGCTGGCACGTAGAATGACTAATTCAGAGCCGAGTTAATTCTGTAGAGGGGCTGACAGAGTCACAATTGCAGATTGAGAGTGTGTTGGGTACTACATGATACTGCAGGCTAAATTAGGAGTACATTGACTCAAAAGGTAGCAGATTGCTACACAGAAAACATGGGCCTTGGAAAAAATTGCAAAATATTGCTCTGTATGGGGCATTTCTGATCACACAGTGATCACACACTTTTCCATAGCCTTCGGCAAAGGAGTGTTTCTTCTGTGTCCCACCTTTTATTCCTTTGATTTTGGTGACCAGTGGTTTTGCCACAAAAGAGCTTGCCTTGAATCACTTTAAAATCCTTATTGACAAAAATTTAAGGTATGTCTACATTATGCAATGTAGTGCAGAGATATCTGAATGAGTACTAAAGGAACTAGCTTGTTTAGACTATCAGCTGTGTTACCCTTTCCAGGAATTAGTCTCTGGCAAAGCTTAGAAAACTGTGACTGTCTCCATACTAGTTGGTATTACACAATACAGATGTGCCCTTCGGGTCTATAATGAATTCTTCTTCAACCTCCCTCTTCAGCAGATCCAAAACATTGCTGCTGAAGTCATTTCCTCCTTCATCCCTCCAGTCACAATATCAGAGAAGCTGTCTTGCTCTCTTCCTGTGACACGCGTCACTCGGTCTCATGTGCTGAGGTCTTAGGTATGCTACAAGGTGCTGAGAAATGTTTTGTGGGTTGTGGTGTGGGAGGAGCACGCTGCGCTAGTCCATCAACTCTCCTGGAACGCAGCCCTCTAGTCTGGTCACCAGCGACTGCACAGGCTGGATTCAGCGCCCTGGATGGTCCATTGTTTGCTTTCCTCTCCCCAGAAGTCCACACCTGCAAGTCCTGCATAGCTGCTCCTGCCTGCCAGGCTGTGGGAGCTCTGCTGCCATGCCCACTGGCTCCCTCCACACTTTCTCTTCCAGGGGCCTTACTGCACACTGCTTTGCACTCCAGATTTTATCCCTCATCATACTGTACATTATGCTTACCTGCCCCCTCCTGTCCACTCGGCCCTTCCTCGCTTCTCATACTCCTTTGGGAAATGATCCTTCCTCTGGGAATTCTTGCTTCTTTTTCTTCACCACTCATTTTCTTCAGCTGCATTTTCTTCCCTGAATTATTGTTTCATGTTTTCCCTAGCACTCATTTATCTTGTGAACTTTCAGTCCTATTCTGTGATGCCAAACCACCATGGGAATTAACTGAATTAAGTATATATTTATATATACTTAAAGGGATAGGAAGAGATAGGAAGGAAGGGGAGGGCAAGGAAGGAGAGAGACTGCTGGCTGGTGTCAAAGCTGAATGCTTTCACATTGACAGTCACAGGATCCAAATCTGGTTTTTTAAACCACCCGTCCCACCTCCACGTACCAACACGTGCCTCTCACTTCTGCCTTGCTTTCTCTCCCAGTGCAGAGAGCCAGTTGTCTGCTGTTGCCAAGGAATAGACAGAGAGGGGTGCTGGGGGGAAGCAGGAGCTCTCTGCTTGAGATACAAGCAGGCACTGGAGGCAGCAGAAGTGGCGTTCAGCCGCTTGGGCAGTTGTTCCTGTTAGAACAGTATTCCTGATTAATTCCTGGGCAAAGGCGGGGGGGGGGGGGGGGGGACGATAAGACAGACGAAAGCATCCTTTAGGCTGTATCTGCTTAACATTGGTAAATTTTCACCCACAAAGGTCAGCCCTTTAGGTCAAAGCATTGGAGATTTCAGGGTCCACCCACTTATGTAGACACCTTCACAGAAGTCCTCACAAAATGGTTGCATCTTTAGCAGCATCAAGTGGTGCGGAGCATTGTAAAAAAGCTATTTGCTCTAAATGAGATATTTGTGCAAGGAAGCACTGGCTATAGTAGGCTGGGCCAGGATGTTTTCAAAATCCATTTGATGTAAAATATATATTGATATATTTATACTAGATGATGTATTTCTAACATTAAATTTCCATCAAGACTGGAGAGGGCTCCGCAGTCCCTTGTTACAACCGTGATCGATACAGCCAGCATGTTCTCTTCTCTTTTGTGGCCATCCTCCAGAAATAAGCAGCCTTGCCTGATGAATCATTTGCTCTTAGCTGAGCATGAAGTAGCGTTACTATTTTGCCTGTGACGTCTTTATGTTAAAGATTCTGATCAACTGCTTTAATCGACCTGACCTTTCCGCTCTCAGCTTTTCTTGCGGAGCCAGCAGTGTTTGCTGGCTCCAAACGTAATTCTAGGGGGGTTGAAGGACATAATGCAGTGAGACAGCTGAGACAGGGTAAATTGTCTAGCAGAGCTAAAAGCTAAAAGGGGAGGTTTCTCTGAATAGGTCAGTAATTGTGCAGGTTGCAAAGGGAAGCTTTTCACACATTGCCTTGATTGCTGCCTTTGCACCATCTACTCTAGCCAGGAAGATTTGCAGTCTTCAAGGCAGCTTTTCTGAGCAAAATCTGACAGATGTGTCATGTTTTATATGCGAGTAATATCATGTGGCTTGGAGGGCCTGGCTAATTTAAAATCTTGGTTTACTGGTGATAAAAAAAGGTGAGCTCCCCGCAACAGCATGAATTCTCAATTCCACTCCCTCACATTCACTTAACAACTCAGCATTTGCAAACTGGGGATTGAAACTAATTCTCTAATATGTCAACCAGTCTTACAGAAAACAAAAGCATTTTGTTTTACAGACTACCTACTAAAAATACACGACACCTTCATACTGTCTTACGATAGTGGATGGCAAATCTGGCTTTGATCTTTTTGTGCAAACAGAGTTGAGCAAAAGCACACATGCAAAGCGTTTGGGAACAAGAGGTACTGTAAGCCAAAAATGCCTACTTATTTGGTCTCCATTAATCCAGATATATTTACCCTCCTATCACCCGGCGAAGGTAGGAAAGTACCTGCATATTGTTAAGTCAGAGAGCTATTAAGTGGTTTGTCCAAAGTGACATGAGAAATCAGAGACAGAGTAAGAAGCTGAAGCCCAGCTGATTCTGTTAATACTGTTAACTAGAGGATCAAGTCATGCTCCTGCTCAGCTGATTAAGGGTATTTCATAACATGAAGTTAAACATAAGGATGGGTGAATTCATCCCAACATCGTGCCCGTAAGCTATTCCCTTAGTACCACCATGCCATCATGCAATATGGCTTTTAAGCATGGGTAAGCTGGCTTCATACTTCTGTTCTCTTCTCACCTAGGCTAATAAGCATGCATCATGCCCCTGTACTGCCAGACCCGGCTAACCCAAGTGGGCCAACGTTTCATTGCCTTCAACTGTATCTGCAACGCAGTTAATCCACAGCTGAGGTAAACGACCCACCCACAGATCACTGAGAGAGGACTACGGTTTTTATCTTCCATTTTGCAACAGGAGCTAGGCTCCTATCCAAGACTTTTACACACCAGAGTATAAATTCTGTACACTCTGATTACAAGGCCTTAGTTACAAGGTATATGAAGATAATGAAACAAACTCCAAAAAATATTAAAAGTCCGAAAATCACGGTCAGCGTCCTGTCACTCAAGAGAAGTCTAGCTGTTAATAATAATCAATTTCCATTAACCAGAATACAGAATGGCAGCCCAAATGGACTCAGCAAAAGCCTGTTTCTTCCCTTCTTCCTCTCACCAGCCTTCCTTTATTCACTCTCTCTGACTAGTGTATACAGCTATATGGTACTCATCTTCCTGCCTCTGTGCACCTCCTTCCTAACACTTCTTTTGTCATTTGGACATAGGACTTGCCATATTACATCAAACAAGTGGTCTGTCTAGTACAGTACTAACCACAGGAAGCTTAAGAGCAGAATCTTAGAAATTATTTGTTTTTTCAAACATCTGGAAAGAGTGAACTTTCTTCCTTACTCTATTTCTCAGGTATGGCTAACAAAAACATGAAGATATATCACTTCCAGAACTTTCTTCCTCTTTTTTAAAATCTATGCTATTTAAATTCAAGCTGTTATTACACTCCTGGTAAATGCCCTAGACCGCTGAATGCCATTTTGCCTTGTGTGGGTGTGAGTTCCAAAGATTAACTGTGTATTTGTGAAGGAAAAACAACATTAGTTTTAAATATAGTGCTCCTTATTTTCCTGGAGTGTCTCTTCCTAATGAGACAATGAATAAAACTCATCAGCCCATCATGTTTCCCTAAGAATTTCTAGCATCTTTTACATATCCTCTCTTGCTCATCTTGTCTCTAAAGCAAATGGTCCCATTCTTCTTAGTCCTACTTCACATGGAAGTTCATCTGAGTTTGCCATTCTTGTTTCATATCAGTCCCACCTATGTTCTGCTCTATAGCAAATTAAAATGGTTTGTTTCCAAAGAAGGAAAGACATTGCTTTATCTCTGCCCTTCATCCTGTCCTTCTCATCTGGGAAAGCAGAAAAAAACAGGAACTTTACCCATAGAAGATCTTAGACCACCTGTGCTTAAAACAAGCAATTGCAAGACCATCAGGAACCTCTAAATGAATCACCTTCTGTATCACCCCAAGGGAAAAGAGGAGGCTACCAGGACAGGATTTTCAAAAGCAGGTAGGTGTCCACTGTTCACTGGGAGACAATGCTTTTAAAAAACAGTTTTTATAGCCTGTTTATAAGATACAATAAAAGTCCACAGTATGCCCTCAAAAGAGAATCACACTACGTAGCTCCTCTTATCTGTCCTAATCTGTCTTTATCTCCTGCAGCCTCTTTTGATGAGTGTGACTTTCAGAATAGTCACAGACTGTGATAACGGTTTTGTGCCCGTCTTCCCCGCTGTCATGGCATGTTTGCACATAAATCATCTGCATGTTGCTACAAATATATAAGCCTGACAACTGCTGTGGAAACCATCCTGTTGCTTTTTGGAAATGAACAGCAGATGTAGTTCATGTTCAAGTATTCAGAACCACAGAGATGGGAATTTCATAAGCAAAAACGAAAATTTTTCCCTAATAGAGTCAGGCTGGCTTTGCAATCTCTACTGGTTACCAGAGCACCAGAGGGCAAAGCACTTTGTTTACCACTGTCATCTGAAGTCCTTATAATGTTGGCTTACATAAGTCACTGTTCATAAACAAGTATTTATCGCAGGAAGATCTACCTATTATTTCAAAAAGAGGTCAAGTAGTATTGCAAATACTAACGAATGCCTGAAACTTGTCTTTAATAACACATTTTATGTGTTAGCAATAACGTGTATGTTAATAACATGCTTTAATAACAACCACTGTCCTGGAGGGACACAGGAAACTGGGATTCATCTTTCAAGAACAATCCTCAGGGCTTGACTATCATACGTCAAAGCCATATCGGTACTACTCCAGGAACATAAAGCCTTTACATAGGCTACCTTTATGCCTACTTAAGTCCAGGCACACTGAAAGGATCCTAACTAAAGTGAAAAAACTTGCCTCTAATCTTTTTGGTTGGTCTTGAATGGGCATCCCAAATTGTGGAATTCTCCATACAGGTCTGACTACATCCTCCATTGGGTATTTTAATGCACATTTGAGCTTGTTTATTTTGACAAGTTGTCTTTGCTTTTTGTGGGCCAGTTCACATATGCTGAGCATATGTTTCTCTGTTAAGCATGTTAATAGGGAGTTGCTTGGTAATGTGATTTCTCTGGCTGCAGTTAAATTTTCCCTCGTGTAGGCACCTTCCAGTAGTCTTTTATGCCTTGTATTTAAACTGTATTGTGCTTAGCTGCTGTTGATGGGGGACCCAAAAGAGTTCTTTGGCTTTATGTCACAAACAAAAATATACCAGAGGATATACAATATATTGAATAGTCATAATCTACTGAAAAAAACCACCAGTGAATCTCATAAAAATAAACTCAACTCCCATCTAAAATGGCAACATTAAGGACCATCCTTAATTTTTAGTTACTCTTGATCTAGGCCACTGACACAAATCTAGACAGTGTAGTTATGCTTGGAATGCATTACCAGGCATCGGATAGCTCAACAGGCTGTTGAGCTGAACTGAGCTGATGGCTTCAAACTGAAAGGAGTCTGGACAGTATTTGATATTGTTCTTGGCAACAACAGTAAAAGAGAGAATATAATAAATAGATCTAGAGACAACAGCCATTGTGTTCCTTTGAAGATTGCTTCTGGGCCTGTAACGTCACTTGGAGGAACATTAAGAGGCCATGATGTCTGAACCTGGGGAGTCTTAAGACATTTTATTCATCGATGACTTTAGTAACAGAAAAAATCTGTCTATAAGACTTAAGTATCTATTGATTACTATAGGTGACAAGCACTTTGAATAGAGATGTTAGGAATCAGGGTTCTCACTCTTCTAAGAACGCTTATCTCTCGGGGGAGTTTTCTGCAGGACTGTAGCTGCGAGACAATATTTCACAATTCGAGAAAATTCTGATTCAAAGACGTTAAACCATTTCATTTTGATAACATTGAATCATCTCAGTTCTCTAACGTCAAAACTTTATCATAGAACATATCAAACAGAATAGTAAGATATATTACGGAAACAAAATGGGCGTGGTAAACTGATATTCTTTATCTTGTTGAAATGGTGTTTCTATATTATCAGAATGAAGCTAGAAAAAGTAAATCCTTTTTTAAGTAGATCCTTTCTTGCAAACCCTTTCATTTTTGACAAACCTCCATTTTCAGAATGAACATTCTTTTGTCAGAAATATTCTCAACCACCTCATGTTTTGAAGCACATAAGCATTAGATAAGGACGTGGCCTCCCCATATCTGAATGTTCGAAAGTATCTAAATTCCTACATTCCTTACCAGTTCCCCTCAAGTTAATTTGCACAGCTGCAATTTACATTGACTGCAGGAGACCTGCTTCCCATTCTTCCAAGGAAAGAATGCAAATCCCAGCTACAGAAAAACTACTTGAACAGGGCTTGATAACATCTTTCCAGGAAGGAACGGCTCTTTAGGCAATGGCTTTTTAAACTTATGACCTGTTCTATAGATTTATTAGCCTGTTTTAGTTACAAGTATTTAGTAATACTCTCGGATTCAGTGGTGCTCCTCAAACAAGCTAAGGCACCAACTGTTCTTAGGGCTGACCTTTAAAGCCAGAACAGCTCTCAGGGTCCTACTTGGACACTGAGAGAAATGACTAGGAGTTTGAAAGGGCTCAGATTTGCTGCTCTACATTTTGCACTTCTGGTGTTCAGTAGCACAATGGGCAGCACAAGACAGGCAGAAGGAGCACACAAGGAAATCTGGCCTTGGTGCAGGCAAATACATGGCGCTTGGCTGTTATGCAAAATCTGGTGTCAATTCCAGAGAGAGAACAGTTGAAAGTCTAGACCTGAGCACGGAAAGATCTAGGTTCACTCTGTCCCTCTCAAAGAGCCATGTGGGCTTTTTCTCTCCTGCAAATAGTTCTGCAGTCCCTAAAAAAAGAACTTAGCCTCTGTGTTCCTGACGTTTGATTTTTATAAGGAATATTTCTGAACTGTGAAGAGGAGATCCAGCTGGATGGGAGATGAGAATTCAAGTGTGTTCCGATCGTCAATCTGTAGCCAAGCTCTGAGAATTACATTCTTTTCTGTTTTTTTCTTTTTGTCCTCATCTAAAACAACTCACAAACAGAGATAAAGAATAGAATTTTAGTAAATGTCATGAAAAATTAATGATTTGAGACAGGCTGCTTTATTAGGCCTGATGGTTTTATTAGTTCCACCTAATTGGTGGAATTGGTAGAGCTTTTAGATGCTCTGATAATCCAGAAATCCAGATGTGTTTTGCTTTATGTACATAAATAACAGCATGTTCAGTAGAGATGGCTTATTTCTTATTCAGGAAAACAACCACCAGAGAAGCAGGAAAGAACCAGTGTAGAGCCCCCACAACGGAGGCAGCCAAGCAAGCTGCTCCAAGCATCTAGATAGTCCACCTGAATGTACTCACAGTCCTGCTCTCTAGCAGGCAGGCAGACAGCCCCTAAACATTTAGATATTCAACACACAGGTCACAGCTTTACAGAGCTGTTTCAAAACGACTCTGCAGCCCCTTTGTGCTACCTTTGCATACAAATACTCTACTGAGTTGCTGCATTACCACGGCTTCTCCGCCCACATTGAATACCATCAGCGATACTGCCACGGGAATTGCCACGGGAATGTGCTGATGTGGATGTCAGAGTAGGTAGGCACTGAGGAAATATTAGCAGGGGCCTAGTACATTTTTATTTTGTAGCATTTCTGTATACTGGTAGTGGTCCAGAGGGTCATTACCTCTGTCTCACAATGAAGGAAGACAGCTCAAAAGCTGTAAGAAGCGTCCCTCATTGGCACTATCAATGAAGCCTGCCTGGATCCACCCTTCTCTCCCAAAATTTTTCAGAGAGTGGATGCAAACAAAATAAAACTTGTGAAAATTAGGCTGTGAACTTCCTGAGAACATGCGTACCGGCTATACTGCCTGAACTCTCTGCATTATTGCACCAGAACTGTTTTAGAGGAACATCTCTTCTGTGACACTTCCCCAGTTAGCCAGGAAAAACAGTGCAGAACAGTCACATGTCTTAGATGGGAGCACTTTTTATTTGCAAACAGAATCAGCCAAGGTTCATCAGTGAAAAGCCTTATTCATCAAGATATCCTAATGCAATTGCTTCACTACTATAGGAACATGGTCATTGTAGAAGAAGAGGTGTCACGGCTGCTTTATATTCAGAGGAGACAGAAGAGGACTAGTGAGCTTTCAGAGCAAGAGTTATACATCCCTGCCTGTTAGCCCTCAGCAAACCTAAGACATCCTTGACACCTGCAATTAAAGGAAACTCAGTAAGAAAGCAAAGCAAAGTAACACATATTTCTTTGCCACAAAAGCAGATAATGATACTGTATATGTTCCTGGCTCTCCTGTGGAATACTAAGTCTTCAGCTCAGATTCCTACATACAGACATTTACCTGCATAAAGCAAAAATTAATCGTAGATGTATGACAAGCCTTCACACACCCCGTGCAAAGAGAGGAAAGGTGGAGATTGGGGATGAAAGCACCCTGAAATGCCCATTAAAAGTGAGCATTTGCCAGCTGTAGTGACTGGCTAGCAGAGGAGAAAAGCTGCTAGCACATGCCTTGACTTTGGAGGAGAGAGGTACTAACTGGATGGCAGGACAAGGTTGGAAGGTAACGCATAAAACTGATGTGAACGGAGACAGGTTGCAGCAGTGTGGGAGTCTGTGGTGTGACTGATGCCGGGAGGATGAAAGGGTCAAGTTCAGAGGCAGGGCGGTAAAAACAAGCCAAGAGGGTTGATTGTGCAATTCACCCAAATTCTCCTCCCTAGTTAGCTAAGAAGCCTGGCTTTGGCCCCATCATCTGTCCAGCAACATGGTACCAACAGCTTTCTGTGGATCTCTCTGACACACCCTGCTAAATCATCCCTGAAATCATAGAAAACATCATCCTCAAAAATCACAGCCCAAGACATTATGGCAACACAGTTGTATGCGTCAGCATTTAGGATCATTATTGTAAAAGGTTACAGAAGGGATTCAGGTTAATGGAGGTAATCTGTGATTATCTGATGTAACAGATTGCTCTGCCGGTGACTCATTCATTCTGCCACAGTATATTGCGGGTTGCAGCTGCAAATAGCTAGCAGAAAGGAGCCAGCTCCCAAGCTAAGGCAGGCTGTCCCTGCTTTTCAGAGAAACCCCTACAACAGAGTGCCAAGCCATTGCAGGCATGCAACAGCCCAGCAGAGCTTTACTGAGGGGAGTCAATAGTAGCGGTGTACTACAGTCGCTCATTCACTGGTGTTACTATAGTTACCAGTGGAAGGACTTAACAAGAAAGGCAGAAAATAAAAAAAGAGAAAACTAGGAGGTAGGAGAGAGAAAAGAGGAAACCTGCTGTAAAGCAAAGGCAGAGGGTTCCTCTGGCTAGCTAACACAGCCCTTCAAAAGCACTGACCGAAAACCGAGGCTGGAAGGCTGCATGGCGTCAGCGTCAGATGCTGCGAGCAGCTGCCCTGCTCCACCTGCCTCTCTCCCACCCAAGGAGCTGCTGCTGGTAAGCACCGTCTTCATAAACACTAAATGTCAGTTTTGCGCCAGTGATGGATTAACTGTTTCCCTAAAGCCCACAAAGTCCTATCTTCCACCTGCACTCCTGGCAGCCCTGAGGCAAGATTTAAAACCAGGTATTGATTTGGCTGAGCAGGCCAAGCAGCGCATGTGTACTGATGTATAGGACCCTACAGCCAGGTGCTGTGCGAACCAGCCCCTGGGAGTAGAAGAAACAGGCAATGACAAACAAGACGAGCTGCTAACATAGCCTTCTTCATAAAACGGCCCCCACACTGAAACACGGTCCCCTACCTGAACATCATCCGCCTGGCTGAGCTGGGACAGGGAAAGCAGTGACTAGTGCTGAGGCCTCCTAGGCTCAGCTGCAGTGTGGGGGATTTTTTGGAGAGCCAGAAGAGCAAAGCACTGGGGTTGTGCCTGAACATCCCTCATGACAGAATTTTCTCTCTCTAACAGAAGCCATGAAGACGTTGAACATTAGTTGTGACTTCGTTTCTGTTTGTTCTTCTCTGCTCCAAGAGTGACTAGATGCTGCCAACTCACGTTGGTGGCCTCAGACTCACTTAGCTGATCTAGTACAATGTCCTACCACTGGTGACCTCCAGGAGAGAGCAAAATCTAGGTATTGTCATATCCTAGAGAAAGAAGGATGAAGAGAAAATTATCGCTACCCAGTCAGAAGTGTCTGCATCCTGTCTTCTAGTGTGAACCTCTTGACCCTGCTTCATAGCTGCCCTGATGTCCAAGCTAGCTCAATGCACCAAAAGCAGCTGCAGCCAGGGACAGACACTTCTAATACATATATAAATCTAAATAAATGTATAATCCATGCTTGCATGCTTTTCTGACAGCCAGCTGTTGCCTTTTGCTTGCTGTTACCCTTGCTCACAGAATAATGTCACTGCTGGGACAGCTTATTAGCAATTTTTATTACAAAGCATATACATTTGGCTGGCGGAGGTGGGCAAAAGCTAAGCCTCTGAGTAAATAAAACAGTAGGGCTGCTTTCAGGGAATGACAGAGAGCAGATATTTGGAGGGTCCTTACCCTGGCTCTGAAAGCCAATAATGGCATGAGGTCAGAGATCATCAGCTTAATTGTCTGATGAATTAAGGGTGACGAATGTCTGTTTCTCCTCTTGTTAAAACTGACACCAGATTTTTCAGAGAAAGCAGAAGGGCATTTGTCCACAAAGGAATGTTTTGATGGCTGAAACTGAGCTTGTTTGTTGCCATTCCCAGCCTGTTAGGTCAGTTTGGGCCAGACCCCCTTCTCATATGAAGTAACAGCAGAAAACTGCTGTTGACTACAGCACAAAGCAGAACCCTCCGGGCCTAGTCCAGCAACCACCGATGAGCCTACTTAGTTTGGAAAGACAGAATGACTGTTTAAACTTTTTTGAAAGTAAAAACCTAAGGCTTTACAAATAGCAAGCGTAGTAAAAAAATTAAATCGGAGGAGTGTGAGCAGCGCTGATAAAAATCAGGCTGAGCTTGTTTTTTCCTGCTTTGGAAACAAATCCGAAGTGGTAGGAAAAAAAAAGAAATTTAAATAAAGTTTTAGAAAAAAGTACTGTTAAAAGGAAAAATCTTCTTTGCGATTTCCCCCTCTAGAAAACGTTCCCCTTTCATTGTCCTGTCTAACCCCTTTTCAGCGGTGCCTTTTTGAGCTGTAAGCGACGTCGTGGGAGGAATAACAAAAATGGGAAATGCTGGGGGAACATTTTTACCCAGTTAGTGACATTTTGTGAAGCTGACTAACCATTTGCAATTGCAACAAATTCTTTCATGGTAAGAAGGAGGTCTAGTTACTTACTTACTTTTTATTGCTTGATCTCATTTTACTTTAAATTTTAGCGTGGAACTATCAAAATAAACATGAAAGCTCCTCTTTGTTTTAAGGTGGTTATGCTAGTTTTGCGAAACAGACTGAACAGCACATCCTTCCCTTTCATCTGAATACACCCGAACCGCGCTAGTATTTAATTTAATGCACATAAACAAGGAAGACGCGCTCTCTGAGTTTTAAAAAATACACTGCTAACGTATCAGTCAGTTTCTGAGATCCCTGAAGTGACTCTTTACATCATAAGTCTCATTATGGTACATGCCGATATCTTTAATTAATAGCTGTAACATGTAACACTGTCAACAAGGATGTGTAACACTGAATCAGATGACTGAAGTCCCAATAGTCTTTCAGCAGGGTATTCCCACAGAGGTCATGTCGACCAGGAAAGAGACACATTGGTTTTCAAGTAAATCTATGTGCTCAGTCTCTGACTGAGCTAATTATAACAGTGCCTTTAGTTCTGCTGTCTTTTAAGTGTTTGCCAGCATGTCCCTAACAAACCACTAGATTCATGTTTTCCTAGCCCAGATGGAAAAGTCCAACTATCAGGTCAGAGTCAAGCCTAGCTCCAGAGTTGGCGGTATACTTGCACCCTGCGTGGATCTGGATTGCTGAGCTACACTGAACACAGCAGAAGTCAGTGACAAGCCTTCACTGAACTGCTTATTTGCTTGCTTCCCACTTTTGTCGCTCCTCGATACCTAAGGCAGAAAGGCTGCTGGCTCAGCAGATTAAACAGTCGCCCCTTAGACTTGCTATGGTCCTGAAGGGGTAAAGCGGTTCAGCAGTGAGAGTCCGGCGACACTCGGCAGAGCAAGTCCTGGTGTGACAGTGGTGTGACCTGAGCGTAGGTGTGTGCGTCCATCTGCCCTCTGCCGGACAGTCGCGCTGTCCCCACAGGTCGCCAGGCCCACACCACCAAAATCAACAGAGGTGCTTTTGCAGCAGAAGACTATAATCTGCAGCATCTGTGCTGCTCCAGAAAGGGCAGATGGCAAGGCGCAGCGCAAAGCCACATGTGAAAACGTTGGTAGCACAAATTATATTACGAGGTGCTGCTATAATACATTACAGCGCACCCCTGCAACGTGAGGTGCGTGACCAGCTAGGAAGTCAGGTGCACAGAGCGGGACTGTGATAAACTAGGTATGTGCTGCTCGGACAGCACCGATGATAGTCTGCTTGGAGCTGCACAGACCTATAGGAACACAAAATCTTGCTGCAAGGAGTGTTTTCAGGTATATTATAAAATCTGTCTTTTGGCTTATTATATGTATTTTGGCCTTTCTGGGTGTCAGGGCAGGAAAAAGCAGTTCAGCCATTGATTTAGTTGGTATTCTGATTTTTAAACTCCAGGCTTCCTCATCCTGCTCAGCTCCCCCAGTGACGCAGTATACTCTGTACCGTGCAAACCAACTTAGCATCAAACGCTGATCTTGGTGTCAAAGCATTTAAGTCCAAGTGGCACATGTGCTATTTCATCACCTCTTGGGAACACTCCCGGAGATAACGTAATTAATATTTTTTGGTGGTGGCTATTTACCACACCCCAGTGGGAAACGACAGTCTGTGCTTATGGAACTTGAACCCAATTAATACTCACTTCCTACCAGTTTCAGCTGTCTCCTAATTTAAAGCTATGTTTACAGTCAAAACAAGTCAGTAACTTGTCCCAGCGAGCCAAATAGTATCTTAATCACCTGCCTTTAATAGGAAACAAATGACTGAGCACTGATAAAGCTCGCCATTATGCTTTTGAGGAAAAGAAAAGTGACTACAGAACAATCTGATAACGAGAGAATTTGCTTCCTGTGCAACTCGACAATTTATAAACCTTCTCAGTAAGGGGGCAAAAAGGAAATAATTTCAGCGGGCCGAAGTTAACGTTCTAAACTAGGCTTTAAAATGACAACAAAAACAGGCCCCCAACCGAAAGCAGTTCTTATGGGAAAGACGCACAGAAAGAACAAAAGGCAGGAAGCCGAGAGCTCAGCTGCTGCCGAGGACGGGCGCTGCACCTTGCTCGGCGAGGCTCAGAGCTGGACCTCGCCGCGCACGCAGCAGTGGAGGATACGTGCTCGCCGCTGCGAGAGGTGAAAGCAGGCAAGTCTTGGTTGTGGTTTTTTTTTATGCTTCCAGACGGAACGACTAGACTCAGTAGCCTCCCTCTGTCTCTAGTAAGTGCACGAGCAGCTCATAGGCAAGAAGACATGTGATTTTTTTTTTTTTTTGAGCTAAGGGCTAGACTTCCAGCTTTACCATACTTGGAACTTCAGCTGTTTCCATGCTTTTTATACTTAACCCTCCTGAAAGGCAGGCAATGATTGCCCTGCAGCCTGACTAGTCCCTTAAGAGCAGAGCTAGTTCTCAGCCATAATAGCCTGAAATCCAGCTAGGTGGAGCAGCCTACAACTTCCGCTGACTTCACTAGCAGCCATGCGTGCCATCAATCCTTAAAACAAGCCCTGTGAAAAAGCAAGAGATATGAATCCTAACGTAGGGCTCCCCTCTTCCCCTAAAATATAGGTGCAGTTTGTTTTTGGAGTAAGTGCTGATTTCTGAAATTTCCTGATACGGAAGCTTTTCCTGGGAGAATAATGTGGGAGATGTGGAATAGGGCTTACAGTGACAGCAAAAAAAATATATATTTAATGCCTAAAAAAGGCAATGTTCTCAATAATCAAAAAAGAGATGTTTATCTCTTCAGTACACTCAGAAGCAGAGAAGAGCAAAGACAGGGAGGGAAAAAGCAGAAGGTATATCTACTTTGTTTCACATTTTCCAGGTTACTAAATGACAAAGCAGTTTGCACTTCGCTGTCTTGGCTTCAGGTACCAAGTAGAATATTTCTGAGTTGCTTTTAAAGCATATGAATAAAAATAATAAAATCAACACATCCCTTGGCTTTTCAACAGTGCCCTCTACTTAAGGACCCAAAAGCATTTTGCAAACAAAAATAGCAAAAGCTTTTCCAGCTTAAAGAAGAATTTTGCCCTCAGATAAATTAGCATGACTTTTACAATCCTGTTGAGACACTCCACATGCACAACTGGGAAAAGAAATCGCCACAGAAAGCTTAAATGCACAACTTCAGTTAGGTAAACAAAATAAAAACAGACCCTTTCCTCTTGAAAAGTTTTCCCACTGGTATTGTTAGAGCGCCTAAGATAACTAGAACTGCCAGAAGTTAGAGGGAAAACGATTTTTTCCTTTACTTTTAATTTACACCCTTCGTTTTAAGCACCTTTGCAGAGAAAGAAGCATGCACGACGGTGCTGTGCGCGCAGGTGTGGTGCGAATCCCCTACAAGACCTCTGAACTGTTGGTTTTCACTTCGTTTCACTTGAATTTTCACTTCATTTGTCAAAAGGATTGCACGTGGCCTTCCTGCTCCGGCACGAGAACGAGCAGCTGGGGAGAGCAAAAAGGCCTGCTGAGAGGCCAAAACGTGCCCTTATAAAACATCAGAAAATCCACGTAGAAGAAAGACACTACCAGCAGCTTTCAGCTCGGAAAGCACTTTACAAGGTACGAGAGAATCCAATCACAGGCTGCACATCCACTGAAACTGCGTTACTTCCCCAGCTCACAGGACAACTGGTTCGTGTTTAACGTTTGTCTTGTTGCAGTGCCAAAGGACCAACAAGTTCAGGACCTCTTTGTATGAGGCACAAACACAAACCCCTCCCCAAAGTTTACAGCTCACAGGACCGCAGCCAAAAGCCCTCTCCGTGACATCCTGGGCTCGGTTCTGCCACTGGGGATCCTGCCTTTGATTTCAGCGAGCATAGGATTTTGTCCCCTGTGGCTCTGGAGTGTCACAATTTTCCCACTCACCAATGCAGCTGCTTTCTGGGGAAGAAGGACAGAAGGCAGACCCATTTTTCAAAACAGGGTGGTATTTCTGTAAAACCCTGAAAAGTTGCCAGGAAGAATGAAGAACTGTAAATGCACTGATGTTCAGAACTGACTAGATTTCAAACAGATTTAATAAAAACATGAAGATAGAAAGACAACTGAAGAATAAAGGCTAGTCAGATCCTTTTCCTTCACTTTTACTCTGTCTCATTTTTCTGGCTTCCCCAATTCTGCAGATCTCTATCATATCAAGCATTAGCTATTTGTTTCTGTTTTCCAGGTTTATCCTCTTTTCACCTCAAAACTCTTGTTGTTTATCAAAATGCACTAGGCTTTGATGCCATCTTCTTTCTCTCACCTGTTAAAGGCTGAATTTCTACCCCTCTGCATCCTTCTGACTCTTACAAGTAACGCTGTGAATAAGGACCTGGAGTCTGTTATTACCTTCTCTTATTTCAGGGAAATGCCTCTAGCAGTAAACTGCAGAGCCCTGTTCCCTCTCACTTGCTCTCTGTCTCTGGCCCCATGAATCTTAAATTCTCTTCTGCATGCTTGCACACCTCCAGCAAGCAGGGAATAAAGGGTACAACCAAGACCAGCAGCCTAACAGCAATCTGGTGTCCAGGACATCTAGGCCTCCCATCACAATGAGGAGATGTCTCACATTTCCTGCATGCAGGCTCCAACGACTAGGGTATATAAGTACGGGTGTTTTGAAAACAGCCCCTGGCCTGTACTGAACAGTCCCTGCCCAAAATCGTGCCTGAGCACAATGAACCTATGTTAAGGTGGCATAGGCCAAAAGCGGCCAGAAACTGCCCTAACAACAAACAATATGGACAACTGTGTGCCAGTGCTTTAACTGCTCCGCTGCCATGGCTATATTTAGTTTGCGAGGGTGGGCACATCCTCTGTGATACAAATAAGAAATCCCATGTTGATTGACTTCAGCGTGGCCAAAGTTTCACTGTAAGCCCACCCAGCCAGACTTGGCTTTGGCCAGAAGCTCCAGCTCACTTTGATGACCTCAGTCATTTCTGACCTCTGTCACCCAGTACTGGCACAGGTACACACCAGTGTCTGAAGAACAACGTTTAAGGGATGCAGCTTGGCATTTGAAAGCACTGGCCACAGGACCGCTCAACCTCTTCAAGAGCTGACACATTAAGACAACTGAATAGAAGGAGTTCATGGCAATCTGCTCACACACAAAAGCCAAAAATAAAACTTAGTCTTGTCCTCAAATCCAAGAGAGATTCTACAGCAGATGTCTTTCATCTATATGACCTTTTCCACTAAGAGAAAAGGGAGACAGGATATTAAATCACAGTTTAAGATTTTAATGAATCTTGGCAAGCATTTATTCATTATGGATGTTTGTTTTGGGACTTTGTTTTTAGGGGAAGGAGTGTTATTTTTAGCACTTTTCATGTAACTTCAGCTGAAATACCATAAACACGTCTGAGGCAAATTTCTTGGGTGATTCGCACATTTTCAAAGTCACAAGCTGACTCCACTTCCAACTCACATTGCTCAGACCAGCGTGTTTAAACCAGGACAACCATGTGACATGAAGACATCAATTCGTTTTTCATACAGTGTTGGAAAATCTTGAAGGCACGTGAAGTCACGTTAGGAGGGCAGTGAATTCTTTAACGGCTAGATCTAGATCAGGAAATGTGCCTAAAGGGTGGAAAACCCGCAAACACACACACGCACAGTGGCAGCAGAATACAGCGCAAGGAACGTGGGAGAAAGCATGGATAAACTGCATTTCTCCCCTTAATTTGCTTATAACCTTTGCTAGAGGGAAGCTCTCTGTAGCATCCTCAGCTTACCCCACAGATGACTAAGCAGATGGGAAGAGAGGGATGTACTAGGAAAGATAATCCAGAGGAAAGGAAATTAACCTTGGACCCTGAGAGGGTTAGTTTTCAGTCCTTGTTCTAGCCAGATTTCTCATGTGATTTTAGGCAAAGAAGAAGATACACCTACTTCACAGCTGCTGAAATTCATATTACTACACCAGGCTATAAACTGTGACTGCAGGTATACATCTTCGCTAAAACTACACAAGATCACAAGTCAGAGTCCTTGATCTTGTCATGAACCAATTCCTAGTACACAACACGGAATGAGAGTTATTTCCTAAGCCTTACTTCGATGCTTGATGGATATAAATACATTAAAGACTAGGAAGCACTAAAACCAGGTGGAAATTTTACAGTGGAACATTTTTTCCTCAGAAAATACCAATTAGCTATAAGTAAATGTTTCACAGACATGTATCAATTCTGATAACATTTTATTTTTAAAAGAAAAAAAATTTAAAAGCTCTTCAATAAGGTCAAAATAGAGTATTTGAATTTTCTATTCCAAACCAATTTTCACCCCCCTTTTAAAATATTGCATTATGTCATACTGAAAAAAAATATTTGGTGTCATTTATTAACAAATGAAAAATTTTGGTTGAGTTCAAACATTTTTTCTCAGATTTATGTTTCACAGTAAATTAGAAATGTTCATGCTCACTTTGTCTTTGAATAAGGATATATTTTCTGTAAATTTAGGAAGATTCACCCCCTACCCCCCCCCCCCCCCACAAAAGTAAAGGACAAAACATTTGGCCCTCTAAACCTCTCCAAGGCCCTCAGATCTTGCAGTAGTGAGGGTGGGTGAGGACAGGCTAGAACTGTGAATGTTCTTTCAGAGTGACTAAAACGTGACATGGGCCAAATGCAACCACATGACACTTCCAAAATGAGAACACATATGGCTGAGGATTTTTGAAAAGTCAAAATCTGCTTGCACTGAAATCAATGGGCGTTTTACTCTTGACTTCTATGGAAGCAGGGTTAAGTCAGCAGTGTATAAGATGGGAAAATCCCAATATGAGATCAAGCACAGCCTTCCCCATAAAGATTATTCATGCAGTGTGTAGACGTCATGAAAAACCAGAAGGTGCTACAGAGCTGTTATTTTTAAGCTGAGGGTGAGAAAACGGGCAATGAAGTGTAGAGCATAACTTCTTATGCTGCTTTGTCACCATTCTTCTTAACGGACACAGGGAAATTATTTTAAAGAAAAAAGGTTGTTATTTTTTGTTTCTTCAGTTCAGAAGAGACTTATTTTTATTTTTTTGTGAATTTTCATGATTTTTGCAATACTTCTGAATTTTCCAAAACTATTTATTTCTGAATACTGTTTTTCTAAGAACCACACAATTTACAGAACCACCAAAAATGCCCAAGAAAATGTCTTTAAACTACGTAGAAAATATCAGAAGACATCCAGTCTTCTCTTTTCTACCGAATTTAAACCCAGTCCTATCTGTCTGCAGTGCTTTTGCAGAATTGGATACTATGTCTAGCTTCTTTAGCAAAAAGTAAGCTATGTGGAAAATGAGGGGCACAGACGCTGACGTGGATCACAGGGAGCATCTGTGCACAAAGCCTGAGACCAGTTCTAATCATCAGCATCACAGGACTGCAATACCCAAATCCAAGCATGAGCAATTAGCAGTATCCCAGATAAGAGCACAATTTATTCCTTGTAGTCAGACACAAGATGGCTATCCCATTGGGCACCAGTTAGCTTGTTATACTCATTTTAGAAGGTTTAGCAGGACCACTTATCATGTGTGAAATAGTACTAATAAGAGGGACTCTGAGCCATCAGATGAGTTTAATAAAGGGCTTTACTAAAGTTATCTATGATCAGGAGGCTGTGCTTTCATTACGAATGGGTTTAAAATGCTTGCATGTAAAACCAAAAGCACAGGAGCTTCAGGGACTTCTCATACTGTAACATGCATTGCTTCAAATCTCTCACCCAGCAAATACACTCTCATGCACGCAAAGCTTTGGAGAATGTCACTTAATTTACCAACGAGAAGAAAACAGCAACAACAAAAATGAAGGATTTTAACACAAGGACATGAGATTTACATTTAATTTAATTGACAGGGCATTCAGGAGTAGTCCTGTCTCAATTATTCTTCGTAATTCCCATGACTCACCTGTTTGACAATTAACAGGGGGGAAAAAAAAGCCAGAAATATCTGTCTGTATCTTAACCTCTAAATTATAGCAACTATTTCTATAGTTAGCAACTATAGCTAACTATGCGTTAGCAGTTTACAATTCATAATTAACAGAGACCTATCCAATAGCTGGGACATTCATTTGCCATAGAGCCGGGGGAGATGTTCTGCCAGCACCGTTCCCTCCTTCCCTACTCGGGCTTTCCTCTGAGCATCTCCCGCCTGAGCCTCTGCTGCTCGACTTGTGAAACGTGACAAAAGGGGCAGCTCCGAGTGGCTTGGCCGAGGTGTAAAACATATCAGATTGCAATTTGGTTTTGCTTAGTCCAACAGTCTCCAGCGGAAGGGCAAAACCGGCGACCAGGGCTTGCAGAGAACACCCCTCGTTACAGCTTTACCCTTGGGCCTTCACCCAAAGAGTGATTTGCTTTTCTAATTGGCTCAATGTTTTTGCGGAGGTGAACGGTGAACACTAACAGCCTCTGCAGCAACACGAGACAGGATGGCTGTGGTCACTGCTGGTGACCCGAGACAGGCTTCAGCGAGCTATGGCACATTTTTGTACAGCTACAAACCTCATTTTCAGAGCGATAGGAGTAAAGCGTCTGCGAGAGGAATATTTGTATAGGTACCCTCAGAATTAGGAGATGACTTTCTTTACTGAGAAGAAGAAATACACGGTTCTTTGCGGGAAACAGCAGTACTTCATTTGTGGTTGCTGTTCCAAAGTTTATACCAGGTAAAAAGTTAATTTCTGCAAAACACTTCCACAACAAAACCAGCTTTATAACTGTAATTTGATAATAACAACAAAATCTAATATTTTCTTCAGATATTCTTAAACCAATATACTTGGTCCTCGCAAATACAAGGAGAAAATAAAAATATTAACATCCATCACTAGGTGAAATACGATTGGTCACACTTAACCTCTGACAATTAAACCACGCAGAGTATCTTTTATTCGTAGAAGCCACAGCAAATGCAATGCAATCTATAAATACCACTAGGACTACTGATGACTGAACTGCACAAGTCTAACCCCTAGGTTTTTGACTTAAATGTCATGGGTTACGAACACACAGTGTGGTGCAGCCATTGACTGCGGTCCCGGGCTAAGTGCTGACAGATGTCCCTCTAAAGATCTGTAAGGTGGAATGAACGAACAGCCTCCGCACCATTCCCGGCTGCCAAACAGCACATTTCTAAACACAACTGCAAGTCACATCCTTCTAAAGCCTGCTGAAACACCTACTGATATATCTCCTGCAAGCGCTCTACCCTCTTTGTATCTTTTTATCCAGGTTGTTGTTTCAAAGTCTTTTTTCTTTTACGCAAAAGCATACAGCGTTCTCGCCGCAACGTTAGGGACATAATTCTCTTATTTGCAGGGCGGATCGTGACCTCAGTCTTCTGCCCTCCCTGGAAGAGCGCATCTTCCATTGACGTCAAGGGTTCTGCACACGTAGGGAGATAAGCATACTGGAGGCAAGATCTGCTACGTGAATGAGAAGGGAGAATTTTCTGCAGGAATTTACAAGCCTCTCTCAGTCTCCTCTCTTGATTAAAGCCAGCGGGATTACTACACAAATTCAGCTGCTCAGTCCTGGCTATCCGAAAGCTGCCTCGTACAGGGCTCTCTGCTGTTAACCCATCCTGCTTGTTTGGGCAAGACAAAAAACACCATTATCCAAAAAAGCAGGCCAGATGTAAAAAGGGCTGTGTCAGAGGGGAGCTGCTCACAGAAGCTCTGTATGATACGGCAAACCTGTGAGCTCTGAGGAGCTCTTAGAAAGCCTACATCCCATCTGTGTTGGAGAATTTAAGCAATATGGACATGTGGGTTAGACAGGGGTTTTTATACCAGTAAAACTGTTGTTTTACTGAGATAAGAAACGGGCATGCCTGCGGGGCTCAGCGTAGTGCTTCAGATTAGCTCCACATGAGCCAGTACACCTAAACACGTAGCGCAGCACGGGGCAGAGCAGGGATACCACCAGGGCTCACCATGAGTGCAGCTCCGTTAGCCAAAAGCCAAACCTAATTAGCCCCTGAAAAACGCCACCCTGACACGGCACTACTGTTTATAAGACGGCAGCAAAGCTGGTCTGTGCCGGGTCAAGGACCTCTGCGCTATGCTCTGCTCTGTGTGCAAGCCTCCCAGAGTCAGCTAAGGAAAAACAGTCTCGCTTGCCAACTTGCCCTCTCTGCAGTGGAGTTTCTCAGCCTCATTTTCCTTTGCCTGTCAAGGATGCCAGCTCTTGGGCTGAAGCCCATGAAGCATGGCACCTCGCACAACAGAGTCCAGACCCTCGGGGCTACTACAGTATGCACTAAAAGGAGCTCAAGATAACCTGAGCATAACTCGAGCTGACACCTGTTGGATTTTACCATAGAAATCCCATTTCGGGTGTTGGCAACATCGAACCTTCATAGTCACAGCACAGCACAGAGTGACATTGCCTGTGTCTAAACAACAAGCAAATGAGCGGTGCGCTGTGCTCTCAGGTGAGGGGGCACCCGAGGGGCACACTGCAGCTCCCTCCCTGACCAAATGCCTGGTTCCCCTGGGACCCAAGAACTGGGAAGTGACCTTGAGTTCCCCAGTTGAGACGTATCCCAGAAACACACTCAGAAACGCACTGAAGAAAACAGCACTCTGCACAAACACCAGTCTTCCGAGCAAAAGCTACTTATTACAAGCATCATTACAGCAATTGCAGACCAATGGCAGATGTTTGATTACACCACAACGTACATTTAAACAGAATGATCAAAAGTTAAGTTTGTGCACGAGCTTCCTGTATTCTCACACACCAGGTTTTTCACCCTTACTTTTGTGCTGCTTTGCAACACATTGGTGGGTATGTTTGATCTTCACTTTATCAGGTACTACCTTTTCCTAGATTGCAACTTGTGCAGTAATAAGGGAAGCACATTACTAGTGAGTTTTGGTAGAAAGTGAGAGGTAACCTGCATTTGAGAAGATGTGTATGTAATAGCTACAACCCAGGTTTCTATGGCAAAATCTGGAGGGAAGGGAATGCTGCCGCTAAAATCACAGCTAGTGATTTTCATGGCCTGTCGCACGCACTGGAACATCACACTAGAAACTTCTGTACGCAAGGCCTAGCTAGGAACACGGAAGAAACTGACGCCTGTCTACAAATATGGTATATCACATTAAAGAATTTAAGACATATTAGTGACTGTACACTTAAAACCTGAGTGATGATGTGTAGACAAAAGGTGACTCTTCAGTGTGACCTCTCAGACTCTCTCATGTTAAATGCCAGCACATCTAACCTCATATGTGTTGCCAAAGGCTGTAAAGACCGGATGGTAGGGCTGGACTAGGAGCCCATGGATGAACTGTATTCCACAAAGCAAAAAAAGCCCATGCTTAGAGGAAAGGTGAACGCTGCGAATGAAGAATGGATTGACAAGAACCTATAAAGACCAGTGCAGGCTCAGCCTACTTCGGGGTCAAAGCTCATTCATAATTTTTCTGACATTGCTAGGGAAAGAACAAGCCTCCAAAACACCAGGAGCCTCCTTCTTTCATATTTTCCTCCAACCGGGACGGATTAGGGCAGATATGTTAGAATAATATATTAAACAATCAGCTATCATATACATATGGCAATGGTAATATACTTATTTACATGATTTACATACACTGCTGCAAGTTATTGGTTAGAATTTCTCAGCCTTGAGCACACCACTAGCTCATTGGTTATGCTTGATGCTTCAGAAAACAGCATTTGAAAATGCCTACTGAAGTGCTTAATTGAAGCTGGGGAAAAGAAAACTAATAGGTCATGGATGAATCATATTCATCCAAGCATAGAATTTCATTTTCTCACTCTTCTTATGCAAAACTACAAACTTTATAAATCATGATATGACCAGGTTTTTCAAAACCTCCTTACAGAAGTGTGACTCCCTGACAAAAAGCTGCAGCAGTGAGTTCCACAGGCTGACTATATATTAATTTTTTTTTTCAAACATAAGTATCATTTTGTTCATTTCAACATATTGGTATACGGTTTAGAAGGCTGAAACAACATGGGAAAATGTGACATTGCAGTTTCACTCTAGTTATATACAGTATTTTTTCTATTCTCTAGCTAGCATTTTTTAAAGGTACATATTAATTTCCAAAATATTCCAATCAATTAAATTAAGGCATTTCCTTCAGTCCTCCTTTTTTCCCCTCCCCTTAGGACTTCACATAAATTGCTGGTTGTCTAGATGCCAGGGGAAATCAAGAATTAAAATACAGAGCCATCCAAAACATCCTCAAGACCGTAGTCTGACACTGTGGTTTCTGTCAGCGACCACACTTTCATCTTATTGGGATGCCCCTGAAAAAACTACTGCTGTCGGAAGCAAAACCTGTGCCCGATTCATGGAATACATGAATGCAATATAAATCCTCACAGGCCAAGAAATTCCACAGACACCACACGGATTAGCTGTGATAACATCTTTTCCCATAATACTGAACAGTGAGAGAAATAAAAGATGAATGTTTTTAACATTTAAAAATTCAGGGCCAGACCATCCCCTAAAGTAGGGCAGTTTGTGTACTGCTGCACCGGAACAAGGCTGCCCAAAAGCTGGCTTGCCTCATAGTGGAAAAATCTACCCCACATACAAAGATCTTAAGAAAGCACAGAGCCTTTATACCAGCACACCATCATCTCTAACACTTGCTTTTCTTCCACCTCAACTCTTAGAGACCTGTGCCTCAGGCATACCTTGGTAGGGCAGCCCTCAGGCTGCTCTAGTTTCTTCCTTAGGACCAGACCACCACAGAGCAAGGAGGGGAAGCTTTAAGCCCATCTGGCACTCGTTTCCACATTTTCCTGCTGCTTTACGTAGCTACAGGTGAAAACCTCTCAGCTGTAGGTGAGATCCTGTCTTTCAGCATTGCCACAAACATGACAGATGCAGACAGTGACAGTTAAGAGGGATATGGTGTTGAATGGGTTCCTTGTAAATTTAAAGACAGTTGCATACTGAGGTAATTTGATTAAGCATGTTACACTTTTTATATTCCAGTTCTCTTGTCTTTCTTTGCAATCACTGTATCTCACGACAGTGTAGGGCATTCCCCACAGCACCGGTGAGGCCTTGGCTTCTCTCATGGCATATAAGAAATGCCCACCACAGAGTGAAAGCCACTTTTGAACAGCCACTACACAGAATAGAAAGTTTCAAATTGCAGAGCTGGCAACCCACAGTCTGGTCAGGGGCCAGTAGGTATTGATTGAGAAATTCCTTTATATTAATAGCAAGACTTTTTCAGGCCTTTGAAAATCCATTTTTTAAATTAAGAATCATTCTCTACTCTTGTGATAAATCAAGGAAACAAGAGCAGCTTTGTGCAGCAAAGAATTAATTGTCTCAGAAAGTGAGCTTTACAGTACTTCAAGATGTACCTGTCAAATATGCATGCGTTGGATATTTCCACGTGATCCCTTAACCCACTACATCTAGGACACCCTGAGAATCATGGCCCTTTGAATATCACCAAGAAAGGGACATAGCTATTGGGATGGAGTCCAAAGCACCCCACTGCAGCATGTCAAGGAGTGTGACAGTCAAAAAGGCACAGAGATATAATATATTAGAGAGGCTGACTTTGCTGGAATGCATAGGTCAGAGCAAAAGATGGTTTATCCGTTACTCCCTGCCCAAGAGCTTGCTTTCCAGATGGCAGTGCCCCTTCCACATCATTCAAGCTTGTTTTGGGGGGAATGCCTGGGGGTTCAACACAGAAGTGTTATGTACAGATATCTTCAGCTATGGTACCTTTCCCTATCCACATAGATACATGTCTCATTGCATGTGTATGCGAAGCCCTCCAGGTCAAAACGATTGTACTCCCATTAACTCCCTGCTCATTATTTATTGGCATTTTGTGTCCCATAGCTCTTCATACCCCATAGGCAGGATGTTGGTCAGTCAAGCAAGGAAGTTTCCAGGAGCCTTAATTCATCCCTGACTAAGACTCCTGAATGTCCCAACACAAAACCAATGAAGGCTATTTCAAGAGCTTGTGTGGTCTTATTTGTTATTGAATCTGGAGATGCTGCTATGGATCACATTCATCTCTGGTGCCACTCTCACCTCAGCAGAGCGACATTCACGGGTGAATTCATCCCCAGTCTGTCCTTGGCTGTGAGACGTGGGTACCACACACAGACAATAGCAAAGCTGCAAGCTCTTTAGGGCTCTGTTCACACTTTATGTTAAGCAGTGGTGTCCTATTGAGTCTCAGAAGCTCTCAGGAGTTTTCCACGCGCTGTTGATCTGTTCACACAACATGCAGCCAGGCCACAAAAGCCCATTCCAGACAGATGCAAGGGAGACTTCCCACAGAAAGCTCAAAGAGCACTGTGAAGAATTTATTATAACACCCCTTTCCAGACCAGATAAACCAAAAGGGAAAAAAAGTGACTAGCACAGTCACTTCTGGACGACTTTTAAGTTCAAACAGACATGCGATAGGCCACAACTCCTTCACCACAGCCACAAAAGACCAAGAAAGATAGCCATATTTCTAGCCCCAGGTGTGAATTCTTTCCCCAGAAAACAGATTCTACATTCATCAACCTTTTTTCATTTATTGGCAGCCTTTGCTGATGCCCATCTGCAAGAAAGGCAAGGTGCCTGCTCAGAAACTGGCTAGAGGCTTGCCCTGGGCGAGACGTGCCAAGTAGGATGTGACTGCACACCACACAGCAACTTGTCCGGAGCACAACACAACAATGGCCCCTCTTCCCACTGTACGTATGCAGTAAACGTACACAATCCCATGAAAAGATGTGTCTTGAGACCTCCTAGGCCACAACAGATTTGACAAAAGATGATTTTTCAAATATGGGAACTCAAAAAAAACCAATAAAGCAGCATAAAGCCTCAGGTCTGAAATGGCATGGCACGCAGCATGGATGCAGGTGATCCTCACTTCTCTGCTGAGCTTACAGGATAATTATGAGGAAGCGGAACAGCCAGAGTGAATAAGGACCAGCTCAACCTGCCGGAACTGCCCAAGGACTTTTCCTTGCATGTAGGACAATGAAGACCAGAGCGGTCACATGGGTTTATTTTAACAGCGAGATGCTATTGGTATACAAAGGATATCAGAGAGGAGACTGAAGAAGACAGGCCATGTACAGTCTTTTAGTTGAAGGAATGATGCTACTGTCA
This sequence comes from Struthio camelus, assembly GCF_040807025.1. Taxonomy (NCBI): domain Eukaryota; kingdom Metazoa; phylum Chordata; class Aves; order Struthioniformes; family Struthionidae; genus Struthio; species Struthio camelus. The sequence goes on from NC_090948.1 coordinate 7,319,596, forward strand.
ATCTGGTAAACCTTAGAAACAAACTGGTGCTCCCATATAAACAGTGGAAGTGTGACAAGCTGCATCTAGCACCACAGTTGTCTCCAGGTCAGTTTTCATACCCGGCCCTAAGGAAAAAATGGGTGCTTTGCACTGTGTTAAACCAGCTCAACTCATGCTGACAAATTCAGCGCTTCAAGGAGACAATTTGGCTACTGGTGCACCATTAAGCTATATGGCAACAGGAACAGCTCCTAAACCAAGTAAACATTTTTGCTATCATGCTTTCTTTAATATTTTCTGAGATTTCAGCCTCACATTCCTGAACTTAATGCACACACTTTAGGAGAGCCCACGCACTGTAACTAATATGCAGTCATAGAGAAAGGGCAACAAGCACTTCTTATACTGTGACTTACATGGTACACAGTCATTGTGTATAGTGACTTTGCCACTCCGAAGCTTAAATCTCAGTGACAGTGAGGGGATATGGGCTCTCTGCCTACAGAAGCACTTTGAAAATGTTGACCAAAGCCTCAAAGATTATTCTTAAGGGGGCTGGATGAGTCAGGGCTACCAGTACTGTCACACAAATTTTCACCGGTATAAATCCAGTTCAGACTGGCAGACCGTTGCTTTAACGTGGACAGCCTCCTGCTACTGCTTCAGCGCAATTCAGAAAACCCAGGCGCTAACTTCAGCACTCTTTTCAAATGACTGAAAGGCTCAACCTTGGTGTTATTTTGAAATAAACAGGAGACATCGTCAAGGTGCTACATAAAAAACACTCCAAAGTGGTTTTAAGAATAGGATTACTTATTAAAACAGGCTAGATGGTACATACTTCTGGTAACCGGGTTTTGTCACTCTTGGCCCTACTCCGGTCTTATCTGGACCACTACTCTTAATGAGCTATGTGGTAAAAAGGGGACAGAAGTTTTACAGTTAAACTTCTACTAAAGATTTTCACAAAATAACTAAAATAAGGAGAAATTCCTGCTCACCAACTGATAAGGCACTAAAAAGCAATAATCCATGATGTGCCAATGGTAGAAACTAAGGGTGGCTAGAGAGAAAGAAAACATCTAACAGGCAAGGAGCAGTGCTAGGAAAGGGAGACTGATCCTCTACAAAGACAGCGGCAGGCAAATTAGAGAAAGAACACAGAGGCGGATGTTAGAAAAATATAATGTTCCTGTGGGTGTATCACTTATCAGCCATTCTTGCACATAAAACACATTTTTTCAACATTTAGAAAAGAAAAAGAATGACTGATCTGTAATTAACAGAAATAAAGGCCTGGCCCAGCTCCTAGGCTAGAAAAACATTCTCGCTAGAGTGAATTTTGCTGAAATACCACCATTAGGCAGGGCACGGCTGCTGGAGGAAGAGGGCACATCCAGAATAACTGGTGTGCTAAGAGCCACCCAGCTGGAGACCCCATTTAATAAGCCATTTAAAGCCTATTTAACAAGCCATTTAACAACAATATGACCCCAGTGAAGGGAATTCCTGGGGGAACAATTTTGCATATTTGATAGGGACATCTTTTGTATAACCTGCTGCCAAAGTTTCCCTCTACATCTTCCTTCCTGGGGCTCACTAGGGAAAGAAATCCCATGGCATAGCCACAGATATGGGTTTAGAGTTTTAATCGGGAACTGCCGTGACTCCCTCTCTTGTCCTTCTCACTGGTGCGTAACCTACATTCCTTATAAAGAAGATGTCTAACTTTACAGTTCCTCTGTATCTCTCGGTAGCCTGCAACTTCACAGGTGTATTTATTATGATGGTCATCAGCATATGTCAAGCCATGAAAGTGCCTTCTCACCATCCACCTGCCCCTAAATCCATTGACTCTAAATGACACGCTATGACCCTAACCACTCATGGCTTAAGAGGACTTCATCATCGGAGCAGTATCCTTTCTACAGTCCATCTTTAATTACTGTGCCGACTTCACTTCTACTGCATGGTCTTTTACCTCCTCCTCCTTCTGTCTCAGCCTCTTGTTTTCCTCTCTAACCTGTGCCAGCCGATGCAAAGCCAGGAATGTGGGCAAAGCTACCACCCCTTTAAGTGGGTTGATTCTTCAAAGCAGCTAGAACACAAAGGGCAGCAATTTATCAGGAAAATATCAGCTGTCAAGAAAAGCAAATGCAAATCGTTTCTCTGCTGACTGTTCTTTTCATGACTGCTGTGCAATTGTCTTGTTGATTCCCACAGCTGGATGCGGTAGTTTTCTACTTGGCAGATGTAACTGAAAGTGATGCTAGATTAACTGCAGTAAATTGAAATTGATTTCATCAACAGTATATGGGCGTGTCAATGACTTATGTGCCTTTTTTCTTCCCTCCCACTGTCCACTGTCATGTTCCCCAGCCCAGCAGCTTTTGACATTTTTTTGATAGCGCATTTTCCTTCTGGGAAATGATGCTTCCACTAAACCCAAATATTCCTTAAGGAAGTAAAGATTTTGTCAACATTTTCAATAAAAATCACAGAATCACAGAATGGTTGAGGTTGGAAGGGACCTCTGGAGATCATCTAGTCCAAGCCCCCTGCTCAGGCAGAGTCATCTAGAACATATGGCACAGGAACGTGTCCAGGTGGGTTTTGAATTTGAATATCTCCAGGGAAGGAGACTCCACTACCTCTCTGGGCAACCTGGTCCAGTGCTCTGTCACCCTCACAGGAAAGAAATTTTTCCTCATGCGCAGATGGAACTGCCTGTGTTTCAGTTTCTGCCCGTTGCCTCTCGTCCTGTGGCTGGGCACCACGGAGAAGAGTCTGTGCCAGCCTCTTGACACCCTCCCTTCAGATACTTACACACATGGATCAGATCCCCTCTCAGTCTTCTCTTCTCCAGGCTCAACAGGCCCAGCTCTCTCAGCCTTTCTTCAGAGGAGAGATGCTCCAGGCCCCTCATCATCTTTGTAGCCCTCCGCTGGACTCTCTCCAGTAGCGCCATGTCTCTCTTGTACTGGGGAGCCCAGAATTGGACACAGTACTCCAGATGTGGCCTCACCAGGGCTGAGTAGAAGGGGAGGATCCCCATCTCCCTTGACCTGCTGGCAACGCTTTTCCTAATGCAGCCCAGGATACCATTGGCCTTCTTGGCCACAACCGCACATTGCTGCCTCATGCTTAACTTGTTGTCCACCAGGACTCCCTGGTGGACCTGGGAGGCTCAAAAAGGATCAAAACCATTGATCCCGATCAAAAACAATCAAAACAATTTACATGTGGCTAGTTTGGAATACTGTGATTTAGTAAGGTCAAAATTTATCGTCTTAGCTTCATCGGTTAGGTTTCTGCATCATTGTAAGGTTGAATAACAGAACACCAGAAGGTACAGGTGAAAAGCTAAATAGTTCAGCCTCATCAAAATATTTCACTGAAATACTAACTCAAGACAAAATGTGAGAGAGGAGAAAACTTTTCCAAAAAAATGTGCCTCGCTGCTCTCGTCCCTCTTCTGCCTCCCTGTCCATCCCGTCTCCTTCTCCATTCTTCCCTGTCCTTCCCTAGAAGCGATAAGCCATACTTGATCGTTCTGCTCTTTCCAGTTCAGAAGCATACTGGGGGTCTTGCAACAATGTTTGTGTTTGTGCTGCACTTGTCTTAAAACACGCAAGGTGAAGGGCAGAAGGGCAGGTGATATTGCAGGGCCACGTACGTGACTAGCCGTGCCTCAGGCTTAGTGAACGCCATGCATTTAACTGTGCTCTTGTTGCATCAGCTTTCACTGCCAGCTTCTGCGCTGAAGTAATTTCTATGTTCATTTCGCAAATTCTCTACATCTTCAGAGGACACTTTCTGCCCTTTCAGAAGATATTCACAGTTTCTCTAACAGCTTTGCAAAATTTTAAAGAATTTTCATTAAATATAGATTTAGAGGCACCTACCTCCATTAACCCTTAGGGTCTCCGCTTTCTTCACTGTGTTTTGTAAGTGCATACAGCTATTATTATTTATAAATGCTCCTAGCTGTCTGCCATCATAAGCCAGGGGCAAGTGAGACTTGCTTTATGAAAGAGCAGGCACACATGCAAAGAAAGACAGTATCATTTTTCTTATGGGAATGGTAACTATGATTTTGATTCTTCCCTTCATTGCTTCTTAAGATCTCATAGTTTGAAAGTGAGGAATCTCCACTACGGGAAATGTCTTCCACAGCACTAGAGTACTGTACTCTGGCACTACAGTAGTGCCAGAACACCTGGAATTACAGAATCAAAGTAGAGTTGGGGTTGGAAGGGGCCTCTGGAGATCATCTGGTCCAACCCCCTTGATCAAGCTAGAGCAGGCTGCCCAGTACCGCATCCAGTCGGGTTTTGACTGCCTCCAAGGATAGAGACTCCACAACCTCTCTGGGCAATCTGTTCCAGAGTCTGACCACCCTCACCATGAAGATCTTTTTTCTTAGGCTTAGGTGGAACTTCCTTTGTTTCAGTTTGGGCCCATTGCCTCTCATCCTGTCGCTGGGCACCACTGAAAAGAGTCTGGTCTCATCCTCTTGACACTGTCCCATCAGCAGAGCATCAGGGATATGGTGAGGATGTAACCTCTTAATAATTGGCAATACTAGACTTCTCTGGGCAAAAGGAACCTAAATATTTTTGTAGTTGTCGGGCTTTTCATATTGCAGTGTTAAGAGTCTACCTAACTCGAAGGTCCTTTAAGGAATTTGTCAATCATTAAAAATTTTCTTATAATTGACATTTTACAATGTAATAGTTGTACTTAAAACAACAAGTAAACAAGACACCAATTGTTTTGGTGCACGTGAGCAAACAATTGGAGTATAACCGAAATAAAAAATTTCTAATTACAGTATTAAAAAGGGCATTATCAACCAAATACAGCAACTGGAGAAATTACAGCACATGAATATGCAAATTATCTGACAAAACCATTCTGTAAATGCTTCAGTAATTTTCAGAGATAAACCCTGCACAGGCTGCCTCTTTCATTTGCAGTTTCATTTGTTGATAAATAGCCAATCCTCACTAATGCATTTTTAGAAAATATTTTAATGTAGTCATCATTTTAAAACATTTCTTGTGGATAAAATGCATTAAACATATCCTAGATTCTCCTGCTGCATTAAAGGGCATTTTGAAGCTTGAGGTCCAGTAACTTCTATTTCCTTTAATTGTTTCACATAACAAATGAAGACATGTCCCTTTGGCCTCATTGTTTGGCAGTCCATGATGCAGCACAAGTCATAAAACCAAACATGAAATCAAAACATTGAAATTTTGGGCTCATCTTGGACAAAACTTGTGCAAGTAAAGATTTCAGGAAGTTTTAAGATTCTCCATGAGAGCTCTGACACTCTCTCCTGCGGAGCCTTAGGCCCTCACCTTGCCCTGCAGACCGCAGTGGGAGGCTGTACCTATCCACACAACTGCAAGAGTGGGAAAAACTGAACATTGGGATTATCCCGTGTCATAGGTCTGCTTAAATGCTTTGCTATAGCACTTCAATTGCCTCTGAAGATAAGCATCAAGCAGCTTTCAGAGAGCAAGGAGGTGTGCTTTGAAGATGTGAGATGAGTGTGTCTAGAAGGCAGCAGGAATCCTTCCACTGATTTGAAGGGAAACTGGCTCATATTTGATTTACCTGCCTAGAGAGACCCAATACTGTGTTCAAGTGCTGTACGTCCTGTTCTGCTAACAGGATGCAGACAAGCTCCCTAAGGTGAAATGTATGAGACAGCTTCTTCCCCCTTTCTTCCAAGACTGTAATCATCTCTGCTATTGACACAAGATTCACTTGAAAAGGAATTAGAAAAACGTGACCAGTTCACACTTATTCCAAAGAGACCTCAATTTAGAATCACTCATCCTCACTTAACAAGGTACAAGCTCGGGGTTTCTCCATTACAAAGGAGCGGCACAGGTTTTCTTCCCCCGATGTCATGTGTCAGCGGAAGGGACTGTGAGCCTCTCCGTAAGCAGGTGCGGAGCAGACCCCAAACCTGCTGTAGCATGGAAACCCTACATTGCTAAACAAGAATCACTTGCCTCTTGGTCTGGGTGGCTTCTGTTTTAACTATAAGAGATTTCACGGGAAAGTGAGAGCAGCCAGCGCTTGACTCATGGCAAAAACCATGGAAGACAAGCATGGAGCGGATCTAGGTTCATAACGCACATACTTTCAACGGCCGTGCATTGCTTCGAAGCAGGGGCAGAGCTCCCTCACCTACTGCGTGCTGTCTGCCCTCTTGACAAGAGATTAGCCCTTAGACTGGGCTTTGCTATGTGGGGAGTATTTCATCTATTTTATATGAAAGCTCAAGCAGATTACCTAACTTTCACCTACCAGCAGGCAACACTGCCTTTTATTCCGATCATAACAAACAGGGAAAACTTTAACATATCATCTAGATCTTGTCTGGGAAAAAGGAGCTTCAGAAAAGTTAGTCTGCCTTAGCACAGAGAACTCCCTAGTTGGTCCCAGGGCCTCTCTGGAAGCCTCTCAAGGGTTTTCATGCTTCCCCCATTCCACCCTGAACTGCTATCACATACATAACGCCAGCCCAGAGACCCAACACGTGCATCTCCATCCAAGGCTCCTACGGGCAGCCAAGGCCTGGCTGAAGGCCATGTGAATTATTCAGATGGGATGCGTGTGACATAGGGCTGTGGACCTACGTTGTCTTTAGGCTGTAAGCTTGCAGTGAAAACCTTAATTTGAAAGGTAATGTCACATGACTATTTTATCTGTTATGCGCTTGTTCTATCAGCAAAAGAGGAAGCACATCATATAGATGTAAACAAGTATGTTTATATTAGTATTTATATGTATATAGAAATGTACATATATAAAAAGCCAAGACTTTATGGTTAGTATAAGTGAAATCTTAAGAGTCTAACCATTATTAGTCTAGATTTTTTTTTTTTTACAAAAGAAGAAAGAATAGTAATATAGTCAGAACTTCTACGCACACACATTTAGTTTCTACCCTTTTTCCTGGTGCTGTGCTCACCCTTTCCCTGCTCCTCTGGGTCCTAAGGTCGGTGGTGCCACTCTGGTGTTGGGGGGATGGGAGGGAGGGGGGGAGTTATGTTGAGTTGTCAGCACCTGGAGTCCTTCACCAAGAGGAATTTGATGTTCATGCTAGTGATTTCTTCCTCCTCGCTCTAGGACCTACTTGGCATCGTCTTCATATGTTTGCTAACACATTTTTATATGTTTACTCTTTCTTCATTAGTGTGCAGCTCCACATTACATCTGAATTTACTATATATGGTAGCTTTTACGTATGCTATTTCTTTGTTCTCTTTGTTACCCCTAAAACCAGTTTTGTCTAGCGCTAGGTCTGCCTTTCTTTAACAAGACCATTAGTAAGCTGTTTATAGCTGTGGGGTCTCCCCATGCCAAGCCTGTGCCCCATCTCTTATCATCCCATGGCTGTACTCCTCTATATCACATCCTATGCCTCCACTTCTCAAGGCCTCTGTTATCAGCCAGGCCTGTATTTCTCTACACTACGTCATTATGTTAGAGTCATAAAACCATGGTGGTACTATACAAAGATAAACAAAAGTAAAACAAATTAACCATAGATACATGGTCAATTAGAAAAACTGCTGTTACAGCTAAACCAAGTAAAACAAAACTGCAGGCAGGTCAAGAAAAGTTCAAACAGAGCTAGCCTGACAAGCTTTAGTCCTGAGGTCTTACAAACTCAGTGCAGAGAACTCAAACTCATTGCAGCGCATTTATTAGGCCAGTACTGCCAGTATGATCAGGGAATTCGCGGGGAACTGAAAAGGCTTGGCTTAGAGAAGAATTTGAAAATGCGAGCTCTCAGAAGACAGTTCTGACACAAGAACAAATGGGTATGAACTGGCTGCAAATAAGTTTAGCTTAGAAACAGAAGAAAAGCACTTAGGATCTGAAACAGTGAGGACAAAAAAATCTAACCAGTTTTAAGGCGGACTTCCATCAGGTCATAAGGGGACTGCTTGGACGTGATATTGCAGCAGCAGCAGAGATCAGACTGAGTAACACAGGGCTAACCTACTAAGACCATTTACACCACATACTGTCAGTAGTGCAACTACTTTCGGGGTGGAGTTGAGGGGTAAGTTTTCAGCAAACATTTACAGAATGTAAGAAATAGTCTAGTCCCCCAGCCTGGATGACTGTTAACACACTTTTTGGAGGTTTATATGTTCTGCATATACACGAGTAGCCAGAGAAGCAGTAAGAACCTAGAAAAGGGATTAAAAAAAAAAAAAGCACTTAAAAATGCAATCAAATTGCAATTGGTTTTGTGCAAGCAGGTATCAGGTACTTGCCACAGTTCTCATGCACTGTATTTCATGGATCATAATTTGGACAGAGAGATTTTGCACCATTTCCTCTAACATCCCCTCTCACTGAGTCCATCTCACTCTACTGTCACAAACGTATTACTGTAAGTATCAGTGCAGCTGCAAAGCAATACCAACACTCAACATAAACCTACAGATTTGTCAAAGAGCTGCCAGTGTAGGCTGTTAAGGAACGAAGGGTAGGTAGGAAAGGATCCCAGTTAAATTACCCTGATTTCTGACAACCTGTATCTTCCTTAGCTCTATTTCCATATGCAACTATTGTGCACATCAGCAACTTCAAGTTATTTTTGTTCAAGCCGTCATTTTACAGCTTGACCACAGCCTCACTCGTCACAAAAGCAAGTAAAGCCTCAGAAAAATGGGTATTAGCTACGCAGCCCCCGGACCAGCATGACTTTGGTAATTCTGTGAAAGCTCTCTATTACCTGGAAATACAATATTGGCATTTCCAGCATGCCCCTATTGGCAATTCCAGCCCCTGTTTTGTGGTGGGGGAGGGAAAAACTGGGATCTAAAAACAAGAATGGTAAGGAAAGCCTTTGGATGTGAAAGGAACAGAGGAAAATGTCTCACCCTACCCTGTTAAAAGTTTTAATCCACTAGATCAAGAAAACACTACAAAATAAAAAAACAGAAACATAATATTTACAAAGCGTATCTGCTCCTCTTAAATGCAAACAAAGAATGCATGTGTACACACAAGGCACAGACATATGGATGCTTGAACACAATCTATCCTCTCCTCCAACTTTTCTGTTTGCTTTACTGCCTTAGACTGTAAACTATTTGGTCATACACAGTTCATTCCTACATTTTTCTACAGCAGCAAGACAGCAGGGCTCCAGATCTGTTTAGATCTGGGAGTGACAGCGATGATGGACACAACTACATAAAATAAAAACATCAATAATTTACTAATGCATTGCTTATGTAAAAACACATGTGAGATCCAGAGGAGATTAAGGCAGAGCCTGTGATAATCATATCACCGGAAACCAAGAATATCCTGACTCTGTGTAGTTTCTCAAGAGAAGAATGTGTGTGCAATTGTCATGCTGCCCAGTAGACTTATTTGTTCATTTTCCATCCCTGAACTAGGATATGCATTTCCCACCTCACATAGATGGAAAAAAACCCCAGTGAATTTCTTTTCCTGCTCTGAGTGCCAGGCAACTATCAGATCAAGGGATTAAGATACATGTTCCTTAAGATCCAGCCAAGCTCATCTGGCTTCACATACAGTTATTTGTAATTACTTTTCTTTTCCCTTAAAGCCAACATAATTTTCCCCTAGAATTAGAGTCAGCAATACTTCTTTTTAATGCAGAAGGGAATGGGGTTTTTTTTAACATAAAGTTTATTCCGCTCTTAAAAACAATTAATTTTCAGCACTGGAGGGAGACCAAATGACTTCATAACAGAGCAGTAATAAAACAGCAAGGGAATGAAAGGGCTGCAATGCTGAGGCAAAGGTCCTGAGCAACAAATAAACATCAGAGTTGGGTTTTATATTCATTTTTAAGGTTTAGCATCTTAAGGCAGCATTTGACAGCTATCCTGAGAGGTACACAATTATTAGCAAGACTTAAAGATTTAGCTATAAGTATTAGTGGAACGAAGCAGAATACCCAGAGGACTCCCTGTCTTCCAGGAAGATAAATGACTTTCTTTCAGCAGTCTTTCCAGCAAAGCCATCCCAGCCAGGCCCATGCATGTGACTTTTCATCAATGCAATGGGTATGTGGAAGCTGAAATTCAGAGATATGCATGGGTAATTTCATGTCTGCTTCAGCCAATAGCTGCTTCTGCGATGTATTTGATGGAGGGAATGCTGAGAGATGTTGACCATCTGGGCCCCCTGCCACTTTACTGCGATGAGAAATTGCTCAGGACCTCTCAAGATGTGTCCTCACTGATGAAGGCTGGAATGGCCTTTTTAGCTTTCTGGGATATAAACTTACAAAAGCTGAAAAGCTGCTGAACAATCCCCAAAACAGGGTACGGTCATAAGAGAATGGTCATTAGACCGTGGAGTTATAAGTCATAATTAGCAGAGGAGTCCTTGGCATCCACAAGCTCTGATTCGCTCTGACTGGAGACAGTTTTTTCACTTACTAGTGACTCATTTCCTAATAGGGAAGAATAAATAAAATTGGGATCCCCATATACCTATTCTCAGCATTAAATTGAGGCTGTGGAAGAAGCAATGTCTCCTCTCTTGAAAGATGGCAACAAAGGAATGAAAAGCTCAAAAATTCAATATGGACCAGTTCTTCCAATAAATCTCAAAGCTGAATATTAAACAGGTTCAGCTGGCCCTTTCCCAAGCAGTGGGGATTTGCTCCAGATATGCTCTGAAGATATATTTCTGCAAATAGACGATTTTTTTAAACAGCTTTCCTGGATGAAAAGGACACTGTAAGTGCTACTGATGTTACCGTGCTCGGGGAGGGGAGTGTCAGCAGTGCAAATTAAACGGGGAGCTCCGGCATGCCCAAACTAAACGGCAGAGCCGATGTAACAGCCTCTAGAAGGTATGCCTACGGTGGTGACTCCACTCTGGTTTCTCTGTAGAGAAACAGACACAGGAAATTGCAGCTCTCTCCCTATATACACCCCCCCCTCCCTTTTTGAGTTCCCTTATTGTGAATAGACCTGGCAAGTTCAGATTATTCAGGTAAATTTTTGATTCAGATTTTGAATGCTGGATCTTAGTGCTGACCTAAATGAAATGCATCCAAGCTTTTAAATTCAAGTATTGCTGGATACAACATTGTTTCTACCACAAAGCAGGGGAATAGAAAGCACTTTCCATAAAGGTCTTGATGACTGGGGAAAAAAAAAAAGAAAGGTCTGCAGATGTTCTAAATTACTCATTACTAACCCACTTAACACTGTACTCCACCTGTGGGCATCATAATTTTCTTCCTCCTTCCCCCCGCTTAGGTTACATAATGCTCTACATACTTACTTTCCCTGAAGTCTGGTAGCAGTAGAAGTAGGCTTGGCCCAGAAGATCTTTACGTAACGTGGGATTTGTGGTGACCAAGCTACTTGCACCTAACAGTTTAACCACATGCAGAATCGCATTATATCCGGTCCCTCACAGCCAGGCACTTCAGCACAAAGCTGTTGCGTGCTTACACAAAAGCACTGCCGCTAAACAACACTCTGTTCTCTCCTCCATCCCCCACATTCTCATTTTCTGATGGTTACACAGAAGAAAGTACAAATAAGTATTTAATAATGTCAGCTGAGCCTCACTCTGTAAACTCTGCAGAACTTCAATATCTTCTTCCCACTCCTTTTTTTGAAATAATACTGACAGGGCCCTACTTCCTAGAGTTGTGAGCCTAAGTTCATTAAAAACGACAAAGCAAGGTAAGCCATGCAAGTAGCTCATAAAAGGCAGCTGGGCATTTTGCTTCCAGCCTGAAGAAAGGAGATGAGCCTGGATTACTGGCGGTATGGAAGTGTACTGTAAAATGGCTCTAACTACAGAGACCTGGACATTCTTTAGCGACAGAGACTGACAGCCGGGTGCACATGTTTTTAAAAATATATAAATAGGTAAAAGCGCTCCTGTAGGTGCGCTCTGAATCCTACCTGCAAATTTGACCACAGAATAAATATGACAACAATCACCTGATGTCATGCACAAGGAAACACTTCTAACACTATGAAGCATTGATAGGGTAGCTGTACTGAACTCTAAATCAACAAGCTTACGAATAGCACAAAATACATATACCCAACATACATTTACACTGTACAGGACATTCTGCACCTAAATTCTGGGCCATTCAGCTGAAAGAAAGCTTTTGAGAGGAAAGGAGTTTCATGCAGCTGATGCTAAGCCTGGGCCCCCAAATAGCTGTGCCAAGGTAACCTCTAGGGTCCTAGCAGAGCTCAGCTGGAGATCACTGGGACAGGAGGACAGGCTGGCGTGAAGCCTCAGAGAGGGCTGCTGATGAACCCTTCCCAGTAACTGGACTGCTGGGAACAACGAAGGCTCCACCCTGGAGGCCTTCCAGTTTGACGCCAGGCTTAAAGCGTGTAACATAAAAGCCTGGTCCCCACGTGAAGCACATATCCTGGAATAACGTGCTTGTGGCTGTGTTTGGGAGCAGGTCTCACACCAGACCACGACGGAGCCTTTCCGGATCCTGGGCTGCAGGGAGCGGTCACAGTGGGAAGATCCCAACCAAAGCACAGGTAACTGTCCAAGCAGAAGAAAATCGTAAGACGTGATTATCCCAGTCTTGCACCTACAAAGTCAACCCCGGCAAACGCCTAGAGAAATGTGTATCTAAAAAGGAAAAAAAGGCACCTGCAGGCGGTTCTAGCCGTTAGATGAAAAATGACAATCCAGCTACACAAACTAACCAGGAATGAGATGGCGATCTGGTGGGCCCGGGGAGCCACGACAGGATTGTCAGTGGAGAGAGCAGAGCAGTGTGATTTACTGGTCACTGGAAAGCCAAGCCAGCAGCAAGGGGACTTCCGCTAGCAAGGTGAGTCAACAGCTCGTGACTTTAAAATGCCAAGCCCTCCATGATATGAGTTGCAGGGAGAAAAGATTTATTGCAGCTGGCATTTATAGGTGAAAATAATTTACCTTAGCCTTTTTATGTTAAGCTATGCGTACACAGCTAGCTAAAAAAAACAAAAAATACCAAAATGACATGAAATATTGCGGTATTAGCTTTAGGGGAAGATTAGCTGACTGAGCCTTTGTGTTTTGTTCAGACCATAAGGTCTGAATGACGTATTAGGAAGTACACTTTGGAAATATTTTTCTTCAAGCATGACATATAAAGGTATGCCTGGAATGTACATCTATGGACGTCCACCACTTTTGCATTATCAACAGATTGTACTGAACTTTGGGTTTTCCTTAGTTTTACAATTTTTTGCTAAGGTGATATGGTACAAAAATTGAGAGTTTGGGTAGCGTTACAGGAAATATTAACCATGATAATCTCTCTGAGCTGATCTGACTTCCTGATAGCCCTCTAAAATTAATATGAACCTCACAAACATCGAAATAAAGAATATGGAGAAGATCCTAAGCCCAAAACTGAGCTATGGCTACCCCTCAAGCTCAGAATCCTAAGCTCAAAATTGAGCTGTGGATCCACCCCAAGCTCAGGAATGTTTTATATTTCTTCCAGTTGCTCAGGCCAGGTCTTTAGTTGCTGTAAATGAGCAGAAGTGGGTTTGCTGTGCCCAAACTCCTGCTTCCCATCCTCTCTAAAGAGAAGGCACGGATCCAGGCCCCACTGCAGGTCAGGTCCAGCCCACAAGCCGCCAGCTGCAGCTCCGTGGTCTGTTCCAACCACCAAGTATTCGGCGAGACTCCGCTGAGCTTCCTGCCACCCTGCGGGGACGGAGGGGAGGCATTCAGGCTGCCAGCACGGCTGCCAGCACCCGCAGAGCGCAGCCCACCGCTGGGCTGGCTGCCGCACCAGCCTCGCCACCACAGCTGGCTCCAAGGCAGCGCTGCAAAGGGGCAACACCGAAACCCAGGGTACATGTCGGCTGTGCACGACCTTCCTGACAGAGAGAGGCCAGTGGCCAGGCTGTCGGCAGGGAGAAGGGGGAACCATAAGCAGCACTAACGGTAGGAGAAGGGAAAATGAACTCCAGACTCCTCCTGTGCCAGCCTCTCCTTCCCCAGAGACACGTCAATGCCCCAACGCAGATCCATTCACTGAGGTCCTCGAAGTACTTAAACTCCACCCCTTCCCAGGGAGGTCCCCCTAATCTTTGTTTATAAAAGGGGTCAACAGAAAGGTTAAGAGAACTGCCTGTGATCTGACTTTTCAGAAAGGGAGAAGGTAGCTGCTGCAGAGGAGTGCTGAAAACACTGCCTCTCTTCTCAGAGCTAAACTGTCAGACAAATTAGTCCATCATCTGCCAAGGAACAGACCAGTACCAAACCAAAAAAAGTTCAACCCAGAGCCCTCAAGTCTTTCTCTAGCTACCTGGTAGTATTTAATGTTTTCCTTAAATACTATGTATGCACTAAGGATTTCTCTACAACATACGGAGTCTGCTGTGTGGAGGACCTTGCATATCAAAGATTCAACAGCGCACAAGTTTTTAAGAGAAAGCATTAGATGGACACTCAAAACGTTTAGCTTCAAATGCTGGACCAATATAAAATTAAAACCATATCACAAGTATGTTTACCAAGAATGACATGTAAAAATAAAAAACAGCTATTGTATCTGTGCAGCACAAATAAATGGCTTCTAGCCTATATACATCTAGTCTGCAGCTGTGTTAACTCCTCCCACTAACACAAAGGTGAAAACACAACCAAAAATCAAAGGGAAACGTATTGGCTTCCTCTGCATTAGAAGACTATGAAACTAATCCACAGATATGACAAGATTTGGGAAAAAATCTGTAGAGAAACCTGTTTTGCATTTGGAAACTCCTAAGAAGCACTGCAAACAATGGAGATTAAAAAAAAGAAATTCTTCTTTTAAAAGAAAGTAAGCTATCTGACTCTAAAGGATTTTTAATCCTAGGCACATTCTGTTTCATTTTATTCAGTTTCAGCCAAGCCACAAAATTTGGGTCTGACCTTTTCCCAAAGTTCAGAGCATTTCGAATCCAAAGCTTCTGGTTTGGACCCAGCTCTAATGCTGTTATTGTATGGGTCAGATACCTTATTATAACGATAGCACACAGTAAGAGAAAACTCAGAGACTGGCCAGGGCTCCCTCTGCCAGTTAATCACAGAAAACATTCGCAGCAGTGGAAAGAAGAATAATGCTGTGGATACCAGCACTGGCCACAAGCATCATAGCACTTAGATGGCAGATTTGCAAAGTAATATCTGTACCCTAGGTTAAGTAAATTCGGTAGGCTGAATGTCTATTAACCACTGTTACCGAGGTATCAAAAAGAACCTTCCAACTGCTGTTGTACTGTTGTACTCCTTTTAGCTACCTGCTTTCAGAAGTTTGCATTCATACACCCAAGCAAACAAAGACATCTTCTATTCATCTCTCATCTCCTTACCAATACTGAGTTGAAGGGAGTAAAGATCATGCACAATCTGAATTAAACTACATATAAACCCTACCGTGAAGTGGAATGACAGCTAAAAGTGGAATAGTCCTGTTTCTTGCAGGGACATAAATAGGAGCAACAATTATGAGCTGGGATTGCTATAAAAAGCATAATAGAAGTACATGAAGTTGAAGAAAGTATCACAGCAACAATGACATACTGAAGTAAATACCTTTTACATTATAACTGCAGTTTATATGTAGAGGTTTTCCTACAAAGATCTTAAAGCAGTTCTAAAATGTCTTATGACGTCTCTCTATTCTGGCAGGAAACTGTGTGTGTTGACAGAGAAACAGAGGCAAAGGTGATGACATGATTTGCTACAGGCTGAGCAGGACACTGATGGAGTTTGGGCACAAAACAGAACTTGAGTTCTCCTCCCATCTAGATAGGACTAATACTTCCCTAGATAAGACCTAACTGTAACTATTCAGTTGCCTGAAAACCTACCTCATCAATAAGCCCAAATCATGACTTCTGAAGCCTAATTACTTGGGTTTTCTTTTCATTTTTATGCATTGATAGTAGCACACTTTTCTCATCTTGCTTTACATCTGAACTGCAATAAGCTAACTGTAGTGGAAGGTCTCTGCCTACACACAGACAAAGAGTTTGACCTGGTGAGTACAAATGAGAGCTGGGCTTTATTTGCAGGAACAAGTTGTTATGGTTCATTTTAAAACCCTGAAGGAAGCACAGGATGTCTAAGAAAAACATACTGTAGAGCTGAATGAATGGGGCATCAATTTCCTTGACAGAGATGTCCTGCCTGGCTGCTTTGCTCTTCTTGTATTTTTGATAAACAGTTTGGTGCCTTCATTCTGTGATAGTGGGACGTCTGCCAGGTATTGCTACAGACATTCACAGTGAATGGCTTCAAGCGTGAAATCAACCCAGTTTTCT
Source organism: Struthio camelus (assembly GCF_040807025.1). NCBI lineage: Eukaryota > Metazoa > Chordata > Aves > Struthioniformes > Struthionidae > Struthio > Struthio camelus. Next base: position 7,335,918 of record NC_090948.1, read on the forward strand.
CTTTTTTCAGAGTAGGGAACTCTCTTTGTGATCCAAATAAACCTTGAAGAAGGCTTCAAGCCAACTTCGTCACTGTTTGTTCTTACGTAACCAGACTAGGAACACTCAGTACCCAAAACTAACAACAATTTTCCTATATACCTAAAAACTGCATTTACTTCGAACTTATCAGTAGCAAAAGCCTGTCATCTTTGGATATCATCCACTAGAACTGCCCAAGACAACTTATCTACTATTTCTGGGTGCCAACAACAATGGACTTGGTATTGTCCACGTTTATCAGAACGGATTTGTTACTCAAGATGAAGATAATAAGAAACAATCCCTTGCTTAGTGCGTCCAAATATTTTGCCGTTGAACTAAACTGACTTTTTATATTATATCAGGGCATGAAATCCCTGGCTTTAGGAATTCAAAGTAATCATACTTTGCACTCAACTCTTCAGAGCACAGATGAGACCCATCCACACAGGTTAGCTTCCACCTTTCCTTATTGTTAGAGTAGACACTGCAGAAGACACAGTCACCTCTTGTTTTTCACATTGATTTTCTTCCAGGCTTTAACCCATCATCAGCGACTCTGTCACTCTCGGCACCAAAACTGCACTCAGTTTGCAGCAGGAGAGATTGAAGTTTTCAAGCTCGACTACTATGCGTACGACTGCCCTCCAGGAGGAGCTCAAGAGTGCTGGATCCTGCTACTTCATCCCCAAAACAGACAGCACTGCCAATGAGGGACTCCCAGAGCCAAATCCTCTCCCATGCCAAACGGAGTCACCCTGACCACTTGAGGCTTAGCCTAAATCCTGGCTGGCATCCACTGCTGAAAGAAAAAAAAAAAAAAAAGAAAGAAAAAAAAAAAGGAAAACCCATTTTTCACCTGGGTTGCACAGACTCATTAGAGACCCTTCCCAGAGACAGGCAGGAGAGAAGGCAGGTCTCCCTGGTCTGAAGGAAGAGCTCCTCTGCACCCAGACAGAGGGAGATGGGCAGAAACGGGCTCAGGCGGCGCAGGAGAGATTGCACATCAGCTGCTTGATATGTCTGACTGTAGTGTGACTGGAACGGCTCTGAGTGAGCAAGCCATAATCCCCAAAGGGGAGTTCCCAGCACAGGAGTCCCCAGTGGGGTGGGGTGGGTGCCTCCCAGTGGATGCTTCAGAGGACTTCGGTGGACGTCTGGCAGAGCCTAAAGCAGACTATGTATGCCCTGCAGCAAAGTAGCCCTGATTTCAGACAGCAGAGAGCAGCTGTCTGCCAGGTATTGCAATTGCTCTCAAACTGCTGGTCTGTTCTTTCCTTAGTGGCTTACTTAAAATCTGACTAGCATCTGTAAGTAGCTGCTATCTTGAGCCAACAAAGGCACTGAAGGGCAACCCTTAGCGAGAGAAGCACAGGCTGCTTCGGTGCAAGCAAAGAAGCCAGAATCTCCTCCTGAAGCTGTTAACAAATTTATAACCACTCCAGAGCAGGCACAGAGGGAGAACTGTAACACGTACTCACTGGCGGGTTACACATACACAGCTGAAACTGCTGGGTGACAGTCAAGCACAAGTCCCAGAATGTTTAACCTACATAAAGGGCTTTAAGTTTAAAATGAAATGAAATAAAAACAGCATTTAACTGCACATACAGCTTGCTACCACCTCTGGTGGCCAAGCCAAAAGTATTAGGTAGAGTTAACTTTGGCTGACACCACAGCATTTACTGTTTAATTTCCTGATACTTAAAAAATAATTTTTTAAAAATATCTGTATCTTGAATATATCTGTGTTACTGGGAACAGCTCCTTATTTCTTTAACAACAGCTGTGTTTTTGAATTCACATTTCACAGATTTTTCTCCTTCTAAACTGAACTCCATACAGAAGCACCCACAGTATCTTGGCATAAACCTCTCTCCCTTGGACAAACATGTCACCAGACGTTTCTGGCAGGCTGTCCTCTCACAGATAACTAGCATGCCAAGCTAAGAATAGGATTAGTTGCCTCTTCAGCTACTTGGTCCAGGTGCCTGCAGAAGGTCATTTGGTGTGGTAGTTCAGCTTCTCAGAGAGAGAAAGAGGACAGATCCAGGCTGTATCTCTAGCAAATTACTAGGAAGTATGCAGAAGCATGTGAGGGTGTTTGGGTCAAACACATCAAAAATCAGTGCCAAGCATCAGGCTTCAGCTGTCTGGCAATCCCTGGCTAACATGAGGAAGAAACCTCCCAACACATTTTTTAGTATGGGACAGTCAAAGCATTACATCTTTCTCTGAATCATCTGCCTCTAGTTACTGTCAAAGAAAAATACCTGGATTGTAGAGATCACTGGTATGGTCCAGGGGGCAACTCCTTTCTAGGCACATATGCCTGCAGCTCTAATGTGCCTAATAGAACACACGAACAGTACAAATTATGTATATAATTAAAAGGCAAAACACTTCAAGGAAATGAGTTAAGCCTTCACTGGAGAGCCAGATGCAGTCCAGGTGTGCTTCATCATAAAACATTTACAAGAGGTCCTAAAGCTTGATGGTCTTTTGTAGCATTCTGCAAAACATTTTTTTTTTAATTGTGAACACATCAAGTGGCATGAGCTAAAAGTCATACTCCCTGAAGAGATATCTGTAAAGAAATAAGGAGAGAGAAATTTTGCAAAGGAATCAAGCATTTCAAAAGGCACAAAGCAAAGACAAAGGTTACATACATGTCAGATTGTACCGTGAAGTGAAGGAGAGAACGGATGTCAGAGGGAGAAGAGCTGGTGGACCTTGAGATGAAGAAATAAGAACTTGAGTTTACTGCAGTGAGAAGGCCATTTGGGAGCCCTAAAAAAGGGTATAGCAGCAAAGGAAGAGAAGTCACAGCTGAGAAACTGTTGAGTGGGATTACGGACTCCCCCAGAAATTTCAAGTGGTTTCAGCCAGTAATATAAATGAACAAATACTCTGCACCAATCTATTAAATAAGTGACTGCATATTTCTAAGTATGAGTATGTGTAATGCCTATGTGCTATACAGAGAGTATATAGAATTACAGCTATTCAGTGATTAGGCATTTTGATTACTTTCTTCTCTGTAACTTCACTTCCCCTGACTACTTTTTAAAGAGATCTGCAGTCTCTGCCAATATGTAGCGGCAAAACTGGAAGAAAATAACCACATGCAAAAATATCCACTTTGTCAAGTGGAGGCTTCCTCTCTCTGTGTGTGTATGACTAAGTAATTCCCCTCTCATTGTGTCCCTGGGACACCGATTGTCCCCCAGAACAACCTGACTGGCCAGTCCGCCGTTGCTGACTATCAGCCTGCCAAGCATGCAGAGTTAAGATCTCAGAACCAGCCTATGTCCCCATCTTATCCCCGAGCCAACATTTTCCCTGACTTCCTTGATGTTCTTTCTTACGTGACTGCTTGCTGCACTTTAGTTCCCAAGTTTCGGTGGAGACACAAGAAAGAAGACAAAGCTAGAGCTCGCTGCAGCTTGGCCCAGCTCCCAGCAAGATAAGCCGTTGCGAGCGGTGCGGGGACTGACGCAGCCCTGATTGCTGTTACAGTGCGGCTATCTGCAGCGGCCAGCAAGAATTTCCCTGTTGCTACTAGGCTGCACACCGTGGCTACTCACAACTTCGTGATAAATATGTGGCAACAGCTGTTTCCACATACGCAAGGACTAAGATAAGGGACTGAAATTCTCAAAGTGCGAAGTGAAGTGAGACACAGACAAAAAAGCTTGAGGAGGCACCATTTCGGATGGCCTGTGTGCATAACACGCAGTTAAGCAAAAGTGTTTCCAGAACATAGAAGGAAGGGACAGAAAAGTGACCTTTCCTATTAAGGATTACATATTTGTTTTGTTTCCCTGCAAGTTATTTTTGCTGGCATAGTGACATACAAAACATGTTGAACTTTCTAAGGAAACTGTTATTAAAGCACTGAACATTACTGTGAGGGTGCGTTTGAAAAACAGAACAATTAGGCATTTCAAAGTTTATCTAACTTAGTCACTAGTATGCTTCAGACTTGTCACAACTAAATGCAACAAGTTTCAGGGCCACTTTGATGATCCATGTACATGATTACCTTGGACATAGGACGAAGATAACCCCCTCAAAAATCTATCATTGTCTATAAACTGCCCATATACTGTCTATAAACTGTGCATATACTGGGGAAGAAAGGCTTTCCAAGACAAGGGCATTTTGTTAAAGCCTCGAGAGCCCAAACCTTGGCGGAGTCGATCAGAGCAGTTCTGCAGAGCAGGGAAGCCAGTAACACCAGACACTGGCAGAGCCCAACCATCCCAAGTACTAGCCCACTTCTCACACTGAGACAAAGCACCGGCAAAGTAACTGCAGCAACCGAGGCTTGTGGGGAATGATGTGATGTTACGTGCTTTACTTTCATTATAATTCACCACTTCATCTTAACTTCTACCAAGTTCCCCTTGAAAATTTTACTGAGCCATTGCTGGTATTTAAGGCTCTCCAAAAATTCAGCCAGACAGAAGAGGAAATTCCATGCAGCACAGAAAAAGTCTGAAGGAGGGGTTCCTGCTAGATAATGGGAAAGACGCGTCATACTGCTGGGCTTGGGCTAGCCCTTCCCTTGCACAAAGTTTTCAAAGGTGTTCAAGCAGAGAGGGTATGCTACATGTGTCTGCTTCTCTCTGTTGTATTTTTAGTTACTGTGCGGCACGGACAACCGTTACGTAAAGTGCTGTGATCACGCCAGCAGATACAGACTTCAGCTGCTTTTGGCCCTCAGCGCAAATCCCACTGAAGTCAATAGGAGAGTTCCTACTGATGTCAAGGCGTATGGATCAGAGACTAGCTGAGCAGAAAGGTAACAGTTAGAAAAGTGCAGAAGAGTTATAAAGGCAGCATGCTTCACTAAACGAGAAAGCTAACGAGTTTCTTCTAAGTTGCTCTACAAAAACAGGCATGGGCAATTCATTCGGCTGTTCCTACAGTGAGGGTATTGAAGGGTAGGGTTCTGCTACGTTTCAGGCACTTTATGCAAGCCAATCCGCCCCATCTGATCTGAAGCCAAATCACTTTTCCTTCCTTCAAAAGAAAATGTAAAATTCTATTTGAGTTTTACTCAAGGTCTTTAAGAGCACAGAACACCACAGGAAAGATGCTATCCTGCTACGCCTGGACCGTGAGGCATCTCTGACTAGAAATGCTTATGGAGATATAATTTGTAGAGATAAATGCCACAATTTAATTGCATTGTTTGCTAGTAATTCAAAACAATAAACTTGAGTGTGACCATAGGTGAAGAAAGGACCCAAAATACGATGGGATTTTTTCACACAGATTCGGGAGTTTTTCACAGGGAAGCATGAGGGAACAGAATAGATGTAACTGCAAGTGACTGTGGCCTGGTGCACAGCCAAGTCTGTAAGTGGACAGTTATTTTAGTTTGAGAAAGAGTGAGGTGCATTTGCTGTGAAGGAATGTATGTGAGATAGCACGGTGCTGAAAGGCACTACTCTGAGCCTGCCAAGCCTCCCTTGTGCAATTCTGTTTTGTAGGAACTGTGGCAAGAAGTTAAAATGTTGGAGGAAAATAACAGGAAAACAAGCTGGGACATAACTTTTAACTTATGGACAGAAAGTCAGGATTCATGGAAGGAGAGTCCCGTGACTCTTCCTCCCTTCTGCAAGGAAGAGGAGCTTTGATTCTCAGATGGAGTCTCGCATCTGGAAGCAAAGTACACCACAGATGCAGACTGAAAGAGGTGAGTGAAAAGTGGTTTGGTATGTGGAGGGACTGCAGCAGATTGTTTGAGCGTCTAGATGAAGAAAGGTTTCTCCTGGAGTTTCCGAGTGTGATTCTGTGGAAAAAAAAAAAAAGTAATTTTGTTCCCTGGGTACAGCACTTCCCTCTTCTGAAATAAGATAAAATTCATTTCATATTTTGCAGTCAACTGACTCACAGCACTTCTTAAGTCCAACAGCCCTTCTCACAGGCCAAGGCTGCATCCTTCCTCAAGAGGCACCACGGCAAGAGAGCTCAGCGGGCACCACCGCAGCGATGCTGACTCACCCCCACCACAGGTCTGTTCGGAGGCCCTGCAACACACTTCATCAAGGGTTGTGTAATGCTCTTCTTCACCAAACTCCAAAGTTGTGTCCCAGCCACCACGAGGAGCCAATATTAACAATGCTGGCTATTTTAATTGACGCTGGAAGGCACAAAAATTAAACACCTCCTGAAATGAATGAGGCGCCATCGATTGAACTCAGAAATATGACTTCAGCATTCCCATAACATCAGGAAAATACTGCATCAGATGCCTCTGATTTAGGTTTGAAAAGGCTCGGGTTACGGTTTTACAACTGTATCGGCCTAGAAACAGAAATTTTAACACAAGTTTAGATTTTGCAGCAAATAGCACGTCCACAAAATTCCAGAAGCACAGGATTCCACTCGCTGAATGGCTTAAACAAACAAGCAAAACAAAAAACAAGCAAACCCATAGAGACATTACACCACCTACGGAACTGCAAAGGGTTTTAGAACCTAAAATCCAAATTTAGCACACAAATAATTAGGATTTCCAAAGACTCCTATTGCTTTCATTCCCATTCAATGCTAAAAAGTCTTTTCCACACAGGAAAAGAATCTATTTATGTTTCATTAGTGCCAGTTTTGTATATACCAATAGACTGTGTGTATATAGGAGAGAAGGGAGTACGCTACGCAGCTGGGAGCTTTCTTGGCTAATCACTTGTTTTCTCTTTCTGAGCAAAATAAATACTACAACAAAATTCAACAGGGCATAACAGCACGTCTATTAAGGCTGCACATTTTCCATCAGACTCCACTGGTATTTGTCTTAGCTGTGCTTAGGCTAAGAAACACACTCTATGGTATCATTCATAAATAGGAGCTATAATAACCTACGCACACATATATACTAAAACAAATAAAATAATACCCTGACTTTACTTGGAGAGAGATAAGGTAGTGATGCTGGAATGCTAGTTAATTAGATATTACATTATTTAAAAAGAATTTCCTCTACAGCATCAGCAGCATTGAATCATTTTGTCCTAAATAAAGAAGCCTGTTACATCTGCTTGACTTGAAAAATGTTATAGAAAAACATAGCCTGAGAGTGTTACCTACATTTTAAAAAACACAGTTTATTTCAGCATCTATTTTGGTAGATCAGAAGTGTTCCATGTTCTGAGAATGACTTTGGAGTTGAGAACACCAAAAATGCACTAAAACTGAGATTAAAAGAAAAGCACTTAATATCCTCAAGCTTAACACCATTCTGGAGAGCAGATGAATTACAAACAGCTTAGAAGATGAAACAAAAGAAAGTTTTCATAAGTGATTTGCCAACACTAACCTTCTAAATCACAGACTGTAGCATGGTGTACTTTCACTAAAAAGTAACAGATATTTCACATCCCAAGCTGCCAACTGGCAAAAACTAGTGTTGTTCATATACTTTGGAAACAGGTCCCAGTCTAGTGCTTAAACCAGACTGATTTCTGGATGATTGCCTCATGGAACTATGATTTAATATGCATTCTTGAAACTCTTACAGATTTTACTTACGAGACACCTTTCAGAGGTTGACTCTGAAGTCACATAAGTTTTATTTTGAAGTTAACTATTATAATAATAACTATTCATATGTATAAGTTTTCCCATGCGCAAGGACTTGGGGAACAAATTCATATTCACAGGTGAAAATCAAATATCTTTAATTACCTGTCCATACACAAGCCATTTTTCCTTTGCAGTAAAGAACATTGTCCCCAAATGTTTAAATTAAGTTCTAAATCAGAAAAGGAAACATTTTTTCCATATGTTTAATTTTACACCTCAATTATTTATTAACCAATTCTACAGATACATCCTGTTACTCTTATGGGAGTTCAAACAATATTCTTACTATTTAAAATATGTTCCTCTATTTGCTGCTAACTGGAGACATTTATTAGTTCCATGTTTTACTAAGCGGTAATTGCTGCTGGGAGCCACAAATTCCTGATCCGTACAAATTACAAGGAGACACCCATGTGGATTTACAATTCAGTTAGCCTTGACATCACTATACTCTGCCTGAAAATCTTGAATCCATTTAAAAGAGCAGGTTGTAAATAAAACCAAATAGTGCCACTTTTTTTTCAAATATATGCTAATATTCCATACAGCCTCATAGAAGCCAACGCGTAACTAGTAACAAATAATAGCTGTTTTTAAAAAGAAGAAAAGCCTGCATAGATCTTTCTGAGTACATGCGCAATCCACCACATACTGTGCTACTGTTAAACCCTCCAGCAAGTGGAGTTTGAGTTTTCTTGTTTAGGAACAAAGTTCCCAAAGCTTTCTCTCTTTTTTTTTTCTACTCCCTCCCCCTGACCTGGGCAGCCTGACATTGCTGTGGGGCAGTGACCTCTCCCTAAAGCAACTTTACTCCACGGCAGAAGCTGCAGGATGTGAAATGCTGGCGCTCTGGATCACCTTCCTCAAACCCCAGGGGACAGGACACCTGAACCAGTACAGACCCATCCTTCACCTACTCTTCTCCTGGATGCCACAAAACCATCACTGAGCCCATTAGCACATCAGCTTTGCTTTAGCACTTTGCTGGGGAGAAGCAGCATTGCCAGCAACGGTGGGAGAAGGCCACAGCTCTCTGGAGTATAGGCTGTCCAAGCCCACAGGTGGGGATATAACGTGGGGAGGGAGGAGAAGCTCAGTGCAACCACTTCATCCCATACACCCTATCACAACAGGAAGCAAAAGCCAGCATCACGGATCATGAGACAGCTCAGAAGTGCTGGTGCCTGGCCACATTTTGTATTTGGCATGTTTAGTTGCAGCGGTACCATGCTGAGAATCTGTTGCCCATCACCAGGTTTTGCGTGCCCAATGAGTATGTAACCAGCAGTACGGTTCCTGTACTGTGGACACTGGAAAATACCATAATGCCTGATGAATGTGAAGAACTCATTATAATGGCTTGAGCCAGCCCAAGGTGGAGATGACATTTGTCCAAAACCTTTCCATCATGACTTGCCGAGTCCTGGCTTTTCCACTACCCTCACCAACCTCTTGTGAGAGAAGAGGCTGTTAATAAAGTCAACTTGTGCTCTTCCTCCTGTGTCCAATAATGGGGGTCATTGCTGAATCCAGGGGAGTATTTCAAGTAGTTGGTCACATGCTGTAACTGGCAGAAATACCAGTGGGAGTGAAAAGAAAAAAAAAAAAATCACATAATGAATGTGATTCACTCCCGCTTTATTAATCTTTAGCTTATTAATCTTGCCATCAAGTATTTTGATTGCAATTTAAGTGCATCTGAAAAGTCAATTTATGCAGTATGAACCCAACTACGAAGATGTACAAATCTTAAACCAGCTGAGAGCGAAAGGCTATATTACTATTTTAGTGCACAGGTCTTCTGTTGCTGGAATTTGTGCACACCGTCAAATTAAATTTAGCTTTGAAATCATTTGTTTTAAATGAGGTGTATGCTGATTTTTTTTTTTTGATGGAGTGGTGATATTTCAGCTGGCCTACCCACTCGGAACAACATTGTCTCAACACAGTACTCATTTCTGCTACTCATTATAAAAATCTGAGATAACATTTTACCTGTACGTTTTCCCACACAGCTGAAATATTTAATCTTATTTTGACAGCAGGAAGGAGGTTTATTGTTTGAAGTAAAATTTTGCTGATAAGCAATAGTTTGGTTAACTTTTTAGATATAGATAAGATAACAAGCAGGGTCCTGAGGAGCTTTAGGTACCTATACAACCTAGTTATTTCTTTAGTGCTTTCAGAAAAAGTTCTTTCACTCTTCACATAACTGATTCACCAACAAGCATTGTGAATCCCACTGCTTTCATGTGACGTGGACACTGTGCTCCGCCTGAATTTGGTATTATGTTCAACAGATCACTACACAGGTAGGAGCCTTTATTTTCCACCATTTTACCATATTTGTATTTTTGAAGATCATCAGATCTTAATCTGCTCTGGTAAATTGTCTGTGGGAAATAAACAGTTCTCCACACCCAACATACCTGTTTTTCCACAACACCATGTAGTAGAAACTACAGTAAAAAGCTTTCACAGTCACAGAAGTATTTGCATAAATTCTAACAAGCAGAAATCCTCTGTATGAGAGGATAAATTTCTCTGCAGGTTACAGCCAAGAGGCATCATGAAATAACAGCACGGACTAACCTCATGGGCTTCACGTACCTGCTACAGCAGGTAGCTCAGATCAGCGTGCATGACACTAAGCGTGGGCTTGAGAGACCTGTGTTCTGCATCTGTCCCTTGCCCGGATCTCCTGCATGACCACATGCAAGGTGCTCCTCCTTACCCTGGCACTGGCCTGCCTGTGTCTGTAGATTTAGTTAAACTTTATGTTCTTCAGAGAAGAGACTGCATCGCTCACTGTTTGCCAATACCGAGTAGCACAAAAGGATTCTGCATTTGCTGAGGTGCTATTGTTGTAAGGGATAAACAACAAAAGTTCAAGGTTCCTAAGGAGGACAGAAAATACTAATAGCCTGATCTATGAAATTACCGAGCTGTCTATGTAGTTGCTAGAGGCTAACTTGGCAAGAGGAGGTTTAGTGCTTACATGAGAATTTTCATGTCTACATTCTTTTAACCCTCATAAAAATGCAGAATTAGCTCAAAAATGTTAAAATTATGAGTTGGCTATCAGGCTATAAGCTTTGCATGAGGATACTATCAACTCTAGGGCTCGTAGACATTCCCTCTCACACCTGAGCGCAAAGCAGACCAAAACTTCAAAGGCAAAATAGGATTTTTGAAATCTTTCAGAAACTTTTCGGGAATTTAATTACGCCATTCCTATTTAAAAAGTACTGATATTGGCAATCGAATAAGGACATTTAAGAAAATGTGAGGTGTGCTTGCTAATCCTTATCTCAGAAAGAACACCTAAGAAACGAGTCATCTCAAAAAGTGCCATGAGGAAGCAGAAAGAATTCACTTACATTGGTGACATAACCTATTTTTGAGAGAGAAGAAAGATATGGACTTAGTCCTGAGGTCCTCACTTAGTCAAAAGTCCCCAGTGACTTTAACAGGAAATTTGTCTGGGTATCAGCTACAGGAATGTCCCTTGACTTGTCTGGAACGTTAGTGCGGCATTAATTGCTCATTATCTTATGAAGCAATCACAGTGACAGGCATCTTTTTCGTTCTTGCATGGCGCAACTAACAGGAGAACCAGGCTGAAAAATTAGTCATAACAGTTAAAGAGGGGACGATTCCTGAATAATTAGGGTAAGTTACTATGAAGTGCACTGATCCATGTGCTACAAAACTAGTAAAATATGCTGATTTATACAGAGAAAATTAAAAATACATGCAGCTCTACAGAAGGCAACTTAATTGCATATTCCATGTTTTCCATTAAACAGAAGCATGTGTTTTTGTAATTCCCTTTATTAGACTATTTGAGGTCAGCTGCCTTATTCAGGTGTATTTCGGAAGAGATTTTGAGCATTAAAGATCAAGCAGTTTGCTCAGATGTGCAAAGACCAGTGGCCGAGACAGTTCACCTATCCCTAGCCTCATCCACCATGACTTATAAAATGGAGAAAAAAATAAAAACAAAACAAAACAAAGCCTTATATCCTGGACCTGGCATATACTACTCAGAACAGTGTTTGGTGACCTGCTCCCCCTTGGGTTTCAGTCTCTTTCCAGGTGCAGGATTTACTGGTGGTTAGAAAAGTATTTACCTTCTCAGTGACGCCAGCACCCCTCTTGACAGCTGCAGGCCCCTGCTACTTCTCCCAGTGCTGGAAGTTTCCCTTCCTCCAGGGGCTGGGCAAAAGGCGCTACCGCCGAACCTCTCTTGCCTTCCCCTTTCTCAGGTTGCCAGTTCCTCGGCCGCCCGGCACAGGTGCAGAGGGGTACGCGGTGCCGCACGAAAACAGGGATGTGACAAGAGGGCAGGTAGGTTCCACCATTCACCCTGCCCAACGCCCAGCTACAGCATCCTCTCAGATAGCTCTACTCAGACACGACTATAGCATGCTGCAAATCAAGGCCCTGGACAATTCCCATGCAGCGCCGTTTGTCTTGCAAGCAAAGCCAGAACAAAGAAACAGGACATTGATCCACCAAGGATTGAATTACAACTTTAATATTCAGCTGAAGGAAGGGGAAGCATGTTGTACAGCTGCTGCAGAGGAGGATGGAGCCCTGAGTCACAGTCTAATCTTTGCTAACCCTTACAACAACTAGAGGGACTTGCCTAAAATTGCATTTTCCCTCTTCATCCTGGGGAGGGTGGCGGGTGGACAGTAAGCTGTACTCAGTCTGCTTCTCTGCAATGGAGTGTAGATGGGATCTGTCCCGAGCGCTCAGGAACACCTTATAGCTCCTGTATGGCTGTACAGTGGTGTGATTAATGTTTCAATTCTGATTAAATAATTACCTGGGAAACAGCAATTTCCTAACAATTTCTAAACAGAGCTCAGTTATGCAGAGGAATAAGCCTTTGCAATATTAGAAGACATACAATAATATTATGCCTTCACTGAAAACACATAGGATAACACCGAAGGCAGACATACAGATAATTACAGACAGGAATTTTTATAAACAACGACAGCATATTCACAACCATAGGTCATGTCCTGATGGAAATCTCAGCCTCATCTCACTACCTTGTTACAGCTGTTATGTAAAAAAACCATCAGTAAGAAAGGGAGCCTGCTTGGCAAATAGTATATACTGTTTCATGTTTAAAACCAAGACAGAAGAGTAAAGGGACAAATTACCATTAGGTCTATGCCAGTTGTTACAGATTTTGTCACAGAAATCTAGGCATTTGATTAAATGCTTTAAATATCCAGATACTGGTCAGGTCAACTAGACTGATTCTTTTAACAGGTGGGTTATTGTATGAAGTATGTATTAATGGACTCTTGTCTTTAACGTAAAAATAGAGATTCAGGATCTTGCAAAAACTGTAACAGTAAATAGAGTAGTTGAGGAGAGCATTCACAGAAACCCTATGGATTTCGTATCAATTCTACGGCTCTGGTTATATCTGTCTAAATAAAAAGGAATGAAAACATTTAATGTTTTAAGGAACATCAGGTACACATGACAAATAATAAAGGGTTTCAGAGAGCAAGACACACAGCCCATTTTGCAGAAGGGCAAGCCAGTGCCTCCTCTTTGCCTCCTAGGAGGAATTAAGTCCCAGAGGCTGAGAATGGCAAAGGCTCACATCTGTGCTAGGGTCCATCATCAGATGCAGCCAACGATGAAAAATTTGTAATGCTCTTCATGGTCTTTATGACTTTCATCTTTCTATGAACTTCATTAACGCAAACCTCTACATCCAGTCTCCTGTTTTCCATACCTGGAAAGGTCTCTGATACTTCCATGTAGTGTTTTGCCACAGACAAGAAAATTTTTTTGCTGCTCACAGATTCCTGGAAACCTTTATTCCCCGGGCTGTCTGCAAACATCCAAGCTGTAGAGGAGAGTAAGAAAAGCAAGCAGCTGTCTGTATGGCAAGGTGCTGCGCGGCTCACTTCTGTTACCAAAAGCCACTCAAATGATCTGTCTTTTCAGATCACAGCAAACTGTATTTGTTATTTCTGTGCTCACCTCATTAATACAAGGTGATTACTAACATTCCTGTATAAGCACTAAGCTGGGCCTTTAGTTTATCTGTCAAAAGTGAAAGGATCTGGCACCCAAATATATTTTCTTACGCTTTCAGCTTAAGACAACAGACACCCAGGGCCAGTGGCTGAGCAGAAAACGATGGCGATTTCCCCCTGTTCCATTAAATACAACTTAATACTGTTCAGCCTGAATTGAGCCTTTGGCTCCTGCCCAAATGCTGCAGCTTCCTTCTTTGGAAAGAAAAAGAATATACCCTTCTTGCAGAAGTACACCACGGTGGAAGAAGACAGGAGCTGCTGGGAAGATCACCACAACGCCGCTTGGGCCAAAGCAAGCTTCTCCCTGACACCAAAGAGAACGACTAAAAATTACGAGAACTGAGGATATGAGAAAGAAAACTCATTCCCCTTCCTTCAAATGAAGAGTGAAGTACATCATCAGACTAAGCCTTAAGCGCAATCAACCAACGCTTGGGGAAGAGGAGAAAAAAAAATAAACTTTTTAGTGACTCACACCAAGGAATGCTTTCGAGGCTGCGAAACCCTGAGGTAAGCAGGCAGAAAAGGAGGGGCATGTTAACTGTGCCTCCTTTGTAATTGTTATTACTGACTGCGACAAATATATTAAGCAGGGTTTGTGGTGAAGAGGACAGCTTAAAATGGAAGAGATGAATATTTTATACAGCAAAATTACCATGAAGAGATTTCAAAGGATGGACAAAGTGTGCAGACAAAAATGCAACTGTGGTCACTTTTAAAATCCATTTAATTACTGAATTTGTACCTACTGAGTAGTGCCATGGAGTTCAGTGGCATTATTCTCAGACTAAGTCAGAAAAAGAATATAAGATTCTAGTCCTAAAATTAATAGCTGTGTTTACAGGCCCTTTAGGATGCTGCCTATTTTTATTCAGTGATTCATTGCCCTTCTCTATAAAGTATATTTCATTAATCTTAGAAATGCACACAAATCTCAGTGGAGTTGCTCTGCTTACATACCAAATATGAAGTTCTCAATCTAAACTATTTGTCAAGCTATATGACTTTAATAAAATACATATTTATCGGAAGATGCCATTTTCTGTTAAAAAATGCCATTCTGTTAAATCAAAACTATCCATTCCTGTCAAACTGCTTCCTCCCCCCGCCCAGAAGAAAACAGTAATGTCTTATAAAGAGCAAAATTCAATCCTGAACAGAATTATGCAATTCTGAAAACTGGCTCTGTCCCCCAGCTGAACTTCATCTGCTATGATCAAATAAAGTTAAACCACAAAGAGATATTAGAGGATAAATTTATATATCAGTTGCTGTGTTTTTTAAAAACACATTCATCCCAGATTCATAATCAGCCCAGATTAAAAGTTCCAAAGCTAATGGAGTGCAGACCTGAATTAGTGAAGAGAACAAGTATCTGCAAATCACATCATGTGTTTAATGAAATAAGCAAAGCCTCCATAAAAAATGGTCTTCTCACTATCATTTGCCAGAATTGGGTGCCAGGGCATCCAAGCACTGCTATGAAACATGACTTTCTTTACACGGGCAGGAAAAAGGCTGGGATGTGAACCATTTATTTTCACCGATGAGCAATTGTTCAAATTTCCTCTGCCAGTGAATCGTCCAGCAAAGGCCTTACGGGACTTCACTCACGCCTGAAACTTGTTTACCTGCTTTAGTGTTTACAGGATGGCATCTCAGCTCGAACCTGCACTAACCCAGCTTCACGCAGGCACTGTCCACAACCTTCTATGTCACCACCTCTTTTGAAAGGTGATGTTGTATCCTAACACCTGAACGATAACCTCAAGCACCCAGATTTACAAAACTAAGTGTTTAAAGCTTTACTGCCTTCCTCGCTACCTAGCCCTAGAAATCTTCAGGCCTCACACAGGACACCATTTGGATCCTCCCTGGACTGGATATACGTTTTAACAAAGAGTTTAATGTCCAGCATTTCATTCCTGGGTTTAGTACCATATCCTGTACACATTGTATCTAAAAATTGAAGTATAAAAATAAAAATCACTAAGCATTTTTGAAAATTTAGGCCAGAGCCTCAAAACAAAACCATGCTCTGTGCTCTCCTCGTGAAATATTTCTAGGCTTCTAAATAACCTTTGTGCCCTCACACAACTGGTAAATGTTTGCTTAAAAATATATTCCAACAATCCCCTTGCAAAGGATTTGGAACATATAGACTTGAGCTTCATTTCGGAAGGTTCATTTACATAGCACATACATAGGTTTTAAAAAGCTGCCTTCTATTTATTCTAAACTTTCCAATTACCAGTTTGTTTATACCAACCACCACAAAGAGGTCTTAGAGAGGTCACTTGAGGAAATAATAAATTTCTCTATCTGCTTTCCCAAGTATGTTCACGGAGCCAGAGTTTACTTCCTTCACTTTACTTCATGAATAATCCTGGTGTCATGTATTACTCAACCTGTAAGCTATTAATGAGTAAGAATAAAATATTAGCAAATTTAAATAATAGCAAGGTTAAACATTAAAACGTTGTTCAGTCATGTTATGCCACTATTTTTAGACAATCTGTTTTCAGTGGAGATGCGTCACAAAAGCTCTGTGAGCAGAACGTGGCTCCTATACCTGTGCTACACATTGGCAGTCATTCTAGGCCTCCGTTATTTACGATATACCGAATGAGCGATGTGTTCCCCATGAGAGCTGGAGGCAAACACAGCATCCCAAAAAAGGAAGAGAAAACAATATGCTGAATCCATCAAAGTTTGTTACTTCATAGTCTTTTCACAGCCAAATAAACATTTTACAGCTGGAGGTCTGCATTAGCCAACATAACAAATGTCCTGGAATCTGCTAGAGATTTCACATTAGACTGTAATGATGAAGAAGATTGATCCTATTCTTTACACATCTGACATATGCATGTACACAGGCAAGTATTCAGTGCACAGGTCCTGAAGAATAATTACCTGAAACCATCATTTTTTACAGAATTGGCAGAGGTTAGGGATGGGACAGGGGAGGATATTCGGTTTGGGTTTTTTTTAAAGCGGGATGTGTCCAGGCCTACCAGAATGTATCACAGTCCTCCATGGCATGAGAAGTGATCACTGACACTTCAAACAGCTTCAGAGAGTCAGACAGTGATTTGACTGGTAGATCTGAACAAGGCCAATTTTAACAGTGTTCACCTGGGACCTTCCCTTTCTGTCCTTTTTTTGCAATCCTGATTTTTTGGCCAATCATCAGATGTCATAAGGATGGCTCCTTTGAATACTGCTATCAACTGGCAAACTCCAACACTTCTGGTTCATGAATTTTTACTTTTCTTCTCACTCTCAGGAACACATTAATTGTGGTCAATGCTGTTCGGGAGGTGGGTCTTGCTTCAAGCTAGACAGTTTGGCAGTTGTACAAGATGACATCTAATTGCACTACCTAGGCTCATCTTCTCTTTGAGAAAAATCTGCCAAGCCACATGTCTGATGTAGTACCAAAAAAGCAGATAGAAGAGCTGAATTCTGCCACTGATTAGAATGCAAATCCTGGATGCACGTCCAGATCAGAAACTGATGCTGGAGGCTTAAAATGTTCAGATCAGGTCACCAGAGATGCCAAAACTGGGATGTGTACATGTCTGCAGCAGCCCGGACTCCCTCCATGCTTTGTTCAGCTGTGTACAAGACTACAAAGCTATTGAACAGTGATGACATTCTGCACTCCGCAACTTCCGATACTAGTGCCTCAAAGTGATTTCTGCTCATCATTGAAGCTGAACTGATGGAAGCTACAACAGACTACTTTGCAGAAAAACTCAATGCCTTGTTTGCCTGTCTTCACCGACAAGGTTTCCCAGGTCTCTGTGCTTAGAGGCAGAGCTCCAGGATGAAATGATCTACCAGCTGACAGATTACTATGACAGATTACTTGAGTGAACTTGACCCACATAGGCCCACAAGACCAGAAGGGCTGCTGCACTCAAAGAGTGCTGAGAGCTGGTTAATAACATTGCAAGGCTGCTATCTGAGCTTTGAAAGGTTGTGGAGATTCAGGGAGGTCCTCCATGACTGGAGAAAGTCAAAAGGAAAATCCAGGAAACTACAGGCCAGCCAGTCTGTCTTCAGTCCCTAGGAAAAATCATGGAGCAAGTCATCTCAGAGCATGTTTCTGGCCATATGAAGGAGAAGGTGCCTGCAAACAGGCAGCGGGGGTTTACCAAGGGTGACTCATGCCTGACCGACCTGACTGCTTTCTAGGGCAGAATAACTGGTTTCGTGGACAAGAAGAGAGCAGTGGCTGTTATTTAGCTTGACTTTACCAAGGCTTTCAACACTGTCTGCCACAATATTCTTGTACCCAAGTTAGGACGTTGCAGTCTGGATAGGTGGGCAACCAGGTGGCTAAAAAGCTGGTTGATCCTTCAGGCTCAGAGGGTCCTGGTTAATGCATCGCACTCAGCCTGGCAGGGGGCTCCACAGGGGACCCTCCTGGGACCTGGCCTGCTCAACATCTTTATCCGTGACCTGCAGGCAGCCACAGAGTGCACTCTCAGCAAGTTTGCGGATGACACCAAACTCGGCTGATCCGTCAATACGCTCAAGGGCAGGGCTGCCATCCAGAGGGACCTACCCAGGCTGAAGCAGTGGGCTGATGGGAACCCGATGACATTCAACCTGGAGAAACGCAAAGTCCTGCACTGCAAAGGAGGAACCCCTTGCAATGGTACAGGCTGGGGGCTGACTGGCTGGGGAGCAGCTCTGCTGAATAAGCCCAGGGGTCCTGGCAGACGCCAAGCTGAGCATGAGCCAGCAGCGGGCCCTGGCAGCAAAGGAGGCCAGAAGCACCCTGGGCTGTATGAACAGCAGCAGAGCCTACAGAGCAGGAGAACTGATTGTCCCCCTCTCTTCAGCACTCACTGGACCACATGTAGATACCACGCCCAGTTTTGGGCTCCCCCCTTCCCCTCCCCGAGACAGAAAAGACATCGATAAACTGGAGTAAGTTCAGCAGGGAGCCCCCACAATGGTCAGGTGCTGGAGCACTTGCCCTGTGAGGAGAGGCTGAGGGAAACAGGGCTTGCTCAGCCTGCAGAAGGAAAGGCTTTTGGGGGAGACCTAACAGCAACCTGCCAGTACCTACAGGGAGGGTATCAAGAAGATGGAGCCAGGCTCTTCACAGCAGTGGGAGGATGAGACACAATGGCATACACTGAAAGAGAGGGTCAGCTGGATAAAAACTCCCATGAGGACAGTCAAGCACGGGAGCACATTGCCCAGAGAGGCTGTGCAGCCTCCATCCTTGGAGGTTTTCAAGATTTGACTGGCTAAAGCTTTAAGCAGCCTGGTCTAACCCCAGAGCTGACCTACTTTGAGCAGGAGGTTGGACTAAAGACCTCCTGAGGTTCCTTCCAACCTGTACTTTTCTGCGATTCTAAGAAAGTCATGTTTACAAATCTGCTAGATTTTTTTGGAGGAGTCAACAAACATGAAGAAGGGTGAATGGTCAATACAATATACTTGAACTTTTAAACAGCTTTTGACAGTGGCTCTCACCAACAATTCTTAAAAAATTAAACTGGTTTGAGGGATTCACTCCTGTGATTCAGTAGCGGTAGACAAGATGGGAAATCAAGGATGAGACTTTTACTGTGGAGCAAAGCTGTCAGCAGTGTGTCACAGAGATTTACAGCAGAAGCTGGTCTACTTAGAGTATTCATAAATGGTCTGGAAAGGAGTTAAATAGGAATATGACAACATTTGCACAGCAACAGATTTCTTCAGGATGGTTTTAACAAAAACAGCCTGCAAAGAGTAGCAAAAGCAATTGCAGTATTGGATCACTTGGAGATAAAATACCAGATGAAATTCTACGTCAGACAGCACACTACTGCAAGTGAGGGAAAACAACTCTGTAGATGCACAGCAAACAATGGACTCTAATTTAAACACTGCAGCTCAGGAGATAGATTTCTGAGATAACTGTCAGCAGTCCCAGCAATGAACATAAAACAATAGTGGAAAAAAAAGCAAACAGCAAGTTAAGAATGACTGTGAAAGGAACAAAGGACAAAGCGGTCAGCATCTCTGTGCCACTGTCCATGGTGTGCGCATACTCTGTGCAGTTTTGGTCATCCATTTCAAAATGACACAGAACTAGAACATGCAAAGGGACAGTGACAAAGATAATGGACTTGGACTTTTCAGCCTAAGGAAAAACTGCTAAGGGGTATGTTATGATGATAGAGAGTTATAAAATCATAAATGATCTGATAGAAATTAGGGAAGAACCAATGAAATAGCATGTTTAAACTGAAGCACCTCCATGGTGGCACTCCCACATCTTCATCACGTCTGCTTTCTGAGGTTGCCAAGACATAAGTGATACACTGACTGAGAGCCCCTTATGAAGCACACAACGTGGGAAAGTTTGCATGCTTTTGTTACCTTGTGGAACTCATGGCGACAGGAGGCCTTGCAGGCCAAAATTATAAATGTGGTCAAAAAAGGGACTGAAGAATAGACCCCTCTATTAAGTACAATGGTCCAGAGCCACCTTCTGCTCAGGAAGTCCCTAGAGTAGGAGGCTGAGAAGAGGTACAGGGAAGGATCGTTCCAGCTGTGCCTCTTATACTCTATTCTTAGACACCTGCTGCTGTTAAGGATCAGTTACTGACACACGGCAAGAAGGAGCTTTAATCTGAACATTTTTCTGCTCTTACATTCCCAGCTCTCCAGACAAGAGAGCTAAAGTTTGTTTTTTAATTCTTGAACCAGTCTCTCTTGATACGAAGGGCACAAAGCTTCCAAAAAAGAGGTGTACTGTAACCTTGGGAGAAGCTTACGTCATACACAAGTCATTTGGATAATTCTTCCTAAAACTCCGCTGCTGCCGAAACAAACAAAGCGCACAAACTTTCCCAGATGTGTGCTTCATGAGCAATTCTCAGTCAATGCATGATTTATAACTTGGCACCCTCAGAAAACATAAAATCGTGATTCAGAGATGAAATGTAGATGTGGAATTGCTATGGAGGGAGACAAAAAGGGTTTATTCACAGATCAGTCCCAACTTCTTTCTGCATTTGCAAACTTTTTCACTGTTTCCAAACATTGCATTTGACAATTATTCTTCCCTTAATAGTAAAAGGATTAAGGTTCAGAGTTCAGATTCTCTTTTTTTTCTCTAACTGTTACCCAAGTAAAATTTCCTCTGTAAGACGTGCAGAGTGAGAAATGGCAATTCTGCTAGATGCTTTTCAACAAAAGAAGAGAGACAGGTTGTCCCGCTGGATTGCTGCTGGAGAAAAATTCACCATGCCAAGTAGCAAGATTATTCCCTACACAAAGCACCTCTATTGATTTCTAGTGTGAATATCACTAGAATCTCTCTTTGGCCAAAAGCAACTAACTTCATGGAGACTCAGAGCACTGAAAAATTTTTTTCCAGTAACAGCCAAAACTAAAGAAGATAGAAAAAGGTTCACTATGAACTCCATTCAGTCAATCAAGCTTTCATTCCCAGTAAGAAACAAAACCTATGAGGGAACGGGAAGGAAAGCAATGGGGAGAGGAAATTAGCAGAAACTCATGAAAAACAGAATGACAAGCAACGAACAGCACCAATATGAAACAAAAATCTTAAAGAGCGCCATCCCTAGATGGTTTGGCAACCTTGGCTAAATCATGACTTAGCGTAACATCCATCCTTCCCAGCTCATCTGCTTGTTAAAGACGTCAGCTCTTTTGCACTTTCTATGAGGACATTTAGACAGAAATGTCACTAGGGACTCATTGGTGTTGTTTTCACCTAGCATCATGGATATCTTCCTCTGTTCTTGTATCGCCTTTACTTCCCACAGCACTTTTTTTTTCCTCTCTCCTCTTAGGATGAGATTCCTCATCAATTCTTTGCAAAGAACTTGATAATAGCAGACTAGTCATGTGCCTTCTGCAGATGCTGCAAAGTGAACACAACTGTAATGCCACAGAGTTTCTCTATTCTCCTTTCATGTGACACACTAGATGGTTAAGTAGACTCTGCCTGAATGAGATGATTGTTTCCTCATTTCTAAAATCTTCATCAGAAATAGATACCGCCTACAGAATTATCAGGGTCTCCCACAACACATGCATAGAAAAAAAAAATCATTATCATTTTAGATAGGAGCACTGTCACAGAGACTAACACTGACCAAAGACTAACTGAGGATAATATGAAAAAGAAAAATATATGAAGCCTTAGGTGTGTCCGGTAACGTGATGTTTTAAACCAATTTCATTAACTACGTTTTATTCAGTATATTAAAGATTGTTTGTTATCAAACTGAGAGGCATTGTCAGAAAAAAAGAGGACAGATAAAATAGCCTAGAAAGATTAGAAAAAATTCAGAAAAATAAATAACGGAGTTTCAGTCTTGAAAATTAAGATTAGTGCAACAGAGGAAGGAAACAAACCATCCAAATGTATTCACTGGAAGGATGGTTCTAGGAAGAGGAGGATGGTCCTGGACCCCGGGAGCTAGTAAACAGCATCCCAGCAGTCACTGTGCTGATGCCCACCAAAGGAAGGGATTGGCCCTTTCAATAGTTAAGGAGAAGAGGTACTGCACTGAAAATAAGGTAACACCTAAAATAGTGCAACATAACCTCAACCTACCGGGAAAAGCCAGGCTCCTAGTGAAATCATATACCCAACAGGACCCAAGAGAATATGCAACCAATACAAAAATAGCTGACACTGTTTATTAACTGTCTCTTCGGCATCCTCAAGGCAATGGGGAACTCTATAAGCAACCTCACTGATGGAAACTCCTCAGAAATATCCTTATGTATGCCCTCTTTGGCACTGTCTCTTCCACGGGGCCTCACCCCATTTGACCTGCTACTTCAGCTGATTTTAGTGTGGGCTACTGTGAGAATCCGATTCAGCCTATCTGTACAACCAACTCCATCTCTAGGCACACCTCCTAGGGACCCCACCGTCTGGAGTGAACGCTGACTGCACGAAATTTGAGGAGGACCATCCATGCCGACTGGAGAAGATAGTCTGGAAGGAGGAAGGAACAAAAGCTGTTAAACTTGGTTAAGATCATAACTGATGAGAAACAGCAAGTAGAGAACGAAAACTCCCAGGAGCTGTGCAGAAGGGAGTAAGCGAGTAAGGAGATGAGAGTAAAGAAAATTTAGCCAGAATAATCAAGGAGAATTCCTGAACTGGAAAATAAGAATCTCTTGAGAGGAAAGCCGAGTATTTGAGTCATTTTTATACCAAAACTGTTTAAAACTCAGTAGAAAAGGTGCTTGTAGTTCAAAGGATAGGATGGCATGGTAGGCCTTTGCCCATTCCCAGCTGCGGCTAATGTCCATTTCACTTCAGTTATATCAGAGTAATTTTACGGATGTGAACAGAATTCCAACATTGAGAACAGACTGATCCCTAAGGTCTCAGCCGCGCAGAGCACTCACAAACAAGCTCCACTTCCAGCCACCAAGCAGGCCCCCCAGAAGTCAGCAGAACTACTTGTACAGAGTAAGCACATTTCTAACTGCGGAATAGGGTGGATATATAAAATCCTCAGTCTTCACTGTGCCACTCAGAAGATAGCTGTGAATAAACTATTTTCATCCTAGAACACAGCCAGCTGCCCGCCCTTCATTAACACCATTTGCACTATTCACACCGAGGTCAAAACTGAGCCCTAGATACCTATGTGTGTTTCTATTCCTCTTAGCCTGGCCTTTCTTCCTTGAATAAATGCCTGTGACAGTTTTGTCAACTGTATCTGCAGAGGCATTATATGAGCTAGAAGCAGCTGGGCCAGTTCTACAAACTGCTCAGCCTCATCCATCTCCCCCCTCACCCGTGTTTCGTTCTGTCTTTTCATTTTAACTAGCAACTCTAAGGATTTTTTTTTTTGTTTAAGTGAAATGAAATAAAATACTCATCATCTTTGCAAGACTTTCTTTAGAATATTTACTTTAATTTTTGCTCCCCGCCTAATCTTTCTCATACGGTAATACACGTTTTTTAATCCTCCAAGCAAAACAATTACAAAGATAATCTAGCTGAGTGAAATCAAACTGCAGGATTCTTTATTTTCCTGGTCTTTTAATTTAATTTCGCATCCTGTGGTCTTAAAGAAATATCAGGATTATATCATCTTGTTATTGTTTAGATTATGTGCCCATAAAAAAAAAAAAAGAGAGAGAGACAGAGACAGAGAGAGAAGTTATTGGCTCTCTTCTGCTGCACAGAACACTCCTGTATCACACAGAATATTTTTAAATTAAATACTTGGGGGAAAAAATCTCATTGATGAGGAAGAGTTAGATACCTAGCTCCAATTTCCATCAGTAAAACTTTGAGAAAAGGGTAGTGTTTCTTTCCCAACAGGAAAGGAAGAGGAACCACTGTCTGTCATTTGTTCTTGATTGATACTTTATAAAAGACAGTAACTGCACTGATAAAACCATCTGCTTTTAGACTTTTTCTATGCACTGATATAAATGCTAATACGAGTCTACTGGTATTTTAGCCATGGAAATAATCCCATTGACTTCAGCACCACTACCTGTGCTTAAACAAGAGCTTCACTAGTTTTCTTTAAATGAATATAAACCAGAAGTGATTCACAGAGCAACGCTAGCGTAAAAATAGCATAGAAGAATCAGCCTCATACCTAAACATACCATGACAGCCAACGAATAAAAACACACCTTCTGTCTCTCCACATGCAGAAGGGCCATACATACATCCCAACAGTCAAGTTTAGGCTTTATCAGGATTGGAGTACATCTGTACTAGTAGGTCTCTGTTTTGGAGTACATGAGCAGGGCCTCAGGCTGCTCGCTGCAAGCATCAGCCCTCAGCACGCAGATGCTCATCTTTTGGTTTTGCGAAAAGGAGTTCATTAGCAGCTCTCAGCTAGCAAAGCAGTACGTGGAGAGGAAGATCATTGTTCAAGAAGCGGAGCTTGAAACCATGCAGCTTTTTTAAAGATCAACAACAACAACTTGTACTGTCCCTAAGTATAAGGGGAAAAGGAAAACAAAAAATGCAGAGAAAACAAAAACAAGAGCAGGCACTGGAACAGGTACAACATACCCTTGGGGCTTAGTAACAGCGAAGAAGAGTTGTAACATTCCTCTTCAGCTGTTTCTTCTTCACAGCTTTCAAAATGAGCCGGTGCACGTCCACTCACCAGCTCACAGGTGACAAAAGCACAGATATTTGTGGTAGAGCCCATTGCTGTAGTTAAGATTTCTATTCTAGAGCTGTTTATCACAAAGAGAAATGTGTTAGTTCGGTCCAAATGTTGCCAGCCTGGTAATGCTCTCAGCAGAGCATTCCTAAAAACACCCTTTCAGACATTTATGCCTAAATTATCTCTGAATATAAAAATATATAATTAATGCAAAAAGCTAAATACTGACAAAATTATGCCAGCATCTTGGACAAATACTGAAAGTTCTTTGCTGAACAAGTGATTTTAATAACACTCACTTACGACCATCTCAGAAAAGGAATATATTGATTACACATCTAGATATGTCTCTTCATAAGATGTATTATTTTGCACTTGAGGAACGCAGTCACATGAGGTTAATGGACCAGATGCAAGTAGCTCTATTCAAGCCCCTGCAGCTAATGTTTGTTCTACAAGTTTTACTTGCTAATAGCTTCTATGTGTTAATAAGCTGCCAGACAGCCATGTCCAGTACCAAATATTTTTTAAAATGTAAACCAAAGCAACCAAACAAGCTAGCTAGCAATTAGGTCATAATATCAGTGTTTCACGGCCACATAAAAATGAAGGAGCATGGTCCTACCTCTTCAGTAATGACAGGTGGATGGAAGAGCTCTTTGCTTCCCCCGCACTGCCGTATCCCAAGACCTCCTGCCTGTGACCAAAACTGGCGCAGTCAGCCCCAGGGAGAACCCCAGCAGAGGAAAAGAGTGCCCGGGAGGGCACGGTGACAGCCGCTAGCTGCTCTAACTTGCTCTGCATCAGCCCTACTATATAAAATTTAAAAAAAAAAAAAATTAAATCAGTTCTCCCCACGCACGCTTGCCATTGCCCAGGTATGAACGGCTACAGAAATAAATCCCTTCTGTATAATGAAAGGACATCTTCATGTCATGCAGACTTACATGTTGTTTTCACAAAGGCCTGAAGACTCCCGTTTCCTCTATTAGACTATCATGACATTTTCTGAACTCTTTGGGATTTTTTTTCCAAAAAGAAACGGTTACATGCTTGAAAAGTAATCCTATTTTTTAAACTACAGCTTAAAAGCACCTTGTTTCATTTGAAGTAATGGTTGATTCCATCCTTGGCTTTTTTTTTTCTTTTTTTTTTTTTTTTTTGGCTATTGCAGTGTGAGAGCTCCTCTTGAACTCAGAAAAGAAAACTGATCTGAGTCACTGAGTCACCGCGTGTGAATTTCCTCTGCTTATAGAGACAATGTTTTCCTTACAAAGCACTTTGCTTTTATATCAAGGGATACAGGACAGGACTTCAGATTTTTACATTCAGAAGCAGCGGTTTATGACGTTGCCAAAGTCAAGCTGCAATAATCATATTCTCCATGGGGTTTTGGCTGTCGCTACAGTCACTTTCTTTCCTTCAAATATGCTCTTCATTGTTCTAGTGCCCTTTTTCCAATTGTTCTACAGCCAAGTTCTTGGAAAGCAATCATGCTTCTTGTTTAGGATTTATTGCTAGCCTTTGCCAATAAGGACATGCACAAATCTCTCCTGTGATCATCCTGCAAAGGCAAGCTAAAAATATAGCAATTTAAGAACAGGCACATTTCACATGTTATATGGCAGCAGGGTGCACTCATCAAAAAATTCTGAGATACAAAAAATAAGGGTGCCCCTTTTCATTAGGCCGATCAAAGGCTATGCTTGGGTGCTATAAATACAAACTTTTTTAGAATGCCAGTCATACCTAAAAAAGGGGAAAAAATGTGCTTGTGCTCTGTTTTAGTGGTTGCAAACTTTTTTTTCCTTTTACCAGATTGCAACCACACTTTGGAAACCCTATGTCTCAGAGAAATAATAGTTTTATCTTCTAAACTGACCATTTTAAAACTAATAGCTACGATAACTAATTTAGCTATTACTAAAACTTCGGGGGGTGGAAGACTGTCTCGTTTTGATTTTTTTTTTTAACAGGTTTTTGAAGGATTTTGCAACTCATTACAGTCAAGTTGTATTTGAGTTTTGAAATGTGTTTCACGCTGTCAAAAAAAATTCACATACACAGAAGTGGCACATTACACTAGGGAAGACTATGTCCTTATGGCTAGGAAGCAGTGGATCATGAAAAAGATTATCTAGGAAATCACCATGTCTTAGTGGCCCTTACCTGACCATATTGTTTGTTCTTCATATACATGTCATAACTTAATCATCAGTCTCTGAAAGACTTAGTCTTTTATCACCTTATTGCTTTTGACTGCCAGAGATACAGAGTAATGACTGCATGGATCAGTTTTAAAGCTTCTCTGCGTTAGGGCCGTTCAACCTTATCTGAAATTCTGGGATGCTCAGTCCTTGCTTCCTTCTCAGCCCTCCCACTGCCTCCTTGGTTCTGATTTTGTCCCCCGTCAAACCACCTTAAACCAGGAAACTGAGACGAGACTCATCCCTGAACCCGGATTCACTTTCAGCAGCTTGGCCTATTTCCATTAGTAACGGCTCTGTCACGATTCTGTGGTTAAGATACAATTGCTGAGATTCAGAAACAAGAAGGCTAATGAAAAGATCCAGATAAGTGTTTCACCACTTCATAATTTGGGGGCTCTTACTCAATCTGAAATGACTGCAATTGCAGTCATTTTCCTTTTCTTCTCTCGTCTTTTCTTCTCTGCTTATTCTCTTCCTCAGGCAACAAGAGACGGTCCCAAATACCTATTTGGTTCCTACCTGATTGCTTTCTCTTTTATAATTACACCACAAGTATTTTCTATTCAGTCCTAAAAAGGCTTGCTAATTCATGCAATGGCATTTTGCATCTAAGAAATGAGAACTGATGATTGAGGAAACAGCATAAATTTATTAGTAATAAGTTATAAATGGACTTATAAATGCAATAAAACTCCCATTTTTAAATTGTTCAGACTGGCAGAGCTTGAGTACAATAAATAGCTTGCATGTGATTTTTGTGTCAAAATACTTCATATTCTGCAAACAGGTGAAGACTTCCTGAAATTTATTCTCTATTTGAAATTACTCAGTGAAATATATTTTTTGTGTGAACTACATTTACTGGTTTTGTTGCTCAGATAAGATTGTTCTTATATCACACAGTATCAGTTAATTCTGGGTGTGGTTCTCGTCGTCATCATCGAGATTCTGATGCAAGTATTTGTGCAGTCAGTTACGAAATGTCTTCTGCTGAAAAATTCACTTTGCATTTGTGGCTGCTTTAGTAAAATTCAGTCACAAAAGAACTTACACAAGGGACCTCAGAAAAACCACTAGCAGGGCCAAAGCAAATGAGTTGCAAAATTTAAACCAATATTTGCTAGAAAATGTTTGTGGTGGTCACTCAGGTCGACTTCTAGGTCCCTTACAAAGGTCCTCCTTGCTGTACCTAATGTTGCAGGCCCACCTAAACTTTCCTGTGACACTAGTTTTAAATTCCTCCCTTCAGTAACACTGTCGGCTTTAGTTCCCCTTGCAATTGTGATAAACCTTCTGCTTACGCTAAAGTCTGCAGAACGGATCCATTATTTTGCTTCTCCTGATGTTAAATATCACATTGCAGGCACTAACAACTATATAATTGTGCTAACATGGTTTTTACTTTTGACTTAACAAGTGGAAATACATATGCATGTACTTGGCTTTGGCTACAAGTTAGCCCAGCTAAATCTATTCACGGAGTTTGCAGGACCAGGAGCAAACTTATTTTTAGATACAACAATCCTTGATATATGAATTTGTTTTTACTCTTGGTCTCCAGTACACTGTCCATCCTCTTCATCTGCAACGACAAGCACTTACATTCATTCCTTTCAAATTTTAGAAATACTTTACTCACAGAAGCTTGCAATGAAGCTTCCTAAAACTTGGAAACATCTATGAGACAGACATAATAATAGTCACGGCTTTGTGATGTCAGGTACTGTACTTTTAAGTTGTTCTCCATTTCAAAAAACTTCAGCCAAAAAAACGGCTCTAAAAATAAGTAAGTGCCAGGCCTCAAAAAATGTCGTTGGAACTTCATGCATAGATAAAATAAAAGTTGGAATATAGTTTGGAGTAAATACTGAAAAAGTGCTGCTGTTTGGATTCTAGCGACAACATTACTGTTACCATTTTGCTGAGGATGGTAGAAAAAGACCATAAAACAGGGAGGCACGTTAAAGCGGAAGTTTCGGAGGGCTCTCTGAAAACGACACACAATAACTGTATGTCTTAAGAGTAATAATTAATACCAGTGCTTTAAAGTAGTCTTAAAGTCTTTTGAAATCTAAAACAGTACTGTTTGGCTGGTAGCAACAGCTGTACCCTGAACAATTTTTTTATAAAAAGACAACAGAAAATAGTAATTCTGCACTGGAAGGCAGAAAGTTATAACCCCCTGATCTGCTCAGTGGAATACCTTTGCCCTTATTATTTATAATGCTTTGCCCCCTTCCTCCCCCCCCCCCCGAGGATGTCAGGACTTTACTCTTTAGCTAAGCCTCACAAGTTCAACACCCCACAAGTTATATAAACATTTTTTTTTACAACTTGAACTATTTCCCATGCAAAAGGATCACTCCAGGGGAGGACTGTTTGAATGATCTCTTTTACAAAACTAATATTGCTTTACTCGGGCTTCCATAGCTTCAGGGGTGACTGAACCCAAAGTGCGCCCATCTGGCCGCCGGCCTCCCTAGCAGCCAGTTCCAGGCACGCCAGAGGGCAGCGCAAAAAAAGCCTGGAGGTTTTGCCACAACTAAAAATGCGCAGTCTAGCAAGTGTTTTCACGCCACGGAAGTTTGAACAGAGGCTTGGAAAAAAATATTTTAAACAGTTTAAAAAAAAAAAAAAAGGATTGCAATTCTAGCAGCAAAGCATCGCATCTCGGCAGCGATGCCGCAACCTTAAGACGGGCTTGTTGCGCCCTGCGGGCAGTGCCCTCGGGGGTGCTCCTGGCTGGCCGGGGTCTCCGCGGGCAGGCGGCTGCCCCTCGCGTCCCGGGGAAGGCCGGCAGCCGGGCAAGCAGCGCCGCCGAGCCCCGCAGCCCACGCGTGGCCCCCGGCGGCGGCAGGCTGCCAGCCAGGCTCCGCGCCCGCGGATATCCTCCCGCGGGCACGCACCGCCCCGCGCGCAGAGAAAACCCACTTCCCCTCCCAACGCGGGGGAAATGCAACCTGCACGCCCGAGGTCGCTGGCGGCTATCGAGATGTGCTTCAGGGTGGTGGTTGGATTTTTTGGGTTTTTTTTTTTTTTACTTATTTATTTATTTTTAAGGGGGTGGTTTTCTGGAAGGCCGGTGTTTAAGAGAGCGCCCTGGTGCCGCGGTGCAGCCGGGATCGAAGTGCCTTTTGAACGGGCACGGTGCAACTGCTCTTTTGGGAGCGCGGCGTGCTCTCGGCCGGCGGCATCTCCCGGAGCATCCAGGTGCCCTCCCAAGGCCGGTGCCGCCGGTCTGCGCGGCGGCGGCAGGCAGCCCCCGCCCGGGGAGCCGGTCCCGCGGCGCGGCGGCTCTCCGCGCTGCGCCCCGGCTCCCTCTCCGCGCACTTCCCGGCTCCGGCTGCGAGCGAGCGGGCTGGGGGGGGGGGGGGGGGGGAGAAAAAAAAAAAAAAAACCACGCTCGCAACAATGGGCATGTTTGCAGCAACATGATATCACCTAATAACGCCGAATAAGGCAATGACTGTACGTTGAAGCGATACGATCCTGCCGGTCTCACCACACAGCACGGAAAGCTATTTGCAGATTTGCTAAGCCCTTTTGAATGAATGCATCTGCAGCTGACCTTTAACAATAGACGCTGAAATAGCACAATCTGTGGGACCAGATTTCGAAGGGGGTGGGGGGGGGAGAGGGGGAAGGAAGAGGGGTGAATATTGTAATCTCTGCAACCTCATTCACTTCCTTTCCCAAACCTCCTCACACAGGGGGGGAACCGATATTTCCCTTTCAATCAAGGCTGCGTTTCAGACAAGCCGTTTCCAAGGCCGGCCGGCCACATGGCACCGGCAGCGCAGCCCCCGGCGCACGCCCGTGCCCCCGCCGCCCCTTCCCAGCCGGGCATCGCCCCGCAGAGGGGCGACTGCGCCAAGGATGCTCCAGCCCTCCTCCCGCCTTTCGCTCACCTTCCCTGGCTTTCAGCAAGACGGTGTTGGCAACGATATTTTCCAGCTCCATTGACAAGCTCAGTCAGCGTAGGTAGAGGCAGCGGCACTGCAGCAGGACGTCACTCTCTGTAGGTGCGGAGCCTCCGGGCGACCATCAGCCTCCTTCCCCTTAGTGCATTATTCCTCCTTTCATTATCTTTCCTCCCCGCTCTCCGCCCGCTGAGCTTCCCCCGGCGGCGGCGGCAGCGCTCGGTGGCGCCGGCTCGGTGGCGCCGGCCCGTGCTCCCCGCCGCGCTCTCCGCTCCCTCCCTCGGCGCGCCGCCCGCTACTCCATCCTCCTCGCCGCCGGCTCCCCGACGGCTGGAGGTCTCGGGCGCTCCTGCCTCCCTCCTCCTCCTCCTCCTCCTCCTCTCCCTCCCTCCCCCGGGGGTGTGGCACCGCGGAGCGGCCCCGCAGCCCCGCGCAGGCGCCATCCCCGCCGCCGGCTCCGCGGGGCCGGGCACGCCGGGACGTGTAGTCCTGGGGCGGCTCGCAACGCACCTGGCGCCCGCGCCGCGGCGGGGACGGCGCGGCTCTGCCCGCCGCGCGGAGGCTGCGCGCGGGCGGGCTGCAGCTTCCGCGGGGTCGGGGCAGGCGCAGCCCTCCCGCCCCCCCCCCCCCCGCTGCCCGGCAGCTGGCGGGCCGCCGGGGCGACTTCCGCGCCGCTGCGGGCGCGGCGAGGCTCCCGCGGCCGCTGCGCGGGGCCGGCGGGCAGGGTGCTGCGCGGGGCTCCGCGCGGCGCGGCCCCGACGGCAGCGGCGGCGGCGCGGCGCAGCCTGGTGCTGGGCGCCACCTAGCGGCCGGCGGGGGGCGCCGCTCGCTGCCCCTCGCCGGGGCCGCTCTGCTCGCCCCCTGCCCCGAACAGCTCGCCAAGGCTCCGTGCCCGTGGGCCCGGCCCGGGCTGGGCTGGGCCAGTGCCGTCGGGTCTCGGCGCATCAGCACCGGGCCTCTCTTGGGGCGGCATGTGCAACCAGGAAAATGCAAATCCCCAACGGCCAGCAGCAGGTTTCTTCTTCGTCTGCCAAGTGATGCAAGCCTCTCCTACTGGCTCAAGGCAGAGGGAAGGGGTCACACGGGTTTCTGAGTTTTCTGGAGAGCTTAATATTTCGGGTTAAAGTACCTGAGGGAATCCCACCACATTTCTGCCACACAATTTTTTATCCCAATAAGCAGTTGCGTGAGAAACAAGCACCACTGTGACAAGTCTGTGATTGCAAAACGCTTCAGTGAAAATATTCAATGTGTTAAAAGCCAAAAAAATAATGTAGCCTGCGCAAAGTTTTTGAATTTTAAGCAATACATTGCAACATAAATTAATTTCTCTCTATACAGGACGAAAGCTCATGTCAGCATGATTCTGATTTTCCTGGCAGCAAGGTAGATCAATATAACACCGAGCAGGACAGGCAAAGAAAGAGGACTAAAAGTGACACATTACTCTTACTAACGCTCTTTCCCCCTCAGTGTTTGCATTGATTAAATCCATGTGAAGCAAATCAAATTGCCATGCAGCTTCTTGTAAGTGGAACATAGTCGCTACTTTTTTTTTTTCCTCTGTGTTTAATTGTACTGACCATGTTTTTTTCTACAGCCAAGCAGAAGTGACTTGGAATAGCAAGACTTGCACACTCCCTAGAACACGTTTTCTGAACATAGGAAATAAATAAGAAATGCATTTAATGAATAATACCTTTGACATTAGGATAATGTGGCTATAATAAATGCCTTTTGTACCTGATTAAGTGTCAAAGGTTGGAACTTTCAAAGCCATTGTTAAAGCAGGTGGCACTGCTATGCACAATCTTCCACATTCGCTCTCCTATCACTGCAGAAAAGGTTCAGTCTCCCGAAGCCATGCTGTGTTGTGGTTACTTTCTTTGTCATGCCAAGTTCTATATAACAGCAGTTGTGTCTGTAAGTACCGGAAGATTTTTCTCTGATTAAATAATTCTTGAAGGAAAAGATCGCTTCCTGGAGACCAGAGCCTTTGCACAGAAATGAAGTTCCTAAAGAGTCTCTGCCTTGCATGTTGTTTGACCACTTCTGAGCAAGGACTGATGCTTACCTCTAAACAGAACAAATTATACTCAGGTTATAACTGCATTTCACAGCCTTGTGCAGCCACTCCCTGATGGTCATCACAAGGACAACACCAGCATCAGAACATGAGTGATGTTAGAGGACACAGCTACGCCATTTACTGCATACAACCCTCTTAACATTACACGCAACGCCTCTCTCCAAAGGAAAAAAGAATACACATCCTTTCCGCCTCTTACCCACAGTGGGTGGAGGTCTGCATGGTAAAAACAAACAAAAAGAATCTCTGCAGTTAGGAGACAATCCATAAAATACAGCTTGAGCATGTGGCTTACTCCCCGTTCTGTGAAGCACTCATTGCAGGAGTGATCTCAACTTCTACTGATAGCAACGGGATCTCAGTGCGCTTGCCACATCTCAGGAGCAGACTATTCAACGGGGAAGGATTTACCTTCACCTGAGGCTGCACAGTGAGCACAGGCTACGTTTCATGTATAACTTTTACATTGGTGTGCAAATAAAAAGTAGGCACTTGAAGATCTTACGTTTGGGTTGCTAAGCACTTGGAACTCAGCACGTGCACCTGAGGGCTCTGCCGCTTCTCTTCTATATATTTAAGTGCCACGCGCACACAGTCATCTGCAGTGCTGCCCTGTGGGGTAGAAGTATGACTTCGGAGTGCTGATGTTGTTCTGTATACTTTGTGAATGTTTATTGAGTATGCTTGAGCAGGTAAGCAGTAGATTTTATCTAACGAATTATAGAAGAACTATATGGTGTTCTGAAATCCCACTGAGCTACCTAGGGTTTCATGAACGGCTCAGTGGATAAGTACTTCACGTTTCTGGCACCCAAGGGCATGGTTGCACAGTCCCTTCGGAAGCAGGCGCAGAAATTGAATAAAACATTGTTCCACTGCCTAAGTGGTTATTTAAGCTGCGCTGGGTGACTTGGCATTGAAGTTGACTAGGGGCAGTCACATAACTGTTTAACGTGGCTGAGGGCAGGGAGCAGAAAGCTGAGCTGTTACTGGACTGCTAAGGATTCTGCAAAAATGTGTTTGAATTGCACCTCTATACAATACTTTTCTTCATGATTTTTGTAGTATTTAACAAAAAAAAACTTGTTTTCAGTAAGTCTGAATCAGTTCAGTGCTCTAGAATATGGAAGGAGTTGCATTCACTATCACAGAAACAAAATCAAGACAATCAGTCCTCACCACAGCTCTCTTCTACTTCAGTCTTTTAAGTCTGAATCTAATACTAACGCATGACAAGGCTCTGCTTCAGCACAAGGCTCTGATGGATGGCCCCTTTCATATATCTGGCTCCCAACAGATTGCCAGACATGCACAAGGGACTTGTTGCATGGACCTACTTGCCTTAAAATCCATCAACCGGTCTTTGCAAAACTCACTACTCTACTAGGAGGCTTACTGCATGACTTCCTTAGAGCAACAGATATCTTCATTTTTGTGTCACCTGGAACACCTGGTTCACAAGTACAACAAAAAAATTATTAGGTACAGGTGCATTTATTTATCCCTTTCCTTTTGTGCTAACACAGTCCTTTAATTTCAGGGTGTGTTCACACCTGATTTAATGGAGCAGTCAGATTCTCTGCAAGTGTGAGTAAGGGGTGGGGGAAGAGGCTGCTCCCCATCAGGACACCTGTGAGTCTGTTCCATTGCTTAGAACAGAGTCTCTGCACCTTCTTATTCTAGTTGCTTTTGTGAAACTCAAATATTCAAGCAGATAGACTCAAAGGCAGTGTGGCAGGTAAGGAGCATACGTCTTCTTTCTGGCCTAAAGATCCTGGTTCAGTGTTTCCTGGGGGCAAAAAGAAAAATAGTCTGAATTATATATAGAAGCAGCCACTTTTGGAAGGAAAGAAAAAGGAGAGGCTTAAAAAAACCAAATTCTGAAAAATGTGCTTCTTACAGTGTTTACGGGCTTTGCTTGTTCTGCTTCTCAATAAGACATCTTTCATTTGAAATCATTCAGGAAAGGCTCAGAAAAACACTTTTTATGAGTGCTGAACATCTGGCTAAAGCAGGGCTGGCAGCCATCTTTCCTTCATTGGAAAAGAGAGGTTTGTAGATGAGATGGCAACACCGAGCAAGACCCTAATGCACTAGTACAATAAGAATAGGAAGGCCACAAAGCAGTGTGTGATATTCTGAGCCACTCTGACTGATGAGTCATCCACAGGGTGGGCTCACAGGACTCCAGCCAGAAACACAGCAGCAACACACCCAGCTTTATCCTGCAACCAGAGGAAAAACTACTTGGCCTCAGTACTGCCTGCTTGAAATGTCAGGATAAGACCCCAAGTGAACCAGATATCAGAAGGACTTTTGCCTATACTTATCAATTGGAAACATACTGTTATAGCAGCTACCTCCTAAAATCCATGTTATAAATATGATTAAGCCAGTAAAGCCTGTTCATGATGACCTCTAGTCTGCATTGGGTTTGGAATTGCTTTTGAAACTTATTCCTGCAAACAGGTAAGTCTTTTCACCTGCTGAGATTATGCAGCAGCAGGTGGGAGCACGCAGGCCTATGAGAAAGCATTTGCAGGCAGCTTTAACCTTTTAGAGAGCTCCTTTGCACAAGGACAGAGGCTGCCACCTACCAACAGCCACGGGGTGATGCATCATGTTGCCAAAGCAAAACTTTTTGCTTTGGGTTAGGTGAAAATTTTTATGCCCTCCTGATTTCTCCCCCTGTTTCCAAACCTTTTGTGCAGTCATCCATTTCATCAAACCAAAGGACAAATGACTGTTACAGCAATTTAAGCATATGGAATAAAATAAACTTCTAGAAGATAAGCAATTTTATTTTTTAAAGAAGCAAAAGTACGCCTCTGTCATCAGCATAGAATCAGACATTCAATGACCCAAAGCAGCAGGAGATCTGGTTTGGGATTTGCTTATTCCATTTATCAAGCTTAGAGAGAAGTTACCGTTGTTACTTTGTCGTGTTAATGATGATTTTTCAAAAAGCTTTTTAAGAACTAGCTCTTACAAAACAATAATGGTAACAATACATGACTATTTTTTTAATCAACGGATCTCAAATTTAATTATTCCCAGATAGGGGAAAAGAGGCATAAAGTGGCAGCGAGCAGCAAGATGGCATAGCCAAAAATAAAATCCACATCTTCTATTTTGCATTCCGCTGCTCTGCGCCTTGTAATGATATGAACAACATTCTGTCCTAAAGCCTGCTGAAATCCCTGGAAAGTCTCCCATTGACTTCAGATGTCTTTCAATCAGGTGTGAAGGCTCTACTCCCTCAACTGCTAGCATGTCCATGCACTGCTGAGCTCACACTGCACCAGCACGAACCAGCAGTCCGTCACTGCGGGATGAGGTATAAGGCTCAGGTCTGTCTGGCCAGCAAAGGCCTGTGCTTTCCCCGGTTATTTTTTTTATCATGTAATCTCAGTAACATTGTGTATTCTGCTGTCAAAAGTGTACAGTGAGAGAGAAAAGCAGAAAGCTAACAAATACTGAGAAAGATGGGCATGTAGTACCGCTTGGAAGATTTATTTTGAACTTCAGATGGCATGAAGAATCAGGCTTAACAGCTGCTCCAGCCTGTGCCAGAATCAGAGCTGAGCAAAAAGAACAACTCTTTTGCCAGGTGTACTTTGGCAGTGACAAGGTCCATGTTCAAGTTCTAGGGACACAAAGCAAAAAGCAAATTGGACAATAACCCCCCTGTTAAATGGCAATAGTTCAAGCCCTTGCCCAGAAGTCTGGGAAACTGAATTATGCCATCCTCATAACAAAGCATGAGCAATATTTCCCCACTTGCAAGCCAAGTGTTTAAACAAAGAGTTTTAAACAAATATAACTTTCCAGTGCGGGGAGGACAGACATCACTTCAGAATATACCAACTTAGAAATTGTGGATAGTCAACCATGGCTGAGACAACCATCCTCAGGAAATCCTAGCAATAGCCCTTTTTTGCCACTACAATACAGCTCCCACATCCGAGGGAAAGGAACTGCTATGTTCCAGTCACGTCAGGTCCCTACCTCCCAATTTGCTACCCAACCTTAGAGGAGTCAGATGTTGGGTGAGTTTATCTCCTGATTCAAAGGGATGTGCCACTTCAGTAGACATGAACACAGAGGTGCCATTCTGTGCTGCTGAGAATCAACGCAAGTCATGGCTGATGGTTCTTTGCTACTCTTCACCATCAGGCATGGCTCTACACGTGTCCCTTACTCAGCTCCGCTGCTCACTGCTCTGCTGTCAGCCCTGAGAGCATCTCGGCAGTGCCACTGAAAAACTCACTGAATTTTACTGCAGACGCATCCCTGAACAATGGCTCCTTCCCTCTCAGCGTGCCACCCTTCCTTAGGACTCCCAGGGCTGCAGGCTACCGCATGGGCTGTGGAATAGCTTGCCCACAGTGGATCTGACCTATTTTCAAACATTCAAATCGTATACTTGCTTCCGCTTTCAGAATTTGAGGTTTTTTTAAGCAAGAACACCCTTAACTTTTAGATAGCAGACATGCAAATACGCTGAGTAGACCAGCCAGCCAGCTCCCAGCTTGGCCACAGTGACCGTCCCATCAGAGTCCCTGTCCATCTGGCACTTTCAAGCAGCCCTTGCTCGTTCACAGGAGTCAGAACTGAACTGTCTCTTACACCTTCAGGTTTCCCTTAACAAAGTGCTAATGGGAAGAAAGGAACAGCTAAGATTCATTAACTCAAAGTATCCTAGTTTAGTGACCAATTGCTGCATGCGCACACACATACGCACACACCCCCCTTGTCAAAGGATATTAAGCTTGAAGGGAACACCTTCAACATCAAAAGCAATACTGATGAATGCTTGAAGTTAAGGAAACCAGTGGGTGCAGGAAGCTGTTAGACTACTACCTTCGAGGACCCCAAGCTGGGGTACACATATCCTTAGGTATGCATGTTTTCCTTCCCCCTTTTCTCATTTTCCTTCCCCCTTTTCTCACCCTGACTACAGGAACAGTTCCTCTCCCGCACTCTCGTGAGGTCACCTCTGTCTTCACCACAGCTGCCTAGCTATCTCGGGGCACATGTGAGTAGATACATCATCCTGGTTGCTCTACTGGGCTCTTCAGTTTCGGAGAAAATTATCCAAGCCACATTTTCAGCTGTCATTGGCTATATTTGTATTGATAAGTTCAGGAGTGCTATGGAAAGACACCAAGCACTGGAACTGGTCTGTCTACAGTGTTAAATGGTTAAAAAGGTCCCCAGTGTGCTTTTGGCCTACACCAGCTAACCCTGCCCCAAACAGTTCCTGGACGTACTAGAGAGTTAATATTGGCTGGGGACCAACCTCAGCAGGCAATTTGTGTGCAACCACTCTGTTTTAGAGGCTCAGAGAGTTTACTAGTACAGAAGCGACTGGACCTTGCCAGCGACGTGAGCACCAGGAACAAGCTCACTAATTTGTTTGGTACTAAAGATGTAGCATCCACCAAGACTTTAAGAGCTGGGGGATATGGTTCTCTTTGCACTAGTCCCCTTTGGCCTTGCCTCTGAAAGCAGAGCTCATACTGCCAGCAGAGCCAGACTTCTCAGGCGTTCATGGGGTGGGATCTCCCCTTTGTAAAGGCTGTGGATATTAATAAAAAGGAAAACAGAAACAAAGCTGGGTTCAACTTGATTTGACTACTTAAGCAAAGAAACATGCAAAAAGAAGCAGAGAAGAGGAAAATGGATTACAGAGCGTTTGATTTCCATACTCTTGGGTTGTGCGCACCGCTTGTGCTGTTCCAAAGGACGTCACCTACAAGCGGGAAGCGAGCTGGTGCCTGTACTGGCAAAGGTGGTCTCTGCTGCTGCCATTGTCAGGTATTCAACAAAAATAGCTTGAGAAAACCCTATACTGATCAAGCGACTCAGTTACAGTAGCTCCTTTAGCTTGAGGTGTAGGGGCTAGGCATCAACAGCAGGCTGGCGCCTCCAGCTTCAGGGAAACAGAAAGGTTCATGCGCGTGAGGTACGGTCCCTACCACAACCTGTACACCCGCTTGGCCTGGACGGAGATTGCGGGGCCCGTGACGGTTTTTTTAATGACTCTCTACCTCCCCAAGCGCTTGTACATGCTGTAATGCCTCTTCCTAGGGCTGAACCTGTCCAGTTCCCCGGTGGCAGCCTGCGCGGAAGCAGACGGCCCGTCAGGACGCAGGCAGGTGTAGCCTGACGCAGTGCTGCCCGTTAGCGGCGGCTACTGCCGGCCTGGGCAACCAAGCAAGGGCTTTGGCTTGCGTCAGCTGGCAGCCGAAAGGCGCTGAGCAGGCACACCGATGCTGTGCTGTAATGGTGTAATTATGATTGAACAGTCATCGTTTCACCGAGTTCAATAAAGGCAGAGTCAGCTGCGTGTTGCCAAAGAAAAGTTGGTACCTGCAAGGTTTCTTAGCACGAACCATCCTTCCCCCCGCCCAGTTTTGGTCTGTGTCGGTATCTACCGAAAACCCTCCCTCTAACCAGCCCCATTTCCCCCACCCTCCTCAGCGCGGCCGCCCGCCCTTCCCCTTCCCGTGCCCGCGGGGCCGGCTCCGCCTCGCCGCCCTCAACATGGCCGCCGCGCTGAGGGGGCTGCTGCGCACCGCGGTGAGTGCGCGCGCGCCCCCCCCCGGCCCCCTCCCCCCCCCCCGGCCCTCGGCCCTGACGCTCTCGGTGTCCCCACAGGTGCCTGCCGCCGCCGGCGGGAGGAGGCTGACGGCGCGGCCGCTGCCCTGCGCCCGCCGCCACCTCAGCCTCGGTGAGTGCCGCGGGGGGTGTGGGGGGCGGCCCGGCGGGGAGGGTGCGTGTCTGGCTGGCAGCCATGCGAGCTGACTCTTCTTTCTCTCTCCCCCCCCCCCCCCCCAAGGCTCTTCCCGGTTTGCTCCAGCGGTCACGCAGCACGCCCCGTTTTTTAAAGGAACGGCTGTTGTCAACGGAGAGTTCAAAGAGCTGAGCCTGGATGATTTTAAGGGGAGATACCTGGTTCTCTTCTTCTACCCTCTGGATTTGTGAGTGCGGGTTTCTCCCCCTTGCGGGCGCTGCCGAGGCGTGTAATTGAAGGAGCCTGGCTGAAGGCGATAAGAAAACCCAGCACGGCGTTCCTGTCTAAAGGGGCTGGGTTTTTTTATCCCGGGTAGTCCTGCGAAGCAGATGTATCTGTTTCTAGAGCATGAGTGATAAGATTTTGGGGGCGAAAGGTGGTTTGTGTACTACAGAGGGAAGCCTCTGGCTGCTAGCAGCGTTTGGGGAGATAGCCAGGTGCTGCAAGCGTGGCTCCCTGGGGGGGCATTGCCTTGCAGCGCTGGGTCACGGTGAAGCCTGCGTCCTTCTAAGCAGCTGGGCCGGCAGGAACTGCAGCGCCAAAGCAAAAGGTGATCCGACAGGGCCCCGGAGGGCTTGAGTGGCTAAAAGCACCCTGGGCGTTTGTGCTGAAGTCCAGTGTATGCGGGTAGCTGGGAGAGGATGCAGTCTGCAGCCCTTCCTCCTATACAAGTCCCCTGCAAAAATGCCGGTGTTAAAAACCGAGAGTTGAAAATTAACCTGCCGTGTAGCTGAGTGACAGTTGCTCGCGGTTGCTTTGGGACTTGCTGAAGGTAACCTTGAGCAGGGAATGTCGTCAGAATTGTAAAGCATGCAGTTAAATAAATCACGCTGCTGCGTTAGTGCCTAGACCCAGATATAGGAGCGTCTTTTCTAAAAACTCTCTCAAAAGATTGCAGAATCATTGCAGACCCTTTTCTCTTCCCACCCAGCACCTTTGTCTGCCCCACAGAAATTGTAGCTTTCAGTAACAAAGCAAATGAATTTCACGATGTGAACTGTGAAGTGGTGGCAGTTTCTGTGGACTCTCATTTCTGTCATCTGGCCTGGATAAATACCCCACGAAAGGTATGAATTGGGCAGCTGTTTGGGGTTTTCTGTATTGGTTTCTTTTCTTCTCACAAGAGCTCCTGATAAGAAGAGTTGAATGAACAATCATGCGAACACTAATTTCAATACTTAGACAGCAGTACGTCTAAGTGAGTAACATAAGATGATGTAACTCAACTCTGATCTCAATCCTTTTTCCTGATCTTTTCTTTCATAGTCTTTTTTTGGCCTTTGTTTTCCTGACTGCCCTGGTAGTCTTGGAAGTTACATTGTGTCCATATGTTTATCCCACAAGATGAATATTCAATACACATGTTGCTGTTCTGAGGTGCTTGTTACAGCTAATGGTTTCTGTGCAGCATGACGCAGAATTACTAGCAGATGATTTAGTAATTATTGTTAACTAGTACCTAAAACTGGTAACTGGAGAATAGAAACAAAGGAACAATCAATTTATCAAAGCACTTGTAGTACTGACCGTCATCTGCTGAAATGGTTCCACTTCTTAAATACAAATGTAGGTCCTCAACTTTCTTCAGGGAAAGAAGAACTGCTAGCAAAGACTAGCTTTTTTACTGGAGAGCAGTCGCTTTTGCTTTTTTCTATATATCAATACCTATCTGTGATAATGCAAACCATCTCGCTAGTTTGTTTAATAGTAGAGAATCAGAAATGTCACAGACAGTTACAGAAATTCCTGTGTGATCGGTTATTGCCCATAGGATCATGTGGTCAACAGTAATGCTAGTTGTCATCAGAGTAGGATGCTCTAGAGGCATGGCTTTTTCTTTGTAACATACAGGAGAAGAATTTGTCTGCTAGATCCAATGCGTCTTGGCTGAGCCAATCAGAGTAACTAATTTTCTGCATGCTTTGCTTAAACTCTAAAATATGATTATGGACTGACTTCATTACCTCATGTGAAAGCAGTTAAGTGTATGCCAGTCATGCGTTGTTTCGTGCACGCATAGCAAAATGTTTTGCAGAGGATGGAAAGGATTCCACAATGGTGCAGGTGGAAAACTGACACCTCAAGAAATTAACGCCTTGATTTCTCTGATATCTGCGTTTAAAGCCTTGCATTTGAGAACTCTGCTGCAGACAAGCATTTGCAGGATCAGGGTCTAAGTGACTAAGATTACACAACGGTTCACTGATGATGCCAGGAATAGCAAAGCTAACAAACTCTGGTCATGTTTCAAGGATATGGAGCTTATCTCTCTTACTGTTCCAATATGTTGCAAAACTCAAAGCAGTCTTAGTTGACTGTCTACATATTACTTAAACAGACTCAAAAGAAAATACTTGCATTAAATGGAGGGCAGCAAAACTCTGACATACTTGGTATGGGTGTTGATAGCCA
The DNA here is from genome assembly GCF_040807025.1 of Struthio camelus. Classification (NCBI taxonomy): domain Eukaryota; kingdom Metazoa; phylum Chordata; class Aves; order Struthioniformes; family Struthionidae; genus Struthio; species Struthio camelus. Next base: position 7,378,195 of record NC_090948.1, read on the forward strand.
GCATTTTGTCTGTTGTAAATGTTTTCCCTTCTCTCCTCACCATGTTCATCTCATTTAATTTTGAGTACTTACATATGCAATAGAAAACTTTATGTTCAAAGATCCTGTGGAGGGGACAAAGGAAATCTTTCTGAAATTTTTTCATTGTTGTCTTAGTCCTTTACCACCAAAATAAGCAATTCTAAAATGTTCAGTGCAAAAAAAAAAAAAAAAAGTCTTCATGTTCCAATCAGATCAAGTCTTCCTGAGTGCTTAAAAAATTTTCCCTGTATGGTTTGTTTCATGGTGCAAATGGAATAAGCGTTTTTTCTTGTTAATATATCTTCAGGAGCACTGAATCCATTCATTTAAAGGATAATCTTACAAAGCATTTGGTGATAAAATGGTATCTTATTCTGTTTTCACTAGAGCGGCGGCTTGGGCCACATGAATATTCCAGTTCTGTCAGATCTCACAAAACAAATCTCCCGTGATTATGGTGTGCTGCTAGAAGGACCTGGCATAGCACTACGGTAATGCATGATTGCTGGTAACTGTTATGACACAGCCCAGTTTAAAACAGTATGGGCCATACTGTCTTCTCCTGAGGATCAAACGAGGACTATAAAGTGTCAACGTTTTCTGTAGCACTTCTGTTTGATCCCATTCTGGGAAAAGGGTACATACCCATCAGTGCAAAGTTAGGAATGGTTCCAGACTTCTCTGGGAATACCTGCAGAGGGAAAGTCAGCTATTCTGATCCGAGTTACTGGGAGAACTCTGAGACACTGAGGAGAAAGGAGAGTAGGATAAAAGAGTGTTTCTCAGTCTTTCAGAATTTAGGTTTATCTGTCTTCCCCCCCCCGCAATGGCGGTAAAGAGACCACCTTAACTTCTGTGAGAAGTTTCTAAGCTACAGTCCTAAAGGCCACTAGTCAATCCTGCAACTATCTAGAATAATGAAATTTGCAGTACTTCCCTCTCCATCATGGAAATACTTATTAAAAGCAAATAGTGATCCCTGAGAAATGTTGGTTTTGGACAGAAGTCCACTGGAGATGTGTGATTCCTGATATCTCTGGATGAAAAGGCCTATACCAACTATCAGCCCTGAAGTATGGGAGTCATCTTATATTCTTATGTTCAGAGAACGCTAGTTATGGATTTTGGGTAGAGAAGGGCTTCTTGTATGCTATGGAAAAAGGATTGCTTCATTTGGTTCCCTTCTAAGAACAGAGTGGTAGAAGTTTGCAGAGGACTGCTTAAAACTGCTTCAGAGCTGAACATGAATTAAGAACAATACTGATTCTAGGTTACTCTAATTTGCTCTTCTTCCACCTAAAAAGAGAGCAGCTTCTTTGCTAGAAAGAGCTTCTGATGCTTCTTTGTTGACAAATTAAGTTAAACTCAACGTGTCAGTAGAGTAAGACTGGGACTTCAGTTTCCACAAATGTTTATATGTAACAGGATTTAATTTAGTTTAATGTCAAAGCAACTCTTCGATCAGTAACTTCTGATTTTCTTATTAACCAAAAAGACATGGGAAGGATGCCAGCTATCAACTTTGAAATATAGGTGGAATTAGAAGTTCTGCTTTAGTTATGTTTTTGGGTATCTTGATTTCATAGTCTTCATGCGTGCTTTGTAATATCACCATGCAAATTGACTCGCGTTGCTTTTGATCGCTGCACTAACAAACTATATTAAATGCTGTATTGCTACTCCTAACAGATATGTGCATCTTTTTTTGTGTTTGGACTTGGAATGTGATCTGCATTCCCTAAATTGTTGCTCGCTTGCAGAGGTCTCTTCATCATTGATCCTAATGGAGTCATCAAGCATCTAAGTATCAATGACCTTCCTGTGGGTCGTAGCGTGGAAGAGACCCTTCGCTTGGTGAAAGCATTCCAGTACGTGGAAACACACGGAGAAGTTTGCCCAGCAAACTGGACTCCAGACTCCCCTACAGTAAGTGCCTGCTAAATATCACTTTTCTAAATATAGACACTGGCATATCTTTGCATGTCCAAAGGGCCGAGAACTACTTAAGTGTGAGCTGCTTGAATTGTTCCAACTGATGTAAGCTTCAGATTTAGACTGCGTGAATAAATTCAGTCAGTCTATTAGTATGATATTAAATGAATGATTCCTTTTAAAAAAAAAAAAAAAAAAGTCCACAACTTTCTTCACAGAAGATACAGATTGTATTTCAACTCTTAATTTGACTTGCACTTTCCACCAATTGCCTTGGATTTTTACTTCTTTAATGCCCTGCTATTTAGCAGGAAAAAATGTCTTTTATTTAAAATTTGCAAATGGAAGCTTGTACATCTTCTAGGCTTTCATTTTTCTTTCAAACAAATGGAGAAGGAGGAATAAGCTAGTGTTTTAATAAAGTATGCATGCTTTTATTGCATAAAATGTCAAATCCATGATTGTCTTGTCTTGGTTATAGAATATAATAACTAAATTTTTTCTTTTCTTGACAGATCAAACCAAGTCCAGAAGCTTCTAAGGAGTATTTTGAGAAAGTACATACATAAATGCTCAAATACACAGAAAAAGCTCTTAGTAATGAAGATGTTACTTTGTGCAACTATGCAAACCTCAAGTAAAAGAGGGTTGCTGAAGACCTTAAGAAAGCAGCTGTGATTGTTTATAAAAAAATCAGTTCTCATTTCCTTATGTTTAAAAAAAATTAAATACTAAAACATTTACTGATTCCTTTGTCTTGTTTTAAAAGGAAGGTGAAGAAGTTGAGGTTTTTTTTTTCCCCTTGGCAACTTCAGTTGCACGAATTTCTGTAGCCGATGGTCTTCCTGAATGGTTAAAGTACTCAGAGTATGCTTGCCTTCCACTAGGTTTTCCTCTCTTTTGTTAACCTGGGAAACTCTCTGGACAAGGCTAGTTTTCTTTTCTCGCCTGAAAGATGGAATTCTGTAATAACAGCTTGAAAAGGCAGAGTGTGGACAATGCAGAAAACAGTTTTGATCCAGGATTTGTTTTTAATGAACTTCTCAGGGGAAGGGATGAATGTAACAAGCAAACATAACCCCCAAATTTTCCACATATGAATGCACTGTAACTGGAAATGAATGTAAACCTACCATTTTCCCCCCACATATAGTCAAAGATACAGCACCAAATAGAACAGGAATGTTAACAAGCATGAAGAATTTATATTCTGCTTGCGCAACAGTAAACACTTTAATGCCTGTGGTGTACTTACTAGAGCTTAGTGACAGTCTTCCTTCACTTAAAGAATCGCTTATTTATTTGAATCTGCTTCCAGGACGATTTAATGGCCAAATGTTGTACAGCTTGGAAACAATGTAGCCTGTCTCTCTCAAACCACGCAACGGTCAATAAATCCTAACACTGACTAGCTGTAGCTGTGTTGCTTTTTTTTCTTAATTCGACTTTCCGTTAAGAGTAGACTTTCCTGTATTCTGGAGACTGCCTCTGTTTGCAACAAGCAGTTAACGGCCGCAACTGAGCCTGTGCGCGCACAGAGGTGAGCAGGCCCTAGAGCAGCAAGCAGTGCTGGAGGGCTGGATAAACTGGATAAAAGTGGGTATTTTCCACCTCCTCCCCTTGTGAGCAAGGGAAAAGAACTGGGGAGAACAAAGGCAGAGCAATCGCCTTGGCAGAGGAGGAAGTTGTTCTGTCGCGACAAGCGCACCCTTTAATAAGGAACAGGATTGAAAAAGGCGCCCGCCCTTCTGTGCGACGCCTGGTGCCGTAGAGGGAGAGGGGGTCACCGTGACAGCTTTCGGTCTTGCAAACAGTAAGGTTTTCAGCCCCAGCGTTTTACTTCCGCCTCCTCCAGAGCCGCTGCTATCCGTGCAGTAAAGGGGAATGTCCCGCCGCTGCGCAGGGCGAAGGTTAACCTGCGCAGCTCGGTTACAGGGAGCAACGGGTCAGTGTTTTGCACCTCTGAGACCACAGGGCTGTGACATGCTTCGGGCTTTTTTTTCCCCCCCTTTCCCCCCCGCCTTTCCCAGCTGTATCTCTCTAACCTCAGACAGCTTTGCTTTGTTTTAGGTTTCGGCCGAGCTTGGGGGGGGGGGTTGGCAGTCCTGCTCCTTGGCGGTATCTGCGCGCCCCAGGTGGTGCGGCAGGGAAAACTGCTGGAAGAGAGAAAGGCGGTCAGACCCCTCAGACCTCCCCCCCCCCCTCTTAGGGCTCTCGCTGCCCGTTACTGTTTCCGCCGCGGGGGCCGGCGAGGCTCTGCCGCCGCGGCCGGGCGGAGCGTGCAACAACCGGACCGGCCCCGCGCCGCCTTCCGGTGCCGCCGCCGCCCCCATGGACCCCAACCTGCAGTTGTGGCGGGCGGAGGGCCGGGTAAGGGGCCGCGGGGCCGGCGGCGGCGGGCGGGGGGGAGGAGGAGGAGGAGGAGGAGGAGGGAGGGAGGGGGCGGCGGGCCCAGTGCCGAGTGGCGCAGCGAGTCCTGCCACGCGCTTTCCGCAGTCTTTTTTGCAGAGGTTCCGTCTCTGGGCAGATGTCCTCGACCCGCTGCTGCTCCTCCGGTCCGCGGTGAGTGTCTGCGGCTCGGCCCGGCCCGGCCCGGCTCAGCCCGGCTCGGCCCGGCTCAGCCCGGCTCGGCTCGGTTCGGCTCGGCTCGTTAAAAGCGTTTTTCTTGTTTGACCTTTTTTTTTTTTTAAAAAAAAAAAGGCGGGGGGGAGAGTTAAGTTAAAGCAAAATAATATAATCAAAATGTATGTACCTGGTCGCTTACAGAGTTGTTGTGTTGCGTGTTTGTCTATATGTGCACACAAACACATGGATATGGCATGCCTGTGTATATGTGTCTATATACATCTATATGTTTATAAATAACCTAATGAATATGTGTGTGTGTGTGTGTGTGTACACACTAACAGGGGACTTTTACAATGCCTTAACCGTCTGGGAGACCTGGCGTTAGTTCAGTCCTCCTTGCGTTACGACACGCTGTTGCAATGAAGACATGCCCCCCTGAAGACAGGTCACGTCACCCCACAAATTCTCCCGGGGGAGCTACTTTTTATGCTGGCTAGCCAAAAGGGAAGCTACATCAGGTTACAGTTTGACCGTCTTTGAGTATGTGCACCTCTCTTTCATAACGGCAAGCTGAAGCCAAGTTTTAAAGGGAGAACATGAGATTCAAAACCTGATTACGCTTGTATAAAGGTGCAAGAAGATATAGCGGTGGGGTGGCTAGTTTCTGGCAGGTTTAAAAGTCTCTTTTGGGTTTCCATTTGTAACTAGTCATCTGCTGGGGAGATCAGAGGGTTGCTTTGGTGAGAACCTTTTAAAGCTTTGCATCCGCTAGAACACGTGAATAATAATAAGAATAATGCTCTTAATTTCAGTGAGGTTGCTCATATGCTTAAAATTCAAGAGCGCTCGTGTAATGGAGCAAAGAATTGGTAGATAAAAGCACTGAGGGAGCCTGAATAATCTGAAAGTTTCTATGATCTTTGAAGAGGCTGTGCATCTGCGCGTATTCTTGCTTTCACGGCTCTGGTGAAGGACAGAAAGGTGCCTTAGCTTGCTGTTTCAGGTTTGTATTTAGAGTGTATTTTAACTGATATGCTGTACTTTAGAATATTGAAATCTGACTTTTTTCTGTTTTGTTTGGTTTTTCTTAAATATAGGAAGAAATAAGAAGCAGCAGATTATCCATACAAAACAATGGGAAGACCCTAAGTGAGCTCATCCACAACAATCAGGTATTCTTGAGCACAGTTTAAAGAAAAAAGTCATCTTTTTCATGGCTGAAATAGCTGATATTAGAAAGACTTAGACAAAATACTGAGGTACAGATACAAGGGATAACACAAGAAAAACTCTTTGCTGCAGAAATTTTTAATCTGTGAATCTGAATTTCCTTGGATGACTACTAACTTCAATGCCAAATTTCAGTTTTATCACCCTGAAGAATACTTATTTGCATGTCATATCACTTAAGTTTAAAAGGAACTCTCAGATCACTCTAGGAATCATTGCTCTGAGCCTGCCTGTCCCCAGTTTAGGTAAGATAGGTCATAAATGCACAGAATCCATACTGAGCTCATTTGAAATTTTTGATGTCGCATCATCAAACAGAGTGCAGGCTGATTGGGTCTCCCACCTCGTAAAACGAGCAGTAGCAGTACTTGGAGGGGAAACCTACTCGGAGAATTGCCAGAAAGTTGTGCTAAGCCCTTGCTTCGTTAGAGGATTCTTTCTTTTGATTCAGTCAGGACTCACCTGTATCATATGGCATTTAGTACCTTGGGTGTTAAAGTGCAAAAGGAGAAGTAAAAAATTTGTGATTCTGAAAAAAACAAAGTCTTAACAATAAGGGTTTAGGCTTTTGGCCATATTTAAAAACTGGTTGTTTTCTATATGTATGTTTTGTACACTAGCTTAACTTTTTAGTTTGCTTTCTGTTCTGCCATAGTGTCTACTTTGCAGCTGTTAGTCAGTGCATGGGATAAGAGTAAATTATATTCAACCATGAGTATGTGGGAGGAAATTTCAGGGAGAAAATAATGCAAAGTGGTGTATATGTATTCATATATGTATAGCACTCCACATGAATGTTATGAGTTATTGGAAAAATGATGTCTATAACAAATTTAGAAACAAGTTTTTATTCAGTCTCTTCTGAATCTTGATCACTAATCTAATTTTCAAATTATTTAGATGAAACAGGCCTTCCTGCTAAGCCTGGTAAGTTTACAAAAGATGTAGAAATGCAGTCTTTTCTTTCTTATTTAAATATGGCAAAGTATTTTAAGTATTTTTCCCTTTTTTTCCTTCTTTTTTTTTTTCTCTTTTAAGTCTAGTGTGCATCCTGATACCGACAATATAATTCCTGTTTTGTTTAGACCTCCAGGTCAGTTCCCTTCAGAGAAGTTTTTCTGTGTGTGACTGAAGCATCAAAGGGGAATGGCTCATAGTAAATAACTGTGATGCTACAGTGATACTCTTCCCGTACAGAAAAAAATGTGTACGCTTTTACTTCTGTTACTAGCCTTTGTCTTGTTTGTTGAAGATTTATTCCCGCAGTGCTCTAGAAGGGGCATTTTACCTGTGATTCATCTGCTCCGCTAGGCGAAATGGTCTGGCCAGTCTCTATATTTTGGCATTACGTAATGGGTACCCACATACCTTCACATGCAAAGCAGTCCATGATAGTCTAGGTTGTCCCTTGGTGCACGTGGCTACTATATGAACTTAATTGCTGTGGTGGCAGGTAGACTCTGCTTGGGGTGATGTATAGACAAGATACCAGAGAGTTAATCAGACATAAGAATACTTAAGACTGTTCATTACTTTATGTAAGCACTCACAAGTAGGGCAGCCTTTGTTGCCGCATCTTTGCTTTTGAATGGAGGGAGGAGAAGCAAATTCGCTTCAGAGCTCAGTTATGTAGTTTCTGAGTAGCCGTGTTGAGCGGAGTTCACAAGAGCTTCTTTTGGCCATAAGCTGAGACAGATGCTCTCACTTCTGGAATGAAGATCAGGAGACAAAGATTAGAACTGCAGCTCCTGGAGACGGTGCTGTTTTGGGGGCTAGTGTTTTGTTTTCAGCTGAAATTAGAAGTGGTGATGTTAGGGGGAGTTTTCTTCTCAAAGCCATGAATCTAGACTCACAGCAGTTATTGTTACTGAAATAAAATTGTTCTTCTTTTTAGCCTTCCTGCCCATCTCTCTTCCATTGGTGAGTAGTGATGAAAGATGCCAGTGTGCCACATGGCTTACATATTTTCAAAGCCAGGATTTGGAAAGAGGGGACGGGAGGATTTAGGTTTCTCATTTGTATTTTCAGCACAAGCTTTTTAAAAGAAGTATGAGGTTTGGGAAGGGCTGAGTCACTTTCTAGAAATTGAGCCCTTAAGGAGTCATTTTGGATGCCCAAACTGTTAGCTACCTTGCTTCAGCTGTGTTCAGAGAGATTGTTCTTGCGTGGAGGTCAGCTTTTATATGTAAGGTGCTGAAATTCGTTAGGCGTTGAGAGCAAGGCCTGTTTTTGGTCTGTTTAGTCTCAGAAAAACTGGGACTGCATTTGGAAAGAGTCAGAGCCTAGTGTGCCATTGTTCAGCCCCAAAACGTGAATTTTCTCTTACATAGTTTGTGCATTTGCCAGTAAAAATCGGTGTTGTGAAGAAATGACAAAAGGTGTGAAAATAAATTCTCGTTACAGTTCCTACAAACTCCAATTCATCTATGTTGCACCATTTTGTTTGATAAAATTTGTAGCCGTAATTATATACGCATTTATACATTTAAATGTGTTTGCCTAGGTGTGTAACATATGAGCATACATACTGAGATATTTAATTCCATGTGCAGGTTGCTACATAAATCTGTGGCACTACTAGAAAGGATAATGAAAATCTTAATATCTGTTACATTAAGAACAGTAACAGAATTAACAGAATTATTTAATGTTTACAGCATAATGCTTGTTCATAGATGTGATTAAATTCATCTCTGGCATTAATAACGGGTACGGTGATCCACTAGTAATAAATGAATTACTGATCCTCCTCTGAGGCTTTGCACATTCTCTGCCCTTCTCTTACTCTACAGTTGCCATATCTTGGTTGACTTTGATGTTCTTTGAGAGTGCTCCACAGCTTGAGGTAAAAGTGTCTTGGTAGGTCAGACCTCAAGCAAGGCTGTAGTTTATAGCTGAAGTTCTTATTCACTGTCTGAACTGGACTAGGAATTGGGAAGTAACTACTGAAATCTCAGATCCTGGGTTAGTTAGATCTAATATCTGTATACCCACTGATCAAAACTGTCTGACCTTTACTCATTCTCTTCTTTAATTATTATTTGTACTGTCTGAGTTATTCTGTTTGCATCTATTTAAACTTTACGGGTACAAATGCATTTTTTAGTTTGTGCAAAAGAGCAACTTGCCCAAATATTCTTGTATACAGTGTTTTAATAACTCTATCTCTGTGTTTACATTGGATAGAGAAAGTGAATATGTCACATCTGTGGCAAGAAAGTTCTATGTTAGCCTAGAACTAAGGTGAGGCCTGGAGCCTTTGACAGGGCTGTAAATAACAGCATAGCAATTCCAACCAACCGCTGCTGACCAGAAACTCCTAGAGTCATCAAAACTAATTTTCCCGTGGGGTTTTCCTCTTAGGTTATTGCTTCATCACTTCAGCTTCAAGCAAGGAGTGCGTTTCTTTGTCAGGTAGTTGTCTCTCTTTCTACATTTACACATCTTTTAGTCTCAATCTCAATTTCATTTTTGCTTATAGTCTCTCCTTTCTGCAGTTCCTGTTTCACACATATACCACTGGATTCACCCTGTTCAATGGAAATGGTACCACGAAGGCTGAAGTATGTGTTGATTTTTATTTTTGGAATAATCTGAATTGTACAGTTACATTTTGAACGTGATTTACAAGTGTATTACAAGTGTACTTACGCTGCATATTTCCTCTGTCTTTTTTAGGAGTACTCTGTTCAACAAAAGCAAGTCTTCTGTGGCTTGGGAGCTATCTCCTATGCAGCATGTATAGGTGTATGTATTTGCTCAGTGATTGTTTATTTAATATGCTGCTGAGGAGTAGGCCCTGAGATAATCACACTGCCAAATATCCCTCAGGGTTGTGCTCTTTATGCCATGGTCTGATGCCTTCCCCCAGAGCTGTTGAGAATAGGAGAGTTTTCTTGATCAGGCATCAGCCAGTACCTTGCTTGGCTTTCTCTGATGCTTCCGCTTATGTCCTTTTCTTTGTTATTTTGCGAGCTTAGAAAAATAGGCGGTAAGGGGAAATGATCAGAGTTTATAAACACAGAATAACTCATTGGCTTGCTGTAGTTGATCTTTGGAAGAGATCTAGCTAGCTCTGAACAAGTGGTGAAAGCTGCGTGCTGCTATGCTGGGTGGAGATAGCTCAGATTCCAGAACCGGTACAGTCATGAAAATATTGCACTGGGTGCAGATTAATTAGCCTTTTAAGAGGGCTAGGTAGCTGAGGGTCAGTGCTGCGGTGAAATAGCTGTGTGGTTTCCAGAGTTTACCGTATCAGAGTAAGCTCTGGTATCCTCATGATACTGCACTGTGGCTGTTGATGTCCCTGGAATGCACTTCCTTACTCTCTACCCTAAACAATGGTCTTTATATGCCTTCTGGTGGAAAAATATGGCCATTCCTGCATTTGTTAGCTGGGCTTTCACCTCTTTCCGCTAGGCAAAACAGTCAGGCCGGTAGTGCTCAGGGGTTACAGAGGTCTGGGGAGGCAGCTGTGCCCGTGGGTGAATGTGGACATTCTTCCCTTTTGTCCTCCAAGGGAAACTCTGAGCTGTATCTGGTGTCCTGTCCATTTATTCCCTGAATAAAACTTCCAGGAAGTGTGCTATGGGAATATAGAATAGGGCTGAAACTACAGAGATAGAGGTGTGAATTGACAAGTGCGCCAACTGTCTGATTTAGGGGAGAGAGCAGCACGTGTACTGTAGAGGCAGTTAGATGGATATCCAAGAGGAATTAGTGAGAGGTAATTGTTCTCCTTTTCCTCTCTCTGCATACATACTGCTACTGTCCACTACATAACAATCTTTAATACTTTTTTACCATATTAATTCCTATTCTCATATAAAGCAGTGATTACCAAAACCTTTCTCAGTAGCTAGAGAATGCGTGTATTTCTTTGAATTGTTAAACCAAGGCATTTGGTTACTTTTGTAGATGATATCTTAAGTTCTAACTTGCAGACTCCTTTTTCTAAACTGGTGCACATATTGAAATATTTTGTATTTTTTTTAATAGAAGGTGCCTGTTTCCTTCCAATACCTTAGGTTATTCCTATCTTCTTCATGAATCGATACACTTTGAAGAGTCCCTTAACACAGCTGGTTGTCAGAAAACTTTTACCTGCTCCTCTTCTTGGTGAGTGAAAAGAAACCATACATCACACAGCTGGTCTGAGGACCGTTTGCTGCCCCTGCGTGACTGTCAAATTTTCTTGCACTTGCACACATACGGTCTTCATTGTTTGCTAGCCGCCTTCTCTAACTGCCTTTGCTAGGTACTGTCCTTTCTGTGTGAGAGTTAGTGCTGATCGGTGTAGCTGACCTTTACTGATGTTTGCTAGTTTTTAGTTTTAAAGCTGCAGGACATTGCTCTTACCTTTGTATACATGACATACAACTATTTCTCTTAAAGAAATCCAGGGATGCAGTTGGTGTTTTTCTTTGGCGAGGTGAACTCGGACATTATCCCAAAACCACCAAGACCACTAGCACTGTTAAAGACGGCAGTGACATTAGTATTAACACCACCCAGTATGGTACATATATGACGCTAGAGTGCAACACAACTCTAGATATGCACTGCCATAGTCCTTTATTCAGGCTGAGGCTGCTGCTGGCTGTGTAATTGCTGACAGTAGTAAGTGAGTAAGTGAGAGTTGTTACGGCAGAATATTATTAACCTTGCAAGATAGTAGGACTCATTCATTACTGGAACAGCTCCACTGATGAAGTGAAATTGCACCAAGATAAGTTTAACTGTTTAATCACAGAGAATCACATAATGATTGAGCGTGGAAGGGGCCCCTGGAGATCATCTGGTCCAGCTCCCTTACTCAAGCAGGCTCAGCTAGAGCAGGTTGCCCAGCACCATGTCGAGTCAGGTTTTGAATATCTCTAAGGATGGAGACTCCACAACATCTCTGGGCAATCTGTTCCAGTGTTTGATTGCCCTCACTGTAAAAAAAATTTTGTGTATGCTTAAGTAGAATTTCCTGTGTTTGAATTTGTGTCCATTGCCTCTTGTCTTGTCACTGGGCACTGCTGAGAAGAGTCTGGCTCTGTGCTCTTTACATCCTCCCATCAGATATTTTAAACTTTAGTAAGATCCCCCTGAGCCTTCCCTTCTCCAGGCTAAACAGTCCCAGCTCTCTCAGCCTCTCAACAGCTGAGAGATGCTTATATGCCCTTAATCATCTCTGTGGCCCTTCACTGGACTCTCTGCAATAGATCGATATTGATAACTATTTCTTTACTGCCATTAAAAGGAAATCTTGGCCCTTTCTGGGGAGGAACCGATAAACAGATTTCATCTTGTCTGTTCGAAGTTATGTGAGGTGGCTAACGAAACCTGTCTGAGGATCTGAATAAAAGCTTACTGACTTGTTTCCCTTGGAACAGATGTTAAAATGTGCTTCTGTTTTCTTAGGTCTAGAGAGAAACTGCAGGGTAATTGGTTAATATTAGTCCAACATTTGAAAAGTGTCTTGTTTTACACTGATATCTTTATAGAGCAGCCCTGCCAAAAAGTAATGAAAAGAAATCTCTCTTTTTCAAACAAGGTTAGCGCTACAGGCTATGCCCTGTTATGCCTGGATCTTGATCTAAAAAAGAGAAAGGAGAAAAAGAGCTGGATTACAAACTCCCACTCAATATGGCCTCTATATGCATGAGTAGTTCAGGTTCATGATTTTAATGACTGACTGTGGGATGGATGTTTTCAGGCACCTTGTCTTACTGGGTCTAAAGGAGGCTGAAACGTTCTCATCCTGCAGCAGATCTCAAGGATTCGGCTGAAGCACGGCCGTTTGTGACCGAGACATGTGGCTGGGCAGAGAAATGTGATCATGGAAAGTATTAGAGCCAGTGTTCCCCAGCACCCTCTCTTCCAAATCAAGGATGCAGCCTTTATCTCAAGCCTCCCCTGTTCAATTTCTTTTCTTACATGTAGGATTTTACACTGACTTATACAAAATCTACGCACAACACAAACCCTTTCCCTTTCTCTTAAGAGCAAAGTGCTCTTGGTTTGAAATAGATGGTAGTGATGAAAGCTCTGAGTGTCCATGCTAATAAAGCAGCTTCTGGGACTGGGGCCTTAAAATCTCTTTCAAGCTTCTGAAACAGGTATTAAGATCCCAGACAGATTTTTATGGGCACTCTCTTCTTCAACTGCCAGGACATTCAGTTGTGAACTGTTGAGCTGGATGTGTAAAATTGACATAATTATGAATGTTATTACTGACATGGTCTTGTTAGATCAAGCATCTTTTAAAGCAAAATCCTCTTTAACTCTGCAGGCTTGATGAGTGCGTTTACTGTGGCAGTGGTGAGAAGCCCGGAGTTTGAGAACGGGATTGAAGTGATGGACAGGAATGGCAAAGTTGTAGGAGTATCACAGAAGGCTGGTGAGAAGGTAGGCAAAGCTGGGGGCCACGCTTGACTTACGTGGCAAAGAACTGAACTTGAGGCTTAGAGCAGATAAAGTTGGATATACTGAAATGAGGAACTGCTAAGTCTTAACCCCAGATCAGGTGCTGAATCTTTGGGTAAGCTTGCACCAGGCCCCTGGTACCAGGTTGGGGCCTGTCTTTTTTTCTCCAAGGCCCACCTTTGGCATCCCCTCCAGCCCAATACACACAGTGCCAGAGCTGAACCATACGGATGCAAGTACAGGGGTTTTTATTTTCCCTGGTCACATCAGAACTAGACAAGGCTCTTGGAGCTTCTCCCTCTGATGGTGCACCTCGGAGAAAAGCCTTGTATTGTACATAGCAGATGCATCTTCTGTAGTAGGAATAAATTTTAAAGACTGTACCTCCTAAAGGATAATGTCCTAATCTACAGTGTGGTAGTGCATTTCCTCCTTGGGGTCCAGCTGTGGAGCAGGAGGTCTCTGTCCACTTGTGCCCTGCCTCATCAGCCTCTACTGTAGAGCCTGGCACAGCAACTAGAGCAAGGAGACTTTTTTTGTGTGCTGTCAGTGGCCCTGCCTTTCCATACTGGTGTCCAGGGGAAGGAGGAAATGGCTAGATGACCATAAAGATGTGTGGACAGCTGGAGAGAGAATTTCAAATTTGATAAGGGATAGGTAAGAGGCCCAGAAGGTATGACCATTTGAAAGGAGTTCAGCACACTTAAAAAAGGCAAGTCTCAGCAGAATGATTGTCATGGTATGAGAACTTGATGTGGCCTCAGTAGTATCACCTCCCTTTTAAGGCATTTATTAGTCACAAGTGGAATATTTGCCACTTGAAGGAGTCCAGCTTCCATTTAAAAAAGAAACCCTCTAACAACCATTTTCACCCTTCCCTTACCTATTGCTTGAAATTCCAGAGTATTAGACAAAAAAGTTCTCACAGAAACATGCAATATTTGGAGTTGCAGGGAGCATTGCTCTGAAAAACATTTATTTGTTTCTCCCTCTCTGGAGGCCGTAAAAGAAACGGCATTGTCAAGAGCAGCCTTGTTTGGGACAGCCTTCTCTCTGCCAGCTGTGCTTATGTACTTCGTGGAAAGGTAAGTGGTTTTACAACAGGGTTGGGGGTGCCTGGTTAGTGTGTATTCTGATATTTAGTCTGGCTATTGCCACTTGCCAATATTACTTGCTTTGGTAGAAGTGATTATGTGGGAGGCTTCTGTTCAGGGTAATTCACTCATTTACCTAAGTGAATCTGTTTATGTCAGCACCCCTGCTTTGATTTTTATTGCAGGAGGTTGTCTAAAGCTATGAGGAGTTCCTCTGTTCTCCTGGGCAGGCAACATGTTTGTCTGTGCTCTCCTGACAGGCCATTTTCGAGCACCTAGGTTCCCTGTTTTGAGTGCTGCTGTCTGGTATCAAGGTTGTTCCCAGCACTTACCTTAGATTTGTTATTCCTCCAGAGATAATACGGGACTTGAATTTGTCACTAAAACTGGACTTCACCTTCCACATAGCTTGCCATACGTTGTAAGCCCTTTTGTGGCTTTTGCAACATTTAAAAACCCCATATCCTGAGAAGAATTCACTGCATGTTTTATCAGAGAGTTTTTAGCTTGCCTTCAGTTTTTGGTGGGGATCACATATGTCATGTTAATTAGCTTTAGGGAATCCTATTATCAGAAGACATAAATGCAGATGCAAGATAAATTTAAAAAATATATGGAGTAATAAATTTTTGCGTGATGTTAAGTAGGACTGCCAAGATGAACTAAGTCTTAAAGGAAAGAGAAGGTGATACAGGAAAAATCTGAGTCAAAGGACTAAAATACCTTAAACCACTAATGCACCTTCTCTTCTTTTGTCATTTTGATATTGCTGCTTACATTCCTGATCTCGTATTGTCGTTCTGGTCTCAAGAAATGCTGCAGTTAAAGAAATTCAGAACAAAGGGAAAGAACAGGAGGTTGGGTGTACAAAATTAGGAAATAAAATAAAGCAGCACCTTTAGAATTCATAAGCCTAAGTTATTACTAACTTTAGTGCAGTTTCAACCAGTAAAAAAGTAGCTAACGCTCTTTATTTCGTCATCAGATTATTTTTTCAAGCCAGAACTGACCTACTTATCTTTTCCATATCTTTGAAAGAACAAACTTTGCAAAAACTCCACGTGCTTTGGCTTCAATGAGAATGATGATGATTACATCAGTACTTGCAGGGATGCTACCAGTTTCACTTAGTATGTTCCCACAGTGTGGGGAGGTAAGTCCTTTCACTGGAACTGATTTAGGATTATTGCTATATTAAATAGTCTGTAACTATGGGCAGCGATAGAAGCCCAGGTAGCAAAAATCAGTAGGATTAAAATGGTTAGTGTGTCCAAAATGGGGTGGTGAAAAGGCTGCTTGGAAAGGCCTGTGTACGATGTAGAGGGTTACAGGACTTGTTATGTCTAATTTGCATTGTGTATCACTTATAATTACCCTTATCAGTCTAAATTTATTAGACTTCTGCAATAGCTTGAAGCAAGCAAGGCCGGTAGAGCTTTCTTAAAGATTAAAACCAAGACACTCTCAGCACTCTCTTCAGTGCTGCTGGAGTTAGTTAGGTCATAGATGAGAATCTTTTCTTTCGTGCAAAGTCAGCATGAGCTCATCAAAGAGGTAAACCAACTTACCTGTGTCATCCCTTTCCTCTAGCTATGCAAGGTCATCTCTTCGCCCTGCCTTACCAAACCATTAAAATAATATGCTCCCTGGGTAACTACGCCTTTCTGGAAGGTTTCAAAGGGAGGCTGTAACCCTTGGAGCTTTGGGCTTTAGAGAGGGCCAGGTGAGAGGAGTTTGGGATGCTTCTTCTGAGGTTGTTTCCTCTCCTTTACCAGCGCTGTGTGAATATTCTCAGAAAATCATAAAGACAGCTCTTGCAGTTTCCAATGGCTTCTCTTAGCCTAAGAGCTCTGGCATTCTTTTCTTAACCTCTTTTGGCAACAAGGGTAAACTGGACATAAATGATGGGACTTTTGAGAAATTATGTACTGAGAATATGGCTGGTTTGTTTCATTTGAGCTTCCCAATTGCTTAACTCACAGCAGAAGTTCTCCTAGGTGAGTCACTCAAACACAGTGAATAAGGACAGCTCTGATTAGATATCAGGAGTACCTCTAACTTTAAGTAAAACACATTTCTTCCTCTATGTTTACATTTCTAGAATATGTCAGAGAAGCAAAAAAACCAACCAACCAAACCCAAAACAAAGACCTCAAATCTCTTATAGTCTTGTTTCTGAATACAGTATTTCAACTAGTATAAAGTTTGAAGTACAGAAGATTTAACGTGTACTTACCAGGATAGGGTGTTGCTGATTCCCTTTTTCCAAAAATTTCAGATAAAGCGAGCAGACCTGGAACCAGAAATTCTGGCATCTACAGAAGAAACAGAATTATTCTATAATAGAGGAATTTAGGAATCAGCTTTAATGTATAAATGTGTACTCTGATTAAGGTGAGCTCCGAATGCCCCAGCAAACTCAATGGAATACTTGACTGATCAAATCATGAGTGTAGTGAGAGAGCGCCTGCTGAATTTGGTGAACAATGATGTGGTCTATAGGTAGGCAGACTTTTAAGAGGAAGACTTGTTATTTGCAAGTCCCAGCCTACAGGCAGGTGTGTACACACACCTTCATGTTTTAAGTGATACTTGTACCAGAAAGTTTTGTTGTAACAGTGTGTGTGTGTCACAAACTGTGTTCATGATGCTTCTTCATGTGTTTGATTTCTTAATTAAAAGATTGTGATGATTGAATACAAATTTTTATTTTTCTGTTGCTGCTTCTTTGGATATGCTGCTTTCCAGGAACACAACTGGTAAAGGCATTAATGTCAGTAGTTCTTAGAAGAACCAGCTTGACTTTCCTCACAGAAAACTTATTTTTAATGTATGGTGGTATTAGACAAAACAACCCTGATAGCAGTGTAATGTTGGTTAAATTTAGTTGTTGTGGAACTTCCTTCTATGTAGTTCCTACATCTCTGGTAGGAGACCCTCTTATTGTGATAACTATAGGCAGATCGTAGGAGAAATTATTCCAAGAGCACTAAGGATGTTATGTACAGCACTCTTAAGTGCTTTATGTGACCACGATAAATATAGACTAAATAATAATCACTTTCACAGAGATAACTTTACAGGTACAACCTCCGAAATCTGTATTTATTTAACTTTCTTAAAGAGTGCAATAAAGAGCTCACTACTATCCTATTGCTAGAAAATTTAGATTTCTTTTATGGTGTGAGGAGACCAACAATTTCCCATTCCACTCGATCCCTACAGGAAGACAGCAGCGCAGAGCAAAGTACGGAAAAATAGCAGGTGCAGTCACTTGCAGGAAAACAGTTACTGCTACTTTTTTGCCGCCAGACAAAAGCAGGAAGTAGGGTTTTGAGTTTAACTTCTTGTGTGAGTTCTGTCTTTTGTGAGCCTTCCCCTACTGGAGTGGTTAGGCAGAGAAACGGAACAGGCGAGTAGGAGCACATCCTCTAGGCCTGTTACTTTAGGGGAGCGTGCTATAAAGTTGTTCCAGGAAGACGGTATGGATACATACCCTGCTATGCCCGAGCGTGAAAGAGTTTGCACTGCTCCCCAAGAGGATAGCTGTGAATTTTTAAAGCTCTGTCAGGTAGTTCTCTCGTGGTCCAGTCTCACATACCCCAGGTAGAGGCAGGGAAAGAGTAAACCCCCTCTGACCCAGCAGCAGATGCACTGTGTGAAATGTGCTGGAAGTTAGCTACCATGAATGCTTATGAAACTCTCTGCAGTGTCAAAGATTCATTTACCCCTGCTGGCTCAGCAGGGATTGCTTAGTCTTGTACCCTTGTGGGTCATGTTCCTAAGTAAATAGTCAAATCATATCTGCATAAAAGCTGCTATACTGGGTCAGACCAAAGGTCTACCTAAACAAATGTCTTGTCCCTGACAGTGGCCAGAAGAGGATACACAAAGAAGAGATGACATCAGGCTCAGCTGTCCTGAGCTGGGGGGACACTAGGAAGGAGGAGGCTTGCCCTGTTCTTTTTCCTTAGATAACACCTTCTGGCCACTGTTGGACACCAAGCCCTGGGCCAGGTGGAACCCTGTCAGCAGCCAGCTGAGACAGACTTACAATCCCAGCCACCTTCTCTCAGACAATGAAGTGTTTGTCTCCTTCCAAATATTTAATAGTGGTGGCATAGCTAACACCTCGCAGCTCAAACCTCTAAAGCTCAGTCTCTCTATTAATCCTGTTTTGGTAACATACCAAAGGCATATTAAGGCAGCGTCTAATTCCACTCCCAGTAAATACAATTGTCACTACAAGGAAGACCCCTCTCTTCCCCCCACCCCCGCACATTCGTGCCTGTTTTATGTTATTTAAGACCAGCTGAAGTAAATGCTAGTTGCATGAGCTACGTTGGAAGCAAAGCAGAAAAGCTGACAGTAGAGGAGGGTCAACAGACTTGAAGATAATATGTGAATCAACTTTAAATTGTCATGGTAACTAGAAAAGCTGAACATTCCCTTGCACCACACGTGGGTGATTTAGGCAAACTGATGCTATTACATCTCTGTGAGTAAGGCTTATAGAGTAAGTCTGGTAATGCTGGGTTATTACAGCTGCCCATTATCAAACTCTACCAGCTTCTTACTGAATACTCTAGGTGAAATTTGCCGTGTTAAATACAGCCCTCTCAGGGTTACTAAATGCATCTTTCCTTTCCCTTGTTCTCAGAAATGTTTCTGTTGCCCTGACCAGACTTTTCCAGAGGAACCTGAGGCAGGCATCTGCCATTTCAGTTGTCAGCCTGGGTGATTCAGCTGTTTCCCCGGTCAAAGCAGGGAAAATGTGTCACTAAAAAGGCCCTGGCATCCTTGGTTTTGAAATAAAGACAACATGAGACTAGCACTGCCCGGACCTGACACCTGGTAGTCCAGAGGGACAGGTTCTGCAGGTAAGTGAGGGGAACAAGACTGGGACAAGTAGAAAGTTATTATGCTGGAGGGACTCGCAAGGAGAGTCAGCACCTAGAAAGAAAGCTTCTCCTTCATAGCCTGGAGTAGATTAACAATGTTCCAGCCCAAGGCAGGTCTGTCTTCTGCCTTTAGCACTGGTCAGTGTATTGAGTGATAACGTATTAGGGGTGGAACTAGTTTAAGGAGTAGTAAACTACAGTCGATTTAGAGCTTTCAGCTTCAAGGAAAACGTAAGAGTCCCTGTACAGTGCAAAACGCTAGCAGCTCCCCACCTCCCCAGCTTGTCATCTTCAAGTTTAGGAACATACCCTGAGGCTTTGATGTTCTTTTAACATAGGTAAAAAAAATCAGCCACTCCCATATTAGGAAATCGCAAGATCAAAGCGTTTCCTCAGCTGGAGCTTGTGTGCATGTGGTTATCCTGCCAGCCTATAACACAGCCATACCCTTTTCCCTCCAGGCCATGAAAGTGGATGAAGGAAGGAGGTAGGTGGGGAGGGAATCACAGACAGCGCTGCAGCTACTTCCTTATCACACAGCAAGCAACGCACAATGTGCTGCACACCGCTGCTCAGAGAGGGGCTGCTGCCCCAGCCCTCGAGGCTCCTCCTGGCTCTCCTACATCATGCAGCAGCTGCAAAAAAATGACCTGACCTGATCAAAGCAGTGATCCATCTGACCCAGACTCGAGGCTGACAGCTGCCAAGGGAAGAGTGTAAGACAGTAGGGGACAGCTGTGAACATCCTTCACTTAGCTTCGTAGCTTGTTCTTTACCTAGAAATTTAGCTGCTTCGGATGACTTCTCACAACACACTGTTAACAATTTATTATCCCTTTTGCTAACTGGGGAACTGAAATGGGCAGAGGTAAAGATCAGAAGCAGCCAGTAATTAAGATGGACGCTGCCAGGCATCCTGCGTCACTTGTTTCCACAGTGCTCAGCGTTATATCGCTCTCATTCAGAGCATCCGCCCTCCCCCGTGTGCCTGCAGAGGCAACAAGGCCAGCTCACACCAGGAACTAAAACCCCAAGAATGACAGCATTAGCAGCAAGGTATAGTTAGCCTGAAGGGACTAGCCTAGTTTATATAGCAAAATTACAACGTAAGGGCTTGACTGTTTACCCTACAAGATCTAGATCTCCATCGTTCACTATCACCTTCCCGTTTCTGTAAGTGCAGCTCACCTAGGCAATAAGCAAGGAGGAGTGCGCGGAGCAGTATCTTTTCCTCAACTGAGGAAAGAACAGTGATACAGGCTGGAAAGAAGGCATTGAGTTAGTTTAGGAGCTGTGTGCCTTCTGGAGTCTTACTAGGTCAGCATGAACTGTCATGCATCATTTCGTATTTAATCAACAACAGAAAGGCAATAACATGAGAAGGTATGAATGCCAGCTTGCATCGTCTTTGCTACTAGGAAGAAGAAGAGAGGATATCATCCGAGTTTGCAAAACCAACAACTGTACACACAAAAAGTGTCTGCTTGCACGTTGGAGATGTATCCCATGGGAAAAGGGAGTGAGAAATAACCTGAAATCTTTCCCTGTCCTGACCTTCCAGATTTTTCTGTTTTATTTTAATCCCTTTTTGAGATGAAACAGTGTCAAAAGTCATTATGAAAATGCAAGAACATTAGGACAATCCTTTGAAAGTACTGAAGCTGAGGGAGGCTGATACATTTCACTGTACATCCAAGACAGTCAGCAAAGATGACACAACTATTTGAACATGTGAAGCAGTATGTTTCCAACCTAACTATCAAGCTGTAGCTTACTTTCAAATCCCAGTATTGCAAAACATAAGATCTAAGTCCTGTGACTCAGTGGCCACAACTACTCAAGAAAAAAAAATTAAAAAGTAGGCTGTTCAGGTTTTTTTTTTTTTTAATAGGCATGAGCATGCTGTGAGTCCAGTTCCTTAAGTGCAAAATTATATTTCATTTGTTTTCACATAAATGTTAGAATACAAGATCTAACACAAACACTGAGATTTTCAACTTAGAAGATTCCAAAACAGAAAGCAAAATAAACATTGGATGTGTAGTTTGTAACTGAGCTTCTCTGCTTTTTGTGGTTGTCTTTAACACCCACACCTACCTTAATTAGACACCTTAAGGCTTTTTGTTAAAAAGAAACTATGTGAATTTCTTCACAGTAACCATGTGGCATTAAGACATTTGAGTCAAAGCGTGTTCAGGTTTTTCTTAGTGAGAGACTTGTGTTTCAGTAGACTTTAGAACAGGTCCTGAAAGTACCTCTTTCATGATAATCTTGCAGTATTGCCTTCGTGACTATTATAAAAGTCCTGAAACAAAGACAGCAATGCCAAAGAAACATTAAGAAAAAATAATAATACACAAATGGGGAAAAAGCTGAGCACTTATAGGCAAATGAAGGCAATTGCAGTATTTTTTTTTTGAGAGAAAAAAACAACAAAAAAAACCAAAGTACGTACTTCTCTCTTCAGAATTTGAGCTACCAAGTAGATGTTTAAAGTAGAATTATACACCCCTGAAAATAGGGGGTATTTTGAAGTGCTTTCATTTACTAACTGTAATAACTAGCCATTTTATACATAGTTGTCACATTCCTGATCCACATACTAAAATAGATTTCCCTAATATATGATACATAGCAAAAGGATGACCCTTTTTCAACCTAATATTGCTTGTCCATAACTAGTGATGAACTCTAAGTTTCAGAATAGCAAACCTCCAATTATTTAACAATATAAATATTGATTACTAAAGTTTTAATCATAAGTATAAAATCTCTATGTAAAACCACATGCTACAGCCTATCTGTACAAAGGCCAGGAAAAAGGTTATTTTTTCATATAACAAAGTGCTACTGCAGAATTGACTGAGTTTTGTGGATATTTATGAAGAAATACAAGTTGTTTGGCTCAGAGTATTTCCCTACAAAGAATTTAAGATCTTCCCAGAAGATTACAAAGCAGTTAGTTTTAGGCTGCTCAATGAAAAAAAAAAAAAAAATCTATTGAGTTATGGCTATGCAACCAAACAAGTAGGCATATTTTAATTTTCTCTGAACTATTTCCCAGTTTTCCCTGTTACTTTGAAAGCATCCGTCTACAATTAGTTTACACAGAGCTCCATCAAATAGCACCTGTGTTACAGCTCAAGCAATTTATGAAATCAGTGCCCTAGCTGTAGTAATTGACCATTTGATCATTCCTAGTCCATTAGGTTTTAACTAATCTGATTTTGTATCAAATGGATCAGGAATGAACAGCCAGTTATCTGGGCTTCTCAGCTGAGAACCCTAACAGCTTCTTAAACGGCTCCAACTGTAAAGCAGCACTTGTCCACAACCCCCTAGGAAGCCTCATTTTAAATATATTATTCCTGTCCTCTTCTCCCTTCATCAGAATCATGAGACAGAGTGAAAAGGGGGGAATTTCTAAGGCAAAAGTCCAAAAGAGGTGCTTAACTCCCACGTGAGCTTTAAAATACCTCTTCCTTCACATTATAAGGCTACCATGTCAGATTTTCCCAGATATCCTTTTTTTTTTTTTTTTTTTTTAAAACAGCTAAGTACTTTCAAGTAGAAAGAAGAGAACTTGTCCATTTGTTTGGGATTTCCAGACAAGAGGCAGCTTAGAGCAAGAGCTGTATTTTACAGGCTGGCATACCTGGAAGCCCGGAATGAGCCACACCAACTATATGATCGGTATATCCCTGCACAGAGACGAGCATGTCCAAAATGCATTGATTTTACAGCACACACGCTACAGCCGACGTTCCAGATATCAGGAAGATAAGTCAGAGCAGTAAGAGAGCTATCCAACATCTGGAACCTGCAGGACAAATGGCCACTACAATGTCTGGCACAGCCAAGACACACAGAACCATGCTGCATGTGTATACATCCATGCTACAATATGAAATACGGGAGCCATATATACAAAGTTATAGCCAGAGAAAGACAAAGACACCAGGAATGCTCCCAAATATGCCTCCATATGTTCCAGGTCAAGCTCTGATATTCTGCATTAAATCATGTTAAATATGACATTCACTCCTATACCTTTAATTTTTCCATATAAAATTTAGATATTCCGACTCATACGGCAAAGAGAGTATTTTCATATTGGTCCGTAACAGTGAAGTGCATCAAAATCAGATTTTAAGCATTTGTTCAGCAGCTGCTAAATGAACAAGGAAGTTTTCTGTAGCTGGAGGAAATCGTTTTTGTTTCAGGGCCTCAGAGTTAAGGGTTGGTTTTTCATTGCCATCAGAAACTTCTGTGAGTGATGCTAAAGTAGTCAAGATTTCTTTAGTCTTCAGTGAAATATCCTTGAAGGACAGAAAAACAAACAAGCATGAATAGAGTATTAATGTTTTAAAAATAAGTAGATGTTAGTAGATGTTAACAGTTAAGAACAAAGAGAGAATAATGGTAAATAACTGGTTCAAGTTAAGGAGTCCATTTATTTTAAGGCAAATTTGCAAAGGCTCTTCAGTTTGTTCTTGTGCAATGTTGAATAAAGATGCAGCTGAGAGAGCACAGCCACTCTGCACGTCCTCATCACTTGCCTACCTGAGCTCTTTGGCTAAGCTGCTCAGTTGTGAAATGTCTAACTGAATCTATCAGCTGTGGGAGGCAGTGAAAAAGCATCATTGTAAAAATCAGGCTCTATAGCTGAGAAGCCCTATCTCAGTAGGACTTTTTCCAAGGTATTGACAGTGCTATCGACAAGATATTCAGCAAAATTTATGCGATGTAGTATGAAAGAAGGAAACTAGTTTTATGGGAAGTCTTAAATTCAAGACAATTCCTGAAGTTTCTTCAGCAATATGATTACCCAAGAAATAATATAAACCAAATATGTCATCCTTAAAAACTATACGAAGAATAAAAATGCTTATTTGTAATAGCGCAGATTAGGAGAAATCAACTGATCTCTGGGGACAATATTCCTTATGCTTCCTCCCCCCATCTTAAGTTTTACTGATAAAAGTAATTTAAGTAGATTAAAAAATATATATACCTTAATGACTTGGCTTTCCGATTTATCTGGGTCTTCTGCAGATTGAACAATTAGTTGTCCTATTTCTTTGTGAAGTTTCCCCATTGTCATTGCCTCTGAGTAGGAAAAAAAGCCACACATGCATACTCAGACCATCTATCTTTATTTAAAATATAGAGAACCCAATATTTAAGACCTGTAGCATCTTTCTTGCAAGAACAGGCTACTCATTTTTGAGAGAAAATACCCCTAACTCATCTGCTTTCCTTAACAAAGTTCTTTGAAACTATTCCCTTAAAAGGACTAAGACTGCTTGTCTTACTGACTGCTGTGGATGAAGTTGCTAATTTGACATTCTTACATATTCTCAATCTTTACTGTTCTTGTTGGGCTAAAGCCAATATTTGAAATAATAGAAAAAAGATTTAACATCTTACAATGACAATGTATAGCCAGAATAGTTCTGGTTTATAGCCACAATCCAGAAGCTATGCCAAAACGTGTTCTGTAGAGGTCTTTCCATAAAAGAGAAATGAAGTTCAACAAAACTGAAGCTTTTTTAAATGCTATAAAATGACCGTTCCTGTGATATCTAGAAACACACACGAATAGCAAACTGAAACAAGGAGTGTCTGCATTTGATATCCACAAGGGCAGCAGCCTGACTTACGAAGAACCATGCTAGCACAGGCCAACAGTTAATCTCACAGTCTACTTCTAAACTGACCCTAAGCAGATACCCGAGGAACAGCAACAACAAGACAAATACATACAATATTTCCCTTCAAGTAGTATCCAAGTATTGTTAGTGCAATGTGTTTCCTCAAGATCCACATGATATCTATGCATTCAGTAGCCCTCAAATGAATGTCTGCTCCGCATAATAGTTTAACATGAATGTTTTGAAATCTCAGTCATATATTTGTTGGAAGTCAAGGCACGTCTTTCCAAATTTCAAGTTTCACCAGTCTTTCCAGGTTTCAATACAATTGAAAGACGGAAGCTTACACGTAAGCTTGAGAACCAGGTTCAGGATTGCATTGACTTAGGACAAGGTTCAGTACTTACCAAGAACTCTGGAATAAACACCCCCAAATCCAAAACATTAAAGGCAACCAACCTTTCACTCCAGGGGAAATAGTGATCTCGCTGTCTGCCAAATTCACATACACATCATAGAGGTCTTGTCTACTGCTCACTTCAGAATCTGTAAATCCAGCAATGTAACCTGGAGAATAGAGTTTTGGCAAGATTATCTGGCAACAGCAAAATTTTCTTAGTCAAAAAAGCAAAACAAAACCAAGAAATCATGGAAAACCAAAGTCCTAAAGTCTATTTTAAGAGTATTTGACTGAACACCCGCAGTATCGAAGAGGTTGCTCTCTTGTTATCATCAGACATTCGATGAGAAGCTCTTTACCTCTCTTTACCAGAATTCTTTACGTCTGAGGAGCTTAAAAATCAGCTTCTACAGCCGCTTAGAACATGGAAGAATCCCTAACGCTACACGTAATACAAAGAGATTATTGCTTTGAAATTTTAAATACTCTTGCCACTTAAACTCTACACTTGCAAGTAAATAATCTAATGAACTTTTAAAAAAGAAGCGCCACTCGGAAGCCCTTTGTTACTGTCCGAGTCAGTATTAGATTGACAGCAGAGTAATAACATCAGCACATTTTCTTATCTGTATCATGCCAAGCGAGCACATTTAGAGCAGATCATCTTTGTGGAAGATGTTTAATGAGCTGAAAGAAGTGCTGTTGGTAATGCAGTAGAAACACTGAAGATGGGCCTGCTTCCTCATTACACTGTATAGAGAAGTTTCTCGTTTGCCACGTTGTGTGTCACGCTGACCTTTGCATAAGCCAAGGGCCTCTTCCTGCATTACGTGTTAAGTACTGCATGTACGCAGTGAGGTCGCACATGGAATTCACACTCCTGTAGCTGGTAAAGCCTACCTGCAATTAGGAGCCAAAGCCTTCACTGAAAGCAGTTAGAACAAACATTTCAAACTTTAGAGTTAGGAAAGAAAAAAAATCCTAAAAATAATGTTACTAACCATGTAGAAGGTTGAAAACAAGTAGCTTATCTAAAGTGAGTTGCTTCTGTATAACAGTAAGGCCTTCAATCTACCTGATCACTATAACCAAAAAGCGTCCAAGACGCTTTCCATGCTCTAATAACTACATCTGCAATTAAGGGTGGACTGGTGAGGATCCACTCAGAATCACCAGATTAAATCTATTAAACCAGATTAAACTATTCAATCTTCTAATATATTTGTTTAGTTTATTTGCTTTTTCTAAAGAAAAATGTGTGGTTTAACTTTGTTTAAACAATGGCATTTACGGTAAAATAACCATTTTTTCCAAAGAGTGCTGATGCAAGATATGGCATCAATAAAAATTAAAATCAAATTTCATTTATGTTTTTATGAATAAATTATCACTACCTGTGCAGGCTTTTAAGGCTTCTATTTCATCCTCATTTAGATGTACATATGAATGAAGAATTGACCAGTCTTGTCGATGCCACACTAAAGCAGGCAGAGTCCTAGGGAAATGAGATTGGCATTTGACACACAGTAGACTTTTACCTGTACTAATTAGAAGTTTCACAGTATGAAATGCATGTCATAAGGACGAACAAATATGATCGGGTCTCACTCAGCACATATATTCATGGGCTGCATAGAGATTTCTGCTATCAGTGCAAGCAGAGTTTATCATTCATTCTACTGTTAAACTTCTGAGTTTTTCAGTAAATTTCAGTAAACACAAAATTAATAATGTACTTTTTCCCCTCCAAATATGGATATTTCTCTAAATGAAGGTTCAAGATTTGCTGGACTTTTGCGGGTGGGCAGGGAGGTAGGGATTGAAAGAGTTACGCTGTACCTGGTAAACTCCTGGATAGCTTCTATTCTAGGATGGTATACTACAATTCTTTTCTTTAACATCAGTGCTGTATAAAGGATAACTGTTTCCATTCCAAACTGAGATACTATATCTAGGAAAGAGGGGGAAAATTATTTTTAAAGAAGATAAACATGCTGATATTCTGACTAGTTTTTGAAGAAGCTTAGTAATAATAACACAGATACTAATGTTCATACTATTTACTTGAATAATACATGAAAACTGAATTGTAGTCTACATAGTTGGACACACACATTATTTCATATATTGTACGAATGAAATAAGAATACAGATTTCTGATATTAACCTTTGATGGAACCAGCAAGGTAAGCCTTCCGAGCATCAAAATCTTTGCTGAGGAAAGATCCATTTTCTTCACTTTGGCAGATCCCCTTTGTAAGAACTGCAATGTAACTCTCCATCATTTTAACTGGGGTCCCATGCTTCATGTAGATTCTGTATGAAAAGAAAGAGTCTGGTATTTTTACTGCAACCAGTAGCAACAAACATACGAAAAGATCATAGTATCACCAATGGAATATCTTTGGGAAGAATCCTTATTTTGAACACCTGACTTCTATTAGAGCTATTAGAGCTTCCTATTTCAGAGAGGAGCCAGCACTTTAGTAAACATACTGCATAAAAACATTATTGCATGTTATTACATGCTGATCCCATGACCAGTTTTTGGATTATCCAAGTATCGTTAACAAAGAGTACAGAAGGATGAAATGTATCTGTATTTTGATGTTTCATCAGTTATGTCCTTCACACACATTAGAAATGTTCCTTCTAGAACGCCATTAGTTAGCTATCCCCCTTCATGTAAGCTCAGTTTCTTTCAGGGCAGCAGAAGTAAGTTGTAGAAACACAGCATGTTTTACAAGTTAACGTACTTCAGAAATAATGCTGAAGCTCTCAACTACCTGTTTTCCATTTTAGCTGTGGCACAAAGCTTTGTCACATTTGAAACTCAGCTGTCGTTTTTAATTTAGAAATCCATCCTGGATGTTCTTGAAGAAAACGTGCATGTGTGGCAGAGGGAAGACCCCCATGATAAAACATACGGGGTGTCTGGCATTCTTCCAACACACTTGCGTGAACTCGAGACAACCGGATCAAATCAGTCACCAGTCTAGATTTTATAGTTTCATTCACAGGTTGTAGGACAGAATTTCCAGCAGTTCGTTAGACCAAATGCAAACAATATGTTGCATTAGTCTTTTGGCCTGACAAGATCAAAATACATACACAGTAACATTCAAAGACAACTTTTATACAGACCTACACAGTATCCTAGTAAAGGCTGCATATTTCTCAGGGTTGAAGTCTTTGGCCGTCAGAACAATAGAGAAGTGGGTCACCTGAGCAAGATACACACACATAGAAAAATACACAGCTTGTTTTATACGATCCCATATTAACGGAGTTGTTTACATTATTGAATTTTACTGCACTGTTCAGACAAGATGTTTCAATGCTAAAAGAAAAAAGTGAGCTGTAATGGCAGATCCAATCTATTAACTTCAGAAAAGATCTGGTTAGTGGATTTCTAGTGTGACTCACTTCCCCTGAGTCAGATCTAATACACGTTATGTTTGCTTAATTTATAATATAAGAGTTGCTTTTCCTTTAATGTCATGAGATCAGTTCAAAACAGATAAAAGCATCTTTTTTCTTCCCACAGCAGGTAGCAAACTTCTAGAATTTGTTGCCAAAGAAGGTTGTGGAGGCACGCGGTATTGACAGGTTCAAAAAGAGATTAGACAAATCCATGGCTAACAGGCCCATAAACAGACATATCCTTTAACTTCCTTAATTGTGGACTGTGGATACTGGGAGCGTATGAGCCTAGAAATCTGCTGACAATGACCAGGCTCACACATCCTCCTTAAACAGCATCTCCTACTGCCGCCATCTGAGATGGCACTGGGGCACACATATCACTGATGTGACCCACTTGGGCATTTTTTACACCCTTCAGCTTCATAAGAGACATAAAATTTGAGTGAGGAAAGTCCAACAACATGCTGCTGTGGGCACGTAAAATTACCAGATTATATTTCTACTTAACAATACAACAGGGAACATGAAAATTGAATAAACTTAACAGACAGTTCGATGACCTTCCTCGCAGGGAAAGCGTAGAAGATACAAGCACATTGTACATCTTCAGTCTTCCAGTTATCAATGCAGTGGAAGAGAAGGTACATATGCAAGTTTGGAAAAAATTCTATAGCAATAGTTCTATAGCAATAAGAGTCTGGATGCTAGACCCTTTATACAGATTGCTTGACCAAACAAAACCAACCGACCAACCAAAAAAAAAAACCCAAAAACTTGTTGGACTTAAAATGCAAAGTAATTAGATTGATGGTTATTTCACACCATTATTTCTGTTCAGTCTGCTTTAATAGTCATTACAAATTTAGATCCTATGTACCTGAATCTCCCTACAACTCTAATCAGCATACATCTTTGAGAAGACTGAGATATGTGGACTAGGTAAGAATAACAGCTGGGTTGCATCCATGAGCATACAAAACTTCGAATTTTTTCCCTTCCTTACAGCACATAATGGTGTGTTTAACACTGCTTAGATATTATATAAAAAAAAAAAAGGCCGGAGAAAGCTCTACAAAAATCTTCCTTGTATACTGCTGAAAAACAAGCAGGAGGTGTGATAGCGAACAGTCCTACCTTTTTCAAGGCTGGAGAATCTTGAACTTCCACAGTTGCGATGTAGAACCATGATCTCTTATACTGGCCAAACACAAAGGCATGAAGCAATTTATTCTCATCTGTAAGGCAGCATTTTCTCAGCAATAGATTCCTCAGTTCAGCTGTTACGGACGGATAACACCAAACCCACAAAGCATCTCCATTGGTGTCTTTTTCTACGGTGGAAAGATGTTCACTGTGAGAACGCCAAACAGCAGTGAGGAAGTAAATCGATTGGTTAATCAGATTTGTTTCCTGGAATCAGATTAAAATTCCGTTTTACACTGACCCTAGGCATCCAGTTATGCTGCTGCTGCAGGCAGCTATTGTGCTACGAGTTTACTTTTCAAACGCTTATAAAAAAATCCACTCTTGACCTGCCTCACGAGATCCAGGACTAACTCGAGGAGTTTGAATAACACATTTATATAAGCAAGGTCCATAGGAACCAGATCAGCGTATTTACCACGTTTCCTGTTTTTCTCATTTCTGTTCTCATGGCCGAAACCGAGGAAGCCATGAACTTAAGGCTCCGGCTGTCCTTCGCGCTGTTGAGTTTCGTTACAACAAGACCAAACCGCGGCCCCGGCGAGCACGCAGCCCCCGGCAGAACCGCAGGACACGCAGCATACACGCCAGTGCTTCACTCTCGCCGGCATTTCGGGTGGTTACAGGGGCGTTTTAAGGGGGGGGGGGGAAGCAGCTTGCAGCGCGGCGAGGCGCCCGGGCGCGCCGAGCGGGGCTCTCCGGGGCTGCGCCCGGCACCCCGCCGCTTTCGGGCGCCGCCGCGGGGCCGCAGAGCCAGCCCGGCCCGCCCGGCCCGCCCGAGCGCCGCCGCGCCGGGCCGGAGAGCCCCGCCGGGCCGGGCCGGGCCGGGCCGGGCCCGCCGCAGCCCCAGCCCCAGCCCCAGCCCCAGCCCCAGCCCCAGCCCCGGCGCCGCGGCCCTTACCGACCAGCCCCACGCCCAGCAGCAGCTGCGTCTCCGGCTCTGCCATCTTCCGTCTCCCGCCCGCAGCCCCTCACCCGGGCCCGGGCCTGAGCCCCGGCCCTCGCCGCCGCCTTCCGCCCGCCGCCGCAAGCCCCGCCCCGGCCCGGCTCGGCCCGGCACGGCCCGGCTCGGCCCCGACGGAGCAGGCGGCGCCCCGTGTCGCCGTCGCCGTCCGCGGCGGGGCCGGGCCGGGCCGCCTCGCCCGTTGCCATCCCCTGCCGCCCGCCACGCGTCCGCCCGCGCTGGCATCGCGCTCACCCCGACGAGCGCCACCGGCTCCTTTTCTCTCTGCTTCTCCGGCCCTGCTGCCTGTCCCTGCCGCCCCTCCGGGCTGCAGCTGTGACGGCTGGCATCCGCTGCAGCCTGTCTCCTCCCCGGCTCTTTTTCAGTTACTTTTCAATCTGCTTTCGGGTAGAAAATGAACCCCCTAAACCCTTTGTCCGTTTCTTTGTGTCATTATTTTATAGATTTTTTTCATCACCTACATTTTTTAGCTCTGTAAATCACAGGATACAATTTATGTATTTTATTTATAAAATACAGACAAAATATATTACAATTTATGCAACTGATTTATTTATATATTACACAAAATAAGGTTGTATTGCTCACAGAATTTTCTTACTTTATCATCAACCATCTAGTCCTGTAACATCCAGAAGCTGTGCCTGATTATGCTTCATACGGAATGAAGCACAGCATTTACAGGCCTTGCAAATGCTTCTATAAAGTATTCATAAAGGCCTGTTTATGCTTGAAAGATAGCCTGATTAAGGTAGGGAATATTCATAAAGCATAACAGCTATTTCTGAATAATTCCGTGCATGGATGCG
This sequence comes from Struthio camelus, assembly GCF_040807025.1. Lineage (NCBI taxonomy): Eukaryota > Metazoa > Chordata > Aves > Struthioniformes > Struthionidae > Struthio > Struthio camelus. The sequence continues at coordinate 7,409,810 of NC_090948.1, forward strand.
TTTATTCAAGAATAAAAGCATCTTGTTTTATAGTTTGGATTAACTGAACTGAATATGCCTGAATATTCCATATGTGAAGCCATAGTGCACAAAACACGCTAATAATAGAGAGCAGTAACAGATTTGGAATAATTTGTCACATTTCCAAAATACCCAGGATAACTAGAGGAGTATCAGAAGAAACAGTCCAGTCCTGGGAGGGGGGCCAGAGCTGTCAAGGGTCTCGCCTGGCAAGGGAAAGCACCAAAGGGTAGTCTCTCAAACGATTTTCACACAGGCAGTCTTAAAGCATAAGCATTTAGTATGCTTATCCGCCATTTAGCGAAAGACTTAAGTAGTCAGATAGTAAAAGCTGTTCCTGATACAAAGTTGTCTAAGTCAGTCCTGGAGGGCTTTCAAGAATTTCAGAGAGATTCAAAGTGAAGACAGTGGGCTACATAATAGCAAATGATGGTATTAAGTAGCAATAAATACAAAGTAGCACACCTGAGCTCTACTACCAGAGGGTGTAAGGCCCTAGGACAAGCACTGGCTGCTGTGATAGGGGCACAGGCGGCCTTCAGATGCTAGGAGGCTGCTCATTCAGATCTGTGTAGTGTCCGTGTTCGGTTCTCGTCTTACAGACTTTTAAATTAATTTTATGAACACAAAAAAAGGACTTGTTCAACACTGTGTGTAGCTTAACGAACTCTACCGAATGTGTAAATGTGGTTTACACATGTGGTTTACCTAGACTGCGGGAGATAGTACAGAACGCAGATTGTATTAAAATAACATCATATAAATCAATAGCGTGCCCTCATGGGGAACACTGCGTACAACACTGGTCACCTGATCTCAAAAAGACACCAAGGACACATGGAGAAACTCTCAAGCAAAGAGAGACTGATAAAGCAGATTTTTTTTTCCTTTCCTCCAGAATGGAGACACATGCAATAGAGTGAAAAGGGCCTAGTGTGGAGCACCAGGGGGTTGAGTTACATGGATATACTGATGACGCTAGAACTTCCATACATTGATTGTGTATTTTTCCTTCTTATTTTAATTAGTTTTCTATTTAGCAATAAACTGGGATTACAAGACAACATTAAAAATAATGTTTTAAATGTGGGTTGCATAATAGTCATGAAACTTTTCTGGTGGCCATGTAAGATGGTAACTGCAAAAAGTACACAAAAAGAAATGAAGTAAGACTTCTTGTTTGTAAACAGAAAGTACACAGAAAGAAGTGTACTGAAACAGAAGATCAATAGACAACAATAGGCTGTCTTTAATCATCATACTTCATCTAATTTTAGAAAATCATACTTAGTCATACTTAAGAAACTGGTGCTAGACAGCTGGGTCTGCAGAGGGTCACAGCTACAGTCACGAGGTGTTATCAGCGCTCTTCTAGTGCAAGGTCTGCATTTCTGCTGAAAGACTAAAAACTCTTTAATGTTAAATGCCTCAGTGGAGATTCACTCTTCTGGTATTTACTAACTCAAAATACCGTATTTGTCACACATTTAATTGCTGCTCTTCTACTGGGTGTTTTTGCTGCTGTTATATGACTTTCATACACTTTCATAGTTTCTGTTGTTTTTTCCAACTGCCAAAATAGAATTTTTCAGTGAGAAAACACAGTCGCATTTCTGAAAAATATGCACTGACACTGGTAGCTATCCCACATAAACTCACATTACTACTCCTGCACAGAACTAAAGCTATTGGAATGCCTGCGTTCCTCTGAAACAGTTTCCCAAATTTTGAAGATAAAACTTTCATCAGAGGAATGAAGACATGGAGACAGAAGCAGGGCCTTTGTGCAATTTCTTAACCACTTCAGAAGTACTATTTCCGAACTGGCTGAACAGGTTGCCAAGAGCAAATGCGCGGCATGTATAATGACTTCTCTGCCAAAACAGTCTTCCACGTTCAGCTTATTTAGCTAATTCAAAAACCTAATTCTAACTTAGCCTAATGTCTTCACGGAGCTCCGCAAGCCAGTTCCCTGATTTGGAGGACCGCTACCCCCACAAAGGTACCTGGCTGGGTCAGGAACTGTCCTTACCTGAGTGATGTGTGCGGCTTGTAACCTAATAACACACCACCTGCCCCCAAGGCCACCTCCTGCAGACAGACTGGTGCCTCTGTGCCAGGCACTCCTGTCAGGAAGCGCAGCCACATCTAGCAGATTTCTCCTCCTGTCACTTCTCCCGGTAGCACAGCCCCGGTCTGGGTTGAACCAGCAGCTTCACAGATTCCCAGTCCGACGGCAGCTCTCGGAGAGGACCGCCGCGGCGCACGTGTCCGTTAGGAACCGATGGCGAACACCAACCGCCTTAACCTCACACGCCGTCTTGTACTTGGCGGCCAGGCCCGGGGCGGGGAGGGAGGCTCCGGACACCCGCCTCAGGGCCCGGCCCGGCGCAGCGCGGCCCGCCCCGCCCGGCCCCAACGGTCGCGACGCCGCCCGGCCCCGCGCGCGCCCGCCAGGAGGGGTTTCCGCTTCCGCAGACGTCAGCGCGCGCGGGTCACGGGGGCGCCCTCCCTTTCCGGCCTCGCAGGCTGCCTGGCTGGGCGCACGGAGCGAGCCGCCGCCGCCGCCGCCCTCGCTCTGTGAGGAGACGCCGCCGCCATCATGCCGGTGTATTTTCAGCGGCCCGAGAACGCCCTGAAGCGGGCGAACGGTGGGTGCGGGCGGCGCCGCGGCCCCGCCAGTGTTTCTTCCCCCCCCCCCCTCCCGCCGCCCGCCCGTCCATGGCGGCAGCGTGCGCCCCTCCCCTCCCCCCCCCCGGCCGGCCGGCCGGCCCGGGCCCGCCCCGCCTCCCGCGCGCGCCGTCCCGCCGCCTCCCCCCCCTTCCCCCCGCCCGGGCGGCCGTTAACCGCCCCGCGCCGCCGCCCTGCCGTGAGGGAAGGGCGCGGGCCCGCCGGCGGAGGCCGCGCCGCATGGCGGAGGCCAGGCCGGGCCCAGGCGGCCGGGGGAGCAGGCCCGGCTCCGCCTCCCCGCCGGGCCACCCTGCGGGCGGCGGCCGGCCCCGGGCGAAGGGGTCCCGGCGGCTCTGCGGCGCCGCTGCCTCTGCCCCCTGGCCGCCGCCGGCGTTGCTGTGGTTTGTGAGGACGGCGGGTGGCTCTGCTCGCCCGAGGGCTGGCTCCCCGTCTGCTCCCCCCTGCGCGGCGGCGGCGGCGGCTCCGCTGTGTCCGGCCCGGCTTCTACGTGCGCTCCAGGATGGTGTTTTTGTTAAACCCGAGCTGGTCCCAGGACGTGCTTTTTCCGTGTGGGCTTCGGATTTAGTGATCCCACCGCTCATTAGTGACTCTAGCGAGAATGCAGATAATTAAACTCCTTAAGTGTTAGGCAGGCTGATGCCTTTCAGGTTAAACATACAGCTTTAGCGTTTCTTTTTTTATAGCAGCCTATTTTGATTGGTCAACAAGAGACCACTTAGACTTCTCATCAGTACAGGGCTGCTTGCAAGAAGCAGATTTAAAGACATCCCAAAATTACAGAGGATATATGGATCTTAGAACGACACCTGAAGAGGCTGGGTAGTCTGGGAATTCTGTTTAGCTCAGGTGTTCAATTTTCTAACAACAAGAAAATGTTAAATAAAATACTGAATATTCTCAACGTTTCTAGTTTAAAGTTATTTTTAAAATCATTTCTGCCTAAACAAAAGAGAAAATCAAGTCCAGTAACTCCAGTGAGGAAGTTGTATATTAGCAGTCTTTTTACTGGTGAAGTGCATATATCAAAGTAGTATATTCTCTACTTAGGAGTTCTGAGGTTTAATTAAAGTTGGTGAGGAAGTCACATTGTTACCTTACTGACTAAAAACTGTTCCTTAAATCTGAGATTTTATCTTTTCTTTCCTGGAATTAAAGAACAGTGTAAGGTTTTAAATTGACATTTCTTGTACTGCTGCAAGTCCATTAAAATCTGATGAGTTGAAGGACTGGGAGAGAGAAGTGTACTCTTGACAAACACAAACAAACCTAAACTTCAGCAGACTGACTAGAAAAAATGACAAGAAAGGTCAAGGCTTTGTAAACTGTGGAGGCTTCGATTTAGTCGTATCTGAGTATAAAAGAAGCTGAGAGGGTTAGCTTGTTCCTAAGCTAAATTATATGTCATGGAAAGTACTTTAATGTTAAACTGATATTTCAAACTTGGGAAACGCAGTGCAGCTTCCTGAGTTCTAGTTTTTGTGTTTATATGTAAGGCTTAAGTTAGCATTTAGAAGTATTTTATGCTCTGGGTTCCTCGGTGATTTCAGCATACATACAGGATGTTTAGAAGCAAAAAGAGCTTGAATTGTTGTAGATGTGTATATTTTAAGAAAGATTGTTTTTCCTCCCAAACAACAGATGCAGGTCAAAGCCAACCCATAGCTGTTGCTAGTATCTTAGCCAGCTTCTGTAACAACTTAGTTTTTTCACATTGAAACTTTAGCTTACTTAAGGACTTGCCTTAACACTAGTTTAGTTGTTCCTATGTATCAGCTAGTTTATGTCCAGTCATAGATTCAATTTTTGTTTTTTGGATACCTTTTAACATATATAGCAATATAACCCATGATATAATGAATTGGAAGGAAAAAAGGCATTCTGATAGCTATTCAGGAGCTAACATTTTAAATTTGCTCTGTTACAGTTCTTTTTTTTCTCTAACTTACAGTTTCAACAATACGGTGTAGTGATGTGTGCTGTCTTTGACTTTTCAGGTTCACTTTGCTTTTATGAAAGTCTTTGTTAAATTAGCCTTAGTTATTTGACTTACTGGCAATAACTTGCTTGACCAGAATAAATTAAAATTTCAAAACAACTTGAATTAATTTTGTACTTTGTCCAGTTGGTTATCAGCCACAAAGAATCGTGGCTGGAGCAGCCTAGCATTGTTGCAAGAATTCAACTTGCTCTTCAGGTTTATTTTCATAAATAAAAGACTGTAAAGCTGAGCAGTAATTGCTTCAAAAGCAGCTCTGAGACAGAATAATGGCCTAAATTATAAGATGGAGTGTAACTTTATTAAAACTTTCTTGGTGAATAATTAAAAAAAAAAAAAACTACTGAAAACTGTCACGTTGTAACCTTATTTTTCTGTAAATATAACCCTAAACTTCATCTGTAAAGGAACAAGTTCATTTTAGGCAAGCTCATTATTTAAATAAATTAATCACCAAATATGTGGAATTATGGTTCATAATTAAAATATTATTGCTGTTTTTGGACTATAATTTTTAGCCATGTTTGGCTTCAGTTCTGACATTCCAAATCCTAGAACTCTGGTTATATATATATACTTTTGAAAGATTCACGATGAGCGCACAGCAAGCTCCCTCCTCTTTTTGAAGCTCTGTTTGTATGCCTGAGCACTGTGAACAGGTCCTTACTTTCCTCCTTTAATCCATTCTGACATTCTTTCTTTAGGAAAGCAGTCATTTCTAAGGTACTTTATGGAAAGTAGTCCATACTTCTTCCTTTTGGAATATATTTCCTTTTAGTTATACTCTGAACTTTTTCTTCTCCTTTTTTTCCTCTTCTCCCCCGTTTTACCCCTCCTTCTATTTTTAATCCTTTTCGCTTTCTGTTCTCAGTGTTCTCTTGTTTTGCCTTTGTGCAATTAAGAATGCCCCTAGTGTAGGGCCTGTATGCATGTTGGTAGATGACTGTGCTGTGTCAGCATTTGCTCCTGCATGGTTTAGTGTATTTTGTAGAGAGGAGAACATATGGATGGGAGTTGCTCTGATGCTGAGAGATTGTATTAGTAACGGCAGGGGAAAGGGCTGTCAAAAGGACCGTGGTTTCAGCAGCTAAGATCACGTGAAAAATTCCTACCCCTTCGTTTAGGCTGAGGAAGCGATTAGTGCAACTGTTCTATAAACTGAATCACTAAACCAGTCTGAATTAATGAAAATAAAATCCAAAACAACTTTTTGGAGTGAGGTACTTGTAATTTTTTATCAGGTAGTAAGAGTGAAGGTTTGAGGGCAGGACTTAAGCCAAATTCACTGCTGTAGTTTGCACCTTGGTGAATTCCATTAGTAGGCAGTGTGCTACGAGGCTCATGGCTTGTATTCATTGTCTTTCTCGATGCAACTAAAATTGGATGAAACTAAAAATGGATGCATGTATTTCATTAATATGCCTGAAGTGTCCGATCGTGCACTGATGGACAGAGAGACATCTCTGTATCTATTTGAAATTCTTGTGTTAATGGAGAGGTCTGCAGTTGGTTTCCAGTTAGTAATTGAAAAACTGCTACTACAGTTGCATCTGCCAACATTTTTGGTATGGCCAGTGAAATCAAACCATCAGTGGACTTTGGTTAGAGTTGTTTAAATCCTAAAAGTGTTCGATATTAAGCATGAAAAACACAAATCTTTTAGTTTGCAACTCTTCTATTAATTAGACTTTACTTTCAGAATTCCTTGAGGTTGGCAAAAAGCAGCCTGCCCTTGATGTTCTCTATGATGTTATGAAAAGTAAAAAACACCGAACATGGCAGAAGATTCACGAGCCGATTATGCTGAAGTACTTAGAGCTCTGTGTGGATCTCCGCAAGAGTCATCTAGCAAAAGAAGGACTGTACCAGTACAAGAATATCTGCCAGCAGGTATGGCTTTTGAAATTTATTTATTTGCAGCATGGTATATGTCCACTGATATGACCTAAAAATAACTAACTAGTCTCGAGTTAGAATAAATCTGCTTTTTAGCCGTTCCTGTTTTTATAGAATTTACATTTTAAATATTTGCTGTCTATTGTGGGGGGGAACCATCTTAAATGTTCTGTATTTGCTGTAGGTGAACATCAAATCTTTAGAGGATGTTGTTCGAGCTTATCTAAAATTAGCTGAAGAAAAAACAGAAGCAGCTAAGGAAGAATCACAGCAGATGGTACTGGATATAGAAGACTTAGATAACATTCAAACTCCAGAAAGGTAGGAGGCCTTTGTTTAAAATGTAAGCTCTTCACAGCAAAATATTCTTATTTTTCTGTTTGTAGAGCACTGGCACAAGGACTTTCAGATTTCCAGTGGACGTTTTGAATACCTATGGGGTATGACTATATATTAAGACAGCACCAAAGATGGCATTGTAACATTCTATAGTTGAGATTTAACTTGGTTCTTTCAAGTAGTATGCCTTAAAATAATTTCCAAACTTTCAGTTCTTGAACTATGCGTTTTGCACTGAATTATGAGAGCTGTGTGGTGCAGTTAAATCAACAATGCTAGGAAAGCTAATTTATTGTACAAATGGCATATCAAATTTTCTAAATTTTTAATCTGTGATTTTATTTGTGTGCACTTACTATCCTGGTACTTTAACGTAGTTGTATTGTAGATTGTATAGTTGTTTTTAAATAACTTAATGTATTAGACAGCAGAGACACCAGTGGAACTAGCAATCAGCTAGGGAATTTGTAAGAAATAATTTTAAGGTGTTGTTTTTTCTTCTCCGACACCTCTTTCTTAAAAGGTAGGAATGGAGTAAAGAATGAAAATGAAAACAATGACTAAGGGAGTGGAGGAGGAGATTTACAATATCAACAAGTCAGAAGTAGCTGGATAGAGAAACTACAGACTGTATGTTATACTTAAAAGGGTACCTAGTAAGAGCTATATGAATACAAAGTGTTTTCTGATAGAGCACACAGAAGACTTGACGACTAGAAATGCAGCTGGAAATGACTGTGGATAAGGATATTATGGAAGAGAGAGACTGTGTATGTCATTTCAGTTTTACATGCTAGGCTGACAGATGAACTGCTGTACGAGGAGGGTGACCCATAGAAGCGTGTGACTGCTGGAACAAGACAGGAGAGACTAGCTAATGGAGGAGACAGAGCTGAGAAACGGGTTTGCTTCACAGAAAATTAAAGAAAAGAACGTAGCAAAACAGAAAAGCCTCTCTACCCCAGAAGAGAGGAAAAGGTGGTGGACAGAGCCAGGGGGTCAGCGTCTAAAGAGTACTGATGACGATACGTAAGAGGAAGAAGGATCCGTGCTCAGAAGAAAGAACAAGAATTATTTGACCGGTCTCTTTCTAGAGTTGGCTCTGTGGGTGGAGGCATCTTTTTGAGTGGACCTGAAGGTTGATCAAAGCACCAGATCCAGAAATGGATAAAAATGAATATCCGTAGGTAGGAAGCTGGAGAGGAGAAGAAAGGAAATGTGAATTTTTAGAACAAAAGTATAAAATACATAAAAATATGGTAGAATAGCAGTTGCAATTGGAATACGCGTGTTGAAGGATATTGGCCATTCAGAAAACCCAGAAATAAGGATGAAAAGATTGACTGATTTACTAATGATGTTCTAGAGGTGTTCAAAAAAAAAAAAAAAGGGGGGGGGGGAAGGTAGCCTGAATTGAACAGAAATCTGTGAGTCAAAACCACTATAGTAAAGAAAATAAATAGGTATAGTCAGAAGAGTTATGGGAACTGGGTCATAGCTTTCTAGGATCTACTTGGATCTACGCAGAAATACTTGTAATGTGTTGGAGAATTAATTACTGTAAACTCTTCATTATCGATTGGTGAACAAATGCTATTAATTACATTAGGGCCAAATTCATTCCTGACTGTGATAACCTTCAGACTCTGTTGCCAAGCTATGCATGTATAAACAAAAGCTAATGTTATTTTACACTTGCTTAGGTAATTGATGAGATAATAAAAGTTATAGAAGATAATAGAAATTCTGAGTGTTATGGTTAATTGCATGGAAAATCATCTAAAGAGGGGAAGCAGAAGAACTTAGGGAGAATGGAAAAGAGGACTGATCAGTAGGTACATCTGCCTTATTTTGTGTATAGACCTTCACTTAGCATATAGCTTAAGCCAGCGATGCCAGGTTATGGTGTAACCACTCTCCAGTTGTTGTTTTCTTCTGTCCATGTCAGTAGTCACTATTCTGTTGTCAGAATGGTTTGTGGGAGACCTTCCTAATTGACTTCAGGCAAAGTGAGGTCAGCTCAAAGTACATGTTTATGTCCTTCAGATGAATCTGTTGATTTAGGGAATGCTCACATTAACTCTGCTGATAGACCTATGTGTGTAGTGCATCTGCAGAGAAAAGGTGACAGGTAGGAAGCAAATAATGTTTTAAATCTTTCCAACTGAGTTTGGAAGAAGATAATGTCCATATCCTTAAGAAATCAAGAAGTGTAGGGAATAAATTAAGATCTCTGTAAGTCAAACCAAATTAAACCTCTCAGAAGATATTAAAAGACAAAACAAAAGGATCTGCAGCCGTAAGTGGAGAATTCTAGGAAAAATAGCACTAAAATTCTGGGAGGAAGTGGTTTGGGATTAGCCATGCTAGATGTGATCTGAAGATTAAAGCAATACTTTGCATCTGTTTTTGTAAGTGTGTTGATGCTGGAATAAAAGGAAGATAGTTTTGGGGAGCAAGGAAGTTACCCTGTCTGAGGTGGAGGGAAAGGTCAGCTTTCTCTCTGTGTTGGGTGGAAAGGTAGTTTCTACCTTAGAGTTTTGATAATGCTAGCAGATGAAATTTCAGGTATGGTATTAAGTGATTCTACTAAATATATTGCAAATACTCAGATCTGAGTAGAGAGTACATTTTCTCATCATCCATATGTAAGCATGAATAGCGGTCTGAGCAGCTGCTGATCTGTTATCTTAGTCATACTGACATTCAGATCTTTAGAATGACTTTTGAAGGAAGGAGGGAGTAGTAGAGGGAGTTAAAAATTAGGGAAAAAAAATCAGCACAAATTTGCCAAAGGGTAGGTACCATCAGATTAATCTGGTAACTTTTTTTGGTAATTGAATTTTTTAGATTCAAGAAATGCCAGAGATGTAACCTGAGAAAAAATAAAGCTGTTGATACCATCCCAGAAGGGATGTTTTCAGTTGAGCTGGAAGCTGGAAGGTGACTTAAGACATTGCCTAATGAGAGACTGACAACATTCAGTGATGGAAGGAGAGATGAAGGAGGGGTGTTACTGTCAATTCTGTAAAGCAAAATCCTGGCATAGAAACTAGAGAAGTTTACTGAAGATAGAAAATTGGAAGAAACTGTCAACGTGGAGGACATTTTTGTCTTGTGTAGGTGACCGTGAGGAATGGAGTTACAGTAGTCAAATAAAATTCGCAAAGATATGGAGTAGAAGGCCATGGATTAAAAGTTAACTGCAAGACTGTCCTGTATAAGCTAAGTGCTCGCTGGTTGCAAAAAATGAAAAGGTTACAATCCTGTCTTTAGTGATCGTTTCAGGATGACAAGGCCATCAATGACATGTGGCCATGAAAAAGCAATTTCAGTACTAACATGTTTCAGGTGCTGTACTCTGGTGAAGACCAAGATCCAAAAAACTAATCATGGAAAAGGACCTGAAGAGGCTATTGAATCTTTCCATCTACACTGAGTCATGATAAATTGTAGTTTAAAGTCTTCCTGACAGATGCTGTATAACCTGCTCTTTAAATCCGCCCTCAACCTCCCATGCCAGTCCATGTTGATATTTTATTGTCCTTAACAATAAAAAGTTATTCTCTGTGTCTAATTGAAATAGTCTCTGTGAGAGAGGAAACCCATCAATACCTAGACATTGAAGATTGACTGACTGACTGACTCTTCCTTTCCTTGTTGCTCTTTTATGTATGTGAGGACTAAAAAATGTCTCAGTCACACTTCTTTGGCTAAACGATCTGAGTTTTCAGTGTTTCTTAGGTCGTGTTTTCTAGACTTCTTATGCGTTTTCTCTGCATTCTCTGCCTGACAATTGTTGGGGAAGAAGATGGTGAAATTCCATCTTTAATATTGCATGTAGTACTAACAGTCAAGAAAGTTGAATTAGAACTCGAAGCAGTAGTAGTTGGAGAGCTGCAGGAATTGAGAGTTTATATTAGAAGCAGAGTCCAGAAAGGATTTTAAAAATGAGAGCTGAGAGAAGATAAGATGCTTCTTGAAGTTTATCATTGGCAGGACTGCTTAGTGTAAGGGATAATGTCGGCCATAGCAGTGAATTTGTCTCAGTGTCTCAGGAATCCCTTTCAGTCCTTTATTTTTTGTGAACAAAGGAACGTAGAATGAGGGGCCACTAAAAGCAGAATTGTCAAATCTTACTTCTGACATCTTTAGCAGTCCATTTTTCATGTCAGAATTTTTAAAGGATTTCATACTTTTAATGTGAACGTGTTATCACCAGTGTCTAAGCATTTAGGAAAAATAGTCTGTGTGAGAAGATGGCTGGAGAGGTTTTTGCTAGTTGAGTAGTGAGAGAAATTGACCTTTAGCATAATTTATAATAAGGTACACTCAATTATGTATGATTGTGTTAAGTATCACAGGATGAATAATTGAGTAGACAAAGTGATACATTGGCAAAAGTGCGTAGGTAGGTAAAGTCACATTGAATTTTGTTATAATAGTACTGGGGTGCAAATTTACCCTTGACTGGCATACAGTTTGCTTACTGACAAAATTGAAAACAGAAGAAGATAAACTGAGTTAAGATTAGAAATAAGAGGGTGGGTTGAACTGTTTATATCTGTATGTGATAGTACAGGGGTCTTTTTTTGGAGGAAATGCAAATCATAAGGCAATGGAATATCTGATTTCCGCTGTGCCATATGTCAGCAAGTTCAAGTGAGTTCCCTCTGGTAGCATTGCGGGTGACTGAAGAAGGAAGTTTCAACAAGTAGGAAAGTTATCTCAGTAGATCATGATATTTGAATCTAACAGAAGCCCAGTCAGCTGCTGCCTGGTAGAAGAGGGAAGATGAGAATCCCAGAATTAGTTTCCTCTGGTTTACTCATGTGAAGGACACGCAAACCCTGAGGCCTCTTGTTGTCCCTGGAGCATGTATGTGTCAGTTATGTATGCAGGGGCATAAGTTTGAAACTTAGTCTAACAAGCAAAGATATCTTTGCATTCTTTAAAGGAAAAGTCTGAGGGACCAATTTGAAAATAAGCAATAGATGTCTTATTAGACGTTCAGGTTCCTCTAGTCTGATCTTTGATTCTGAAAAATTGGAATTCTAGGGAATAAAATACTTCTTTCTTCTCACCTTCCCCTTCCCCCCCCTCCCCCCAATTGTAGTGTTCTTTTGAGTGCTGTAAGTGGGGAAGACACTCAGGATCGTACTGACCGACTGCTTTTGACACCCTGGGTTAAATTTCTATGGGAATCATATAGACAGTGTTTGGATCTTCTCCGAAATAATTCTAGAGTGGAACGTCTGTACCATGATATTGCACAGCAAGGTAAGTTGAAAAGATGGAAACAAAAGTATGATGAGATTTAGGACTTCAATGTTACATGTTGTAAAACTACAAGTTATTTTTCTTTATGTATCGCCTCTGAGTTGAAAATATGTTGATTTCTTAAACATATGTATGTACGCACGCGATATGCTTAAAATCACAAAGGTTCCTTAAAATTAGTAACAAAACATTCAAGCAAAAGTTATTTTTTCCTGGCTATGCTGGCACTTTGAATTAGTAGTGCTATGTCTTTATTTTCTCTAACTTAACTCTTGATCAAAATTAGTCTCGTTTTCACTTTGTAACCTGGAATGGCAAATGTGCTTTCCATTGATATATGCTCTATCTACTCACTTCAATAACTAGCATACATAACAGGGTACTTTAAAATTACCATGAGCTGTACGTTTTGACACAGAAATAACTTAGCAAACTGTTATTTAGAAAGTGATAGGAAATAATCTAGTCTGATTCTACCTGGCATTATTCTGCAAATATTGAATTTACAAGCATGGGAACTTCTCTGTTGTTCAGATTTTTTTTTCTTGAGGATAAGAGACAAGTGGAAAAAAATTTTCCTTTATGTACATAACTTAGGGCTCTGTATTTTTGAAAAAGAGGCTGTTAGATTTTTTTAACTGGACTCAAATTGTGCAAGTACATTCGGAAAGGTGACAGTCGGCTGAGTTCTAGGTGCCTTATTATATTTAAGTCTCTGTGATACAGTGTCAAAAGTTTCTCTTTTACCACTTACTGATAGAGAAACTTTAGAATTTATAGAGTGGCAGTTGCCCAGTGAAAGCAGATTTTTGAGAGAGAGAATTTGGGATCAGAGACGTTTTTTTAAATGTGTCATCTCCATTCTTTTGAAATCTTCATTTAGCTTACCGTGTTTAAATGACTTCAGGTTTTTGTTCCCCTGCCTTTTACAGAGCCAAAGCCCAAATTCCTGCCAGCCACAGAATTTTATTTGCACTGAGTTCAAAATAAAAGCAAGAAACCCTGCTTAAATTGGAAAATTTTAAAGAGATGCAAAGTATCTGTGCCTTGGGCTTATTTATGTAGAAGCATCTCAGTTTTTTGAGGTCAGGAGGGTAGGGCTCTGCATTGTCACTTATACATGAAAGTTAGATTATGTCTTTTTTTTTATATGTCTTTGAACTATGAATTAAGGTTCTTCAAGCATGTTAATTTTTATATTTGAATGCCATTTAGGATTGCAGTGAAATCACCATTGGTTAACATTCCTAATTTATATCATTCATTTTTGCAGCTTTTAAGTTCTGCCTTCAGTACACACGAAAGGCTGAGTTCCGCAAACTCTGTGATAACCTGAGAATGCATTTGGGTCAGATCCAGCGTCATCATAACCAAAGCACAGCAATCAACCTCAACAATCCTGATAGTCAGTCAATGCACTTGGAGACCAGGCTTGTGCAGCTTGACAGCGCTATTAGCATGGAACTGTGGCAGGTATGCAGCAGGGCTCCCGTAATCGCACTGAAATCTTCAGCTTCTCCAGAATCTGTTCCATTCAGGTCATGTTTCATGATACGTACTCCATGACAGAGACAGAATAATAGCTGAAGAATAAAGTTTAGGTACCTAGTCTTGTGATATGACATGCATGTTGAATATTTAAAGTCTGGTGTTCCTGGAATTGCTTTTTTCACATAGCATTTCAAAGGAAGCTTCTGCTGGTTGTAGTTAATAGTGAAGTGGTTGAAGTCTGTTCAAACTGTGAAAGTTGATTATGATGTCTTTTCCTCTGATGTTTTGCATTCCCATCAACTACCTCACTGGGAAGTAGCTGGTGAACACTAAAGTCTGTTAGGCTGGGGCCCCAGAACTGCTGGTTGAAGTGTGCTAGTGTCTCCCCAGTGAGAGCACCATCAAAGGAGACGTTTCCAATAGGTGCTTTTCTTCTGGAACCTTTTTAATGTCGAATTAGTTAACAACCCAAAGACGTGATTTTTTGTTTTTGTAAATCTGGAGAACTTTCTCTGTTGCATTATTTCCTTTTTACCCATGTAAGTAATTACATGTGAGGCATTTCTAAGATGATTATGTATATTTTTAGGGAAACTATACCCAGTTTTGGTTACAAGCATGCTTTACATGGAAAATGGTGAAAAGAGCAAATAGCAGAGTTAGTCTGAAAATTTCTGATATTCTGAGGGTTTTCTTGATTTTTAGCTTAAAAATCTGAGAGAGATCAATTTTCAGAAAATTATCCAAATTAAATAATCTTTAACAAATTGAAGCAGGTGGAGTTAATGGATTTACAGTATACGCAAATAATTTCTTTATTAAGAAAGCAATATTTGATTTCATGTAGCTGGCAAAGCTGAAGATCACAACTTTCAGAGGCAATTATGTATTATAGTCTTATAAAAGCCTTCAGTGAATGTGTTTTTTTCACTTTCTTGGCAGTTGCAAATAACTTCCTTGAAGTAGTGTACTTGTTTCTTTCTTTAGGAAGCTTTCAAAGCAGTGGAGGATATTCATGGGCTATTCGCACTGTCAAAGAAACCACCCAAGCCACAGCTGATGGCAAATTATTATCACAAAGTTTCAACTGTTTTCTGGAAATCAGGAAATGCTCTTTTTCATGCATCTACCCTTCACCGACTTTATCACTTATCAAGAGAAATGCGGAAGAATCTCACACCAGAGGAGATGCAGAGGTAGGGAAAGATGTTTAATGTGATCACAGATTCTATTTTTAACCTCTTAAGTTCAAAAATAAATTAAATTGTACCCCAGAAGAAGTAGATGGCATACGTTTGAGTGTGAGCAGCTTTGCTTAAAATGGCCAGTACTGATTGTCCCCAAAAGGAATGTAGAGCAAGAAGGATATTTTACAAAGCTACAGTGTAAGTAAAGTAAACATCAGGATCACCTGAGTTCAACTTTCTTTTCTGTCACTTTCTGGGAAGCTAAGCAAATTAATAAGTGTCTGTGTTTTGTTTCCTTTGCAGTATGGCTTGTATAAACTTTTCCTGAAAGCTAACATATATAGGAATGTGCAAGTTCTTAAGACAAATGGACTTCTGTTTTTTTGGTGATGAGTGTGATATTGGCAAGGCTTTTCAGGCGCACAGGATCATTGACTGCATTAATCTCTGAAGTTCATTTACAGGCCTTTATAGTCAGAATCTGGTGGGAGTAAATATTCTGTGGAACAACTTCAATTGCTGTTCATCTCTGTACTAGCATGACATGCTAGTATTAAATATTTAATGTCATTTGCACCGTAACATCAGAAAATACATCTGACTTTTTCAGTAACGTTTAAAAATTGATGCGAATCCATAAAAATCATTTTGATTGCAGTTAAAGGTCTGAAAAGTCTCTGCTTTCTATTGTTTTAATTATTTCATAATACCTTGATATATACAGAGGTGGCTTAGATTTCTTGCTCGTCATATATATGTGAAGAGTTACTTATCTCTTAAGAGAGAGATAAGAGTTAAGAGTTAGCTAAAAGTATAAGTACACATAAGCTTGTATACTTTTGCGTACAAGCATAAGTAATAAAAACATGTTATCAAAGTCTTTTCTCTTGAGTACGGAAGAACTGCGTGCTGTACTCGTACTGCACAGTGGCCATCTTTTCTATTATTATTGGTATTTTTACACAATTTTTCAGCGTCAATGCTACTTATTCCCTGTTCTTTTTCATATACACGTCAATTCAAGAAGTAATTACTGTTCTCTTGCATTTCATCTTTTGTGGTTATACTTTGTCAACAGGATGTCCACTCGAGTCCTTCTGGCCACTCTGTCGATTCCTATAACTCCTGAACGAACTGATATTGCTCGCCTTCTGGATATGGATGGCATCATTGTTGAAAAACAGCGACGTCTGGCAACCCTGTTGGGTCTCCAGGCCCCACCTACACGTGGCAGTCTTATTAATGATATGGTAGGTAGTGATGCTTGGGTGAGAAGCTTTTGAACAGAGTCTGTTTTCCTTCTAAAAGCACTGCACTTAAGTATGAGGCAACGGTTTCAAAATAAAACAGCTTTAGGATTAATTATATGATTTACAGTATAGTGTTAAAGTTTCAGATCCACGAGAAGGACTTTTGGATAAGACCAGCAATAAGGGGAGGCCCTAATCTTTGTGTTAAGTAAAGGTTAACATTCTGTCACATTGTCCAAAAAACAGATGTCTTGTTTTGAAACTTTTAGAGGGGCTCTGTAAGAAGTTTTGAGCTAGAACTTTGTTTTTTCCTACGCTAAGGGAAGGTGTAATTAATTGAACACAAGTTTTTTCTTTCCCCCCCCCCCCCCCCCTGTTTTAAATATCTTTTGGATAAGAATATATAAATAAATGCTGGATGTAGCTGTCTTCAGACCCTTCCAGGTGCATGCATGCCTAAAACTTATATTTGCAGTTCATTTTATAGTTTGTGTTAATTGGCCTCCTGGCAGTTCTCCAATTTGTCTTAAAAATAGTTCAAAACTTCAGAAATTTACTCATGAACTGAGATATTTGTTTTAATTCAGATGTAGGCCTATGTATATGGATAGTAGGACCTTAGGTCTTCATTTGTGTTTTAGAAATGTGTAATAAGCTGAGGCTGGTATGCTAGTCTAAATACGTTCTTGTTTGTATTTTCCATCTACTTTTCCATTTGTAAATGGAAACAGTTGAATAGTGTAGTGTAGTTCTTGTCAGTGTAATTAAGAATGTTTTGTATTTTAACAAAAAAGTGTCTTGTATCAAAAGGTACGTATGGTGCCTCTTTACCTTCTTGTATATAAAATTTTTAAAGCATAGTTATTTGTTAACGTTGTATTTATTTTGAGCTCTTTGGTTTTTTGTTGACTGTAGGTAAGGTTCAACGTAGTGCAGTACGTTGTTCCAGAAGTGAAAGAACTTTACAATTGGCTCGAAGTAGACTTTCACCCACTGAAGTTATGTAGTCGTGTCAGCAAGGTAAGTTTTGTAACTCTGCATATATAATCATTGGTCTGGACTACTAGTGTTCTGTTTGAATATTGATTGGTGGTAAATACCAGCTAGTTTTTCTTTCTTTCTTTTTTTTTTTTTCCTTTCACCCCTGGCCCGCCTCCTCTTTTCATCATGTTCCTTTACAAGTACACATACGTAGCACATGATACAGAGAGCACACTAGATTATTAAAATGAAATAAAAGTTTATCTAGGTCTCTGAGGTACTTTGCAGAGGGCCTCCTTAAAGATCCAGAGTTTTGGAAACTTCTGAGAAGTTATTGTGAGTGGAAATAATCACGAGCTGAATTTTTGTTTAATGATGTAGGAACGGGAAAACTTTTTTGTTGGCGAATAAGTTGTGTGGGAAATGGAAAAATTGACCATAGTCTAATTTTACTATTTAAATGTAGAGTCTTGGAGGTAAAATAACTTGATCTTATTGATTAGGTTAATGTATATTCTGCAATTGATCGACTGCATCATACTCTTTTCCTTTGATTGTGGGAACAAATACATTTGGGGGGGCTAAGAAAAACTTGAAGATAATTAGCAGTGTGGTTAATTGCCAGTGCTGTCAGTCACCTTCATACAAAAAACGTTAGCTATCCGTTATAAATAAAAGTAATTCCGATCAAAAGATTTACCTCAGTAAAATAACCTAGCATCTGGATAGAAGTGCTGTTGTTTCATAAGGTGTAAAACAGAAGTATGGAAGAACCATGCTTCTTGCTTAAAGATTGAAGTTTTCTAGGATTGATGCAAACAGAGTAACTTTTACGAATTGTGATAGGTTCTGAACTGGGTGAAGGATCAAGCTGAAAAGGAGCCTGAACTGCAACTGTATGTTCCTCACCTGCAAAACAATACCATTCTTCGACTTCTGCAGCAGGTATGAATAAGGAAGATGTACGGTCATAAGTATGTATAAGTTAGAAAATGCTTAGGAAAAATTCTAAGCTGGGAACTTTGATGTTGAAGTGAATTATTCCATCAAATAGAAGACCATTACGACTTTGAAATGCTTTTTCCAATGTGTATCTTCCAGCCTTAGATTTCTACGTCATGTAGGTACAGCCATAGTAACTGCACTTAATAGTGGTTGCATACAGTAGTACATTCTTTTGCTTAGGTTTCTTTCTTTGTGACCCTGTGAAGACTTGTTTAAGGTAATTCATTGATTCTTAAGACTTTCATGTGGAGTAAGTTTTGGGTGGGATTTTTTTCTGAGTTTTTTTTTTCTTTGGTTAGCTGTCTTGCAAAATGCACATTTCATTGACCTGCTTTCCTTACAAGTGATGAGCAGTGTTATTTCTGATGTGCTAAAGAAAGAGTTGAAGGCTAATTAGCAGCATAGCTGCACGTAGTTACTGCTGCCAGTCTCCTTCATACAAAGAACAATTATTCCATTCAGGAATAATATTTAATCTTACTAAGTTAGAATACAATACAGAAATAAAATGCTGAAGGACTATCTGTAACTTCACTGATATGCATGCTTTCATCTATTGACAGTTTAGCAAGTTAGCTTTATAGTGCCTTTAACAACTTCTATTTCTGATGGCTTTCTAATGAGTGGAAAAGTACCTAATACTCCTTTTCCCATACAGGTGGCCCAGATTTATCAAAGTATTGAATTTTCTCGTCTGGCTAACCTGGTTCCTTTTGTTGATGCCTTCCAGTTGGAACGTGCTATTGTAGATGCAGCCAGACATTGTGACTTACAAGTAAGCGTTTGAAAAAGACTTCTGTGAAATGGTGTGTGGATTTTGTTACATTGGAAGAAAACTTAACAGGTTCAACATTGAACCCAGGGAAGATTTCTGATCCTGAAGGAGGAGGAGATAAAGTAGAATAAAAAGATGCAAATGACAATGCGTATAATTAACTCCCAGTTCTTAAATCTGGTGTAGTTTTCTGATTTACACAGAATCGCAGAAGCACATAATATCACATAATATAAGTGCAATATGAATATAAGCAAAGCGATTGCATATTAATTGTTGCACTGCACTTATGTAAGGGTAGTATAAATACAGAGTAGTAGTTGAAATGACCTGTGAGCTCCAGTCATTTAGTCCAGAAAGTCCTGAAGCAAGTCTAACAAACAGGAATGGTTGAATGTGAATGTCTGACTATACAGAATTAGTTGCCAAGACCAAAGGGCTAGCAGTCCTGGCTGTTGTTTTTGTCTAACCAAATCACTGAAATAAAGCACCAGTGACGTGAGACTTTCCAGCTGCTATTGAAGATATCATTATGGCTAAAGCGGTCCACATCTAATGAGCGGTAGGTAACCTGTAATGAAACGTTTAAGGTATTGATGAGATACAAATAACTTTTACTTCACGTTGCTTAATAATTATCCATTTACTTTTTGGATAAAGCCGAATTAATTCATTTAGGTTAACACAGTTTCAGCTGATATTTTAGACCTGTGGAAATTGACAGCATTAGGGGCAGGATTCTTGTTCCATGTATTGCTAATGTGGAGGAAGAGGCAAGAAGGATTCATCCTGCAGTGTTCATTTCATCAAATTATTGAAAGCTCAGCTTTTTCCAGTGAGATATATATTTCTTTTTATAAATCTTTTTCTGTGGCAATTAAACACGGTTTATTCACAGTGCTATTTTTCTTCTGTTAATTTGTCACCTCTACTAGTCTGGTATAGTTAAGAACTGTCTTTGGACGTAATTTCCTGCTTAGAGCTGGTGTACACACTCTAATTGCACTGCTTTTAGCTTGTTTTAAAACTGAGTTGGGGTTAAACTGGTAAAACTCCTAGACAGATGTACTTTCATAACTGAGAACTGACTTCTGGTTTCAAGCAATTACAAAAACCACCCTCAAAAGAACACTTTTTTGACGCAGTGATTAGAAGAATTATGTATGCTAATCTTGCATACAAGAGAAGGAAGGAGTGAATTTTGTTTTGTCTTACTGCTTGGTAAGCACTTACAAATGGGGAGAAGTTGAGAGCTCTCCAGTTGGTTGATATTGGTCGTTGGCAGAGCAAAAGAGAAAGTATTTAAAAGTAATAGCTTAAAATATAATCATTTTTTCCCTTTTCATTTTGCAAAGGTTCGCCTTGATCATACTTCTCGAACACTGAGTTTTGGTTCAGATTTGAATTACAGCACTAGAGAAGATGCTCCACTAGGCCCTCAACTACAAAGCATGCCTTCTGAGCAAATTAGAAATCAGTTGACTGCTATGTCCTCAGCTCTGGCTAAGGCTCTTGCAGTCATTAAACCTCCTCACTTACTGGTAAGTAGTTTTTTAAGTTTTCTGAAATTATTGACAAATTCTGACATTCCCCAGGGGAAAGTATGCTGTATGATGTATATTTGTTGCCTTATAGTCTTTTGTTGGCTTCTGCTTATCCGATCAACTGTTCTTTCCTCTAATCTGCTTTCAGTGCAATGGAAGCCAGTATTGCTACTGTTGTCGAGTCCCTTCAGAAGAAATAATTGATTGTTGAGGTGTTCATATATAGAAATGAAGTGTAGCATCAATGTATTTATTAATGACAGAGCATTCTTCTGCGTTTGTTACGTACTCAACTCTTGTAATAGATCTAGATTTTCTAGATTAACAAGATGAACGTGTCTTGAAGTTGTGAGATCATACTTGAATATTACACTAAAGTTGCTTCGTTTAGCTTTCCTTGACATAGAAAAGACATTGAGCTACCTAATGGTTAATATAATAAGGCATTAAAAAGGTAGAGGTTGGTGCTTGTTTACATTTGTTCGTTTTATGAAGTATATTGCTCCTTTTTTTCCTTTTTTATGGTAACTGTCTCTGATATAATTTGGCAGCAGTGATGGGCTGCATTTATATATTTTTGGGTTAGGTACAAACCTAAAGTAGAACTTGATAATATATAGCAAATTGTTTTTAAGGAATGCTTTTTCTCAGATTAGATGCATCTTTTCATGTTATTTTTTTCTACCTGGCGGTAGTTAGCTATTTGTGCTTGTGAAGAGGACCAAAACGTTAGTGAATGCACCCAGCTAGTTAGTGTCTGGTCATAATAAAACCCTCTCGGGCATGAGAGGCCTGAATTGAAATTTCCAGTCTTGCATATGTCAAATTTGGGTTATACCAAATAATAGCTTTCCATTAAAGGGTTTACAAAGGTAGCATTCATTTAAAATTTTGTATGCATTTGTGAAAATGCAAGAGTCTGCTTTCTCTGTTCTCTCTGGAGAAACTGTTGTTTTAAAGCACTGGAATGTAACTTCAGAGTGGAATCTAAAAATATGAATGAAAGCTCCCACAACTGAAGAATTGACCTGTCCGTTTCTCTTGCTGGGGCCGTTGGCTTCAAGACTGGATTCATCCATGAGCTCACATTTCAGGCTCTGCAGAGCCCCATAGGAGCAAGGTATAAATCAGTCTGGGATTTCCGACATGCTTTGGTTGTGGCGAGTTAACCTTCGCTTCTCTTAAAAGAGCAGCGGTAATTTTTCCATAAGGAAAAATTATTTGAGATAAATATAAATTTGCTCTAAAATCTTTTTTTCAAGAAAAACAAAAAAAGAAAAAAAAAAGGCTTCTAGCAATGTGCCCATGTTAGATATTTTATCCTGTTTGAAATGTTAAGTGATGTTCATAAAACAAACACAAGTAGCAGCACTGTATGTGACACCTAACGGTAGGTTACTTATGTTAACTGAACTAGTTCTGTAGTGCTTAAGCTCAAAATATTCCATGCCGGTTTTCCCCCCACAAGTTTTATTATTGATTGACATTAGACATCGTTGGCTTAAAAGAAAAAACACTTCTTGCCTGTACGTTTGTAGGTAGAATTGTTATTTAGTCTTGTTTGACATAGAGGTGCAATTAGCTGAAGAAGACATATAACCACTAGTATAGCTATGCCTGTTAAATTGGAGTAGATCCTGTGTACATGCAAGTTTATTGTTGGTCTGTGTGTGCTTAAAGAAGCCGTAAACCAGGCTGATACCTTCTTTTTTTTCCTTCTCTATTCACGTCAAAACTTTTCAGGTGCTTTAAAAGTTCTAAATTTGTGTCAAAATTGTTATAATTTATAAAGTTGTTAAAATTTTCTTAGCTTTTTGTTTTTGTGTTTTTGGCATTCTTGCAGCTTCACTTACCTCAAGGGCTTGCGGATCTGCAGCAAAGTGTGGATGTTCCAGTGTTTTTGTTTAATGTCCTAGAAGTGGCAGATTACTAAAAATACCTCTGAGCTAGCTCAAATTTCAAGAGCAGCACAGTGAATTGACTGGACTGTAATACTTTGCTGTTTACTGGAGTTGATTAAAATGGGCAGCTCGCTGAGCTGGCATAATTGCACCTTTTCAGGTGTAGAACATGAGTCTCCCTACAAAGGGCTGCGTAGGTGTTCTGGAGGAGAATGTTGGTAAGGGGTGGTGAGACGGATGCTTGAGGAATATTCTATATGCAAGCTAATACTTACAAATTAAATGATTTTATATGTAGTGTTCATACCTAAACGGTAGAATCAGTGCTGTTGATATCTCACAGATAGTGCTTTTGTGTCAGTTAGGTTATTTTCCTCTTCTGTTAGTGTGCTACGAAAACAAACAAAAAACCCAACCAAAAAAGGGGGCTCTGGTGAAATACGACGCTGGTAGTGCTATGCTTGCCAAAACATGCAGAGGCAAACAACGTAAGCATTGTCTTCTCCCTCCTTCGCTAATGCAGTCCTAAATATCACAGACATATGCATATGCACTATTTTTGGACAGAGTGTGAAACGATCGTACCTAAGACAGATATGTTGCAGGACGTTGTCTGATGCAGGCAACTTTCAGCTCCATGTACGTGTGGTTCAGTTGAGTTGCCTGCTCTGCATGCCACTGGAACGAGTGATTAGATTTGCAATTACAGTTGCATTTTCATGCAGTTGCCAAGTTTGGGGAATGAAAATAACTGAGTTTTCTTTGAGAATTATTTGCTATGCTTTGTGCCTTTTTAAAGAGATGCCATATATATCATTGTCTTATCCTTAATATCAATTCAGCAAGAGAAGGAAGAACAGCACCAGCTGGCAGTCACTGCCTTCTTAAAAAATTCAAGGAAGGAGCATCAGCGTATTCTTGCACGTCGTCAAACTATAGAGGAAAGAAAAGAGCGCCTTGAAAGTTTAAACATTCAGCGTGAAAAAGAAGAACTGGAACAACGTGAAGCGGAATTACAAAAAGTCCGGAAAGCTGAAGAAGAGAGACTGCGCCAGGAAGCAAAGGAAAGGGAGAAGGAGCGTATCCTGCAAGAGCATGAACAAATCAAAAAGAAGACAGTTCGTGAGCGCTTGGAGCAGATTAAGAAGACTGAACTGGGAGCCAAAGCATTTAAAGATATTGATATTGAGGTACCTAACTTATTTATGAAGTACTGAATTTTTTTTTTTTTTAATGTTTGTGTTGTTACACTGCTAGGCTACCTGAATTTGATGTTCTCTACTAGTTTTAACTGGTAGCTGGTAACTGGTTCTATAAACAGTCTCTATCAAAAATGAGACTGCCAGTTTGACATTTAAATATTTAATTTGCTCAACAGTATGAATAAACTTTGAGACCGAGTTTGGATAGGACCTATTTTGCCTGGAGAAATGAAGTTACAACTGTTTTGAGAAGAGGCTCACAGATGTGGATTTCTTTCCTTATTTGCTTATACAGTCTTTAAAACATGAAATAGACACGCAGATTCAGTTTGTGGTATCTGGATTGTGTCTCAATTAAAAGTCAAGATATAAATCCTTTTGAGAGCTTTAAAAATAAAATACAAATTACCCAAAGGAGAGTAAAAGAAACTGAAAATGTTTCTGAAGCAAATCGGTTTACAAATTGAGAACTGCAGAGAAGCTTAAATGAATAGCGGAAACAGCAACTGTGACAAAATGTTTGCTTTATTTTGCATCGATAACTTCACTTGGCTGTAGGATCTTGAAGAGTTGGATCCTGACTTCATTATGGCTAAACAAGTTGAACAACTGGAGAAAGAGAAGAAGGAACTCCAGGAACGCCTGAAGAATCAGGAGAAAAAGGTACAAAGTAGTAAGAATACAAAAACATGTCTACAAAAAACTTCACAGTTAATGATTGTGAATGGTTGTATATATTATGTTGGTGTTGAAAGTGCTATCGATTTGGTTTGTGCTTGTAAATGTAAAAAGAGGCATACATGTTTAACAAGCCAACAGAATTACTAGCATCAGTGCACAAATCTATTCTAATTAACGTAGCTGGTTTGAGACTAGACCCTTAAGCGGTATGTGAACTGGGTCTTAGTTGGGAAGACTTGTTTTCGGAGAGTGTTCGGAGAAGGTGAAATGTTCGGAGAAAGTAAGGCTGTTACAGAAAAGCTAAATTAATTAATTACATTAGTCTTCCTGAAACAGAGGAACTTTCTTTGCTAGGACTCTTCTTGGTGGCAAAAGATCTATCTGAAACTTGGGTGACCATAAAGGTACAAAGAACAGATTGCCAGGGTAAATAGGAATATATGACCAGGACAAGGTGATACTCACCCAGGACTTCCAAGTGTTCTCAAAAATGAAACGGAGATTATATGATACCATTGGTAATTCAGCTCACTTAAACTGATTTGATACTAAAAGGTGACAAATGTGAGGCCAATTACTTAAAAAGGTTCCAGTGAAGATCTGTGGTGCTGCAGTCCTGTAAGTCTGGTGCTCATACTGGACAAACTCAGAAAATACAGTAAAGAATAGAGTTAATAGCCACCTGGGTAAATGTGAGCTACTTGGGACAGTCAGCACAGCTTCTGTGAAAGGAATGTAAGGCGGGACTTCCTCTTGGAGTTCCTCGAGCTGTCAAAACAAATACACGAGCAAGAGGGATCTGATTGGTGTAATTAACTTGTATGTTACAAAAAGCTTTTTACAAAGTTCTTAAGAAAACTTAGAAGCCATGGGGTAAAAAGAAAAGTCTTTGCATGATGATCGGTTTAGACAGATGTAAAGTATTTTATGTAGGAAAAGTGGGGGAAAAGATACCCTGATCTTTAGCTTTAAGTATAAAATAATGGGGGTCCAAACTTAACCTTATCAGTTATCAATGAGATCTTGGTTCTTCTGCATGGTAAGCATTGTGTGCAGGTCTAGTCTCTTTATCTCAAAAAAGAGCAGTTGAAGTGGAAGGTTGAGAGAAGGCTAACAAGAATTATCAATGATATGTATTGGCTTCTATGTGAGAAATATCTAAGTAAGTTAGTACTCCTGGGTCTGGAAGTGACTGTTATAGATTTTGGAGAACAAGGATATGCTAAGACTGTACCTGGCATAGCAGCTGAGGACTGGGAGCGGTAGTTCTTTTGCTGACTGCAAGGGATAATGAACTAGGAGACATCAAATGAAGCAAGCAGAAGCCAAGTTCAGTACAAATAAGAAGATAGGTCTTCATGCAGTGGGCTGTAGAATTTCTTGCCAGATATGTTTTGTATTTGAAATGCTTTTCTGAGTTCTAGGAAGCAAGAAAAAGGCATTCATTGGTGCTTTCTAAATATACATAAACTCCATCTTGCTCAGGAAATCCCTGGAGCTAAAAATTGATGCTGAGAGAGTATTGAGGGGAGTATCATATATGTGCTTGCTCTAGCCTTACATATTCTCCTAGGAATGTGCTTATTTGCCGATGCTTAGCCTTATGGCTAACCTTATGTAACAATGTATTAGATATCTCGGAAAAGTCTCCAAATACCAAGGTTTCCTTGGATTGAGGACTGAGTGTTCTTTGTATGTGACATGCTAACGTTATGTTATCTTTATGTAGATTGACTATTTTGAAAGAGCGAAGCGCTTAGAAGAAATTCCCTTAATAAAGACTGCCTATGAGGAGCAAAGAGTGCATGATATGGAGTTGTGGGAGCAACAAGAAGAAGAAAGGGTAAGAATTTTTAACTGAGGTGGTAAAATCTGTTAGTAAGAACGAAGAAAAAAAAAAAAAAGTGGTTTTGCTCTGTATATAATTCTGTCTTCCAGATCAGTCCAGAGGAGGAGGAAGGAAAAAGTTGGTATGAAGAAGAAAGTGTTAGTTTTGTGATTTTATTGTGCTAGCGGATAGCAATGTCTTTCTGGCTTGGTTCTGAAAAAGGGAAAAATAATTTGTCTTCTAGTAGCAGCTGAGGTGGATTGAATGCGAATATATAGTAAGGTTTTATTTTGTAATACTTTTATGTTATTTATTTTTAGATCACTACTTTGCAGTTGGAGCGTGAGAAAGCCCTTGAGCATAAGAACAGACTATCAAGGATGTTGGAGGATAGAGATTTATTTGAAGCCAGGCTCAAAGCTTCACGACGAACAGTTTATGAGGTACATAAGATCTGGTCTTGTAATCAAACTCTTTCTCTAAAGTGAGGAACTCAACTTGTGACCCTGTGATTCTTCATGAAAATTGCAAAAAAAAAATATAATCTACAGTGTCTCATAATTCTGAGATTGTTTACTTCCTGCTTGGACTGAAAAAAAAGTCTTCTGGCATCCCTTCCTAGATTTTATCATTTACTGCTTTTTATGTCAAGTTCTGAAATGGGTTATATGGAAAATAATTGTCTAAAAGGTAGCAAATTATTTATTTTAATGCAGGTCTGCTGATGGTAAGAGGTCATCACGTAGCGTGTGACTAAGCAGCTATCTGTACAGTAACTTGAACTTACTCTAGTGGTGGAATAATATGAAAATAATTTTTAAGCGAAGAAATATGTGAAAATAAATGCTTGTATTTGGTTTTTTTTTTAAATCTTTTTGTTTGAATCTGGAAATTATTTTGATAGTCCAAGTATTTGGTACCTGAAGTCATGTTTTCTGTCTGCAAAGTTTAATAACAAACTAGACTAAGAGGGCAGGAGAACTGTTGATTTATTTCTTGCTCTACATTTTGAAGAAATTTCCTGAGGCTATTGTAGCTTTTATTATATGTCTATGTTGCAATAAGAACTTTTTTAAAAAATATTTTAATAGGTTAAGTAACTGTGTATGCAGCACGATATGTAATTATAATGAGGTCAGTAACCAGGTAGTGTATTTGCTTTGCAGAAAAGCAAATAGAGCACTAACGTTGTGCTGCTAATGTTGATTATGTTTGTTCCCTTATATCAAATTTATTGCAGGAAAAGGTTAGCTATGGAACCTAAACGTTAAGCAGTCATTTTTCAGTGCAGCAAAGTTAATATAGTGCCGTTAGCTTGTGATTCTCTGCAGCTTTTTTGCAATCTGTAACTATGTAGGTTTTAAACACTTAAGTTATGGTGGTTTTATGTGTACTCTTTGTTTTTTCAGGATAAACTCAAGCAGTTCCAGGAAAGGTTAGCAGAAGAGAGGCGTAATCGTTTGGAGGAACGCAAGAAACAGCGCAAAGAGGAGAGACGCATTACTTACTACAAAGAAAAGGAAGAGGAAGAGCAAAGATTACGAGAGGAACAACTGCTTAAAGGTATAATTGCGAATGTGGTTATTGTATCTTTTGTATCGTTGACCCATTCCAGACATGTAGGCAGCTAACTTCAGGTTTCCCTATTTCATAATATTAGAGGAAATCTGTTCACTTTCAGTCAATGATAAAGACTGTATGTTCATCACTATTAGTTACTGTACCTTTACATTCTGCCTGATGCATGTTCTGGATGCATATGCATGCAGCATGGAGAAGAAGGCAAAAGTTCATAGGAGGCGTAGAAAGCGAAAACAAATAAATACAAAATAGACCGATAAGCAAAGGATTGTTGTGATTCGTGCAGCTTTTTGTGATGTTGAATTGCTTTGTCTGGTAACCAGTTCCAAGGATGTAATAGAGAAGAGCTCATAGATATCCCTTTAAGGTGAATTTCTGCCTTACTTTTCACTTGGTGATTGAAGATTTTAAGTACAAGAGTTTATAACCATGCAACATTAAAAACAAATGAAAAGAAACAGAAATCCTGAATATCAAAATTCTGACATGGCTAGTTGATTGATTTATTTCTTTATTTTAACGTTTTCCAAGAAGGGCTCCTTCACCGTACTTGAGTCAGTTATATTTTAGCTGGCATATCTGTGGCCTGTACCAGGAATTAACATACAGGTATTGGAACATTTTCTTCTTCCATATCTAGCAGCAGTTGTTCCAGATGTGAGGTTAGTAGAATATCTCACGGTTTCTTTTCCTGTTGCTTTGGAGTTATGCTCTTAACATGCCCTGTAAAATGCTTGCTTGAATTTTTTTTTTTTAATGGAGTGGAAGGGGAGGGATTATTTGCAACCCTTTTTTGAGTACTATTGAAAGGGTAATATAATGATATTGGTTATATGTTTTATTTATTTTTGAAACTACAGAGCGTGAGGAGAAGGAACGCATTGAGCGAGAGAAACGTGAGCAGGAACAGCGTGAATACCAGGAACGTGTCAAAAAACTAGAAGAACTAGAGAAGAAAAAACGTCAAAGAGAAATGGAGATAGAAGAAAGAGAGCGTCGTAGGGAAGAAGAAAGGAGGGGTCTGGATGACCCATTTTCAAGAAAGGTAAATACAGATTTTTTTTTTCTGTCTTTTTGACTGACTGCTCCTGTTTCTGTAGATGATTTGCAAGTAATTGCACGTTCAAGTTAAGTACTAGTGACGGCATTGTAGAATCAGTGGTAGCATAAGTGGCTGATTTAGCAGTTGCATTATTATGTCATGTATTTTCATCTCACTGTTATAATCTGGAATCTGTAGTTTAAAAATAAAATCAATCAAAGCAAAACAAGAAAATGGCCAAGATCTCCAAGCTGTTTGAAAACGAAAAGAATAAAGACTAAAACCAACGTTTAATAAAATTAATACAAAAAGAAGAGGAGAGCTATGTTAGAAGTAAGTGTAATGAGTGATGCCAAAGTCAGGAATTAGAGTATGTATTGAAGGAAAATCCCAGTCTAAGCATAATTCTTCTAAAACCTAAAGCTACGTTTTTATGCAATAAAATAAAACATATAAATGAGGTGTTTGCAACTTCCACTTGCAAATATAAATATTGGGAAAAATCACCCTCTCAGTACATCAGGAAACAAAGCAAAAGCAGTTATTTTCAAATTAAATGTTTAATGATTTTTAGAAATGCTGCTGCATGCTACAAACATTTTAAGCTCGCGCTTATTCAAAGCTTGTAAAAAGAGAACTATTTTTAGATTTCATCCACAATAGCCATTGCCCTTCTCTAGTGCATACTTCATTGAATAACACTGTGAAGATAAGAGGTCAGAAGTTTGCATAAATTGCTTCAAAAGTTTTTGGTTTTAGTGTTTATTTACCTGGTAAATTACCATCACCAATATGTTTCCCATGAGAGGCACTTGTTAGCCATGGGTACTTGACCTGCATGGAAAAGTTGGCTCAGGTTCTGAAAAAGATATCTGTACGACTTGAAAAATGCCATTTGCAGTTGTGTTCCCCACCCCATCCCCTTGTTGTTGGGGTCATTTCTGCAAGAACATTATCACAAACATTTAAATAGAAACTCATAGAATAAATGATGTACGAGTTCTTGTTTGACCTATATATTTCCCCGTACTGAAATCTAAACTTCGCCAAATACAGTTTTCAAAGAGTGCTTTTAAATACCTCGTTTGATCCAACTGGATCCCTTTTTAAAGAGGTCGTCTGATTATGTGAAATCAGTTATTTTGTATTGTTTCCCTAATTTGCCTTCTGTGATGGAATTAATGAGTAAACTACTGTGTCAAAACCAGTTTAAATGGTTTATCTGTGACGTAGTAGTGGTGCAAGATATTTTTACCTTTAGTGAAAGAAATTACTGATTATTGCTTTGCCCCGCATATAAGCGACTTGTGTGAATTGCAAATAACTAAACTGTTTTTGTGTTTTTGTCTCAGGTTAAGTGCTATATAAACTCGGAACAAAATGGTCTCTGCTTTAGAGACCTTAAGTTAATCAAAGTGGTGTTTTCTAATGTGGTTAAAAAGCAGTTTTTAAAAAAAGCAAAGGGTTGTGTGACTGAATTCCTGTTGTCCTGTGCAGCAGGAAAGTAAAACTGTTAGAAAAATCTTTTTGCGTTAACAGCTTTAGCTATGACTCACTGTCATATTGTTCATGTACTTACTTGTAATGAGCTTTCTAGTGTTTTAACTTTACGTATACCCCGCCCTGTTAGTACAGTGCATGACATGTAGGGGAGCCTATTATATTTTTAGCCCTGCCAGAATCAATAACATTAATCAGTTTAGACCATATTTAACTTATGCAACCTCCTGATAGTTCAGATTCTCTACAGGCTAAGAAATGAGTTTTCGGTGCTATAGTGTGCTCTTAAATGAATAAATTATTAGTTGGAAGCCTATATTTTAAAGTATTCAGAAAATGTGCTCCTAATTTGTTTTGACATACAGGAATCTCGTTGGGGCGATAGGGAGTCTGAAAGCTCCTGGAGAAGAGGTGGTGAGACAGAATCTGAGTGGCGACGAGCACCGGTGGAAAGGTAATTATGGGTTAGTAAGCACCAGTTGTATTGGGCTCAAAACCTGTGGCTTCCCTTTTCATTGCTACTGCTAAAATTGCACTAATTTTGAACTATATTTCATGCATTTATATTTATCTTGTATTAAAAAGTTACTTTGTAAGGATCCCAAAATGAGAGAGAGATTTTATCTTGGAACTGCATTCATATAATGTTCCTGTTGTATTTAACCTAAGTACGTGAAGGCTAGCTGATGCCTTCAGCATCTGATACACGGCTAGTGCTGACGTTTGATGGGGACGGAAGTTTTTGATTAAAAAGGAAAGCAAGTAAGCAAGTTGTTTAAGTACAGAACGGAGAAGGGTGACAAATAGATTGTAGGCTTCCTGTTTGAGATTTTTCATTTAGAAAACTGAAACTAATATATAAAAATGGTAAGGTCGAAACTCAGAGTCTCAAACTATTCAAGTCCCAGAATGGCTCACAGAGCAGGAAATGTATGCCATAAACTAAAAGTTCTGAAAATGGAACAGAGAAGGAAGGATTTTTGAAGGAAGACTATCTGAATGTACTTTGCACTTCTTTTAAAAAAGCTTGTTCACAGCTGTTCTTTTAGGGTATTTGGGTATGTTTGCTAATAATGAGGACTGCGTATACAATTGTAGAAAGTCAGTGCCTTATGATTTGTCCATCCCTCCTCCACAACAGGATGAACTGTGCCTACAATATTTCTGATGGTGCACATCTAGTTGTTCTTAAAAGCCTCTGCTGATGGAGATTCCACTCCTTGTTCCAACTGGCCTTATGTTTTATTGCTTAATTCGCCTTACAGTTAGACAGGTTTTTGTAAAGCTTAACTTCCAGTGCAGCAATTCAGATCAATTGCAATGCGCTCCGTCTCCAGTGGAAGCAAAGATCAGTTTAATTCTTTCTAGCAATTTATTTTAACATATTTGAAGAGATTCCTCTTTCCTCAAACAAAATAGTCTTTCTTAAAAGCTGTACTGCCCTTCTTGGTTGTGAAGTTCACTTTCTCATGAATTATAAAATCCAAAATTGCATGAAGCTCTCAGCAGAAGCCTTTAACTATTGAATGGAGAAGTAGCACTTTACATATCATATAAGCATATAAGCATTTAATGATTCTGTCTGTATGCTTTAATGTGATGTATTTTGTCACAACAGAATGCCACTGGTGATCCATATTCATTTTTGAATCGTGATAGCCTAGAATTCTTCTGCAAAACTGTCATTCCTCATTCAACTCTTGTAGAAATTGAGCTGAGTGACTGCTGAGGAGGGAAAAATACGTATATTTTGTATTAGTGTGTAGCTTGTTTGGTACAGCTTTTCTTCTCTTTTACTAAAATGTTTAGGGGAATCAAAATTAATACTTCTCTGGAATTTTAAGTAAAACTATTAAATGCTGTTCAATTATGTTCTTTTCACCCAACTTAGAAAATAACAGAGTAAAAATTATGTTCTGGCATAATTGTATACGAGCGGTATGATTCTTCATTCTTTAGAAGCCCTAAGTCTAACTGGAGTTTGGCCGTAAAGCGAAAGTATGTGTTGGATACAGATGTAGCCTTGCAAACCTGACTGTAACTGACAAAATAATTCTGAAATCTATTTTGGAGTCAAGTGATAAAGGCAATAATCTGGAGGATAGAACATCAGATTTGATTTGCAGTATATATCTACGTGTAAGTACAGCTATTGGATAGATGCATTAAAATGACCTCATGAATGCCAGAACAAGCGGAGAAGCTGTAAAAGTTGTCTTGCAGACATGAGTTTCTCATGGCAATGAGATTTTTATGACATATGTGCCAGATTAGTATGCAGGTCCTTACAATCATGGAACAACCAATTGTATTATACAGTTAGCCTTTGCCTGGCTTAACAGATTCCAGGTGATCAGCATATTCCAGTGTTCTCAGTCTTTTCCACACCGTGATTCCAGTTACAAGAAAAACAGACTGCAGAAAGACAAGAATCCAGCAAGGAGAATATGTTACTGACCCTCTCTCAGACAGACAGTGGTTTTGTTATGAGTTATATCTAGTATTTGCTTCATTTGCTTGATTCTTTCACTGTGCAAGACACACAGTAAGAATAAGAAACAAAAGAGGAAAATAAAGTTAATAATCTTTCTTTGGTAGGTGTAATAACTCTTTTAAAGAGGAGAAGAAAGTCAATCCCAATGTAAAAATATACAACACTACTTCTGTTTCCAAGAGGCAGGTATCAGCTTCCATCTTTATAATGTACTATTGCTTGTTCCTCTTCATTGTTGAGGAGCTAGCTTTAGGAAGATTAATTTCATGAAAGAAAGCTGGTGACAAAGCCCAGGTGTATGGTCCAAATGTGTACGTATAAATGGTCCTGTCTTGGCTGCATACAATGGGATTATGAAAATGGAGTGCAGAATGCTTTCTACTGAGTGTCTCTGAGTGACCTAACGACATAAATCTAAGCAGTATGTCCTGAGAAATGATAGAAGACTCCAGCTGTTGTTCAGTAGTGTCTGATCTTTTCAGTGTTATAAAACTAAGTTTATTTCAAAGATGAAGCGTCTTGATCGTCCCAGGGAAAATTCTCACCAGTTCTTTACTTCCCATATATATCTTAGTAAGGGGAGTCTTTGCAAGCACTGTCAGCCTGCCGGAGCCTGGTGCACCCTATTTGCAGTCAGTTAGCACAAGTAAGGAGAAGTAGTGGATTGTGTCATGAGCTTTCTAGTTTGTGCTGCGTCATCTAGTTGTGGATGTTTGGCAATACTTTCAGTGACAATCTGTTGAGCCGAAACTGTGTCAAAGCATAAAGAAGCAGGGATTACGTTAGAGGGTTGTTACGTGGGTGTAGAAAGGAGATAGTTACTTGATGGTCGTGGTTTTTTAATACAGGTTCTTTGAGACCTAGCTAGAGTTTTTCAAATTAGGCTCAGTGTAGTAGCCAAACCTATTCTCTGTTGTGTTGCAGCAGGTGGCCCACCAGGGACAACTAAGCAGCTGTGGTTTTGAAGGGTATAATAAACTGTTCAGTCTTTCCTGAAGCTGTAGAAAAGGTTACCTATCACTTTCCTGTAGCAGTAAAGCCAATTAGAGCATGTGCTTAAGAAAACTGCAAGCTCTGTAAATGTATTTGCAATCCCACATCGAGTGGATGCTTTCAGAAATTTTACCCTTGAGAGATTTGATGACATTGACCTAATATGTAAAGCTTTCTTGGATGCCAATTTCTACTGTTTGCTCATTCATTATGGTTTTGCAGAGATTGGCGTAGAGGAGAAGCAAGAGATGATGAAAGACCTTTCCGACGAGGGGATGATCTGCCCCGACGAGGGGATGATCTGCCCCGACGAGGGGATGATCTGCCCCGACGAGGTGCTGCTGAAGAAAAGGAGCGTCCTTCTTTGGAGTCAGCTGAGGACAGGCCACCTAGGCGTGAAGGGGAAGAGGACAGGCCACCTAGACGTGAAGGGGAAGAGGACAGGCCGCTCAGGCGTGGTTTGGATGAAGACAGGCCGCTCAGGCGTGGTTTGGATGAAGACAGGCCGCTCAGGCGTGGTTTGGATGAAGACAGGCCGCTCAGGCGTGGTTTGGATGAAGACAGGCCGCTCAGGCGTGGTTTGGATGAAGACAGGCCGCTCAGGCGTGGTTTGGATGATGATAGAGGGAGCTGGCGGGCTGCAGATGAAGACAGGCCACCGAGGCGCGGCTTGGATGATGACAGGCCACCGAGGCGCAGCTTGGATGACGACAGGGGCAGTTGGCGTGCAGCAGATGACGACAGAGGACCCAGACGTGGCCTGGATGATGACAGGCCACCCAGGCGGGCTTTGGATGATGACAGGCCACCCAGGCGTGGGCTGGATGACGACAGGGGCAGCTGGCGTGCAGCAGATGACGACAGGGGTCCCAGGCGCGGGATGGATGACGACAGGGGTCCCAGGCGCGGGATGGATGACGACAGGGGGCCATGGCGTAACACAGATGATGACAGGCTCTCCAGAAGAGATGATGACAGGGGTCCATGGCGTAGTGGGGATGATTCAAGACCAGGTCCTTGGAGACCATTTGGTAAACCAGGTAAATATAATAATAGTCCTACCTCCAAAGCATATGTAAACCTAGTGGATAATGGTTTTGATGTACTTGGTGCCAGAGACGGGAGAATAAACGCTCTGAAAATGTCTGGATTAATTTGGCTAATGTGTAGCCTTCTTTACATAGTGTAATGAATCCTTTTCATTTGGCTGAATTAAAAAAAACCTGAAATGCAGCAGTGTCTCTTGGTTTCCTAGAAGATATCTAGAGGTCACACAGTAACGCTGGGAAACATACTTATCTGGTGTGCAGAACCAAAATATACAAGTTTAATGACCTGATGAGAGGGAGACCTTTCTACTAGACAGGCGCATCTTAGTTTCTTTCCCTGTTTCTTCTACTTTTAAAAATATATCTGAAATTAACCACCTCCTAAGCAGGATTTCAGATAAGTCACTCAAGTGGCTGGTTTTGATCAGCTTTTTAATTTTTGTGTACAAAAATATTCCTGTTTTTACCATTTTTCTTTATTGTTTTGGGGTATACCTTTCCTGAAAGTCCTGCTTTGAGCAGGAGTTTGGACTCAAACATGAACTGTCCTATGATCCTATTCCTATATAGTTTATTTGAGGTCCTACAAAGTCTTGTCGATGGTGATTACTACAACTGTTCCTGATTCTTTTCAGAACTGTTAATGATGTTTAAATATTTTTCCTTTGTCTTTTTTGTTTAGTTTTACATATTTACATTTACCACATAAGCTACAGAAAGTAGACAGTAAATACGTAAATCTCAGTACTCGAATAGCTTTCTCCTCTGGCCTATTTAAAACAATGGCTGTATAATAGAGAAATTCCATTCTTAAGTGTCTGTAAGTTAAGATTATCACAGGACGCAGGATGTATTTTGTAAGTAGACGGTAACTGACAGTCACACTTTAAAGCAGTGCTTTAAAAAGCAGTAAGTTCTTATGAACTTGTTTGCCTAAAATTTTCTCTCTTGTAGATTTTTCAGAGGAATCTGCTGTCTAAGCTTATTTATTTCTTCCTCTATTTATTTATTTCTTCCTTTGCTTATTTTGCACAAAATCTTTGAGGAGCATGGTATTTTTCTGACTGAAATATACAGGGGTATAATCAGCTCTCTGCTGAACTGTTACAAGAAGTCCTGATATATGAGGTATATGCTTCATATTAAGCAGTTTCTTGAGTTTCTGTTTCATCTGTGTGGCTCCTATTCAAATGTACGCATTTTTTGAAAAACTTGAGTAAGATCCTCAGAGTGAACAAAACTTGAAGAACAAGTTTCTGTGAGGGAAGTAAATGATTCTTTGTCTATATAGAGATCAGAATTCAGTCACAAGTTACTTTGTGTTTGTTGCTTATAGGGGGGTGGAGAGAACGAGAAAAGGCTCGTGAGGACAGCTGGGGCCCCCCTCGAGATTCCAGACCTCCAGGAGACCGTGAGTGGGATAGAGACAAAGATCGTGATGAAAATGAAAAAGACCGTGAATTTGACAGAGACCGGGATTTTGATAGAGATGATCGTTTCAGGCGTCCCAGGTTTGACTTTTCTGTTTAAATACGTGTGGAATATTTTTGTTTTAAAAAAAAAAAAAAAGAAAAGGACTACTCTGCTGTTTAAGAAAATAACCTGACGTCACCTAGTGAGAGGAACAGTGGTTGGTTGGTATGAAACTGAGCGCTTCTTTAAGGCAGTAAATGAATTGTAAAGTTTTGAGGGTTTTTTTGTTTGTTTTTAAGAAAATGTTAATTGTTTACAGAAGGAATCCCAGAATGTTTTACTCCTTTTACATATCTTTCAATCTTTTTGTTGTCAACAGAGTTTCATGTTAGGGTCTAGAAAAACACAAAGAGTTTTAGAAGTATAGCAGTGTATTAAATAGAGACCCAATGGGCCTGAAAATACCTGTGGCCTGATTTACTATCTCCTCTTACTGTAGCGGAGGTAAAATATTAACATTTAAACCTATCTAATGTTTCAAATGGCAAAAGGGATGATGCCGGCTGGAGAAGAGGACCAGCTGAGGAAACTTCTAGCTGGAGGGATTCAAGCCGTCGTGAAGAATGGGACAGAGGTGGTCGTGACATGAGAGATCGACGTATTGATGACAGAGATCCACCCCTCAGAAGGGGACCACCACTCAGATCTGACCGTGAAGAACGTATGTTTATTTCTCTGTTACTAGAAGCTTACCTTCACTGTAGGTCCTTCATGTTACTCTGACAGCAATAGGAGGTGTTGAAGTGGGAATAAGTTATATTCTCAACCAGCAAAGTAATATACAGAAGCTTTAATGTAAATAAGAACCTTTCCTTGAATCTTAACTTTTTTTTTATGGTACTCTTTACTATCATGGTAGCATTTCACATCTGCTGTAAGAATAATATTTTAAGTATGCAGTTTTCATAGTAACATTATGTTCAGGGTGAAGGAAATTCTTGTGCTTTAGCATCTTTTAGTTCTTCTTTAGTATCAAGATAGACATCCCAGAAAATCGCTTTTATCTTATTTCTTCACATTCTCAAAAATCTGAGAAAGTATTTGCAAACAGGGCCCTGTTGGTTCCACGCCATTACTGGTACTGATTAATAATCTATTTTAATTGTGTAAATTTAATAATACTGTATTCTAAAAATACATTAACAGAAAATGCATTTAGCCTGAAATACCACATGGTCCAATTATAATGAGTTCTCATGTTCAGAATCTCATTTTGTTTTAGTGTTAGCCCTGAGTATCAGCACTCCCTGAATACAGGTGCTGTCATGCAGTGATCTCGGTGAACAAACTGGAATAGAACTTCCAGCTGGATGACAATATGATTCTCAATGTGCAGATTTTTTTTTAAATGTATCAAGAACTGATTTGTTATTTGACTGTCTATTTTAAGTCTATTTTGGTATTTGATACAGCTTTGTTCATACATAACTAGGGTAAAATTCTTAACCTCCTTTTGATGGAAATGAACAATTCTTAGTATAGGTAAAAAGTTTCTGAATACTGTTATCAGTGGACTTGTATAATCCAGTGTCATTTCTGCTTTTGATTTCAGAAGGCTTGAACAGGAATTTGCTGTGTTTTAAGACACTGAACACCAAAAAATTTTATCCACAGTTGTTTAAAGTTAGGATTTCTCTATTTTCAGTCATTTCTAATGAGATGCATTCTGTGCTTTTTATAACTATGATATTAAAGTAAAATAAGAATAAATTTTTACATCATAACTCTGTACATCAATAGAACATTCTTACTGCTGTTATTGTATTTTAAAGATGACACTGTTGAGTTGCTCACAGTGATGCTGAATCTGAAAAGAGGTTTGAGGCTGAGTTGCTGTCCACTACTTCACTGTAAAATTAAACTGTGCCTTTGGTTGTCATCATCATGTTACCTGTTGGCAAGATAGAGAATTACTGAATCAGACTCAGTATTGGGCATGTTTGCTGCAACGGTTGCAAGCTGCAGGTGAAGGATGACAAACATTTTTAATGTCCTTCTGTATTTGTAGCAAGCTCATGGCGGCGTGCTGATGATAGGAGAGAAGAACACGGAGAAGAACGTGAACCAGTGCGCCGATCTGCTCCTGCTCCTGCTGCTCCTCCAGCTTCTGCTCCCCCACCAGTATCGAAAGAACGAGAAAAAGATGGGGAGAAGGAGAAGGCTTCCTGGAAGACAGAAAAGGAGCGTGAGTCTCTTCGCCGTACTAAAAACGAGACAGATGAAGAAGGATGGACCACTGTACGACGTTAAGTGAAAAATCAAAACAGAGTTTAACCAATGTTTTAGCTTTGATTTGAATCCACAGGTTATATTTGTGCTTATAAACATTCTCAATTGGAATTCTTTAACAAATATTTTGAGGTAACATGAAAGCATGAGCCTGAATTACTTACTCATATAGATTGATCATGCACAAAACTCACAGCAGAAGTTTGGAAATTGAATACCAGTTTTTGAAATTTCAAATATTGCTTATTTCATGGATCATTTGTTGCTAAAATAAAAAGAAGCAAGCCCAACAGCTGTCTTGAGTAATACTTCTATCTTACATTAAAACAAGCTGACCTTTTTGGTTTTAGTTCTTAATTTGGAATGGGGTGTTATCATCAAAGAACATGCATTTGAAAACACTTCTGTTCACACAGTGGTGAAATTACTGAAAAGCAGAGCTGGATCAATTTCCGTGATTAGCCGAAAAAAAGATACTAAGCCGTCTCTTATTTAGGTATTTTTGAGGGCAAGTGGTTTTGAGAGACATATTTTATCATTATCTAAATTCAGTAAGTTGTTTAAATTTGAATTAAATACAATAAACATTATGAGCATTAGCTACACTGGGATATTTTCTGTAGATTTACTTGAATACATACGCCTATGAAGCCGTCTTGCAGTCATTGTTCCAGTAATGTATACTGCTGCAGTGTACAACCACAAAACCGAAAGCTTTTATGATTCAGCATTTTGGTAAGCATATTGCTATGTGTTTTCTGTTGCCAACAGCACAGCTGCTTTTTCCATTACTGGATAATTCATGCCTTTCAAGGATTTATAAATATTGTCATATTTAAAATGTGTGGTTTTGAAGAAATTGTTGATTTCTTTCCCCCAATTCTTTGTCTTCAGGGTAAATTCTTTCCCTTTCCAAAAAAGTGGTTTGTAGTAATGGCTGCGTTGACTTCAATTTTGGGGTGCGGTAACAGTGATTAACTATCTGGTCATACTGAAGCCAACACAGAACTTGCTGCTGTGTGTTTCTTCAATGATAAATAAACAACTTCTGGAATTAGCTGCTATAGTGTCTTGACTTTTTAAGAACATTCTGAAATGTACTTCAATGCAGAACAGGAATTTAATAACTGTCTCTTTGCATACCTCTTTGTGTTGTCACATTCTCTTTCAACTGGTACAGAAAGAGTTTCTTCCTGAGAAACCGTATTGAATTTTAACATGTGTGAGCAAAAGTTGTAGTGCTCCTCTTCCTGTTCTTTTCCTAACCTTCCCTAAGTTTTTCAGATCCTAGTCATTTATCAGGACAAATTCTTGCTCTCATAGTCATCTTCTCTGAGCGCCAGATGTTTGTGCCTTTGGAGCCTGTCTGCTTCTTTGCTTGCTGAGTCACAGAATTCCTTCAGAGCGCTGGTGTTTTTCTAAGCGAGGCAAATTTGTGGTTTGTGTGCCTCATGCTGTCCTGTAAAGGATGGAATCGGAGAATGGGATCTATCCAGTAACAGAGTGCTTATTCTATGTGGGATAGGGGGAGCTGCTGCTAATCAGCTACTTGTTGCTATGATCTTACAATTCACAATTCAATAATAGGATAATTCTGGTTAGAAGGGACCTCAGAAGGTCTCTGATCCAACCTTCTGGTGTGAAATTGGACCATGTTACTCAGGGCTTTAGGCAATCTGGCCTTGAAAACCTCTAAGGATGAAGACTGAACAGCCTCTCTGGGCAATGTGCTCCCATGCTTGACTGCCCTCATGGGAGAAAAAGTTTTCTCCTTCTGTCCACCTGAGCCCCTCTCTTTTCAGCTTATGCCTGTTGTCTCTCATCCTTTTGCCCAAGCACCACTGTGAAGAGCCTGGCTCCGTCTTCTTGATACCCTCCCTGTAGGTACTGGCAGGTTGCTGTTAGGTCTCCCCCAAAAGCCTTTCCTTCTGCAGGCTGAGCAAGCCCTGTTTCCCTCAGCCTCTCCTCACAGGGCAAGTGCTCCAGCACCTGACCATTGTGGGGGCTCCCTGCTGAACTTACTCCAGTTTATCGATGTCTTTTCTGTCTCGGGGGGGGGGGGAAGGGGGGAGCCCAAAACTGGGTGTGGTATCTACATGTGGTCCAGTGAGTGCTGAAGAGAGGGGGACAATCAGTTCTCCTGCTCTGTAGGCTCTGCTGCTGTTCATACAGCCCAGGGTGCTTCTGGCCTCCTTTGCTGCCAGGGCCCGCTGCTGGCTCATGCTCAGCTTGGCGTCTGCCAGGACCCCTGGGCTTATTCAGCAGAGCTGCTCCCCAGCCAGTCAGCCCCCAGCCTGTACCATTGCAAGGGGTTCCTCCTTTGCAGTGCAGGACTTTGCGTTTCTCCAGGTTGAATGTCATCGGGTTCCCATCAGCCCACTGCTTCAGCCTGGGTAGGTCCCTCTGGATGGCAGCCCTGCTCTTGAGCGTATTGACGGATCAGCCGAGTTTGGTGTCATCCGCAAACTTGCTGAGAGTGCACTCTGTGGCTGCCTGCAGGTCACGGATAAAGATGTTGAGCAGGCCAGGTCCCAGGAGGGTCCCCTGTGGAGCCCCCTGCCAGGCTGAGTGCGATGCATTAACCAGGACCCTCTGAGCCTGAAGGATCAACCAGCTTTTTAGCCACCTGGTTGCCCACCTATTCAGACTGCAACGTCCTAACTTGGGTACAAGAATATTGTGGCAGACAGTGGTTGAAAGCCTTGGTAAAGTCAAGCTAAATAACAGCCACTGCTCTCTTCTTGTCCACGAAACCAGTTATTCTGCCCTAGAAAGCAGTCAGGTTGGTCAGGCATGAGTCACCCTTGGTAAACCCCCGCTGCCTGTTTGCAGGCACCTTCTCCTTCATATGGCCAGAAACATGCTCTGAGATGACTTGCTCCATGATTTTTCCTAGGGACTGAAGACAGACTGGCTGGCCTGTAGTTTCCCAGATCATCCTTTGGGCTTTTTTTTTTTTTTTTTGAAGATTTGTGCAACATTTGCCTTTCTCCAGTTAGTGGGGGGATCTGAAAGGTGATTATACCTCCAATTATGTATTTCTAATTTTATCCAAGTGAAACATTTTATGTGGGGATAAATGTATTAATGGTCATTGCACCAATAATGGAACAGTTTTATAATGGGGATTATCTAAATTACTAAATTTTTAAAAACATTTGTGAGATTGTCACAATGCAAATTTCAAAAGATTTGAGATTGTCACATGTGTAGTATTCTCAGGACCAGGCTACTTGAGACAAGAGCTGGAAGATGTGACCTTTACAGACATGACTATTTATTTTATTGTTTTACCATTTTAGACAAAATACTAACTTCAGTGGTCAAAAATTACTTCTGACCAACTCCAACAGATAAACCTCCGCCTACTGCCATAATTATACATTAATACAATGTTTGGATACTGACTTACAGAATGTTGATGTAGTCAAATGAATTCTATAGCAAGTTGTGTTTGATTCACGTTTAACTAAACTTTAAAATCTTCAGTGAAACTGAAAAGAATAAAGCACAAATTGTAAAATACTATGTTTAGATCAGAGAACTAAACAAGGCTGGTGCTGCTAGTTAAAAAGATACAAAGGTTGCTTGATTAAAGTAAACGCCTACATTGTTTTACTCCTGGAGATATCAGGTACGAATGCATTCATTTCCTTCTCTGAAAAAAGCTCTGAGACTTGCCCTCCTGACTTGTGGGAAAGGCTGATGGTTGTCAACTTGCTCAGCAGAAGTAGGGCCTACAAGAAGCCCATCAGTCTTCTTATGGGAGATGGGTGAACTCAGCAAGCTGCTTGCATATAGATGTTTTAATTGTTTCCTCTGCAATGCTTTTGTTCTGAAAGAAAATCAGTTTATGAAAACTGGCTAACTAAAGACAGGGGCAACCAGAATGAAGTGGGGTTGCTCCAACCTGGGGACAGAATCACAGTTCAAGACCAATCATAACCTTGGCTTCATGAGCCTTAATGCAGTCATGAAAGGGATCAAAGTACTTTGGAAGCTATAAATGGACTGTTGGACAGCCAGAATGTCATCATCTCAAACAGGAAAAGTACCAGAAGTTTTATTTTGCTTTAAACTAAATGTATCTTGATTTTTTTTTCTTAAAAAAAAAAAAAAATCAGTGGGCTGCAGTTACTGGCAGGAACTGTTACATTCAAGCAAGTTTTTCTACTATAGTAAAAAGGTACTGTTAAACTGTATGAGCCTACAAAATAAAATTATTAGGTCAGTGAAACGTAAGAGTCAAAATTTACTTGCTACTCAGAAATTAGTAAAAATTATATGTAGTTTATTACAGAATTGCAGGAAAGGGACATGCAAGAGGCATAGCCAGAGCATCCACTTCCTGTTTTGACCAGACAGGACCAAAATGTGCTGAACATTGTCTGATCTTCTTAAGTAGAATTATTAACGCATTTATTTATGGTAGGATGGAGAATCTGCAAACTAGTCCAGTGCTTTTTGCCTAATCAGGATCTCCCTTGCTGTAATTTAAGCTTTGTTGGTTCTTTTATGTTTGGACACAGGGACAATTTATTCCTTTCTTCATTACATTTGAAGATTTAACAAAATCTCTCCTCACTTTTTGTCCAGATGACAGGCACATTAGCAGTAATATCTTCCTCCCTATATGACTGTTGTCAGACTATTTCCAGTACATAACTAACACATTTGGTGGGCCAGTCAGGCATATCTATAGGAAGTAGAGAGACATTTTGTGTCCATCAGTGTTCAGTCACACAGCAAAGTTGCTGCCTGAGGCACTTCAGTCCACAGTAGGATGGAGGGCAAACTATGTCACTGAAATAGGACTTTCACTAAGGACATGTACAGACTTACAGAGGGAATTCAAAAGAGCTAGAGTCAGGTATCTGACAGCAGCTTTCCATTAGAAGTACTTTCCTTTTTCATCAAAACTAGTATTGTTTGAGGGTGTTTTATAGCTACCCAATATGTGGCTCATTCCTCTGATAGGAATTACATTTTTCACAAAATACCACTAGGTAAAAGACTCACTTGCCTGTCTAGGGATATTTCCCTGTAATAAAGGAAGTGATTCTTTGAAGATGAGATATTTGGTTTAAACCAGTAATTTTCATTTGTGGTTGCCTGTAGTAAAAATGAAAATAACATCAGGCTTGCTTTTCCTAGTCATCTTCTCTGGAGCACATAACAGCTTTCATCCCAGGCTGCTTTCTGCTTAAACTATTTGTTGCTCCTAGGGTTTAGGTTACTAATGTAAATTGTTTCCCGTAATTTAAGAAACCTACATAAAACTAAAGAGCTTATTATGATAGATAGTGCTTAAAGAGTGACCAAGAACAAGCATGTTTCTGCCTACTTGGTGCCACAAAGTTTACTTCAACCCTTCCCCCACCCCTCCGCCCCAAAGTCTTTAAAGGTTCGGTCTTTACAAGATGAATCACATGGACTTGTAAAGCTTTAAAAGGCAAATCATTCAGAAGAATGCAGTACTGCTAAATGATCGTGCAAAATGACTCGTTTGAAAACCTTGCTCTTAAACTGTCTTTGCTGATCCTCATTCTTATCATCTTCTCTGGAATTTTTTTTCCTAATTGGTCTTTTGAAGTGATTACTGTATTGCCCTTAATACTTTGATCACATGCCTAATATTGTGTAGTGGCTACAGCAGGCAGCTCTCAGCCTTTCCCCCACAAGCCTGTAAGTGGGCACGTAGAAGGAGAGAAGAGTCAGCAACCATAGGCAGGAGCAGAAGCTGTTAAGATACAGTAGCAGTGTTCCTAAGCAGGTGGCAGGAAGGAGCAGGTGCCAAAAACAGTGCCCTTCAAGGCAGGGAGATATTTTGCTCTCCTGATGAATTCCAGGCATTGCCTTGGACAAGGGGTCTTAATTTACAGAGAGGAAGTACAGGTGCATCACAAGCACTATCAGGAGCACCTCCAATACAATCCTGTCAGTATTTCCCTTAAGAAAAGTTTTATAAGGTGTTTTCTCTAAGGATGTTTCTTTCTTGCCTTTGTCTCCATTAACAGCTATCTGGGTTAAAATATATACACCGAACTTAAATTTTACAGGAAGGTAACAAAAACACGAAAGACAATTCTTTCCATAGCAT
Source organism: Struthio camelus (assembly GCF_040807025.1). Classification (NCBI taxonomy): domain Eukaryota; kingdom Metazoa; phylum Chordata; class Aves; order Struthioniformes; family Struthionidae; genus Struthio; species Struthio camelus. The sequence goes on from NC_090948.1 coordinate 7,454,339, forward strand.
TGCATTCAAGCTTAATTCTAGTTGGTGGTGAATCCATATTTAACCTATGTGGACTAGGCATTACAGTATCTAATTAAACTTCAGCAGCTTAGAAGAGTCTGTAAGGCAAGCCCTACAGAACAAATACAATACGCAACTTTAGGATTAGGAAAATGTATCTGCTATAAGGTTAGCTGTAGCCACTACAAAGTGTTTTAATGCAAGTCCATTTACATTTGATAATTGGACCTAACACTGTCTTGGGATGAGTTTGGTGAAAATTCAAGGGAACACTTCTTAGATTCAATTTCTCCATCCTCAGAGCTGCAGTTGTGCCAGTCAATAGCAGTAACAAGTAATGAGCCTCAGGCCTTCCTTTCAAACCTACTTTGCACACCTTTTGACTCCATCCTTGACTGTCCTGCTTCCCCCTGTCCTTCTCCCATTCTCTCTGTTGAGCAGCTTCTCCAAAGGAGTCCACACAAACGTGTATAACCCCCCTTCCCTGCTTCCTTTTTTCTTTTCTGTCTGCATGCATCCCCTTCTCATTTTCCTGGGGATTCCCTAAGTGTTCTCGCATGAGTTTTCCTTCACCTCCCTTATTTGATGATAGCTTTTCAGCAGGGCAGCCCCTGCGCACCCTTCTCTATCCCAACGCTAGGTAAAGTCATCTACAGCGCAACCCTCTCTGCACTTACAACTTCCATACCTGCCTTTCAGCTCTGGAGGACTCGTTCCAACGAAACTGCAAACCAACTGCTGCTTCTTGACCTGCCATCTAGTCACAATGAAAACAATTCCTGGTCTCTTGAAAACTAAAGGCACCATGGCCCTGCTTGTTACTCAGTGCCAAGGAACTGGCACGACCTACGACTAAGAACATTTTCCTAGGTCTTCAGCTGCAATCTGACATTTTGTACATTCTTTGTAGCACTAAGGATATTTGTCAGTGACATGGGTAGATCTCTCCTACCTTACAATGACCTAAAGCCATTTTCTTCTCTCTGGCCTTGGCAAAATATAACCTTCCCTTGTTGATGTCTATCTACAGCTCTGGTAGTGACTGCTTTCTGTTTTGACCATGCCCCTTTTCCCTTCAAAGGCCTCCCATCAGCCTCTCATTATCCATCAGAATCACAAGCTGCATTAAAGCTTGTTTTCTGCCCTATCTATTGCCTTTCCTTCTGTAGCAAGGGCTCAGTTTCCACCTCTGCCCCATATTCAGATGAGGACTTTCACACTTTCTCCTCCTAGACCTTCCCTAAAGTTGGGTATCAGACACAGGAACCTGTGCCTGATACTCATTTCGCAAGATCAGAGCCAGTCACACTCACTAGTGGAACAATTCAAGCATAACCGTGGGGCCCTTAGGATGCTGTGATTTAGTGACGGAGGGCATTAATTACCAACTAAGTAACTGAATACAGGCTTGATCACAATCAGCTACCCGGTTTTAAGATCAGTGGAGGAAATCGCTCAGCTGCTTAGTTTAAGACCCAAAACGCACAGCGCTACACCATAATTAAGTACCTTGCCACTAACGGAGAAGACAGCAGCTTTTCCACGCAGTCCAGACGCTGCGGGAACAGGCTGTGCAAGAAAGCAGGGACCAGCCGGAGGGAAGCAGCGCTGCGCACCGGTCCGGAGCGGAGCAGGACAAAGCCCGGGGCCGGGCCGAGCGGTGAGGGCGGCGCGCCGCTGCCCCGGCGGCCGGGCGAGAAGGCAGCAGAGGGCGACGCCGCCCCGCCGCGAGGCCCGGGCAGACGGGTCCGACGGGGCCATCTCCCCCCGCCGGCCGCGGGACGGCTCCGCGCAGCCCCGGCCCCGCCGCCGCCCACCGCTTCTTCTAACACCCCCTCCCGACACGCCTCGCCATTAGATCTCGTCGTAAAACCCATTTTCTTATAAAAACCATATATATATATATATATTTATACAATAAACAAATACAGTGCATCTAAACGGCGCAATTACCATGACATAGCGTTAGGCTCCGCGCTGGGCTCCCTGAACGCCAAGCGCACAAACTAGAAGCTATCCGCTGCAAGACACCAGCCCGGGGACTCTCACACTCTAGTCTCCGCGTTTAATATATTAATGTGTTAAAGAACAAAACGTAATCCGCTCTTAAGACAATCTTAAAAAAGGGGAAAAAAAAAAGACAAGAGCAGGAAGAGGTCTCCTGGGCGGCGGGGCCCCGCTGCGCGGCCGCTCGCCCCTCCGGCGTCCCCGGCCGCGCCTAGCGCACCTTCTTGCCCAGGGCGGTCCGGGCGTGTTTGAGCTGTTTGGCCGCCTGCATTTTGGAGAGGGGGCAGTACTTGATGGTGTGGGCATTGTCCCCGCTGGCGCCGCAGAGCGGGCAGGTGTAGCGCCGCAGCACCGGGCAGAGGACGCGCCCGTCGGGTCCCTTGAGGATGTGCGTGGTGTAGAGGGCCACGGCCTCCTTGTTGTTCCGGCAGAAGACGCAGACCTGCAGCTCGGGCTTGAGCAGGCGGGAGGCGGCCCGCGGGTGCGCCGGCAGCCGCCCCGCCACCACTAGCCCGCCCCAGGCGTGCGGCGAGCCCTCCCGGCCCGGGTGCTCGCCCGAGCAGCCGAAGACCAGGGCGGCGGGGCCGCCGCGCCCGGGGAAGGGGCTGAAGTCGGTGAAGCGCTCCTCCAGCAGCCCCTCGCCGTGGTGGTGGTGGTGCCCGCACAGCGCCAGGTCGTGCAAGTCCAGCGCGCCCTCGAAGTACGGCGCCGCCGCCTCCTCCTCTTCCTCATCCTCCTCCTCCTCCTCCCCGGGCGGCGGCACGGCGGCCGCCACCACCACGGAGGGGGGCTCGGCGCCGAAGCCCTTGCCGGGCCCCACGGCCTTGGTGATGAGCGTGGCCAGCCCCAGGTAGTCGTTCCAGGAGTTGAACACGTTCCCGCAGCCGCTGTGGCCGCGGGCGCCGTAGCGGGAGCCCGGCAGGCGCTCCACGGCCGGCAGGTGCCGGTGCTGCTCCAGCTTGCCGCCGGGGAAAGCCTCCATATGGGGGGGGGGGTGCCGCTCCTCGGGGCGGTGGGGGGGGGGTCCGCTCCGCCCCGGTCGGGTCGGGTCGGGTCTTCTGCCGCCGCCGCCGCCGCCGCCGCCGCCGCCGCCGCCGCCGCCGCCGCCGCCGCCGCCGCCGCCGCCGCCGCCGCCGCCGCCGCCGAAGCCTCTGGGAGCGCGCGGCCGCGCGCCGCGCCTCAAATAGGGGCGGGGGGGCGGCGGGGCGGGGCGGGGCAGCCGCCGCGCTCCCATTGGCCACCGGCCCGAGCCCCCTCCCGCTCATTGGCTGGCGGGGCGGGGGCGCGTTCGGTGCTCGGCGGAGCGGCGGCGGCGGCGGCGGCGGCGGCTGGGTGCAGCGGTGGAAGCGGCGGCGGAGCGGCGGCGGCCGGGAGCGGGGCGGGCGATGCCCCGCCGGAGACGAGCGAGCCCGCCCCGTTTCTACACCCCCAACGCCGCCGGCGGCGCCCGCGCTGCGGGAAAGGCAGCCGGCTGGCCGGTTCGTGGGCGCTGGCGCTCAGAGCGGGACACTGGTGGGTCCGGAGCGGCCAGCTCGGCCCGTGGCACGCTGCGGCCAGCCGGGAGCCAGGCTGGCCGCGGGAGCGGCAAACCCCGCCCGAAGGTGACGGCCCGTGCTGGGGTCGGGCCGCCGCTCGCCCGCTGTGGTGCTGTGGGGAGAGGTCAGTGGCAGCATTAACCTCCAGCTGCTCTTCAGCCATCCCCAGAGCCAAAGCAAGGGAACGGCGTCGCTCTTTTAGGAGTATATCCGTTGACCTAGTGTCTGAATATCCCGCAGTGATGCCCTTGTCCTCTAGGCGGGTTGGCAGCGGTGATCTGAGAGCTAGGTGCCTTACTGCCTGCCTGGTGTCCTGTCCGGTTGCCCGAACGGGCTTGTGTCAGCCTCGGTCCTGGCAAAGCGCGGCGAGCGGCGGTCTGCCCGGAGCGGAGGCCGCGGCGGCTCCCGAGAGCCAGCTGCTCTGCCTCCTCCGCGCAGCCCTGGGCCGGAGCGGCGCAGCTCGGAGCGGGCAAAGCACGAGCTCTCGCACGCAGCCTCACGTCGTCGTCTTCTCCGTCTTCAGCGGGGTGATGTAAGGATGAAACAAGTCTGGTAACATAAAACCCCCACACTGGAAGGTGATTAGTACCTGTTAAGCTCATGGAGGGCAACGGATGTCTTCCCATAGGTGCTAGTATGTACGGGGCAAGGATTATTTCTTCTCTTCACAACCGCTCTTCACAAGGAACAGGAGGTTTTGGATCACGTCTCCAAGGAGGCATGGCTGAAGCACACGTGAAACCGGTCCGGAAGATTCAGCCCTAGAAACAAATGGGATGAGGTTGGTCTACATTACAGCTGTGAACGCACGGTGTGACGTGGCTGTGCCCACGGACGCCACCAGTGTGAGAAGTCCCGGAGAGCAGGACCGACACAGGCGTCCCGCAGCACCCGCCTGGGGAACCCAATCAACCTAGGCTTTGCTGGCCCAGCTCTGCCTATGTCACCTTTCCGGCCTGTGCTTGCAAACTGGCCTCTGGGCTGCTGGATGTGGGGCGGTGGTAGGGAGACACATGTCCCCCCCCGACAATTCACAGCTGGTCCACCCCCTGGAAATCATATCCCCCTCTGGGAAGCGTTACATGCATACTCTTCCTTTTGGGCAAAAAGGGTTAAAAATGCAGCTGCAATTAAAAATCCTATTAATTTCCAGCCCATGGTAAGAGCTGCTGGGCTGAGCAAAGTGGGTGGAGTTTTCTGTCAGTAGTAAATCTGTCTCCCCAGTGCACAGCCTTGATTTGTGGGTCTGACAGGCGCTCCCCTGGCAGGTAAATCAGCATTTGCATGTGGTTTGTTTGCAGCTGAAATTGGCAGATTTCATAAACTCAGATATCAGAAATACCTCCTGGGGGACCGATTTCCCTGCACCGCCAGGCCTTTATACACCTCTCCAGCTGTGTAAAGTGGCTGGAAGTGGGTGTATCGAGCAGCAAAGAACAGTGTGGTTGGCTTCAGGGAACAGAGCGGGCTGGAAACATTTCAGATTGTGAACGCAATGGGTGGAAGACAGGGCTCGTGTTAGTAGTGCAAACATTTGCAAAAGAGGTCCCGTTTTAGAGCATCTCTACTAGTTATACGCCGAGTGCTGGAGCTGTCCTCGTGGTCAGACGTGGTTCTGCACCAGCTGACCATACGGACATTTCACAGTTGTGTAGCATCAGGCTTGGCCTTAGAGCCCTTTGCAGAGCCTCTGAGACGTAGTGACGTTACAAGCTTTCTGTCTCTTCAGTGGAGCATTTCAGGGCTTGCCCAGTGAGCCTTGGGGATACTGCCTCTCTGAACACAAACGGATAGCCTGATTTTCCAGAGGGGTGAGCGCCTGCAAGTTGTGCTGGAGCCACTGGGAAAGAAGTAACAGATGGGTGAAACAGTGCAGGGAGATCAATCAAAATGTTTGAGCATCATTTCCTGGGGCAATTGTTTTGCTCATCTACTTCTCTAGACATTTCTAAGAGGGAGTCTTGGAGAGTGAATAATTTCAAAGCACTTTATGCTGTAGCAGCTGAAGTGGCACAGGCAAAGAGGAACACGGTCCTCTTCCCCTCACTGCCAATGCAGAGTGTGATGAAGAACACAGAGCAGCATGAAAAATATCTGCACTAGAAAAACACTGTGCAGGGATAGACGCCTGCTATTAGCACGGCAGGAACAGTCCCCTTTATTTCACCGACAGCTCTGGTAGACCTAGCATATGTTGTCAATGTAAATATACAGAGTGTACTGCGAGAGTCACTCTGCTCCTTCCCCCGTCCACATGTTTGCAAATCACGCTCCACGTGTGCAGCAAGACTTTCGCTGCGAGGGCTGCCTCCTCGGAGACGGGGTATCTGCAGAGCTCTCGGACGTCAGCAGGCTCCCTACTGACCTTGCGCCCGCTTGTTGGGTGGCACGTTACAGCGCTGGTGCAGGAGCAGGGAACACCTCTGCTGACACTGGGACAGATCAATGCCTTAGCGAAACCGTTTCATCAGACCGTTTCAAAGAGTAAACAAAAATCAAGACTGTCACGAATGGCTGATGAGGAAAAAGCTGCACCTTGGAAGGGAATACCTCCTCCCCCATCACTGGCATGTTGGTGTTCTTTGCAAATGGAAAACTGGTATATGCTTCAGGGCAGAGAAATGTTGAGAACTGCATTAAAAAACAATGCTTGGCGCTCCGTGCCTACTTTCCAGCCAGAGACTGGGACTATTTCTGAGTCTATCCCAAAGTAGCCTTTTGCCAGCCCCTGTAAGGTCTTTGATAGTGTAAGGCCATAGCTGTCTTGGTGCCTTGTCTCGTGCAAGATTTAGTGGCCAGGCTGCGCAGAAACCCTGGAAAAATTGGAGGCTGCAATGGAAGTGACAAATAGCTGTTGGCACTGTGAATTCAACACCAGGGGCCAAATTATGCCCAGTGAAGGGGAAAGTTTTCTGCAGTCCCTCCGAGCCGTGAGAAACCGCGTCACGGACTGAAGCAGCTGTGAGCGCGGAAAGCCGGGCATGAATCACCTGCACGGGAAGGTTGATAGCGGGGCTCCCGCTGGGTGCTGGAGTTTGTCAAGGGTGGCCTTGCCCTGCCCAGGTCGCTTCCGACTGGGCTGCGCTGGCAGCAGAGCCCAGGGATGTGGTGCGGTGGTGTGCAGTGCCCGCGCTGGCTGGCCCTCGGGGCAGAAGGAGCCCAGGCCCGGCAGCCGGGCTGCGGCACGGTGTGAGCGGGAGGGCTCCCAGGATGCAGCGGCTCCACGCAGTGCCACGGAGCAGCGGTGGTGGCCACCGGTATGCGGTGCCACCCCGCTCCCCTGCGTTGCAACTGTGTTGTTCGGAGTCCCCAGACCATGCCCGAGGATTAAATGCCACCTTTTAGTGCCGTGGCGAGAGGGTGGTTTAGGCAGCACGCCGCAGGTGAGGTGTCCCTGGGGTCCAGGAAGCCTTGCAGGGCCAAAGCAAAATGGTGCCACTCTCTCACGCACACCAATAACAGGCCAGGGAGGTGCTGGAAGAAAGACTTCATGTTAAAGAAAAAATGATCTAACAAATCCTTTAGCTAGAATGATAGAAGGATTGAAATACAGGGGTTTTGGAGTGCATGCAGGACAGCTGTCAAGTTCAGAGAGGAGATTAGGGGTTCATTGCAGAGATACATTAGGAATAAAGCTTACTCCAGGGAGCTGTTAGTTCCCTTTAGGCTGAGGAGGATTTAGTGTCTGTACATGTTGATATATTGTGCATGTTATAAAGCTCACGATCCTAGCAGCTTTGATATGTTCAAGCCTTTCTTTAAAACCCCTGTGGATAATAAAGTGCCTTATATTTAACATGGGAGATGTTGACAAGCTCCCCCAGGAGGCTGGAGAGTTCTCGAGAGGGTCTTTTAAAATATTAGCTTCCCTGTCACTTTTAGATGTTTTTTTTTTTTCCCCCCCTGGGAATATCAAGAAGTGGTTTGTTTCTGACAGCACCATAAATACATTAGGTGTCCACGGACACAGGAAAGATATGCCCAGAGCTGGCTGGATTCCTAGACTAGTGTTCAGTGATCCTGTCTAAAGCTTTTGGCTCAACAGATGATGCGTTTGCTTGGAAAGCCTGAAGTTTATAGTGCAGAGTTATCCTTCGGCTTAGGAGACTGAAAGCAGCTGGTGGGACTAACACGGGCAGGTTAGGTTGTTATGGGAAATGCAAACACGGAAGAGTCACGAAAGCAAAGCATCAGCTTGGGAGTCTGCTCAGAGGCTCCAGCTGGGAGGTCACTGCGCCGATGGCCTAGCTGCTCGCCTCCCTTGTTCCTTTTGCCAGGAGGGCGGAGGAGACCTGGGCTGGCTGCGGAGGGATGGCGTTGGGCAGCCACGCGTGCCGCTGGGGCCGCCGAGCGCCGCGGCCCCCGGGTGCCGCGGGGGCGAGGAGGGAATGGCCTGGTGTTGGGGCTTCAGTAAGAAATACTATAAATTGACTCTAGCCCTTCTCACTGGCCAAAAGCTTGGGCGGAAGGTTAGAGAAGTAAAAGCCAGCCATGAAATACAGCTTCAGTTTTGGAAATCTTTCTTTGAAGATGTGCTTTGGGTTTTGTTGTGTGGAAGCAGTTGATGCTGCAAGGAGACTGAAATCTGCTGCACTGTAAAGGAGGCAGTGACAGTCTCACCTTTTCTCCTGATTCCTGCTGAGCCCAGTGTGTTATTTCTGTATAACCAAGCATGCTAGGTATTTCTATAAACTTTTCCATAATGTAAACCACATCTTTCATGCACCACTGTGGAGGCAGGAACGACTATTTGGATCCATCTTCTTCAGCCTTTTTGGAATTACATAACAGTTCTCCGTTAGCTGCAGCAAATGTTTGCACAGGCAAACAGAGCTGGTGAAGAACATCATGTATTTTTAGCTGTCTTTCAATTTGATTCAGCCGTCGAAAACGCAGAGCAACGCACAGCAGTAGCCAGCTCTCTAAGAACTGTTGCTCCACCTCTTTGCAAGGAGACAACTGAAAAGAGCAGAAGGGGGAAAAAAAAGGTGCTTCCAAGAATACATCATTGCCTGATGAAGAAATTAAAAAAAAAAAAAGCACTTCCATTTGATTTGTTATCTCTGCAGCAAAGCCAAGCACCTGAAAGAAGAAGCCGAAATTCAGTTTTCCTGTGCACTTTTAATTACCCCCTTTGTGTACATGCAGTATGATACTGCCTTTAGTTGCCCCATCATATATTTTCCCATGCTATAGCTGCCACAGATGCCAAGCCCTTATTTTCCTGGACCTTCAGCCGTGGCATATCCACTCATTAACATGGCTGAGCTTTCCTCCCCCGGCAGGGCCGCGCAGAGCAACATTATTCCCCGTTTCGCGGGTGTGAAACCAGAGGAGGCGGTGGCAGGTCCCCAGTGAGGCGGGATTAGAGCTGACCGCGGCATCTCCCTAAACCTCCCCAGCCCTCCGTGACCGCTCTTCTTCAGATCAGATCAAGCCAGCAAAATGAGGGAAACCCCCGCTGTGGCCACCGGCTAGCGCGTCTCAGCGGAGGAGCCTGCAGCGGTGGCGGGAGGGAGCGCGCTGGTCCTCGGCAGCGCCGCTTCACCTCTGCCCCGGCCGGCTCGCTGCCGTGCTCAAATTCCAAACAGCACGGGAAGGGCTGGAAATAGTGGCTCTTCGCAAAAACATAAGTTCATTACAAAAATCTTTCTATACTCAAAAATGTGTCCACTCAAAATATAGCGGCTGAAAAACAGCAGACACTATCAGCTCTTTTTTGCACTGAATTTAAAGAAGAACGTATAACTCTTAGAAGACTAGCCAGGGTTTTAACGTGGCCATCTACGCTACTGCAGAACATGAAAACAACCCACGAATCAAATATTTATCAGCAGAAGCATATTTTTCCTGCGGATATAATAACTGACTCACATTAGTATCTCGAGGAGAAGAATGTGAAAGCAGCATAAAAATTCATATATACTATTTAAAAGAAAATCAAACCACTTCAATGAAGACTGAAAGGGTTCTTTGTTTAAGAATAATTTGTGTTCATGCATTTCGAATTGTATGTCAGAGAAGTGTAACAAATGCTAGAAACATGCCAGTTTTTAAGCGAAGAATGAAGTTTCCCTCTTAAAGCGAATCCGGTTCAGTTTGAGGAACTGAATATGCTGTGAGGATATTGTGAGTCTGAAATACCACAGTACACACTTTTTCACTGTACAATTTTATAATGAGTGAAACTAAACTCAATGGAACAGTATGTTTCTGTTAGTTGTGTTAAAAGACAGAGCGACATTATTTCATTGCACGTTTTAAATGTTACACTAGTTCCTCGCCGTCTTCAGTGCAAAGGCTCAATCTTTCGTCCCTCTCGTTAGGCGCATGTTTACACTGCTGTAGGCACCGAGGCCTGCCACGCTCCGAGAAAATCCTCTCACCCAGCAAACTGGTATGCATGGTATGCTCAGGAAAGAAAGCTGCTGTCAGACTTGACCTCAATCAGCCAAGGCTGCCCTGGGGCCCAAAAGCTCACCCGTCTGTGTGCTGTGCGTTACTCCAGCGGGCCGGCTGATACCAGCCTGGGAGGTGGTCCGGGAGTTGTAAAATGCCCAAGCTGCGCTCCTGGCTTTCAGCGGGGCTGGCTTTCAGAGTGGACTTGGGGCATTTTGGAAGCTTCACACACCTAAATCTGGAGCATCACTCAGCTCCGTTTGCTTGTAATGCTGTTTCGCACTTTCTCTGAACTCCAGGGTAATAAAAGAGAACCCAGTTCAGTAAACATGTGCTGTAAGTATGTGTTTACCGTTCAATGCCTTGCTACAGCATTTGCAATTTTTTTTCTCAAAGTTGGCCGATTCTGTTAGATTTCAAAAGATTGCAGAGTTTTTAAAGCACAGAAGGATGTTACGGTGACTTGCAGCGCCGGGTAAAATCCTGTTCTGTTGATATGAGTGATGAACCTCCTACTGACTGAGAGAGGCCAGGAGTTCAGGTACAGATTTCACAGGGACTCGCATGCGTGCCTGCGCTTTGTTGTCTCCAGCGCAAGGTCAGGGAAATGGAAGGTCAGGCTGACTGATGTGCAGAAGAAAAAGCAGAGGATTTCAGTTTTGGAAATCCTGGAAGTCTTTGGATTCATTGAAAAGAGTATTTCAAATAAAATTTTGGCTAGACACTCTACGTTCCTTTTTTTTTATCCCTCCTCTCCAAAAATTACTGCCCCAAGACCTACTTGGGAAGGCTTGATACCTACATGAGAATTTATTGCTTTTAGTTTCTCAATCACTTTTAGACCTGAATGAGCAAATAATAATGCATATTTTTAATAGCTGCGAAAACTCTAGCAGAACTTCTGAGGTCTGCCCGACTGATTAAATCCACTGAAGACCCAGTGAAGGCTCTTGCTAAGTTCCTAGGCAGAGCCCGCTGTATAAAGGACTTTGAGACGAAGGCAGATGCAATTCTGAAGACTTTTTACTGTGCAAAATTTGACCAAGCAGAAGACTTACATATATTAGCTGATCCATGTAAACGTCATACACACAAGCAATGCAGTAGGTACATTTCTGATATATTAATTTCACATGCTGAGGATAATAATATTTCTTCCAGCAACTTGATTCATTTTGTAAGAAAATTCATACTGAAAAAAAGGTCATTGCATTTTTTTGTCAAGCTGATAAATATGATTTAACTATAAGAGAAAAGCAACTGAAAAACAGGCTTGCGCTGGAAAATTAGTGCTCCCATCTTCTATTTTCTTCTGCTGTAAAAGGAGTAAACTCTGGGTTTTCATCGCTTTGATTGCTTGGTGGTGCTTGTTTTCTTAACCCGAAATTGAAGTTATCTCTGTCCTGAAAAACTGGGCTGGCAAAAAAAATAGCAAAATATCTGAAGAATATTGAAGTTAAGAAAACAAGAGGAAAGAATTTTTAATCAGTCTAAATGTTTTACATTTCTTATATTTGTGGCGTATTTTTGTCTTCTCAGAGCTTATAGTCAACTTCAAGACTTAAAATTTTGGGGAAAGCAGGTCTTTGCTAAAGATTCAACACCTCCATCCTGAGATTTCTTGATAAACATGTTTGGGGACGGTAGGCATGTCCCCCGACTAAACCAAAGGAGACCAAAGCAGCTTGCGAGCGTGGCCTCTTCTGATCTTATGGTAAAAGAAACAAAATGCAACAAAGTTGTTCCTCAGACCTTTTTGTACTGTAAAAGAAAGTGAACGTCAGACTGACTGTTAATGCAAACTGCTCTCCTGGGGTCAAATGCATCTTGGTTTTGGGGAGAGGTCGCAAAACTCTCTGCAGGATGTGAGGGCTCGGTCCGCCTCGCTTCGGTGTGGTCGTGCGAACCCTCCTGGAGGCTCCCTCGCTCCCCAGACCGCAGGGCCCGGAGGGCACATCCTGGGCCGGAGGTGCAGGATGTGGGACAGAGTTGGGTCCTGCCCGTGCCCGCTGTGCCCCGGTGGGCACCAACACTGCTGCGTATGGCTGACGTGTGTCCCGGGGCGCAGCTGGACACGGCCACGTGGTCCAAGTCTGGAGCTGTTCCCTGCACCTGGGGAACTGGCACTGCCAGCGGGGAACCACTCGCTGGCAGGGGAGGACAGTCAGCCTCTTCAGTGGCGGCGTGGATTTGTTTCTCATCCTGATCTAAGGAGAGGAGGAGAGCAAGCAAGAAGGTGCTGGCTAGAGCGTTTAGCTCGCAGAAGGGACTTGGGTTCTGCTCCCTGGAGTGCCTATGTTGTATTTACATTAAATAGTCATTGGCTGAAAGACCAGAAGCAATTCAGGAAGTAGGGATGTGGGCGCAGGACTCCTCCCTTCTGGCACAAAAGGGAGGTTTCTTTACCACCAAGCTGCAGAATCGAGTTCCCTCCTCCTGGCCCGCGTGTTATCTTTCCCTTTCTGCAGCTTAGCTGATGCCCTTTGCTGCCGAGGGAGAAGGTGTCAGCAGGAAGGGCGAAGGGCGCTCCGCTTCCCGTCTGGAGACAGCTAGCTGCTGAGCCTGGGGCGTCTGACACATCCGGAGAAGTGGTTTCGCAGATGCTTCAGGAACTTTGTTGAAAAAGCAGGTGCCTGCTGAGGCTGGCTGCTGCGTGCGCATGTCCCTGTGTGCGGGAGGGTGCAAGTGGATTGCAATTTGCACGTAGGCATTTCAAGTCCCTTGAGATCCTGTGTTAAGTTCCCAGATTCTCGTGTCGGCTCCCACATCCCAGTCTGACCCTGAGATGATGATTTCATTTGTGCTTGCAGTAAGAATTATTTTGTTCAAACCTTTGGGTGCCTTTGAATTTTTTTTGTGAAGGGATAAACCACTAATTATACATGGAAATTGTACCTCAACGATCCACCTTAATAGTATACTTGTGGTGGCAAAGCAACTGGTATGATTATGTGCATCATTGCACCTTTCAGCCATTAACCAGCCTTGCTTGGTTAATGAAGTTAGTAAAACCTAGAATGTGCTTTGCTGGAATATATCCAGTGGAATCTCATTATCACCTGCAAGCCTTTATAATTGGGGTGATAACGTGCAAAACGTTATATCGCTGATAAATGAGATAGGATTAAAAGAGGATGAAGTTCTGCTGTCAGACACACGTGACAGGTCTTGAGATTCTGGTGTGTGTTTGGGGTGTGCCTGCGGTCCAGTGTCCAGGTTAGGGGTTGCATTTCAAGCAAGATGAGGTGCAACTGGAGTGCAGCCAGCATGAAGACTAATGAGAGCTGTGACCTCTCAGGAAGTATAGAAAGAATTGGTGCAGTCTAGTTGAGAGGAGACTGCACTGAGGCATGAAAATGGTCTTAAATACCTTCAGAGAAGTAGGGAATAATCTGCTTTCCATGATGCTGTTGGATAGGACACAGAGGAATGGGCTTAAAATACAGTGAGGGAGGTTTATGTTGGGTATGAGGGAAGAAGAAAGGGTAATTAAGGTCTGGTTTAGATTACTTGGACCACAGTGTGTCAGATGAATCTCCATCGTTAGAGGGTGCGAAGAACAGGTTAGAGAAGCACTTACTGGAGGTGTTAGCGGTACAGTTGCTCCTGGCTTCAGGCAGGTGGGTAGCCTACGTGAAGTTTCCACCACGAGGACGTTATCTTTTTACGGTTCAAGGCACATGCAGGTGAGAGGCTGTTTGCACAGAGACCAGGCATGTACTTGGTGCCTGCACAAGCCCAGACAAGATCTGCTGTGCAGGGCTGTGATCACAATTATACTCAGACCAGTTACACATTTGGAATTATTGTCACAACTCTTGATTGAAGGAACAGAAGTATATTAATATTTTATAAAAGCAAATGGGACTGTTATTGTTTGTTTCCTTGAATAATACAGGCCACAGGGCTTCTATTTTTCCTCATTTGGATTCCAGCACATTTTTTGGGAAAAAGGATCCAAACATTATTCAACAGAACCTGCAGTGAAGAATCAGCCTCTCTGCTCCAGCTTTGGCTTTGGTAATAAATTCATTATTTGCACTGTTAGACACAGACCCCATCTTTCCAATGAAAACTTGTCCACTTTCAGTGTCAAGGTTGTCCTATACTAATTGAGGACCCTCATCCCAAAATTTTACTCTGCCTATAAACACTGATCATCTTTAACTAAATCATCCCTTAACCTCCTCTCTTCATAAGCTAAATAGATTGAGCTCCTGGATCTGTGACTATAACGGCTGTTTTCCCACCCTTCATATTCCTCTCTGAACTCTCTGCAACTTATCAGCATCCTGTTTGAGTTGTGGGCTCTGACTTTAGCATGGTCCTCTAGCAGGAATTGCACCAGTAATACCACGAGCGCAGAGATACTTGCATTTTTTGCTACAGCACTGTGCTGGAGTCTCAGGTATGACTGAGTAAGAACATAAGAAAAACAGGTTCAGACCCAGGGTTCATCTAGCTCAGTATTTTGTTTCACAGTAGCTTTTAGTGGGTGGATATTGAAGGGCGATATTTCCCTCCACAGGCCCCTCCTCTTATCTACAATCTTTTTAAAGTAAAGTAAAGTAAAGTAAAGTAAAGGCATAATCTGAAATTCTGTGTAAAGCCTCTGTTATTTGTATGTTTTTGCTGTCTGTATCAGCATTTGTATCATGTGCTGCCCAGGGAGTTCAACTGTAAGCCAGAAGATTCGTATCTTTGGTAAGATTCTGGGAAAGGATATTTTTAAATCACAGCAGGACCCTGAGAAGGCAGGACGAGAGCCGGGGTGCAGGCGGTCGGGCAGCGTGTCCCGGCTCCCTGGAGAGGGTGCTGGGCAGCACGCTGGCTCCCCCGGGGGGTGCCCGCTACCCTCGCAACTGATGGCAGAGCTGGGATGCTGGAGCCCTACACCCCAAAAACGCAGCTGGAGCAGACTGCGGGACCCTGTTGGAGCTCTGACAGCAGTCGCCTGAGTGCCAAGCGCGGAGTTAAAACAACAGCCTTAACTCCCGGGAGCCCTTGCTCCGCGTGCCTAACGGTGGCGTTTGTCCCTCTTGCCACAGCTTGTGCTTAGTCGATTAACCAGTGCGATCCCCAAACCCTTTGTGCAGTCACTGATTGCCAGGTTAAAGTCCTGCAGCTTGTGAGCGGGCAGCTGGGTGACTGGATTTGGCCATCCTGAAACGTACTGTGCTTTCTCGCCTCCCCTTTACCAAATAACCCGCTTGGCTCTGCGGCAGCGACCGAGCCTCTCCCTCAGTTATCACCGTTCGGCCTTGGGTCATCTGCAGCTTCGTTAGAGGATGATTGCATGTTTTCTTCCAGTAAAGATACTATACAGCGCGGGGCTGAGAATAGATCACCATGGAGCTTCTTGGAAACTACAGGGTGATGATTTCTTGCTTACAGTTACATTTTGAGATTTGTCAGCCAGTTTTCAGGCTTTTTAGTATGTGCCAGGGTAATTTTGCACTGTTCTAGTTCTAGCGCTGTTCATGCAGCATTTTGTAACATCAGCGTTAGTGCCTATATCAACCCACCATCCTACAGTTAAATGATATCAAGCTAGTTTAGGAGGATAGACTTTCTGTAAATACATGCCTCGTATTTATGCACCGCTGGCTTACTACAGCTGTTGGGCTGCTAGAAGGATGAACAGATCACTATTTTGGTCCACTGCAATAGCAGACTAACTGAAAGGAATTATAACTGAGTGTCACAGAATTTTGATTGTATATATATTTTGATTACATATATACATGACATATACATATACATACACATAGAGAGAGCGAGCGAACGTCCATGGAAAACAGCAAGATTTCCAAAGATACAGTCAGTGCTAGAGAGAGAAATGGATATTTTTCAAGGCATTGCTGGCCTTCAGATAACCCAATACAGACTATTCCCTTGTTAGCTGTGGACAAGATTGGTGATGAGAAAATGTGTTTTACTGCTGTGGAAGGAGATCAGGAAAAGCCATTGCTTTAAGGACCTGAAAGGAAGACCAGGGCCAGGTGATGCCAGCAAGAATGCAGAGATGAGACACAGGGAAAAACTGATCTGAAAAACGTTCAGATGCTGTTTTCTGAACAGGCAGGAAATTACAACATAGGCTACTTTGCAGCAGTAAATGCACAAGCACAAATGTAAATGCACATTTCCAATATGTGCTTGGATCTCCGATTCTTTAGAAAGACAAGCTTGTGAAATTCTGATCCCACAAAAATTAATGGGTAGACCCCTGCTAGCTTTATCTTTATTTATTCATTTATTGTAATCATATTATTGAGATAGCTGACACATGAAGAGCCATCCTGACAAAACATCTCACTTTTTTGTCTCACTACTCAGGCCCAAGGCAGAAGGATGTAGTCACAGTCACAACTTCCCACTGCTGCAGGAAAGTAAGTGCCTCTGAGCTCTAGCTGCGTATTATTTTCCCTGGTATAAGGAAGGAAGCCAACGGTCCCTCTGAGGTGCTGGACCTCTGCTGGCATTTTGCTACTTTTTCAGGTTCTATATTTTTTGTATAAATATTTATTTTATCTGCTGTGATTTTTTTTTTTTTTGTAATTTGCCTATTCCGGGCACCTAGTTCTTTATTTGTAAGAGCAGCTGAGGAAAGCAAAAATACTTGATCTTAAATGTGTTTGGTTGTGAGAAGATTCCTCTACCATGCATATTTCTGGGGGGCTGTCTTGATTTTGTTAGCAGTTTTATCTTGGTACCACATTATTGTAGCTTTTGAGATCATTACGAATGCTCTTCCCATTTGGAAAAATAAGAATATGTTTAACACCCAGATAATATAAAAACTGAAAGTGAATCCTTCTGAAAGCCAGTATTATCGAACTGATTTTGTGCAAGGTTATAAAATAATAATACTAATAGTAAAAAATTAGAAGTGCTGAGATTTGGTTGGATTTTCCTTTAAATCTATGATGCTCCTGATAGCATAGGTGCTTATTACAAGTGTACTGGAACCTAGTACTATCCTTTTGGAAACAGTATACTTCTAAGCTTTAACTGAAGTTGAAGTGTTTCACTCATGTGGAATTCATCAGCATTCAAACACTTTTAAAACTTTATGCATCTTACCGTTATTTGAACAAACATAGCTGTCAGATTTATAAAGTTGGAGTATCTCGGCCTTGTTGAAATAAAACACTTCAATACACTCATTTTAACATTTCTGAAGATTTCCAGAAATTGTGAAAAATTCTTAAAATTTCACTATCTTATTCTGTTTCGGACAATAAATAAAGAAGCCAAGCTGCAACCAACTCTAGATATTTTGTACCACTGCTCATGAAAACGTCACGACAGAAATTCACCAGGGCAGAATCCAGATGGTTTTATGTAGACAGTTATTTCGATCGGGGCTGTCGTTGTGGTGTAGAGGAACGCTAGTGAAATAGCACAGCCTGCGAAAGACGGAGCAGGAACGGAAGAGGTTTCATTCTTCTGCAGATGAAAAGAAAGGTGAAGTCCTTTCTAGAACAGTGTCGCTTCATGGTTAAGAAGTCTTAACAACGCCACGAGCCCTTCTTTTTACCGTTGTTGGTTAAGACAGTAGGTAAAGTAGCTGCGTTTTATTGTTGCTGCAGCTTTGAGCAACGTCACAAACCCAGTAACACTGAAATTCAGAGATGTTCATCGTGCTTTGAAATACAATAATATAGGAGGGTCAATGGTACTATGGAATGAAACAAACAGGAATTTAACTAATTGTTCCTAAGTCCTATGCTGCGAATGCGACTCGCGTTGGTTTTAAAGCCTTTGTCTTACCCTGGCTGGAACCTGTTACAGCTTTGCCAGGGTCGGCAGAAGACAGCTGCTCCTGCACAAATTCCAGAGCCGAACTGTGTAATCTGTGCACAGTTGTGGAGGTGGCGGTGGCTGGGTTTTTTTTTTTTTTCCCATGTTACTTGTTGGCTCATGTGCTTGCCCAGTTGCTGAAACACTGCCCCTACTCTCGTTCCCTCTTGGAAACACATCAGATAAAATGTAACTGAACTTTCCTCATTTGTGAGCTTTTTAAACAGGACAGGGCTGGTTAAAAAAATCCGACGCATCTTTAATATGCCATTTGGAGACATTTATTTCCGTAAATAGTATACGGTGTAGCAAATGATACCTGAATCTTTGGAATTTTATTGAATGCTGCCTGAAACATCGTCTGAGGGCTAGGTTTTATACACTCATTCATGAGAACAGTGCTACAGATAGCACCATCAACTTGAATGAGATTGTTCTGTAAAATAGTCTTCATAATGGGAAAAGACACGACGGGCTGCATTTCTAAGATGTTTTAATATAGTTTTTTATACTACTATTTTTTATGTCTTTGCACAACAGCTTAAATACTTTCTCGTAAGGGCTTCTGTTGCTTCCTTTCACTGTTTGCTAACACGTTAAGAGGCAATCAGACACTTTTTTTATCTCATTGTGAAGAAAAGGCTTCCACGGAAACCACCGTGGGTGCTCCAGGGAAGCCCGCCAAGTAGTTTAAGGTAAGAAATCAGCCTACGTTTAGAAAAGGAAAAAGACGCTCGTGTAAGGGAGACCCTGAGAGGAGTCAGGGCGTCCGGCTCCCTGCGCCACGCGCTTGTGTCCCGGGCAGGCCCTTTCGGCCCCTTGGCCCCTCCGCCACCCGAGGGGAAACGGTGAAGGGTTTCCCCAAGGCTGCGGGGATCCGACTCTCCGTAAAACAGCCGGAGCGATCCGGTACCTCCCTGGGGCGCGTGCTAGGGTAGACGTAGCTCTGCGGCGAGGTCCTAGGGCTGTAAGACGGTGACTGCACCGCCTCCGCCGCCGGCCGCGCCTGGCGGGCAGCCTGGGTGCTGCACCCGCTGCGCCCGCGGGCCGGGGGCCTTCTGCGGCTCTGGACACGGGTAGCAGCGTGGTCGGCCACCGCAGACAGAGCCTTTCTGTCCTCCTTCCCCTCCCGTGACGACTGCCCAGTGCAAAGCCCTATTTTTGTACATAACCATAATATTTTTGTTCTCTGGCTTCACAAAAAAAAACCCAACCCCACAATTTACCCAGCGGGGCTAATCCTGGGACAGTGGGCGTCTGGAAGTGGCTTATCAAAAAGAGGGATTGTGAAATAGGGCAATCGAGGTTGGGTTTTACTCTTTTGAAAAGCAGGGGATAACATTTTTGGAAGGAAAGGGGAGAGAGGCGCGACAAGCAACCAGAGAAAACACAACCCGAGGCAACTCAAAACGGAGAGGATAATCTTTGCGAAGCAGCAATGTGGGAGGACAAAGAAAACTCCTCCGTGAGTGGTGCTGAAAAGATGCTGTGGTACCTGGAGCTGTTATTACCTGTGATGGGGCCGGGTGGCCGGCGGGGCTGGGCGGGTGGTGGGGCTGGTGGCCGGTGGGGCTCGGTGGTCGGTGGTGGGGTGGCCAATGGGGCCGGGTGGGCGCTGGGGCCGAGTGGCCGGTGGGGCTGGGTGGCTGGTGGGGCTGGGTGGCCAGCAGGGTCGGGTGGCCGGTGGGGCTGGGTGGCCAGCAGGGTCGGGTGGCCAGTGGGGCTGGGTGGCTGGTGGGGCTGGGTGGCCGGTGGGGCTGGGTGGCCGGTGGTGGGTGGCTGGTGGGGCCGGGTGGCCGGTAGTGGGGTGGCCAATGGGGCCTGGTGCGCGCTGGGGCCGAGTGGCCGGTGGGGCTGGGTGGCTGGTGGGGCTGGGCGGGTGGTGGGGCTGGTGGCCGGCGGGGCTCGGTGGACGGTGGTGGGGTGGCCAGTGGGGCCGGGTGGGCGCTGGGGCCGAGTGGCCGGTGGGGCTGGGTGGCTGGTGGGGCTGGGTGGCCGGTGGGGCTGGGTGGCCGGTGGTGGGTGGCCGGTGGGGTGCCGGCAGCTCCGAGCTGGTGGCTCTCGGTTTCCTTGGCAACTCGCAGGCTGCTCCAGCTGGAGGGGCCGGGTGAGGCCGGCAGCCCTGGCTGGCTGTTGTTCTGCGCTGGTGAAACGTGTTAGTTTATCTGTCAGCTCAAGGTAGGCGTCCTGCCCTGGTGATGAAGGCTGACAAATTATTGAGGGGGACACTGCTAACCTGAGGGGAAAAAAATAATGCATCAATCTGGCAGTTGTTGTTCTAGCTACTGCTGTTTCAAGCAAGCTTGGTGATTACCGTGAGGGAACGAGATAAGAGAGAATAAAATCTCTTCACTGTTCTCCAGCCTTGCTCCCCTCCTCAGCCTGTCTGTTTTATTGGCTTCACTGATTTCCAGTTAGTTACTTGCTTTCTCTTCTTATTTATTTGTGACTTTCTCATGGCAACAGAGGAGAGAAAATGTTATTTCATTGTTTCTTTCAGAGGCAAATCAGATAAAGGTGACACAAATTGTCAGGAGAATTTGTAGGACTGAATAATACTTGACACTACTCATTTGACTGAAATGGAAGAGTTTCCAAGCTCCCTGCGTGCTTCCAGTGACTGAAGGCATTCATGTTGCAGTGGGGCCTTCTTTGGTCTTCGGACAATGTAGTATCTTTAATGTGTAACTGCCCCTTGGGAGATGCCTGCAAACGATGAAGGAAAATAGAAAAATGTTGGTTTGCAAGCCTCTCAGTCTTTCAATTTTCTCCTTACTCCTAAAGGTGGGGAAGGAGGACAAAGACACATGTATACTGGCTCAAAGACCAGCAGGAAGTCTGCAGGAGAGAGAGGAACTAGAGCCTGGTCTAGTCTGCTCAATCTGAGGTCAGTCCCTTAAGCATTAGGGCTTTCTACCTTCTTCGGAAGCTGTCATTTCATTGTCATCATGATCACTCACTGCACTCTTGCAGAGTAAGCTGGGATTTAACATATGCCTACATATAGCCCATATACAGAGTCCCAGTGGTGGGCACCAAGACTTCCTTCCCCACCTCCCTCCCTGCTCTACTCAGTGTCCCAACGAACTAACACGAGTCACAGGGTGGTTGAGGTTGGAAGGCACCTCTGGAGATCGTCTGTCCAACGCCGGTGCTCAGAGCTGGGTCAGCTGGAGCGGGTTGCTCAGGAATAGAGTGTCCTTTGCATTTCTGCACGTAAATGCCTTAAGGTGGCAGGAAAGGGGAGCTGCCCCTTGCAGCCCTGTGTGGGCATTAAACGCTTAGTGCCATCCAGCCCATACTGTTTCTGTAGCAGCTGCTGTACTCGAAGGAAAGGTGATCCTGCCTTCCCGATGTTTTCCATGCACACTGCTGCTCAGCAGAAAGGGGCAGAGGGCAGAGAAACAGTGAAACTGCTTTTGCTGCAGGTACTGCTGAGAGGCCCAAAAGACCTCTGCAATCCCTGCAGGCTCCTTAGAGCTAGCGCAACAGGACTTTCTCCATTTTAGTCTTTACGTTTTGCAAGCATTACTGTCCCGCTCATCCCACTAATACCTGAATCCATTGCAGCCTCCTGCGAGAAAGGGCAGTTTAATCTCCTTTTTATGGTGGGGGTCTAAGGCAGAACGTGGCTACAGAATTTGTCCACAGTCACCTATGTGACAGAGCCAGGAATACATCTGCTTCCCCACCTTGGGCCTTAATCACAAAACAAAAATCCTTCCTCTCCAGTGAAATAAGTCACATCGGGCAGCTGCTTTTGTGACTCAGTGCGTTAGTCTGGTAGTTCACAGACCTCCCTCATTATATGGTCACATGCGGCAGACCGAACGCCAGGCCAATCTTCCAGCGCCGTGTTTGCACACTGGAAAGGCGAATGTTGGCACTGAAAAAAAGTCATTTTTCATGAGGCGCTGTCTGAAATCAGCTAATCTCGTTTGGGTGAACCTAGGAACAGCGATAGCGTAAACAGGAGGGTTTGGTGCTCGGGGTACACCTAGGGGTACAGCCACATCGGAGACTGTCCTGGCTCCACTGAAGCCAGCAGCAACCTCCCGCTGGCTTCCAGGCTCTGCATTTGGGAAACTAGGCAAATCCGAGAGAGAGCAGAAACTGCTGAGTGAACAGCTACTGACAGCTGGTAAATAACAGACCCATTTGGAAATAGCAAGTGAATATCATACATTTGTTTCTTCCTTTCCTTCAAGGAACCCTATGGTCCTTGGGTAGCAGGAGTTTAGGTATAACCAGAAGAGCTAGAAGAGTGTGTGTGGGGGGGTTATGTGAAGTCATGAGCTAGTCTTGAAAAATTTCTTCTCCTGTTACAAAATCCTGTTCAACAGCAAGTGAGCAATGCATGTTTTCCCTCTCTGATTCCCAGAGCTAGCAGATTTTTGCTGTTTGACTTGCATTCTTCCAGCTCCCTTTTCAAGTCCAGCTGCGGGGACCTGGTTTTCCACTGCTGTGGCAGTCGTGCCCACATTCGTGGGTATATTTGTGTGTATATTTCTTCCTGCCAGGAACTGTCTTTCCACTTGCTGTATCAGCAGCACCTAGCACAAATGGGTCCTCATCCCTGCTTCAGGAGTTGTCACGAACTGAGTGATAGATAGTGATATTAATGTATGCCTCTGTAAGAGTAGGTGCAAGGAGGTTGTAAAATGCCTCCCATCAGCCCAAGAGCTCTTTGCAACCCTTGGGTTTGCCCATGGTTACGAGGTACACGACAGGGGACCAAAACCATCTCCGTAGGTCAATTCTTTGATCACCTACCTAGCAGCAAAAACTCTGAACTGTGCTCATGTTATGTCAGTTCATTTACAGCCTAATTCAGGCCCCGCTGCAATAAAGAAGGTTTTTCTCGAGTTTTCTAGTGTCTTCTAAACAGATTGCTGGAGCTGATATTGGTTGCACCCTTCTTTTCTCATAGCACATCAGGATATGCACCTCCGGTGTCCTGCCTGTGTGTTAGGTGTCTGGAGCGGATGAGGGGAGAGTGGGCTGAGATTGCCCTGATGCACACGGTGCCTTAAGTGCAGGGACAGGGATTCTGTTTAAGTATGGGGTGTGGAGGGAAATAAGTCAAATGTGAAAAGAACATGTCCTAAAATGAGCATTTTGCTAAATGAATTTGCTTCTCCGATTCATCGCGCCAGTGCAAGCTTCCAGCCTCCCCAGAGTAGCTCATTGTTCACTCGTTTTTTTCGCTATTAATAAACATGTACAAGCACTTAAATGGAATAATGTGCCTTGTGAAAAAAAAGTGACACAACAACTTGATGTCCCTGTGGGGGGAAAAACTGCACAGAGGAAAACATTGTCATTCCGTCAGACTTTTGTTTACCGAAATAGATTTGCTGCTCAAGCTTAGCTCTTGGGGCTTTGTTGGGTGGGACGAGGGCAGCGTAACTGCTCCCCTGGTGAAAGGTACACCATGCCGGTTTTTTTTGCCAGATCTTTCTTTTCGTCTCTCCCTTCAACCCATCCATTGCCACTTTTTATACCCGAGTCAAATCCAGCATTAATTTTCTGAGGCGTTTTTTGTTTTGAGTCAGGTTGCATCAGTATTTAACAGGGAGGCTGGGCCAGGATCGGAGTCTCGCAACGTGCATCATGAACAGCGGCAGATAAAATAAGCTGTTGTTACCGCGGATTGCAGGCTGCAGGTGCAGAACAGGGGATGTGACGCTGTGCAGAAGCCGGTGTCGGAGAGGTGCGGGGAGGGAATCTTTGTTCTCTCCGGCGCGGCTGCCTCCGCTGCACGGCTCTGTAGCGCCTGCAGCCACACCACTCGCGTGTGCGCTCGGGGTTGCTCTCTCCATGCCTCTCTCTCCCGCCTCCCCCAGCTGCTCCTCACCCGTTGCAGGCTTGTCTGGATTCGTCTTTGACGCTGGAAAAAAAAAAAATCTCGCAGCAGCTCTGAAATTCCTGCACGCCAGGGAGTGATTGTACGAGGTTTTCACCTGGGCAGATAACAGGTCTCGAGGGAATAATCTCCTCTGAGCTCCCGAGTAGAGGTCATATTTTGCTCTAATGTTGGATTATGGTAATGATGCCACTTTTGAGGAGTTTTTCAGTTAAGCTGTGCTTTGTGGCCAGCCCTGTGTGCGCGTGGAGGATGGAGGGACACCTCCTTCTCAAGCACCGGGAAGCGGCACCCAAGTCCCCCGCGCTCTGAAGGGTGGAGGGGACCCGCGGCTCCGGCTTTGCCCTTGTGTCATCCTCTCCCTCTGCAGAGTGCGGGCTGGCCTCCACCTCGGCAGCCTTCGCGGCCGGGGAGGTCTCCTGTGCCAAGAAAGGGAGCCTCTGTCCCCCCCTGCCCTGCCTCTGCCCTCTCTGCTGCCCGCAGCTCCTCGGGCGGCTGGCGGAGGCGTCAGCGGGAGGGCGCGCGGGCGCCTCCTCGGCACCCCGGGAGAAGCCAGCCGGCAGCCCCCGGGCTCCCTTTGCAAGGCGGAAGGCAAAGGACCTTTAAACGAGCCCGCTGTATCGATAAGCCGGGCTGCCCCACGTAGCAGGAGTGAAAGTGGGACAGTCAGCGCGCTGCTAATGTTGCACAGGCCCAGAGGGAATTTTTTTTTTTTTTCCAGGAAGGGTGTTATCGTTATTTTGCGTCCTGAAGGGTCTAAATTAGTGCTTGTCAGAAGCGAGCCGTTGTCGGAGGCTTCACCCCAAGCCAGGCCTGGGGAGAGCTGGGTCTCACGCGCGTTGAGAGGCGGTCCTTGTCCCAGGAGCTCCGCAGACCAGGCAAAACCAGAGGAGGAACAGGGCTACAGGAGGGTGACGGCTGCGACGAGTCCAGGTCTGCAGCCACCGTCACGGGCCCGTGCTGGTGCCGGTCACCAGCCAGGGGGGTCCCCTGCCCTCTCGTCCCCGGAGGGATCTAAGCTGCAGCAGGGCTCGGTTGTTTTTTTTGCTTTCTCTGAAGCACAGTGCTGCCGCAGAGCGGGAGTTGTGGCCAATGTTAAATGAGGGATGTGCTTCTGAGCGTGAACACTTCCAGTCAGTTAATTACAGAGAACATTTGCAGCCTCTCTTTAAATCCCAGCTCTGCCTCTCTGCACCCTCTTCCACAGGCGAGCTTGGATGCCATCCAGAAATGGGAACGGGGGACCCGTCAGTGGGTCCCCCGCTCTGCCAGGCCTCCAGGCTCACCCAACCGCACTGCCTCGGTCTGCTGGGCAGCAGCCAGGGAGTGCGTGCGCAGCACCCCGCGCGCAGCCTCGGGGACACGGTTACCCCCACCACCTGGGCTGAAGGGCTCAGTCCTGCAAGGGGCTGAGCAAGCCGACCCAAGCAAGGCAGCGTTTAGTCAACGGGCTTGTTCGCCTGCTTCAAGTTAAACACTCGTTAAGTGCTTTGCTTAATTAGGCCAGACTGCCTTGTTCCTTGTGGGACTGAGCTCAAAGTGAGACACGCTACATTAGAACTAATATTTTCAGGCAAAAAGCTGAAAATGAAGCACTTAGCCCCCAGTTTTGCAAATAATTAAGCACATGGGTAATTACTGATTTCATTCCATTCAGTAGTTTGGTTGATTTCAGTAGGACCATGCGATGCAGATAGTTACTCGAATGTGTAAGCATATGCAAGGTCGGGCCCCCAGGTTAAAAGATCATGGAGACTGGGGAAAGTAGATATTTGCACGGTGTCTAGCACATGGGGTCTCTGATGCCTGGCCCAAGCCTCTGGGTAATACAGTAAGAATAATAATGCCATACTTAAGTACTTCTGATTTTTAAAGATGCTGAACACCTGCTTTCCCAACAGAAATGTGACTTGGACTTTCTGTGGCAAGCAGAGACCTGTCACCAGCCTCATCACATAACGGTGCGAAAGAAATAGCGTATCATATCTGGACAGGAAAACCTGTAGCCTCGCATCGATCTGGGCTATTCTTTTCCTAAATGTTAATGTTAAAATACTCCTTTCACTACTGCAGCCCCTAATCCAAAAGGAACAAAGCGAAATCTGAGCTGCAGTAGATTTTGTCTCAACAAGTCAGTGAGAAAGACTTTTGCTGCTATTCTTTCGTCTGTTTGCTTTTCCCTGGGTATGTTTTGTTTTATTTTGCTTTTCCTTTTTCCTTTTAAAAACAAGCACAGTCCTTATCTGCTAGAAAAGACGAAATTCTTGGTATCTTTTTGTTCCTCTGTAGATGGTTTGACAGTGATGTTTACAGAACCCCTGATTTAGAAAAAACGAAAGAGGGAAAAGAATAGAAGAGAAATGAAGCAAGCTCACCCAAGAGAGCCTCCTGCCATTCCATGAAGCAGCTGTTAATGATGCCTTTGATAACGTGCCATGCTGAAGGCACCGTTACATGATTTCTTTTCTGTATCCAGACGGCAGTGTTTTTAAGCTGATTGTATTTGCCCTCGGGGGGGGGGGTTACAATACCGTGTTTTCAAACAGAGCCACCATGAAGCACCTTGTGTCACAAACAAGGCTCATTAGCATAGCGCAGCAATTAAACTGAGCTCAGTCTGCTGTCCTGAGATAAAGAACTCCCCAATTTATGGCCCAGTTGACTTTTGCTGGAGATGAATTGGCTGACAGCTTGGAGTGGTGACGTTTTGTCTCACGAGTACAGCTGTTCGCAAGGGTGATCTTTCAGAATGTGACTTTTCCACAGACTAACCAAGGGTATTAGCACTAACTAATTACAGGGAAAAGCCAGGGGCTATGGTTTTCCAAGAGTGGGAACATCACAGGCCCCAAACAGCTGGGCTGTGCTAGTGCTTTTCTCTCTTTGAAAACAACAGCCCTGCTGGAGGAGAGCTCCCCATCTGGCAAGCTCTTCTAATTCATATAATAAATGCAAATGATATTTATCTTATTTATTTTCTACTAGACTTTAATGAAGTTTAGAAGGGACTGGATGCACGTAGCAAGACACATGTACCTTCTCTTCAGAGCAAACGTGTGCGGTAGCATTTGATTAGTGATGCTGTGTTACAGGAACAGTTTTCACGTTAGTCTGTTTTCAATTCTGTGAACATTGCTTTTCGGAATGAAGTTTTCCCATGTTTATTTTCAGTCCAGTGACTTTTTGCTTTTGATTCCTTTGAGTTGAGTTTGTGTATGAAGACGACTAATAGTTTTAAGTATCGTTTTAGCTGATGATCATACTGTTCATCTTACTACAGTAATACGTATACATAAACATAAATAGTAAAGTGGCTTGATTCCTAAAGGGAACCCTTAACCCAGGGATTCTTTGTGTGGAGCAGGGGATAGAGTATACTCTCCAGGATCCAAGAGAGAGGGAAGCACAGAGGAAGAGTTACCAATGAAGCAGCGGAAAACTTGTTGGTGCAGAAGCTCAGAGAAGAAAAGGGTTGTCTCTGTGATCAGCTCCTGCCTCAAATGGGAATTCAGATTGTGAAGAAATAGGCTCCCACAGCCCTGCTATTTAGACAAATGCACTAGCAGATCTGAACTGAAGACTTTTCGTCAACATCTGATTTATAACAGCTGCAGGTCCTGTGCAGACTGCTTACATCCACTACTATCAAGTGCAAAAGAATTGCACCTTATCAACGTTTTTAAGGTTTGGTCTGCTACTAATGGAGACAGTGGGATTCCCATAGTAGTGAGCAAAGTGCCTATGTAAGTGTTTGGACAAAAGTAGATTTGGAAGTAGACCCTTCAGTCTCTTAGATAGGTCCCTCAGCTTGTTCCAGGAGTTTGTGGTTGGGATTTGGGGCTTCCAAAATGTTAAATACAAGCCTTTTCTGCCTGAGACACCTTAGGAAGGATGAAGTGGGATTGTATGTATATAATATACACATGTATGTGAAGCTGGGTGTGCTGGAGGAAGAAAACTGAAGTGTAGAATTGAGGACCTGAAGGGGAGTCGCTAGCCTTCTGCAGCCTCCAACGTGATGTGGCCCAGAGAATTTCCCTCAGATCATGGTGTCAGTCTGGTTTCATCAGAGCTCAATTGCTTGGTCCAGGAAGGCATTTCTGCCGATGTGATGGATTTTCCTATTTCTGCTGGCTATTTTTGAAAAGCTATGGTGGTTAAGAGTCAGACTCAAAACTTGGCTCTCTATTTTTTGGCAAAGGTCAAGGATCCAGCAGTAAAAGGCTGAAAATTTGGTAGGTCAGCATAGCAGGAGGTCATCAGATACTAGGCTAGTCACTGCATGTGTGTACAGGTGCACTACACTGAGGGTGTGCTGGTTGCAGGAGAGGGGCTTACAGACGAAAAGGTCTCTCTGGTTGATCTAGGTCTATCTTGGGAAAGGATCTCTTTCGTGCTGTGAATGTCTATATAAGCCTTTTTTTTCTTATTAAAAAACTTTCCAGTGAATGTGTGGATCCCCAAAGAGCTAATTTAAGCACATTAAAAATAAACTTGCTTTTCTTAATTACCCTTCTCAGAATCATCCTAGGATTCCCAGATGTCTTTGGGCCACAGGTTGGAAACTACCTGTTGAAGGACAAGGTGGTGGTTGGGAACACGCAACACAGTTTCTGAATTAGGGAAGACCTATTGGCATTTGTTGCAAGGGAATCTCTCTCATTTACCGTGGCTTGTAACTCTTGAGGAAACGCTGTGTTTTAAATGAGACTCTGTAATATATCCACAGCTCAGGAGGCCACAGTTAAGATCTAGCTCTGTGTTTGCTGCAGATGACGCTGGTTTTGAGCCTGGGCTAAGCAAACCTAAAGTACCTAAGCCAACCTGAGATACCTAATGGCCACGAATGAGAACACAAGACTCTGTGCTGAGTTTGATCTCTGCCTGTTCGTGACCAAATAAACAGCAGCAGGAGGCCTGGTGTGTCCTGGGCTCTAAGATCAGCTTGCGCTGATCTGTGCTTCTCTGAATACACCTACAGCAAGGGTTTTTTTTCCTCAAAGAGCTTGCAAAACACTGTCAGTGCCCTGAGGGCACTAACAAGCCTTAACGGCCCTGAGCAGTCTGCCCTGGCACCTCCCACCACCCCTTCCCATGGCCTAAGACCCCATTTCAGCCCAGCCTGGAGCCATCAGTCTCTGCCGGAGCTATGTTGAAGGAGCGCTGGTCTCCAGCCCAGCCACAGCCTTGCCCATTCCTGGCCACGGATCCCATCGATTCAGACCTCAGCCCATGGATTGACATCCTGGCTTGACCTCAGACCTGCCTCATCACTTATGATCTGGACTCTCGTATGGAGCTGGCTACCGTCTCTAGGTCTGTTCTACTCACATTGCTTGGGTGCTGTGGGACTGGGCCCTGGCCAGTGAGGCCCCTGCCCCTGCCCTGTGTTATCCCTTTGGCTAACAACTGCTGTCTCTCCGAGCGCACGAAGGAAATGAGGAAAGTGTCAGTGCATGTTTTGCCAAGGACAAGGTGGATGAAGCCAGAGGTCTTCCTAATCAGTTGGAGGAAGAATATTTGTCATTCCAAAAGCAAGGTGGAGGGAGGATGGTGTGTTTCCATAGAGTCCAGGTAGTATTTATTGACACTGTTACTTCATGCTGCGGAGTAGGTATTGGCTCGCAGGAACGTTTCAGGAATTAACAGAACGGAGGCTAGCAAAACAAGAGGCCTTAGCAAAATCTGTTGAACGTACATTTTTCTTCATTATTTTCTCATTGAAGCGTAATGATGTCTGATGGAGCATTATGGATGGGAGAAGGAAGGAAATGTTAGCAAAACCTGAAAACAGCAAACTACTGCTCTAATTAATGAGGCAAAAAGGAAATTCTGGCTGCAGCAGCAGTGAAGTCCAATGAGAGAGTTGGGCTTAAGCTTGGATGAAGGAGTGGAGCTTGCAGAGAGACCTTTACCAGCTCAGACATGTAAAACCTTTCACTTTAAAGCCTTTCCTCACCTTTTTAACTGTAAAATGAGTTTTCACACAGAAGCTGGTCTGGGAGCACTCAGCACAGGCTTCGAAAGTGCCTGGAGATGGGAATTGAGGTGAAGTAATATGTCCAGTTTGAAGATTTTCCTAGTTGTTCTTCTGTGTCTCAGAAATCACACCAGTTAAAGAGATGCTGGCTCTTTAGCTAGAGTGAAAGAAAGACAGCTCAGAGATGCATCTGTGGTTGGGTGGCTGAGAGGCTGCATTACCTGGCCGAGAGCTGCTCACAGGTGTGGCAGAACAGAATGTTGCACTTCTCCGATCATTTTTATTTTCAGAAAAGGGAGAAAGAGAGAGACATTTCTGTGTGAATGTTATTAAATATTGATAATCCGAGTTTTTGGTGCTGGTTGTCAGTGAACAAGAGCTGAACAAGCATTCATATCGGTTGGCCATATCAGCTAAAATGAATTGGTTTGAATTTGGCAGTGCTGAGTTGCCAGGTCTCCCTTTTGGCCACCGCTGTGACATGGCAGAGAAAAAGCTATGCTGCCAGCCTGGCATTGTTTCAGGTAACCAAATGCATCTGGTAAATAGGACAGTGTCTTGAGCAGACTCAGTCATAAGCTGGACAAAGTCTGACTTGAGTTTAGTGTGCTCAAGCGAACCTAAGCCTCCGTCTTACAGCTCTTGTGCTAGGCAGTTTTGGAATTCCGTGGGAGAATGTGGCTGCAAAGATAGACAGCGGTTGAGTGTCATGTGAAAGAAAGGGAGCTTAGCGCAACTTGACAGCCCCTGGATATTACTGACAGTCTTGCATTTCATATTCCTTTAAAACGAGCAGATCAAAGAGCTGTGATTTGGAAACAGCTAGCAGCCCGTCATGGTGGGTTAGGAGTGAACAACAATCCTGTGTTCAGGTGGAAAAGGCTTTTGTGTGATTTGCTATATGGTTTCAGGGTGGGAATTCCAAAGGGGCCAAGGATAAGGCATGCACCACACAAGCGCTTTGTGAACTTGACTTGAAGTGCCCTGCTGCCTAGTGGAATTCACCACCCTGAGTTACATTCCCCAAAACAAAGAATGAAGGGAGATGTATCTCTGGGGCTGAACAAGCATGTCTGTGGGGCTGGCCAAGCGAGTGGTGAGCTGTGATTGGTACCTCTCTCTCAGGTAGGTGCTTAGTTTGGGATCACAGCTGCTTTGCATTTACAGCTGTGAACCATCTCAAGGAGCTCTGAAGGGTATGGCTGGCCTGAGACCACTAACAGAAGAGGAGGAGGAGTCCTCCTCCTTCCCCATATGCACAGCTGTGAGGTGAGTCATTAGGAATACAGAAGAGTTGGGCTCAGCACCTGCCTTTGGCTGGAGGAGTCTGAGTGCATTTCTCCTGTGTCCCATGACAGCAGGCTGTAAGGTGTGTATACTTTTCCTCTTTACTTCTTAGTCTTAATAGTCCTTTTCCTGTTTTTGCATGCAATTGTTAAATATCAGTTAATCAAAGCCCACTGAACGATGGGAGTGGTGGAAACCCAGAGTGTGGCTACAGGCAGGTCACAGGTATGTGACTGTGTTTAGCCTGACTGATGTGCAGAGAAGCTGTGTGTCTGCATTAGTGTTATTGTCCCCCCCTCCGGGCTTGTGCCTTCCCCCATGCATATGTGGACTAGGCTTTGGAGTAAGGATAAACGTAGGACTGTTGTACCCATCTGTGCAGTGATTTATTTTCTGAAGTCTCTCCTGCTTTCATTTCCATATGTTTATCCATTCTCCTGTTGAACCCATATACATGCTTAGTGTTCACAACCATGGGATTTTAAGTGGTGACAGTGTGCCAGTGTCTGCTAATGGGACTAGCCTCCAGCTCCAGATTTTTCTGGGAGATTTCTGTGCCTAAGTTATCTCTGACAGGATGCTCAAAAATGCTTAGTCCAAAGGCTGAGCTTGCTTTTATTAGATTGGCAGGTGCTGATATGGCCATTTAACAGGAGTAAAAATAACTTACGTAAAAGATGTACTTTTATTAAGCTATCACCACATCTTAGGTAGAGTGTTCCTATTCTATAAATAGATGTTACTTTGCCCTGTGAGGAGTCTGGCATTTTTATTAACAGTGTCTCTTTTTACTAGCACCAGCTACCTATGCTGTTGTGCTGATCTAGGGAAAGCGCTCCATTTTGTATCCTATCTCAAGTCTTTGCTTTCAAGCGCCTGTAAGAGCATGGCATCTGGTATAGGGGCTAAATATGACTTTTTTTATGAACATCCCTTGGTTTGGTTTTGACTTTTTTCTCCCCTACTGGCTTATGCTGCTACAGAAAATAAAAGCTGAATTACATTTGGCTTCCCCTGCTTCCTTTCTCTGTGAGATGAGGTTACGACGACCTCATCTACCTAAATCAATAATCTACACCCAAATCTAATAAAGATCTAGCAGGGCCTGTAAAATAGCATGCAGTCCAGATGGAAAGGGAGGTCCTAATGTCCAATCCACTCATTAGCTATTTATCAACCATTAATGATGAGAATAGGAGTGGTGTGTGGAGGAAAAGGACACAAAAGCAAGACAGCAGTAAACCTTCCTGACTCTGAGGAGGAGACAAAGAGCATAAAACACCTGTTCTCAGGTTACAATGAGATGCTGATTGTGGAGAGGGAGGTACCTGAAAAGTTGAATTTCCATGGCAATTTACTGGTAGAATCACAGATTTTTATACACAGAAACTGAGTGCATCCTCAACCTACCGTATGAGAGAATGTAATGAGGAGTTGAAATACATTTTGCTTCCTACCAGCTGACCCTGCATCCCTTTACAGGTATGAAAGCACTAAACCAACTGGCCCCCTCCTCTTTTCTTTCCAGACAAAGAGTGATTGTTTGTGTGATCTTGAACCAGTCACTTGATCTGTGGCAGAGTTAGGAAAATACTCCACTTTCCCAGTTATTTGCTTTAGAACTAAGAATCTGCTTGTCCTTGAAGGAAACAAATACATGAACTCTGGCCACCTAAGGATTTTCTTTTCTGCCCTTTTCACAAAAATGCTGCAGCACAGAACTAGGCAGCTAGTGCAAGTAGAGAGAAATAATTTTTCAGGACTGTTTTTTGGACAGAAACTGGCCTTTTGACAAAATGGGGCTCTCTTATACTGTCAACAACATTGTTATTTTGTATTTGAAAACTAAAGCCTCTCTTTTTTTTTTTTTAATTCCTTTTAACTTTAAATGGAAACAACTTGTTTTTTTAGTGGTTAAGCACTTTTATACAAGCTTGAAGCTTTCATCCTCTTTTTGGGGGGGACTGTTAACGTTTATTGGAGATGGGAAGTGCTTTTTCAAAAGCTGTAGCAGTAGAACAAAAAGGAATTCATATCTCTTGAGTTTGTGGTATGCATAAATATAATAATGTTCCATGAAACAATATTTCAGATTCCAGTAATGCAGAACATAGCGGCAATTCCAAAGAAAACAGGAAATAGAAGTAATTAGTCAAATGTGAGGAAGAATCCCAAACATTACTAGGACACCAAATGTTCTGCAAAACAGTAGCCAAAAACCCTGTCTTTAAATCTGCTTTGAATGTTCTTTAGAACTCACTCGGCAGGTGAGAAATCAAAATCAGTTGTAGTAAGTTGTATTCCCTTTAACGAATGCTGACTTCAGCTTCACCCGCTGAACAGTTGCGACCTATTCTCCCCTCCCCTTTCTGTCAAAGGAAATAGTCCCTGCCCCATATATTTTATATAGACCTTGCGTACTAAAAGGAGTGCAGCTCCAGCTGGGGCCCCTTTGCAGACTGGGGTGCTGGAGGTGAAGACCTTTTCCCCCTTTAACAGCATCTCCTGTCTCTCCGGCCCTGCTGCGAGCTGGAAGGGAAGGGTGTTAGCAGAGCTGCTCACAGCCCTGGCCCTGGCTGCAAATGGAGGCAGCTGCATGTATTTTTTTCAAGATGGTTTGAGGACTGTGCCCTTTGCCAGTTTGCTTTCACTATTCAAAATCTATGCCTTATTTTCTGTTTGAAGTTGTCTAGTTTTAGCTTCCAGCCATGGCTTCTTGTTAAGCCTTTCTCTGCTAGATTAAAGAGCTCTTTATAGCTGGCATTTTCACTCCATGGAGGTGCTTAATACCCTGTAATCAAGTCACCCTTGGTCTTCTCCTTGATAAGCTAAACAAATCCTGCCTGTCAAACTTCTCACTGTAAGGAATTCCCCCTGCCCATCTCTTAAATCATTTTGGTGGCAGTTTTCGTCACACTTTCTAATTTTCCAGTCTCTTCTGGAACGAGGCACATCCCAGAATTGTGCGTGGTCTTTCTGCGTTAGTCCCACCACGGTATACGGAGAAACAAAACTGCAGCCCCCACAACAGTGCAGGGGGAACACAAGCTGAGCTGTTTGACTGCAACCTCAGAGGTGCTACCACAGATGCTTTGTTCCTGTGTAGTCCTGCAAGGCTGCAGGCATCGTCTGCATTCCTTGTCCCTTGCTGTGTCTATCTGGCTGTATTAAGAGCACTTTAATTAATGGGCCCAGCGTTTACCAGATGTGTCATTTAACTATATGTTCAGCGGCTTCCTAGGTAGGAGTAGGGCAGCAAACTCTTCTGCTTAGTTTCTGGTTTCTGCTCCTTTGCTTGCTTTTTCTGTTGGGTTTCCTTATGTTTGTTTCCCCCAGTGCTGTTCCCATCTTCTCTAGGTAAGAACTAAAGAAGATGAGCTACTTCTGGTCACCCTCTTGGGAGGGCCACAGGGTGTCCATGGCAGTGGAGGCCACTTTTACAGAGCTGTGGAAATAGCACCTTTTAAGGAGAGACTTTAGGAGTAGAGGTGTCTGTGAGCACAGCTGGATATGGTTTGTTAGTGAAAGGTGTTGTGCTGTTGGACACAGATGGAAGAGCTTGACAGTCATCCCATGATGTGTCAACCTTTCTTCTGCATTAGTAAAACCATTTTGGGAAAGGAGGTTCTCCGGTGGCGTCTGGTGAGGAAGGACCCCATGATGTGCTTTGCAAGTTCTGCTTTTGTGTCCCCATGAAACATGTCCTCTTCTTGGACTTCATGCAATTAACTGTGTTAGTGGCTGCTCTGCACTTAATGGGGTTTGCAGCCCTCACAGATGTTTGGGATAAAATGTATTCACTTCCTTCTGTAAATATTTTCATGTTTGCATAAGTTTTCTTCAGCTGTCTTTCTCCATCAGGGCTGCAAAGGGTTGTATGTGTGTGTGGTTGTGTTTTTTTTTTTTTTTCCTTTTCCCCTGGAGCAGTAAATCTGCAGGTTATGACTGGAGAATTTAAGAAGCTCCTTCATTTGCCAGTCCAAAACTTGGTTTACTGCAGTATCTCTAACTAGCTGGCAGCTGAATCACACACTCTGTGTTTCTCTTCTCCTTTACGGAGCAGGATCAAAACACTATGTTGAAAGGCTTCCCAGGCTGCTGAGTTCATATGTCAGCTAGAGATGTGTGTGGTTGTTTCCCCTCCTTTTAGAGGAAGATCTTTTTCAGCACATGGCTCTAGACCTGTATTTTTCCACTCACTAGTTGCTACTGTTATTCTTCTTTTCTTTCCACTCCCAGCCCCTCCCCAAAGCCCAGATGGCTTTGGTGTTGTTTACCCCAGGAAACATTTTGAGCATTCAGTAATAAAACTGGGAGGAAATCCTTCACTTCCTTTATGCCTCCTAGCAAGTAACCACATCAATATTTAGCGAGGATGTTTTTGGGCACTGACCCAGTGTCGCCATTCAAGACATAGCCATAAATACTTTCAAGATGCGGTCTTGAATCAGGCTGCTAGACGAGGAGAAACCACTTCTACTTGGAAAGGAATTCTTTCCTTCTGCAACCACTTTCTGAATTGCACTGACGTTTAGCAGCTAACACACAAAAGCTCTTGTATCCACAGGATCATTTTTCATGTCAATAAACACATTCCCTTGCTTTTTGGTGCAATGTTTAGTAATTCTCATTTCCTATGGTGGAAAAGAACCCTTGTACTTTATTTGTATTACACAAATTACATGAAAGAAACAAAGCCATATCTGATCACAGTTATTAAATTAAGAACGTTTGCATAAATCTCCCTTTTTTTTCCTAATCTGGTTTGCTGTCAGTAAACAGCGTGTTATCTAGGTTTAGCAAAGCATTTGGTTGCGAGCCAGATTTTTTGCTTTCCCTCTGTCCTTTTTGAAGTTCACTTGGCAGGCAAGGTCTGCTTCTCCTAAGCTATCTGTCATCACACAAAGTGGATTGCAGCTTCAGACAATAAACGAGTTGCTATTCTAGAGCCACGGGTTGAACTGTCAATAAGTCACTGTGTCCCTGCTCCGAGGTTTCGGGATGTGTTCTGTTGCCCTTCCCTGCCTGGAAGGGGGTGCGTGTGTTGAAAACAACGATACTTCACGAATGTGGAGACCCGGTCCTACGAAGGAGGAATTATTGTAAATGCCTGAGATATCCCTGGTATTTGTGTGCCTGGCAGAGTGCAGGTCTGGTCCATGGCTTAGGCTTCCAGTACTATGAAACCACCACTGTGTCTTTTGACACTGAGTGGCCTGTGCTGACACGGCATAATTTAAGCTTTGAAAGTATGTGCCTGCTCAAAGCTTTAGCTGAAACCTGCAGACATGCGTAGGGCATTGATGGGAGTCTCCAATTATTTTTCTTCCTTTCAGGTGCCCCTGGATTGCAGGTCAGCGGGAGGTGAAAGGGAGGGGTCTGGTGGGGAGCATATATTCATAAAGTGCAAAGTCAGGCACTGGGGAGAGGCAGTGTGTGTGTCATGTCCAGCCTGTAATTCACTCCACCCTCTCTGACACCAGTATGTGCATGAAAATACAACTTTTTCTTATAAAATATGTTGCCAGTTTATGCTCTGGTAATAGAGGGTTGCCAACATCGGAGCTGGAAAGTGTAAGACATGAGGCCAGCTCCTGGTGTCTCTGAAAAGCAGGTGAGACTCACAGCAAAAGGGTGGGAAAGGACAGGGTGTCTGAGGGCACCGGGTGAGTTGTGGATCTGGGTGGGTGAAATGACTAGGAAGGCTGGGGCTGTGTCAGGGCTGGAGCTGCCCACAGGGTTAGACAGAGCTGGGAGGTCACCTGTGAGAGGGTAGAAACTTCTTTCCCCTTGCCCAGGCCAAACTGCCTTGGGATCACCAGACCACCTTCCCCTGCAACCAGCTCTGGCTGCTCCCCTTCTTCACAAAGTCCTTCCACTCCCAGCTCCACTGTTATTTATTTATTCTCAGTATTACCCCTTTCTTTAGAGGGGAGGGGGTTCAACAAGGTTGCCTTCCAGTCCTGAATGGCACAGGTTTTTTCCAAGGAATGAAAAGATGCTTTGTGCTTTTGACAATGACATTGATCGCTATCCTGTAAAGCTTCCCTCAACTACTTTAGGAAATCCTGTCAGATCCTAGCCTGGCAATCCTTCTCTTTGTAAAGCTTGTTATTTAACAGATAGCTTGCTCGTGCAGGAGAGACTTCAAAAAAGCTGGTGGTGACTGTGTGAAAGCTGCCCTGCTGAGATGTACGTGTCCCACAGGAGATGTGCTTGTATTGCTTTGGCCTTGAGCTTGCCCTCAGATTTGTGTGTCCGCAGTGCTGTGCCAGCTGCAGCTCCTGGGTCTGACTGCTCTGCAGTGCCCAGTGCTGCGTGAGGGGCTGGGCTCCCTCGCAGCCCCTCACTTGGGCAGGGCAGCCTTGCCCACTGGGCTTTTTCTGTGGCCCCTTCCCTGTTGCATGCTGTGGAGCTCCAGCGCTCTCTGCCCCATTGCACGAGGGAGAGCAAGGGGGTTAGAGACAAGTGAAATCAGATAGGTTAGGGAGTTGGATGTCTCTAGGCCATGCTAGTTCCAGCCTTGAAGAAATTGCTTGTGCACTGCAGGGGTAGGGTTGTGTCCCTGCAGCATCTGCGGTTGTTTGGGCCTGGATGAACCCAGTGCTGCGTTCACAGCTGGCCAGTGGAGCAGCCCCATTCCCTGGCCTTTCCATGGGCTGCAATGTCATTCAGAGACCCAGCTCACAGGCTGCTGTGGCACATCCTGAACATCACTCTGTGTCACGCATTCACCAGATCACAACTGTGAGGGACTTTATAAATCCTGGAAAGAAGGCTTTAAGAAGTGTGTGTGAATGGTGAAGTTCTACGTTTGTGGAGTTTGGTCCAACTGCCAATAAAGGCAACAGGCTCACATTAATTTAAATGGGATTTGGATTGGCCCTTAGTAAATATCACTAAACA
Source organism: Struthio camelus (assembly GCF_040807025.1). Lineage (NCBI taxonomy): Eukaryota > Metazoa > Chordata > Aves > Struthioniformes > Struthionidae > Struthio > Struthio camelus. Next base: position 7,492,125 of record NC_090948.1, read on the forward strand.
CAGCTTTCACCTCCTTTCAATCAAAACACAAGGCCAAACTGGAGCCTCTGTTTATTCACCATGATGAAGCCTAACTGTTGGTATAGTCTTGAAGACAGAGAGCCAGGCACTTAACTTGAAAATGAGTTTACTGTAATAACGTCATTATGTTTTATTGACCATGCATTTCCACAAGTGGTGAAAGGGGATTATTGGGAAATTGGGCTGAATGTGCATTATGTCACTTTTGAATTGTATCCGGTGTGCACAGAACATGTGAGCCCTGATTAAGTGACCACCAGGCAGAGAGGGTTTGTCTCTAGTGTCTGTAGTATTTCATGCATGGGAGCTGTGGGCTGCCGTGATGAAAGCATTTCCTCTAATATGGCTTTGTAGTTTCCCACCAAAATCTTTCAACGTATCTAAACCAAGACGTACGGGGTTTTATTTCTGCCTACGTTACATAAGCCTGAGCTCTCTTTGGCCAACTGAGAGTCATTAGACAAAGCCATGTGGCTTTGCAATTTACTTATCAGAGGGCTGTGACTTAACTGCTAACAGAATAATGTTTCTCCTCATAGGTATCTTATAGTTTGCTGGATGTGCATTCAGTTCCTGTCATGGATTAAACTTCCGGAGAGGTGTGCCACTGCTTTCCAGGTGCTTACATCCCTCAGCTGGCTGTTGAGCACAAGTTAGATGCAATGTGTTAGCACAATTCTTTGCAAAGGCCTCTTCTCTTGCAGCCCTACTCAGCTAGGAAAAGAAGTATAAGATCACTGTGACATCAGTAAAACATGCTGTCAGCAAAAGACATGCAAGTTACCTGGAAGCTGAATTCCATTTACAGGTGTCAGCAGAGAATACTTTATGCATCTTCCCCTAAGAAACACAGTTTCTGTGATTGACTTCTTATGTGTTAGGTCAATCTTGTTTCAGTTTCTGGAATTTTTGTATGGCTCATGGAAGAATGGTATTACACTGAGAGAATTAGGAGAATAGTTTTCAGGTAGGAGCAACAAGACTGGATGAGATCTCCTGTGTCTGTTAATATTCAGCTGGACTTGGGTCTTTAGGTCCTAGTACTCTTGGTGGAGGTTATTCCAGAGCTTGCTGCTCATAGGAAACTCTTTTGGTATATGTGAATAAATATACCAAAATACTTCTGATTAAAACCACGCGAGTGGCTTTTCCAGCACTTTCATAACTTTAGTGGCTCTAAATATGCACAATTTCAGTGATTCTTTTACACAGATGTTCCTGGTACTGTTATCATAAGATGTATATTCTAAGACTAGTCAAACAACCAGTATGAAATCTAAGGCAGAGGTTAGACTAGAGCAGAGGGCTGATTTGGAAGAGCTTTGCAGTAATGTTAGAGTTCTCATTTCAAAAAAATTTCTCGTTCAGTGCCGGGAGAAGCTATTCTCTCAGATATTGTCATTGTACGCTAGTAATATTCTCATCTTCATTTATAGTCTGTAAGGCAGAGCCACAAAACTCCCACTGTCTTTATTTTTGGGGAAGAGGAATAAGAATTCTCTCTTCTTTCTGCAAGCTTTATTCAGCCCTGCAAATCAAACCCCTTTATTCAAGTACCTAGAATATGGGTTAAATGCCATATTTAGGTAGTGCAGATGTTGAATTTGATGAGAGCGGCCTTTCTGCCTGGGAACTAGTAGAAAGAAAGCTATTCTGTAACTGGGAGTTCCTGTTTGAGAAGATCATAAAACAAGAATCTAGACCCAGATCTGATGCAACCTTAAGCTGAAGGGTTTGTAAGATCACATCCTTTTTCCTGGTAAGGCACGATTAGTAAATAGTGCTTGTGTTCCTGTTTCTCCTGCACTAAATCTCCTCCCTGAGACTTGCAGTGATCTTTTGCCCCTCTGTCCGACACGAGCTGTCTCCCAGGCAGCCCTGGGGGCTTTGGGCTTGCCATCAGAGTCGGCCTTTTATTCCCACCTCGATCTCACCTGCCCCTTCCTCTGTCAGAGCTGAACATCGCAGCCAGCTGGACTTGGGCGCGTGCGTGTTGTTTGCGTTCGGCTCACGAGGGTGTGCGTTGCCAAACAGTTTGTGCAGTCTAATCCGTGTTTGTGGCAGGAAGTCACACATCTCCCAAAGTGACCTTTCATCTAATCCATTTCTGAGTTTAAGCAGATTATCAATTTCTTTGACTGAGTTTCTGTTTTCTGAAAAATAAAAGGCTACTATTAGGATTTTTCTAAAGTGTGTGTGTGTGTGTGTTGAGGATTTATTTATTGTACTTCTAACCGTAAACAGTTTAATGTTTTTTTGAATTACTGCTCAGTCTCACTTACTTTGGTTGTGACCTTGTGCCATGCATTTCCAGGACTCCTGCTAATGGACCTTGTAAATGATGACAATGAAATACACCAGTCCATTTGATAAGGGGACCATTGCTTCATTGCATGTTATTTTAATGATATTCTACAAAGTAACCATTATATCCTCTTTTTTTTTTTTACTTTGATTTTATTTTTATCACACCAGCATTACAACAGTCTACATCTAAAATATTTCCTCATTTGTGTGAAGCACATTTCTCTGCCAGGGGTAATGAAATGACCAGGCAGTGACCCTCATTTTTATGTTTCTCCTACTGTGAAGAGGAATTGAAGATGAAATGTAGAAGCTAATAGCTGTGCAGCCCCAGTGAATCTAGCAAATCTAAAGAGCCCAGTCATGGGATACATTTAAATATTAAAGCAGTTATGTGCTCTAAACAATATTTGATGCTCTCAGTGTGCTTTAACCCAGCTAAATGGTTATTGTGTTATGTGTCCTAGCTGTAAAACTCCCTAGCTCTTTTGTGGTCAGGATGCCTTTCCCCACTACTAATTAAGTTGGACATGGATAAACGTGAAGGACAATTCTCCAAAACATTTCTTGTACAGGCTAATCCTGCATGGAGCTGTGTGCTTTTAAATAATTCACATTTATCCAATTCTTTCTTCCCATCATGACAGTTGCTTACAGAGTTAGGGAGTGTCTTGGTTTATTTTGAGGGGAAGAATTGAGAGGAACTTGATATAGCTTTGTCCTGCAAGGGAAAGTGGCATCTGGCAAGGTGCTTAGTTAATTTTAAGTTTGCCTGGCTACAGTGGGAGTTGTGTGTTCACGTTTGAAGTGTCTTGCCAATTTCTGTGCTGAAAACCAGAAAATGCTGCTTTTTTGGGGGGGGAGGGGAAGGGAGGAGATTCTTCTCCTTTTGTTTTTCTTTGATGGTTTCCTGACTTGCTTCCTGGAAGCTATGCTTTACATTCACTTTAGCATCTTTTTGGTGTCTAAAAGCTCCAGTTACATCAGTGGTTGGTACTCGGGACTACAGCGGTGCTCTCGACCAAGGATGTCACTTGCCTGCTCCTGCCAGGCAGTGGTGAAGTCTTGGGGTTGAGACAAGAGTTGTGGGGGCAGGAAAACCTTGACTTACAATGTTTTTTGATTACTGGCTCATACATAAACAAAGGCAAACAACTTCCTCTGTGCCTCAGTCCATTATGACTGGTGTGCTTGCTTATGAAAGCAAAATCCTTGCTGAAAGTTGGCTGCTCCAGCTGATGGGGTTTCTCTAGGTAAAGGCATGTGATTGAGAAAGTTGTTTGCATGCAACAGGGCTAGCATGACTGAAATTCCTGCAGGTTTGTCTCTTCCCTGGGGTTTATTCAACACTTTAAAAGGTGCAGATGGAAGTTTTCCTGTATTTGTAGCCTTCTTAACAGATCTGTGGTGTCCATTCGTGACTGAGCCTATCAGTTTCCTGAGGAGCAGTAATAATAACTTCTTTGCCTCCTTTCTAGCTGCTTAATTCATTAAATGTGTAGGAATTCCTTTGCAATTCCTCTCCCTCTCCCAAATGTATTTGAAAAGATCAGCAGAAAGGATGCATATAAGGCCTGATTTCTGCTTATTTCTTTAGGAAGGCTCCAAGCTAAAAATGGAGAATGTATGAATTCTAATTTTTTCTAATACTTCTAATAAAAAAAAAAAAAAAAACAACCAACCCGTCCCACTGATGCTCCTCCTCTCCTTCCTCCCCCTCAAGAAAAGTTCCAGCCCACAATATAGCGTGGTTATAGCACTCAGGGCTTAGTAATAAGGGGCTAGAGTGTTTGGTAACCACTGGGAATGGAGTTTCTGAATTAACCTGAAGTCTTAGTTGAAATTAATTTAGTGATCTCCTTTTACTCCCGAGCAGGTAGTGATCCATGCTGTAAATGCTTCACACATAATTTGACACGATTAGCAAACTTTGCTTCTAAGATCGTCTTGTGCCTGGGAGAGTGAGTGCTGAAAATGTTACCTACAGAAAAGCTATGGGTCACCTGGGTCTGGGCTGAGGTAAATTGGCCATTTGGGAAAGCTAATATTGTCTGTCTTACCCTGGGCTAGGCCTACGTTGATTAAAGAAAGTATAGTTTATCTACTCTCAAATGAAATGTTTCCCTATTTATCTTCCCAAATAATATGAAACCTTGCACACAATTCCAGTGCAGGTCTTTTCTGAACTCTGGGCTGCTTTTGGTTTAACCTGTTTTCCTCAAACAATGTGATTTCCTGATTCCTGTAACTGATCTTCCTATCACTGAGTTGCATGATTTCTGTCAGTATGACTCTTTTATGATCTTGCTAATGAACTTTCCTTTTTATGCTTCTTATCTGATTAGTAATGCCAGAGATTTAACCAAGCAGAGATAATTCATTAGTCTGAGCCATAGCTCTGAGGGCATTGTGTCATACCCTCCCTTCCTGCTCCTTGCACTCCATTAGTTTCTGTGTGCTCAGAGATCCTCTAGACTTGCAAGGGAAAATGAGCAACCCTTCTATCTATTGTAGATTCTTTTATGTATTGCCCATTCTTCACTCACTGACAGTAAAATTCATAGGACTATTTTGGAAACTCTTATGTAGTGATGTAATTTTTTTTTTCAATCCACTGATAAAAATTCATGCAGCTCAGTAGAAATAAAGACACTCAAACTCTGACTTGCTGTATAAAAATAAGTGACTAATTATAACTTGTGGATGTAATTGTGATTGTTTATGCTACAGTCCTGTTCTTTTTAATTGTTGTTTTAATTTGCAGCCCTTAAATTTCAGAAATTAAATATCATTTAACTCATTATTGAGTAAGTGTTGAAGTCAACACACTGTGGAGAAGTAGGGAGACATCTCCATTGTTTCTATGAGATACTATGCATGACTCAGTTTACTCGTTTGATCTTGTGCTCCTTTTTGCTGATCTCAAGGAGTTATTTCCTTTCCAGAAGTGCTTTCTGGGTTTGGAGAATAGATGCTCAAAGGGTTAACGTTTGTTCATGCCACAGTCAAGTCCACTCTGGGTTAATGGGCCATCAAAACTCTGACCTTTTGTTTGACTAAACTCTTTAGCATGTTGTATCAGTCCTAAACCAGAAACCTAGTTCTGGCAAACCGACTGGTGAATGGGCAATAGATGGTGTGGTAGAGATTCACCTGACACAGGAGTTTACAACATGGAAAGGACGGGTCTCCCGTTCTCAGGTAGCAGAGGAACTGGGTGAAAAAGAGACTTGCTGATAAAGCAAAGAGGTCATGGGCAGCAAGAGAGGGGGCAATTATTAGGGAGGCACGTTGGTAGTAGTGAGGGAGAGACCTATAGGTCATTATTATTTGAATGGTATGAATCTGTGCTTTTGAAGGCTTAAAATAGTGGAAGACTTCTTTTGTTGCACTTGGAAGAAGTTTGCCTGCTACTGCAGAGTGCTTGGTGATCTGAGAAAGATAAACTTAACCTTCTGGAAGATGTGGAAAAGAGAACGTTGCCTGGTAATTATGGAGCTGGGCCCTTTCCCTCTGGAAGGAAAAGCAGAACCAGAGTTTGTACCAACTGTATTGGAGAGGCTGGAGCCAGAGCAAGTGGGACCTTGCAGAAAGCAGGGGCAGTTACAAGCGTGTGCATCCTCTGTGCTGGAACCCAGCAGCAACCCCCAGCTCTTCTTCTAGCTGGAAAATCTCTACTAAGGCAGTTTGGCTGTTTTAGCCCTTGCTTTAGACCCTTTTGTTGTCTATTTCCCAATTCCATAAGCACCGCAAGTTGGATAGATTCATTAGATTTGCTCAACCTGTACTAGATTGTGCCAATGGTGACTTTAAGTAATTTTCTCCTGAGCAGCAGGTGCAAACCTGTATTCCTTGTGTGCTCATAACTCCTGGCAAAACGCTCATTGTAAATCTGTCAGTGACACGGTCATTGCAACATAAGAAGTGACTTGCGTGATTCTGTCTATAATCCCCCATGCTTATTAGCTCCACAGAGGTGTCCACTCTGCTAAATGTAATTGTCTCTTGGTGCTAGTTTTCCTTCTTGCATATAGCATGCAGGTGTTAGCAGAACATGCCAGACAGAACATGTCAGTATCTCTCTGTGATTACTTCCCCTCTGCCAAATGTGTGCCCTTCTCACTTATACTGCTGTTGCTACAGAGGGTAGGCAGGATCTAATTAAAGACAAGGAGCGATGGATCTGCATATGCTGCATGTGTTTGGGGACTGTCTGGCTCGGAGGAGTAATAATTGGCTACAGGGCCTTTCACCTCTGTGACATGGCTTTGAATGTAGATCAGCTTACACAGTGACTTTTAATGTTATTACCATGTGACAGCTGTTTTCCATGTGAAATTAGCTGGTAGTTTGCATTGCTTTTCCTACAGGAAACCAATATCAATAATTACCACATCAAATGGTGCTAATTAGCACGATTAAAAATATATATAATTTAAAGTTTAATGAGTATGCTTCAAGTATGCGTATTGGCATGTGTTGTAACAACATAGAAATCAGTATAAACCCACTTAGCTCTATAGTCATATATGCTGGAGGATATACTTGGGATACAGTAATACCATCTAACTGGAGGCCTCTATCTGAGCTTTCTGAAACTCCTTTGTTGGGTCCCACTCATTGCATAAGGCATGTAAAATTGTAATACACTTGAAGTTAGACTGTGTTACTGTGATTTTCTCATGCTTGGGGGATAGTAAGGAAGAAGCGTCAACAGAAAAGGTCAAGGTAATTCAGGGAAAAGTCCTTATTGATAAATTACTCCCATTTCCATGGTAAGAGCTGCAAGGAGAGATATCTCTTACTAGACCAGCTGATATAGCTGAATGAAATAGTTAAGCTTTTGGTCACACACTCTTCTTATTTCTGTGTCAGCCCTAGATTCAGTCACCAGCTCAGCTCTTAATAAAAGCCTTTGCACTTTGCCAGCCAGAACTGCTTTGCCAAGAGGATGGAGCCAGACTCTTGTCCTGTCGCTGGGCACCATGAAGAAGAGGCAACGGGCACAAACTGAAACACAAAGTTTCATCTGAACATGAGGAAAAATTTCTTTACTGTGAGGGTGACTGAGCACTGGAACAGGTTGCCCAGAGAGGCTGTGGAGTCTCCTTTGCTGGAGATATTCAAAACCTGCCTGGATGTGATCTTGGGTAACGTGCGCTAGATGACCATATTCTTTAACGGAAGAACCATTAGTTTTGCAGATCACTGGCAGGGTGGGAAACCTGAGTCTCTGTTACCACTGTTCCTTCATTGATATTGTACTGTGTTTATGCAAAGAAGAACAGCTCCAACAGAAGAGACTTGCAGAGAATGACACTCTATCTCACCCCACTCTGAGGGATGAAAATAAATATCTGACGTCTTGATGTTTTTCATAATATGAAATTCTCTTCCCCGGCTAGTGCTTTTCAAGGTGATTGAAGAGAAATGTTCTCAGCATGACTGTTTCTTGCTTATGATCTCTGTGGATTTTCTATTCACCTTGTTCTGTAGATTTGCATACAACTCCTTCCTCTGCAAAATCTTGTAACACCTATAACACTCATGCACTATTATGGTAACTTGCTTTCCTCAGGGTGAAAATGATTAAAACCTCTATAATACTGCAGTCCCCCATAATACATGTAGCCTCTCCTATCAGGTAATGAAAACCATTATTTAATAACAAATTAAGCATGCGAAAATGAAGGTCTCTTATAAACAGATAAGGTATTATCTGTTAGGGAAGAGAGCTTCCCTCTCAGCATAATTTATGTAAGGTGAAGGATGTTCCTGAGATCCTGGGAAGGCACAGTAATTGAGACTATCTTTCTCTACAGCAACAACAGGAGTGGCTTCTCAGACAATTCTTGGAGACTTCAATAGAAAGAGTGTTTTTAGATTAGGCTTGAGACATTTCCATGGAGTGTGGTGTAACCAGAGTTTTTTTTTCCCCCCTCCAAATGGGAAGATGACCTCCCAAAGTCCCCTCCAGACCTGTTTTCTGTGATAGGTTCATGACTGAGCAAGCAAAGGAACTGATCTCAGCTGAGGGAGGGGGAAGTGTTACCCAGTGCAGGATTATAGAGCAAGGATAATTCATTGGCTAATTTGTGGCTATGGATCTGCTAGTAGAATACTTTAGAGCAGGTTACCAACAGCTTCTTATTGAACAAAAGCACCATATTGCTAAGGGGGTTTCTAGTTCTGCCACTTTGCAATTCCTGCTCCCGGAGTCCCTTCTGCACTGATTCACTGTGTGCTAGATAGAAAAGGCAGGATCAGCGGTGATACAAAATACTGGGGCTACTTGCTCAGCCCTTCATCCTGCCTACTGCTGCATGCCTGCACTGCTGTGCATTTGAACCTTTAATTCTTTATAAGGCCTCATTAATGGGGGCCTGAAAAGACAGGCATGCAGATGTAGTAGAGTGAGAAATGCAGAACTGATCTGTGGCATTGACTTGGACTTCAAAATGTCTAATTTTACAGGTGAAGTACTTGTTGTGCTGTTCAGGAATAGAGGAGGGGTGGTGGTGCTTTAGCAACCAGGAACACAGGCCATGTCTTGTGCGTAGGGAGAAATTTTGTGACAGTAGTGGGGGGGGGGGGGGGGGGGAAACCTGGGGACGTGTTTACCTGCAGAGAGACTGTCTCAGTAGTGTGATGGTCTTTTTCGTTACTGCATCATGAAAGAAGCAGCCTGTCCTACTCCAGATGTATTTTATACCTTCATCGCAAACCTCTCTCTGTGTGAAAAGCAATTCCCTCACAAATGGCCCTTCATTAGTCGTGGGGTCGTGTCAGAAATAATCATCAGCGTATTGCTGATGTGGCCAACGCATCTTGTGAACTCTCTGACCCTAGCAGTCAGCAGGATTTCTTTATGTGAAGCACTAATATGAAAAGTGTTAGCATTAATGAAAGAGCTCTTGATCTGTTTAGTGTTAGGGGTCAGCACAAGTTTACAGACACCTTTGCCTAACGTTCCTAGCATGCCTGGCAGTTTGTGTCTCATCTTGTTTTTCATGGACTCTGATTAATAATATAATTCTCAAGTTCTGCTACAGCCTTTTTATACAGCAGGAATCCAGCAAATCTGGAAGCAACCATATCTGAAAGATGTCACCCATTTTGGGGCTGGTCTGTCTGCTCACGTTTACTCATGTATGTACTCATTTATTTACTCGTTATCCTGCTGGGAAAGAAGAACAACAGATGATGATGATTTTGAACAAAAGTTTTTTGACAAGCCTTAAAACTTCATGCGTCTCGCAACCTGACTAAGAATCTCCTCCATGAATGGAATATGGATGGATCCTGAGAATGCGATGACAGATGCTGAAGGCCCTGAACAGTCCTTAACTGTTACGAAGAATATCTGAAAGGATGCCAGCCAGTGGTGGAAACAGAGGCTCTTTTGAGGTGTACAAGACTCTCTTATAAATGCCTTTTTCTTTAAAATCTAAAATAACCTGTGAAGTACATGACTGTAAACAGCAGCTTGATTCACTTAATCTAGTTTGCAACTAGATCCAAAAAACAAATGAATGTTGCATACAGTACAGCTTACTGAATCATAGGTAGAATAATAGTGTATGCTAGCAGTATTTTAGAGCCCCAGACACAGTCAGGTGCCATCTGATCTCCACAGCCCTATTCCTTGTGAGCTTTTGGAGACCATAAAGGGCAGTCAGCTCTGCGCTTGGCGGCTGTGCAAGGTGCTGAAGGCTTAGTGGACCTTCAGGGATCTCTCACTTACTGAGCAGGCGAGAGGACTAGAAATTTGCCTTCTAAGTGAATGGTAAACCAAAAACTTCACCTGCAGAATGATGTTTATGATGTGGGTAAGTATAAATTGGAGTTTTGCCATCCTCTTGCTTCTTTTAGTTCTGCTCTTTACAGCAGTGACCGGATTTATATTCCATTTCTGCTGCTTGCCTTATTCCAGCTACAGCATTGATTTACAGCACAGATATGCCGTTATGAGTGGAAAAATTATCTGCAACTGTTTTGTCAGCCTTGCAAAAGTGGTGGGATGTGTATAGGGAGGAAAAATAACTATGGCAATCCCAAGACAATAGTATCAGGATTATTCTCTCTAGCTGTACGGTATCTCACAGAGCTGGTTATTTTTCAGGGAAAAAAAAAAAATGGATGCTTGTCTGAGCTATGGGGCTAACAATTCATTTCCAAATAAGTGGCATTTCAAATGTCTGACTTTTGGTAGGAGACATATTTACTTACTGCAGGAAGGCAATTGTATCAGCTAGTGTGAATTTTCTGTGTTCTTAAAGATGTGTTTTACTTTGATGGGAGTAACTTATTTAATCAGGTTTCTTGGTTAATTTTTCTTCCCCAATTGAACTTTTTCATTGTCTTTGATAGGGCAGCAAAACCCCAGCTCTGTTGAAGACATGCGGTGACAGAGAGAAGGTGGTTACCGCTCACAGGTCAGCTCTGGAGAGGGTCTGACAGTGATATTGTCTGGCCTGTAGTCCAGACTGTCACGGGTGAAGGGTAGGGGACCGATATGTGCCTTCCTCATCTTGAAAAGTCCATCTGCAAGCAACCTGCAGTCACTGCAGCCCTTTGAGGATCAGAGTAGCCTGGAAAGGTTGAACAACAGGGATTTGAAGGTGGGATTGCTGCAGTCAGCGACTTTAGCTCTTTGATCCTTATTATCCGGGGCATCATCCTATCCCACCTTAGAGAAACAGAAGCGGCTGCATGGAGGGAGGTGTGGAATATTTCATACTTCAGTTTGGGTAAACATTAGCTTCTGTGGGAGTTGCTTTATTTCTGGATTTGTTATGCTTCATTTGTTTCGCTGGTTTTAAATGTTTGTACAAGTGGCCAGAGCTATGCAAACTCTGCCATAAGGAAATATGAAACAGAGGAAAAGGAGTAACTGAAGGTACCAAAACTCGTCAGTATCCTATTAAAAATATTACCAGGGATATCGAAGAAACGTGGTAGAAGAACAAGGAAGTAATTACTTTTCCTTTGATCTGTGGAAGTGAATGTCCGAGGAATGTATTGCTCTGGCAGAGAAACTAGTGGTTTTAGTGTCTGTTTAAACATCTTTATAATTGTGTTTAAAAGCACTCCTTTATTTGTGTTTAGACATGCCGGTAAGTAGGGGAAATGCTTGCAAAGGTATGTTCAGACACGTTGGCTTACCCTGCCCTTTTTGTTGTTAATAGTTACCTTGATTTTGGTAAAGATTTATAAAACGAATAATATTTGGACAGTTGTGCAGTCTGCCCCGCAACCCACCACTGAAGCAGCGTCACTCCCAGCTCGTTGCCGTTCACATGAGGCAGTGAAGTTAAAAATCACTCCTGCTGTGGACAAGTTTGGGCAATGTTGCAAGGACTAGAACTACCTCAGCTGGAGACATGCTGCCTTACCAAACACACAGGTCCCCATCTTATGCATCAAATCACAGAATGACACTTCCAAGTGCAATTCCTCCATGTGGAAATAAGTGGGTACCTTCTACATGAATTGATTCCTTCCTGTCTGCTGCTTTAGTGGAAGACAATGCTTATTAAGAAAAGTATCTCTAATTCTGCCAAATGGAAAATCCTGCGAAACAGAGATCTCTTGATATGTTGGGAATAGCAGTGGCAGTGAACAGTTTCTCAGAATGCAAGTACGCTGGGGTCTGTCTATGCTAAATAAATGCTTTATTACTGCTAGTGCCTTAACTGCCAATTAAAAACAACTGAACTGACAGTATTAATGGCATAAACCCATTAGAGTGAAAGAGAAATGAGAGAATATGCTTCCTCTAATGGCATTGTTATGTCAACCAATACCTAAAAATCATTTTTTACCTCCAGTTTTCTGAATGCGGAGGGACGGAGAAACTTCTGACTTTGACATAATGCTAATATCCTCTGGTAGAAAGAGGCATGATAGTTGAGTGCCTATGGCTTTTCCGTCTTCATGACCAGTCTTGGACAATGTAAAACTTCCTACCATGCAATGGAGAACTTTTTTGATTTTTTTTTTTTTTCCTTCCATACCTGTCACTCATTAGAAGCGCTGCCAATACCAACTTTCTTTTTCTTTTTTTTTAGTGCAGGACAGAGGAAACCAGCCAAGCAAGTATTACTTTTGAACCTTTTTTGTCTTAGGATATGTTCTAGATGAGAGTGGAGAAATGAAATTCCCCCTGCTTTATTCCCAATTCCTTGACCTACTAGTTTTGTTATCTAAAACTATATTTTGATATTAGTTATGATTTTGTTTCATTGTCTCCAGGCAGTTCACTGATTATATTTAATGCAGCCGAGCCAAAATAGCATTCGGAAACAGGAAACATTTCCTATTGTTTTATGGATGTTTAAAAGAAATAAAGTTAAAAGTATTCTGTAGAGTGAAGGAAAGCCTGTTGTTCTCTTATGGCAGTACGTTGCTCTTTCCGATCCCAATGGAAATCTCGGTTTGTGCACTGAACTCTCCAAAGTATTAACGTTCTGTAAACCACAGCAGACCCTTCTGTGAACAACAGCAAATCTTAGCTGGCAATTCAAAACCTGCTGAAACTTGCTGCATGGGAAGCCAAGATATTTTTCGGCTCTGCTCTTGCAAAGCATGATGCCTCCTGCAACCTCTCTGTCTCAGTAGCTGAACTGGGCTTTATTCACTATCATACATGCAAATTTTCCTCCTAAGGAAACATGCAGGTTTCTGAAGAGAGCACCCGATGGAGAGGGCTGTGTCTTTTGGCTCTTGCTTCCAAACTAATTTGTGAGCATGAGGAAAAGATGCCTTCAGGAGATTTCAAAATAGTTCTCATAACTGGAATTTTTTTGCCATATTTCTGCATAACTTTATCTACCCTTACTCCCCTTTTAAAAACTGACTAGAAAAAAAATAGCAGAAGCAGCAAGTGTTACCTGAGAACTATTTAACGATAGCATTAAAATGGTATCTGGGAAAATCTTAATTTTTAAAGCTGCGTGTTCTGGCAAACAGTTTGCTGAAGATTAGCATTGTAGTTATGATTAGAGTACGCTCTGCATTATTCCATGATTTTCCCTTTCATATAGCACATTATGCTAATCGCACTTTCTTCCATTTTTCAATAAAAGGTCAACAGTGCACTGTTTGTGCAGAATGTGCAATTTAAACTTCATGTCTGTCATTAGAGATAATCTAGGTTTGCTGTATCAAGTGGGGTTGTCATAGAAACTAGACCTGAGATCTCTGTTTACAGCCTTTGGAGAATAAACACTTTGCATTTATTTCACCGAAAAATAGTCGAACAATTAAATAAGGTTTGAAAACAAAACCATAATGGCCCAGAGAGAGATGTCATTCATCAAAAATCAATATATGTTATGCAGCTGGTAAACTCCAAGCATTCAAGCAGTTGACTGACAGCAATATTTCCCAGGGGGGTAAGGAAGTAACTGATAGTGTATCATAGTGCCTGGAGCAGAATTAATTTAAATTTGCTAATAAGTTTTGTTTCAGGAATTACAACACTGAAGAACGTTTGCTTAAATTTTGCTTTATGACAAGTAAGACTTTTCATGTTGGCTCTTTGGACGTTGGTAATACCACCAGGAGACTTTATTTTATTGTATTTTATTTTTTTCTATAATGTTCCATATCTTCCTATCATAGCTGAACTTTTCTTTGTGGTTTGTAATAAGGTTTACAGGCATCCTAAAAATATCTCTGGCATCTGCAGTTTTGTCTTCATTAGTGAACAAGTGGGCTACAGCTTCAAGCTTAACCCTAAGGTTTTAGCTTGCTCTTTCTGTGGCAGGTTATTAACGTGTAGTACTCACCTTTGTCAGGCAGTGGTATTTAGTAATGTTTCAGAAAAGGGTTAGAGAAATATGTGAACAAAGATGGCTTCTGTTGTTATAGCACAGAAAAGTCACCAAGACTATCAATTTCTTCCTCAGGGCGTAATCATATTACCAGCTGGGTGTTTATGTAGGGGTTTTGCAATGGCATAGCTTTACTCTACTGACAAAATGAATTATGGGGATTTTATGTCTTCTTCTGAAATATCTGAACAGCGCCTGGTATCCCCGCTCAGTTTCTCTTAAAAGCGTGAACGGACTGTTTATCTACCACGTGCTTAGCCACAAAGGTGCATCCAAAACAAGTGATCTGTTGCCAGTCTTTGAGAAGAGAGTGAAAGAGGAAAATTAACCAAATCTTGAAATGAGACAGCAAAGCCAGCAAAATTCACAGCTAGGGTAAGCTGGCATGAGCAGAAGACTTTGATGTTTTACCTCTGCGTCAAAACAAGCATTCGCCTCCCAGCAGAGAGGTCAACCAAGTTCCTCAAGGTGAGATGGTCTGCTTTGTGTGGTGTAAAACAAGACAGCAAAAGCCTGTTGTTTTCTGTTGATGGAAGCTGTGCACAGCTCTGCTGTGACAGATTTCTCCATTTCAGGCAATGGTGACTGAGATTTGTCAGTTCCTAAACGCTGTCCCTGATATCTCTTTCTGCTGGGAAATGTGGGGAGAACTCTGCTAAGGGGTCACCTGCGTTGCACTTATACGTCTGGTGAATTTGATTTCTGTTGCCTTTCAAAAGTGCCCTAAATGCCACCTTCAATGTCCAAACCCTAAGAATGATATTGCAACAAATACTGTTATTGTGGCATTTGTGGGGCTTCAACTGTGAGCAGAATTTTTTGGAGGGTGTGTTTTCTATCTAATACAAAAGGAGATGCTAGTTTAGTTCTGTAAATGCAGTTTCTCTGCCCTTCCTGAGAAGAAAATCTTCCCTTGCCTGATATGTTTGCTCAGCAGCACAAACTTTCCTCCTAATTATATCTGCTCTATTTGTAGTTCTTCACCTCAGCTGCATCAGTAGCATAGAGGGTCTGTAAATCAAGCCCCGGCTTGCTGAACTGCCTTTTGAACAATTTTTGTGATACAGTATAAAGTAATCCAGCATTAGCAGGAAGACAGGCCTTGAAAAGCACTTTCCGTTATGCCCGTGCTAATGTTGGGACTAGCAGTCCTGCCTTTGGGTGAATGGCATAGCATTGGTCAAAGTAATGAGGAGACCGTCAACTGTAACAAGTTGTTTATTCTGGTCTTAAGCTTCCCTCAGAGTTTTTCCTGTAACTGCGTCACATTAGCACAGGGGCCCCAAGTCTATGGGACACCTTCACACAGAGAAGCCGAAGCGATGACAGGAGCTCACAGACGGTGTCTACGCTTTACTGAACAACCTCAAAGGCTTGGAAAAGCCCTGGGGACATCTGCCAGTGTGTCTGCAGGCTTAGAGCTCAGGTCGTGGTCAGTGAGCAGTATGCATGTGTTCCTAGATTTGCAGAGTGGTGTGGGTTTCATGCAGTTTTTGTCAGGTTTTAATGGACTCTGCTTGTAACACCTTAACTCCAGCAGATCACAAAAGCTTAGGTTGGTGGGCATATCACAAAGCTTTCAGCTGAGATGAGAAATCTTAGTGCAAAAGGAATTGTCATGCAGATCCTAAAAGGGGCTACCCTTCAGCTCAGTCAGGTCTTCTCTCACAGCTTGTATCACAGCTGAGCTATCTAGGGGAGAACGTCTTGTCTCTGGTTTTGGTTTTGTTAGCATTTCTCTAGGCCAGTGCAGCTACCTTGGAAAGCCATGAGGAGGACTGCACAGATGGCACTGCTGATGTACCTGGGTTTTGTTTGCTGATGGCTGTGATTCGGGCACAGGAGCAGGAGGATCTCCAGATTGTAGAGCACAATGTGCTCAGAGCAGCCAGTCTTACGGAGGAGGTTGGCTGCTGTATTTGGCATGCCTATTCCCCTTTGATAAGCATAGTAATGTTTTCCAGCAGTGATGAACATGTAGATAGCTATGTCTAAATCTGACAGGGATGTGAGGAGGTAATCTTGTCAGCTAAAGTGGAAGAAGGCATTTTCCCCTGGTGTACTCTGCCTTCAATGCTGATGGCATATTTTGAACCTTGGCAAAAGCCTAGCCACTCTTCTGAAACAGTGAGATGTTTGTGTCCTGGTTAGTTCTCTGGTAAAAACATGGTGAACTGAAATATGTTCTAAACGTCCTGCAGTGAAACCTGGGCTCTGACATCGTCTGTAACAAAAGTCCTATTGATTTCCAGGCAACCCACAGATTACTCCTATGTATGTATCGCATGATACGCGGCAGTCTTCTCATTGGAGAAATATCGACCAAGCTTTAAGGAGCATTCTCATGTAACCCTCTGTTACTAGATTTATTTTTTATGTATATGGCAAAAAATATTTTTACTAAGTAGTAGTTGATCTGGAAAACAGTTAGTTAATAGGCCTACTTTCAAAGGGCGTCCTAGATGGGACCCACTTATTAATCTAATATCCATGTTGCAGTCATGGAAATTGGTTCTTGCTCTACAACATGATTCATCCTTTGTAGTACATACTTACTAGTGCTTTCCAGTAGCTGATAGTGGTTCTATCAGTTAAAATATGCAATTTCTGTCTGGGTATGAAAAAAATAAGTTGAAAATTTGTGTGTGGCATTGAACCCTTGAACCCAGGAAGATTGCAGGGTGAAGCTCTCAAACCTGGCTATTCTCCTGATAGGCACTTCCTCACAGCGCACCACGACTACTGCTTCATCATTTGAATGATTTTACCTCTGCATTAGGGCAGCTTCATACAAGACCCTGATTGACTCCTATGAGGTGCTGAATCCTAAAGTACCGCTTAGTGGAGAGTGCACAGAATCAGCACTTGATGCTCGCAGTCCTAACTCATCCTCTGTAAAGAGCGGATTTTGCACATCCTTTGTCATGTGAGTAAGACTACCTGACTGGACTCCAAAGTGTGCATATGTGCCATGGAGGGTTTTTGATTAGGTCTGAATCATTTTGCCTTTTGCAGGAGAGGGAGTAAATATCCATGTGTACCTTCGAGAATCTTTTAGTTGGAGAAGAGATTCTGTTACTGTATTTCCCTGCAAATATTATATTGCTTTATTTTGAGCATCTGTAGTCCTGTTCTCCAGGTAAATGATTTCTTTGTAATTCACTGTGTAGGTAAGAATTCCATCACGCTCAACTTGGATTTTTCCTTTTTCAGTTTGTTGCTCATTTTTATCCTTGAATTTGTCCTCTCTACTGCTCCCTGGGTATTTATAAGTGACTGTTATCTCTGTTCTTCGTTAGCCTGCAAGCTTCATGCACCCTGTTCTCCAGACTCCCTTTATTGGAAAACCTGTCATTGCTGCTATTGCAGGGAAGGATGTGGGAAGAGTGGTGATTGCTCAGGATATGCTGTTTTCGTTAGACGATGGAACTTGTATTTCTCTGCTTCCACATACATTTGCACTTGGCTTGTGCTGTACTGAAATATGTTAAGTGAATTGTAGCTAGGGTCATAGATTCTGTTTATGTGACAGTTATGAAGTCTAAGGCAGTTTTGGCAGTTATCAGTGGTTTTTTAAATCTCAGAGCAAGCTTTCTTTTATAGATTACATGAAAGATGGAGACATGTTACAGCTTCCTCATTTGCACAGTTCTCCAGGCCTTCTTGAGCGGGCTGTGTTTGAGGTATTTTATAACCTTACCTTCTTGCTGGGAACAGTTCAGTGCAGAGGCTGATAGGAGCAGAGACTGCAGTGTCTTGAACCTCAGGCTTGACGGGCAGCCTAAATCTCAGCTGGTGCCCTTGTGTCAGTAGTGCCCAGACATAAGACATGATTCTCCTTGATGCCTTTTCAGAGAATGGGCATACACTGCAAAAATGTTAAGTCAGTCCTGGTGTGAAAAGTGGCTGCAAATATGGGCTATCCATTCTGGAGGAGAAGCTTAACATGTCCCTTGGTCCGTTATCCAGCAACATGACCGGAGAGAGACAAGCCCGTTTTACAGGGAAAAACTGAACAAGTTTACTGAAGTCACTTGTACCTCTTACTCCTCATCTTCCCTGTAATCCTTGAGGAAATTAGTGAAATCATGGAAAATACAAAAAATACAACTGGAAGCCAAAACTTTTCTGTAAGAATGACAAAAATCTGTGCTGGCTGTTACATTTTGACTCTTGTATTGCACTGACTAGCTCAGCATTTTGAGCAATTCAGTCAGCAGCTCTTGAAAGTGGGAAATCTCTGTTCAAAATGTGTGGTAACTTTTATTATAGTCATTTTCAGTAGCAGCCAGGAGTAGATGTAAGGGTACACTCTCTGTCTCCACAGACTCTCAAGACTAACTGGTTGATTAATGGTAGCTTTGTTTTGCTCTCTGAGGTCTGCCCCGGAGCCACGCTAAGAGCCTTCTTACACAGAAGACAGACGTGTGTGCGTTAATATGTGTGCAAGAACTGTCTTCGAAAAGGCATGGAGCCTTCCTATGAACATTTCAGTCTTTACTTTTTTTGGTAAGTGAGAAAGAGAAGAATTCAGCAATAGGCTAATTTGGCTGGTAGCACAGGGCCTCTGGCGTTGCGCGTAGGGTAGGGACTGACTAGGCAGAGCCTCCCTGTGCGGAGGAGGCGTAGCAGTGCCCACAGCACTGCCTATGAAAGTCAAGACTGCAGCTGTGATAGCCTGATGATGAAATTTAATTACCCTCAGAGCATTCAAATCTTTCCAAAAGGTGGTGCCTAAAAAAATGGGATGATTGTAATGGCTGTTCTGTGAGGTGCGAAGGTTAATCTATAGATACCATATACTCTCACATAGCGATGTGCTATTTGTCACGTTCAGCCTTTCACCGTGACCTTCTCTCCCTTTGTTTGTCTTTTGTCTCTTATTGCACACGCTGCCTAGTGCGGGGTCGCTCTCCTGAGTTTACATGGCACCTGCCACTACCTCCGCTTTTGGGTACTTCAGAGTATAATAGTAATAAAAATTCCAGTGCCTACTGACTAGTTCCCTGATTTATTGGATGTTTTATTTGATTGCTCCAGAATATAATAAAAACGTTTGGTTCTGTTTCACCGTGTTTTTGCGAAGCAGCTGACTGCAAGTGGCAGGTCCTGAACACCTGAATTGATTTTTTTTTTTTTTTTTTTTTTAAAGGGATCTAAGACTTAAAGTAAAGTGGCAATGGAAGATTATAACTAGCATTTACCGGAAATTTTGTTCCGATCAGAAAAAAATGGTTTGTGAGACAAGATGTCTCTACAAATTCTGTTTTGGAAAAAACTAGGATATAATCTTTTAGCTTACTGCCTGTCTGCCTCAAACTCAAAGATTTTGGTCAGTTTTAGTTTGATTGTCTTTTCCTTTTTTTTTTTCTTTCTTTGCTTTTTTCTTCTAGGTTTTGAATTAAAAAAAATCCATAGGGAGAATTTCAGTCTGTCAATGGAGCGATTTTTCCAACAGGAAATAATTCAGTGGGACACTCAGTGCTTGGCGAAGCTGGCATCCATGGCCTGAGCAGACAACAGAAAGCTCATATATGACTACAGAGCTCAGCAGTGATCAGTTAAATGGTCTGGGCTTCAGCTTGGGCCAGTGTATTTTGTACCATCACTGCAGGGAGAAAGCAATGGGGGAGGAGAGGGCAGAGGCTGGTGCTAATGTTTTTAATTTCTCATTTACTATCAGGCAGCACCATATGGAACAGAATGGAGCATATCGAGGAAAAAGGGATGGATGACATTTTTCCCTTGAGCTTCTTGTGAAAAAGACAACAAAAGTGAATTCTCTGCAGGTAGCCTGAGCCCTGCCAGGAAACGGCTTTTATGATTGCTAATGGTGGTAGGGACATTTTTTTTTTTTTTTAATCAAATGTGTGGGCTTTTGGGTTTTTTTTGTTGTTCTTAATGGGATGAGTGGGATTGACTTATGCCACTCCAATATTTTCATAATGTCAATGCATTCATTTCTTACAGCACTCAGAAGTATGCTAGGTACTTGTCACAATCAAATATTATTTATTTGGAGACTCTGTAGGATGCCTAGGCAGGCATCTGAATACCTCTAAAAGAAACGCTGCTGCTTTGGCTGATTTTGCAACAGCGCTTCTCCTCCCTGCTGCATCTCATAATCTCTGGCTGCCAGCAGACCTGTGGCAAATAGAAACTCTTCCCCTGCTTTTCCTCTGATGGCTCTCTTCCTCCCACAGGTTGCATCACCCTTCGTCCAGTGACTCAAAGGCAAAAGCATTGCACATGCTCAAAGGCCAAGGATTTTAAAACTGGGGAGGGGAAAGAGCCTGCCAGAAATCCGATGCCCTTTGGAAAGATCTTGTGTCACATCTTCTGTGCAGGGGATGCTTGAGAGATCAAGCTCTGTCTTCAGAGAGCCCCTTTGTAGCGCTAGGAAGGTGCGAAAGATGTGAGTATGAACGGAGGCTTGGGACACAGGATTTCCTTGGAGGGCATGCAATCCCCCAGTGCTGCTGCTGTCCCCAGGGAGAGGCAGCCCAGCCACACAGGCCTCGTAGACAGCTGCAAGAGCTGGTTGCTCTTCCACAGCATAGCCCCGGAGGGCTGCTTCAGGACTGTCCACCCTGGAGCCTAAAGCTACAGCAGGTTTGTGTGAACCCGACTCCTTTTGCGTTAGCAGGGAAGACCACAACATGAAGCCCCTCCAGTACCTGAGTGGGCAAGATGAAAAGATTGTGGGGGGAGGCAGGAAGTGCACAGCACTCCTACAGCTCCCCAGCACCTCTACTAGCAGGGCACCTTTTAAGCTCCAAGGAGCGAATAAATCTACTGGCACAGCTACTTCAGCTCCCCTCCAGCCTGATGCTCCTTTGGCATACCATGTTGCAAATTTAAATGACTTAAAAAGCATTATTTGCCAGCTTCCTCTTTAATAGGAATTAGTCTATCTTCTATTTTATTCCTTGTGCTGAGGTCATTGTTTCATAGCTGCAAGGCTACGACCTCATGACTCCAGCTCTTAATTATGTTTTAAGACTACTCCCTATCCATGAGGGTTTTGTAGTGCAGTCAGAAATGAAAAGTAAGGTCTGTAAAACACTGGGTTGAAGACAGCTCAAAAACTCCTCAACCCTCTCTCATGAGTCTGATTTACAGCTCCCTCGACAGAAGATATGTATGCACATGTCAAAAATGTTATTCTCAATTTGGTTTTGAAATTGGGAGGTATTTGTCCTACTACTGGTCTTTCTTTACAAGTTTTACCTTCCCTTATCCATTCTCAAAAGCCTCAGTGTGTTCTTGCCAAAAGTAAATGGACATTTGAAAAGGCACAGAGTATCTGGAGGTCTTGTCTGTCCTGCATATTCAGGTTTTTTGAGCAGTGGCATCCACCCACAGATATTTAGAAAGGCTTTTTAATGGAAAGCATAGTAAACTGCTGTGATCAGGTTCCAGCCTCTGTTTCTCCATGCAGTCTCTGTAAATCTGAGAGACACATAGATAACTCTCAGTCAGAAATGGGAGGTGTGGTGGGTTGTTCTCATGGGTACTGAGACGGACTGGGTTAAATGACTACAAGGGTAAGGCAACAACCTGCTGTGGGTAGCAGCCCTGCCTTGGCTGCTCTTAGAGCAGTTCAGACAAGACGTCTTCCTCCGCCTTCACTACAAGATTGAGACTGTCTCCCATGGAGCCTGGGACATGCCTTGGTTGTGGTGGTTGAGCCTGCTCTGACTCCTCACACCATCTAATTAATCGCCAGGACAGGGAGGGCAAATGTGAACAGTGGCTTGCTGCTCCGAAGTAGGCAGTAGCTGGTATGCTTGGATATTAAAGATGTGGAAAGCTATTGTCAAGCTTGACAATAGATATATTATATATAAATTTCTTGCCTCTCTTTGGTGGCTGTCTGTTCATGTTTATGCATTACATACTGGAGTTGGTATCAAGGAACTTCTTTTCTTATGGTAAGACAAGCAGAGGACACTGTGTTCCTTGATCAAAGCAGAAGACTAGGATTCAGGGTTTCTGACTTGTCTTCCCTTTGAGTTCACTTTTCAGTTCCTCATTCTTAGGCCTGTTCTGCAAAGTGAGTGCAGTGCCAGGGTTAGAACAGCGTGGTGAGATGGGTTGTTTTACAGCATTCTGAGGGACACGCTCAGGTAACACATGCCTTGATACCTGATGTGCATACTTTTGAAGGTGAGAGAGACCTGAGCTGAATCACTGAATATTTGCCAATGCAAATCTGTTAAAGCTGCTGGGAAGTATTTAACATACTTGCTCAAACTCTCAGACTTCAAAATCTGTGCAGAAGAAAAACTTGTTTAGGCTTGCTGCTAATCTGTCAGAGATGCTTGCTTCCCTCGTCCGACTGGCAGCCTTCCCAGGCTGTGCATCCAAGTCCCAAGGCAGCAGCCACAGATCATGCCATCTCAGGGAAAAGACTTGCCCCGCTCCCATTCTGCTGTGCACAACGTTCATGATACCGAGAGAGGAAAGGAGATTGGAATAGGGTTTACAAGGAACTGAAGAGGAAAGTCATAGGCGACCTTGAATCGAAAGGGTCTTTATCCTATTTCTAATCTGAACCTTGCTGGTTCAGGACTGACTGAAAATGATTTTCTTTTGGCTGCTCAATGTCCTGCATGAAATGTAACTGACAGATTTAGCTGCGATGTTGCCGAGTCTTCAGACTCCCTGTAAGTAGCAATTCTGGCCCCTGCTGTGAAGAGCCTCTCTTACTGTGATGTGAAGGATTGCTTACTTTCCATGATATTTTCGGGGAGCAAAGCAGTCTTTTACCCCACACAATGACTCACAGCTGACTGGAACACAAGGCCACAAGCTTCCTGGCCAAGTTTGGTCTGCTGTTTAATTTACGGCCTGTGTCTCATGAGCCCACTTTCATACAATTTGTGTGAACTCCTATTCTGCATTAAGTTAGCATTATGTTTTTTATTTAAAAAAATAAAGGCTATGCCAGATAATGTTAGGAATAGGCAACAGGAACTAGAATCATACCACCTAACGTTAGGTGCTCAGCTGAGGTGGCTTTCTTAGGGGCTTTGGCTTCTTTTACTCGGGGGAAAGACATTGGTGCTTTGAGATGGTGGACAGAGCTTTAGTGCCTGCAGAAGGACATCTGGCTCTCTGTTGTCAATGGGGAGAGAGAAAGGTGACCAGGCTTACGAACTGAGGCGCTGTGGTGAAGCATCTGAAGTTCCAATCACTGGACATGGGCTGAGATCTCTAATAAAACAGAGGTCCTTCTCTGTCACTTTTGCCACAATCTCTTGGAGGGAAAGTCACAGTTAAGTCTGTGTGGCTATGCCTCAGTTGGTAGCAGGAGATCCACGTGCAGAAGCGTGTGGCTCTGTTGGTACTTCCCAGGGGATTAGGATGAGATGTTCACTCCTCTGCTGTTGACAGCACAGCCCTTTAACAGAGTGAATGTGTAGGACCTGGCTGGGTCAGCTGGAATCTCTCAGCCTTTTGCACGGAGAAGACTCAAATTCAGCTCCTGCAGACGATCTGTACAGGCTCGTTGCTGCATCTCACTAGCTGTTTGATCATAGTCTGCCTCCAGAGGCATGAGCAAGAGGATGACCACTGTCTTTGGTAGCTCAGAAGGAGTTTGTGTGTTGTGCCTCCTGTTACACACTGGTTCGCTTGGAGAAAATTTCCCCAGCAGAGACTTTGATAGAAAAAGCTACATAATTCTGTGCTTCAGGCTCAGAATTTGCTGGTGGCTTTTCAATGTATTTTATAAATAAAATATAAAGGAGTGTGGCATTGTTGACAGGATGCTCCCAGAGGAGCACAGGCAGAAAGGGCATGCTTCAGCCATTGGATCCCATCAGGTGCTATCACAAGGAAAGAGCTGTATTTAGAATGGACTCTGGATATTGTGCTAATGTTAGTTTTGTTGCAGTGCTTACCATATTTAATGTGGCTAAACAAGCCTGTCTGTTTAGGAGTGTCTCTGTAGGAAGGATATTTCCTGTGTGCCTAGAAACTGCTTAGCTCTGCTTGTGTACAATCTGAAAAGTGTGAGTCTGGAAAATAAAGATTATTTTTTTGAGCTAGCAGGATGCTTTGGGGAAGGTATGATGGTTATGCTTGTAAATGGGGCATGAGGTATGTTTTAGACATTACCATAGAGCCTCTGTAGTCTTCAGAGATGGTTTTCTGAGCTGAGTCTTGCTTGATTCAGTTATGGTTAGAAGTTGTTTCCATTCAGTGGACATTTACTCTAGCATAAGGTGAATTTGCATCTCATTGCCAATTCTTTCTTCCAGTGCTACTGGCTCTTTCGTTCTTCTGATACATTAACATGATCCCCAAATTCATCTAATCTCACTTTAAGGAGGTGGCGCCTTGCTGCATTTCGTTTGGGTTCAAGTAGGCAGGCACTTTTTCAGGGGGTTAAGCATTTACGGCAGCTAAGACATGAAATGAACAGAGGTTGTTTTTTCACGTGATGTGAAAAAGCTGCTTTCCTGACTCCAAGAGAACGGCTCAGCCACTGCTTGCTCCTTGGAGCTCTGAATTTGTTTGACAACATGAGTCTCAAACTGGCAGTGAGGGGGGGGAAAAAAAAAAGGGCAGGCGGCAAAGCCACTAAAGCAGGAAGAAGGGCAGTAGGTACCGAACAGGGAAATTCACATTTGGCCTAGAGAGGCTTGGCATAGCTCCACATGCCAGAAGAAGTGGCTGAGGAGGCTTAATGGTCCTGAAGACCAGAAAGTGAGGTCCAGCTCCATGGAGCGCTGCAGTGTCTGGATGAAGCCCTACGTACGTACCTAGGTGCCTGTTGACCTCTTCCTCTTCTTCCTGTTCCCAAGGCAGGTGACACAACGCAAGTCGAAGGGGCAGTATTTTTCCACAGATGCTGCTATATTGACCGCTTAGTTTAGCGGGTGCTTTGGCAGTTCCTCAGTGTCCAAAGCTGTTAAAAGACGCCTGGAATTCTTCCTCCATGCAGCGAGGGGAAAAATAAGCCAGTCAAGGGCTTCATTAGGGAACTAGTCCATCAGTCGTGACTGGGGGTGAAAGATGGAGCCCTTTGCCTTCCTGGGGCTCCGTAGCAGGTTTTCCCGTCTTGTATCCTTTGCGTTTGCCTCACCTTGGAGTTGTTTCTGTTGACCCTAATGTAGCTGTCATACAAGCATAAATTGTATGAGAGCTAATTAACTGTCAAAACTCAGGGCAAAAGACAATAAACCCCTGCTTCACCTCCTGGTGGGTTTTAGTCTTTTCTCTTTGATGTGACAGCTTGTTCGCCGTTCCTTTTGCAAACAACTCACCATTGCAGAGGAAATGCAATACAGCCAGGCAATCACTTATCACCAGTGACAGCAAATAAACATGAAAAATGGGCTTTGAAATACTAAAGGACAATGATCAGAAAGGTTTCTTCTTTCATCCTAAATCATGATGTTTGGCACTCAGCTGTAGTATTGTAAGTTATTTATAAATGTCCGGGTTTGTTAGGAAATATATATTTGTATATGGAGATAAATAATGTTTTTAATCAGATGATAAATGTACATGTTCTGCATGGGGAGGGGGAAATGGGGTGACTCAGTGTAAAATACCTATATTTATAGGGAGGCACCTAACTAATGAAGATATTACAGACTAACGTTTGCTTCTAGGCATGTGTAAAACAACGTGTTTATACTGCAGGAAAGCTGACCAAAATTTCTAATGGAACAATTTTCTGTCAGAAAATGCAGTTTCATCAAAATCAGACTATTTTATTGAGAAGTGTCCATTGCAGAGATATTTTCAAAGGAGGAAGACTTTTGTTTTGCTTTGGTAAGGTAAAATCCTTATTTCAGTGTTATTGTTTAGTTTGGATTCTTCACATGAAATGTTGATATACTTCAACAGGATTTAATTTGTTATATTGTTTTGACATTCTCAAAACAAAATGTTTAAATGAATCAATATGGAACAGCTGATGGGTTCAAAACTAGATTTTTTTGGATTCTCACCGTCTGGGAAACTTTAGTTTTTTGTTCTCATTCAGTGTAAAAGTATGCCAAAATATCAGAATTTTTCATATGACAAAAAATCTGTTTTTTCACCCAACTCCAGTAATAGCATTTGAAATTCGAAATTCAAAGAAACAGAGAG
The DNA here is from genome assembly GCF_040807025.1 of Struthio camelus. NCBI lineage: Eukaryota > Metazoa > Chordata > Aves > Struthioniformes > Struthionidae > Struthio > Struthio camelus. The sequence goes on from NC_090948.1 coordinate 7,518,398, forward strand.
ACAGGAGGCAGGGACAAGATGTACTAAATCCACCTTTTCCCCCATAAATATGCATATGAATCAGCTTTGGCAAACTCAGCATTTTCCAGTGTTACTGGAATTGGCTTATGATTGGAATTAGAATTTAGGAATATTATTATTTTTGTGCTATTATTTTTGTAGGCGCATTCCTAGCCAGGTTCTTGGGAGCATATTTCTTCTGGGAAAGCGCTGTCCCTAAACCTGAACATTTGAACACTGGCTACAAATTCCTCATCGCATTAAAGCAGTTTTCCATGGATTCTAATTTCTGCTGCTCATGAGGGTTTTAGGTCATTTTGGATATTGAATATTTGGAAGTAATGGAAGCTGCCACTCTCTGCAGGCTCTGGAGTATGTGTGTATCTTTGGGGACTATACTATGGAGTCTCCAGGTACTTTGTATAATATAATAGCTGTTTAGGGTGCCCATGACAGCTGCAAAGCTGGAGGTATTGTAAACACACCAGAAGGCTGCTGTATCTGTGTATGTCTCTCCATAGCCCTGTGCTGGGCCAGGCGGAGGTTTCAGGTTCACTCAAGGCGGCCTGAGCAGCTCTCACAGGGTTTGTGTCGCAGGTATTTAAAAACTCGGAGATCAGAGAGGCTGACTATGAACCAAAGCAAAACCGGCCAAAGCATGTCCACTTCTGCTAAATAAAGTTGACTGCAGAAAAATGAAGTGATCCAAACACACCCAGCCAGCAGTGATGGTACGTCGGCTGTGCTAACAGCTTCTCTTTCAAAAAGATTCCCGAGTATTCCACATACTACGTAAGGGTGTGAGCATGCTTGTGTGCGATTTATTTTCTTTATAAAGAAGTTGCAGAGCACTTTGAAGCAGTCTGTGAAACAGCTTCTGGCTCACACATTCAGGATTTGGTTTACCTTGCTCTGAGGTTAGTTGGTGTAATACATTTGTAAGGGTCTTTTAGAAACATAAAACTTCACCTCTCCGTAAACACAGAGGCAAAACTGAAATGCAGAAAAAGGCAAGCTGAAAAAGAGACTACAGTATTCCCTCAGCACCCCTTTGCCGCTGCACACACTTGGTTATTTCAATTGTTTCAAGGTTAGGACAGGCTGGCTAGGAAACTCTTTAAGGGGAAATGCAAGTAATGCTGGAAACTGGGCTTTTGACAAATATGATGAAGACAGATTTTATAAGCTCCAAACCAGCCTAAACAGAAACATGTTCATGTTTTCCTTATCCTTGGTCTGGACCGTGCTATTTCATATGCTGTAGCAAACTTGGGGCAGCCCTACTGACTCCACTGGGTAGTGACTTCGGATTTATATGAGTGGAATTAAAAAGTGATTTAGTCTGTTGCATTTGGATTTATGGCAGGTTTAGAGATCTGACTGGGTTGTAACACTAGCTGCAAATCTGAACTCCCAGAAACAGGTGTCCAAAGCTAAATAATGACATTGGGGAAGTGGTATGATGAGACACATGCCTTTTTTGAGAATATGTCAGTATATTACAGGTTTTTTAATCCCTGCCGCCTAAGCAGCAGTGCTGCTGCAAGGTGTTGCTCAAGCAGCTGTCCAGCCATGTCGATGCACTGTAGGTGGGAGCTAAGTCTAAGGCGTGAGAACTTGTGCTAGTGTAGTGTTGTAGTCGCTATGGATATAGCGCAAACTCCTGACATAAGTGAGTGGTACTCTTTCCACCTGACTGGCGATAGGTCAGTAAATACTAAGTAGCAATAGGCCTGTTGCTAATAATTAGTTCTATTAGCGTTTATTCATTTAAGACTGCTGTGTGTTTCACTAGGGCAAACAGGCCCTTAATAGGATGTAGATGTCTGCATATGTATACAAACTGAGTGGCTCCTTTTATGACCTTTGGGACCTATGACATGAGGTCTTTGGCTGTTTGGGCATTGCATAACCCTTTGTGCTGTCTTTCTGCAGTGGGTTTGCTCCTGGTTCTGGTTTGTGCTTGGTTTGGGGTTGGTTTTGTTTTTGCTTCTTAAAAGGGAGCAGTATTTCACCATCGCATTGTTACCTGTTTCCCTGTGGTGAAAGGGGAGAGCAAAAGAAAGGTCAGCACTTACATTGTTTTTCAGATCCGATTATGTTGTTTGACTTTTGCATGGTTTTCAGAGAGATGGCGGAAAATGAACTTGGATTGTGAACGGTTCACAGTGCCATAAACTGGTTTGCTGGGGAGCCCCTTCTGAAAGAAACCCTCCAACGTGGAACAGCTTCACATGGAGCCAGGTGCTCAAGTATGAGGAAATAATCCTGCAGGAAGAAAAAGCTCTGCAGCTTTTGCACTGCCTTGTAAGGGGCAGGCGTGGTGTGGCTCTGTAAGAAACTCGGGCACGAATGGTAGAAGGTGTTAGGGTCAGTGGGGCGTGCATGATGTTTGATAAGCTTGAAGGCTGAAAAGCTGTTTCAGGAAACTGCAATTGTTAGAAATCAGGCTTGTCCAAATCTTATTGGCTCTATTGGCTCCTTCACGGTGAACTTTGGTAGAGTGCAGTCATTAAATACAGAGGGTGACTCTGACTGCCAAACAGAAAAGAGTGAGAAGGCACAGTAACAGACTGTGAGGGTAAGGACAGGCCTCTGTAAAAGATTCCTTCAGCTAAACTGGAGTTGTGTTAAGTTCCTCCCTGAGGGCAAATACTTGATTTTACTTATGACTCCTGAGCTGGAAGAAAGTCTTCATTTCAGAGAGGGATCAGGATAATTTCTCTTCTCTCTTCCAGTTGTTTTATTTAACCAGCTGACTACCCTTTCACAGAATAAAAATGCTCTGTTATAGAAATCAAAAAAGAAATCAATCTCCTACTCACAAATGAAACTATCCTCCCATTTCTTCATTTTCAAATGAGGTAGCTGTGGAAATGTTTATACTTCAGGCCTTTAAAAATTCTCTTACTTCAGTATTCCCCTTCACATAATCTGTACATTAGACCCAAGCAATCTTAAACACATTTATTTTCTGAAGGTAGTGGGAGAGATTTTCATGCCCAGAATCTACATGGCCCAGCATTGCTTGCAGCTTCGATAATGGGATAACCATGACAGTTAAAACTCCCCAGGACTAACATTTGAAGGGGTTCTAATTTTAAACAAGGAGAGCTGCTGCTTTTTTCCAGTTTTTGTTGACAAATCTCAGCCATTGTTCCCTGTCATGCAGGGGCTGGTATAGGAAAAACGTTATATGATGCTGGCTGCAGTAGGCTCTAAGTGATGCACTATACTTTAACAGGAGCCAGCTAGGCGCTAGGAGCCAGCAATGCTCCATCTCTCTCTCTCTCTGCCCGTAGAAAATCTGTACTGATGCTACTGGGCCATGTAAGGGCTTGACATTCTTCTTGTTAAAATCAAGTGTTGACTAGAGGGTAAAGAGTATGAAGCCTTTGTTATAGGTACCTTTGGTACCAAGGCCATGTCAGGAATTGCAACAGAGAGTCCAAAGTGACCACCAGCTGCTGTGCAGCTGGAAGGAATGGGACCATCTGGTTTTTCAGGTAGCCAAGGTGGTTTAGAGGTAACTCAGGTTAGACCCTGAAGCCAGAGTTGCTGCTGCAGATCCAATGCCTTGCCATTGTGGTGTGCTCTGGCTGGGTCTCTTGGTGCTGTCATCTTCTTCTGCTACTGAGGATCTCTTCCTTCAAGAGGTGACCTCTGCTTTCTGTATGCTGATCCAAACTGAGCATGATGACCAGAGAAGATAATGATGATAAATAATACTGTAAACAGGAAAGATTTTGTAGCTGTGTCTTTCCTAAAGTAGACTTAAAAAGGGAGTTGAACTCCCTTGGGGCACTTAGACGACCTGGTGGTCAAGTGCAGCTGACGAAACAGAGCAGAGGAAGTCTTTTGTTCCTCACAGCTCCTGGGGGGCTCTCATATAGTCTACTCTTAGCTTTGCTTCAACTCAGTGCCTGCATGCCACTGCCAGGCAGCTCCTGTTTCTGCTCCGTATGGGAAGGACAGGTCCTTTTGTATTACTTCACATGCTGCCCTGCCATCTGGACCCTGCTCTGCTTGCCCTAGGTTCTTGGATTCAGCTCTGTTGTATGCACGTTGAGCAATGTTTAGGCTGCAGACTGTAGTGTTAAGTGGTCAGCTGAACTGAGTTAAGATCTTGCCTAGAGCATCCTGGCCTGGCATGCATCATCAAGATGGGATGACACAAGTAACTGTTTCCAGCCCAACTGAAATGCAGACTTCTTAAACCCGTCCTTTCCTTCCCCTGCCAGCATACCCTTCCCCAATGACCCTCCTGATTCTTCCCTATTGGGTTAAATTAGGGAAGATAACCCTGCCCTTGGTTAAGAAATCCACCTCTCCCCACAACGGCACATCAGTTAGTTATGTGTGTACTTACATGAAATGAGAGCTAAAAATTGCAAATAAACCTAACACAGATAAGGGCAGAGTGGGGGAAACTTTATTCCACCTTCTTCCCTCCCATCTTACCAGCACCAGTGATATGAAGAGCCCAAAGGAGTGAGCTGCTGGCTGGGTTTTGTCTTTCCCCTCCTTAAAACAGCCTTTTGGAGTCCAGGTGACTATTCTCAAGACACTGATTTGTGCTGGATTTTGTTCAGCTCATTGCAGATTGCTCCACTGACCTAAGCCTGCTTTGTGTGTCTGTCATCAGCACAGCCAGAATTGCAGAGCATTGGTTCAGTTTGATAGTGTTCAGCCTGCTTTGCCTCCCTGTTGGACAACTCCCCTTTCTCAGCACTGCAAGAGGTCACTGCAATGTAGGGTTGGAGGGAGGTGATGATCTGGCATGTCATGTAGGGCAGAAGTCAAATATGGACCTTATCCTCATAGTGATGAGAACTGATGAGTACAGTGATTTGGAGGACTGTGCTCTGCCTGTCTCTATTAACAGGCCTGTAATAGAGCAGCACACCAGTCTGATTATTTGATGGCTTTTCTAATGACCTCAGTTCAAGACTCCTCTCACCCTTCAGGAAATTGTCCTTTTGTCTCTGTTCCAGCTCATCTCTCTAAACTGGCCTTTGTGGCTTTCTAAGGTTTAGCTTTCTGCACCATTTATTTGTTGTGTATTTCCACTTAAAATGCCAGTCTCGGTGCCATATGGATCACTTAATAGATAAATAAGCCAGTGCATGTGGTGTAAATATTTCCTTATGAGTTAGACTGCAAATGAGGGAATTGTTATTTCATAAGAAGAAATTGAGTTTTTAAAGTGAGGTTAACAAAAAAAAGAGGTCTAGTAAAGGACTTCACCTTGGAGCTTTTGACTGCCCGATATATAATTTTTTTTTTATATAACTAATTGGATTTTTAATTACAGTAGCAATGTTTAAGCCTACCCTTTGGTAAGACTCTCTAAGATCTATTGGGATGGTATGAATGGCTACAATAGACCCAGATCTTTCTTCAGGGAGTGAATAGAGTGTAAAAATATCAGGTTTAAGAGTCCTAAGATTATGTGGTATACATGATATAACAGAAAATTCTAGGCAAATTGCGGTGCATTTCTGCTCTACAGCCTAACGCCCTCACTCCAAAGCTTAACAAAGCCACAAAGGCTAAAACAATAACAACTCCTTGCTCTCATGAATGTACTCTGAGAACAGCATGTAGCTTACTAAATTATTATAGATGCTATACAAGGATGTATGTCAAATCTCTTATCTCAAATGTACTTGCCTGTATGTGTGTATTGAGCTAATCTGTTGGCAAGTTTGCCAAGAAATGCATATGGGAAAGAGAGATGAGTCCTGATATTTACTGCCCTTAAAGTACTTGGGGGATAATACGGCCCATCCATTTCTTGAACCCTGCCCTTTCCACAGAGTGCTTCAACTTGAGTCTGGAAACAATTGTGAGGACAAAGGTCTTTCGCTGGTGCTAAGAAGTAAATGGGAAGGAAAAAAAAAAAAAAAGAAGTGAGCACATGGGTTGCAGGCTTCCCCTCTTTTTGTAGAAATCTGGAGTAAGATTGATTGTTTGAGACCCAAGTTAGATACATGCACATAGTTTCATTGATGTTTTAAAAGCATTTGCTTAATACTCTGCCATCTTCCTGAGGTTAAGAGTTAAATGTTACTTCTTTCTTAAGAAAAGTTCCCCTGTGTTCATGACTAAGCATAGCTCCAACACAGGAATGCTGTAGGCTCAGTGTCTTGCAATACTACAGGGTAGGCAGCAATGGTGTGGACAAGGTACTGTGGCAGTGCTTCCGAGGAGACTGAAATCACAGGGTTTCACACTAGAGACACAGCATAAGAAGAAAGTGGGGTGGGGCTGGAATTATATCCAGACTAACCAACGAAAAGTCAAATGAGCTGGTTCTGAAACATGATGTAGCCTGAAGCACGTTGTTAACATCAGTGCATGTAGATTGCACTCAAAAAAGTTCTAACTCTTATCTACTGGAATAAATTGTTCCTGGCACTGGGTGGTAATCATCATATTGTAGTGGGAAATACTGAAGCACAGAAATATGATGAACGTTTCTTGGGAGTCCAGGTCTCACTTAGTCTTGTGCATTTTGATGCCCTTGAAATTTAAGCTCCTACCTCCACTATGGGCTTCTGAAGGTACATCCTCTGAGGCAGGCAGGAGGGTATTTGCAGGGAGAAGCAGCTAAGATAGCAGAATTGCCAGTAGTACTGTCTGGTCTATCTCTGAGAAGCCAAGCTACAGCTGCCTGGGCTGCTGCAAAAACCCTAGGCTGCTCTTGGAAGTGACGGTAGCTTTCTATTAATTGGAGATGCAACCATATGTTACTGGGATTAAATATTTAGGCCTGGTTTTGTCTTGTTTGAAGAGGACATGCAGCTATTCTGGGTTTCTCAGGTTTTAGCCATACAGGATTTTCCCACTTAGACTGTAAGCAGTAAATCCTCCAAAATGGAGATCTTGGCAGGTGACTGGGATTGTGTTTGCAGGAGAGTTACTGGCTGGCCTGGTACAGTCTTTGTCCTGTCTGGTGTTGGACAGGCTGAAATTAGTGCCAGTTTTGATGTCCTTTGTTCCTTCCTCTGGGCGTACACTGCTTCCAAGTGCTGCTGGTACAAATAACACTGGGTTGTGAAAGTCTGTGTCTAACAGGAACGCTGTGATAGCTGGCAAGGAGCTGGCTTCCTTCTAGGTACTGATGAGCCGGAACGTAGTGCAAGCTACACCGACTCTCCACCACCTGGGAATGTGCACTTTTGACATTGAGTTCCTGGTCCAATTGTTTCAGGTTCAAAATTAAAAGCACAGTGGTGGGGAGGAAAAATCTGGTACTAAACATGCTGTTGGTCAGACAGGAGAGCTGGGTTCCCTTTCACCCGGTGGAGGAGAGAGCAATCAAATACGCTGTCAGAAATCCTGGCACTGTGCTCCTTCCAGCCTGGCTGGCTTTTTTCCTCCCAAAGCCTGAAGATATTTGAATAACACCCAGTATACTGTGTTGACTGCAATATTTGACTGTTACAGTGGACTGGTGTGGCGTACAAGGCTGGTTGAACACCTTCTCCCTAAAATTCTGCCTCTAGGTAGTTTTCTCTTTCTCTAACAATGCAATTTACTTTGCCACCGTGGATTTTCCCATGTCATTTTGCAATAATTTTAGACGTTAAAAGCAGTATTTGCAAAATATTTGTACAATCTCCCTAGAGCCCAGTCGCTATTCCACAATGTCTCCTAGAAGGAGTGCCACTGCTGCCACTGCAGTTTTAGGAACTCAGAGTGTCTCTAGGTTGGATAAAGTATGTAAAGAAACTAATACTTCTGTGGTCCATATCATATGTGCTTGGAATGATCTGCTGGTAGAAATTTAATTTTGTTTCCAGTAATTTGAGGGTATAGATAGGGTTACATCTCCTACTCCGAGAAAGACCTTAATCAAGAAATAGGCCTCTTAATCCTCCTATCAGTTTTAATGAAACACTAAAAATGCCTTTCACCTGGGGTTGTCAAGTATCAGTTGTGCTGTGATTAACATGCTTTTGTGACAGGTTTACTGTCGTACTATGTACCAAGTTATTCAACAACTTAATTTAAGCTGTCTGTCAAGAGAAAACAAGTACAAAGAGAGCATTATTTTCTCATTGTAGTTACAATAACAGACTGATGTATCTACAAAGACTTTTTTTTTTTAATGCTGGTTACTCTGCAGCCACTGTGACATTTTTAACCTTCGGAATAAATGAGGAAAGGTTGGACGTGACACAAATCACACTGTCTTCTGAATGGCAATTAGGAAAGAGATAAGAAATAGGAAATGTTGTTGCAGCTGATATAAGCTAAGCACTTGCCTTTCTCACAGCAGAGTGGAATTTAGAATAACTCTGCTGGAGTATCATGGGTGTAAATCTGGGGCAACTGAGAGGAGAATTGAGCTCTGAATCTATAATTCTCTCTTCTTTTTTCCTCTCCCTCTTTTGAAATCAGAACAGATTTTCAATGGAGGCTTTGTGGTCTAAGCTGCATTCAGCTTCTTATCTGCTCAGTTCTTTCTAATGTGGCTTGATTATATTGGATATGAACTTCCTTGTGGCTGAAAGCCAACACCAGACAAACCGTTCTCTCTCCTAGTTGCTGAAACCTGACAAGGGAAAGCTGGGCCTTTCCAGAGGAGTTGGTTTAATTTTAGTCTCTTTTTCTGCCTTTTTAAAAACTGACCTCTTGAAAAACAATGCATCCAAGTCACCTTAAAATGGAAAATGGCTGGAGTCTAGACATTTCCATGCAAGTACAGCTTCTTCTAGCTAATATGGTACAAAACCTCACAGCCTGCACTCCCTAACTGGACATTCACCAAGTTTTCTGAGTTAAGTGAGCCGTTAAAAGTTTTGTGTGTGTGTGTGGATGCAACTGCACTCACCAGCAGTGCAATATGGGTGAAAAGCTTCATGGTGCACTGTCTTGTATGTTGGCCACTCTGTGGACAGAAGAAATCGATTGCAAGATGATGTTTTTCCTTTGTATGAACTCTAAATCTAATTATGAAGACTAATTGTCCTTGGGAGCATGTGGTGTCACACCCCTTGTTAGGCTTGCTGGAAGGGAGGGCTGGTGGAGTTGCAACATCTTGAAATAAAGTTCTGAGATGGGCTGGTGGGCTTCACAGGCGAACTCTGTAAAAGTGGCCAGTCCTCTATGAATTAGAGCACTCTTGTCTGCAGGGAAAAGACATCTTACTGGGGTGTACCCAAGTCTCCCCTCAGATGGTCCCCTCACAGCAGGCCAACCAGCCAGGATTTTGCATGAAGGAAGCCTGTGGCTGCCTATGGCAGCTGTGGCTTTGCATTTCCCAAGGTGCTTTGACTTGCACAGGTCCCCAGCCTCTACCTCCCTCTGCTAGTCTGTCAGGGGTACTTTATACATCATGGTGACCTGAAAGGATGTTCAGGAGCCATTTGTAACATCTTAATAACTGTATTAATACCTCTAATTGTAAATGATGGGATAATTAATATCAGCATAGCAGCCTGAACAATTACGTTTGTCCTACTAAAGTGACAAAATATTCATTAATCTAATAAGAAAAAAATCAGTTCCTTGGGATATGTCCCTCTGAGGAGATAGGCCTGACTGCTTATCTTTCTTCTCTGGAAGTTCCCTGGATGTACTCTAATGTCCTCACTTCTAGTTTCTTTAATTAAAAAAAAAAAAAAAAAAAAAGACCCAGAAATGCTCAATAGTAAAACCTATTTATTCCACCAAGCACATTTATGGCAAGCATGTGTCTACTCTGCCTCTGACTTGATTCAGAGGGAAGATCTCTGAGATAGAGGAATTGGCTCAATCTCTATCTCCTATCAGGGCAAAAGTCTTGGGGTCCATTAGCTAAATCCCAAGATAATGTGAGAGGACCCACTGAAATAAACAAGGTTCATTTATTTTTCTGGGGTCAGAAACTGGTCTGAAGATTGTGTCAGGTCTGAAAGCTTCTTAGAATTTATACTACCTTTGTCCTTGAGGTATCATTTAAAAGCAGAGGGTATTTTTTTTCTGGAGGAGACTATGTTTCAATAGAGCCAATCCCAGCTTTGAAGAAGTTGCCTCCTACTAGGCAAACCCTGAAGCAGCAGAGAGAATGAGATGACCTAGACTGCTGTCATGTTAGGGGCCAGCTACTTTTCTCACTCTCTCTGTTAGAGTTTACTGCTTTTAGGCAAGTTAAAATATGTGTGGACTGATTTGGGCTGTGAGACAGTTAGCCCCTTAACCAGAGATGCAAAATAGTGCATCTACCTTCAGTCATTTGCAAGAAGGGCTTCCAGTTTACTGCTCTAAAGCAGCTGGTCTCTGCTGGCATGAGCTTTTTCCTTGGGGAGCTTCCAGCAAACCCACCCCACTGAGCTTGCAACATTGGAGAAGCTCCACAATCAGTGGTTCTGACAAAAGAATTGGATTTGAAACTCTCAAAATAGCTTTCTTGAGCTCATTGGTGCAATTACCTGCTAACTGTCTTTCTCTTTTCTGCTCGGCATCGAACTAGTAGTAATTTTCCAGAGGTCTCTCACCTAGTATTTCCACCACTGATCAGAGGAACTACATGGGATCTCTTTGGAGCTGCGGGTCCGCTCAAGAGATTGCGGTGCAATTGAGAATGAGGAGTGGACATAAAGGAAGCCTCGTTTTCCTGACCACCTTCAAGTGATATTGCTATCCAACAACTTGCATAGTGAAGCTTTTAAGCTGATGATGTCTTTTAAGAAGTCTTTAAAAGCTTTAGTTTTTATATTCAGACCAATTAATATCCTGATACCTTCGATGAGATGGTACTGGATTTTTTTTTTTTTGATGAACACATTTTATACCTGACTAGTGAGAAGTTGTCATTGTTTTGCAAAAAAAAAAAAAAAAGGTTCGCTCCCAAGTGAAAGCTATCGTTGCTAAAACACATTGCAGATGTGTTGCTCAGTGGAAACATCAGGATTGTGTTTGGGGCTGCAGGATCATGACATCTTTTTAAGCACAGGGGGAGACAGATAGGTGAGCTGCCAACTTGATGCAAAAGCAATAAGAACAAATGAGTTTTTTAAAAATAGAACAATTGCATTTGGAAAGAGGGTTGAGGAGGGGAAGTCGATAGGGAAATAGTTCTCCCATGTTCCTATCCTGGTTTTTACATTAAACAAAACATGATGCAACGTTGTCTTCACTGTCACTGGAGTGACAAACTGGATAGCTTCCAATATGGCTGGCTCCAAACTGCTTTCCTATTGACCTGAAATGTCAGCTGCTATTATATTCTGCTGACCGCTCATTGTTACCAGAGTAGTATTTGCTTCTGTGAAATGAAAGAAGTTTCATCTCCATGTCTCCTGGCATTTGTAAAGTGTGATAGTCATGGGAAATGATAGTGCTTTTATTTCAAACCACTTCTCAGTTCAAGTGAACTGAAATGTTAATCTCAAAGTTATTTATACTGTAAGAGTGTGTTTTGTGGAAGCACATTGTGTTGGATCATCTGGAAGAACTCCACTTCAGCTTTCTATAGCCTGCAAACCAAAGTGTTAAGAACTTCTAATTTATTTCTCTGTTTTCACATGCACACGTGAAGTTGGGCTTTGGCATAGCAACGCTGATATCGTGCTCTGTGAGTTGACACTCCACTTGAAAGCTGATGCTTTATTTCATGGAGCTATGTTAGAAACGTGAGTATGGAGAGATGGTACTTTTGATAGCAGTAGTCTAAGCTTTGTTCAGGTTTCTAACGATGTGATGGAAAGACTGTTTTTTTTTTAAAATCCCCTTTAGAAGAAAGGAGACTACTCAGGTAATATTTTCTGTTAATATACAATTTTGTGTTACATGAAAACTTCTTGATCTTTTATTGTCAAGGAAACGGACTAGGTGATCTGTAAGATCTTTTCGATCTTTCTCTTCTGAAAACCTGTGTAATAATTTATTTGCATTCCTGTGCTCCATTTTTCTGCAGTAATCATTTGAAAGGGATTCTCATAAGCAAAAGTGAAGGAACTAGGTCTGGAGCTTTTGAGTGGAATTTGCACACGAGAGTTAATTATAAGCATTTAAAAACGATAAGCAGTTCTGGCTAAAGGCTAGAATGAAATGTACTGCCCACATAAATCCACTAGATCTACTCTTGTAAATAAGGACAACTAAACAATCTGCAAAATATAGGAAAACACTTGAGAGTTATTTTTAGAGACAGATATTTCCCCTGCTGGAAAAATTCTGACTATTTGATTGGGCAGAATTTGATTGCCTTACTTGGCTTCAGTGATAATTGATATCCAAGAGGAAGCGTGTTTGAAAGCAGTGGAAGTGTGGAACATTGGAAAGGTATTACTTGGGCAAATGAGAAAGAAACTAGCCTGTACAATTCTATCCCTGGTTTGAGATGGACTCGGGCCAGTACCGGTACATATTCATAGACTATTTTTCTTCTTCACCTTAAATTGTCCTACTCAACTCTTATATTTGCTTCTTTTGTGAAGGGACTAGAAACTACTGGTTTCCTAAAAGGAGGAGGAAAGGAAGGGTAAAGAAGAAAATCATGTTCTTATACCAGGCTTCAATTTTCTTCTGTTTCAGTTCTCTTAAGAATTTGAATTAAAAGATAAAATTGCAATGCTGTGGCTACACTGTTGCACTGGGAAGACTCTGACAACTTTGTCTAGTGAGACCCATTCTTCCTTTCTCCATTACCTCTCAATTAAAAGTAAACTCAGTGTGGAATGACCAACAGCTTTTATATACGGTCAGGCTTCTGTTTTGCTTTTTTTTTTTTTTTTTTTTTTTTTTTTAAATAGTGAGCTAGCCCCATTCTATCCAATCAATTAAGAGGAAAATAGAATCACTATTTTCTGCAGATTTTGTATTGTATCCTAAAGAACTGGTATTTCTAATAAAGAGAAAACCAGCTCCTTGCTAGAGGGGTAGATGATGAGCTGAACATTGTCAGGATGAGAAAACACTGTTGTTTCATACTTGCTGTGTGTGATATTAGTACATTTTAGGTAAACAGCTGAGGTGAAAGTTTTAAAGATGAAATCCATAAGAAACAAAAAAGCAAATAGTCCTTGCATGATTCTGACAGTGCATAGATCTGGATGGAGAAAGTAAAAAATGCCCCAACCATGAGGAGATTTCAGCATCAAGGACAATGGTTCACAGGGTATTGTGACTGGAACTCCCAAATGACAACTAGGGACATTTTACTTGCATACAGACAATGACTTTGACTTGAATGATGAGATTAATGAGAGTTTCAGTGCCTGAATTTGTGACTTTTCACGAGCGCTTGAATGACTGCCATTTGACTGCCGCTGCATTTATTAAGTTAGGCAGCAGCAACCTGAGGTCTGTGCAGACCCCATGGCTTTCAGACACAGTTGCAGTGCCATATGCACATCCACCCCAGCAGCCTGGGTCCCTGCCTGGCTTCCTCATCTGACTGCTGTCTGCAGGCCACAGCGGAGACTGAATTCCCCCTTCTGATTAATGCTGGGAAAGATGATCCTGGCAGCTGGCTTCGCAGTCCCAGACGAAGAGGGGTCTGGGCCTGGTTTCCTAGTTGGAAGACAGTATATTCTTATAAATTGTAAAGCCTTTTTATTTCCTACTTCATGTACACATTAATTTCCTAAGCAAGTTCTTCCTTCTCTTAAGTCTTCCTACCCCTAGCAGTTCTCTGTTCAATTTTAGCTATAACTTTTGATGATTACAGTCTTGAGGTCTGGGAGTGCATCTACACCACATCCCAGACGTATGTTCTTCCTAATACAAATAAATCAAACCATTAATTGCTGTCCCTAGTAGGAGTCAGGCAATCTCTCTGGTCTCATGGGAAGGCTGGGATTCTGGGAAACGCTCAGTGCCTGCAGAGCGAGTGGTTTGGATTGGGACTTTAATTATTTGTAGGGACACATACACATTGTGGGGCTCCTACAATACCAGATACTGTGGTCGACTTGTCGGAGCTTCAAGGTATTCCAGAAAGTCAGGAAGAAGAGAAAAAAATTTTCAAGGTCTTATTCATTTTTTTTTTTCCACTTAATTTTTCCCTGGCAGTGGGTTAAAGGAGCACCCATATTAGTACTGCCATTAGTTTGGGTGAGAAGCAGCATTTGAGATTTTTATACTTCAAATCACTTAGAACAAAATGTGGGCCACTTTTCTTGTCATTTGCCAAGCCAGAATGACAGGAAAGGCTTGGCTATTTTTCACCACTCTGTTGAGAAGAAATCTGTTTCAGGCAACTGCTGCTTTTATTGTTGGAATAATCTGTGGAGAGCACAAACAAAACTGCATTGGAGGCTGGATCCTGTGTACGGGGTTTCAGGAGTTGTTTTGCTAGTGGCTGTAAAGTGAACGTGAGGGAGTATAGCTAGAGCACAAACACAAAGGACTGCAGATCAGGTGGGACAGTACCTAGGTGAGATGCTTCCCAAGGTGAAGTGGCTCCTGATGAGTGAAGCCATGACTAGCTGGCAACATTTGAAGAAGGAAACTGGTGCTTCAGAAAGGTCCCAGAAGAGCACTGTTTACAAAACTTGTAAATAATTTGAAATAGTAGCAGCATGGTTGAGCTGTAGAAAGATGAAACTGTTTTACTGCTTCTGTGATGATCCTTGTGAATCCACAGGAGTTTGCGGAAATTTTTTGGAAATTTCATTGCTAACCATATAAATAGCAGCTTTAGCCACGAGTCAGCTCTCACATTTAACCGAAAGCAATCAAGGCTCTGGTAGTTTTAGCAAATGTGAGTCAGTGGAAAGACGGGAGTGGACTGCAGGGCTCCCAGCACAGCCCAGCTCACTGCCCAGCGGAGAGCACGCCTGTTTTCCTGAAATCCTGCAGAGCCTTTCCTGCCTTTCCTGGAGTCTGTTTCCCCCCCAGGCTGGTCACTTACAAATGAGGTACAGTTTCCCTTTCAAACGGGCCAAAGTCCTCCACAGGACCTGAACTTAAAAACAAACAGCGCTCCCAAACCATTTGAGGGAAAGGCAGCTGCTCAGCTCCCTTTACTGATGCTCTCCTGAAACGTCTGCCCTTCAAACCGCGTGTGAAGGGCACCAGGACGAACGATCCGTATCTTCTAGGAACAAGGGATGACTGTACAGCAAAGCAAAGCTTTACTGATGTACGTCTGCTCCCTCTTTGGTTCAAGATAGTGGCCCTTTTGTTTAAGGGCAATGTAGGTGGATAAATTCCTCGGGGTGAGTCTATCCCATCCTGGGTTTTATCACCGGCTACGCAGCATGCAGGAATTTTGTTGGATCCTGCTGTTAAAAAATTAGCAGCCCCTTTACTGAAAAACCTAACGCCTTAAAATCTGCTGTAACGGCCTCCCGCCCTCTGCGATTGCAGGGGGGAAAAATTCTGGCCAAATAACGGATCTGTAAAAAGAAACATTTCTTTTATGTGACACCCTGTTAGCCCTAATGACAGTTTTCTCTCTCTAAGTGCAGTAAAGTATGGAAATATTGCTGTATTCCATGGTGCAATTTTCTGACTGATTTTCGTTGATAAAAGCCTTCAGAGAGCACATTTCCCTTCCCACTTATCTGCCATCAAAAGACAGCAAAAACATGAAAAATTCAGCTGTCACTCTAAACAAAAAATACAATTACTCTGGGCTGATGTTTTAAGCAGAAATAATTTCCACGGCAAAAACCCAGAGCTATTTTCTAAATGCTGTGATGTTTGCTTCTAGCACTTTGCATTATGCCTGTATTACCTGTTTTAGGTATTTGAATGCAAAGATGAGATATCGCTAGTTAAAACTTAGTCCTTGCCAAATTAAATATTCTCTGGGCTGAGCCCTAAGTTCATTACTTTGACTGCTATTTTGTACTGGAGAAAGAAAAATTATTTCTAACCTGCCAAATACAGTTATTTTAGGAAGCTGACAGAGAGGGCAGATGTTATTCAAGTGGCTGGATAAGGAAAGGAACTCTTCTGGAATAACCAGATAAATCAAAGAAAGTGGAAATGTGCTTGAAATGTGCTAATTTGCTTGGATAAATCTAAGCACAGAGGTTAGGATGGAAATTTGATATTTTACTTTGTCTTTCTGAACTTGGGACATTAAAGTGGGAGGTATGAACCTTTACATTTTTCACATGTCCCATGTTGCTTAGCATGAATTTCTTTTGGGACATCCAAAATTCAGAACAGTGTTCCTGTGGTTTAATTCCACTTTTTTTTTTCTTTTTGTACAACTTAGGCTAGCAGTTACAGGGAACGTGGCTTAAGGTAGCAGTGTTTAGAAACAGAGATGGAAAAATAATTTTATTTTATTTTCAGGGGCTGAACCTAGAAATCGGAAAAAAATTATCAAGTCAAATGTAAATGACTGTACTGAGTAAAACAAACAAAACTCAACTGATTTTAACTTCTTTTATAAGTTGTTTAGACTTTATTCCTCTGCCCTCCCTCTCCCCCGCTATTTTTTTAATAGAGCTGATCAGTGCCACTTTGGAATGTAAAGTCAAAGCTCAGCTTAAAACATAAAAAAATGAAAAACCTTTAGCAGTCCTAAGCTAGAATCACTGAGGTTGGAAGGGACCGCTGGAAATCGTTCAGTACAACTCCCTTGCTCAGAGCAGAAACATTAAAGCATTTACTTTGAAAACATAAAATAAAAATATTTTGACACTTTTAGTGTCCTCTCCTTTTCTCCTGAAAGTGTTAGCTAACTCTAATGTTAATGTGTTAACAATTACTTCCACCCAAATTCTGTCCCTCTGCAAACAAAAAAATTTCCCAGCTCACCACGTTACTGGTTTCCCACAAAATAAGGGCATTTGCACAAGTCTGATCTTTTTTTAATTATTGATGATGACTTATATAATGTTCTCTGGAGAGTGCTGCAGCTTCTTCTGGTGCTATACAAATAAGCATGATGCACTCTCCTCATGAACATTTCCACGTTATAATTAAGCTTGGCTTTAGTTTAGATATTCTTTGTGGTGAAGGTTCATATGTGCTGTCGAGGCTGTGTCACCACTGCAAGTTCCTGCAGGAAAAGAGAGAGGAAGCCCAGAATGCAGCTATGCGGCATTCAGTTAAATTATGTTAATTTAGTTTGGGAAAAATCAGTATTTGTCATTCTATAGCATGCAAAGATAGGATCATTTCATAGTGGCATAAACAGTCATTGACCTTCATATATGAGCAGCACAGCTAGTTATTCTGACCTGAGCTAATCCTGGTCCAAGAATGGCAACGTGTCTGCTGTGATGGACCGACTGCTGAAAGGATTGTGGATTTTGCTTCCTAAGATGTAGCGTTTCCAGGTCTGGTCACTCGTGCTTATTCCTAGGAATAGACCATTTGCCTGACCCGTATCCTCGGGCTGTTAGAGCTAGCTCCTCAGCTCCTCTTGGCCACTTGGGCTTTCAGATCTTTTCCACCTCAGTACCTAGATAGGTGTGGTAGTTTTAGTTTCTTTATGGTATCCTACGTGGCAGTGCAGCAAGGGAGATTTCATAAACAGTTATGCTTCTCTTTCCCTGGGATGCCAGAGCTGGAGAAGCAGGGAACACCACCGTGCGTCAAAGCAAGTCCCTCCCAATCCTCTCTCTGCTGTGAGGAGTCCAGTGCCAGCCTGGCCCGGCTGTTACTTCTCACTCTGTAATCGTCTCCTCCGCTTCAAAGCTGATGCCTTTTCCAGGCATCCCTAGGTGGGAATGCCCAGATTCAGATCCCTCTGCTTTTCAGGTCCTGTTGTTTATTCCATATCGATAAGTGACATCACCATGAAAAGTCCTCTTGCAGCTGTTGTTGTGGAGGCCCCTCTGCTGCAAGCTCCTAGATATGGTTTCGCTATGCATGCATGTCTTTAGGACAACTAAAGCTGTGTGAATCTCACAAAAGAAAATGACGTCAAAGCCTGGCACAGGCTATTGCGTTTGTACCAGTTACAGAGGAGATAAATATAATTGCATTTGGACTTAAATGTTTGGTGTAAACATAAGCCATCCCATTGAAACAACACAAGTTTCCAGTGAATTCCTGAGGAAGGGTTGATTTGAAAAAAATGCACTGAAAAATTCTGTCATGTGCACTTATCTGAATCGAAATTGAAAGGTAAAAGAAAAGAAAGGGAAATACAACTGTAGGTTAAAATGGGCTTAGTTTCTTTTATTGGAATAGTGAGTTTGGGTCCATGCTAGGCTAGACACTGTCCAGAGATGCAGCAACAAGCCATCTGTAATAACTTGCACTCTCCAGCTGTTGGCGCTGGAGTAAGAGGGGTAGCAACCAACCAGGTCATGGGGGATATGGCTGCTCTGATCCCAAGTATGTGCTCAATCCACTAGATCGCACTGTCTCAGCAGATTTCTAATTCTGATTTAAGTGCTGAGGCTTGCTGCATGCTGCCCAGCTGGGGGGTCCCCATTAGTAGTAGCAAGGAAATATGCTAAAGCATGTGAAGTTTCAATTGCAGAAAGTTTCTTGCTAACTTCACTGAGTTTGAGAAATTACCATAACATAGGCTTCATTAAGAGTTGGTTTTTATGCATATGACAGAGAGAAATTGCAGCCAGTGGTGTCTTTGCTGAGAAGACTCCATTAGGTTGCCATTAGTTGCTAATAATATATCATAATTATTTTTACAGGGTTAAGCTTGTCTCTTTCCTCATCCACCTGCCTTGCAGAGATAACCTCTAAGAATACTCTGAAGGACTGTCAGACTGCAATTCAAAAGCTTTTACCCTAACAAAATTTTCTAAACAATTCATTACCTACAAAAGATTAGTGAGAATGCAGAGATATGGCCCTTTCTCTTCACAATGTACGTTATCATATAACTCCTGTCAGTGCTTAGTTAGACTCTAGAACAATTTGATTTTTCTTCTATATTACTATGCAAAGATATTCTGTGTATTAGTGCAATATCCATTCATTCTTCAGAACACATCTCATTTGCAGTTAGCTACACAAACACTTGACTGTACTTAAAGAATTGCTAGTCGTGGTTGCATTATGTCTCATTTAAATCAATTTTGTTGAGTGTATGTGGCATGATTTTCAAAAGGTTGAGCTTAGACGTGCATATTTCTACTAAAAAAAACGAGGAAATAAACTTACTGTAAAGATGTATTACCTGTTGTGCATATGTATGTGTATTGTTGGAAATACTAAATGTTGATACTTTGTTTTCTTTTTACAAGCTTTTCCTAAAAGTGAAGCGTATCAGTGAATCTGCCAAGTCTCTCTGCAGCATGTGATGCATGACCTTTATGCAAGTGTGTTAGCTAATTTTAATTGTTGAGGTGAACACCACTGCTATATATATATATGAACAGCAGGGTAGCTAACTTGACTAAGTCTCTCTAAGAGATCTGCTTTTTTTGCCTTCTTTTTTTTTTTTTTTGGCTTAAAATCCTGATTTGGCAGGCTAAGGCCTGCTACTTGTTGCAAGTCTCTTAGGAAGGGGGTTTTCCGTTGGCATGCCAAAAGCAGATCCTTGTCTGAGGGGATTCAGGAAAATTTTCCCTTTCTGAGATTTATTTCTGATAGAAGCAAGCTGGCATGACCTTTCTAAGGCTGTGTGTAGCAGAAGCTGCTGGATGGTACGTGACAAAGGCATAAAAACCTTCAAGATAATTGTGTCACTACAGGCTTTGTGAAGAGACAGCTGGACGGAGAGCAGACACCCTATAAACACCTCCAGAAAATCAGTGGAGGTGAAGGGGAATGAAAAAGTGGAATTTGGGAAACTGTCATCAGTAAACGAAACACCTCATGTACAAAGTTTCAATCCACAGTCCATTGCTCATGCCTGAAAAAAGATTTAGCTAAGGGTTGGAGAAGGAGCTAAGGAGGAGGAGTAGAGGACAAGGACAAGACATTTGCAAAAACCAGGGCGCATTACATAGTGAGTTAGTAATTGCTGCAATTGGAGCTCATCATCTGCTTAGCACTTATGTCTGGCCCTCTTCAGGATGAATTTTAATAATACTAATGTATTAAGAAAACTGCATCAATATTATCTTTGTTGATTCTTATGATGTTTGAAAGTGAAGCTGTCTTCCTCTTGAGAAAGAACAGTGTCAGGACTACTGCTGAAGCCCAGTTGTTTGATGGCAGAACGGGAACGGGCTCAATGTTTTGCTGATTTCCAAGCAACCCAGCTATGCTGTCTTTTGTAGCACCTGCGAGCTTTCATTCTCCCTGCTCGGGCTATCTTGCAGCCTCTGCAGCAGCAGAGCATTTTGCTGGCTGTATTATGCAGCCCTGGTACTGGGGTGCACTTGAGCTCTTTGAGGGGTGCATGTCATTTGCATTGGGTGTAAGAAATCACAGAATCACAAAATGGTTGAGGCTGGAAGTGACCTCTGGAGAGCATCTAGTCCAATCAAAGTGAGGTCAGCCACAGCAGGTGGCCCAGGGCCATGTCCAGTTGGATTCTGAATACCTTCAAGGATGGAGACTTCACAACCACTCTGGGCAAACTGCTTCAGCATTCAATCACCCTTATAGTAAAAAAAAAAAGTTTTTCTAATGTTTAAATGGAAATTCCTGCATTTCAATTTGTTTCCGTTTCCTCTTGTCCTGTCACTGGGTACCACTGAGGACGGACTGGCTCCATCTTCTTTATAACCTCCATAATGTATTTATAAACAGTAATAAGATCCCTCTTGAGCCTCCTCTTCTCCGGGCTAAACAGTGCCAGCTCCCTCGGCCTCTGCTTGTATGTCATGTGCTCCAATCCCTCCATCATCTTCATGGCCCTTTGCTGAACTCCCTCCAGGAAGTCCATGTCTCTCTTGTATTAGGGAGCCCAGCACTGGACCCAGCGCTCCAGGTGTGGCCTCACCAGTGCTGAGGGGAGGAGAAGCATCACTTCCCTCACCTGCTGGCAGTGCTTTTCCTAATGCAGCCCAGGGTGCTGCTGGCTGCCTTTGCTGCTAGGGCACGCTGCTGGCTCATGGTCAACTTGTTGTCCCCGGGTCCTTCTCTGCAAAGCCACTCTCCAGCCAGTTGGGCCCCAGCCGGTGCTGGGTGCAGGACTTGGCCTTGCCCTTTGCTGAACTTCATGAAGCTGCTCTCTGCCCATTGCCCTGCCTGATGAGGTCCCTCTGAAATGCAGCACAGCTCTCTGGTGTGCCAGCCAGTCCTCTCGGGTTTGTGTCATCTGCAAGTTTGCTGAGGGTGTGCTCTGCCCCCCTCTCCAGGCCGTGAAAGAAGGTGTTAAATAGTCTTGGCCCCAGTCCTGACCCCCTAAGGTTTGCCACTGGGGACTAGCCTCCAGCTGAACTTCCTGGTGCTGACCACAGCCCTCCGATCCTGGCAGTTCAGCCAGTTTTCAGCCCACCTCACCGTCTGTCCATTTACCTAGCCTGTTCTTCATCCACTTGTCTATGAGGATGTTATATAGGGGGAGAGTGTCTTAGTGAAGTCAAGATAAAGAGCATCCGCTGTTCTCCCTTTGTCCACGAGCCAGTCACCTCGTAGAGGACGATCGGGTTGATTAAATGTGATTTCCCCTTTGTAAATCTATGCTAACTACTCCTGACGACTTTCTTGTCCTTCAAATGTTTGGAAATGGTTTGCAGGATTAATGGCTTCATCGCCTTCCCAGGGACCAAGGTGAGGCTGGATGGCCTGTAGTTCCCCGGATTCTCCTTCTTGCCCTTCTTGAAGGGGAGAGGGACATATTTTTACTTCCCTCAGTAACCTCTCCTGATTGCTATAATTGTTCATGGAGAGTGGTGTCACAATGACGTCCATTAGCTTCCTCAGCACCTGTAGGTGCATCCTATCACGTCCCATGGACTTGCTTATAGTCAGTTTGTTTAAACGTTCCCTAGCTTGATCTTCCTCTACTGACAGTAAATCTTCCTTGCTCCAGACTGCTGGTCTCAGGGACCTGGGATTGCTGAAGGCTGGTCTTACAAGTAAAGACTGAGTCAAAGAAGGCAATAAGCACCTTGGCTCTCTCTGTGGCCCTCAGGAGGGTCTTTTACTTACATTTTATGGTGCTCATACAGCTTCCCTTTCCGAGTCCAGGGTCCGTGTTGCCTTGATCTGGTGCTAAACTGAGTGAAAGTGGCTGCTCTCTGATAAACTGTGCTGCTAGGTGTGACCGACCACCTGTGGCCAATAAAACGTGCCTGGGAAATCTACCAGGGCACATGTGCCAAGAGCAGGAGGCTGAAGTGTTCATTGCTCTCAGCATCCCCAGTCCCATGTTTTGCATTTATTCTAGGTGTAGGGATGTGGAGCTGCCATTATCCCTGATGTCAGGGAAGATTCATTATGACTATCATCTCTCCAGCAGGCCTCTCAGATAGTTCTGAGAAAGCCTCACTGATGAAGGTTGTCTTGCACTCATACCCTTTCCTTTAGAAAGCAGAGCATAGTTCTGCCCATCTTCTCCTTTCATTCTCCTGTGTTTCTCTATCTCCTTCTATCAAGTTCCCCAATTAGACGTAAGAGTTTGAGTTGCACAGGGCCCTTGCAGCAGACTTGTAATCTTGCAGAAAGACATTTTTTTTACATTTCCTCTGAAATTGCCAAGCAAAAATGATTGTGTGCTCTAAAAGTGAAGGCAGAGCAGAGACCTTGGAGTGATAATGCTATAGAAGCCTTACTTTCTGTCTTCTTCAAAACATTGATTTTTTGAGGAAGGGAGATCATCAAAAAAAGGAAAAAAACCTCCCATGCTGGGGTGGGCCCTTTAGAGGAATGCAGGCTCATTAGTTCTACTAAATTTGATACTGTGTATGAAGTCAGAAAAAGCAAAGTGAGATCTGGGAATCTTGGCAGGAAATCAGCCAAGATTCATTACATTATCTTTCACATGGTGTGTTAGTGGTGACACTAATTGAAGGCTGGAACCTCTTTTTTGCTGACGGTTTAACATAGGGCCATTTTAATTTCACTTGATTATGTTGCCCTGTTGTAAGAAGTCTGACAAAAACAAGATTTGTGGAAACTCCTACCGATGAATCCTTCCTGCCCGAAAGCTCTCTTGGCAGCTGGAAGGTTTCTGTTAATAAGTGGACTGACCCATTTTTCATTTCTAAATCTCCCAGATAAATTGGCTACTGTACTGCTGTATTTCAATTAAAGAAAACAGGTTTCTGTAGCTTGTCAATCTCCATCTACTAGGTGTGTAAAACTTTTGGAATCATTAAAAATACTACAGTTCCTACCCTCTCCCTTAAGAAAATGACTTGAGTGAGACTGTGCCCACCAGAGGGTTGCCAAAGAGTGGGAGTAGATGAAGTAAATGCTGCTGTAGGGAAAAGACTGTACAATAGTGGAATTGTTTTGGGAGAACTTTTATAACACGCTTGAATAAGAACTATGATTCTTTTGCTGCTTTTATCAATATTACCTGTAATTTCCTCGTATGATTTCCTTGTACTTTCTTTGCACTTCCCTGAGCAGAAAACCTCAGCTGTGTAATAAGGAGTTGAGTTTTACCTCCCTTGTAACAATATAAATCTAAGGTCACTCTGTGGAAGTCAAAAAGATCCGACATTGGTTAGGGGAGAAGTGGTCCCACTAAAGAGATTGTAGAGAGAAAAGATTCCCTCTCCAGTTATGAAACAAATTAACTATTAGAAGCAGCTAGCTGGATGCACATCTCTGGGGCTAATGGCCAGAGAGACTTAAAAGTCCGTTAAGCTAATGCCTAATTTCATACTTTGCACATAGGCTGCACTGAGGACCTGTCCTTGCAAGCCAGGCTGTGACAAGGTCCTGGGATTCCACGGGGGGAGGAATTTACATCAATGAAAAAACATTTGGTGATTATGATTACCAACTGCATTAATCACTGGCTTGAATTAAAAGTCACTGACAAGTTGCTTGGGGATTCATGTGACTATGCAAGGGAAAAGAGCCAGAATGAGTATTTCTGAGCAAATTACATGTGCCAGTGATGGATCATCTTTTCCTCTGTTGACTGCTGATGTATCACACAACGGTGTGTGCAACCTCAGAAATGGGGCTGTTCACCAGAGAAGACTCCATCAGAGCAGGGCAGACTCTGAGGCAAAATATGCCCTTTCCCCTTGTGAAACACAGCGTATGACAAGAGGGAAGCTGGTTTTGTATGCTCAGCGGAGAGATATGATGCTGGTTCCTGCCAATTTGCCCACTGGCGTGGCTGATGGTGTTGTGTGCAAGTGTGAAGGCTGACAACCACGTCCGCTGCGCTAGTGGGCGCACATTTGCAAAGGAGCTACTTGCAGAGATATTCCTGAAGGTTGCAACTTGAGAGCTAGAGGTGTGGTGTGAACTAGATGTCTGCAGTTATCTTAGCACCTCCACAGCATAGACAGCTCATCCCCATGGCAGGCATGTAGACACAGCGTGTGTGCTCAGTGCCTCAGGGGCCAGGCTGCTGGACACCTAACCAGCTACAGGGCAGAGCTGAGTCCTGCCTCCTGATGCCTGAATAACTTATCGGTGACCAGGAGAGGCTGGATGCGCGCTACTCTCGCAGGGATGGAGGCTCCTACTTCTTGGGGGACACTGTGAAGCACTCTATCTAGAAACCACTGTGAAATAGATACAGCCTACCAGTCCCTTGAGCCATCTAGTGGTGCTTTCCGTGATGATTGAATACAATGGCTCACGGAAAAATATAAACAGCATCTAATTAATCTAAAAAGAGCTAATAGTGATTAGTGTCAGAAGAAGGCCAGCTACAATGAAAATAAGGCAATCTGTATGTTGATAGGTTAGCAAAGGTGCAGCAGAAAGAGTTCTGGCCTGGAAATGGCAGACAAGGTAAAGAGGTAGCTATCAATGTAGAGTGTTAAACAATAAGGAGGTTGGTCTGGAATGGTGCATATTATGCTTTTTTTCCTGGTGTTTGCAGTACCTTAGGGATGCTCTCTGAATGTGACCAGGATTTTAGAAGAAAAGCTGAACTCTCTGACCCAAAACCTCAAATCCTTTTTTGATGATTTCTTTAACTGAAAAGCAGAAATAGAGTCTTCAGTAATTCAAAAATGATTTAATGATCAAAGCTGCAATTAAAAGTGTGGTGAGTCATCTCACAATTGTCCATATGCTGGAAAGTACAGGCTGTGAGAGATCATGCTGTCATGACTGGTTTTGCTCAAAGAGGATGTGGGAGCTGCTATTACTACCAGCTACGGAAGAAATCTAAGTTCTACAGACCTATGTTTATAGAGCAGAAGAAAAGACAATAGTCCCGGCTTCTCCATTTGTGTATTTTATTTAGTAGCTCTATCTGCAGCAGCTAAATTCATTATTGTGCTTTATTACTTTTTGCCTTTTTTCCAAAGTCACTGCTCTCAGTAGGAATCTTGATTTTTTTTCCAGTTTACACTGACAAATTACTCACCAAAACAACTACATAAGAACTGATCTACAGAGCATTAATATCTTTTTTGCTTTTTGCAGCATGCACTACAAATGAAATATTTATCTGAACATTTCACGTTGTATGCATTTTCTCAAATGAAAGTTGCAGAAGACAAGGAAATGAAGATAAAAATATCCAACCACGCTATTTCTCAGAAACTCTCATTAGTAATCTGATATTTCCATTTAAATATTGTTGTTTTATTCAGCTAGATACAAAAATTAGAAGCTAATAGATGCTAAATACAATTTGGTTTATGTATAGGAGAAACTTCTTTCTCCTAAAAAAGATTAGCTTTTACACAGAAAAGCAGCTAAAAGGAAGCAGGAAAATTTGTAGCTCTCTACTGCAAAAATATAATTACAGATTTGGATATTCTGCTACAAGTCTTTCATTCGATGTTCCTTATTTCCTTTCCTAGTGAAAGCGAGTATCTTCAATTTTTATCTTCAAATTCTTATAACGGCTGCAATATTCAAACTCTAACATACTGGAAGGTGATTGCCTTCTTTACGAAAAGTCGTTGCTGTAGCTGTGGTCTTAAAGATTTATTTGTAAAATAAGCTTCTTTATCCTGCCACTTTTGACATCAAGTGCCTTGGGTCAATGACAGATGGCTATAAATCAATGCCAGCTTTTCCAAGAATCCCCAAAGGAACATCTAATGTGAAATATAATGTAATAAAATCAATTAGTACTTTTTTTCAGCTTTATCTGAAGAGCCTTGCTCTGTATGCCAAAAGACAAATTGGGCTATCTGTCCTAGCAAGTCTTGCAAACAAGCAAATTCAAATACTTTATCGTGAATCAAATCCATTGGTGTCACTTCATTCATTCATTTCATATAATGTGCCTACAGAAAATGCTTTTAAATGCATAGACAATTTTAAAAAGACAGTCATTTAGTGGATGAGAGGTAGTATTACTATCTGTACATTTGTGGTGTATTAGAGTGGGCTTTGTCTAGTAGAGTTGAAGAGTTGCTATGGTTTAATGAGTAAATAGAAGAAAAACCTGTTTAGAAACCTGTACGAACCTTGCACTGAAGGGTTTTATGTTTTTTTTTAGAGGTGGTGAAGGCTAGGACAAGCAACTGGTATCCTTTACACTGGGAGGGGGGTGTTGCCCATCTGCAAAACCCAAGAGTCAGGCAATGGCTTTAGCATAGCTCAGCCTTGCCTTGCAAAGGGGGAACTCAGCTTTGTCACACAGGAGGAGTCAGAATGGATCCTGAAATAGGATACAACTTTCCAGCTGGTTCTGACACAATCCACAGAAGTCCTGCTGTGTGTGAAATGGCTTGTACCTCTCAGCAGGGTGAAAGAGCTGGGTCAGAGCAGCGTCTTGGTCTTGGTAGTAACAGGCACAGCAGAACACTTCTGAGGGAAGTACTAGGCTGAGGAATTATTGAATTCCCACAGGAGCATTTTTCTCCCCAGTCATCAGTTAGCTGTTGGCTTATACTCTGGATCATCAGTGCTTTTATTTCTTTCTAAGTCGTTTATCCCCACCAATGATATGATGATGTTCTTATTATCCCTGTAGGTAGGGAATCTTGTGCAGTGGGATGATGCGGAACCTTCGTATCTCCCAGCAGTGAGTTCCCCAAGATCATTATATGGTCACAAAAATAATTCCTTTTGGTAGTTTTAAACTTTTCTCCTTTTGCTGTTTCAGTTTCATTGTATATCTTCTTGCTCTTCTACTACAAAGGACTATAGCAATGGACTGATGTTAAAGCAAGGAGTTGAGACGTTTTGAGAATCCTCTTTGTGTGCTTTTATCATTTCATGAATCTCTGCCATGTTCCACATTGTTGGTCCTCTCTCTAAATTCAGCTACCGTAGACATTCCAAAATCTCTTCTTATACTTCATATGATAGCTGTGTCTCAACCACTTATTCATGCAAGTGGGGATGGCTGTGGTACAGCTGTAATCATGAGTGGATAACTTCAATGCTGATGAGATCTAACCGCTTGACAATGAGGAAGAGGACCTTTCATAGCTCAGACACTGAAAGCAGGGATAAAATTTGGCTCTATTGTATTTGCTTTTTGTGTGTGTTCAAAAGAGGAAAAATGCTTGCATTTTAATATCAAATCCAGCAATCTAAACTGAGAGGGAAGTAATTATACATGAAAGAAATGTAGTCTTTTGTAATAAGGTTTTTAGAGTATCAGTTTCATTCTATCACAATATTTTTATGATTAGATTTACCTTCTAATACTTTAATAACTTTGGTATGAAGTAAGGAAGTCCTTTGTAGCTTATCTCACAAGCCTGTCTAGGACATTGCACTTAATGAGGTTCATAATTCAATATAACCACATCTGCATCTCCAATAACGCCTAACATTTAATCTTCATTGCACCACTTGAATCAAAAGATCTAAAATTAAACCTGCTGCAGTTTAATCTAATAATAAACATGCATGACATTTTGCGCAAAATGTGTGCCTGATCAGCATGGTGCACTCTTACAATTGTATCAGATGTAGCAAAACACAGTTTAATCAGCCAAAGGTGGATGGTGACATTTAAATCCCACTGATACATCTGCTTTGAGGAAACACTAAGATCCTCCCCTTGCAAGAAAGGGCTGGTTGTCATATCTTTAGCAAACTGAGATCCAAATCCCACTACTGAGGGCAATGTTTATGCAGAGCCTTCCTGGTAATGGGTGGTCTTCAGATCCTCTGACTTCAGACAGGTAATGTTAGTGCCTTCAGTAGGAGCCTTGGCTTTGTATATGACCAATGGTGAGATGTTCCTGATTTCCCTAGTTATTAATGGAAGCCCCTGAGCTCCCAATGGAGACACCTGAATGTTGTTTGGCTTGTTTATATTGTAATCCAGTAACAGCTTTGATGGTGGTGAAAAACAAGAAATGCAGTGCGTTCTGTCCACCTTGTGTTCTGGTGGCAGCCTTGTAAGCTGTTGAGAGCCTCCTGTAGACCAGGCCGCCAGTCTCTCAGGATGCAAGGTGCATCAGTCTGGACCATAAGAGCAACTGCAGAGCCATAGGTAGCCACAGTCATGACATTTGTTGGTTTTGAGAGGCTGCAGCTGTAGGGTATACACCTCTGTTGCAGAATGAGGAGACTGCATATGAGATGTAGGCATTAGAGCTGGAAGGAACTTTGCAAGAGAAAGTCCCACCAAATTAATGGAACTTTGCATAGGCAGCCAGAGCAAAGAGGTTTCTTCCTGCAGAGCTCTCTGTACGATCAGGGCCTTGCATAGGAGCTACAGATTGGCATTGTTTTTTTTTTTTTTTCAAAGTAAATATTGTTTTGTAATCAGGTATTATGTTTTGTGGGCACACAAAACACTTTTTGTACAAAAGTTCTGTTGCCCCCCACACCAGAATTAATCCCTGATGAAAGTGAGACAAATGAGTAGGAAAGAAGAAATAATATGCCAAGATAATGTTTCAGAGAACAAGCAGTGTTAGGTTCATCTGTAACATGCTCAGGTCAAACAATAAATTTATGAAAGCTGAGCCAAATTATTTAATGAGAGGCTAAAACAGACAATTTATCCTCAGGCCTGCTATACTCAAAATCCATGTTTTGATTCCTTACAGATGCAAAGTTGGCAAGAAGGTAAATGAAAGACTGGAGCCTACATTAGATCTTGATCCAAAATGCACGTAAATCTCCCTGCATTTAAAGGACCTGGCTGTGGTTGTTATTGGGTTTCAGAGCAATCAAGGTCTGTTTTCTTTCAAAACTATTTTGAAGCAAGTATGGTAAACAATAGCGTATCTCCTCTATGTGAGATACCTTTCTGATATTCACAGGAAGTCTCAGTCACAAGTAAAAAGCCGGTTCTTCATTGGGGATCAGAATAATTTGACATCAGCTGGGTCAGGATGGGGAGCTTTGATCGGCTGAGATGAAAGACTGGTGAAAACTCTGCTGGGCCAGAGAGTCCCCTGCTGAAGCTGAAACTTCATGTTTCAGCTGGGCTCCATCTGACTTTAATTAAATAAGGGAAGATCAAAGCCTACAAATCTCCCTGATCTATATCAGCACAGCATATTAACGGTAAAAATTCTCAGTATCTTTCTGTTACTTTGAAGTCAATAGTGAACTCTGTGCCATGCACAAGGACATGATGTATGCCACTTGGGGAGCTCAGGTTTACAATAACGGTGACATAGTGTTTATGCAAGGGGAGGGAGAAAAGCTGCTTCTTGAAATGATGCCTTTATAGCTGTGGGTCCCCACTCCTCCCCCAGGTTGATTTTTATCTTTAGGATTTGCTTTGTCTTACGATGGTGTTAGAGGCACGATTACATCCAATAAATCAGAGAAACTATTGTCTTTGTTTTTGTTCACCTATAAATCACAAACCACTCACTATTTCATTTTGTACAAGCACTTCCCCTCTTGCCTTCCCTGCATACTAGTGAGGTGAGCTGGAGACTAAGTTGATGCAAACATCCTGAACTAAACCAGCTGGAAAAAGTCAGTAACATATTGCAAGCTCTCTGTCAGCCCTGATCTATTTTTTGTTTGATTGGTACCTGATTGTGATTGAAAGGCTTGCTCCGTTAGTTAGCTACCTTGAGGCCAACCTTGAAAGCGTGTCACATCTGGCTGCTTGATAGCATCTTAAGCATAATGTTAGATCCAGAGTACACACTGTGTAAAAAATAGAAAGTTGGCATCTTGCTAGACTGCACAGCACAAAAAAAAAAAAAAAAAGCAGCGTGGAAAGAATCTGACAGACATGCAAAGAAATGGAAGTGCCGCAAGGCAGAAAGTGGAGCCAGTATACATGCATTAGCAGCTCTGGACAGGGCGAAACAGTGACTTCCCCAAGGTCCAGGTTGGTTTCATGTCTGACTGTTGTTGCAAACTTCAATGTCCCTTGACTGCAGTAAGGAGCTATGTGAGGGCAGCTTTGCCCATGAATGGCCCAGGAGAGCTGAAATCGGAGCAATTTCCACAGTTGACAGTCTCTTATTTGCTGGGGTTGTGACTGAGGTTATGGAGGGAATGGAGAGTATCCTGATTGGTGATATAGTTGTGTTAGGGCTGCATAGGATGCTTATGTAAGACACAAAAGCTGGGGAAATAAAATGAAACTTGATTGCATGGAACAGAAGAAAGGAAAAAGTGACAGTAACAGGCCTACCAAGGGGGAAAGCACTGGTTATCTATATTTCAGTTTCTGTTGTCTGACTGACAGCCATAAATAATAGCTGTAAGGTCAAAAGATGCAGATCTTCAAATTATACCTCCCTGAAAAGAACAATATATTAATTTAAAACTTAGATGCAGTAGCAGGTTGAGTAACTGAGGCTTATGGCAACAAATCACGGCACTGACCTCCAGAAGAGGGAATTAGGGAACTCAAGGTATCCGCTGAACAGAGCGATGCTCCGGCACAGACACCAGGAATAGCAAGTGAAAAGTTGTGAGGAAATAGCCCTCTCTTGTTATCTGCACAGAAAATGCAAATAGGAACTAGGCTATATTACTCGAGAAGTAAGAGATGTCATTGGTATTGCATAAAACATGGCTTGACTTTGTGTCATTGTACTGTATTTGATGCTGGCTTGCATTTCAGCTCTCAAAATAGCATGATAGTAAACAAATAGTATGCTGCTATGTTCTTTAATATTTGCTTTAGGCATCACAACAAAATGTATCAGAGAGACTTAAACTCAGCTTTTGCTAGCAGTGAGGGACTTTGTAGAATAAAATTGCAATTGAGATTTAAATGTTTTGCCTTTTCAAAACATTTTTAACATCATTCCCATATCAGCTCTTCCATATCATCATCTTCTATATATTCTCATAAAATGCTGATGTCACATGTTGTTTTGTAACTTGGCTGGGTTTTCAGGGTGGGTGGGAAGTACTTCTGAGGGAATCCTGCACAGGTATGTCAAGGCCGCTGGGCCTCTCACTGTTCTGTACAGTATCTTTTCCTGAAAACATCTGTAAAGGGCTGGACCACACAACGAACATAAGAGATCTTCTGTGTTTTAAAACTTCACCAAAGAGCAAGATCCTGCTATCTGTATCTGCTCAGTCAGAACATACCGGTGACATACTGGTGGAACATTCTCATGAGCTCCTAAAAGGTGAGGATTTTCCCTTAAATGGAAAATCTATAAGAAAACACTGTGGAAGTTGATGAACGCTTTCTGCATGGGTAGCCTTCCTCTCTGAGTGTCTGCTTCAGATTTTCTTTTTCTGCTTAGAAAGCCAGGCTCCTTTCTCCGTCCCGACTGAAAAAGTGATGTTGTTTAGATCTGCAAGGTTCATACACGGAAGCTCCTTTTGGAAGGGCTGTTAGAAACACCCTTCGCATGTACACAGCTGGGCAGAGCTTTCTGGCTGACTGCACAACTGCACACGGAGGTGAATTCTGCCCCAAGAGATCAGTTTTACCATCAGATACACTGGTATAGCACCCTGCGACTGAGGGAGCAGGCGGAGGTGTGGGAAGGAGATCTTCATCAAGCGTGCAGGAGAGTGTAGGTTTAGAGGACAAGTGGGACTAACCGTTCACCTTGTTTGTAACTGGAGTTCAACACTACATTGCAGCAGGTAGTGCCTGAAACATGACCTTCAGTCTTCGGTGCTTTAGGCTGCCAGGGAAATGATGGGAAAGCTGAGCCTGTGACATATTTTTACTATTACTATAAAAGGTTAATGTCAATACAAAGGCCCTCACAGCAAAATGGGAGTGGGGCTGTCGGAAGCACTTAGTAGTGGCATAACCTGAGCGGCAGAACAAGGCTGCTTCAGATCTCTCTGAAAACCCCACTTCTGTTTCAGGTGAGTAGGAAAATGAAGCATATTGCTTTCTTGAACTAGTTACCTATATTCTGAGCTAAGTAGTACCTATAACCTAAAGCGAAGTCACTCTTTGCTAGTATATGCCCGTAGTAAACGTCTCAGCCTGCCTCTCCCCCATCCCACGAAGCGCTGGCTGTTTGCTCCCACATATGCTGTTTGTCATTTTTAGCTAATAGGTGCAGAAAAAGGAACAATGAACTAAAAGTTCCAAATGGCTGTCAGTAAATTTATTTTGCAGTTAACAGCCTTTGCAATGCACAGACTAACTTTATCTCATTGCACTGTGGGTGTGCTGGGATAATTGCTTGAGTACTTTGTTAAAAAGAAAAGCTCTCCGCATTTCCATTAACTCTCCGCATGGTGTCTGTTTCACTTGACTGCACTAGGTACCATTTACAGTTCAATTTCACAGTCATGATGGACTGAAACATATAAACCTGCTTTCTCTTCACTCCACTAATCACATGCATTAATAAACAGGGAGATTCATAAGGTCTGTCACTCTTATTTTTCCTTTGTAAGTCTATTTTTATGAATAAAATCATGAGTTTTTTTCCTATGAAATCCAAACTGCCAGAAAAATAAATACATTGTTATCTTATTCAGTAGGGTGTAATAAACTACTATTTTAGGGAAGCAAGCCAAGCATACAGAAGTTGTTTCAAATGAAGAAGAAAAAAATTCCAGCAACAAAGAATAGCATTGTATGATGTCAATCTACAGCATGCATGTGTTTGTATAATCACATTGGAATTTACTTTGAACTTTTGCCTGGAAAATTTACTTAGTGGGGGGGGGGGGGGAGGGAAAAGGATTTGAGTATCTAAGCACCAAAATAGCTAAGACAAAGTAGTAAAACTGTGTGGTTGGTTGTACAGCAGAACCACGTGAAAATGCGAAGAATCTCTTTTGTAACGGGTAGAGACAAGCAAGCCACTTGATCACTATGGTATGAGATAAGTATACATGCCACAGGAAATGCTGTTATACACATTCCTATCTTATTGTTTTTCCAAGGGTGGTTAATTTTTGCCTTTTTAAGGATTTTTTTTGTACATGACTTGTTCCTTGTCTGATGTAATCCTGTCAGATCTCTATATAAAAAGAAAAACCAGTCATAATTGCCGTTACGTGAGATGAAACATGGTTAAGTGATCAGAACATGGAGGGCTGTGTTTTTTTTTCCCCTCAGTGGTTTCCTTGGAGAAGCAACAAGAAGAAAATACATATTTGACCCATCTCATAATTCACTAGCCCTAATTCACCAGCGGCTGGGGGCTCAGTTGATTTGTCCCCAGTTCAATGCTACTACCCATGTAACTCCTACTCACTGTAGAGACTACAGTACCTGACCCTTTGTAAAAATGGAAGTAGTAATATTTCTCTGTTAAAGGCACATGAGAGAAGCTTATTTACTGATTTGCTTAAACAGTGTTTTTACAGTGCTCAACACCCAGCAACTTCCTTTGGGTTCATTTGGCCGGAATAACAAAAGACCTCAACACGCTTGTTGCTGAACTGTTTATAAAATCTTGCTGTTTTTGCTGTTTACATGGAAGCAGAGCCAAAACCTCACTCAGAAATATCTGCTGCAATGAAATGTGTAGTTCTGCAGCATGCCTTTATTTTTTTGTGCATCTTGTGGCATATTACATGGCAACAGTATGACCCCATCTTTGCTCACACGTGGTCCATTCTTCAGTTTGTACTCAAGGAAAATCTTACCGTGAACAACAGAAATTCTGTCTGCAAAAGATATCAGTAATGGGCTGCTGGATTTTTCACCTCTTTCTGTACAGCAAAAAATGCATAGACGCTTAGGATTTAATCACTAGTGTTGGAACAGCATTGCAGTCTCTCTCTTTCCTCTCTTAAATGTTACCTTCTCAGTGCATTCTTTTGAGAACTGACAATGGCTAGGATTGTATCTTTTGCTCAGACAAACACTAAAAAGAGCATTTTTCTCTAAGTAAATGCCACCTGTCCTAAAAGGCAACTGGGTGACTTCTGTGGTAAACCACCTGCCATGTACAATGGA
Source organism: Struthio camelus (assembly GCF_040807025.1). NCBI lineage: Eukaryota > Metazoa > Chordata > Aves > Struthioniformes > Struthionidae > Struthio > Struthio camelus. Next base: position 7,552,557 of record NC_090948.1, read on the forward strand.
AATGTGATTCATCTTCAAACTTAGCTATTGCAATAACAAAGCTCTTTACAGTCAGTAGCTAAAGTAATTTAATTAAATTATTTGAGCTGGAAGACTCTTGAGCATGTATAAACTTCCTTTGTTAGTGACTCATGCAGTGCTTGAAAATTCACCATAGCAGTGAGCCTTTGCTTTTAAGTTCACTTACCCTCCCTTCCCCCCATGTTTTATCTGCTTTTTGTCAAGATCTGTTAGGATGTGGGGGTCCAGGGCGGCCCTTTGCTCCTCTGTGAGATGGGAATCTAAGAGAAAGATAACACAGAATGACATTATACTCCTCTTATCCCACAACGCTGTGCAGCCTGCACATAACGTGATGGGGTAGCGGGGACAAGGAAGCCATGCTGGTTTTTGTCTGACAATTATTCCTCTAGAAAGGAGATCTCCTGATCCTTTTGAGTGCTCTCTGTGATGGCTGCAGAGGCAGATGGAGAAAAGGAGGCTGGTCTTAGAAAAACTAGATCCATGCTTCTAGCAGTTGCGGAGGTCTATACTGAATCCTTTAGCCTTCTCCTGTCAGGGGAATTCACTGACTCCTGACCTGCTGAATAAGATGATCAAGTATAAGACTGGAAATAGTGAAAAGACTGTGTGAATGCACAGTGGATGTTTTTTCTGGGCGACAGTCTGAATCCATGAATGACTAATGTATTCCGTTTTCTCAGAATGTGGACACAGACCCTCTGTGCTCCTCTTCAGAGCCTGTGGCTTGCAAAGATCTGCAGGAGCGTGCTCCGAGTGTACCTGGCCCCAGTGGACTTTGGCTCAAGTCTATGCCTCAATGACACTGTGTCTTTTTTATACACCAGAAGGCTTCAGCTGTGAGTTGCTTAATGTGTTTGTTCACCTCTGCACTCCGTAGACCAGGATGTGAAGTGTGTCCATTAACTCAACAGCAACAATGGGAATTATATAAGTTTGTGCCATTAGACCTTTTTATTCTATGTGACTCCTTACCACTTAGCTAAAGTCATTTCTGCAGCCACTGACTTTTCTTCACCTGCTTCCCTCATACTGCAGCCTGCTAAGTTGCCTCAACTGTTAGTTTTTTTTTTTTTACTTTGTAAAAAAAATAACTTTGACCTTATAGGTCTTGTACTATTTCTGATTCATCTGCAGTCAGCAGCAACAGGTATGATCCTTTTCTTTCCAGCGTCTTCACAATTTCCATTCTCCACTTGGGGTCCTCCAGGGCACGCAGAATTTTGGGGTACCATAGGTTCTAGCTGTTTACCACTTTCTGAACCTAGAGCAATCTTTTTTCGTTGTCTTGTGGCAATTCCTAGATTGAGTTTTATGCCCTTCTCACCCATTTTTTCAGTTATTCTCTATAGAGTCCCTGTGATCCATGATATGAGGTGAATTTTACTTGTAGATCTACAGCCTTCTCATATAGCTCAATTTTTCCTATTTCATCTTTCCAAACTAAAGCCATTGCTAGGCTAAAGCCTGGTAGCTTCAGCTACTAGAGGAAATAAATCTGGACATAACATGCATCCCCATCTCACTTCTATAGTCATCCTAACAATTCCGTCATCATGTTGTATATTTTTGCTGCATACAGTGACTTGTAAATATTTTCTGTCAACTTGATCAATCTCTTGGGATGTCACATGCTCACAGAATTCACCCCAGCACTTTCTGTGTGATGCTGTCAGAGCCTGCTCAAATTTTATGGAATTATTACAGCAGGTTCAGCTAGGCCCTGCAGACTTTTTTGAGATCTGTCTTATAAACAATATGTTGACATGTTTTTCCTGAGTTCTGCCCTAAACCCTGTTCATCTGCAGGTGTTTCTTCCACCTACTTCTTCATTTCTGATGAATGCTTTCCATGACATGTGCCTGGCAAACTAATTACTTAGCAGTTCTTACACTTTACTGTTGTCCCTTGTCTATAGACAGTGCTTTTCTTACTTTTAATCATTTACGCTATGTTTGCTTTTATGTACATTTATTGCTGAATTGGTTTGTACGGCACCTTTGGTGTGCATTTGCTGCTTGCCTGCAGCATGTTTCCAGTTCCGTTTTTGCTACCACTTTCTCTTTTGAACTTTTTACAAGACTTTGAGATTTTGACTTCTTTGTCCAAAAAAAAAAAAAAATTTGCACCTGCTCTCTCATATTTGTGCCAGGAAGCTTTTCTAGGGCTCTTTCATTTGCTGTGTTCTAGGTTCTTCAGAGTACTCTTTCCACTCCTTATTTCTACCTGCTTACCTTTAGCTTTTCTTTATAACCAGCCTTTTCACCTCAGCCTCCATATCCTCTTCGTCCGCATAAGCTGATGTTGCTGGGAAGTCCCCCAAATACCTGCTTGGCCTAGTGATTGGTCAAAACCCATGTCAAAACAAATGATAATAATTATTAAAAAAATAGAGCTAATATTAGAAAAGACTATTAATAGACACAAAGTAAAGTACTGTCTTGCTAAGGCACTGCTTTCGGTATCTCTGAAAGTATCCTAGGAAAATCACTGTTGAATCTCAAATGATCATTTATCAAATTGCTTGGGTATTGCTGGCTTCTGCCTTTATGCTAATAAAGATGGCTTTTGACAGGAAACAATATGGTCTGTATGTAATAGCCTGTGTTTCTGGTCTAGATTCCTTGCCAAAATAATGACAGCACTTGCACAATTCTTTTCATCTTCAAAGCCTTTTACAGACGCAATGTAAACAGCTAGAGTTCCACTGACTTTTTTTTGGTGGCAAAGAGCTTAGTAGCCTTCATAAAAGGATTATGCATTTGCATGGAAAATAAGAATATCATCTGCTGCTCTGCTAGCTAAAACTTTATAAGATACCAGGCTTCGAGATAGAAAGCAATTATTAGTGTTAAGAAACTTTCCTTTTGGTCAATATGCGTATTCCTACGGTGATCTTCTGGAGCATCTATCACTAGCAACCATCACAGAAAACCTTGAAAGCTGACAGATGGGCCTCCTGGTCTAATATAGTGATAGCTATGCCTGTCTCTGGGACCTGTGTGTGGCCTGCAAGCTATTTAAAAGTCAGGTTTTTAAGGAAGAGAAATGGCATTTGAAACGGCAGAACTGGTATCTGTATTCTACGTGCTCCTGTGAGGTCCTGAAGCACTAACATCTGCCTTGCTGAAGGGAAGGCAAAAGTAGAGAGATTGACTGCTAAAACTGCAGTGGGAATTGGTTGTCAGCAAGGACCACAGGGGGGAAGTTTTGTTCTCCACCATACAGGTGACAAGCTTTCAAGCAATAAATCAGTTCTGCGGCACCAGAAGTCTATGTTTGGCAAGGAATCTCACAAAACTAATGAGCAGTTGAAATGGGTTAACTATCAAAAGTGAAATATCTTCCTGACTCTGCTGTGGAGTGGTTCAATGCTGTGTTCAAGGATTTTTGAGCGTGGTTGTTTATTTCAAAATATCTGACTGAGAGCATGTGTGATGGCCTTTCTGGTATGTAAGGTCCTAGTTGGTCTATAAGACCCTGATGAATACCTTCAAGGATGGAGACTTCACAACCACTCTGGGCAAACTGCTTCAGCATTCAATCACCCTTATAGTAAAAAAAAATTTTTCTAATGTTTAAATGGAAATTCCTGCATTTCAATTTGTTTCCGTTTCCTCTTGTCCTGTCACTGGGTACCACTGAGGACGGACTGGCTCCATCTTCTTTATAACCTCCATAATGTATTTATAAACAGTAATAAGATCCCTCTTGAGCCTCCTCTTCTCCGGGCTAAACAGTGCCAGCTCCCTCGGCCTCTGCTTGTATGTCATGTGCTCCAATCCCTCCATCATCTTCATGGCCCTTTGCTGAACTCCCTCCAGGAAGTCCATGTCTCTCTTGTATTAGGGAGCCCAGCACTGGACCCAGCGCTCCAGGTGTGGCCTCACCAGTGCTGAGGGGAGGAGAAGCATCACTTCCCTCACCTGCTGGCAGTGCTTTTCCTAATGCAGCCCAGGGTGCTGCTGGCTGCCTTTGCTGCTAGGGCACGCTGCTGGCTCATGGTCAACTTGTTGTCCCCGGGTCCTTCTCTGCAAAGCCACTCTCCAGCCAGTTGGGCCCCAGCCGGTGCTGGGTGCAGGACTTGGCCTTGCCCTTTGCTGAACTTCATGAAGCTGCTCTCTGCCCATTGCCCTGCCTGATGAGGTCCCTCTGAAATGCAGCACAGCTCTCTGGTGTGCCAGCCAGTCCTCTCGGGTTTGTGTCATCTGCAAGTTTGCTGAGGGTGTGCTCTGCCCCCCTCTCCAGGCCGTGAAAGAAGGTGTTAAGTAGTCTTGGCCCCAGTCCTGACCCCCTAAGGTTTGCCACTGGGGACTAGCCTCCAGCTGAACTTCCTGGTGCTGACCACAGCCCTCCGATCCTGGCAGTTCAGCCAGTTTTCAGCCCACCTCACCGTCTGTCCATTTACCTAGCCTGTTCTTCATCCGCTTGTCTATGAGGATGTTATATAGGGGGAGAGTGTCTTAGTGAAGTCAAGATAAACAGCATCCGCTGTTCTCCCTTTGTCCACGAGCCAGTCACCTCGTAGAGGACGATCGGGTTGATTAAATGTGATTTCCCCTTTGTAAATCTATGCTAACTACTCCTGACGACTTTCTTGTCCTTCAAATGTTTGGAAATGGTTTGCAGGATTAATGGCTTCATCGCCTTCCCAGGGACCAAGGTGAGGCTGGATGGCCTGGACACGTTTATCTAGCCTAGTCCAAAAAACTTGCTATAACTGGCTTTTCAAAGTCCTGGGCAGCCCATTCCAGTGCTTATCTATCTCTTATGCCTTTTCTTCTTGTAATTATTTTACATTTTCCTAGTGCCTGTCTTAGATTTTTATGTCCTTGCTACATACTAAAGCCATTCCTCTGTCCTTAGCATTGGGCAAGCTCTGTTCTCTCTATACCCTATTCTTCTAAATTTTGTACCTGTTTGACACTGCTGCCGGTTTGCCTTCAGTCTCTGCTTTGTGCTGGAAAATAAACCCATTATTTCAACTTTTCCCCATAAATCCCGTTTCTCTAAAACCTCTATGATTCTTTTCGATCTCCTCTGAACCATCTCCAATTGTCCATATTTTTCTTAGTGTGATGCACAAACCCAGTCACAAAATTCCAGCTGAGATCTCACAGCTGTGAGTAGAAGAGAACAATCACTTCCCATGTCCTGCATGTAGCACATCTGCTAGTACATCCCAGAGCAGGATTAGCTTTGTATGTAAAAGCATGATGGTGGTGATTCCGATACTGTTGATGGTCTGTGATAACCTCCACACACATTTCTACAATAAATCTGTCTAGCCAGTTATCCCTGGCTCACGTTTGTGCGTTTGATTTTTCTTTCTGCAAAATAATATTTTTAACCTGTCTTTGGTGAATTTTATCTTGTTGATGTCAGGTGATTACTTTCATGATGTCAGATCATTACTTTCTTTGTGAGACAGTAGAATCACCTGGAGAGAAAGGAAGGCACTGCTGAATGCCAGGAGCTACTCTCTTTACTTTGGATTGCTGTTCCACAGCAACTTAAACCAGCTGAAGTCCAGACTATCCTGATCCTTTGTCCATGAGCTCTATTCCTTGAGATGGCAGTGGCCATTGTGCTTTGAGCTAGTGAATAGACCTAATCCATCAGAAAATGAACTAAGAATAAACACTATTTATTCTTCAACCAGATCATCTCCTTGAATCAGCTCCCCTGAAGGAGCAGATAGGAGAACATGGTCAAGGCTGGGGATGAGAGGCAGAAAAGGGACAGTCAACTGAGACTGCCCAAAGCTGCCTGCACCTTTGGTGGGTGGTTTGCTCGTACTGAACTAGTAGCTCACTGCAGCCAGGGAGAAGTTGCCTTGCCCCTCACCTCCCTCCTCGGGCCACCACATCCCTGCAGTTCAGCTGCCTGTCGGAGCCACAGGGAGCTTCTCTGGGAATATTTTACTGCGATTTGACATTTATACATGTTAGGAACAAGAATGCATGGAGTCTCATTGGCCATCTTTTTAGTTACTTGTTCTGAAAAGGAAAAATTCCTTTCCAAATTGATCTTAATTATCATTTTGGCTGATGTCTATTGTGACCTTCCTGTTATTTTCTCATCTTCTCATGCAGTAGCGATAAAATGCTTTTCCCAGCTCTAGATAAGTTTCTTCTCTTCATTTATATGAGTTCCTTTGAAGCTGTTAAATTAGAAGACTTCTTGTTTTTACCTTTTCCGAAATGCATTTAAGAATCTACCTGTCAGTTTGGGAAACTTGGGTCATTTTCCAGCAATATTCTGGCAAATCCTTAGACATATACTTACATATAAGTCCATGGCTACAGCCAAATAGCCTATGGGCCTAGAGTTATGAGCTGATGCATGTTTGTAATATGGGACCTGAACTTATTTACAACAGACACAATCTTTTCCTTTTGTAGAAATATGAATTCTTCCAAACCTGTTTGTGAAGGGATAGGTGATGAGGAGGAATGAAACTGTTTCAGCTGTTGGAACTGCTGTTGCAACGTGGCATACTTTGTCAGTTAACCTAAAAATAAAGCTTCAATTTGATGAAGAAGATTTTTTTATTTTTATTTTTTACAGAGTTGCCACTGAGATGAAAAATAAGTCATTCCCAAAGCACCAGCTCTGACGCAGTTGGGACTGCTGCTCTTTACGTCCCAAAACCTAAGACTTTCACCTGGATTTCTGTCTATGTAGATGTCATTCCTGAGCCCAGTCCTCCCGTGGTGTCCAGGTGCCTCCCAAAGCTCTGAAATGCAGATGGGCTAGTGCTTTATTTTTGCATGTGGAAAATGAAGCACAGACTGAGCTGGATTGTGTTCACCGCTGTAGGAAACGAGAGTCAGAATTTGAAACCACTATTTCGGAATTATGAGCTGGTACTTCAAAACAAGCCTATTCCTCTCATTTGGAGAGAAATATGCTCTGGAATATGAAAGACTGAATTAGAACAAATATTCCTCTCTCCTAGTGAATCATTTGCTTTTTAGTTTCCGGGTGGTGGACAATTTTGTCCTCTCTCTTTGAAGAAGCATTGTAGAGTAATTCCTTTCTAATTTCTGTCATCAGTGCATTCTGCCGGGTCACTAACCAAAGTCTTTTCTTTAGAGTTAAATTCAGCAAACCTGTCCCTGCTCCAGTGTCACCAGTGCAAGTCATGCTTCTATGGGACGGCTGTCACTGTTTCTGCCGCCACATTATCTAGACCTGACTGGAGCAGACCTAGGTGGGAGAGTAATAAAAATGTCTTCAGCTCTGTATAGGATAGCACTCCTGCTGTTCCTAGCAGGAGCTGAGCTGTCTGCATCAAAAGGAAATCTCCTGAAAATTATCACTGTAAACACAAGCCTGTTAGTGTCTTGCTTGTAAGCCATATTGTTTACTGTCGAGTCTTTCACTGCTACCTTAAAAAACCCAGATTGCAGAAGGATTCAGAACTAATTCTGTCACCTCTTCTTCAGTGTGAGTTCACCTACCTTCAGCTATTTTCTGACGTAACATCTGAGGGCTATTTTGCTATTTTCCCCTTTTGTATCAATCAGGAATCTCCTTCAAGCCATCATTCACTGCTCAAACACTTGACAGTGGTTTCCTCTGGACTTGCTCTTTTCTCCTCCAGTGCTTCCTTCATAAAATCGGATTCCTGTCTCCCAGTCCTTCGGCGAGACTTATTTTTTTTCCACAGAGCTTTTTCTTCCCAATTCTTCATTTTCTCTCTTGTTTCCAACCTCTACACAGGCCAATAACTCTTACCTGAATCCTTAGATAGTTTTGTGAATATCATTTTTCCTCCCTTTCACTCTCATCTGAATGTGTTTGGTTCCCAAGTAGCTCCAAACTGCTACAACAACCATTTTCTGGTGAGAGTGAAGGTGATGCTTAAAAATATTCCCAAATCATTGCATTCATCATTCCTAGCTTCCCATATTACATCCTTTTTCTTATCGTTCTCTTCTGCTAAAAAGAACAACAATGACTGTGAATAACCTTGCTTTCTGCCCCAAACACCTTCTCTCTAAAGTAAAATTCTCCCTCCTCTCTCAGCTTTAATTTTTACATGGTGCCTTTGCTCTTACACTTCCCTCCAGGACCCTGCTAAAAAATATTCTCTCTATTTTGTGGTAGATGCTCTGCTCTGCTCTGCTCCGCCCTCCACCCCCAAAACAGTACTTGTTTCTGGCAACACCGGTATCACCGCTGTTGTTAGCCATGTCTTTTGTAGCATCACATCAGCTGGACCCTTAGCGCCCTCCTTTCTCAGATGCCCACAGCTACGCTGTGTCTTGTGGGGCAGCAGGTTTTCGTAGGCGGTTGTTTCAGGCTGTATATCATGTTGCCAAGCCCAGCATAATCATGCCCATCCTCTGTAATTGCCTTTTGTCTTTCCAGCTGTTATAGACCTTTCCTTTGGTTGCCAGTTAATCTATCCTAGCAACAGGGAAAGTTGCTACCGTGAAAAGGCTAATCAGAGAGACAAGTCATAAAAATATGTTAATGATGTTTAAACCTGCAGTACTTTTAGCTAAGAACTGTCTAGCTTTGCTGGTTCTGAAAAGCCCTACCTTTATACAGTGGGGAAACCTGGTGAGAACCAATCCTGTAATCTGCAGTTAATGCTTATCTGTAAAATACAAGCTTGATAAAAATAGCAGCTCTCTAGACTCTGTGCTTGATGTATGAAGAAATACTCTGTGGTATATTTAGGATTAAATCCTTTAATAGCAGTAATTCCTCTATTACAACACAAAGCATTTTATTTTATATTGGAATATATCCAGAAAGACTGTTTAGTAGAACTGATTAAAGACCTGAATAATAGCTTAAATATTTAGATTATCGTCCAATATCCCAGATCCAAACTCATAAGTGAACAAAGGAAAATAACTTTATGTCCAGATCCAGAGGACTAGGATATTGAGTGCAGAACTCTAGTTGCATAAAAATAACGCAAAACATCAGAAATATGTCAGGTGCTTTATAAGCTGGGTATTTTTTAGCTGCTGCTTTGAAAACACATCTTTTCTGATGCAGATGTTGCTGCCCAATACAAGACCAAAATGAATAATATCTTTGTGCCTCTTGGTAGTAATATCTGAATACTGTAGATTCCCCTGCCCCGCTGCCAGCACATTATCTTTCATTCTGTCTGGAGCAGTATTATTTTGTAAATCTGTCACTGATAGTGATGTGCTAGGAGAAAGGGTGAGCATAATCATTTAGTTGTGAGACACTGAATAAAATAAATGATTTTTTCATAGATTCATAGCATTTAAGCCCAGAAGGGATTGCTGCATTTAGCCTGACCTCCTTTATATCACATCTTTATAAAGCAGGAGCAGTCTCTACTGCACTAATCATTTTCTGAGGCCCACGCTGCATACAGTTATCAGTCTCCGGGATAAATACCAGCTGTTGGGAACCTTCCAGCTATGCCTTTTCCTGAAGAGGCTTTTGTATAATAGAAAGGGACTAGTGATGCTCTTTTTGAAACAAAATTGTGCTACAGGAGCCAGGAATGTAGGCAGAAGTTTTAGGTCCGGGGTGAATGAGGGTTTCTGGCACAGCTCTGAGACCAGTAAGGGTGAGTGTTGAACTGAAAGGATTCCCCAGTCTGGCAGCCACTTTCTTTCATTTCATAAGGGAACAATCATGGAGAGAACAGATAGCAATGCCTCAGAAAAGGAGACTTCTCCCTCGGTTTGCGGCAGCAGCCAGTGGTGTTCAAGCTAGGGATATTGTATGTAAAGAAGAAGCAACGTTTGCCCCTATGACCTCCTTTTCTGAGCATGTTGCCTCAATAATGAGCAGATTGCCCATAAGCGCAGCGCTCAGCAACAGCGTGACAGGTTTCTAACGGGCTAATCACAAAGGGAATTTCCCCAGTTTATACACGTCCTGCAGCGAAACTGTTTTAGTAGGGCTTCTACCTATTTATGCCTATGATCATTGGTCCTATCAGTGTAAGCACTGATATGCTACGGTGTGTGCGCACACGTGACTGTCTGTGTGCATGCAGTGAGAGGATGCAGTATACTGATTGCAGTGAGGAATTATATGTTGGTTATACTGAGAAATTGGTTTACTAGGAGCCTTGTGTGCTTGACAGATACTATAGCTCCTCAAATGCTCATGTCAGCGTGTTATTGACACCTGCCTGTGTAGATACAGTTACACTAGCGCATCCATATCAGACCGTAAGACAATCACAATCAATACTGGTTGTGGCTGCACTTTCAAGAGCAGGATGGAAATAGGATGCCTGCAAAACAAACCACCCTTTTTACACTGTATGTATACACGAACTGTGGCGGCAATTAGGTTGTGGCTGTCGCTCACTTTTGAATTCTCTGTTTTCCTAGAAAAAAAGATCATGAAGTGACCTTTATGCTGTGTTCTTCATACATGCCTTGCTCTGGCAAGGCTGTAACAAGCTTTCTTAAGAAGATTGCCTCTATCTTGCCTCCTTTTGTGAGTGACTCAACATGCACCAGATGGGAGCCCCAGGTGTGTAGCCAGACCATGGCTGCCCTACATTCTTTCAAGATAGCAATTGGGAGCTCGGCTGGTTTTTCTCTTTCAGTCTGTTTTTGTAATGAATGCAGCATTTGTTTGGGGCTCTCATCTCTTCTGAGTAAAATGCTTTCAACCTAAGGTAGAATCTCTGAGAAAAAGGTACTTTTTGAGAAAAATTTCTCATTTTGACACAGCCTTCTATATTGCCTGAATGTCAGGAAAGCCATTTATAGAGCATGTAGAGTAATTGCATGCTTAATATTTCATCAGCTGCATTAGCAGTAATGTCACTAGCACCAGGTATAGCTTTAAAAGGATCTTTTTGATTAAAAGTGGCTTTAGAGGTTCTTGTGTATAATAATAGCAGCAGTACATATTATTATAGACGTTGCTACGGATTTATGAATTTAATGGTTCAATACATATACACACAGAGATTTTCATTCATTTTTGGACAAAGCATATGTTTTACATTTGGCAGTGTTCCTGCAATTAAGCCAACATTAGATTGGTGTGAAGTAGTTTGCCTCAGCCTTAGATACACTTTTCTTTCACAGACATGAGATTGCAGTGTTTTGAGGTTAAAGAAAAACCATGCTTTCGTTACCAGCTGTAAGAGATAGTTGTTAGAATAACTGATCAGTTTCGTACCAGACTTGTGTTACTATGTGATACAGTGTTTGGATGTAAGGCAGAGATGTTTATTTTGAAATAGTGCTTCAATTCACCTTTTAATCATACTGTGTCATGGTAGTAACTGAGAGTAAAGGTCTACTCTCAACTCTCAACGGGGCTGAAACCCAGTGAGCATGCCTGAATGGTATATAAAATAAACAACATCTGTGTCTTAAGGATAAGTCTCTTGAACTTCATTCTTGTCTTAAAAATGAGAAATACAATTTGCAAGAAGGTCTGATGTTAAATAGTGGCGAGGGCTCCATCAACAGCAAATGTCAGGTGGCTTCTTCAGAAATACACTAGTGGTTAGAGTTGCCTTTTATTATCAAACTAATACTTTTGCTAAAATTTAGTAAAGTTCACATCCCCCCACCACTTTTTTTTTCTTTTGGCCAGAGATGAGTAGAACAGTTGCACTGACAATAAATGTTTCACTGATTTCACCCTCTTTTTCCAGTTATAATCATCAGAACAGCATTCACAGATGTCATATTCCTGTTTGAGCATATGCACATCTTGAGGTATGTAACCTGAATTTCCATAGGCAACCAGATCTCATCTCTGCGGATACAACTCAGGGCATGCCAACATACTGAAATTTGTTCGTTCCAAGGGCTGCTGCGTCTAAAGACCAAAGGTTTTATGAAGTTTGGGTGGTGATCCCAAACTGTGAAGAGCAGCTGTTAGGGGAGCCGTTATTGTTTTTTCCTACTGTTGTAACTTAGGCCAGTTTGTACTTTAAATTAAAAAAAAGTGTGTGTGTGTGTGTATATATATATATATATGCATATATAATTATATATAAACATATTTATCTGTTTTTACATGGTGAGGAACAGAGGAATTGTTTCTCCATTCTGCATTAGTAATATACTGCATTCAAAATATGGATAATATGTATGGCAACCTCCTGTTCATTCTCCATCCGGTTCAACTGCAATGAATGAGAGCATCAGCCATGTCCCACTGTAGGTTTGCTCCAAGTGATATAGATGAGAAAATTCATGTGCCCGAGTACAATGAAATGAAGCTTCAGCCCTTGCTTATGATTCCAGCTATAGTGAGATGTTTTATAAATGTAGTCTTTCTCTACCTAAGACTAGTGGGGTGAGAAATATCACACTGATACTTGCTGGTCATCCTATTCTATTGGGATGAGAGTGAATACATTGCAAGTGTCTTTCTACTTCATGTTTTTTTCTCATTCTGCTTGTGTGACAGTAATTTCATAGTCTGCATTCACACAGCGACACAAGTGGGATAAGGTAGCGCTTAATACTCGTGACCCAGCAAGAGGATGGTTATACTGGTGGCTATAGCTTTTCATTTGCATGCAGAAGTAAAAGCTTTTTTCCCCCCCACAATGTATTCTCTCGTATTTAGTTAGCTTACAACTATAGTGGAAGATTTTACATTTTCTGCCTGTGATAGCCAGCTATTGAGTGTCTAGGAATACTGCTGTGTCCTGGGCAATTATTCTAGGGACTAAATAGCCTTTTGTGCGTTGATTATCATTGCGAATATAAAGGTAAAGGCTGCTGTCCTGTCTTGTGTATTAAACTAATTTTATGTTATAATATTTTGTAACATTTTTATTTGGTTGCTGGATGAGTTAATGAAGTGTTCTGAGCTGAAAATGGAGGTCAATAGCTGGAGCAGCATGTACTGTCTGATTGTTGCTTCCTTATTTTCTTTTGCAAGTCCACAGGCATCTCTTTTTAGCTTTGCAAAAAATCTCTCAGGTAACATCTCCATTGTGTAGTGTGGGTTTACACCAATATCACTAGGTGGAGGAGAGTCAGCTTCACGTTCCCAGTGCTGCCATAATTAGGGAATGTTTTAAACTGCATTTTCAGTGCTCTTAGGCTACACAGGAACGTGAGTAGATGGAAGCTCTGCTCCTGCAATGAAGTTCAGTCAGGCCTGCGGATCCCTGCTGAGAATTTCACTGCATCTTATTTCCCACTTGATTTCAAAGATGCTCCTATTTTTCACTGTTCCAGGCTGCACTGAACTGTAAGAGTGAAGAGCGTCTAAAGCTCGCAACAGCCTGCAGCAGGCTTTATTCTAAAAAAATGTTGGGAATTTATAGAGGGAGAGACTTTTGAATGATTCAAGATCTGGTATAAGCCTAATCTGTTAATACAGCTTGTTTTGATCTCTGTTTTTTTCTCATAATTCTTAGGACCTTTTTTTGCCTCAAAGTGAACATATTGTGTCAGTAATCTGCTCCTTTTCAGCCCAGTAGAGCTGACATTTCCTTTTCCTGTTGTTTGTTTGTACTGGACTCGCATCTTCAGCTGACTATTCCAGTCCTTTTTACTAAGTATTAATTACACACGCATGCTAAGACTTTAGGTCTTTGGTTTTGCTGTGTCACATAGCTGATAACTCTCGATATTGAAAGAATACCTGCTCTTATAGTATTTCAATATAATATGCTTATACTGAAAGGAAAGTTGGGTCTTAGAACGTTTATATCTCTGTTGGGGTTTCTTATCTCAAGGTTGTCAGAAAACTTTAATCGAAAGAGTCGTAAAAAGATACAAACATATTTGGCTATTTCCCTTCTTGAGGAATATTTCTTTAGTGAAGGAGCTCTTAAAGGCATTCTAATTTTTCATTCAACATGAGGCATACTTAGTCTGGAGCCAAATCAGCATCATAATATTAACTGATGTAGGTCCTCAACCCAGTTTAATGCTATCTTTACTTTCTAAAATATCAAGGTTGGTTCTTGGTTCCATGACAGAGGTAAATGAACACAAATCAGTTGTTATTACTGCTCATCTGGAGACTGCAATTAAACAGCTGGTAACTAAAACGCCGGATATGCTTATCACTGAAAAAAGGAATCTCCGTTCTTGTCATCAGTCTTTTAGCACTAATTTTAATACCTGCATTTAAAAGAGAAATAAATCATAAGAGCCCTCAGCAATTAATGGATTGCCTTTTTTAGTGTGGGAACAGTGTGGTAGCTTCCTCCAAGTCTGCCTTCCTGGAATTTCAGCAAATGCACTAATGAGGGAATGAGTTTTTATCTAAATGCTCTGAAGAATTTGGCTTCATAGCCTTGCAGTTCTGGGAGTCTTCCAAGCTGTAAACTGTTGATCGCCTTTTCAGGCTTTGCTTGAGGTATTGGCTCCTCAAATCTAATTACATCTGTTTGCGATAGAACTGCCTGTAGTACTTATGTAAATAGTGTTGCATCTGCTCTGTAGGTCTAGCATAATTCTCTGTGTATAATTTGCTGTAGAAATCCTGAAAGGGTGGATTTATTAGATCTATGATCACTTTTTGTACCTCTTTTCTTTGAATAAACTGCTTTCTGATGAGCTTTTGTAAATAGATGTGCTAGTGCTTTATCTGCTTTGCTTACCTTTTCATAAAGGATTGTTTCAGCTAATTCATTGGTATTTCTTTGTTTCTCTTTCAGTGCTATGCTAATTTCTCCTTCAATATTCCCTAGATTACTTCTGGCTTACTGCATTCATGAGAGGATCCTTGTATTATTGAAAAGAAATCTGTTTTTCCTTTCCTTTCTAGCTATGCCATGCAACCTTCCTTGACATGCTGTCTTTGCCACTCCCCACGGGCCAATGGGATAGTATTGCTTGTACTTCCTGCCTTGCTCTGTTTCTACATTCAAGCACATCATTTTTGCCCCCTCCTTCTCCTGTGAGTATCCTGATGCTTTGTAAAATGTCTCAGTAAAACTCAGCAGACATAGTGTATGTGTGGATGCTCCTATTTTGAATGCTTATGTGCTTTGCTACAGAGGATTGGGCTAAGTCACATCCTCAGAGTTGACTTGAATGTGGCAAGAAGGATGTTTCAGGGATTCTTGAAAGGGTACTTGATGCATCAGGAAAAAGAATAATCTAAATCTTGCTCACACAATGCTGGCTGGACTCAGAACTGGCAGTTATAGAGGAGGAAAGAGAACTGGCAGTCATTGCTGACAGCTCTTTGAAATCATGAGATGCATGCGCAGTGGCAGCCGCGAAATCCATACAGTGTTGCGTGTCCTCAGGAAGGGTATTGAGAGCAAAACATAGGGCATGGTTTTACTGCGGTGTATAAAGCCTTAGTGTGCTCACCCCTGGGGTGCTGTGCACAGTTCTGATAGCCACATCGATGAAGGACACAGAAGAGGTAGAGAAGGTTCAAGGAAGGACAACTAAAATGATTGGGTGGGTGGAGAAGTTGCCTCCTGAGGGAAGACTTAAAAGGCTAGGACTTCTTGTCATCCTGAGAGGAAGATATGAAAAGTTGATAAAATCATGAATCAGGTAAATGCAGAACAGTTACTCACGAAATCATGCACCACTGCAGGGTGGGAAAACTCATTGAAACTAGTAGGAGATCAGTGTAAAACAGGTAAAAGAAATCATTGCTTCCTGTAGCAGTCAGTGGACTTCTGGGATTTATTACCACAGGAGGTTGTGGAGTCTTACAGTGTCAGCAGATTCAAAATGGATTTAAACAAATTTGTGGATAACAGGTCCAAAATGGATATAAGAATGTAGGTAGAGCTGTATTCTGTAATGTCCCTATTCCAGGGGTTACAGGCGCTGGGGGAGTACAAGGGGAATAGACCACATGCAGTAGTCAGGCTTACATGCTCTTCCTAAATTGCATCTCCTGCTGCCATGGTCTAAGGCAGTGGGACTTCTTGGCTAGACAGACCAGCCCTCTGACCCCTTTAGAGCATTTCTTATTCTTCCAGGCTACACCGCTCCCGTTGCTCTAGCTAGCTGTGTTTAAGCACTAGCCTGGCTTGCTGTACCTAGCGCTGTCACGTGTGGTGTTAGCCTCCCTCCCTCTGCTGATGTTTGCTTGCTGAAATCAAACCTCTGGGAAGCAGGAGCTCTCCCTTCCATTTTTCCTTGCATGTTTCTTCTGTGTCTCATACAATGCAGTCCACAGTTTGGTGTGGGTCCTTATGTGCCGGTGTGATTTATACTACGAAAGAGGTTTATGCTCTACACAAATAACCTTATTAAACATTAGCGCTTTACTGTTATGCTGTCATTGAAAAATCTGGGCATAGGTGATTAATTTGAGGCAAGCTATGAAATTCAAGTGTTTCAATTATTAAAAGGGAAAATACCCAATCTAGCACTGTAGATACCTTTCTGCTTACTTATGCCAGCCCTCTTCCCTTTGAGCACTTCCTTGTCGCAGTGCCATTAATATTTCCAGACCCCCTGTATCCTTAATGATCTACTTCGTTGACCTGCATCATTTAAAATATTTTTTCATTATAGCGATTTTCTCATTTAGATCCTCAAGAGATCCCAATACGTAATCAGTTTTCTCTAACAAATGACCTCCTTTAACTTCATTAGTTCAGAATTAATTTACTAGCATCCAAGATATTGAATGTCTCTGATTAGTAAAATACAGTAAAAAAATTAAACATCTCTTTCATTTATGATCAAGGCAAGCATTAATTAAACTCCATATTTCTCTGCTAATTTTTTTCATAGTTGAATTTAATATAGAGGGAACATTTGGTGGGCTGTCACTAGACTTCAGATGAGGGTGGAGATAGGATTACAGGCTTTCTGTGCATGTAACGTCTTCAAATGGCTGCGTTTTACAGAATGCTTCACTTCTCTCACAGCTTCTCTCACCTTGTAGGAAGCTTTTTAAATGAGCAAGTCAGGAAGTGACACTCTCTTCAATGAGCAGTGGAGAAAGAGTGCGATGAGTGCATACGTGCTTTCCGCGGGCTGGCACTTCTCAGCCATGCACCCCCACTGCTTGTGCACGTCAGCTTCAGCTGTCTGCTTGTCTGTCTTATCTTTGTATCTCTAAGAGATGTGCCTTCCTTTCGATGCGTGCAAGTTATTTACAGACTTAGCCATGCTGCCACCCCTTACCCTTCAACGCTTTGCAATTTTCCATTTTGCAGATCTGCTGCAGCAGGCACTGGCCCAGTGATAGCATTTTTCTTCCTGTCATTTGACAGTAAGCATGCTTGCACTTTGTGCTACATGCAAGATGCTTGATGAGGCTTTGTGGAATGTGTGGAATGAATGGCAATGTGGCTTTACTTAAGAAATGATCATTATTCCTGGAAAGATCTAACCATACAGGCAAGCATATCCTCACTGGGTTGATTTGTTCCCTTTCCAGCACTACAGCATTTTTACTTTCTTATAGACAGAGTCAAGAGATACAAATAACTCTTAAGTAAGTGTCCTTTTTTACCATGCTTTTGGCCTTTAAAGATTTTATGGTAGGCTCTGTAACGTGCTATGAAACTGCGTTGACAGAAATTTAGTGCTTGCTCTGATTTTTATATGAACAGGTAATTTTTAAGGGCTTCAACCATGGCTCAGGTCTCCATTGTCCTAAGCGATGTACAGAGCAGAAGAAAAGGTCTGACCCAGCCCCAAACAAACTCTCTGAAACAACTTTACAGTCTGAGTAGTCTTAGCTGTGGAGGCAACTTTCTGTGACTATGACATGACTGAAAGCCTTTTAAGATATAGATTTTGATTTTAATACAAATTTGTTCTTCCTTATGTGTTTTTCTGGCAGCACGACCCAGGCAGGCGTCACCACCGATGCTGTGCACCTGCAGGCTCACCCTGACCAAAGCCTACTGCAAGTCTATAAGTAATGTGTAGGTGAGATGGACTCAGGCATTCACATAGCTCCCGTCCTCCTGCCTTTCTCTATTTTGGCCTCCACCTCAGGGTAGCCAACCCAGCTTGGAGCTGAATGCTTCTGCGCAAAACTGCCTTCATGATCTGGGGAAGCTGAGGTAGAGGCACAGTCAGGTCCTGTATGTCACCTGTGTGAGGGAGACCGTCACCTCTTGTGAAAGAACATTGCAGACTTTTCATAACAGCATCTCAAAGCACTGCAGCAAGGTTTACCAAAGACTGCCACTCCGTGTCCTGAGGCTGGAGTCTAAAATGTTCATATTCTTGGCCTGAGCCAAAGTCTTCACTTTAGTAAGCTGTGCCATTTAGCAACATCCTGCTTTCTAATTGATCAAGTTACTTTATGCCCTTTCTGTAGCTGACTGTTGTCCGTCAGCCAGCCAGAAGGTTTGAAAAACAATCATCTGTTTCAAATTTTGAATTAATATAAACAAAGAGGTTTTTACTCAAGTGCATTTGCTAGCTCAAGAAGAGATATCCTTCAGGCACATTCAAAGAGTGTCTATGAGGACAGCCTTTTACACCTTTATTCCTCTGAGTCCTGTTGCATTTTCCGTATCACTGAGCGGAGAGGTACAATAGACTGCTGGTGTACCCATCCCTCCCATCCAGTCTGCAGAGCAGCATTGACGTGAGGCTATGCAAGCTGCTGCTGCTCTGCTGTATTGCCATGTGAACTGTTGCAGGAATGGTCTTTAAGAAAGGAGACCTGGGGTTAAAGGAGAGTTAAACGGGGCAAACGGCCTGGCAAATTGATCTTACTCTATTCATTAAACAGCCAAACGAGCAAAAACTTTGTGGAAGGACTCAGGCAATCAATTTAAATCTCTTGAAGGAAAAGAAATTGGAAACAGTAAAGCAATTTATTGCCTTTTAAATTTGGGGATGAGGGGGAAGTATAAGTAGTGCTTAAATTTAACTACTTGCAAAGTCAAATAAAGAAAACTATAATATTTCACAAAACTATGATGTACTATATTATGAATGCATTTTCAATTTCAGAGTGGAGAATATAAGTTACTACTGTTTTCTTCTGAAGAACTTGCCTGTAAAGCAGCATCCAGTTAGTGGATTCACTAATGTCTCTAGTACGTTTTTTCTTCTTGCTTTTTTCCAATTTGCATAAAACTGACAGGTTTTTTCCCTCATTTATATTGCAGTACTCTAAGTTTTTCAATACAATAAAATGTTCTGCCTGCAAGGCCTGTGTCTAATGTTGGTTCATTTTGAATGTCTTCTTCCATTTAAATGTTAGTCCAGAAAAGTCAAAGTGATTGTAATCAAATGAGTATGCTCAATGTATAGCTTATATGACTACAGGGTGGCTTCCTCGGTCTAATTCAAATGGAGAACGGAAGGATTCAGGAGCTATTCTAAGAAGAGTTTTGCTCCTGGCAATATTTACTCTTAGGTGGATTAAAAAATAAGAGCTGGCATCTGAGGAAAAAGATGAAAAACAAAATGGGCCAATATATGTTCATTATATGAGGTTGAAGTCACTGATACCAATGCAGGTGAAAGCTAAATTTGGTCTCTCTGCATCATCTAAAAGTGCTTCAGAAAAGCTCTTGGGAAGTTCATTGTATAAACAGAATGTAGGAGATGTAACCCGAGCTACAGCTAGGCTGCAAGCCGTTGTTGTTCATTTTTCCTTCCAGGAAAGGGTATTCTCCTGCATGATGAATCATGATGGCTTGTTTGTGTGGGCAAACTGATTGAATGAGCTGTTCTGGATTAACTATTCCTATACAGGTATTCTAGAATATGTATTGTGATCAGGCTATTCTGAAATAAATTTAACTTTTTTTTCTGGCATAATTAAAGAACAGCTTTGTGTCTGTCTTAGGACAGTCTTCTGCGGCTCTTCTGGGTGGCACTCTGTTTCCTCTGTATAGGCAGCTGAGAGATCGCCCACATGAAAAACCTACCAGCTACAGCTATGGTAGCGTAATTGCTCCTGTATGGCTGCGCGTGTAGGGCTATGCAGTAAGCCTGCCTTATCGACAAGCACTAACGTAACGTAACGTACCCTTGTTGAGAACCTGCATTCACTTTCCACCCTCTGAGACAGTGTAGGTGTGCTCTAAACGCCTCGGCTGATCTTCCCCCTCAAGTCAGAATACCAGTTTGAGCAAATACTCAAATCATGCCTTGGCTTAATCATAGCTGCGCGAGAAAAGTTTTGTAGCAACTTACATTTATTTAACAATCCTCATATCTCTCGTTTGTTTGTTCCTGGCTCATACCTGGCCAGCTTACAAGTTTATCGATTTTATTAGCTATTTAAAATATTTGAATAAGTTATGTAAACAATTTTGTTTATTATGTCACTTGAGATACTGCTGGTTTTATAGACACTTTATGCTGGACCTGTTGAGTCTTAACATAACAGAGAATTAGATATGCTTTTCCTTTCAGAAATGTTGAGGCTGCTTTCTGTTACTGTCAATATAAATTTAAACAAAGGTACTATACTAACCCTAGTCATATCTGCAGAGACTTTGAATGCATGTTCATGGGACAGTTATATGCATAGGGCTTTTAGCTCCAGGGCTGCACGAAGGATAATTTAAAGAGGATGGAGTTTTTCCCTTGTATAAATTAATTTGTATTCACTCCAAAGGCTAAAGTGAGCTTCAAACTGAGGTATGCTCTGCGCAGACTGTCTTAGTCTTCATAGGGATGAATTTCACCCACCATGACATCATGTACATAGCTTTGCTCAGATGATAACAGAGAATGACTATGAGGAGGACTATGTTTCTCCTGAGATGCACTAAATGCCTGCTGCTGCAAGGACATATGAATCCTTTTAGACCATTGTCGGATAAAACCTTCAATATTTAAGACCCACTCTGGTGCTACAAACTCTTAAATGTAATGAACTCTGCTGCTGTAAAGTGATGCAGCTCCACTGACATCAACTCTCTCTGGGCTGCAGCCCAAGGGATTGAAATGGGACTATGCTGATTTACATACAGGTCTGGCTGCATTCACTTACAAGCCTGCCTTTAGTGTTCTCTTACAAACATGCCGAGTTAGGATACAGTTAAACCTGAAATCAAGCCAACACTTAGAAAAAATCCAACTACAGCTCTCAGTTATCATCACTGTAATTAGGATTTCGGCTGCTTTGCCGAGTTTGCAAGGCTGTAAGGCCTCTAGAACATTATGGCTGATTAGTGACATAAAAGCAGATTTATTGTTATTAGCTATAAATATTGTAGCACAACAGAAAAAAACCAAAATATTAGTCTGTGCCATGGCATAAAACATGCAAACAAGTCATGGCAAGTAGCAATAATTTGTCATTCTGTGCTATATTTATTTTTAAAATGTTGGACTAAGTGCTATCAGAACATGTACAGTTGTTCCAGGGTCAGATTTATAATGCTATATCAGCCTCCTCTTTAATAAAAAGTTAGAAAAACCTCTTCTGAAAGGTCTAGTCTATACTAGAAAAGGGTTGCTGGTATAGCTGTCCTGGAATGACCAGAGCTGGCTCACAGCAATAGCCTGAGGGGGAAGACTTGGAAAGCTAGTGTCACAGGAAAGGAAGGACGAAAGGACAGGGGGAGAGCTGGAGGAGGGAAGAAGAATGGGAACAGCACCCTGGAGAATCAGGCTTGCTGCTCCTGGGCTGCGAAGAAAGAGAGAAGCAGCAATGGATGCTGTGAGCAGGTAGAGATAAGAAGGTCTGCGGTTGTTTGTGACACCAGCTGTCTTCTGCTCTAAGCAGCAGCAACTTCACTTCTCCCCAGAGCAAGCCTAGGACTGTTGATATGAACAAACCTCATGTCTATGCACATGACATGGGAAAGGAGAGTTTTCCATGGTCTAGCCTAATGATCTTGCCAGCCCTCTACATCACCCAGGGACTTTCTGAAGGCATGGGTGGGCAGACCAGGGTTTTACAAGGTCACAGCAGCAACACCCCTCTTAAACAGAATGGCTGATCCTGAGTTCCAGGGAGCATCGTCCTCTTTCTTGGCTGGGAGAGATTCCTTAGCACTAGAGTGTAGAGCAACCGGAGCTGGTAGCTCCAGCCAGAGCAGAGGTTTTCTCTGTCTTCTGAAAACTTCATTAGCTGGGACTGAAGTCAGCCTAGATTTCTGGCAGAGACAGAGGTCTGTACAATATGAAAGACTTCCTGTGGACTAGAAGACTGTCTAGCCTGGGGGCTTGGCTTAGACAGGGACTTGCTCCAGCCTTAGAAGACTGGTCGAATATGGGCATTTAGCCTAGCAGAAGTTTGATCCATCCTAGAATATTTAATCCAGGTGAGGAGAATCTGCTGCTGTTCAAAAATATTGTTTTAGCCTAGATAAATGCAAGAATAATACAGAAGGAGGATTTTTTTTTTTTAAATCTGAGAATGATATTAGCATCTAGTCATCTATGAATCTATTAAATTATCCCAGCTTCTATAACTCAGCAAACATATTTTCCCTGTGTTTTTTTCAATATCCTATATCTCTTCCTTTCTTTCTCCTCTCAAAGATATTTATGCCTGCATCACTGCTGCCGTGCTTTTGTCCCAGTCCCTTGTACGAGGAATGAAATGGGGTCCAATGTCTAGCCAACTGCTTTCCCTCATTACAAGAGCCTGGCACCTGGGTCCTCCCTCATAGCCTTCCAGGCTCTGCTGCCCAGTAGCTATAGATCTAGCCTATAGCCCACAGTTGGCGGATGTGAGATTACTGCATGGCCAGGTTTATGGACAGCTTCAAAAATACAGGGGCCTCTCTCTTGGCTAGGTGACTGGCAAAGGGAAACCCAGGACCCTCGTTAGGATCAGGGAAGTATATCAGGCAGGACAGACAATGTCCTTTGAGCTGGAAGGGTTAACAGCATATTGTTGCTTCTCCTCCTTTGCTTTACCATTATCAGGATTTATACATTTGAAAGCCGGAATGATTAATAATCCACAAACCTTCAGCTTGGAAGGAAAGCTAAGGCACTTAGCATACCAGAGCATACTATGATGCAAGAAGTAAGAAATTATTAACAAGACTTAACATTTCTCATCATCCCCAAATCATGCAAGAGCAACATCAGTGGTCCCTTGCACTTTGCAGCTCCTAGTTGCTGGGTGATGGCTGTTGTACTGTTTCTATATCAAAAGACCACAGTTAGCTTCTGCTGCAGGTACTGTGGTGATGAGTCTGGCACAATTGCCTGGAAAGATAAATAGAGTGAGCATGCTGTTCCTGAAGCTGGATATAAATGTCTCCATTCCATATATGCACTGTTGCTCTTGAGACAAGGAAAAACTGGCCTATAAAGTCTTCATTGACCTAAGAAGTCAGTTAAGGCACAAAAAAGAGCAGCTGAGTATGGCAGTGGAATTCATTTGCTGGTTATCTGCTTGGACCTCACCGCTTTCCCTGCTCAGCATGGGAAAAGCATAGATGGAGGACAATACAGCCACAGAAGAAAGAAACAAAGCCAAGAAAATAAAACAGAGGGAATTCATCTCTGGGGTAATTGCACGTTGAATGCTGAGTTACACTGTTTCCCAATATCTTTTCAGTTCATAAAGACTGATCAGTACCAGCTTTGTTCTGTGGTCTCTGATGAAAAATAAAGGACCTACTTCATTCAGAAAATACTTTAGAGGTCAGAAAGTGTTTTTTCTTTCCCCCGGGATTTTCAATGCCAGCAGGGCAGCAGATTTGGTTTCTTAAATACAAAGAGGTAACCTAACAACGTCCTGTCTCTGTGCTGATATGAAAGGGGTAAGGGGAAGTACTAGCAAATCAGCAAAAAGTGTACAGAATAAAATCAAATGCAGATGTGGACAGTTCAGCTGTCCCTTTTGCTTGTGATGGAAATAAACACGAGAAAAGAATAATATTACTTTTTTTTGGTGCTAATCCACATCAATAGCAAAGTGGGTAGAAGGGAACTGGCAAGGGTTATCTCTGACCTACTTCTTTCATAATGTTAAAAACAACCCTTTTAAACAAGATACAATGGCAAAACAAGGGGCTTAGAGGTGATTCTGAATTCCCTCAATTCCCAATGGGGTCAATGGAACCTGAAAGTCTTCAGCATCTTGCAGGCTAGAACTGCAGTGTTCGTAGAGACAGAGTGTACAATCTACCTGCATGTTCTTTTCACTGAAGGGCAAAGAACAATAGCATACATGTGCAGCGATGGGGTTACTACACAGTAAGCGCGAGCAGGGTCCTAAGTGTGCACCATACCTAAGTACCGGCTGGGCATCTCTTCCGGATTGACTCTGAGTTTTTGATGTGGCACATTCTACCATGACCCTTACGAGGAAGTGGGATTTATTTTTTAGAGTGAGACTTTCTTAGGGAGAAAGAAAAATACCCATTAAATTAATTTCAGTAGACACCACAGTTCACAGAGCTGTTCCACGTGCTTGGTAGCAGCTCCTCCCCAAACGCTGCCCCTGCCACATTCCCCTGAACAGCCTGTAGAACCAAAGTGCACTCTAGCACACTCAGCTGTGGTCCTTGAGAAACTTGTTAGCTGTGGCTGAAAACTTCCACTGAAACGTTATTCTGAAAGCAAACTGGACTTTCAGTTGAATTAAAGCTTTTGAGAAAAGTCCCTGTTTTGTACTTTTTTTTCACCCCTTAAGTCAGATAACTGAAGGTCTGAGAATAAAATATTTTTATTTAGAAATACTGAAAGGAAGTTTTATGGGAATTTTATTTTCCAGATAGAATACTTGTTCCATGATGCACCAAAGCCAACTGTCTCCTCACCCGGGAGACTATTTTTTAATGCTTGATGGGAGTATAATATGGTGAGGTATGTTTCTTCTGGAGAACTTTGAAGCACTAGAAACATTACCCTGAGGAGTGTCCGTATTAGTGCTTCAGTAGCAATGTTTAAATTTTCACTTTCTTCTTTGCAATAAGCTTCAATTTTTTTTTTAACTGTAAAGTAGTCTAGTCAACAAGTGTGCTGTACACATATGTTTTTATGGCATATCAGCAAAGCTGAGCTGAGATGAAGGGAATGTGTAGTAGATAACCATTGAACTACTCCACAGCACTGGGAGAAGAGATTCTAAGGTGTAGGTTGAGCGAGGCACAGAAGTTACAAGCAAGAACGTTGTCCTTCAGAATGATTTTGATCAGTAGTATAGTTTCACTAAACACTCATCTGAACAAAGTCCTTCCTACAGCTCTTTTAGCTGCACTTTGTGTTTTTCCAGAACACTGAGGAACTGCATCATTTCTGCAAGAGTGCATGGACGATATTGCAAGCTCTGTTATTGAGGCTAGTCATAGACAAGTGCAAAGAGGTCACCAGGAAAGGTTTATTTGGCTCCAAATTACATACCATTTAGTACCATATAATGGTCTACTACTTCTGAAAATATTGTCAGGGTATTGGACAACTTCATCTTCTGAGAAATTTCATCACAGACAACAATAATTGCTTTGAAGAGATTGTAAAGAGGACCTGTCTGGTGCATGCAGCTCTTGAAGTCAATAGGGAGTGACAAGGGAATATCCTGAGGTTCAACAGGAAAGTTACTTGAGAAATGCATGTTCTATGTGTGATAGAATATGTGAATAGAAATATGTGATAGAAATATGTGATCTAAGATACACCTACTAATTCTGGGTCAAGATGTGGCAGCCTACCATAAAGTTCTACCGTAAAATTCAAAATTCAAAATTCAGCCTACCATAAAATTCAGACAGGATCATCTGGTCACCTGATGGAAGCATTCCAGAAAATGAGATGGTCAGAAAAAGGAATGGTGTAAGGGACTCATTGACAAAGAATAAGGAGGGAGCTCCAGTTGTTTGGACACATCCAGATTGCCTGCTAAAGTGTTGACCTTTGGTTGGGTTGGCATCCAAAAGTTGGCTGACTACTCAGGATACAATCAGACAACATAGCTCAGTGGTCCAGCAGGCAATGAAAGACTTCCTCTGCTGAAATGCAAGGTGTAGCATGATGGGAAGTTAGCATACAATCCTTCATTAGCACCTAGGGCTGCTAGATTGTGGGAATGAGGGAGGAAGTTGACAAGAAACAAAAGTTACAGCTGGATGCCCTTTATCTCTCTTTGTTCCTGTGGCATAATATACTGTGGCTCTTAGTCTTAATCCCAAGGCCTAAATTTGCACCAGGACTTTGGGAAGCTTTTGGTGGCATATCACATCAAAGCTCTAGAGACTCTCTGGTGTGATACTTCTAGTGTAGCATCGCTCACAACTCCAGGAAATCTGACTTAATGTCCTGTGTCCCTAAAAAACAAACAGCAAAGGATCACAGCTGTTCTCCCAGGACCAGAAAATCTTCCTGTGGAATAACTTGCTGCAGGCTCTGATGCATACCTGAGAAGAGCATAGATCTAGGGTAAGTTAGTGGTTCAGGTGACTAGAGTAAATCTTATGTAACGCCAGTGTTACATGATGCAAAACAGACTAGAATTTGGCCAGCAATCTATATACAGGAAACATATCAATCAGTTCCATTCTTTTATTCCCCTTCCCTGTTTCACTTCTACTCTTCCTATACCTCTTTATTCCCTTCCATCTCCTCTCGGACCTGACTGCTTTCATGATAAGGTTGAAGGGCAGTGCCGAGTGAGGACGTTAATCTCATACATTTTCATGGATATCAATTGCAACTTGGATTCCAGAAGATTTTTTTTACTTTCAGCAGAGTTGAAACCTAATACAGACCCTGTCTCATGTGAAACCTGGGGGCATTTTCCAAAGTCAAGCCTGCCATCTCTTCTTCCCACTCCCTCCCACCATGCTGATAGCCCTTTTTTCACTGTTATATCTATATATACAATGGCTATCAGGAAAAGCCACTCCCTGTTCTGCCCTTGAAAGGCAATATCTACACAAACGCTCAAGCAGAATTTTCAGTGTAGAATGTATGCTGTGCAATTACCGTGGAGCTTAGCTCTTTCGTATGTGACCAGATATTGTATTTTTTTTTTCCAGCAAGATTGAAATTTAAAAGGACAGAAACATTTCTAGTGCTTGAGATGGATGAAACAAGCCTGGTGTTGAAACTAGCAGAGTTTAAGGACTACTGGGAAATAGGACTAATATCTAAGGGAATAAGCGTTTCTTTTATTTTGTGGTCTCTGTTGCATAGTTGGTTCTCAGATTCAGATCATTATGGTAACAAAAAGGCCAAAAGCATATTGCAACAGATTTACCTCTATTCGTTTCTACACATGAAACTATCTTTTGCATCCAAAGAGTCCATTTTAATCATGGTAAAACAATCGCTGACTGCATAATAGCAGAAGTAAGGCCACAGGGTGATGGCAATGGGTCTAAGATATTTGTATTTATATTAGTATTTATTTGTCTTACAAAAATGCTGGTGAGCTTTAAGTATAGGTTAGCATTCTGCATTGCTGGATGCTCTTCAGAAATCCAGCAAAAACACAAACTTATCCCCAGAATGATTTTGGTTTAAGCCAGTGATTCCCACACCTAGTTTGCTCAGGTACCATTGCTACAGAAGGAGAACTGCGATTACTGAAGGTATCAGCTCTTCTGGCTACCTCCGGTGTTATAACATAGGAAGGAAGAGAGGTATGCTGAACCCTACCCACCGCTCTCAAGTGGGAAGAGTGGTAACCACAGCTGCTCCCAGGCTGTGTGCATAGGAGGAGACTGAGGTCTCCGTCTTCCCTGGCAAACAGACTGCAAATCAGTGGCGATAGTGCATCCTCTTTCAAAGAGCTTGCACGCTCCTTGCTGGTGGAGCAGCATTGCCACTAGACCATCGCTGTTAGACCCTCGTCTAAATGATTGATATCGATGATGATTACAGCTGCTTCTCCCAGAGATGGAGTGAGCTTATCCTTTTGCAATACCTTTCAGACGCACTCCTAAAATGGCTGAGAGAGGGAAAGGGTTTACTACTGTTCAGTTATTATATGTGTACTGGCTAGACAGCTGGAAAAGTGGGAAATATGTGATCTAAGATACACCTATTAATTCTGGGTCAAGATCTGGCAGCCTACCATAAAGTTTTATAGCTAGAGATAGTAACAGGAACAGTGACCTTTAATTATAGCAAGATAATGGGCACTGCTCTAATACAGAAATGGCTAAAAATAAAAGCAAGTATAAAAATACCGAGTATCTCTGAATGTGATCACATTTTCCACTAATGGAAAACATAGCTCAAGTCTCTGCATTACTGAATGGTGTTTTCTTTTACAGATACTAAGGTTACATTTAGATGCTGAATTAGTCTGGTTTAATTCAAGGTATCATATTAACTGGCATATTTAGAGTAACTAGAAAACTCCACCAGAAAACTGTATGGATATTCCCACTTTGATTTAAGCTGGACTTATTAGATTCTGCCTGAATTTGCTTTGATTTGGTTCAGGTTTAAAGTAAATGAAAACCCCAGTGTAAAATTAAATTCGCCATGAGCAAATTAAAATAAGAGAGATTATCTGAAGCTGCATTTACATCAGCAAGTAATTCAGTGCTATAGGAATGGATATGTAGGGTGAAACAACTGGTGCTGATGCCGTGATGTCTGTATCATATATGGTTCAGGGAAGGTGATGCTTCACACTACTTCTAATCTTGTTCTGTGAACTGAGAGCCCATTAAGGATTGGGGTATTCTTGCAGCTCGTCCTGTGGTTTGGTTTCATCCAAAAAGAAACCAATTTGTGTGCCCCTAGAGTGCTTTGTGAACGTCAGCCAAAACAGGGTAAGTGAGAATGATCGGGACAGCCGCTTCCAAAGTACACTCCTCATCTGAACTAACGTGTTAATGTAGCTGCCCCCTGACTAACTAAACGGCCTTGAATAAGTTGGTGCACATCTGTGTATCAGAGAGGCCTGTGAGAGCTCATAACACCTCACTTAGACCAGATTCTATGAAAAGCCTAGTGCTGGGACTCCCACATTAGTAGACTTTGAAATGCTTGGGATCTCCCAGAGCAGGCCATTCGATTCCTTTCCTTGAGGAGGTGGGTGTTTCCCAAGTTTCTGCCGTTTCATTTGTGGAATGAAAATTCTTTGGATTGTTTTCCAAATATTAAATTTACTAATCCGTAGACAAAGCTCCTATTAATACATGGAAATTAACTTGATTTTCCTCTCAAAGAAAATAAAAATGGCCTGTTGCAACCAATTACCTAAGATAGGAAAGGACCGTTTACAGCTCAAAATGTCTCAAAATAATACAGGTTGTAAAAGCAGACATGGTTTTCAGCTTTGAAATGAATCTCTCACTTTTAAAGACATTTGTGTATCTAGGTTTTTGTTATTTGCTGAAGGCAAGGAAATTCTCTACTTTTCAGGTTTTGCTGACAAACTTTCTGCCCCTATTCAGATAAAGTGATTTGTGAATTGTCTTGAAATGCAGCAACAATTGCAAACTGTGAATAGCAGCTCTATTAATATGCTAGTCAGGACTACCATTACGGTACAAATTATAGAGCCAGCTGAAAAAAGTTTGAAGAGCAGACTTCGGAGCGTTGAAAAGCAATCAAGCCACACCTCGGTCTCTGCACATATCCTAACACAATAGCATCTTTCCGATATCTGTTGACAAACTTTGGCTAATGTTTCTACTTGCTGAAAGGTTTTCTGCCAACACAGCAACATATTGCAGATAAAACCTAATGAGCTGAATTTAACAAAAAATGCCATGTGGCTTCCTTACAGTGATGCCCATCTGTCGCCTAGTGAAGCAGCAGTGTGCTGCAGCTGTACTCCTTTGCTTTTTATCAAATCAAAATAAAGCTGTGCACCCCAGAGTCAGGTATGATAAACAGACCAGCAAATTGCCTTACATGGGTATCATACAACTCCTTATCTGTCGCACTTTTCAGAGCAGCATAACCAGATGGCTTCTAACGGTGGGTGAAATTTTCTCCGTTATGTTTTTGGCACTGAGCTGGAGGGACGTAGTCCAGAAGTCCACCACCAAAACAACAGATATTTAAATTGGACTGAGGCTGAGATTACAGCCTGCAAACAGAACTTTTGAAATTGAAGCAGATTTCATTAATAGCAAAGGAAATGCCTATTTAGAGTGGGTCTGGTGCAACAAAAAGGACACAAAACAATAAAAAAAAGAGTCTTTGTGAGCAGCCTCACAGAACAATGGGGAGGTTGGCCTTCCTCCAGCCTCCCAGCCGGCTGGTGCAAAGCAACTGGCCTTTCCCCAGCTCCCTTATTTATCACAGGGGTAGTGGAAATAGGCAAGACTTCCCTGGCTACTGGACAGTGGCTGGCTGTGTCCTCTCCCTCTGGTCCTCTTTGTGGCTGAGGATGCAGAGGGAAATAGTGCTTATGCTGTGACTGGAAGTGTGGCCATTAAGAGGGCTTGGGGATATGGAGCATCTGTCTGTGGCAGAAATTTTCCTGTGGTAGAAATGCCACTAAAGCTGAAGACTTCAGTTTCTCCTGGCTGATCTTTTTCCTGATTGATTTGTCAGACCAGTCTGAAGTGTAGAATGTAAAAAGAGTTTGTTCTTCCTTTAACTGATTACTAAACAAATATTGGTGTGTTTTCAGGAAAAAAACCAGTTCTTCCCCGAGGGTGCATTGGGAGTGGAAACTTTGTTAATGTGTGTCATGCCTTCATATGTGGGTTTAAAGTTCAGTTAGTTCTAGCTCTCAAGACTGAATGTGGAACTCATCCTTTGTTGCCAATGTGTGCGTGCACAGGCCCCTTCCATCACTGGGAGCACGCAGCAGATTTACACGAGTTTTTGCTGTCACCAGGAAAAAAGTATGAAATAGAGCAGATTGAGAGTGGTTAAAAAAATTGATTGCTGATGAACTTTTTCAGCACGTTACACTTCTGTGAATTTAGACTCATCTGAACAATTGCGTTGTAAGCGTGTGCGTATGCTAGTGTCTGCTCTTTGAAAATGGTGAGTGGGATGTCACTTAGACTGTTTAGCACAGGTGTACTAACCTTTTGAAGGCTAAAACATGGAGCCTCTCAGTTGTGAGCACTCAGGCTAAACGAAAAATAAAAATGTCATATGTACAAAACCAGATGAATAAAGGCAGAATTAACAACTTTTGTCCCCAAGTCATTAAAAATTACCTGGATCCAACGTCCTTCTGAAGATCAGACTATTTGTATTCATGCTCCTTTGCATGTAGGTAGTAGCATCATTTTAGGCACAGATATTTGAAGAAGCTGGTCGCTTTACCTCCAGTGCAATAAAATATGCTGCTGCTAAAGATGAACAAAGTAGTATCTAAACTTAAGAGATGCTGAAGATTGATACTGAGAGGAAAATCTAGCATACCTAGTATTTGTGCTGCCCACTTCTGTAGACCTTGTTGGATGAGACACCTCAGGACTGTGAATACTGTCATTCCTTACTATTTAGAAGAGATGGTGAAAGCTCTATCCACATGATGTAGATGAGATAGGACAGCCACGTGATCCATGTCAGAATAAGGCAGCCCTAATTCGCATTCTTCCTCTTCATTGTGTTGTAGCTGCATCCTGTCAATATAAGAGTGCACTTGTCTCGAAAAGGGTGTCAGAATTAACTTGAAGAGTGATGAGGTATGTACAGTGCTGTGACATCTAAACGTAGATGAATCGAGTTTTCTTATTCTGGAAGTGATGACGAATGCCATTTTGAATGCTTTTGCTTGAGCAAGATTGTACAGTGGTGGTCAAAAACTGCTCGAAAATATTTTGTGAAATATATACCCGAGAAGTAGAATTTTTCTTTGCATGCGCTGTCACCTGCTTTGCAGAAACAGGCACTCAACTTCTATCTGGATTCTGAGGCGACTCTCTGTGGTCAGAGCTATGTTATTCCTATGTGGCTGTTGTTTCAAATTTTGTCCCATTTGTTATGTTCATAATGTCACATCATTTTAATTCTTTTGCATTTCATCTCTGATCAATAAGCCGTATGGAAATCCTTCCTAAGTACAATGAAGAACATTGTAGGAATCTAGCCTTTTCCTAGGCCTAGATGCTGCAATTTGTCTAAAAGTTTGCTGAACAATTTGATTTTCTTCCTGGTATTCTATTCATGACTGCAATTTCTTCCTTTTAGCCAAACTGTAGTAGAGGGGAAGAACGAACAAGATGGCTGAGTTAAATATAGCACTGGGGTTGAAGCATAACAGACTGTCCAGGGCTCCCATCATGAAAGAAGAAAGAAATTGCTTCAGAGAGGATTAAGCACTCTCTTGCTACAGAAGTTGTACATGATGTCAAAGATTGGAGACTGCTGAACAGCATGCTAGGAAAAGGAAAATCCTGGGATGCTGACCCAGAAAATTAACACACTGCTCAGTGGTTAGCCCAAAATGGAAGAGGAGTTTCATGGCTTTTTTTCCTGAACTAGTGACATCTGTGACAAAGCTGTATGGTAGAGTTACAATTCTAATTTCATTCTGATTGTGTACATGTATGGGTAAGAAAAAGTAATTTGTTTGTAGAGCTATAATGATGTCCTAGAGTGAACATGCTATAGAGTGAATTAGAGTGCACACACCATCTCAGGCAGAAAGAAGTACACCCAGTCTCTCCTTCCACCTGTAAATCCCCGCTTGAACTTCCAGGAGTAATTTTCTCATGCCAGGTCTTTATCCCTAATACCTATGAAACCTCCAGATGGAGGTTAGCATTTAGATGATGTCCTTGATCTTTTGTAGGGGGAGAGGTCTGTGGTCCTGCTACGGACTTGCTGCATCATAGCCTCAAGACTGACATTGCTCATCGATGTGTGTGTGTGTGCTGTTCCAAGATCTGGCTTGCAGTTGCCTATGAATGCTGGCAATATTGCATTTTCCAAGTCCAAAGATAAAAGCTGAGCTGGATGGACCCAGACAATGTTCTTCTGCCAGAGGAAGGTGAAAGACAAGCAAAGAAGGGCAGAGCTGAGTTTGAAGCTGGGGGTTGGGAGGCATAGGAACTGTGTCTGTTGCTGTTACATCTCCATACCCTGACTTTTCCCTCACTTCCAAGACTTTGACATAGGTCATGGGACCATTGCAACCTGCAACAGCCTGTTGTTGCAGGGGGTGCTTTTGTTTCACGCTCCATTGAAATCATAAAGTACTTGGTTGTGTTTCCAGCATGTATGAGTAGGAAAACACACAAAACAGTGGCTGTATTGCTTATGTTGGGAAATGTGAGGGTGGGAGGGACATTGTCTGGTAGAAGCAGGCAGTGCTCAGGATAGCTGGGTTGGCCATGCTGGAGGAGAGTATGTTCCTTCTTCCTTGATGCTTACTGACTGTGAGAAAACATTGGAAATTGTTTCCAAACCATTGCAAAGAAAGCCAGCCCTCTGTTTTTGAAGAGGTGAAAGAGACTCATCTTTTTTGGTGGAAAAAAGAGGGTGAGTAGGAAGGGAATGACTTCTCTCTTGTTCCCTACATGGTGAATGCCTTACTTTATTTGAATATTACTATTTAATTTTGCTGCAATAGGTCCAAGAGGATCCTTGTGGTGAAAATCAAGATATTCTCACCCATCATGCTGTGTAAAGACCCAGAATTTTTTGTTGCAGATAGACACTGGGAATTGAATAGCTACAGATAAGAGACCTGCTCCCACTGCTGTCTTCTTTTTCTCAGACTCTACTTGAATGTAAAGGCCGCATCTCTAAAGAGACAAATGAAAGAAAATTGTACATTGGGAGAAGAAACATCCATCTGCTATCATTCTATTTATTAAAGTAACCTGGTAATAGTGATGATTGGCAAAAATGCTTCATTGAAATATGTCCAATAGCTTTCTCTGTGCAGAAGCCACTGCAGCAAATTGCTATTTATACTGAACAGGATAGCAAAATCATCATAAAACTTATTGAACAATTTAGCTCACACATGGACAAGCTTTTAGACAATGATTTCCCTTCAATATCTATCTTTTGTGGGGAGAAGGCAACGCTGCACATGAGTTTAATTTCAGTGTGTCACCAGATCTACACTAAAGACATTTGCTCACTGAGTTTCATGTCTCTTATAAGGCATAATTTACTGGAAAAGAATGTGTTTCACATTTTGTGATCCTGCACATTAGAAATGGGTGAAGAATTGATTTTTTGGTTCACTGACAGAACTAAGAAAGTGCAAGTTAAATATTTGCGGATTGATCTCCCACGGAAATGTAAAACAAAGAAGGTAAAAAAGATGGTTAACCCAAACATTTCTTTGACATAGAACAAAAGATGTTGTTTTGAAAATGTGAAAATGAATGGCCTAGAATGTTTCTAACAGAAAAAAACAGTGAAATTGTGAACTGCAATTTTTAAATTGTGCTAGGTGCTATATTACCATCACCCTGCTAAGTTGTGGTGCTCTTTATGTTCCTTCATTATCAGGATATGAACACTTGAAGCTCCATCTGATCTCATTTACTCTGTAATTCCTAAGCAGCAAAGACTTCTCCACAATGCATCTCATTTGCTACTTCTGGAAACTGCTAAGGTTTCATTCTCCAGTCCAGTTTCATTGTCAGTAGCGTCAACTTGTTGTGGAGTGGAGTCAATGTGGCAGAACCAGCACGAGGTTCAGTTGGGCTCCCAGAGCACAGGCGTCCCCTTTGTCCTCAGGGGAAGGAAGCTTGCACAGCAGCCTTGTTCCTGCTCACTTCACTCCTGAACTTACTCTCTTGTGTTGGTGCAAACCAGTAGTAACTTCAAACAAAATGAAAGACAGGAGTCTAATGCAATAAAGACACCACTAATTGCTTGTGCTTTTCTCTTACAATTGACCTGATTTTTACAAATGAGCAGCAGAGCCAGCAGCAGCAGCAGCAGCAAGGACAACAACAAAATCTTTGCCAGAACTTCTCAATGGCAAAAGCCTTGAAAGAACTGGAGATTTCACCCCAAATGCCATCTTTGCAGATAGTTTCTAGGTTTTTATTGGAGAAAAATTGTTGAAAAGTGTTTTCTGGCAACTTACAACTAAACTCTTGCAATTTGAGATAAAAAATATCAATTTTTGAGTTTTTCAATTGCACCTTAAAAATTCTTAAACATTTTTAAACCTATAAAGGCAAGTGGTTTGATGTATTCACAGGAATTTCTCTGAAACTAAGCTACATCTTTATAGATACTTAAGCCCCTAGCTTCTTACGGTTTTGCAAACCTGCAATTCCTCACAGGCTTTTATTTGCTTTTAGCTTAGAAGGGGTGGTACAAATGGACTTGAAGCTTTTGTGCTTGCTCTCAGTCGAGGGGGAATATTTTATACCTTTTTCTGGTCTATTTTCCAGTTCTATACCAAGTAAATAAACTCTTTGAAGTCACCAGCAGAAAGGTTAGTCACTCCTATAAGGATTCTCTGTCAAGTTACCTTCTTGCATGTTGCCTGTGAAGATATTTCCCATTGCCTCAGTTCAAGATGGTCTCTCTGAAAGGCCATTATGTGATACATTTTCAGAGGTTTTCTGTAAAAGACTTTGGAAACTTTGAATTTTGATAAGGGAGAGAGGAGGTGCTGCAAACAAGTGTCCTGAAAGCCATGAAAGACAACTCAAGTTTTAGGGACGCGCCTGCTGTTTTTGGCAGAGAAAGGGGAAGCATGACTGAAAAATGAACTCCTCTCAGGGAAAAGAAAACCACTGAAAAGATGGTTGTTCCAGCTACTTGTTCTCTTACATATCCCAGGATGTTTCTGACCGACATCAGCTCTAACCCATGTATCACCCAGCTCCCGAACCTTGACCTTCCTTCTGAAAGATCCCTGGAAACAAACAACCCTAAAGTAGCTCTCTCTGTTGCTTAGAGGCAATACACAAACTCTTTATGTTTATTTTCCCGCTGCAGAGCTCTGAAAGCTCAGGCAGGTCTGGTGTGTAACCTAACTTCCCACATCTATTTACAAGGACTGTCTGGTGAGTTTTACTGTGTTATTCCAACAACAGCAAATTTAGTTCTTTGATCTTTCCAATAGTTATGTTTCTTTTTCTGTCTCCATAATAAACAGTTCTTTCTTCTTCCTCAAAGTCAGATCCTTGGTTGTTTGCTTAACCCCATCATTTCAATACAGATCTAATAAAGAAGTGGCCACTGTATAGGACTATTAATGCTATTCCATCTGAGTGTGGCATGGAGAATCTTTTCATTTCAAAGAATTTCAGAGATCTAGTCTGTGTTAAACAAATGGGTCCAGTTTTCTAATCCCTCCTTGGTTATCTGTTACAGGGAAAATGACAATACTCAGTGATGACCTTTTGCCCCATCGTTCCTAATTGCTTACAGCTCTATAATTCTGCTGCTCTGAAGTGTTCTACTATGTTTGCGCTTACTTTTGTTACTGTTGGAGCATGAAGGAATACAATGAAACACTAAATAATATGAGGTCAAGGAGTCAAGCAATGGAATTGATAGGAAATAAACAGAGCGAATGAGTACAAACCAGCTGCAAAATGAACAGAAGCTGGAGAGTGGCAGAGGGTTTTTAGGCATTAGAGGAGTATGGCCTACGGCAACAGATGCTATAGACTTAATTAGTTAAGGATGGAGTTTGATCAATAGATGGGCAACTTTATACTGTACAGCTGTTTGTAATAGTAGGGGTGAGTCTTAGCAACTTAGAAGGTCTCTCCCAGCACTAATATGTTGCTCATACAGAGACACATACAGTAAATGCACAGCTTTTCCTTAGGGAAGAAGTTATCCGGTTTCCTGTCTGACCCATTTCTGCTTGCTAATTTTTTGTTACCTCAATGGATCAGAAATGTCTACTTCCATGCTGTCAGAGAAGGGGGTCAACAGTATAGGCAAGGACCACACATCCCTCTGTGGCTGCATGTTTGGGGTAGGAGAACACGAATGTTTGGCAGCATGGTCTGTGGAGTTTCAGCCCTGGTAAAGGTCTTTGCTTGGGGTACTCAAGGGCCTCCCATTCTGCTGGCATCTGCTTGAAAGACTGGCTACTCTGGAAAAAAGTCTTTGAAACGCTTGGGCGTACCTTTCCGGTCTAGGCTCTGTTGAACTTTAGCATAGGATGCTAATGAAAATAAGCCATTCCGTCCAGGTGAGTTTTGCAAGCCAGAATGCATACTGCAACTGACTTGGTAAAAGTACGGAGTGCCCTAAAGAGTGCGAAGCAGCTTAGTTCTCTGAAGGGAAAGAATAGAACCCTGTGCAGAAGATTTATCATCTAGGTCAGACGTAAAGTAGCATGAGTGAAGAGGGAATAAATGCCAAGGCATTAGCAAATTCTGTATAGTTGACCCCTTGGATGACTGTTTCAGCTACCAAAGGTCAAAGATGCATCAAATATAATGCCTGATAGCACTGGCTCCTTTTGAGTACAGCAGATCCTTTGGATGTTGAGAGAGTTGAGCCAACAGCTTGCTATTGCTATAAGGGCCGTGCCTCTTTTCCCACCTCCTGGCATCCTTGCTCATGTTCTTGTCCCTCCGCCTTGCACTGGATGTGGCACAGGAAATTTTGACTTGGTTTCACCCCCCCAGATTAGATATCTACCTGCTTAGTGCATTGAATCAGTTTGAAGCAGGGGAAGTCAATGTGAGGGTCAGCATCAAGAAAAGGGGCAGGAACGTGCAGACATAAATGGGAGAGAGAGGAGATACGGAAGAGCAGTACTCCTCATTTTTGTAGGCAGCCAATTTTTAGACTATCAGCCTGTTTGGAATAACCGCACTTTAAGCTAGTAGGGAGCATGCTGCAGAGAGATCTGCTGCTGCTGATGTCACCAGCACTGACAAGCCATACCTTTCGTTGTGAGTGCTAAAAGCACCTCAGTTAAAGAGGAAAAAGAAACAGGTGAAGCAAGACAAAGATATAATCCACCAGGAAAGAAAAACTCTGCCATCCCATAGAAAACATGTTGCATCAGATGCTCTGGCAGAGACTTCAGGTTGGTCTAATTTAATCAAATATTCACGTTGTGGTTTTCCCTCCTCCTACTGTGATGGCAGCTGACATCGATCACTGAAAGCCTTTGACAGAGATAATTGTCCTTGTTGAGTCTTGCTTCTATTTCAACATCCCCCTTAGCAGCATCTTTTCACACCTTTATAGATCTGCGCATTTACCCCCATTATTTGAGCTAAGAAGCTTTCAGCTTTTAAGTTCTGGTATCTCACAAGAAGTGTGTGCATGCACATGTTTATCTGAACACAGAGCACATACCCACAGATCCAGTGTGCAGCCTACTTTGACAATTTTGACAAGACATGTATTAACGTGTCATGGCACCGTTTGTACAGCTGACAAGTGTGACACTTTTTAAGAGCTTAAAAAAAAGGCATTGCTGAAATCCCGCAGCATACTATTGACTGTCCGCTATCTTGTTAGTATTGTTCTTCCTTGTTACGCAGAATCAAATCATGTGCCTTCAGAATTTGATAAACTGTAGCACTTCACACATCTGCAGCTGACTAACTTGATTACAGTAGTTTAATTCTGCTTGATATCAATCAGCTGTGTACACAGTAAGATTAATTATTGCTGTCACTTTGTCAGCTCTGTAATAAGAAAACATAGATGCTGAATGACAGATGCAAATTTGTTGGGAGCTAGAAGAGTCAGTTTGCCTCTCCTTCTGCCTAGAGAGGGAGAAAACCTACAAAAGGTGAGCTGACCTGAGAATCAATGTGCAGTTTGGAGCTAGGATTTTTGCCTGCTTTAGCCTTCCGCTGCAGATGGGTACCTGTTAGTATTTAAAATGAATCTCCACTCTGTCAGCACTCCAGAGTATCGCACAGTTAAGTTTGCCCAGTCAGAGCAATTTGATTTGCAGGCATGCGGTGGTGGGCATGGAAACTAGCTACTTCCAAATGTTTGTCTTCAGGAGACCGCTTGAGCTATGCATTTGGTTTCTTACGTTGTACCTCTTTATAGTGATTTACAGTGATTCAGAGTGGGTATAAAATGCTAACTCTGCAGATCAGAATGGCAATGATATCCACCTGGTCTGTGCTGCTATAAAGGACTACACAGGAAACCTGGGCTGAGAAGCTGTTTGTTGCTGCAGGGGTGATGGGTTAGGCTGTTATTTCTGCTTTGTTATTGTGCAATGGCATCCTAGTGCAAAAGCCATGTTGAGTTGTGGATTAGAGTTTAATTCTTCTGACTCTCTACTGGTATAAAGCACTTCACTTATCTTACAGCAAGTAAATAAGCTAGAATATTGATGAGTTGTTCTAGCCAGCACAGGGTATGGAAAGCTTTGAATCAGGAAGTAGTGACACTTTCTTTAACAAGCTTCCAATGTCATCTCTGGAATAAGGAATAGAGTGGAGCTTGGGGGGGGGGGAGGGAAGGTGTGTGTTTGGGTAGGTGGTAGGTGGGGAGCTGGATGTCATTTTTTCAGGCAGATTTACCCTGAATTTCCCTTTTTGAGGTGAAGTTAGCCTTTAAGTAGCCAGACTGAGAAAGGAATAACCAGTTTTTTTTATGCCATGTAATATAGTTTTCTAAACAAATCTTGTCTTTCTGGATTTGTTTTCTCTTGTTTGCTAGGCCTGTTGTACCTGCATAAAGCAATGGAAGCTCTTCTCATTAGTGTGAGTTAACAGGGATTTCTTCTTTGGTGGTGTCTTACCCTTTAGCTTTGCAGGTTGAATGGAGTAAGTACACAAAACAGAAGTCCGCAAGAGAGAGATCTTGCTAATTTTTCTTGAAAAGCTGGTGAGTTCACGCAATTGTCCGCAAATGTGCGAAAGGACAAGGGCAGCCTTCTGGTGACCCAAACTTTGTATGTATTTATATTGAGATGAGATGGAGCAACCCTGTTTGCAGCAAGTTGCCAGAGTGCCTCTGTATTCTGCTTGGCTAATTTTATAAATACATCTTCTGGGAAGTTGATTCAGCTTTGCCTTAGAGGTACGTGCACTTTGGCAGGCTTTCTCAGCTGGCTTGTGGTGAGTGTTTGGGTAAGTTCTGAAGAGAGTCAGGTTTAAAAGATGTATAACAAATGGAGTTGAGCTTAGATCTCCTCTTTTCAGTCTTCTGCTGAAACCCTTCTAAAAACTGAGTTAGAGAGCTGAATAAAGCACAGGTAGAATTTTCATCAACTATTGCATCAACCAAAGGAGAAGGGGTGGACTAGGCTAAAAAGCACCTCCAAGTCCTGAGGCTCTCATTATGTAGATTGCAGTAATGCATGCTTTTCCTCCAAACAAAGCAAGCATGGAAGAGACGGTCTGTAAGCTGAAGAAAAAGGAGAAAAATGTCTCCTTTCTCCTGCATGGAGACGACGCAGTCCTAGGATGCGTCTACACAAAGGAGGCAGCAGGATTGAGCTGTCAGTCTGTTTTCAGACAAAATTCTCATCAGTCAGCAGGAAGACTTGCCTGAACAAGATGCCAGTTTGGTCAGCATCTGTAATCTACTTATGCAGATTCCTTTACACTAAGTAATGCTGTGCTTTTCAGGTACAGCCTTTGACATAAACGGGGCTGGTATTCCTTAACACTAAAAGTACCTTTCAGTGTGATTAAAGTGATAACAGGCTGTATGTTGGATGTGTTTGGTGTCCTAATCACCTGCTAGAGTGTTTATGTTCAAAATATACTTTGTTTTTTCTAATAGAGAAGAGGCTGAGGTGGTTCCAAGCCTTCCTCATAGGGATAGATGTGGCCCAAGTTGGAGTTTATAACCTTTTGCTCAGAGGGATGCTCATCTTCCAGTGCCATCCCTCAGTACTGACTTTTCTACTCCTCTGGAACCTAAAATCAAAATGCCTTTCTCCTTCTCTTTTTGCAGAAATTGAGCTAGGTTACAAGTTTCCACTGCCATTATTGGCTAAGAACTATACAGTGGTGGAACTATACAGCCTAAAAACAGTAAATTAGGACAGTAAATAATGTGTCCTGAGAAGAGATACAGTTTAAATGCTTCTACATGGAGTTCTCTTTTGCTTATTTGCAAATACAATTAATATTTAAAATTATGTAAGAATTTTCAGGTAAATCACTTCTGTATGCAGACATGTGTTCACAGGTTAGTTTTAGCCTTCTAACTTAAGGTCCTTATACAGATAACAGAGAGAAATAAGTGCTCTGAAAGGTCTTCTGGAGAAGCTTAATTCACCTTTGCTGACTGTCAAAGGAACCTGGAATTCTAGCTTGGCCACCCACACTGAAGGTCTTACAGCACCCTTAAACTTGTAATTTGTAGGGAGCTTTTAAGAAAAAGAATCCATAGGCTCACAATTGGAAATTTGTGGTTAAAAACTTGTTACTAAATTAGCCTGTGGATGGCTAAAAGCTGGGGATCCAAGTTCTGCTTCTCTCTTTCACTGACCCACGGTGTGTCTATTTTCTCAGGAAAACACAGGGTGCTGCAATCTTACCTCCCTGACCCCACTAGCAAAAGAGATGCCACATCGTGCACAATTCCTGTTTCATTTCTCTTAGAGTGCATATATCACTGCAGAGGCAGGTGTGCCATTATAGGCTCCCGAAGAACTGTTTCCACTATCTCACTTGCATGAGAGGCTGAGGTTATGAGGAGTTTACTATAATATGATGATCCCCTGGCATTATTTGTCAGAGTCCCGTTTTTGAATTGGTTTGATATTAAAGCCTGCTGCTGATGGTTATATCCTCCACACTGTGCAGCTCCTCAACGTTTATTGATTGATGTCATGCCTTTAGGAAAAAGGAACGATGACAAGCTACAGGAATATATTTAACCTTAACTATTGTTAAACGATTGTTCTTCTCACTGTTTCAGCTGTCATTGGCCAAACAGATACTTGCTGATGACTTCTGCTCCTAAAGTATCTGTTGAAATTCATCTGGGGCAGTTATTCATGCAATCACACTGGCATTTCTATAGCAGTAAAAACGACAACTAGGGTGGTGCTAGGGAGTAAGCACTTACAGATCACCTAGCAGAACAGCACACGCTCACTAAAAAACTTGCTCCTTTCCTCTGCCAGAACTATGCTATGGGACATGAACCTTAGAGCTTAAGGAGGGGTTTCAGTGTTTGCCTTCACATAGAGCAGAAAGGGCTGTCTTCTCCCAGGATCAGTATCAGCTAGGACAGCAAGTCTAATGGGCTGATGTTAGCATACAGAGTAGCTCCATAGAGTTACTTCAGTTCATAGAGGTTTTTTTTTGTTTGTTTTGTTTTTCATAAAAGGGTCATAGGACCTAAGAAGTAGATGGACCTTAATTTGCAGCAAATGGGAGGTAAAAGGTGCAAAGCTGTTGAGCAATGTTGGACAGTTGGCCTTAAGGATACTGAATCAGCAATGTCCCTTTGCTGTCTGCATTCTGAAGATGAAGTGTCTTGTCTGGGGGACAGGCAAGACTTGAACTGGCAGCTCTGTTCTGCACCAAGAGGGCAGGGCTTAGGTATGCTGAAGGACAGGAGCCCAGTTTCCGTTTTCTCAAATACCTGACCTAAATTAGGCTTTAGATACTCTTTCTGTGAGAAGGTGACATTGATAAAATCCTGTCTGTTTGCAGATACCACAGAGATGTGCTTCCCTGGTCATAGCTATGATGGAAGATCAGGAGAAGGCACTTTTGCTTGTGGCTCATAATCCTCTGTGGCTGACACCTTCAAAACGAGGTTTTTCAGGCTTGCTGTCCTAAGATTCTGCCGCTGTGTCATTGCCTTCTCTCTTTTCCACTCACAGAACAGCCTGCAACAAAACCCTTTTGAGCATCTTTTGTATGCTTTTATTCTAGGTGGCAAAAGTGTACTTGTGATAGGGCGGTTGATTCCAAAAATGAGCATGTTTTTTTAAAAATGTTTTGAAGTATGCCAAACTTGCAACCTTGTGTTGCCCTTTGCTAAAACTGACAATAATTGTTGTTTTTGTAATGCGGCTGTCTGTCAAATGAAAACCCAGCAGAGACACCTCTCTCCTCATTTTTCCCATGCAACAGAAGACTAATTTTCACTTTTGATTTAGGTGGACTTGAATAGGTGACCTGTCCGAATGGAAGGACTTTTCCAGTTGCTTCAATTGCTCACTTCTCTACTGATTTTGATCTTGTTTCCTTTGATGCAACTCTGCTGCTAATCTTTTTGTTAATAACATTGATTCAATATTTTTCTCAGATATCTTGCCTTTACTGAGAAGCACCTTGATACAAATCAGCCACTGTTATATTAGGGAGATGTTCATGGCAATGCCTGATACAGCAGGACAAG
The DNA here is from genome assembly GCF_040807025.1 of Struthio camelus. NCBI lineage: Eukaryota > Metazoa > Chordata > Aves > Struthioniformes > Struthionidae > Struthio > Struthio camelus. The sequence goes on from NC_090948.1 coordinate 7,595,534, forward strand.
CTAATGCCTCAGAACTGGAATCACTAAAATGTGTAGTGCTCTCTCCTCTCTTCCTCCCCACCCTGCAGCTACTCAGAAAATCACACAAAATATGTCCTCAATGGTCAAAAAAGGCAGGAAAGAAATTTATCACAGCAGCTCAAGTGCTGGAAGGGGACCACTTGAAAGGGGCAGAGGATAAAAAGCCATAAATGAATATTTCTATGCACTCTCTGCTACTGTTTATTTGAATCCATTGGTTTTGCTGACATTTCCCATGTGGCTGGAAAGGTTATTTTCTTTGGTAACATCAGCAATTGATGTGTTGCGTTTGTTGTACAGCTAGGTGTATCCTAGGTGATGGCATATCACTCTGACTCTGTAAGTGTTTGGTGCTTTAGGGAAAAAAAAAAAAGGTGCATGTTCACTTTCACCTCCCAGCTGTGCACCTCTGTGTGCTAGGCACTGGGTTTTGCTGTTGGGTGATGCCTCTCTTGCAGAGAATGAACTAGCAGATAGTGAACAAATGGCTGATGACCAAGGGTATACCACTACATTCGTTGCATGAGAGCTCTGGGATTTCACATGATACAAGGTCTCTTGGAATGAATGCCATTGAGGTCTAGCAGGTCTACTGATGATACTGTAGGCCAGGCAGTGGTAGGGAGGTGACAGCATCAGTGGAGAGGGCTTTTAGAAGCTTTTAAAACTGTAAAGGACCATTGCATCATCAGGTCACGCGTCAGCCATAATGCATCACGCATCAACTGATTTATTGAGTGAAGATACTTTTAATAGTGCACCACTTTCCTTATAATTACATACTTTCTCATAATTACACTCATAATTACATACTTTCACTGTTAAAAAAATGTATCCCTTAAGCCTAATCTATCTTTCCATTTAATTGCAGTGTTGTAACAAATGGTATATATGTAGTCCAATACCCTTTAAATCTATTCACTTGAAATGCAAAGAATGATAGAAGATGAAATATTTAATTAGGAACTGTTTTGGTCACATTTGTAATTGTGGAGAATTTAATAAAAAAAAAAATACAACATGTATATGCTAGCACTGGCCTGGTATTTTAACAGAATTGTAACTCCTACAGGAAAGACAGCTTTAGTTTTTGATGTGTTGCTGAAAAGTAAGAGGAGACAATTTCTGTTTATCTGATTCCCTTTCAGTGCATGTTCTGAGAAGATACCATTTCTCCTAGAAACTCCCCAGCTCATGCAGTAATAATTTTAATGAATAACATGTTGCTTTATGTAAAAATGTATCTTGGTTTCCCTCACTATTATTGATACATAGAGAAAGCAATTATAAATCTTTTTCAAGATTCAACAAATTTCCAGTAAAGCACAGTATAGAACTCCTTATGTTTTGGAAGGAGTGGAAAGGGGAGGGGAGTGGAGTAGAAATAGAAAGCGTTTCCCTGTGTTTTGCTTGCTTTTAGTGACCTAGAAAAATGTGATGTGTGTGTGGTTTTTTTTTTTTTTAACCTCTCCATAGTTACCAGAATATCTATTTTTCTTTTTTTGTTTTGTTCTCAAATTCTGGCACCCACAGGAGGTGATTTCTGTGCTCTTTTGAGCATTGGATCAGTAAATGGAGATAAGCACATTCTTTCTTTGTAAAAATGTGCAGTCTCCTATAGTTTTTCCTATTCAGGAACTGCTCAAAAGAACATACCTTTTCAAATATAATTCTTGCTATTCAGGAGGTTTTGCTGAACAAAGCTAAAGCTGAATACTAACCTTTTAAAGGAAATTCTTCTCTTTTCAAGATGAAGCTGGTTGGATTCCAGTTTGGACTGGCTGCTGTTTCTACTTTGGGAAAGATGAAGAAGCAGATACTAAGACAAAGGGATACAACTGCCATGTACCAAAATGCCTTTTCCTTGAATCTTTCTGTGCACGTTCTTAGAGGAATAGTGAATATGATGATTCAGAACAGAAGAGCACGGAAACTGGTAAATAACCTGGTATGGTGAGGTTCTACTTCAGGAGGATTCTCCCACCACCTAAGTCCTTTTAATCCTGTCTGACCTCTACTTAGTAAACAGCGGAGGGAAGAGATTTGTTGCTAGATTACTTTCTTGTCTTGTGCCTGGTACAGTAGCGGCCTGGGCCTGGGTTTCTAGACACGCTTCTAGAAAAGATAATAAATAGCAAGAATATTGTGGTCCCTTCCACCACTGTTATTCTAATTATACCAGGCTAAATTTCATTTAGGTAATGTGAAAAGCCAGAGACCTTCTAGAAAACTGCAGAGAAAGAAGAACTTGTGCATAGCAGCCTGCGTACACTGGGACTGTGTAATGAGCCTTTATAAAAGGAAAGGTGCCATATCTCCGCAGAGCAGCAGGTACAAGCTACGGTATAATCCTATTCCTGATTGCTCAGAACAGGGACCTGTCCAAAGTATGCTCTGTTTGGACCCGTGCACCCAAGTTTTGTTCCTGCGCAAAGCAGAGACTCAGGGTCAATATGGACAGGGGCAAGGGCTTATCATGGCTGGGCCTCAGCTTGAAAGAGTCAGAATACAGAGGGGTTTTGCACGCTGACCTGGGGAGGGCTCTTGGGACTCATCTGAGATATGGCTTCTCAGGTCAGGCACAATACAGGAGAGCTGGAAAAAGAACATAGAGAGTTTTCACCACTTGTTTTTGGCAGAAATTCGGAATGTTCGGGGCCAAGGGAACTGCCAGTTTTGAAATTAAAAAAAGATCAGTTAGCTTATCTCTTGCATCCAACTCCCAAATATGAATTAGCAGCATTAGTTCCCTGCAATGTGTTGAAGGGTGATGAAGTTCTGTGAACTTTTCAAAGCAGTTCACAAACACAGTAAATCATAAGCATAGGAGTAGTCTTGTTTATGCAGCATATCTTAGCATTGTCTGAGGCATGTTCCCTTAAACCATATTTGACAGGTGAATGCAATAGAGGAAAATATGGTTCTAGTGTGTATATTGAAAGCAGATGCAGTAAACAGAGTTCAGCGGCTCAGAAGGAGGCAGCTATCGCAAAGCTTGACAGAGGATAAATCATGAGATGCTATTTCTGGCCTCTGGCAAAAAAAAAAAAAGGGGGGGCGGGTTGGTATGGTGGAAGATCGACTTGAAAACAATCACTTTAAATGATTTTTGAATTGAATGACCTGGCGATGTTCTGCATTTACGCTGATGGGTGAGTCCAGAGGCTGACTTAGTTCCCCTTAGTTTTGTCATATAGACTTTTCTTTACCTGTTTTGTTCACAGAAGAAACATTTAAAAGGAACTTAAGAGTCATTTCCTGTGACTGTGAAGCGAACCCACTTGACTGGCTACTTGTTACCTTTTTTTAAAGTAAACAGGTTACTGGGTATTTATTTGCTTCATGGAATTCAACCAAATCCTCCATTGTGATTTAATTGTTTATTTTTGCATAAACACTTGAAGAAAACCAGGTAGATTCAGTTGCTATTTCTCACTGTGATAGTAAGTAGTCCCTGTGCTTTTCTTGGTTATGCATTTCACTAGTGAGTTTTGTTGCAAATTTCTCACATGCCTTAAGCCATGCTAATGAATACACATAAAGAGAAGTGATTTGTTTGCTATTTTCCCTATGTCCTGACATTCACTGTAAATAAGGTTTGTTTTTTTTATCTGCTCCTGTATCGTTTCCAGTTCACTTTGTTGTCTTGTAGTATCTTCGTTATGACATTGACCCTGGGCCACATATTCAGTTGGTATAAATCAAAGGAACTGTATCCACGACTTAAGCGATTTAAGAGCCTAGTCCCTCGGTTCTAGGCGTAGGCATATGCAAAACTTGTGAAGCTTGCAATGCAAAACACTATGTATGCTACGGTAGTTTTGCTGCCACTGTAATTCTGCCAGCAGAAGTTGCCCTAGAAAAGAATTATGACTTAGAAAGCACAAGTTTTTGACCATATTAGTATGAAAGAATATTTTCTTTGAGTTCTGCTTTGACTTCAGGGGAGATCTCTATGAAGTCAACAAGATAGGACTCTGACTTAGAAATAAAATCTGTCCTAGTGAATCATTTTTGGAGCAGGCAAGGAGCAGCTTGCAAGAAGGAGGGACAAAAGCAGAGAAAGTAATTGTCCTGAAGCATAATCTGTTAATCGTACTTACTACCACAGAGGAACTGGGATGAGATTTGATATCTTTTGCAGTGTCAGAAGATGACACTTAAGGGTGCTAGATTTTTAGGAATACTTGAAAAGCTTCTTTCTCCATCTATTTGCATTTCCTGATAAGGTGTACCAGTGATTAGAAACAAACACTTGACAGAAGTAAAGATGTGAATTTTAAATATTGTAAGTATTCAACCACCAGGAATGCTTTTGCATGTTTTCATCACTTCTCTGTTCACATGCTATCAGGAAATTCTGTATTTATTTTTTATTTCATTCTGATATGAACTCAGAATTGGTCTTCAATAATGTTCATCTATGTTTCTCCTGGTTCATTGCTTCCCTTTAATATGTTATATGTGCGAAATGTACAAAGATTCCTGCAGTCTATGGTGAACTTGAGACAAGAGTGCTATCAATTAGAAAGCAGCTTGAAGCACAGTTTTGATGGAGTGAGATCATGGATTAATTTACTCCCTTAAGCTGGTCATGGATCAAGACCCTATAGTGGTGGGGGCTGTTAAAGAGAAAGGCAATGTCAGTCCTTCGAAGCCTGCAATCTCACTGTCAAGCAAGAACTAAAGAATGGATTATAGACAGACAGAGAGGGAGGCAAAAAGAAATATGAGACCTTGTTAGTCAGATGGTTTCAGCACATCAACAGCCTCACACTTAGGGGTTTTATTGACATAATGTCAAAGGAGAATTTTAAGGCGAGATTGGATAACAAAGGTAGCTTTGCAGATGCTTATAGCGATATGGGAAAAAGCACAAAGGTGCCTAACTGAACATCTTAACGAGTGGGAGGTAATAGCTTTTATAATGAATTGATTGGAGGAGAGAGTTGGCTTCTTGACACTTAATGAAAGACAATAACTAGACGATAAAGAACCTTGCAAGTGAAACTTTTGTTTGATGTAATAGAAAAGAGGATCCAGAAAGAAACTCAAGAAGGGTCTGACATGGTTTAATAACATGGTTTGCTTGAGTGGGTACATGACTGTGTTTGTTGAGGGCAAGGGAGGAAAAGATGTCGCTGCAATTGAGGAAAGAGGAGAGAATCCAGTTACGAGATTTATGCCTTTGGACAGGTAACAGAGGCTATATGCCGAAGTGTTACTTACACAGAATTTGCAAGACAGCCAGGATATGGGACATAGATGCCTGAGGTGAGACAGTACCCAGGCAGGACGATGATTCTGCTCCCAAGAAAAAGAGGTAAGGGAAAGAGATTAGTTTCTCTCTCTGTTCATTAATTTATAGCTCTCTTTAGGTCATGTTGAGGTTGAGCTTATAGTTTGATATACTGACATTGTACTACTGCTAGAAAGAAGGAGATAAGGAGAAAAAGGAAGCTATGGACTGCAGACAGAACTTGGATTGGGAAAAGAGGCTGAAAGTAAGAAATAATTAAAGAAGTAGGAAGAAAATCAGAAAGGACTGAGCAAAGAAGTGAGGCAGGACAAGACTTTAAGTGCTGAATGATGCCAAAGCCCTGAGCAGATTGAGGAGAATGTGGCTGGAGCGCTGACTGTGAAGTTTGGTTAAGAAAAGGTCACTTGCGGCCTGGTAAGAACAGTTTCCATTAATCATTAAGGTCTAGAGCCCAGAGTCTGTGTACGTGTTTTTGTTCCTGACTAAGAACACTTAAAAATCTCTTTAGCATTTCTTATTCCTGTGTTTTAAGTTTGGCTGTGAAACTCCTTGCATTTGTATAATTCCTTCCACCCTAAAAGATTTTACAGATGGAATGTTAGTTTGGCCAGCTCAGATTTTTGAACAGAGCAGAGCAGATGTCAACTTCTGACCCTGAACAATGCAGAATGGAAAGTGGGAAACAGCACCGGATCCCACAGAATAGGTAGGTGGAATTTCTTTTTGGTACAAAATTGAAAAGGGACCAAGAAATCACATGCCATAGGTATGATAAGTGTAAAAAGACTACCATTAAAACCTTCCTCAGCATGAGAATTTACTGAAAGAAAAAGCTTTAATTAATCAATATTTCCTCTCTTCCTATACTTAATGAAAGATAAGGCTCCAGTTTTAAAACCTAGACGTGGCAAAAACATGCATTGTCCTCCAGGAGGAGGAACCCTGGACGCTGTTTTTCCATTTTCAGAGAAAATACCAAGAATAAGGAAGCTGATATCCAGTATCTAATTCAAAACAAAGACTAGGCGCCAGCTCTTCTGTTGCTGCATGCTGTTGGTTTATACCAGCAGGATACGTGATCTTTTTGTGCAAAAATTATTTGTCAGTGTCTTAAATGTGAAAGCAAATGAAAGCTTTCCTACTCTAAGATTAAACTGTCCTAGGAAGACCTATTTTTGAAACAGCAAGAAAAGTTCTGCCTTACACTTAAAAGCATTATACAAGACAAAAAACATTAGTAGGGCTCTATATGGCAAGGCAGCAAAACGTTATAATGGCGGTGGCACTTGTTCTCTTCCCATTTATATATTGTTTTTGCTTGTGCAATTACTTTTTGCCCTCCACCCTTAATCTCCCCTCCCAGATTTTCCCCGAAAAATTCTGTTGTGCCTATTGCACATATGTATTTTAAAACTTCCATTAATCGATACTGGTTAAGATGTATCAAATATACATAGCCATTATTCAAGCAAATACACAACTTAATGTTTTTCAGTTTTCCTGCATTATTGCTCAGAAAATGTCATTCTTCCGTGCTCCAGCCCTACAGAGGACTGGCTCCACCTCTAGGCGAATGATAGTTGGCCTTACAGGGTGAGCTGCCCATCACCGTTTATGCCACTTTTTTATTCTGTTCATTTTGTAAAAGCAAACCAGAGTGTTTAGTTACACTGATGGTTCTTGCTAACTGGCACAATGCTGCTGTTCCATATATCTGGGGAAAGTCTGTGGCGGACTGAAAGCTTTCATGGGTAAAACACTCTATTGAGACTTCATGGGGGGGGGGGAAACAACTGCCAAACATTTCCTGAATTTTATGCTTAAATGTATTGGTAATGTCCCTTTTACATAAATTCCACACTACCGAGAAAATCCTATTGGCATTGGTTAATATCAGAATCCTTTGCATTTTTTTTCTTTTGAGTAACTTAAATTATTGTGCTTTTATACCCACACGGTATGAAAGAGGGATTGAAGACTAAAGTGCAACCAAATTATAGTGGAAAAGCTTTGGCAGATTCTCAGAAAATGTTATGTACTCTATTATGTAGCCTTATTTTAATGGAACCAAAGTTTTCATGGATTCGTGCATATTCTCTGAATTCATTTTGAGAAAGAAATGAAATACATAATGATACAGTAAACAAAATCTGTTCTGAGAAGTCTAGAGTTTCCTTCTGGCTTTTACGCAGGAAGCACTTGTTTGACAAATGGTGTGCTTTTAGAGAGCTTACAACAGAGTGCATACACAAGTGGAGGCGTAGGAATGGCAGAAGATTACCAGGAGATAATGGAGCAAGTCAAATGAGAAAACATGATGAAACAGCAGAAAATTTACATACTGCTTTTCTTCCTTTTGCGTTAATAAAACTGGGGCCATCATGTTTACTGCCAAATGACACGCTACAAGCGCGTGTCACTGGATGCACTTGTGTGGCTAAGGATCGGCACAGCCCTCGCCGGCCCTGTGATACCCACGGGGGAGCGTGCTGACGTCTAATGATAGGCTACAAAAAACAGTGTCGGTGAAATATCTTCAGTAGCCTTCTACCACATAAAATTCACCAGGCCTCTCATGAAGAACCTAAATCCATCAGAGGAGCCCAAATGATATATCTCCTTTGGCCTCAGGGAAAATAGATTGGCGCTGGCTGGGTTCCCCTGGGACGCAGGTGGCACTTGCTATGCAGGTGGATGGAGGTGGCTCATTGTGATGGGGCAGAGCCTGCGCCAGCTTCTGACAGGCAGCTGCCCTCCGAGGGAGGACATCTCCCTGAGAAACCTGCAGCGCACGGGGTTGAGAGCCACAGATGTAAATACAGCCTGTATGCATGTTACCTTTGCAAATTGTGCGGAGTGCCATCCCTCTCAGCTGTGAGACATAAAGGCCCCCTGGTGGAAATGGCGGATGAAAAGAAAGGGAGCCGGATTAGTTCAGCGCTTAGCTAGTCCAGCCTTGCTGTCGAACACTCTCCTTCGGTGACATCATGAAATATCTGGACAAGTTTGAATTTCCAGCATGTTATTACCTGAAATAGATTTTTATGTTTTCCAGTTAACATGCTGTCAACAACTTTGCTTTGTCTAACCATGCACAATTTATGCTGCACGCTGGCAGCTTCAGCTCTGAGGGGCAAATTTGTAAAGGATTTTTCGTTCTACCACTTCAGTGCCTTGAAAGAGTCTTAGCCTATTGCATATTTCTGTCTTGGACTCGGGCCAGGACCTTTTAGATGTCTGAAGCATTCCCTGGAGGTAGCTTCAATTATCTTTATATTTTTTGGTGCATAAGCACTAATGCACCTTGCACTTTTTAAGATTTTTCACATGTCCTGGAGGCAGGCAGCTGGTTTTGTAAAGTGCTGAACACACTTATTTCCAGAGTCCTTCCTGTTGCTAGCACTGGCCCTAGCGTAGTCCAGACATACTAGATCTGACTAAAGGCCCAAGAAACCTCCAGAATGAGGTTACCAATGAATAATAACCAATGCACTCTGTTATTTAAGTGTAAGTTCCTTTTGATGTTGGCTTATGGGGCAGAATAGTGTAGTCACATCCATAGTTAGAAGGGCTTTAACCCATATCATACACCACAAAAACGCTTCTAGTGTAGTTATGCTGAAAGAGTTGTGCTTTGTGCCAGTGCTGTAAACCTAAGCCCATATGAGCAAAATGCACGTGCTGTAAAATTACAGCATACGTTTGTCAGCCAGCCTTCTGTCATCATGGCTCTGGATAAGCCATTGCTTTATATGTCTAGCTGACACAAAGTTTACAGCCTATGTTAAACATAGGCCCCAGCCCAGGGAACATGACTGTATAATTCTTTTTGTTCTGCCTATTCTTATGCATTCATACTTCTTTCTTTTCAGAATTATTTTCTTTTTTCACTGCTGTTTAGAACCAGGGCTATTAATCTGGGAAGTGTTTTACCTGTTGTCTTAGGGTTTGATTGAAATCCCTTTCAAATCAATGAAAACTTGACTTCAATGGACAGGGCACTTGGGAAATATGGCGAAGTGGTCACTGTAAAATAAGGATTGTATCCATGTCATGTTTATGATCAATAGCAGGAAATAATACATATATCCTTCCTAGATAAGCTTTGTATATCATTTACCCGCTTCCCGAATTCACCCAGCTCTGAGGTGGAGGGCAATAGCTGTTACAGGGTACCTGTCAACTCTGCTTTACAAATATATCTCTATGAGGAAGAAGTAAACACTCGTATCTGACTGATACAAATGTTCATCTAAAAACTGAAATTACCCTGTTGCATGTTTATCTTTTGTGTAAGTGTTACAACCTGCTTCTGCGAGCCTATAAGGGAAAAAGCTCCCTTGTAGCCTTATTTCTAGAAATTTCAGTGTAGAAAATACTTTTTTAATGACTCATACTTTCCACGGGTGCTGTTAGGCAACTGCGATCCTCTCCTTTAAACTGTAGTCAAGCTTGAGGCTGTGACCTGGTTATCAACAGTGCTGAGCAAAAACAAACAAACAAACAAAACCCCCCAAACCCTTGCCTACATAATTAAATACAGATTTAAGTCTCTAAAATGAATCCATAAATGTTAGTAGGTGAGGTTAACTGACTAACCGCAGCTCACTACTGGATCACTGACTGAATTGGGATCCTGACCTGGCCTTTTCTCTTATTATTAGAAATTACTACAAGTCTGCTTTCTGGCAAGAAAACACCTAAGACCACCCCTCAGGTGACCACATACAAGACTAAACATGTTTCTGAAGCAGGTCCTTCCCCTGTAGTTTACACAATCTTTATCCTTTTCTCTTTTTCTTCTAAGCGTAGAAATCCACGAGCTGTTTTCAAACACGCCGTGGAATGGGGTACCAGCACTGATTAAGAGCTCTGTTTTTAGGGGGCCAGATAAGGCCTCAGCTCCTGGTAAGTGGCTGTGGGTTTCCTCACTTGCAATTAAAAAGAAAAACTTTGGGACAGATGCTAACGCCTTAATCTGTGGTGTACTTTATATCACCATTAGTTGGAAGTCGGTGAGGCTATTTCTGGATAAAGCCACGTGTAACGGCCAGAAGCGACGGCTCCCGTGCGGGGGGAGGCTGTGAACTGCTGTGGGCCGGCACAAACCAGCGGTTCCAGCCAGCTCAAACCAGCGTACGCGAGAGTTGGGGGGAAAAAAACCCCTTGCACACTAAAACTTCAGTCAGTCAGAGGAACGCACGGTGGTCCTGCCTGGACGTATTTCAGAAACTGGCAGCCGCGGGGCCTGGCGATGCGTGCTCAGAGGGGAGCAGCACTGTGCCAAAGGGGGTGCGGACACCCCGCGGGTGACCTGGGGCAGGGACAGCAAGGGACAGAGCAGCAAGACCACCGTTAGGAAGGGAAGAGGGGCAGCAGGCAGCTGGCTCAACCCCCTGCGCCGCGTGTCGCTTCACCGGGGGAATTGTCGTGGACTGAGCGTAACCCCTGGTGAAGAAGAAAAAAAGCAGGGCTGTAAATACTCCGAACGCATAATCCAAGATCTAATGATTCACTGGCATTTAATAAGATGGAGAAATGGAAAGTACTAAATTTGGGGTTGAGCAAACTGCTAGTGGTTCACAGTTCGTTGTTGTTTTTTTTAAATATATGTTTGAGAAAAATACTGATAGTGGTTCACAGTTTGTTGTTGTTTTTTTTTAATATAAATTTGAGAAAAATTCTGTTAGTTCAAATATATAATAAAAATGCAATAGGGACAAATTACTTTCATCACTTGCCTTTATCCAAGCAATTCAAAATGGACCTGTTTCAAAGAACAGCGAAATCAAGAACAGAAGATGCCGTTACAAAATAGGGCAGTTTTGTCACATGCTAAAACAGGAATCAGTATTTCTATTTGCAGCATCTCTTTTCGTAAGCAATTCTGGAAAGAGGCTAGCCACTTTGCTTTTATCTGAGTTTTTTATTTTTGCTTCTCAAGTGAGAGCAAAAACCAAGATAGTGGAAATTTATTTTCAGTAAAATCCCACCTTCGTTTCCATTCTTTCCTCAAAGCAACCTGAACATATAGTTGAAAATGAAAATAAGACCTAAAGTAATTATACGTGAATGAAACTAGAAAATATTTTTATTTATTTTTAGCTGTTACATTGGTGAAAAAAATACACAGTTCCATGTACCATTTCTGCAGGCTTTTACTCAATCATGGGACAAAGAAAACACTGTAAAACAGCAAGATTTTGCAAGCATGTTAAAGATCACAAATTAGTAAGAGAGGGAAAGATGGTGTAACATCTGCAGTGATGTTAAAATAATTAAAAATAACGGGGATTTTTGAGTTGGTGGGATCTTTTGACTGTTCCAATCAAAACATTTACTGTATGTGAAAGCAGCTTCCCACTAGAGGGAGATGTATCCAAAAGGCCTGAATATGAATGCCAGCTAAGTCTTTCCGCTTCCAAAAAAATCAAGTTCAGCAGGTTTTGCATTAGTGCTGACAGTACAAGTGAGAAATGAAAGCAAACCGTGAAACCTTCTGTATCCTCACCTTTCAAGTTAAAAATAATTACTGAGCTTGGAAAGAAATGATATTCTGAAATTCTTTTTTCTCTCCTTTGCTAAGGGAGATGTTTCTCTCTTTCTGCCCTCAGTTGCGGCCTGAAAGAGGGGACTGAAATGTCTTGACAGAAAACTGAAGTCTTAACATGAAAACGCACTTCATTACTTGTTTGTGGCTGATGAATACAAAGCGGGTCTGTGGTTTCAATCACTTTTTTTAACATTGTCTCACCTGCTAATAGCATATTCCCTCCAATTCTTTAATGAGAGCTCAAGTGTGCAAAAACAGGAAGTGACTTAACACTTAAACAGTGTAGTTTTTGGAGAAAACACCTGTAGATTATCTGCCTTGTTTTATGATTGTCTAGCTTCCATCTGGATAACAGAACCAGAATTAAAAACGTACATGCAAAAGGCAAGCAACAAAACCTTTTTGAGCGACCTCTCTCCTGCTTTCTGACCGCGAAAGGTTTCATTATATTGCTCTCCTTTCAAATCGTCCCCTCCTATGCAGAACTCCAGCACTCAGGGCACTAAGGACTGGGCCAAACCGGTGACTTGGGATTTAACGGCCAGCAGATAACGCGGCCCTGCTTCATCCGTACTCTGCTGGCGACTCCCATCTGCCTGTTTCCTTCCGGTGCGCGGCACCCGGCTCTTCCCGCTGCCGAGCACATCCAAGGTGAGGACCTCGCCCGGGCTCCTCCGGGGAGCGAGGAGAAGCCTTTCCTCCGCCGGGGCCCTCCCCCGCCACAGGGCGCCGTCCCGCCACCCACCGCACCCCCTCGGGCACCGGCCTCGGCGGCCCGCCCTAACGGCCGCCCGCATCCCACTGCGCACCGCGGGCGAGCCGCTCCCGCCCGCCCGCCGCGGCCCCGCCCTCGCGCGCCCTATGGCGAAGGCGGCGGCGGCGGCTCCTCCTCCTCGAGGCCTACGGGAGCCCCGCCCCTCCGAACTACACCTCCCACAACGCCCCGCGGCCGGGCTCCTCGCTTTCCCTCTCTGTCTGCCTCCCCGCTGCCGTCCGCCGCAAAGTGTCGTGGCGCGGGCGCGGCGGTTTACGCCGGGAGCCTGCGCTGGCCGCCGTGCCGTGCCGCGGCCCTGCCGGGAGCCGGGCCCCGCCGGGCGGTGTGCGGGCCGCCATGGGCGGCGGGCGGTGATCCCCTCCCCTGCCCCTCCGCGCCGGCACGCAGCGGGGGCCGCCCTGCGCGGGCGCCATGGAGGAGGAGAGCATGGAGGAGGAGGGCGGCGGCTGCGAGGCCATGATGGACGACCAGAACCATAACAACTGGGGGGCCGGCGGCTACGGGCGGCACCTGCTGGGCCCGGCCGCGGCGCCGCTCGGCGACCGCCTCCTGCGCGGCGCCGCCGGCGGGCTGGGCCCCGGCGGGCCCCCGGCCGCGCCGCAGCTCCCCATGGCGCCCGAGGCCAACGGCGTGCTGAGAGGCTGCGACCCCGGGGGCGCTGCGGGGAAGGGGGGTGCCGGAGCCATCGCCGCCGCTATCAACATCAACGCCTCCACCTCCAAGTTCCGTGAGTGACCGACCGCCTGCCAGCCCCCCGCCCTCCGCGGGCCCCCTCCGCGCCTGCGGAGCCGTGCCGGCCCCGCCCGCCCCGGCAGGGCTTGGGTGACAGTGGGACTTCGCCCCCGGGGCGGCTCTGCGGCGCTGTCGCCCTCGCCCTTCTTTGCTAGGAGTCCGCTGCTGCTCCCTCCCTTCTGCCCTGTTTCCCTTCGGCTGCCCTATATATTCTCCTGCACTTGTGGCTGGTCTCAGGCCTGTCCTGCAATAGGCCGATTAGGTGCCCTGAAAGTCGTCTCGAGTTAAAATCAAATGTGCTAACACGTATTGCCTCCTTGGAAGGAGAAGATATCACCTTTCTTGCATTCTGCTTAGACTGTGCTCTTGCTTTCCTGTCATGGCAAGCAGACACATGAGGTGTGAATGTTAGGTGTTAGAACTGGAAGAGCCAGTATGCTCTGGGTGCTCAGAGCTATGGAGATACTGTGTCTTTTCCTGAAGCTGCACTTGGGCAGGATTTTCCTAAAGGCTTTTTCTTTTTGATTTAAAAACTAGTGATAGCCCTGGCTGATTGACAGCAATAGAAACATATGCCGCAAAGATGGCTGTAAAACCTGTTTCTGGTTATTGAAACTGTGGAATGGTGAATGTGCAGCACACCTACTGCCCTGGAACAGATATAAATGTCTGTGAAAGCCTGATTAGAACAGAAGGCATGTTTACTCAAGAAAATGGTTCTGAAATATATTTTGGATGTAGTTCTTGACGGTAATGGCAAACACAAAGAATTTTCTGTGGTTTTGCTGAGCTGCGATCTGGGGAAGATCTTCCTGTCATTCATTTAAATTCTGCCTTTATTTCTAGAAGTCATGCTTCTGGGCAAAATGTGACCTTTTTTCTAATGGCTGTCAGAGAACTTGGATTTGGCTAATTAAAAATAGTTGTGGAAATATAACTGCCATGATGAAATTCTGATGGGAAATGCACCTTTTTTTTTTCTTTTTTCTTATGCCAGCTCACCTGCACAGCTTTTCAGTGGATCAGAAACTAGGAGTTCAGGCTTCTAGATTCCTGGTTCTTTGGTAGCCTAGGTTCTGGCTGTAGGCAGGTTGCCAAGGTCAGCTGCTTTGAAGTTGAGGCTCCCAGACACCTTGAGCTTTCTGGCTCTCTGCCTGGCTGGCTGTCAGGGCTCCAGGTACCTAGGGGTAGCTTGTAAACACTTGAGAAGGTTGAAATGAAACTAAGCTGTTGAATTCCCAGTCCAGAAGTTTAGAGAGGTTAGAATTTTTCCTTTTATTTCAGAATGAAAGCAGTTTTTTTTCCTCCCCACAATGTGAAGGTGACTTTTCAGCTAGCTTTACGAGTTAAGTCTGAGTGGGAGAAAAACCAGCTGTGCATTATTTTGCTTAGCATGTGGTTTTTGAGTTCTTATTTTCACTTCTCAAGCATCAGGAGCCCAACAAAATATCTCTTATTGGTGCTGATAAGTGTGCTTTTTTTTTTTTTGAAAGAAATTTAAAGTTCCTATAAAACATGAAATTCTCTGAGATATTATGTTCATTAAAACTTTTCTGTACCTTTACTTGGCGTTGCTAACTTTGATGTTATGTATGTAAGAACAAAACAAGTCCAGTATTTGTGAAGTAGTACAGTAAAAAAAAATTATGATAGCTAAGTTTGGATCCTGTGAATTCTAATCCTGATCCTGACAGAGGGTGCCTTAATCTCCTCAGTTTGATTCCCATATATGCAAAATGGGAGAAAGGTCGCTTCACACTTGGTTCAGGTTGAGGGTCCTCTGAAGAGGTAAGTATAGAACGACAAGGGAGGGAGAGGGAGTGTGCTTAGTTCCCCTCCTGCCTGCTGTGTCGTAACAGTGGCAGAAGCTGTGCATAGAAGTTGCTTGTTAGTCTTAAGTCTGACAAGAAAGTTGTGTATTGTGTTTAATTGGTGCTGATGACCAATACAGTTGGAAATGGAGCTGAAAGTTGTTTAGTTAAAGGGTGCTGGGAAAAAAAGAAAAACTTTTTCACAGAAGTGTAAGTTGGCTTCAGTATGGCTTGGTATCAGGAAAAAAGTTGGATGCTTCTGACTCTGTAGACCTGAATTGCTCAGCATCCATTACTTAGAGTTTTTGGGGGGAACAGAAGGCTTTTCGCACAGCAGAGAAGGGCTTTGTTCCTTGCTTGCATCATGCGGAGGCTTAGTATTGGGACATGTTTCTCCTACAGGTGAACTTCAAAAACATGGGTTGCTTATCATTTCCTACAATCTGATGATAAATTGGAACTCCAGTGACCTTCAGACAGATCCCTCCCTCCTATTTCTTTCCTCTAAAACAAAAAATCATGATCTGTGTTCTACTGTGTAATTACTTGCGGCATATGGGTTTTGTTCCTGTTTTTAGTTGCAGACTAATGCGGTCTAGTGGGCCTTTTTTTGGTCTAGTTCAGTTTGCAGACTAATAGAGGAAGAAAGTTAGAGGAAAAGCCTTTAAAATCTTTCTAAGAGGCCAAATATTCAGTTCCACCTTGAAATTTTGATAAGGTTGGTAACTAAAATCACGTAAATAAGCTAAGCGTTATTTTAGTGAGTTTTTAAAATACTTTAGTGTGTTAGTGTGTCACTTTTTAAAATACTTTAGTGTTTTAAAAACAACCTAAGGGAATTTTTCATGTTGTATTAACCTATAACTAGATGTTTGTTTATGGTTGATTGGGTTTAGTTGTAGCCATGGGTTTATAAAGTGATAATATAATGCAAAATATATATATTTTTAAGGCCATTAAGAGAGAAAAGATGGGTAAGAGTTTTTAATATTTTAAAGGAAACATCTTCTGTGGTAGTCAGTGAAGCTTATCCTAGCTGTGGGGAAAATTTAATTTTCCCTTTTTATTTTTGCATTCTTTTCAAGCAAGGTTGATACAAATATATTTAATCCAAGGTCCCAGTTAGGATGGGCACATGTGACTGTTGAATGTTGGCATGTCCATTAAATTTCCGATAACCCAGTCGAATAACGCAGTTTAGCGCAGTTTATATGCTTTATTGCATAGACAAATTGTCTGATGAATAACAGGGGATTAAACTTTACTTTTACTAACCATTCTTAGTGCAGACTGAGTACTGGTATAAGAGAAAGTCACTACGGAACAGATTCATAACTTGCTAACATACACTAGAATGTGGTGGAGGTGTAAATCATTATTCTCTTAATGTATATGACTCGTGAGAAAAAGAAAACAGCAGATTCATAACAATAGCTACAATCTGTAGTTTTTTATTGTAAAACTCACAGACTTCTACTCGAAGAGTTCTTAGGCTTTCACAAAATATTTTGGGATTGTAGTGAGCATTGCTACTTAAGCAGTAAAGCTTCATATATTTCACTTTCTGAAATGAAATATTCAAAGCTTCTGAGAGTTGTTCTTGCACCTTTTTTACTGTCTGAATAAATGCAGGTAACTGTCAGACCAGTACCTGCTTCGTTGTCAGTAAGTGGGATTACCTACTGCCTTCTTCCCCACCCCCTTTTTTACCCATATAATAATAAAAAGATTTTTTTTTTTTAATTTGTGAATGTAGTAAACTTTTTGAGTGCCTTTTTAGGTTAAGTTGCCATCCGTAAATAACAGAAGCAACACTACATTAGCATTTTTTGCCGTTCTTCTGGTTAAAGTTGATATCAAAGAATTTGGTAGCCTAGAACAAGATATTTCAGTTATAGCTCTGATATTGAAATATCTTGGTTATAGTATGAAGATCGTGAGTATCCCTTTTCACTTAAATGGTTTTAATGCCACAGCAGTTTTTCTTTGGAATTTTCCTGAATAAAGAAAAACAGCAGTTGCTTTTCTAGCTTTACTTGCGATGCCTTAGTTTTATAATTTGTCAGAGTATATTGGCTTCTTTCCTTTCCATTTGATCACGACTGATTTCCCCCCACCCCCTGCTTGCTGTAGTTGGATAAAATCATGGTCCTAGCATGCTTTATTATTAAATATCTGTCACTTACCAGAAATTTGTAAATCAAAAGGGAGTAAAACTCGTCTTTTAGAATTACCTTTTCCTCCCGAATTGGAGATGGAGGCTGTTGGACAAATATTCTTTTAAATCTTGAATACCTAGTATAAGGTAAAACACTTAAGAATGACATTCTAAAAAGACGACTAAATAAAAACTAAGTGTTTCTAAAGGGATAGTCTGTTTCTTTCTAATATTTGTGTGTAATTCCTTTCCTTCCCAGTCTTGATGATCTTGCAGAGCTCATAATTGGAGGAAACTTCTTTAAGTCATCCTTTGCTTTGTGTATATGGAAGCGCTGCCAGTGAAGAAAGGATATTACTGATTTGTAATTAAGAATAATTTGTTTTTTGGATTAGAAGAATAAAAATAGTAGTGACTGTTCAATGCGCAGTTCTTGGATTCTCTGTTATATAAACATTATGGTTGGCTCATATTCGGAGCTTAACTGTGGAAATCAAACGGAGTGAATAGTACTTGTAAGAGTCTTTTGAATAAAACAGAAACTTACAGAACGTTAGTTTAAACCCATCAGTGTTTACCATGCAAATCTATCAGGACTATCCATAAAAGCACTTTATCCTTTACCTATGCAGCACTTCTAGTGGGCAGGCCTTCCTGTCTGCTGCTACTTTTTCTCCGTATCGTAGAAAGAATTGACCCTTCAACAGCCTGCTTAAAAATTTATTTTGCAGGATTCGATTTGTACTTGACTGATTTTCTTTGAAATGAGTAGAGCTTAGTTAATACGCTAAACCAGATGTGCGTGTAATTATACAGTCAAATCTTAACCTCAGATTTGGACTAATATTTATGCTGACTTGTGTAATGTTTCCTGCAAAGCAGAGTACTTCTGTGTAGACCCACGTTTTTCTGTGGCCAAGTGAAATACAGATGTTTCAGTTTTGCTACTGAGTGTAAACACGAATCTCCAAAGCTAGGTGGAAGCTGCTGCTGAGAACACCTGCCCGGAGCCTGGGCTTTGTAAGCGAAGAGAACTCGGATCACTGAGATGAATGAGGGGGTAAACTTACTGTCAAGTAGCTGCTATGCTGCTCTTGATCACATGGGTACTTCTACATCATGGAGCTGACATGCAACTTAAGTCCTAGTTATTGTTTGTATACCAAGACCCTTTATGAACTTGACAGCGAATGGTGATGTGCTTTCAGATTGCAGACTTGAGTGTAGGAAGAGCATCTTACAGCACTTGGTAGTGGTGACCTTCACTGTATTGGTTTCTATGTGAGGTATTAAGCAAGAGCGAACAATGCGAAGGGGGACTGGGACTACTGCACTAACACTCTTCACTTAGCAAGATTTCTGTCTAAATTACCCCCAAGAGACACATGATGGGAATCTTTGTAATACCTGCTCTTAAGTATGACTTTCAAACATTTTTCTTGTCTCACACCTCTCTTTAGTGCACGTTCTTTTTATATTCTTCTCTTGTCGTAATTCTGTTAACTGTTTTGTCTGTATGTTCCTGAAATGCTTCCTCTAAATGCTGCCAAGACAAGAGTGACAGACAAAGCTCTCTTCAAGCCTTAATGAAACAGAGTTCAGAAATCTTGCTCCTCAAAACAAGCAGTAAATGTACATTTAGATAGATATTTAAAATGCATCCCTATTCAAAATATTCCTTTGCAGTGTGATGTTTAAATTGCATTGTTTGGGGTGGGGACTGTCTTCGTTCTCTGTTCCATACAGCCCTCGCCCACCTGTGGAGTTCAAATAAAGAAATGACTTTAGATTCCCTCCACTGGTCAGGTTTGGTACTAAATATGCTCTGTACTGCTAGTTATTGAGGGTTTTCGGTGGATGCTCACAAGCTATGGTGGTGTGACAAGCCAGGAAGTTAGTCCTGCAAGTCTGTCTCTGGAGGCTGCTATTGGAATTGAGCCATATGTACTTAATTCAGAAATCTTGCCTGAAAAGAGAGAGCTTGAAACTCTTCTATATCAGTGAAGGTACCCAGAGTGGCTTGGGGAAGGGGTGTAGTTGGGTGGCTCAGGAGTAAAAGTCTGGGATTGATAGGGAAAACAAAAGTAAAAGCCTCCTCATTCTTCATCGGGTTGATTACTACCTGGAAAAGGTACTACTACTGTGCCTGATGGGGGGAACGGAAATATGCAAAATATTGTCCAGGTGCCTAACCACAATTGGAGGCAAAGGGAGTTGTATAAACTTTGAGGGCAAGGAAGCCGTTGGCACCATTGGAGACTTGCAAAATTGGTTCATCAGCTGGAAAGGAATATTCTAAAAACTACCAGTCCTGGCCAAACCTTGTTCTTCTGTATGCAAGAACCTCAGTGTTAATTGTGGATTCTGGTCTCCTACAGAGTTATGTAATTTGTTAGTCAAGTCCCTGAACTTTTTATTTGTTTATTTTTGATAAATTTCGTGATATGAGAACTCCCAAGAGTTCATTTTTCCTTATTACTTGGGATTCTGAGAGGTATCCAGGCACTAATTTGACTGATTTTCTGATTTTTTTTTTTTTTTAAATTATAAAGGTACAATTTCAAGTATGCGCTTTATTTTTACATGAGGATATCCTAGCAGAAGTGAACTCTTCCCTTTCTTTGGCCAGCTTGTTATTACTGTGATCTGAAACTGCTGATTGTTCCTTTGCTTCTGCTCTTCTAGCTTAATTTACTAAACATAGTTTTGTCTTTTCTTTGTAGTAATGAATGTTATAACAATTGAAGACTATAAGAGCACATATTGGCCAAAGTTGGACAGTGCCATAGATCAGCTTTTAACTCAGAGTCCTGGTGACTACATCCCTATCTCCTATGAACAAATATACAGGTAAGGAAAATGTTAAATGCTACATGACTGTTGCCAAATTGAATGTTTATTCTGTTTTGCAACCTATGCCTATGTCGTATTTTGTATATGCGGGGAGGAAAGTGGAAAGGTACAGGATGCTTAAACTGTTGGAATAGGTAAAAAGTACTCTCTAAATATCTTTACATTTTATGTTAGCAGGAATAAATGCTAAAGACGACAAATGTAAAAATGTTGAAAACGTTAGTGTTAAAAGTAAGCTTCGCCGCAGTTTAGTGTAATATATTAAGAAATGAATTAAAATCTCAACATTATTAATGATAGGGGAGGAAGAGAATGGTATGTTAGGTGTTTGATATAATGTTTCAGAGGGCTTCTTTGTCATGTTTAATAGTAATTAATTTGGTGCAATAGGAGTGCAGAAGTAAATCAAACCTACTGAGGTCCCTCAGTCTAAACTCCAATTTGGGTATTTGATTTCAAACCAGCTTAGTCCGATTTTCCCTTTGACTGACTAGCCTGCTGCACCCCTGATTAGAGGCTGTCTGAAGGACCAGCTGTTGGTTCAAACCCTTGTGACTTTGTTCTGATCTGGACAGTATTCGTATTGCACCTGGCACGGAGCTTTTGGTTATTACTTTGCTCCAGAAGGAATGCAGGTCACTCATTGATTGTCCTGCAGACTAAGCCAGTGCACAGTGATTGGGTTGGTAGGGGCATTTGCTTCAAAACTATACTACTGCTCCAAACCAAAATGCTAAAGTAGTGCAGTTTTTGGAGACCTGAGAGTTTCTTAGCAGGTTAGGTACAAGGGAAAATTTTTGTTGATGTTTGGTGTAGATGAGCAGGTGTTCAGGGTGTAGGTAATAGGAGGGGGACTGGGGAGAAGCTGCTGTATTTACTCGCCAAGATGCCAGTAAAACCACTGGCCCTTGCTAGCACCTCCGTCATGTTGCACTCCAAAAAATTACACAGACGTCGTGGTCGCTTGTTCTTTTTTGAGGCTTTGAGCCTCTTGGCCCTACTGTCTCCTACCCATGTGCTCTTAGCTGCTTTGTCTCTCCAGTTTGAAGCTTTGGAGTAGGTACAGATACAACTGTAGCAGATCTTCCCTTTTAACGCCAGTTGAAAACTTCAGTAAACTTCCCCTTTCCCCTCCCAGCTCTTTTGGAACTGTTCTTACTAGGACTCAGATAGCAGTGTCTGTATAAATAATTGAAATGGTCCGTTTGAGTTAAGAGAAACATTGTTGAAACTTCAGTGTAAGTAATCAAAATAATCTCCTCAGCAAAAAATCTCCTCTGTGCATACAGCCGTCAATAAGAGTTAAGCTGATGTTTACTGATTGTGATCTCTGCTAAACAGTAGGGTGTGTAAAGTCAATGCTATAATATCTGGAATAGGTCTATACCTAGTTATGGTTTCCAGATAACTGGATTTCATCTCTGTTATCGTTTTACTTCTCAAAAGTTTTTATATACTGAAGGAATAACAGGTTTTAAGTTTCTCCTAGATAATTCATATACATCGGGGCAATACTTTATGATGTGGTCTAGAGCTCAGTGTTACTGATAAAGCTACTATGTCAATTTTTGAAGTTTTCCTAAATATTATATTTATGGACATAATTACTCTGACGCAGCCTCTTCTGAAAACTGAGAGGTTTTTTTCTTTTTTTAGAAGGTATCTCTGCTTAATTTACAATCCAGACAAGAGATTGGAGACAGAAGAAAAACTGCTTTTTTTTTGTTGAGTTCTAATGGTGACATTTGCTTGGAGCGTTACAGGAAGTCTGTAGCAGACTTAGGGTTTGGATTCTCTCTGCTTCTCTAGGCTAGTTCTTTAGTCTGAACAATGGGGTGCTCTTTATTTTTTTATTTATTTAAACACCAGTGGTTCAAGCAGCTGTATATCTTTATATTTCTTACGATGAGCTGATTTGAAAATACAGTGGTCTTCTTGATCACCTTGGTGCTGACTAAAGGAGTCAAGGTTTCTATAATGCAAATTGGAAATACCCTTTCAGATAGCAGAACTACTGTATTTCATCTGATCAGCGGTATCTAGTCCACAGCACTGAAGAGGTGTGTGTACAGATATCTACCTGGATCAGTTAACATGTTACCACAGTGTGATTAGTTATTGTTTTCATCTCTGAGCCCAAAGCCTGCCTGTATATAGTCACTTCTTATTAAAAGGCTTAAATACATTTGCAGAAACTTCTAAAGGAAGCTTCAGAGATGAGGAAATGTGAATGGTTAAATTTTACTTCTGGCAACTTTTACATCTACTTCTCAAGTGTAATGCAATTATATCTTTATTCTTCAGGATAACCTAAAATCTCAGATCTACATTCTTCTCGCTAATTAGTTATCTTCTAAAGTCCTACTTGGGTTTCATTTTCTTAAGGCTTTGCATTATGCTAAAGGATTAAAAAATTGGTGACTGCTTTTGGGTGGTAGGAGGGCAAGGATGATTCACAGGATCAACCCACAATTGGGAACTGAAAACAGGATCTGAAAATGGGGAAATAACCTCTAAGAAGAAGTGTTCAAATAAAATGCAAACATGCTGTGCATGTACAAACAAAGACTGGTGTTTGACTACAGAATGTGCTGCAGGAGTATGTACAGTAATATTGTGTATAACATTAAGCTGACATGTACTTTAAAATTGGGTTTAATTAGATAGTTAGAAATGGAACTGTCAGCTTGTGGAAGTGGCTATATACTGGTTAGTTACTGAGCAAACAAAACCATACAGCCATTTGCTGTTGTCACCTAGCTGGCTGGTTTGTAAGATATCACAAGAACCAGTCTGGCTTTTTTACCTGTGTGTTTCGCTCTGATCCGAATTAGACTGCTATTTTTGTTGTTACTGCATCATACCAAAATGCCTTTTCTGCTTGCTTGTTCCAAAATAGGATCTGCTATTGGTAGACTATTTGCTAAAAACGTGGACTTCTGTTACCAAGAGATTGATAATATCTAACTACAGATAATTACTTTCAAAATACAATAGGAGCAGAGGTGTGGGTTTTTAAGAAACAGTGTGGTTTGCCACGCTACAGGACTTTGTATAGGGATAAGCAGAGTATTTTTTTTTGCCCTTGAAGTTGCCAAAGGCAATATATGTAGAATTCTACAATGTAAAAGACTTAAATCTTTTGGTGATGACTTGCCTGTGGAACCTTCTTCAGGAAGACTCTGGGGGTGGCAATTACCGACTGAGTGAACTGTCTTGGCCCCGGAAGACTTGGTGTTAGTGCCTAACATCTCACTTGCATTACAGAATTACAGTAGCCCTTAGTCTACACTTTTTTTTACTCCTATCTTTGCAGGGTTTTTTTGTTTGTATGTTTTGTTTTTTTTGGTTTTGTTTTGTTTTTTTTTTAACCATCTCCTCAGAAGGGAGTTGAAACGTTGTAGTTGAAGTCACTGCTCTAGAGAGGCATAAAGAATGTTGCTGTACCACGGCTTTAGCCTTTAAGTACTTAGTAAAGCAGACAGAATTCAAGCCTGGGATTTGGACCTTACTGGAAATGGAGTTTTTATGGGTATGTGCTAAAGGAGGAGTCACTAGTCTAAATTGCTTGCTGTCAGAGTAGTGTATGTAGAAGGACAGAGAGAGGAGAGCAGAAATAGAGGCACGGGCAGGAAAGTCAGCTTGTCCAAGGTATCAGGTGAAGTCTCCCTTGTGTGTCAGGATTTTTGTAGCTAGTTTTCAAAATGTTGACCTAAAGAATGAAAGCTTAAAAGAAAATTAAAAGCTGCTTGATACAAATAACATTAGCGTTAGTCCTGAGGATTGAATAAATTAATGTAACTTTTTGCTGAAAGTAATACAAATGTTTGTTTTAAATGTGTTCTTAGTATATAGACTTATTGCAGATAAGCTGTTATAGCATACTACATGGGAGCAATAAAATATTTTAGAGAGCAGCGATAGCACTGAAGATCAGAGTTAATACGTCCAAGCCATGGAATGTAGAATTAGTTTGTTGCTCTTTCATTTATTATGCAGATATAGGGGTTTTTTTTAGAATTTAAGTAACGATGCATGGAGTCACGTGCATGAATCTATTTTTATAGCTTTTACTATTTCCTTTAAAACACTAGCACTATTTTAGTGCAACTTTTATAACGACTTCTCAGTATTGCCCATCTTTTAGTAAGGATTTTGCCCTAGAATATACATAATCCTTAAACCTTCTTATTGTCCTGGAGCCTCTATTCATGTAGTTTTTTTGAGGGCGGGGGTGCAGAGACAAAAGCCAGGATTGGGAGTATGCTGTTGACAATTATCCCAGCTGTTCAGAAGCACACTGTTAGAGTTCGTTGAAAATTAAAGTGAAGTCGGGGTGGGATGCTGGGGTTTCCAGGGTGACTGGGAAGTCTACTGGAACTCATTGGAAGTTTAGGTTGTATTTGAAACTTCAGCAGCCATTCCATTAAATCTGTTATCCTCTAAATTGTGACTTGAACAAAATATTTTAAATTCTGTTACCCTTCATTGCAAACTGTTGTAAGTTCATTGTTTGTTCCTATATTTGTTTCTGCAGTTGTGTGTATAAGTGTGTATGCCAGCAGCATTCGGAACAGATGTATAGTGACCTAATAAAAAAGATAACTAACCACTTAGAGAGAGTCTCAAAGGAGCTGCAGGTAAGAAGCTGCACAATCTAATTCTGTCTTTCCTGGGATCTGTGGTTATATCAGAGCAGCATATAGACGGACCATGGAGGGGATTGCCATTAAGACTAATTTACACTAGCTTACTGAACTGTGAATTGCTTGATTCAGTACTAACTGGCTGCCAGACAGAATACCAGCTTTTAGGTCAAATTGTACGGCATCTGATTAGCCTTAGAAAAATGAATCACAGTGGCTAAAATGTAATATAAAATAGAATCAAGGAGTGGATAGTAGAGAATCTGGAGTATAATCTAGGCTGTAAATACTTCAGTCAAACAGGATCTGAGCACATGATATCGATGTCTGACATTGGGTTAATCTATACAAACTGTTTATGGTCCTTGTGCATCAGAAGCAGCACAAAAGTGAATATCTAAAGGAAATATTCAAAGTGAATTAAATATGAATTATGGAGTAAAATTTGTGAATTACCGCATATGAAAATGTTGTGCTACAGATTGTTCTGCATTTTTTGTACCTATCTCTAGATGTCAGTGGTTTACAGTGTTTCTAATGCAGTTTGTGTATGCCTGTCCTTCTCTGCATATCTTATGTGTGCATCCGTGTTTGTTTTTGTGTGTGTTCCTTGTCTAAAATTCCTCTTCAAATCTCCAAACATATTTTTGAAATTGTCATTGCTGTAGCAGCAACACTAATATCTTTCCTTACAGCTTTTGTCACTTCTAAAACTGATGTTAGAGTTCTGTGCTGACTTGAAGGGAGTCAAATAGAGACTCCAAATACAAAGGAAGCCTAAAGCACAGCAGCTCCTTCACAGTGCTTCTCTTATTTAACTGACTGAAATCAGTTATTTAAAGCGGTCTTGCTGCTTTGAATCATATCAGGTACTTATATGGACATACACGTTTAGCTGTATATACAGCATTTTTATCATTCTGATGTTTTACCCTTTTCCTCCTCTCAGTTTCCTTAAAAGAAAAAGTCCCTAAATCTAATGGATGTCATCTTTGGGACAGTCTTTGACTATGAAGTATTTAGCTCATCTTGAGCTAGATTCTTTGTTTCTTTTCTACTTTACAATTCTTTATTCCTCAGGTAATGACAGCCTCAGCTGTTCGGTAAAAATTGGTCAGCATGGATGGCCGTAATATTTAGAATAAAGTCTTCCCTTGGTCCTGCTGAACCGGTGTAGCCTGTAAATTTTTCCTCTGACTGTAAGCGCTAAGAATCACTGCAGCTGTACAGGTTTGGCCAGCTCTTCTCGTACATCCGTAGTAGTGTACTACTATGTTTTGAATCTGGGAATACCCAGCATTCTTTACTCTGTTGCTGTCCTCGACTCTTTCTTCTTGAGTTTCAAAACTGAGTGAGGCAGCTGGTTTTGAAGTTTGCTCTAGCCCATAGATGCATTCAAATGCATCTGCTGAAAAACAAGGTTGCCCTCTGAACATCAGTTATTGAAAGAACAATTGAGACAACTATTTAATGCAATCTTTGTCTTGCAAAAGTTTCCTTACGTAGGTTAGACACACCTTATGGCAGGTGGTATGATGACTGTAATATAACATGATACAATCTTCGATTTGAGTTTATGATGTGATTTTTATCTGAAGCAAACATGACTGTATGTTTTTAGATGCTAAATCCCTCTTTCGAGCAGCTTAAAGCAATACTTGGATGCCTGGAAAAATTGTCTGTAAAGAAACTATATGCTTTAGCTGTGGACTGTGAAATTGACTATTAAGGAATTCCTTTCCTAGAACATACTTTATTATCCTGATATGTTTTTAATCTTAATGTGTTTTGGTGGTGTTGGCTCACTTTCTTGGGTCTTATGTGGTGATAGACCTTTACCCAATTACTATGTAGATGTTGGTCACTTCTGCTATTGAACTCCTGGAAATTTTTAGTTCGTACAGCAACACAATGAAGAATTACTTGTGTGAATGCTTTTAATGCACGATGTGTGATATCTTACTCTCTCTGACAAAGTCATCCCAGCTGCCACTAATATTTAATGTAATTGCTGAGCTCTGTTTAATTGGCAACATGTGAGCTGATGCAAAATAATTTCTTTTTTCTTTTTTTTTTTTTGCACGTAGGGAGAGTCAAATGTAGCCCAGCACAGGCAGGAACATTGGTTTTGTGTGAGCAAGT
Organism: Struthio camelus; assembly: GCF_040807025.1. NCBI lineage: Eukaryota > Metazoa > Chordata > Aves > Struthioniformes > Struthionidae > Struthio > Struthio camelus. The sequence continues at coordinate 7,622,485 of NC_090948.1, forward strand.
GGGTGATTGTGAAAACTAAAATGGCCAGCAAGTGCAAAGTCTTATTCTAGACAAGTTGAGCAGCTTCTTTGCATGAAAGTGCAACAGTTCTTTGGCAGGTGATTGCGGAACATCTGCGTGTAAGCGACATGCCAGAGCAAGCTGTGTTTCCTGTAAAACTGTCAGATGCCAAACCGTAAAAGCAGGAGCACCTCAGCGGGCTGGTCAGACTTATCCTGGCTTGTTCCTTACTAGAGTTGATCCTCTTCCTGCGCCGCGTTCACGGCAGAGCCCCCCCGATACTGTGATTTTCGTGGTGCCGTGCGTGCGCTGGGCGTTACGCGGCGCGCCTGCGGGGGCTCGGTGGAGGGCTGGGAGCGGCCGGGGCCGGGGCCGCCCCGCGGCGGGCGCGTTGCGCGCCCTCGGCCCTCTAGGTGGCAGCAGAGGGCAGCCCGGCGGCGCGGCGCGGCGCGGCGCGGCTGGGCGCTGCGGTGGTGGCAGGGGCGCTGTGGAAACGTGGGCAGGGTGATGGATACGTCTGTGCGTCAGGCATTGGGTGAAGAGCGGTGAACGTTATCTACTGAGAAGGAGAATTAACCGTAGGTGATATTAATTGCTTGTCATGAGACCATCAGCCCTCTGAGGCAGGCGCTCCGCCTATGTCTCAAGACGTTAAAATGTCAAAACACACTGACATGTTGAGCTGGTGCCCGATAACAGCCTTCTCGTGCAAGCGCAGATAAATATTTTCATTTTAGTTAGAATAATCTCAACTCCTGTAGGAAGTGGCTGGGAGCTGAAAAGCAGTTGTCATTTTGCACAGTGTTTTTATGCAGAGCAAAAGAGGGGAAAAAAAAAAAAAAAGGATCAAATCAATTCTAAATCTTGACCAGAAACAGGTAATTCCTGTGTTCAGTGAAATTAATATGTGAGAATCGATCTTTAAGTAAGTAAACACAAATTTATTTGCATGATGTTTAGTTCAAACCAAGGAGAGAAGTGGTAGAGGTAAAAGGCCAAAATTCCTTAGCTGAATTCCATCTGTCTAAAAGTATTACAATACCTTGTTAAACCGTTGTTTACTTGGAAGAATATGTATAGTAGTCTGATTACTGTAAAAACCATTGCAGTAGTGCTCTCCTGGCCTTAAGGACTGTAAGATCTCTAGGAATTCAGTGCTTTGTATCACACCACTCAATTGATCATCTTCTGTTCCCAAAAATATCTGGCAACATAACTGTTGTGGGCAACCTGTTCCTTTCTTACCTTTTCCGTTCTTCCTTTTTTCCTTTGTGTTTCATGTTTACCTTCCATTTGTTCCCTATGATTATATGGGTTTCTACCATCCAGTAGTGAGAGAACTGTCATTTCCTTCCCTATCTTATCCTGAAATATTAATCTGATAGCCTTATTGTATTTATCAGGTTAGTAATTGTCAGAGGCCTGGCTCTGAACCTTTAATTGCTTTTTGTGCTTGTTTATCTCTTGGAAACAGTTGCCTAACTTTCAGTATTTCTTCTGACTATAGAAGATGTAAAGTATAAACCTTAGAAGAGGCTTATAATGTTTACCTTGTTATGAGCTTTGCACGTAATCTGGGTGGTGTAAAACTGTGACCAAATAGTGCTCTGAGAGATAGGTGAAACTGAACTCCTGACTGTTACCCTTTCACAGTAATTCTTAATGGGCATTCCTTCGAGTAATTCTACCATAAATATTTTTGTAGATATATTTTGTTTTCCTTCTAAGGTACATTGACTACCTTTATATAGTGATATATATTGTAGTTGGAGGCTGTATGACAGAACTTTTGACAAGATCATCTGTGCTTCTGTTTTTTTTTGTGTAATCTTAGTGAATCAGATCTCTAATGAACTTACGATCAGACTTTATTAACGTAGCTGTGTAAGGCCAGGTTACGTATACCATCCATGTGAAGAAGCCTGTCCTTAGTAATTGTGTGTGTGGGCGTTGTTCAGCTTGCTAGCCAAATGAGAAATAAAAAGCCTTCAGGAATTGATGTCTCATCTCTTGTAGCACAGAAATGATACTGAAATTAACTTTAAATTTAGATTAGTTCATCCCTGAAATACTTCAGAGATATGGTAGTGGTGGCAGATCTGCTTTCTAAGTAAGTGTCTGAGAAACTATGTTCTGCCTACTGAAAAAAGCAGTAGAGGTGGAAAATTGAAACTTAAATCTCACATTTCCTAGCTCTTTTTACTAAATGTGTTAAATTGTTGATGTTTGTTTGAAGTCTATTTGGGTCATTGGCATGTCCTGTTAATAACTACAGTCCGTTATACATTTCTAAACAGTGAGTCTGAATCTCTTCTTTTATCTGTCATGTGGTCTTTGAAAGAAGAAGAAAAAAAAAACCCTTCTATCTCCAGTGCTGTAGGCATTCACCCATCAGTTTTGCAAGAGAAGTATTGCTTAATCGTCATGAAACAAGCCTTTGATGCTGTGATCACACTGTGAATTGAACTGGATCAAATTAATGATATGGTAATAGAACTGATTTAGGAAAACTGGTTTAAAAGATTCAGATCGTTTCTTGCATGAATAACAGATTAATTTGTGTAGCCGTAGCCATTTTTCCTTTTCAATTGGCAGGTATGGGAGAGATGCTACAGCATGTGTGCTGCATTTTGGCATTGAGCATGTTCCCAGAAAAATGGAATTGCCCATTCCGTATAGGCGTGCAAGCCTTATTGAATATAGTGCCGATTGTGCTAGATTACTGTTCATAAACAGATTAACTTTGCATTTGCCTAGCAAAAGAATGTTTTCCTTGTTTCTCGTGAGCCATTTCTGAGTTGTTTCAAGCTAGCAGCATGCGTTCTAGTGTTCCTGTATGTTGAATCAAACCATGGTATTCAAACAATTTTTTTGAACTCTTAAACTGAAAACCCAATACCTTTTTCATGTTTTAGTTCACTTTGTTGCTCACAAGTTAATTGGAATGACTAGTTATTAGATTACAAATAAGGGAAAGGTGATTTAGTTTGCTGGGTCTCCACCTACTTCTGTTTGAAGATGTCTACATCTTGCATGTCATCCTCTCTCAAATGTGGTTTTTATTGGTATTCCTCATGTCTCTCAGTGCTGTGAGATGTCCAGTGTGGTACGTGAGGAAGTTAAATGACGTCCTTAACATCGGCTTTTAACAGCAGCCATATAGGACAGTCATGCTAGGAAAAAAAATCTTCTCAAAAACAAGCTGAAGGTGTTCAGTGCAATGCATCACAATCTGAGAAATCTGATCAAACTTTCGCAGCTCCTGTGGGCAGATGCATTGTAGGGTTGCTGCTAGAAAACTGTTCTTAGCACTGTGAGTGATAGGTGAGAGAAACTGTAGGAGAGGACTTAAGCTGTCTCCCCCTAGTAGAGTATCCTGAACAAGATAAACCTAACTGTCAGTTTGATAGGATTCAGTCTGGAGAGTGAAGGATCCTTTTCCTTCCTGGAAAACCTTAGGCTCTCAGTATATTCTTCTTTCTCTGTTTGAACAGCTGCTTTAGTACAGACCCTCAGGTAAGAGAGCAGTTTTTATACATGTGGTTTTAAGAAGCAAATGTCATATGTTTTTTCTCCCCTTAGTTCAAACAGCTGAATGGATGTGTTGTCTTTTCTAGATTAAGACCAAGAGTGACAATTTTCACCCTGAGCAGTTTCTTTATTTTTATGATGGTTATAGCTGTATATATAGAGATTTTAATGACAAGCTCTACTTTAATGATGGCCATTAAATAGGAAAATCTTAACACCATCTTTGCAGTCATGACAGCATGTGTTCAGTAGATTTGGTGTTAAGCACTGCTTTTTAGCTTATAAAACTCAAATCTATGGAAGTTAGTCCCACTCTAGTCATTGTCTTATTAATGTGAATACAGATGTATGGAGAAAGTTCTGACCAGAAAACAATGAGGTGGTTATGTTTTCTCCACATGGATTACAGTAATTCATAGATAAACTATGAAAATGCTATTCTTGAATTCTTTGGCTGGCTTTTTTGTTGGTTTACAAGTCAAGCAAAAGAAATGAGGAGAGTTTGATTTGTCAAGTTTTTATTTGGAAACGAATGGAAATGCCCATTCAGTGCTTTCTTGTTAGTGTCTTGACTGTCAAGTTGTGAGGCTTGCTGTGAAACATTAGGAGAATAAAACTCAAAAATTAACATACTTAGTGTTAACTGCTTAATTAATATTATGATTTTGCATTCTAGAGGTTAAGATCAAGGCCTAATATTTACCTAGTAGGAGTGAGTGCTTCTTCTGAAGCTGTTACATCTTTGCTGGAACAATTGTTTTCTGCTTGGTTTTGAGGTGGTAGTAGTGAACAACTTCCAAGTATTCCTTGCTAAAGTGTGAATTTACAATAGTTAGTAAACTAGGAACTTTTGACACTGTTCGTGGAAGATAGTATGGTGCACGGTTTTTGTTTCCTCTTAAAACTGTTCTTTTAAACTCTTTTTAAAACTCTTTTAAACTCTTTTTTTCTTTTAAACATGAACTCTCAGGTGAGGGAAAGGTGTGTTTTCATCTGCAGCGCGGAAAAAGAAATGAAATCTTAATGTCTCCTGTAAAAAGCAGTGGCAAGCTAGACTTATTCCATTGGACGGAATCTGTGGATGTGGCTAAGTCATTTACTGTCCAGATAACTCTTGTTTCTTTTAACAAAAGGTGCAAGCTCTCAGTATAAGATGATGAGCACCTTGTGTCAGACTGTTGTCACCTTTTGTTTGACACATTCTTTGAAGCAGAGTTTTCCTTTTTTTCTTTAAGATTAAGCAGCAATGTGTCAAGTCTTGACAAGTCAGAAGTTGTCAAATCAGCTAGGGCCACCGTACTTAAAGTTGAGGTTTAAAAAAAAGCGGAGCAGGAATGAGAGGAAGCGGGAATACATGTTGCTTAGAAATGCAGATTTCAGTGCATGTTATTTACAGCATATTATATATATTATGTATGAAAGGGAGCCGCTGGAGTTTGTAGCCACTTTTATACATTATTGGCGTTTTGAACTACGTTTTGGCCACTCTTGAGAACTGCATCTGCAATCAGATTAAACGCTTATGGTGAAAATGAGCAATAACCATATATAACCTTTGGCAACAGCATATGGAATAACCCTCTTTATTCCTTTGCCAGTTGTGCTTTCCTTTCTGAAATGTGTGTTCTGTATCATTAGGTGCTTACTGTGCAAATTAACATTATCCACATGTTCATTAAGATTACTAAAGAGGGAGGCAAAGGAAGCTAGTGTAAAGGACAAAATTCGTGAATTCAGAACACTGTGTAGAGCAAAAAGTCAATGTAAGTTTGAACTATTCTCTTAGTGCCTCTGATAAATGTTCATGTAAAGAATGAAAAATCTCCTTAAAAGATAAGAGCTTTAGGTAATGATGAGGTAATTGAGGTGCAGTTGGTCTTGAGCATTTCTAATACCAAAAACTAGGTGTTTTTGCTTGAGGAAAAGTCTTTGAGCTTGTTTTCTGGTAGGGTTCCAGTTACTGCCGAATTTTTTTTCGTGCTCTCCTTGCTTAGCACTGTCAGAGGAAAAAGGTGCAAGCGAAGATGAGCTTTGCTTCTTACAAGTGAGCAATGCTTTTCGTTGGGGTGTGGGGTAGTGATGGTGTAGGTACATCAATAGTAGGAAGTAGGATAGTTCCTCCCCCCCCTGCCCCCCCCCCCAAAAAAAAAAAAAAGGGAGAAGGAGGTGAGGCAGAGCACTGTATGTGGGTGGGTTGGGATAGAGATGGAGCTGCAGAGAGCAGTATTCCTCCAGTAATCCCCACTTCCTTGGCTGGGTGTGCATGGGCAGTCCTGAGCGCTCTGTCTGCTTCTCTCCAAGTAAACGTCTGTGAAAGAAAGGGTGGTTAGTGCTTCCCATTTTCCTGGTTCCCTTCTCCATGTAACTGAGCTTGCTGAAAATAGTTCTTTTCTAGCTTCCCGATTTCCTCCTTTGGGAAGGATGGTATTTTATACCGAATATAGCAGTGCTGTCACTGTGGTCTCTACAGGGTCAACCGTAAAGCAGACTCCTTTAGTTTTTGAAAGGCAAAGTTTTGCTTGGGGCTGCAGGGTAAGGCTTATCTGTTGGAGGACTGCAGTTGACTTAGTGGGCCTGATTTGGACTGTAGGATTCCAGATGCAGAGCTCTGTGTGGAGGCATTGCTTTGTAGTCCTTCCAGCTCAACATCTCTGAATATTTGTCTTGCCTTATGTGACCCAGCAAAAACTTAAAAAATACTTTCTGTGAAGGACAGTGCTTCCTGGAGCTGGAAGATGTGCTGTATGCCAGCTCAGATGCAAAGCAGCAGCTTAATATCCCCCTACAGTTCTGGAGTAAAAGCCTGCGAAGGGATCAGTGCACGCACCACAGCACTTGTTCAGATCTGGTTATGGATTTTAGGTTTGCCATATGGCTTTTGAAAGAATGTCTGGCATTTAAATGTTTTCATTTGCTTATGCTAAATGCTAGTTGTTATAGGCATACCCTACTTAACATTGAACGTACTGACACATAGGCATTGACACGTAGGTCTTAGTAAAAACCAGTTGCTGTTTAAAAACTGGTTTTGCTGGAGGGAGTTATAGTAGAAACTCTGGAATAATGTGTGGCTTGCTTTGTGTGGACTTAGTCTATCAAATAATTTGTAGTTTTTGGAGTTTTGCTATGAAAGCATAGCCCATGGTGTTCCAGATCTTTCTCTTGTTCAAATTACAACCTGACTTTTACGGTTTCTTGCAGGCCAGCCCTCCAGATCTCTATATTGAAAGATTTAACGTAGCTCTTGGACAGTATATGGGAGCATTGCAGAGCATTGTGCCTCTTTTCATATATATGGTAAGTTTTAGAAAATTCTTTTCAAATAAAGTATGTCCGTACACAACATGTTAACTGAAAGTGAAAACAGTAAAATACAGCTATAATTATTTTTCTTGTAGAATTTTATTAATGCCTGATTTTGCTACCTACATAACAGTTACGATCAAATCTTGTCGGCAAAGAAAGGTGAAGCAGTGCTTTTAAATGGAGTAATTTGCAATTGGTTTTCTCTGGTATTCCCTTCTTGAGAGGGGGAAAGGCATTTTATTTTGATGGAAAAAGATCTTCCGAGATAGGTCATTGTTTATCTTTTCGAACAGCGATAGTTTATTGGCTTGTTATATGTTGACTTGATAGTTTGGGCAGGGTACAAAGATAATGATTTCTTGCTCTAAATTGCACTGATTCAGACAAGACAGATAACATTTTCTGTCTTTCAGACAGCAAACTAGTCTGTATTGTCTATTGGAAATGTCTGTTTCACTTGATCAGGCAATTTAGAGCATTGACTGGATGAAGGCAAATTTGTTTTCTTAGCTCTGTCAAGCATACTTGCAGAAGTTGAGAAACCATTGGCTATAACTATTTGTCCTGTAGATTCTGGAATTTATGAAGTCTTCCATACCTCTGATAAACTTTATTTGCATAGTTTTTGTCCAAGTGCCAAGATTTTTGTAGCCTTTTCATGAATGAATAACATTAAGTTTGGATTATGACCTTCTCAGAAATGGTCTTTGCACTGGCATCCTTCAGAAATAAAGGAAATATTTGTTGGGAAAGAAACTTAAAAAAAATTAAAGTGATTAACTATTAAATTTTTGAAATTCTCATTGATAGGTTCCAAGAACTTGGAAAACAGCATCGTTTTAAAAGATGATCTGTGTTTTAGCAGATGTACCTGAAACAAAGTATTTGGTAGAGTCTTTCAGTACAGTGTCACCATGTAGATTTGTTACATTAAAAGAAAAATTCAGCTTTCTTGAACTGGGTGCCTTCTAATCTACTCTTTATCTAGTTAATATAGAATGGAATCCAGTTGCTACAGATTTGTCCCCTGTGTCCTGTCTTGAAATGCTGGGAAAAGTAGGAAGAGACTTTTTTTCTTACGTTCAGACATTTTCTTAGATTCTAGTCACCTCTCCACCTGTATGTACTCGACTTGTTTATTGCAGGCAGGTTTTAAGCAATCTCATGCTTATCTGCATTTGTAAATGGATATTAAATTATCAGCTCTTCCAGTGTGTATTTTATTGAAGGCTCCACATGTGTCGGGTTCTTGGTCAAAATCTATGCTTAGTGATTAAGACCACAGCAATTATAGCATCCAAGAGAACGTTCATGATAACGATAAAAACCTTTATTTATGGCTAGACAAGGTGTAACTGCTGAATAGATTTTAATATCCTCCTTTGTATGCAGTTGTAATGAATGTTTTTTATACTTTGAAAGGAGAATGTTCTGAATTTTATCATTACTTGATTTTTAGTTTTTAAGAGTATAGCTGATATCTGAAAATAGTCAAAACTGATTAATGAATAATAAGCAGGGCTGTAAAATGAATAGTTTAGTAGTAATTGTTCCTTTCTTCGAGAACAAAAAAAGTGTAGTTAGTCTATCTTTATTTTAAAGGAGAAGCTTCGTTAAAACATGACTAGTGATCTGTTTAGGTAGTAAATCTCTGTTCCTACTAACACTTTCTTATTTAAGTGACTCCATTCAAGTCAGTACTGAGTGCTAGTGACTTGTGTGCCATTCATTGTGCCAAACGCAATGCTGATTTGACTCAGCCTTCATAGGTATTTTTGAAGGAGAATGTGAAGTTAAGACTCATTCCCTCCCGCCAAATATTTTATTCATCAGTGTTTTTTGTAATGTCAGAGAGAGTTATTTGTCATCCTATCTTTCTAGAGATATTTTCTTCTAGTTTTTCCATATGCATTTGAAAGTGCTTTATGTACAGTCACTTTTGCAGTTCTTACATTGAGTCTAATTGAGGTTTCTTTCATACAGCAGCAGATGTTTCCTTTATTTAGACAATAACATACAATTATAAAACAAAATTGCAGGAGCTGAAAGCCTAATTTTTCTGTACTCTGAATTACAGTTTACAGTTACTTTAATAAATATATATTTCAATGTATTTTTAAATGGAGTGGACTAAGTTATTGAAATCTGCCTTTATCAGAAATGACAATGTTTTCCTTTTCTGTTAGTGAAGTTAATTGTTCTTACAAAGGTTGTTGAGTTGCATTGATAAACTTTGTTCTGAAAGGGTAATTACTTTGCTACTTAAGAAAACTTTTAATATATATTCTTAAACATTTAAAAATGTAGGAAGCCAAGGAAAACCTAAAAGCTTTTAATACAACTGGAACATATTTTTATGCCTTGGTTGGCAAAAGAGGCGCTGTATTTTGTCTTAGGCGTATCCATATAGGTTTTGAAATTAACAGCAGCGCTTTTCTTGATTTACCTGGTAGGTATCAAACTATCCTTGCACATAAATGGTAGAAATACAGGAAACTTTACTAGTTTAACTTGCTTGTGCATGTTGTCCAAGGTATGTTTCCGAGCCTGTCTTGAGAAACTTCTGAGAGGGATGACACTGCGATTGATTCTTTTTTCTTTTTCTTTTTTCTTAATTTTGCTAGGAGCACTAATGTTTTTCTTTTTTACAGGGTGATGTGTTTTGCTGTCTCTGACTTTAGTTGCCAAAGTAGACTTTTCAAGAAAATATGGAGGGCCAAAGTACTTTTCTCTCCCCAAAATTCATTGGGTTTAAGCACCTTCAAAAGTTTCAGGCTGGAACTACTGCTAAACCAAATTAAACTGGAGATCAGATTAGTACAAAATGCTTTATTCCTTGGAATTATTTCTAGTAAATAACTATTCTGTATGCTCTATAAATCTAAATGAGGTTATTCTGGAAGCTTAGAAGTTGTATGTATCACATACTGCACACATGAATAAAAAGAATTATATTGCTACTTCAAGAAAAATTCAAATGAACACTTGGAAGATATACTTTTCATGTTATGATAGATTCAAATTAGCTAATTACATTCAGGGGGGTAGCTGAACATCTTATCTTGTGGCATGAAGTGATCCTAACAATCATGAGTCCTGAGATTTTAAGATAGATGAAATTAGAATTTTTATTTGCCTCTAAAATGTTACCATTCTTACTGGTTGGTACTGCAGTCTGGTGCTTATCGACTAGAGGACATTGTGTGTGTGTGTGTATTTATAAAACATATATACATACATACACAATGTGTGTATACAGACATGCACAAAAGGTACGGTAGTAAGCATTCTTGTGTATTATTCACTTTTTTCCTTTTCAAGTTCCCCCCCCCCCCAATGGCATTAACACAGTCAAGTCTTTGATGTTGGCCAGATTGCTGTACAGTAAGAGTTTCTAGAAGAAATGCTTAAACCATATCAGAGTTTCTTGGGCATTGATACCTGCTTATCTTTCTACCTATCTGTTAAGCCTTTAAGTGACTTTGTATTTTTTAAGAAATATTGATATAGCTTAGGCAGTGAAATCTTATATGAAAAGTCTGCTGACTTCTCTACTATCAAGAATGGGAAGACTAAAGTTCTGCTGTCCCCTTTCAGCAGGGTTGATTGGAAACAAAGTGTTTATTTTACCTAGTTTTTCATAGTTTACATCTGCAAGTGTAACCTTTTTTTCTGAAAATGTTTTTCCAAGTGAGCAAATGAGAAGGGTATTTTGCAGCTTTTCCTGTGTATGAGTAGAGTACTACTGTGTTGTAACTCTCCTCCTGAAAACTACTGTTTTTTGTTGCTCGCCTAGTTATAAAACTTAAGGTATAGTACAGCTTTTCAACTCTTACGGAAAAGAAAGCATTACTTCTCATGCATGTTGTTGCCAGATGCATGTAAGAAGGATCTGATGCTAGGAAAGGAACGGAGTCATTTATTTCTTTAGTTGGGCATGTCTCATCTGTCAGCTTAAAGGTGCATTAATTTGACCCTGTCAGATTCTGAATCAAATCAGTAAACTGTTGCCTTGTGATGCTTTGGTCATTTCTGTATGTTGCACCAATGCCTACATGATAGTGCTGTCTCAGAAAGCTCAAGATAGAAATGATCTAGGAATTTAGATCTGGTGAAAGACTATAGTTTGTAGCTTAGCGCTTGGTAGAAGATGCATTGGAAAAATTCTTCCAATTGCTGTTGCACAAAATCACAGAATTACAGAATAGGCGGGGTTGGAAGGAGCCTCTGGAAATCATCTGGTCCAAGCCCCCTGCCCAAGCAGAGTCAGCTGGAGCAGGCTGCCCAGGACCATGTCCAGTCAGGTTTTGGGCATCTTGAAGGATGGAGGCACCACCACATCTTTGGGCAACCTGTTCCAGTAATCAACCACTCTTGTTTACTGTGAATTTCTATTGCAAAGAGAATTAACCCTTGACAAGAAAACATTAAAAATGAAGTTAGTCTTTTTCTTGCAATGTAAGTAGCTCTATCTGCAGAGCTTTCCTTCAGTCTCTTTACAAAGAACAGGCCCGGATGAGGGGGAAACAACTGAGTAATTAGCCCTTTATTAAAGGCTGTATGGTAGGATAACTAAAGTGAGAGAACTGGCAATAGGAAATTACTAAATTTTTAAAAATCTCTTACGATTTTTGTTCATTGCTGCAATGGGAACCTACAATTCAATGGAGGCATGAACTCAGCCCTAAGACTGCCTTTGTTCTAACAGGTTCAGTTTTGTTTAAAGATAAATAACTGCAGTTGGTGCTGAATGCTTGCTTTGAACATTTAAATGGTTTCTGAATGGCAAGTTTACTACAGTGTGTTTTGGTAATGGTGAAGAGTATGGGTTCAGGAAAAAGTCAAAGGCTGCTCTAACAGTTTTTTGAGGGTTTATTCTGTTTGTTAAATGCTTCAGTGCTTCAGAAGATAGACAAAAAAACTTGATTAAATTGTGAGAAACCTTTCTTCTTTGAACTGTCCTTTAGTACCAATAAATCTTTCCCAAATAATCAAAGATAATGTACTGGGATACTTAAATTGATCTTCTATTACCATGTCTAGTTAACTGTTTATTATAATACTTGTCCAGATGAAGTCAGTATGTCCATTTGCATACTAGTATTGTAAAGATAGCAGATTTATCCTGAAACAGCTATTTTTTTCAGTGTTTAAAACACACCTATGCATAAAATGTAGACAAAAAATCTTGCTATTCATTGCAGTCTTGGAATTGAGGAATAAGAACCTAATATAAATATTATATTAGGTTTAAAACTCCTCAAGGAACCCACCAATAGAATTTCCTCTGAGGGGTGAAGAAAAGAATTTATTATTAATACCAAGTGGGTCAAGGTAATTAAATTCTCAAAATTTTAACATAGTTCAATGTTATATAACTTTGTGTATCACTTCTGCAATTGTTTTAATTCATTTTGACTCTTGATCCTCTGAGATTATCAATGAAGCACAAAAGCAGATAGCTCTACTGATGATTTATTATCGTAATATACCTGTTCTAATGGCTTAATCATTTTTAGACACTAGTAAAATGCTTATTTTGTTATAAACATGATGTCCAGCCCTATTTTGGAGTTATAGCATTCATAAAGTTCTAAAATGAAGTGTATTCTCACAGGCCTTTTCAAACTAAAAAAAGTCTTGTTACCTCAAAGTATATTCATTAGTGTGAATAGTAGCACGTGCGTTCATAATTCTAAGTACGTGTTTTTGTTGTACGGGACTGTTCTATATGATATAAATGCATTTATGAAGGAAGCACTTTACATGGTCAAATGATTTGTTTTAAAATTTGAACTGTTTTTACTCAGGGGAAAGTAAATGTACTTAGTTTACTGTTATGAAAACCAAACATAAAAGCTTCTCTCTCTCTTGCTTTCCAGAATAAATTTTACATAGAAACCAAGCTTAACAGAGACTTAAAAGATGACCTTATAAAGCTGTTTACGGACCATGTTGCAGAAAAGCACATTTACAACCTAATGCGTAAGTACACTTACTGAATTTTTCTTATAATGGGAGCCTGGACTGGGAGGACTGGGAGTCTTTTTAGGTATTGTAGAAATCCACAGCAAATAGGGGAAAAAAAGGCAAATGGCTAATGGGCTTAAATACAAATTCCTTTACCAGGCATATGGAGGATGGTTGTTTTTTTGTTTTATTTTTAGTTGCTGGTAAAAAAAAAAAAAAAGATGTTTTAAAGCTGAGCCTTTTGTTATAACACTTGCAATTTCTTTTATTCTGTGTGAAAGGGTATGGCACGTGTTAGCTGTTAATTATTTATTTATTTTTTAAAGGCATGGTTTTGTATGTAGTCATAGTTGCCCCAGTATGTTGGTGAAACAGTGTTAGTTGTGTCAAAATCATGAGTCTTAAGAGAAAACATACACTTTATTGTGCTGCTGCTTATGATTTTGTTTGTCTAACTTCATTATCAAAATATTAACAGGTGTCATCAAGAATATGGCATGGTCAAAGAATTATATGATACAGCGTATTGTCATGATGCGCTCCAGAACTGCGAGCTAGTTGGTGAACTGTGCAATGCTGGCAGCCCTTTCTCTGTAAAGCTGAAGAGGTGATGCAGATAGAATGTGCTTAGAGTGATATGCTTCCCTTTAAGCATTCCTGCAGTTGACTCCATACGGTGAAACTCTGTGCTTGCCTGGAACCCCGCTAACATCAGGGTGCGTTGAGGTAGGCATAGGGACATTGGTATTGGCAAAGTTAGTCCTTTGAGAGGACAGTTAGCAGAAGGCTGAGGTAATCAGTCTTGGAGTTTAAATTGCAGAACACCTCAGCAATATTGCAACTGTAGGTGCTTTATGCAGTATGATAGATCTTGAGTACTGTATGGAGTTCATTATGTAGCCTTTTGCCCTACTGTGGTGTGTCATCTGGCCCTGCTGTGTCTCTGTTTTCATCCAACTTCTCCCTATCTCTTCTCTGAAGCATTGCTATCTATATGCTAAACAGAGACCAAATTAGGGTGATTGGAGTCAAGTTGTATTTCTCCTTTCTTTCTGTTTAGGTAGTAATGCTCTTTTCTCTGCAGTCAAAGGCTGGGGGAAAGCACCTTTGTGTTTTTTGGGTTGCTATGAATCTGAGCGTCCTGAAAGAGGAATAGGTGAACAAGGTGAATATCCTGGAGTTAGGGAATTTGGTGCTCTGGAATCATGGGGAGATGGTGGTTTCTAATGCCAACTAGTTTCTACATTTTGGAAAAATCTCTTAAGAGCTTTTAGCACTGTAGCAGATTAGGTCACCAAGGAAAGAGCAGGAGAATGAGAAATGCCAGCCCATGGACCTGATGTTTTACTTTGTGCTTTTAAAGAGGTTTAAGAGCATCATGAGATGTGGTAATGTGATTTTTTTTTTTTTTTGAAGTTATTGAGACCGTATCATGGAAAATTCGATTAACACTGCCTGTCACAAGATCTCATGTTGTCTATATGTACATGTTCCAGGCAGTGAAAAAGTGTACATTAGTATGATTTTTTTTTTTTAATGAGAAAACAAAGGTCTTGTGACGCTTACAGTCAAATTCTTAGGATATTAGTATCTTCCGGAATGTCTTGCTATGTAATGCATTTTCTGTGACTTGTAATTATAATAATCAAATAGAAATTATAGGTAATGTTGTAATGAAGGGAAAATCCTGTGCCAGTGAGAGCAAAAAATTCTGATATTCCCTATGCTTCCCTGCCTGTGTGTTAGTTGCAGAAATCAAATTAAAAGAAGAAAACATTGAAAAAAATAAAAAAGCTGCCACCTGCTTTGTTCCTAAATGTGGAAAGCACTGTTTAACCTTTGCATTTCATTTCAGTCTTACTTTCACCTTGTTATGACTAAGTTATTTAGCACTTGTTTTACTCTGAAGACTTTTATGAACTCTTCACTGACTTTGTTAGATCTTGGATAATAATACCTTTAAGATGAGTAGAAATATGCCTAAATAAATGTCTAAACTTGCTAACTAGGAAATTCAGTTATTTGCTGGGAAATAATTGAAGAATACATGGCATGTGATATAGTACTGCAGAAGTACTGGAAAAGCCGTAGTATTGTAGTATTTTCTGCCATTCTCACCTGTTCTTCTAGCTTACTGAAATTCATACCAGAATAGATGTGAATTTATTGATATCATTTTCAGAAGTGTAAGGGCTATAGGAAAACAGGATACATAACAGGGGTTTGTTTATGCCTTTGCTTACAGGCTTAATTTTCACTATGTGTAATACTGTTTTTCTGATACTTGAATGTAGATTTGGTTCAACAGAAGAGTGTTAGTGTATTATGAGGAAAAAAGATTAAGGTTTTGAGTAGATGTGCTTAGGAAATTGAAGTCACTGAATTTTTAGTTTATATAGAAAAATGGAATTCGTGGATGTTCCTTACAGATGCTGCAGCTGCCACTTCAGCATGAAGAAGCATGCCTTCCCCTCCATATGTTAGAAGAAGAAAACAACAGTTTAGTCAGTTCGAGATCTAGACTTAGAGGGAAAGAATAACATCTATTTTTACTCTTGAAATTTGTTAGTATATTTTTCATACACAGGGATTTTTCTTTGTAGAATTGTATCATTCTATCAAGGCCTGGAAACTGACATTTCTATTTCAAGTTGTATTCAGGAAGGACTATAAGTATATTTCAAGTTCACTTGATTTAAGGAAACGTTCCTACTCCACTTAACCATCCATTTAAAAGAAAACTGTCAGAAAGTGCAGCACAGATGTCTTAGCGTTCGACCTTGCATCAAACTCCCATTGGTTAAAGAGGCTCCAGGCCTTGTGTTGAGGGCAGGAGATGCAAAATGAACTCTTGATGCAAAGGTTTTTGTGCGAGCATTTGTCTGAACACTGAGTTGCAGAAAGAAAATGGTGAATACCTGTGATCAAGGCCAAGAATTCATTATTTGCAGAAGAAATATTGCATAAGTGAACTTTACTTGGACAGACTTTGCCTGCGCATACACGGGTTCCCTTTTTGGACAGAGGAAACATTAAAAAAATTGCTCTTAGTATCTGGAGCACTTCTGAGCTCTTAAGTACCGTTAAAAATTATATAGTACACAGATGCATGAACACAGTTGTGTTTATAAAATACACTCGGACATATTTGTCAAGTCAGTGCTCATCACATTAAAGTAGATCCATGTGAACTAAGTGAATATAATCTGATTATTTTCCTTATGCAGTCTAAAGCTGGCTCTTGCTCATAAGGCCACCGTATTATATG
This sequence comes from Struthio camelus, assembly GCF_040807025.1. Lineage (NCBI taxonomy): Eukaryota > Metazoa > Chordata > Aves > Struthioniformes > Struthionidae > Struthio > Struthio camelus. The sequence goes on from NC_090948.1 coordinate 7,638,560, forward strand.
GTTTGGGAGAATTTGCTGTGTACAAAACTGCTTGACTGAATATAACAAGCAAAGGTACAGCATCTTATTTTGAAGAAGCTTCTGAAATACAGAAAGATGCAGATAATACCTAGTTGCCCCTGGGAAGGAGCGGAGGAGAATGCTGCTGCTGTTCCTGCTAGAGTCCTGCACAAGACTATTGCACAAAGTTCAAAAATACATGTTTTCTGTCCTTGTGCAGTCACTGTCTTTTTTAGTAGGATAGACCTGGATTTCCTGAACTATAATCTCAGTGCCCTGGAAACACTCTGCCTGTTTGTTGCTTCTTGTGTTTAGAAGAATGTTAATTTTTATGAACTTTAAGTGTCTTCAGCAATGAAAATAACAGCTCCTGAAACTCGTAATCCTTAGTGTTTGTAGCAGGTAAAATTCAGTGGCAGAGAGTGGTTTATAAGTAACAACTGTTTTTCTCTTTTTGGAGATCAGCTTGGTGTCTGAAGAGACTTAGGAGGGAATCTGAGGAAAAGAATCCTCCTTATTCTTTGTTGAGAGCAGTAGCGTACCCTCTGTGTTGTTGGAGCGGGGAGGACTAGGAGGTGTAGAATTACTTCGTTACGGCACTTGCAGCTAAGTGGTAGTCTTAGCATATCGGTATGATACTTAACCACGCACCAGCCTGTGTGTGCCTAGGAGCATTTTTTTCTTACCTTCCATGTTAAGGTTGAATTCAGGAAGTGGTTTCTATTCCTATAAAATAGGGTACTATTATGTATCATTTTGAACAAGCTGGTTCTTTTCATAGAAGCATCTACCTGTGCTCCTGGGCAGTCATTGCTCATCTACTATCTGGAAAGCCAAGTGAATTATATCAGAGGAAAAACTGCTTTCTTCACCACTTCTGACCTTTTTCCTCTTGACTATTGTGAGCAATGAATAAATCCATTTTCTAATCTCTGATCTACTTTGTCAAGAATAGATCAGAGAAATGAGTTCTTTTTATCTGGAGAAGAGGAAACCTTGGGCACTGTAGCAAAAGTGCACTGTAAGATTTGTGTATGTGCCGGACAAGTGCTATAGGGTAAACAGAATCCAGGAACTGCTTCACTTCTCTAACAATTGTTATCAGAAACCAAACTGATAGTGTAGCCTCTGAAAGAGGTTTCAGGCTGTTCCCTGAAACTTACTGGTTCAGAACTAGAGCATAGGCTTGAAACTGTGTGAAATACAGACAAGATGATTTTCGGGATCAAAGCATTAAATCTCTGATTCTGGCTGCTTTAGTTCGATATATACCTTAGGTAATTATATAATTAGCCACTTAATTGCTGCGTATTCTGTTTTGTTTATCTATATGTAGGTTCTAGTAGCATGTAGACAATTGTTTAGTGTAGTGACATATAGGCATGTCAGTGCCTATATGAATTCAGAGTAAAAACCTTATGTAAAAATATATCACAAATATCCAATGAAAATATAAGCTTTTATATGGTTTGCCAAGGGAAAAATACTTTGTGAAAAGGACTCGTGACTTTTTCCCCCATCTACTTCATTATGTTGGCAGTTTTTAGGTAGATACACTTTTCTTTGAAGATTCTTGCACATGAGGTTTACCTTTTCCCACTAATGTCACTTGGATTCAACGAAGGGTAAGAGACTTTGCTGTTCTATCTTTTCATTTTTATTAGTTGTTGGCCTTCTGTTACAGTTCAATAAAAGGGCTATTTACATTGCAAAAGATTTCCCTTTACAAAGATGGAGGGGAATATATTTCTGCTGTGTTGGTGAAACCAGAAAAAATTGGCCTGCAAGTTGAAAGAGATTACTAGCAGCTTTCTGGTAATGAGGTCTGTGTAACTGTCCTTTTTTTGGCTGCAGCAGGTACAAATTCATATCCTAGAAAATGAATGAGGCTCTAACAGTTGGAGGTTGATATATGTAGCAGGGAACATATTTCCTTTGTAGAGATTTGTATATTATTGATGCAGTGGATAAGCAGGAGAGTGTGTCATTCAGTCTGTACACGGATATATGTTACTAACACATGTACATTGCTGTGTTAACAGACTTCTGGAGGTCAGTGTCAGTGATTCAGAATAATACCCTGATCTCCTTGGCTGCTTACTACTATGACATAATGTCTTTCACTAATAATCTCCATATTTATCTTTTGTGAATACCACAAGAGAAGAACAACTGTTAAAGGCAGGACTGTGCCTGGTGCCAGGTTCATTGCCTGGCTATACAGCTACATCAGAGAATCTGAGGTTTCGTTTGGTGTGTTGCTTTTTAATTCTTTCCCTTTCCCCATGTCTCACCCTTTGGCAGAAATAGGCAGGAAAAAGATTGACTAGTTGAAGACTTCTTCCCTGCCATAGCTGGCACCTCTTTTTTTTTTTTTCTTTTTTTTTTTTCCCCCCAGTTTGAAAAGTGTCTCTAGAAGAGTCAGCATAAGGGAAGCAGCCTGTCATTGCCTTGACCCACAAGACTGCAAAGAAAGTCTACTGAAAAAGGAGGAAACAAAATCTTAGCAATTTTCAGCTTCTTTTTTAATAAGAAGGGTGAAGGCAGTATTTTCTGCACGTTACCCCTCTGGATTTACATTCAGGAGTGCATCTTCCTTTGTGTTTCTCACTTCCATATCAGATCTCGTGCTTACACCTAATTAGGAAATAGCAGTTATTGTCATAAATGACCATGATCTGGAAGAGCTGAAGAATGGTTGTATTGGGTGAGATCAAAGATCTGTGTTGCCCAGTGTCCTGGTCTCCGCAAGGGCTGACAGTGGATATGATAGGAATGCATAGAGCATCAGTATAGGTTTGGTTAAAGGTGCAGCAGGAGCTAATTACCATGGTTTTCTAGCGTGAAAGGTGCATACCGGACCTAACAGATGTTGTGTGGGAAGAGCTGAAGGTTTTCTTGCAGGATTTAGTCTATGTCTACACTAGCAAGTGGTATGGTGTAACACGAGGAGATCTGCAGAGTGAAGCAGTTGGTGCTGAGGACCTAATCTTCACATTTACGCGCATTTACAAGCTATATTTCATGCTTGCTAAGGTCTGATCCTGTGGATGCCAGTTAATATTTTGAGCACATCTGCTTTAATCTTACCTGAAAAGGAATAAATTTCATGTGCTCTAAGACTGCTCTGTGGTATGAAGGAAAGGGTGTGATAGGTGGATCCTTCAGATATCCTTCAGATATCCAGTGGTTATTCTTCAGAGGTGCGTTTCTAGTCTGAAATAAAGCACTAATGTAGAATGCAACCTTAAGCATTTGAAATCAATAATTTTCTTTGGCAGACAGTGTGACTACTGTGATGACAAAAGCAATATTATATAAAAAATGTGGGACTTGATTAGTGAAGCTCCTTTTTTCTGTAGTGTATTGGATGTTGCTCAGCTCCTAGACACTGCTTTGTTTACTGTTTTCCTAAAAGTGTGCAAACTTAGCATGAGAAGAGAATCTGCACAATGTAACTACTACCTTCATAAAGCTGTACAAACTTATATGCTATGTTACACTTGGGTTTTAAGTTTAAGAATCCTACAGAAAAATGAAGTGTAAGGTTTCTAAGAAAGAAGTGCTACTGATTTGATTACTGTGTAAGCCTGTGCTAAGGAATTAAGCTGTGCATTTATTATAGTTCTATTGTTATTATTATGCATTTGCAGATATCTTGTTTTTACAGTTGTGTAAGGGCTCAAGTTCTGCAGAAATGTAAAAATGATTACTCTGCAAAATTAGTTCCCATGAGTTCAGTGGAACTGTATAAATATTGGAGTTAAATACTAAAGAGTTCGTACATTGGGATTAAGTTTTCTTTAACAAATTTAGTTTATTTTGCCGCCTTATTACACATATCAGTTCTGCTTCCATTTAGTTCTGCTTAGTTTTATTCTGTCTCGCTCTGCCCTATCTGTGTAAATGCTGCAGGTAGAGCTGTCTGGAAGTACATATAGAAGGAGCCTGTGCAACTTCTCTGTTGTAGTCTCTTTAATTATTCTAAAGAGACTTGAGTGAAACAGCTAACTAATGCCTTAGCTGTGAAAGTTTTTGGAGTTGCTTTTGGTGTGACTATGTTTTACAATTTTTGAAAGTGTGGTTTTTGAGCACATCTGCCCTAAGGCATACTTGTATATGATTTGTTGCAGTATCTTTTCTGAGGTTCTCCTTGATTACCACAAAGGAGGATAAATCATGTAAGCCTACATGCAGAAGTTTCACTGTTTGCCCAGAAAAAAATACATCTGTGCCAAGCAAAATAACTACTTTGAAAGGAATTTTGAAGGAAAGAAAAAGAATCTTAGAATAGTGAACTCTTAATTCTTGCAGGTAAATCTTGGGTTATGAACAAGAGAAACAGTAACACATTGTCTGCTCCTCTTGTAATTACTGGGGTTGTTTATCTTGCCCTAAGTACCCCACTGTAATTATGAAGTAGCTTAAACCTTAATTAAGGAATGATCTACTGCGGTATTACTGTGGAGTAATAGAATACACTTGGTTACTGCAGAGTGCCTGAAGTGTTGCAGGTTCATTCCTGACCGACTCCACTGTGGTTCATCCGCTGCTCCTCCAGCGTCCTGAGGTGATTATGGCTGTTGTGTCTTACCTCAGTTTAACAGTATTTCGAAGCATCTTATAGCTTTCTGCACTCAAAGCATTTCATTCGTGGGAACCCACAGCTCTCTCCTTTGATTCTGACGTGTTATTTTCATCGGTATTTGCAGGTTAATTAAATCTTTTACATGTTGGTTACTTATGAAGTAAAACTGCATTTCACAAACTAAACGTTGTGGAGGTGGTCAGATGGTATCGTGTCTATCGTTTCCACTGTCGTTCACCTGAGATTTGGTTTTATTCTGCCTCGCCCTGCCCTGTCTGTGTAAATGCTGCAGGCAGAGCTGTCTAGAAGTAGGTAGGAGGAGTCTGTGCAACTTCTTTGTTGTAGTCGCGCTAATTATTCTAAACAAGCAAGAGCCTAACCTATGTCTTGCAGGTCTTTTGTAAATATAAGATTGTAAAACAACAACGTAGCTAACTTCTGTGTGTCTGAGACAGCTGTTTCTGCCCTTATTTCTTCTGAGCTTTCCAATGACGCTCTCTTAAGAAGTAGTATTGGATTGAAAGTATGGGTAGGAATTGGTTAGGTTTCGTTGCAAAACTGAAGATGAATGTGTTTGAGTTTTACATGCTTTGTGTGTTTATATCTTTGTCTGTAAAACTGAGTTGAGATTTTCAGATCCAGAGACGTTTGGAGTCCTGTTCGTTCTTGTGGAAATCCTTCTGAAAGTACATCTCCTACAGCGGTGTTACTCGTTCGTCAGATATTGGCATCCAGCTTTTGGAAGAAGTATAGGCTGGGTTACAGTTTGTACTGCAGGGTTTCATGAAAGGAATATTTTTTGCTTTCTTTACCCTGTTGATACATACGGTCAGCGTTCTGGAATAAAAACAAATTGCTCATCATTATACTTGTTTCATATCACAAATACATCTGTTGACAGGTGATCTGTTAGGATCAGAGTGGAGTTGAGAGTTTTATAGGTGAAAATTAGCTTCAGAAGAAACCCATGAGAAATATAGCATATTTGTAGTGGTGAACTGTCCTTGATTATCATATTAAACTGTTGTGCAAATAATTCTGCCATCCAGCAGCACTTTGAATGTGTTAAGGGACTGCTTGTGTGGGGGGTGCAGTGGTGATTTTCACCAGTCGGAAGATGAGAAGACAGGGTGGAGCATCTTGCACACCTGGCATGTCTCCAGTACATGAGACACGTCTGAGAGGAATGAGATGGAGAGACAGTCTGGTGGGCTCTTTGCCTCTTGGAAACTCTTCTCTTTGATCCATATATACCATAAAATATAACTTTCATTTGTCTCTGCCACCTACTTGAAGGTGTGGTCATGGTATGAGCATCTTATTTCAGATTCCCTCTGGAATGGATGGGATATGTCTGGCCTGGAGTTCCTCATTTACTCAGAGGAGCTAAATGGTTAGATGCATTCTAGTTAGCTATGTAGCTGTGGGGCAGCTTGCTTTAAAGCTTGGGTTTGTCCCCCAAAGCAACTCTGAGTAGCTTTTTCTCCCAAGGTATGTTCTGTTTATGTGCAAATATACGAAATAACTTCTGAAATATTTTTAAATTGCTCTTGCTGGTTATAACCTAGACATTATTGGAGAGTACAGTTCTCAGTTTGTCAGTAATAAAATCAAGTAGCTATGTTAATCTACCTAATCTATCTAACAATTAGATAATTGTTCCTTAACATTTGTTAAAATTTAAATGTTCAAGTGATTTTTTTTTTTTTTTTTAAAACTCCAGATTTTCTGGTCCATATTACTGCTTAGACTTGCTGTGTTTTAAATAATGTTACGTGTATGTAGCGTGAACATAATATAACGTATTAGTACATCAGAGAACATATGAAGAACACTTAGGATTCTCTGGCCATTTTGCAAATCTTTTGAGACTTGTATTGAAGTAGCTACAGTCTAATTAAAAATGTATATATAGTGTAGGGATTGTGTATGACTGTCTAGATATCTTCCTTTTAAAGTCTTCTACCCCTTTTAATTTTGCAATTTGTAACTTTCTTAGCTGCCCGGAAGCTGTTTCAAGAATAGTGTTTGGGAAAGAGACCCTAAATGTGTCATTACAAAACAAATCACAAGCCCTCACCATCTCAAGGCTTCAGCTGTGGAAGGACTAAGCTCTTTTAAGATGAAGTTATTTGTAAAATATATTCATTTCTAACAGTTACATTTAACTGCTTTGACAAACTCCACTGAGAGGTGAGAGAAAAAATACTTCCTTAGTCAGTTTCCCTGTTTTGTGAGCCGCTTTACCCACCTTCAGGAAGAGAAGAATGTAATATGTAAGTTTTCTTCTTTTTTTAGGGTAAGAGCCATAGCGGCAGATGCTAAAGATAGAACTGGAGAAGCTCTGGAGTTAAAAAGCAGTGTCTCCACAGTACAGGTGGAAGAGATGTGCCCTTTAGGTAGAATGCCACAGTCATTTCTCCTTTACATAGTAGCTTATGTAATGCACAAATCCTTTGTAGAAACAAAAATTGAGAGGCAGCAGTTGGTGTGAACCGTACTCATTTCTTTTTGTTTGTCTATTTTATAATTCATATATATGTGCAAACCTCAAATTAAACGCAAGCCAGGCTGCAGTCCTGAATATCATAATGTAAACACTCAGTCTGCTCCTACTGACAGGTTTTTCCACTAGAGAAAGAGGCAATTATTGGTATGTTTACTACAGATGATACCAAGAATGAAATAGAAATGTTCATTCTTGTTCAAAGAACAAACAACTTTTTCTTGTTTGATTTCACATTCTTTTTCATACTCACTTGTACTTCATTCATAGACTTTCAGTCCAGCCTTAGTTTTGTGGACAAGATATTAAACACCATAATGCAAGGATTTGTGAGCCTTTTGGCATTTACCACAGCGGTGTTCATAGTGTGCGAGTGCTTCTAAAAATAAATTGTTTACTTCAGTTCTGTATCTGAATACTTAAAAGCTCTTACTTGCTTATTTTTTCTCTGTACAGCTCCAGATACCTAGCTAAAAAGGGATGAAAATAACTTATTTCACACTTTCATCATGCATAATTTGAATAGGATACTCTTACATAATTCAGGATTAATAAAAGATAACCTTAACTTATCAGTCAGATACCTGACCATTTCCTTTGTGAGAACATGAGATAACAGAAGAAGCAGAACTACTATATTACTTTTACACAAAACTACATGTGTAGGATCTGCATTTTTGATTAAGATGATGGCTAATTATGTGTCTCAATTTTATTTCAGCTTTACTTTTGGAAGCTCAGTCAACACCGTTTCAAATAACTCCTTCAACCATGGCAAATATTGTGAAAGGCCTGTATACACTAAGACCAGGTAAAAAAGAAAAATGTTTTTAGGAGTATCTCATACTGTGGTTCTGTTATGCATTACACAGTGACTACATATTTAGGGAAACATATTTAAAAAAAACAAAACAAAAAAACCCCAGGCACATATTATGCTCCTGTCCATCATAATGCTTAGCTATACTGTGTAAAGGCCCTGGTCTTACTTTGTAATAGTAAGATGTAGACTTTTAACAATATTAAAATTATATTTTTTATGCTCTAATGACCCATTGCAGTTCCTGCTGTAAATCCCTATTATCAGCTGTATCTGCCTTTGAGAACTGAAAGGAAATGGTTTGGCCTTTTTGTGACGTTTCAGAATCAAAATGTTCATCTATTATTTTTCTATATTTAAAAAAAAACAAAAACTAAATGAGCAAGAGAAGGATTGTACCCCAGCTGTAATCTGTTTTTTTTTTTCCTTTGGAATCCTCATTTATAGAAGTGAGGATGAGAAAATTTTACAAAAAAACCTAAACCCTTTTTGTAGTGCAATATTCAGCATGTATGCAAGCTAGGGATGTTGTGGACTGTACATTTACAAAACGCATTGATTAAATCACTTTTAGTGGCTCTAAAACTTTTGGAGTGCCTCTTCAGCACTCCTCACTTTTTTTTCCCCAGGATATGTATGCTGTGCTATGTTTCTTGTTCAGTGGGGCATGTTCCTTTGTATGTATCATGGAGATAGGGGACTAAATGGGGAAGCATAGAAATAAAGCAGAAAATCTGGCCACTGGGAAGTGGCTGGCGGTTTGGAGCAGCCCTGGGAAGCCTCTGCTTGGACAACACAGCAGAAGGAGGAGAAGCTGTGTTGATGCTGCAGGTGGCCATACACTTTCTCTTCTTCTGTTGTCCGCATTGCGTTCTCAGGGCATTCTCAAGCACAGCTGCAGTCTCCGTGCCTCACCCTGACACATCCCATCCTCCTGGCATTATGCCCTGTTATTCTCTCCAGTGACACCCTACTAACACTTCCTTCAAGGGCGCTTGAGAAGCATGAGTCTAGGAGACCATAGAGCAGTCCCAGAAGTGGGAAGATACAGAGTGACTTGTTTCCACGCAATCTATGGTGGTGTTGCACTGGGAACACAGAAACCTGAGCTTGAAGAACAGCGTCTGTCTCATAATACTTGTATAGAACAGTGTGATGGGAAGAGTAACAGGACTAACCGATGAGGAACAAGAAGAGTAATGGGAATGGAGAATTTTGCTGCTCTTAAATGTTCTCCATCAGCTGAACTCGGGGAGCACAAAGCAACTATTTTCAGCAGGCCCATAGAAATGTGCAAGTGATCTCTAGGAACCATCCTCTCATTTTTCTTTTGCTTTAGGAATACAGCTACTGGAGGATGTCCTTATTAGAGCATTTGGCTGCAATTTAAAACTTTTCTTTATTGGTAAAGAACTTGTAAAACACTAACCCGACTCATGAGCTCTTACTGGCTAGTGAGTAAATCCTCCAGGACTGTCTGACTTTTTTTAATGCTGGAGAGTGGACTACAGTTATGGCATGTCCCAGCAGAATGCTCTCCAGGAGTCCTACACCTTCTCTTGGATAGCATGTGATAGCAGCTTTTTTAATGTTTGCTGGTCAAAGTAGAGATTATTGAAGCTTGGTTTATCTCAGCTAGTAACTGTACCCTGGAATTAGATAAAAACTTGCTGCATACCTTAAAACCATCCCTTTTTTCCATGTGAAGATGAGGTTTAAGATAAGCTTTACAACCTCTTTCAAATCTAGATTTAAAAATAATTGAGTGTTCATTCTTCCCAGAAACTCTTACCCAATTGCTATAAAGCCAGTTCTCAGCCTTCACTCAGTCTTCTCTGGGTCTTTTATTGTCAGCCTAGAAGAAGTTTTAAGGTAACCTTTCTTGCTTCTGTAGGACAACATTCAGTGTAGTGAAATTAGATTATATGTTATCCTGAAGCTGAACTCCTACAGTTTAAAATTATCTGAACATTAAAAAGTGCTCATTGTCTAGGAGCTAGGTAGATCTTCAGTAGAGAGAATTGCATCAATTCATTTGAAATGGGAGAAGGAGTAGCAGGACTGCGTGGTGATTAGCTGTGTTTTCTAGAAGCAGGGCTTGGGAAGAGATGTGTGAATTCTGTGACTCTGCCTCCTTAAGCAAACTATTTCAGATGATCTGATTGTCAAGTTATATTTGAACGGTTGTGCCTCTCCTTGGGATTGTTTAGCTTTGTAATGTCGTAACTGAGGTTATCTGCATGGATTTGTTGTGTGGCACAGAAAGAAATGAACTTCACCTTGATGACAGGGATATCAATAAAAAAAATTCTTAATCTAGATGTAAACATCTGATTTTAATAGTCTGAATATTTGTTCTACTTCTAAGACTTGGGTTCGGAGGTCTGGATGTCTAGAGAGATGTTGATAATGGAGTCTAGATTCTTTACACTTTAACCTTATTTATGTTTAAAAGGTGTGGATAAATACTTTTATAAGCTAATAACATTTAATATTTTGCTGTGCTGTAGTAAATGATCACAAAAGTGAAAAGACTTCAAAGAACGCATCCTACAGTTACGTAGCTTTATTATCAATGCCAGGGCCCACTTTTGGTGGGAAAGCTCTTGAGTAAATAGATCCTAAAGTTATTTAAAATAGACCAAAGGTACTAATTCTTTTCAGAGTATAAAATTTTCACAAAAAAATCTCTTCCACGTGTTTTGTTGTTAATTTCTGTCTTCTTACAGAATGGGTACAGATGGCACCAGCTTTATTTTCAAAATTCATCCCAAACATTCTACCCCCTGCTGTGGAATCTGAGCTTCAGGAATACGCTGCTCAAGACCAGAAATTTCAAAGAGAGCTTATGCAGAATGGATTTACTAGGTAATAATTATTAGCCTTCCACAGCAGTTCTCCCGAACTATGCTGAAACTTTAAAAATGGATATGCCTGAAAGTATTGACAAATATTCTGAGTTAATCAAGAATATTCAAAACTCAGCATCTGAAATGTGCCCTAATTTTCCCCTACAAACCCGGCAGATGGTAGTAAGAGGTAGATGATCAGCAGTCTTAAAATATTTTCATGAAACAGATAACTTACAGTTCATGCCTCTTTGTGTTTTTTAATTGCCCTTTTAATGCGTGATTGTTCTCATTCAGCCTTATGCTTAGGCCATTTATTTTCTATAAACTGATAGTGTGATAATTTTGTAATGATATTTCTGAAAATGTCAGTTGATTACTTCTCCCTATCCCCAGAGCTATTTATTAGCAGTACAATCAATTGTACTGATTTTATTTATTGATTTTTTTTTATTATTTATTTTTGAATGGGCATTTCTTTTCTGACTGGGTCTTGTATTGGAAAAAAATGAGCAAACAGTAAAAGAGACAGCAGAAAATGTTCTTTAGCTATACTGTTATTTGCACAGGGCTGTGCCTGTTGCTGTCTGCTCTTTTACTGAACCGTCTAGGCAGAAATGCAGCACTTTCACTACAGCGCTGTACTACTTTTGCAGTAGTCTGGTAAACCAAGATCAGGCTGGGGAAGCTAACGTGCTCTGTTCCTGCTATACCTATTTCTGCACAAGAAAAAAGAAATCCTCGTCTTTACTGTCACCAGTGGAACAGTGAGAATCGGGTCCCGTAGTTTGAGCACCCACCTGATGTGGGTATGGTAGCTGTAGCTCTCTCTCCTTCCCTCCAAAGCGAGGTAAGTGAGTGAACTTCAAAATTGTGCTAGTGACCCAAATGAAAATACTATTGTAGACCTGCCCTTTGTAAAGTAGGAGAGAGAAAACTACTTTTGTTCACTGTCCGTAGAGGAAATTTTTTTTTGATAGATTAGTATGTGAAATAAGACATTGAAAACAAAGCCGTAAGAACCTGGGCTGAGGAAAGCAGTGCATTTGCCCTGAGAAGTAAGTTTGAGGTGGTTTGAAACAGAGTAGACATATAATAAGTATCTTTCTTGCTCTTGTTTCCTAGGGGTGACCAGTCACGCAAGAGAGCTGGAGAAGAGTTAACTTACAGTAAGTATAAATCTTCTACTCTGCTATTTTATGAGCTGCGATTATAGTTCATGCCAGCAAGCAAGAAGAGACAGAATATTTCTGTGCGTGTGTTTCTCTAGCAGGTATTCCTCTTGAACTGTCCTGCTTATATTTTATTGCAAATCTATTATATTCTGTAATGAAAGGAAATTAGACCTTGTGGACAGCTTAGAAGCGGTAGTCTTGGCTTTATTTCTTGGCTTGAATAAGGATTTTTAGTCTTGCCTGACAATTGCATAAGTGTGTCAAGGAAACATAGGCTGAACTGTAACAATACGGTTGCAGAACTATCTGGTGGAGTATTCTCCGGGCAGTAAGCAGAGCTTCTCTATCAGATTGTCAGATGATCACAGTTAGATATGATTCTGGTCTGTTCTTGGTATAGCAATCAGTATTTATGAACAAATTTGGAGGAGAATAATGTGGGCACATGCTGAATGCAAATTCTAACCCTGGCTTGCAGCGTGCTGCAGTCCCTCACAAACTGGGCATACAAGTAATGATGGGCGTTTGGGTTCTGGTGGAGGAGGGGGGAAGGTGTGTCAAAGGCTGCACTTCACGATGTAGCTAGCCGTCTGCTGATGTAAGCTCTAGCATTCTGAGTAATAATACACACATCTCACGTGCAGAGCCTGGCTGACTCTGCCAGGCTTCCACGGCCCCCTTTTAAGGTAGGAAGATATCCTAGCTACGGAAGCTGGGATGCTTCTGCTTCATTTAAGCACATAGCTGAGGTCTTAAGGAAAGAGTATAGTTGCCCAAAGTCTCTGCCTAGTCTGTATACGCATACAGGCAACGAAATGGTGAGCCAGTCCATTTCTGATCTAAAGAACTTCTGATCTAGAAGATCTTCTGATCTTCTTACCCTTTGTGTATTTCTGTATGTAGACAGAATAGAAAATTTAGAGGGGTTGTGCTTTTCAACTTGGAATGGTGAGTTATATCTTTAATAGAAAAACAACCTGAGCTGAGATACTAAAGGGCATAATTTGGTTACAAACGTTCAAGAATCTTGCAGCAGGGAAATTCTCTTCCAATTGTAGATGAAGTTTTTTGCTGCAGGTTTAACTGTGAGGCTCTTTGCTTTGTTATTCTCTTAATTTCTCCGATATAAATTGGGGAAGGGTGGGGAATGGGCAGAGACACACATAGGAGTGATGTTTCCGTTCTCAATTGGTTACTGTACTCCAGAGATGCCTAAGTGGTGTGCAGTCAGTTACTGATCCCTGATGGAGTGGTCGCATCTTCAGTGCTGAGTAAATAGTTTGCACAGGAGAAAATCTAGTCCCATGTAGTCTAGGTCAGGATTTAGAAATAAGGTCCTGATTGCTTTTCTTTAAGTAGCCTTGGGGATTGGGTAATGGTATCTATTCTGGTGCTGTTGTTAATTTCAGTTCACTTTATTGCATTCTTTCTGCTCATCTTCCTATTGTGCTTTAAGAAGGGTATAATCAGTTTATGTCCTTCCCTAAAATGTCACACAGCGTTATGAGCTCTTACTACAATCTGAAATGAATGAATGACTGTTTAATTGGTACATGAGCTTTGGTTTACACTGTTAGTGTTTTGCAGGTAATGTTGTTTTTCGGATTGTTGAGGGGGGGTGGTGGAAAAAGGACATAAGTTGGAAGTTTAATATGAGAGAATTTCTTCAACTTTTTTATATGATTTCAGATGGCTCATCAGCTTGTGCAAGCTCCAGGGGGTACAGATAGTGAATATACTGGATCAGCTTCTATTCCTAGCCAGAACAGACACTGGAGGAGCGCAGGTGGTATCCGGAGCCTCCTTTGGCAACTGCTGATACTCGAGCTCTGACACGAACTATGCCTCGAAGAAGAGTTTTGGACTTTCTTCTTTATATAATAAAATGTCAGTTGCTGCTACAATTGGGATGACTTTGAAAGACATGATTCCTTGGTCTAGTCTCTCAATAAGTTCTTGTTCTGCGATTTTGTGAGGAAACGCACCTTGAAAAACAATCCTTTCAAAGTGGAAACGGGCAGCCGAAATCAGCAGCTTCCAAAAGTGTTAGAATGGAAGAATCTTTTTTGCACTCTTTTCTTAATATTAAGGACGTTCTTAAAACTAGTTAACACATCAGTGTATTAGTTTTTAAACTTCAAGGTATTTTCTGGAGCTTTTACTTAAATAATAAGAATAAAGTTTCATTATTTTGCAGTATTTGTTCATTAGTACAAAAATGATGTCACCTTTTAAGAGTTGGTCCCATATAAATGTATCTTCTGTCAGGGAATTTTAAATTTCAGATTCTCTTGTATCAGTTTTTTTTGTAACTTCCTCTGTTTTAGAATCTGTTTTCCTATGTGTTTGTACTCTGTGCCTTCAGCTTGTGCACTTTGCAACTTTATAGACCATATTTTGTTACTGCAAAATATGTTCTTGAGGAAAAGCTTCTGATGTGAACGAACATGCTGCAAAGTCACATACTTCTCTTGCATCAATAGGAGATGAATTTAAGAAGGAATGATGAAAAGTTGAACTTACCACTGTCACTAACAGTGACTTGGTAGTTTGTCCCGTTTTGTTTTTCATATGTATTGGTATTTAATGCTGGGACCAACTCTTGTAGAATCCCCCTCATTAACTTTTCATTGGCTTCCATAATTGCAATAGATTGAGATGTGAATTCCAGACTGAATGAAACGCTAAGATATGTTTTATACCATGTTGTACAGAAACAACTGTCACGGCTAAATTTTTTTAGGATGGATCGTGGATAAAATTCTCCTGTCTAGTAGGTCTACAAAGCGCATCTCCATTGGCACAAAGCAGACTTGCACATCGTTGTCAGAGGATAATGGTACCTGTCCAAGATCACTTTGTGGCTCCTGTGCCTTTTCCCTTCTTTAGATGATGTGAGGGGGGCATGATAGTAGATGTAGTCAGTGTATCCCTGCATTGAATTGCCAGAAACGCACAACAGAAACGGCAAGTTACAAATGTGGCATAATGCATCCATATGTACCCATCACCCTCCCTACTTCCAGTCTTGTGTGAACTTAGCTGGGATCCAGCTGAGGAGATCTGAGATCCAGTAGATCTGGACCTATGATCTGAATCTTAACGATTATAACATCTGTTTTAATCAGTAGAATGGCTAATGCAATTCGTTTGAGAGGAGAAATGTTCTTGAAAGAGCAGCTTGACTACAGATTTTTTTTTTTTTATTAACTGGTGACTACGGATTTATTTTTCATCAGCTTTTGTTATGAAGAGAAATGAGTTGGTTATGTAAGACCTTTCTGAAGTGAAACAGATGTTCAGTTTTGTTTCGCACAACTGTTATGTTTGTATTAAAAAAACAAAACACAAAAAAAACCCTTTATGCTTGCATAAAGCATTACAAAATGCAGGAAAAAGACAAAAAAATAGATGCGGCAGGGACAAAATTTCTTTTTCTTTCTGCTTTGTAACCTGACTTCATGTAAAGAATTTAATTCTACCAGTTTCACATCAAACACTTAAGCAATGCCTTCAGTGGTGGGGGGTGAAGGGGGAGGGCAGAAATGAAAAGCATTCTGTTGTGATTGACAGATTCCAGTCTGACTTACCTATGTATTTCTTTGCATATTTGCAAGGCTTATTTGACTTTTAGGGAAGCTTTTCTCTTTTTAAATTAAGAAAGAATGCTTTAGACTTTAAGAACAATGTCAGCAATCTAATCTCATCCCTAATAGTGAAAAACAAAACCCCTCTTAGTAGGAGTTTTAAAACGTTCTTAGTGTTTGCAGAAGTGTAAGCAGAATTAGGCTAAAACTGAGGGACTTTGAAAATCCAGCTCAGCACAATGGAAAAGTTAATGAATGCTAATAGGGAACAAATACTGATTTGCCATCTCCCAGTTTGTAATCAGTTTTTGGCTTTAAATAAAAAAAAAACCTCTGACAGTGTCCTTAGCTTTATAAATTAATCTGTGTGCCGAGATGGCAATATTCTTGAGTTAAGAATAGGTGCAGTAACCTAATTTGGTTGAATTTTGTTTACAACTTCACTACAATTCTAGTTCACTTAGTACAGTGTACAAGCTCCGTTAGCTTTATAAAGTGATTGCAATTGTTTCTATTTTTAAAATGGTTTTACTCATGTGAGTTTGTAAATAATGTGTAGGACTTTTGCCTCATGGTTGAGGCAAGGGTTTTAACATTCACTTGACACTGCACTATGTTTGGACACAAACTTCTAGATCAATATTTCCATCAAAAGGTAAAGCATTCCTGTTAGTGTGGTTCGCTTACCCACTATGAATAGTGCTTGAATGCTTTTCAGTCCTATGTAGCATTTTTCACTTGGCCATGAAACATGAGACATCTGTTTGTAAAGCACTGTATTCTGTTGTAAATTTGGCATTAAAAATTCTGTATGTTTTGGCATTATTAATGTAATGCTGAAATATTGTTTATCTGTCTAAGATTTTATCATTGTGACTGAGCATGATACAATACAGCATAATATACTAAATTATTTCTCTGTAAACTTGCATTTTACTTACAGCAAAACTAACAGCCAATTTGAACATTGGTACTGTAAAGCCACGACTACAAACAGCATGGTCCTAACTACGCTATTTAATTTATCCCAATAACCTGTGGTAAATTTGTTTCATCTGTAGCTTACTCTGTTAAGATTAAGCAGTAAAGTTGGTTATACAATGGGTGTCCTCTTTATGTTGCATTGATTCTTTAGCCAAACTTGCTACATTAAAACATTTTTAAATGAATTTCACTTCTTGCTTTTGAAAGTTTAAATATTTCAACTTATACTGCTGACTGCCATGTTTCTGGGAAATTGTCACTGTGTGGCCAAGGTGATCTGTGATGCAAACGACGAAGGGCATTCTATGTAGATAAGCACTCGGCTCTTGTACAATTGGATTTCCTTGATGCCTTTATGCAGTTTTTCAGGAAGCGTGTGTAAATGAATACTTTTGAGGAAGTTTTTTTGACTCCTGTTGTTTGATAGAAATATAATCAGCCAGATTCATCCCTTTGGCAGAATCACTTTGAATAGAGAAGATGCGGTGCTTAGTGTCGATAACCACGTCTAGGAAGAATTAAAATGGGTATTTTCCCTTATACAGGTAAATAAACAAAACCACAGAACACTGTTCTGAGTGATTGAAAGAAATCTTTCTCATGTATGCTGTGACAACCCCAGTGGAAGGACTGTTCTGTAGAACTATGGAATAAAAAAACAGCTGCCTGGATTTTGACTCTTGTCCTCAACCCAACTCCAACTGAGAGGAAAACAAAGGTGTTTTGATGCCTTCACGGGCTCCCTATATCCACAGGGCGCCTGGTTCAGATTACAGCGTGAAAGTTAAAACACTTTTGGGATCTTCCTAGTTCCTGACCACCACCAAAAGTTACTGCTAGGGAGGAACTGCTTTCTCATACCTGGAGATTATGATTCTACCCAGGCTTCTCCCTTTTCCTGTGTACCAGAAATGCTTTGAATCTTTGATTTCTGCATGATCTGCTCAGGATTTCACACAGTTTAGCCTTAACCAAACAAGTGTTGATCTGAAGGAGCACGTGAGTTCTGCTTGGCTCTTAAGGGGAGCAATAAGAGCCATCCTTTTTGGAGAAGCATTGTGGCATCAAGATTTTTTTTCCGCAAACTGAAGCACAGAAGCTACTGTCCATCATAAATGTTGGACTCTTCTCTGAATTTGTATTAAGTAGGAAGAAGAGGGGGTGTATTGGAATACAGCAGAGTACAGAGGTGTCAGAACACAGAACTGGAGGTCCAGTTTCAGCCTGCTTTGCTGAATAACTCTGCTATATTTTATCAGGACCAACTTGAAGATGCTGTAAGGAGTGCTGTAATGAGGAAACTGTAGGAAGTGTGAAGCTAATCTACTCAGTCGGATGTAGAAACGTGTGTGGAAACTAGACATCTGTTCTTCCTCTCCCTATTGCGTCCCCAGGTAGTGGTGTAAAGACCCCTAACTGCTGCAGGGAAGGGCTGCCCAGCAAACTTTAATCACTCCTCTTATCTCTTGATTCCATTTTGTCGGTAGTGTACTGTGTAAAAAGGAGAAAAGCAGTTGTGGTGAGGGGTATCTCTGCTGGTAAGCGTAGACATGTACGTAGAGGTTGCTGTAGGTCTTAGTTACTGTTAAAGTGTTTCCTAAGACAAAGGTTTAAAAGCCCTAATGGTGTAAACTTACTTGTAGGCTTCAGGTTTTTTTGGTTCTGTTTGTTCTCTATATACTGTTCATGAAGAGGCAAGGAGGAGAGATTCTCAAATCTGTTGGTAGCCACATCTCTGTATTCTGGTAACACTGCTTGGGAGTTTTGTGCCTGCGGGTTTCCTGTCACTCCTGGCTCTCGCTTCCTGAGAACTCCTCCTGCAGGTAAAGCTTTCCAGCTTTTGATGGCACAAAACTCCACGGCACGCTTGCCTCAAAGCATACTAGCCTTCTGTGTTCCATGGTATGTGAATAAATCTCTGATGGAGGGTATCACTTGCCTGGATTGACAGGATCCTACCAGAAGCCTCAGAAATCCAGTTTTCGGAATTATTATAGCTCTCGGGCCTTCCCCAATGGAAAGAGTGTTAAAACCAAACTGAGGATGAGATCCCAGTGTCATGGGCTTAATGTTTCCCCCCACTAGGTTCTTCTCTGCTTAGCCTCCCCTCTTCAACTGCTTCCTGCTCTAAATAATGTCAAATCTTAAAAACCTTGGTGCTCAAGCACTTGGAAAAGAGGGGAAAGCTGAGAAGGTTCTCTTGCATATAAAACATCAGTGTCATGAAAAAAATAGTGACAGATGTGCAGTATGAAGTCAGACAACAGATGCATGTGCCTCACTAGTATGAGGTGCAGCCTTCTCTCTGCCATTCCTTTGGCTGAGTCCAAGCAGGGGAAGGGTGCGTTCCTGCAGTGTGGTTGCTTTGCTAAACTGCTGTATGCAAATCATGTCAGTGCTGTAGCATGTATTCTTTTTGTAGATCTTAGGAAAGAGTCTGATTTCAGTCTGCAGCTATTAAACCTTTTGTGAGAGAAAAAGGAGGTCTCTGATCTAATCTTTTGTCTCTATGTAAAGTAGAGAACATAATCTGGAGATAGAATTAGGAATCTTTCTCTTTGGACCTTTCTCTTGAAATACTCTTTGGTTGATAGAGCAGGAGGATGTGTTTTTCTTTCAGGAAGAGGTTTACGGGTCATTTGTCTCAGATTTTGACTGCTGGTCTCCAAGGCAACCTGATGCAAAAGAATCAACCGTAGTGAGGGTACTGTGCTTACAGCACTGCAAGATTTTAATTCTGGATTTAATCTAGGATAAATAATGATCTTTTTGGTAGGCTTGCAAACTTCAGATAGAAAGCAGCAATCACAGAAGGCTTGCAGCAGGGGTGGGCTTATTCTGGTAGGTGTCATTGTCCTATATGATTGCAGTACAGAAGTCTTTATTTTGTCCCATAGGACGTTACTTGTTATGCCATAAATAAATGCGTTACTGGTCTAAAAAGTTGTTTTCTATATCCATGGGGTCTGTTAATGGAAAAAGTTCATAAGATCTAATTTTCTTCTTTATCAGGACCTAAATACACTGGCTTTGAGTGGGGAGCACAGTAATGTGTGAGAGGAAGGCTTGACTTCTGTCAGAAGGTGCCAAAGATTTCACGGATGGGCAGAATAGACTAACTCTGATTATAGCCTCAGTTGGAAGCTCCCTGACAAAGTACTCTGTACTTTACCAGAGGGGGTGGAAAGATTAAATTCATCTCAACTTGAATGACTGGTTTAAGGGGATTCCAAAATTTCATATGAGTATCCAGAAATCCCTTCTGGCTTTCTCTCCGTCTGTCCCCACAGTGTTCCACATTGACAGTGTTAATGTTTCTGTTTCTGAGCTTCTGCTAATGGATTTAATTAGCACAGAACAGGAAAGTTGATTCCTCTAATGATGACCTCAGAATGAATTTAATAATAGTGCTTATTGTCTCTTTAGTGTTGTTTTTCAACTAATTATTCCTTAAGACAAACTGTTATCGTGACCTGGGTTATAACTAGTTTCTATTATCAGACAGCAGGTAATTTGTTTGTTAGCACTGTGTTCCATAGTTTTGTACAAAGAACGACTCGAAAAGCTCAGTAGATGTTACCCTCTGGATGAGGTGCTTTGTCAGGACAAGAGTTACCTGCTCAAAGTACAAGAAGATAAGTGGGGGTATGAATTTACTACCAAAGAGCTGAGGTGATGCATCTGATTAGGTTTGTGATGCTATTCCCACAGACACGTACAGTGACTGTGAAGTAAATTAATTTGTGAGCGTATACTCCAAATGTATATACACAGTCAGCTTCCATGGAATAATGATGTACTGCAAATTCACATCTTCATAGTAACTTGTTCCTGTGCCAGATATGGCTAAGCAATGACATACGCCTCATGTTTGTAGTGGGTCAGGGTATGAGATGTTAACTAGTACTAACAGTACTAGTAAGTAAGGTGTCTGACTTAAATTCATTATAGAGTTACTGTGAAGCAAAAGACTTCTCCAGCAGGTACCACATGGTACTAAATGTACATACTTGAAGATTTCCATTTTGGGGGTGTCTGTGTTCTGGTGTGTTACTAGCCAGGGATTGCTGCTGCTTGAAGCCTTCTCACCAAAGGAGCTGGAAGTAGAACTTGCCAGACAGGACTTGTTTTACCATTGCAAGGGTAGAAGGAAAACAGGCCTGTATGGTTCTCTTTCTTAGATGAATGTTGTGTTTAGTTTCCATTGAGTAGGCATCTACTGTTTCCCAGTTGCTTGTATTACACAAATTATTCCGGGTATGTGACCTTGACTGCTGTAAGCCTGAAGTTCCTTTTAAATTACACATGTAAAGTGCGTGCTATGTGTAGTAATCACATGGAGGTTTTACTGTTATATTTTGGTAATAGGCACAATTGTCTTGGCTGCTGCTGTGTTTTCATGCTGGCCACATTTCAATCTGTTAGAATCAATGCTAGGTGGAATTTCACTCAAGATATTGAACCATTTCTTTTAAAGTACAGAGATGCATTATACCTAGTGATTACTTATTTATAAGTTCATTACCCTATTTGTTCCCTTAATTACAGCTTCTGAGAGCATGTTCTAGTGATTATGTGGTTTCCAGTTACTGCTCTAGTCTTCTCTTTCAAGAGAATGTCATAGCTGTTGAGTACAGATAAGCAGGAGAATCCATGCTATAAACTACTGAAACAAGCCCTCATCATTCATATTTTATAGTGTACTGTTTTAGCATGTAGGTATAACTGGACAGACTCAAGTGCCAAACTCTGATAACCCAAATAACAAGCGTCCAAGTGGGACTTTGTGATGTCACGCTCTAATCCTGCTGGTGGATTGGAAATTATCCAGAAGATTTTTTTAGGTAAAAGGAAATGCACAAGATTTTTGGCATGAAAATGCCTCATTCATTTTGCTTAACAGAGATTCTGCAGCAGAAATTGCAGTGATGTTCTGTAATGCAAATTCTCTGAAGTCAAACTAACTGGTCGTCAGCCACTTCATGATTTGCCAGTATTAGGTCAAGAAAGAAGGAAAGCTTCTTATATGCTCAAGTCCTCTTGTCTACTTGCCAACACAGCTACTCATCTTCTAAGAACCTCCTTGCATCTGAAGATGCAAACTGATCAAAGAAGCCTGGGCAGAGCAGTTCAGCAGCAGTTCAGCTGCTGTAGCTGAGAATTAACATCTGCAGTCATTGCTACAGAATGGTTCTCTTTCATCTGCAGGGCGTGTTAGTGCCGCCTTATTGAAATTGCCTATCATCACACTTGGTTTTCTTTGGTTATTATATTAAAGTGAACCACAGTCGGTGATCTGCATATTTCAGGAACAGCCTGTGAGGCATATTTACCAAAGCAACTGTATCCCTCCTGAAATATGCCATCTGTGGGCTCTTTTGAAATAAAATGAAAATGTTTGCTTTCTCTTTCTGAAACTTGTGCGAGATGGATACGACTGCTCTGAGATTCTCAGTACAGCTAAGGAAGGACGAGGCAAGCTCTGGTACCCAAGGCCCTGACCAATGTGCTGTGTACCATGTGCATTGCAGTAAAGTTTTTAATTAAAGGTGTAATGATAGTGTGCATATGGCCCATAGCTAACCTTCAGGATTAGTAGCTGGTTTGCCTAATAAGCAGGGAAACAAAGGGTTGTGCTTTTCCCCTGGTCTTGCTTAAGTGAGCAGAAAAGAGACATCTCCCTCGGGCTTTGGGAAAGAATGCAGTAGAAAGCTGAATTACGCTGGGCAAGCTACAAAAACAATTTTCTGACAGAGTAACAGTGTCTATTCAAGGATTTCTGGCTGGCAGAGCTTTTGGCTAACAGAGCTTTTCTACATGCTCCTAGAGTGTTACAGCTATGTGCTGGAAAAAAGGGTGCTGAATAGAGCAGGATTCTCCAACATTTGTGTAGGTACTGCTACTGATTGTGAAAGAGCTGCTAGCCACCATGCCTATGCAGGAGGCGTGTGTTGGACTATGGAGGATGTTATTATTTGTACCATCATATGGTGCTTGTATTTCAATTTAGCAATTCCCAGGGTAGAACAAACCTCTGTTCTTAAATTGATTTAGCGACTTTGAAGCATGTCTTTGGTTGTATTTAAGTTATCTTAAGAGCTTTATTGATTTTTAGGTTAAAGCATCCTACAAAATAATGTGTATGAAGTTAGCTTGCACTGGAACTAATTTAACTTTGCGTCTTTAGGATGAATTATTTCAAGCTGACTTCAGTCTGATGAATTCTTCCTGTGTTGAGTATAAGCAGATGCTTTGGCCACGATTAAATTGTTCTTTATTTTTTCCGTGAGCTACATATGCATAGGAAAAAGAACCCAAATCTGGCTGCTTTTGAGCCATTGTGACTTGCTTTATTTTTATATTGCTCAAAGAAAGGCTAATAAACTGAATCAAAGGCCAATGAGTGATTTTCTCACAGAAGAAATAATTGTCCCCTTGGCTAGATAAAATTCGGGGGAAAAAAAGGCTCAGTCCTAGATACTAATCTTTTAAAATTTTGTGGAGAATTTTCAAGTCTTGTCAAATATGACAACTCATAAACAGAAAGGAGGGAGCACTTACTCCTTCGGAAGAAATTATGTTTGATCGCATGCTAAGAATACGTGTGCTCTGTGTGTGCCCTTATCAGGCACAATTTCATCACGTTATAGCTCCTTCAACGTGTTGCATGAATCATATCTGAAAATCATAGCTGAAATTTTCCGAGGTAGATGTCAAATGTTAAGCTCTTCCAAGTCTTCTGATTTGCAGAGATACTGAACACCTTCAAATCCCACTGACTCCTCTGTTAGCTTTAGGGCATGGACCTCCATTAGCTTTTCCACTGGCACCCCCTGTGGATAACATGCTTTCAAGTGGGC
Source organism: Struthio camelus (assembly GCF_040807025.1). Lineage (NCBI taxonomy): Eukaryota > Metazoa > Chordata > Aves > Struthioniformes > Struthionidae > Struthio > Struthio camelus. The sequence continues at coordinate 7,661,929 of NC_090948.1, forward strand.
TGCTCTGATTGTGCATCTTGATAAGCAGATGCTGTGTTTAGAAAATTCAGCAGAAGGGCTGCGAAGGACAGGACAGGACTACCCAGTTAAGAAAGGAAGATGGCTGCAAATAGGTGGTCTCTTCTTTGTCCCTTTCTCAGGAGAAATAGCATGACCTGAATTCCCCTAGCCTTAATAACACTGTCTTAGCCACTGGCAACTGCGCTTTTTGGGTTTTCCAAATGCATTCTAAGGAGCGTTTACACTGTGTTAAAGCTAACTGCAGCCTTCCCCTTCTGAGCTGCTCTCCTTGACTGCAGCTCAGGCATAAGCCATTTATCATAAGCAATACTCCCCCTAGAGCTGCATGAGGCTGCAGTTGTCAAAGCAACTTTAATCGGTCTGCCTTCCTGCATAGCTGATGTACGGGCAATCATTTAGGAATGTTGCGTTTTAATTCTCCCTAATAGTGGTATTGTAGAAAAGATGAAAATATTGGCAGCGTGATATTCCAAAATAGATTGAAATCTTAGATACTTCCAGCGTCAACACAATGGCTTTCTCAGGCATGAGGGAATTAATTTAAATACATTTAAATTTTCTACGAGCAATCCTAGTCTGTTATTCTCCAGGTGTTACTATGCTGTCAGGCAAGTACTCCTGACTTGTGGGTTCCTACAATGTATCAATTTCTTCCCCTGTCACCTTTATTTAGTTTACTTCCATATGTATGAAGATGATGTCATTTGCAGGTGTTTCCTCTATTTTTATTCTCAAGCTGTCTAAACTGTCACTTCTGGCTTTCACTCAAGAGTCAGAACTTTCAGAAAGGCTTGTTCTTATTTTGTGGCGAACTCCTGAAGGTGGAGGAAATGAGAAACATCTAACTTTCAATAATCTTTCTTTGGTCATAGCAATAGCATAGGTAAATAAAATAATGGTAGTAGAAGAAAAGGGAGAAATAGCAGGAGATAATCAATGGATAGATGTATCTTCCTCCTTTTCAAAAAGATACTCCAAGCTTACTGCTTTTATGTCAATATAGTGGTATTGTACTCAGTGAGATGTGTTACTTTAAATGGGAAGCTAGAGCTGGAAAACTTCTGTGGACAGGTCTTCGATGAAAAGACCTACTGACAAGCATTTGGCTTGTCATGAAAAGTCACATAATATTGAGTTTGAATCTAGGGCTGTAACTTCTGTAATAAGGGAGAATGAACCACTTCTCCCCTCCAAGCTGCTATTTGCTGTTTTCATTAGTACTGTTTGAAGCCTCTTGGCCATCAATGTTACACCATTGTCTGTTCCATTTGACAAAGTTGGAAGTCAACATGCAGAAATTGCACATGTTACCTCAGTGGGTCTCGAAAGCAATTTAATTGAGTGTCATGCCACTGTATACATGCTTCTGAGCAGGAGTTAAAGTATTCTCTGGTGGGCTGTTGCTCTGCAAAAGCTGGGTTCCGACTGGGTCCCTACTGCAGTTATTTGGGATGACCTTCTCCCATAGCTTCTAGGGGGAAAGCATGTCATTTCAGCGTGAGCGTTAGGGGAGCATTCAGACCATTGATCCCCAGTTGTCGCTAATCTGTTGGCAGCATCAGGGTCAATTTTCCTTATCAGACTTGAGTTTTCCGCTAACTAACTTCAAGTGATGTTAAAGACTGTTACCTGTGGGTTAGGAACCACTAGGTTAAATGCACAGAACTAAAGAGAAGCCTCAGCAAGTGGCTGTTGAAGTCAATGCAATATGCTTGCTAACCTTAGCTCAGACTGAGGCTGGCTGGGTCCTGTAAGTGGTTGGATACTGTGTGGCAATGTGTTTTGTCTTTCCTCAACTTTAGGCTTTTTTGTAGGGACTGGAATTGTTACTTGTTTATATATCCTTGCAAAATCTTGTTTTTGCATGCATCACTTAGTTATTTTAAAAATCAGCTTTTGCTGGAAGCTTGGGTTGGTCAGTTTCTCCCTTATGGTCCTTTGGATAGAACTTGCGAAATAAAATGCTTTTCTGCTGATAATGGTGATCAGTGAAGAGCTGCGGTGTGTCATAACTCAATAATTGACTGGCCTATTCACTAAAACTGTTGCTAGACATAAAATAACTCTGTTCAATTTTGGCCTGGTACAGCACCACGTGAATACATTGCAAAGGTGCGTACAGATTGCTGTAGTTCAGAGCTATGGTGCGTGCTCTGGTCACATGCAACTTCAGGCTCCGCCTGACAAATTGCAAAGAATCTTCAACTTGCACTGGAGTTTGTGACAAAGAGCTTCCATCTCAGATGTGCTGGTGGTGATATCTGGCTTCAGATCTCTGCTTTCTACAAATGTCCCATGTCACCTTGAACAAGAGAACTAATCTCTCCTTGCCCCAGGTCCCTTCTTTCTGCAGCCTGGAGATAGTACAACATGGGCCAGTTGTACTTCTTACTGCAGAGAAATCACTGGCTGTTTGAGAGGTCTCAAACATTGATGAAGAGAATTTTATATGTGGGCTGGGATGTCTGATGTTCTAATGAATCCCTGGGGAAGCAGGTTAGATGGAAGTGTTTTTCCTAATGTGTCCGTAAGTATTTTTTAAAAACCCTAAAAAAAAAAAAGGTTTAAAAACCTTTACCAAGAAATGTCAAAAGAGATGCTATAGGCTCAGTTTGCCGTGATTTTTTTTAAAAATATTTTTTATACCTGGTGAAGATGTCCAATTTTGAAGGAACAGAGCAGAAAGAGACAAGACATCTCGGCTACTGCTCTGTGAGAGCTTTATTTGGACGAGGAACATGCTAATGGGCTGCTTCTGCAAAATTTGTCTGGGAGAAGGTAGGCATGATGCAGGCTTGATTTTGATTTGTTACCTCTGAGTAATCTTTTTTAGTTTGGGGAGCTGTGGTGTTCCAGCTTGGACCATCCCAAATGAATCTGAGGTACAAATAACACTCATGAATTCAACCATCCCTGAAGCATCTGTGATCATTACACAACAAGCGTGCAGGGGAATAGGTGGGGTGATTTGAGAGTGGACATAATCTGTGGAAAACTGAACTCTTGCATTGTTAGCTATAGAGATTACAAAGATCCTTGGCCCCTGTCTTTCAGCTGTGCCTGTCATTTGAAAGAGCAAGAGGGGGAAATAGAGCATTTAATCTCTCGAGCGCCTTTATGCATGTTTGTGACTTCCTTGTGTGGTGTTTCTCCACCAGGCGGGGAGTTTGGAGCCAGGCTGGCTCTGTAGGGGGTGAAAGAGGCTGGCTGGAAGCTAGTGCACCAGATGACATGAGATACACTTGGCTCTGTAAGACTTTGCAAAGCCTCCCTAAGGGAAGTTTTCTGAACGCTAGTGGTGGAGGGGTGGACGTGCTTCATGTCTTTTTGCCATGTTGTCAGTTCTCTGCAGACAGACTAGACAATGAGCCAAGGCTGGTTATTGGTTCATCCACCAGGGAGTGAGAGTCCCCTTCAAGAAGAGGCTCAGCAGAGATCCTGTATGGCTACAGAGTTCGTGAGAGCACAGAGTTAGTGGATTTTGTAAGGCCTTTCCCTGATCTATGACTTCCATAGCTTCACTGCATAGTAACTCACTTGAGCTTTGGACAGGTGCTCTTGTTTTACTCAAAATGTTTTGTAGGCTTTGCTGCAGGTTGGATACAAAGATCAGCCTAGGACGTGAAGAGGGTGGACCAGCTGGTTTGGCTTTAGCACCACTTGGCTTCCTTGTTCTGGAGCCTTGATGCAACCTCATCAAATTCAGTTCAGGTTTAATATTGGTTGATGGTTTACATGTCAGACAGCACTTCCACTCCAGGTGTCTCATTGGCAACCAAGCTATCTAGTCTTGAAGACAAGCAGCTAATGGATTCCTGTCTCCAGCTAGCCTCTGTGCGCAAAGCTCCATGGCAGTCAAGGAGAGAGGCTGACATATAGCAGCTATGCATATGGTCAAGGATTTTGAGACATGTAAAATACAGTTGCTCTACTTAGGAGACTTTTAATGAGGATTTCATTGGAACTAGGTTGCCTTTGTCTCAAGGGATAAAATAGGTGGTGGTGAAGTTAGAGATGAAGAACCTGGCAAAGGTATGTGACTCTTCACAGATATCCAGGTTTAATTTCTCAGTAGCTACTTCACAAAGCTGCCTTTTTCAGAGTAGGAGCTTGCCCAAAAGAAATAGGACTGCTCACAGCTCTTGAAGAATGACAGTACTAGAAAGATTAAAGAAAATACATCATTTGGCAATGCAAGCAGTCAGTCTGCTCTATCTGCCAACACAAAGTGTCTTTGTCTGTGAGGTGCCCTATGGCCCATTCCTCTCCCCCTGACAGCAAATATTGTGCTGCTGAGGAACAAAAGGGAAAAATGCACAATTCATTTGGGCTGAAGAGGCAAACATTATCAAATCTTGTCAGGCCTCTAAGTGTTTGGATAGATAGATTTCCTTATCAGGCAACAGAGCTGCCTGGCCTCAGGGAAAATACAGTGGAACCTGCAGGTTTGAGTGGCAACATAATATAGCACCAAACGTTGTTAAAGGACATCTGATCTAATGTAGGCATGTACTATCCGAACTGAACTCGTGCAACGGATGGCTGGGGAGAGCAAGGCCTCCTGGGACACTTATATAACAGAAAGAGAGTGCTACTTTCTAACCTAGCTGATGCTATTGTCTATTGTTAACAAAAATCCCAGTCATGTGCCAGGTGGGAAACTTTACTGCTCTCTCTCTAGTGAGCACAAACAGCATGCAAACCTCCTAAGCATGTTAAGTATGTGCTGTGCCCAGTGCATCTTCTGACAGGAGCGGGGAGGATGGAGGAAGGAAGGAAATGTCAGTCTTGTCTCTGATACTGTTTTTGTAGCAGGAAGTCAGAAAGGAGACTGTGGTCACCTAGTCTGGCCCTGTTTGTCTTTCCTTTTGTCAAGTTTCTGTTCCCTGTGAACGTATGCTTACAGACTGGGAACAAGCTTTGAAGAGAAAAAGAAAACAGTGCTGTTTTGAAGACCTTTTATTGTACGCTTAACAGCAAATTTGGGAGTTTTGGTAAGATGTTTGAACATTTAACATGGGCGATGCAGCCCATACAGCTGTGGTGTGCTGTCTGCAAAAGTGAAGTTAGTGAGACAGCATGGCTAGAAGAGTCTTTATACATGTAGGAAGTTGCAGGATTAGTATCTCTGACTCAGTTTGTCTGAAACACCTTAAGAATCCAACTGCCCTTTGCAAACCTCCAGATGCTGTGGCTGTCTTGGTACTGCTCTGGTCCTGGAGCGCTGCTTGGGGGGATCTCGGCTATGCTGCTTATAACTAACCGTTAGATAATTTTACATGAATTCTTGTTACAATGATGTTTCTGTGCTCCTCAGTGTTTCAGATAGTTTTCTTCGTAGCACCTCCCTGAACCAGGGAAATGAAAATATCTCCTGGTGAGAAACAGGCACTCTTGATTTCCTGGGATCATGAAGGACTATTGCTGAGAAGCAGGGATCTGAACCTGCATCTCCAGGGTATAAAGCCTTGTAGGCTTCCCCCTTTGTATGCTGTTAGGCGCTCCCTCCATCTGCTGAATTACTCAGATTTGTATCTCAAAATTATGTTCTTAGACAGCCTATCGTCTGTCCCATCCGCACCTCCATATCTTCAAGTACAGCTAGCAGATGCATAAAACAGAGGAAGTTATAAATTAGATGGGCATAAGGTTCTAGCCCTCCAAAAGGACGTTAAACTCACTCTGCAAGTCACAGCTTCAGCACTGCAGGCAGGGTTCCCCTTTCATCTCTGCTGTCTGTGGCCTGTGTATCTGCTGGATGTTCTCAGAGGTAGTTTGATGGGCAATTAACTAACAGAAATTGCTAGTAGTCCAAATGACCACATGAAGACTGAAAGCTGGTTGTTACTCTCTATACCAGGGAATGTATACCTTTGTGGGAAAAAATGCCAAAGACTTTGGTAAATAACTATATGGTTTTAGCATAAGGGGAAGAGAGTTTTTGTTCCACTTACTTACAAGATCTTTTCCTTTGTCTAAAATTGGATTTTGCTTGGTATAATTCATTGAACTCCATAAAGTACATAAAGTTAGTATTCACTAACATCCAAATTAATAATATTAGAGTAATGGTATTTTATGAATAGTTAAAAAAAAAAGAGTTCAGCACTTACATTTATGACAAAATTATAACTTTGAAAAAAAACCCAGCTCTGCTTTTCCTCACACAGATTACTGGTATGGCAGTCCCTTGCACAATAATTCCACAAATCCTTTTGGAATGAGGCAAATATGGAGGCCCTGATTTGCAATGATTAGTTACCTGCTGCAAAGTCAACAGGACTACTGAAGGCGTCAGAGAGAAGCACATTAATGAGGTGTTGTGAGATAGGTCTTACCCACTTATCAACTGTTATGCGTTGACATTTCCATGTACTGCTTTTCCTGGGGGAAATGCCAGACCTTTTCACGGATCTGCGAGATGAACTCACAAAGGCTGTAAACTATAATATTTCTCATTGCTGTCCACAGTTTTCTTGCGGGTTGGCTTTTTTGGGCCATCCTTCCTAACTTGATACTGATTTGTGTTTTGCAGTCTTTCAGCTTATTTTTTCTCTGCTGCACCCTTACATGACTTTGGCCATTGTATTTCTCCCCAGGAAAAGCCTAGGGAGGTAAGAGTTCCCCATGCCATGCTATTGAATTTGTACAGACTATGGAGATTTGACTGTAGTGTTTTGGAGAGAAATTATACTCTGATAGGAGGGGGTGGGAGGGAGGACGCCAGTGACTTTGGAAACTTGTATTTCCTTCTTGCTGCAGCTCAGTCATACCCAGTTGCTTTGGTATCTATTTCAACTTCTCTCAAAGCAACTGGGTATGGAAATGCTGCTGAAATCTATGGAGCTTGATGTCTGGGTACTTTCAGTCCTCTTCTGTCTAGTATTCTAGATGCTTTTCCAAATATTGAGGTACTTAAATTTTAAAATGTGACTTTTAGCCACACTAAACCTCCACTCCTCACCTGTGGAAAGCACATAGTTGCTTTTCCTTATCTCAGTAGTTCACACAGCAGGGTACCTGTCTATCTTCTTCCTCTCCAATTCAGTCCAACCAGCGTTGTTTCTCCATACATGGTGCTGCGCAGAGATCCAGGCTCTTCTTACCTCATTAAATAATTCACAAACTTGAGGAAGGCTTTGTCAGATTTTGACATCCTCTCTGCCTTCCTTTCCATCTCATTGTCTGGTTTAGACCATAAGTTTTCTGATATACTACAGGGTTTGGATGCAGATTGCTCCTTCTAAATAGTACTGCAGCATATACAATTGTTACCAGTGCTGTTAAATCTCTAGAAATGGTGTTTTTGGTAGTGAGGTACACATTTCCTTCAAAAGAGCAGTTGCATATCACAGCTGGCTATGTTTAATACAGCATGTTCATTTGCTGGAATTACCATTCTCAGATCATGTTTGCTGTGTGCTGCCTCACAGGGGGAATGCAAAGCTGATAGCTGGTAGGTGAACAGATAGTGTCCTGACTCTGATGTTCCCCTCACCGCTCCTGCGCTGTCCTGGTTCATTTGGCAGCTGCCTGGAGGTTTCATACCAATGCAAAAACAACCCGTTACCTGACAGCAGGAGGAGATATTAAACTGTACCAGCTACTCCTTCCTTGTTCTGTGCAAAATCGCAGATTAAGAGGATCAGGCCTGATTTACGCTTGTAAAGCTCCACTGCAAGTATGTGCAAGCTGTGGACAGGGATACAAGAGCGGCTGTGGTTGCCTGATGGGCAGATGGCACACTCCTGGTCAGTTCATGGGCCAGGCAAATGCTGTAGCTGCAGAAAGGCGCTATATACTAATCTTTTCCTTTCCCACCTAGTAAGAGAGACATAGCAGTAGTCTTCAACAGGCAGTGATAGTTTTCATGCTAGTTCTCGCTTAACCTCTGATGGCTTGGCAGCCCTCCTATACTGCGTACCTTATCTGGGCACACTTTAGGTAAGAATTAGAGGAGGTGGTAGTCTCGATAGCTCTCATGTGAGTGGAGAAGCTGCTGAGGTTTTGCTATGGGATGTATCCCTCTCTTTCCTCTCTGATGAAAGAAATAAAACTGTGCTCTGCTCTCAGCTGTTGCTCAGAGGTGGTCTGGGAGAATACTGCTACAGAAATGACAACACTAAATCACATGCTCCCACCTGCCCAATATACTCTTTTCGGCTGAAACTGCCCGGAGAAGAAGGCATTAATGTTTCAAGGGAGACATAGACAGTAATAGAAGAAGTAAGTCACTAATGCCTGAACCACTACAGTTTCCTAGACAAAAGTGGTTGTATGAGTTGCCCAAGATAAAGCACAGGAAGAGCAAGAACCAAACTTGTTAGAGTGCCCTGGTGTCCTGTATGCAAGACTTGGGGCTCTTGTTGTTTACAGGCAGCTGTTGTTGTAGGAGTCACTGAATTTGTCTGGTAAAGCGGGTGCTGTGCAGCTCACAGTGATAGCTTGGTGGTAGAAGTCCCTTTATCAGACCAAAGTCATCTGTTTACTGCAATAATTTCTAATGAAACAGCGCTCTGAAGGCTAACTGAGCCCAGAGAAGCCTTCCGTGAAGACTCTCTCCTTGAATCCTCTCATTGCTAGATTCCAGTAGCCTGTGGTGTAAAATCAATAACAGGCATCTAGACTTAGTGTCACTGCTCTTTGTTCTTGTTTTATTTTAACTCATTGTGTGAAATTCACATTTACTCTCTTTTAACAGTCTTGGGCCATCCTTTGGGGTCTCTCTGTGTGTATTATGCATAAAAGTGGTGCTTTTTATTCACTGCCGATTCTGTAAGCCCACAATTGATGCTCTGAGTGATTATATTGATGCTTTTTTGACCCCAAAGCGAGCTGGTTCAGGGAACCAAACTAACAGAGAAATAATCCAGCAAAAAAGAAAAATGAGTGCTTTTCTACTAGGTGCCTTCCCTGAACCAGGCACCTGCAGAATCAGGTAGCTACCAGGACCCACGCAGGGAAAGGGCAGGAATGCTGCTGCAGACAGGCCTTCAGGAGAACTGATACTAAAGTAAGTTTAATAAAATAAGACCCCTTAACAGCTGCAGAATCGCCTCCTCAGGCTCCTGAGGGATTTCTCCACTTTTGATGGCCAAGAGCATTGTTACTGTTCTTAACAGTTGCATAACACTTACTAAGCGAGATCTGTTATGATCCATGCAGTGTGTAATTGTTGGCTGCTTCTCCAAGGCTTCATTGCAAAAACAGCCTGTACCAGTGTAAAATGATTCACAACAATAATAGCACAGTTTGCTCTCTGTGGTAGGTCAGCTCTTGTATTTCTGACTGAAGAGCAGTCTATATAAAGATTTGTTCTACAGGCATCTGTTCGCTTTAAGAATGTTGTGGTTGAACCTTCATGTCACTATTCACTTGAAAAGTTTCAATTCCTTTCTGTACAAGACTTTTCAAATATGACTATGTTTTCCTCCATAAACACTTGCAGAAACTTCAGAATTGTCTAGTAGGATGCCCAGAAATCAAGCTCAGAGGAGTGTGTTGCTTCATGTTAGTGATTTATTTTTGTTAAAACCACTTAAATATTTATTTTTAAGGCAGTCAGCTATTTTGAGTTCGTTTTACCAACTCTCTGCTCACATTACTTTCTTGTGGTGAGAAGATGTAGGATGACTTGCTGCAGTGTCCTAGCCTCAGTAAACTTAATGCTCTGGATTGAAAGTGGATTAATAATAGAGCCTAGAGGACTCACTTTCTTGATTTGCATCCAGAAATACCTAGCTGAAAGGCACCTAGGGTATTGTCCAGCACAGATCTGAGATGGCATTTGTACTCCAGTTTTGTCCATGGAAGAGTCTGGCTTTTTTACTAAATTTCTGAAACCTAGAGGAAGAAAAAATTATAAAAAGCATTGCAACACTATTTTTAATGAATGTGCAACTATATCTTAGACCTATAGCTATGATCTTCTACAAAAAAAGGCAGATGAGGATCAGTATTTGTTTGATCAAAGGCAAGTTGAATGCTTCAAGGAAAATACACCTTGATTCCACCTTCTATTGAGCAATATCCAAATTTATACCTGGACTGACAGCTTAAATAAACGTAATGGGTAACCAAAGGCCATTATATTCTTTATGACCCAGAAACATGCTGATCTGCTTTAGCAATTTTACAAAGAACAGTCATTTGGTAACTTCCATAAACTGCCTTTGAAACAAACATCCTTCCAGTGCAACGTTCCTAATTTTGTAGTGCTGACTATGAATTCTTCCTTTCTATTTTTGGCCTTTATTTAGTATTAACAAATTTCCTGGTCCCATGCCTCTTACTAAAGACATTCTCAAAAAGAGTGACACAAATTACTGCTAGTTTTACATTGGCTGTGAATTCTCTTTTCATTAGTAACTGCCACAAAAGCAGTGCTTGCTTTAATTAATTCTAGTCTCACTCATTGTTTGGAAAGGCTTGCAAGGTTGACTGGCTTTCTCAGCTTGATCTGTGCTCACAGTAATGAGGCATCAGGCTAATGAGACCATTGCCATTACAATTACTAGCTTATTAAATTCTAATTAAGGACCCAATTCTGCCAGGTGCTCAGTGCTGTTTGTAAGTAGCTGAATATCTTCATGTGCCCACTTTTTGATCTCTAGTTGAAAGCATTACTTGAAAAAAGTATTGAAGCTCTCTGCTCATGTATAAGGAGATCTATGGCCTGTTTCAGTGGTAAAAAGGTAATTGACCCTAATGATATCTGTTGGTATGTAATGGTCCGAGCTGCCTTTCCTTCCTCTGAGAAACCTAACATCAATGTCACTGTTAAATGGGCTGTGATTCACATTGTAGAAGGCTGCATGTTGCTGAAACACAATATTTCCTTTATAATGTTCTGTGGTGGATTGCTTTCTGCACGTTCATACACTGGTGAAATGAGTTTGCAACTTTATTGTTCATCAATGCCAATTAAATACCAATTCTACATTAGTAAGACGTGCTTCATTCTGAATAAACGAATTAGTTCTGTCCTCTAGAGGCTGGAAAATTCTGAATGTATATTCTCTCTTTTAGAATTTAATTTCCAAATGACCTTATCACTGCCTGGTTTCTCTTCTGTACAAGTTATTGAGCTGAGCTCATCACTTGTAGTGTTGATACAATAGCAGAGCACTTTTCAGAGGTGCATTAAGGAGAATATCTAGCATCTGTCATGGGTTCCTCTATTGTTTCTGTCAGGAGAAGATTGTGTGTAGTGAGGTATCTTGTGGAGGTGAGGTTTTAAGTTTGCCTTTGCTAGCCTGAGGGGTTCTGCTGCTCATGGTAGTGGAGGCAAATGTGTCTTTATAGGACCTTAAAGCAGGAGCTGCAGAAGCCTTTCAGCTCAGTGTGCTAGCAAAGGCTGCTCACAGATACAGGGAGCAAAGCTGCCCGGACTAAACTCCCTTCCTAGCCATCAGCTCTCGAAGATTGACCTTAGGGAGAGCCCTCTGGGTTGCTCCCCTACAGAAAAGGGACCGAGTATCATATCTCAGCCCCTGCCACAGCCCCTGCCTGTGTGCATGCACATGTACGTGAAGTAGATCTTTCCATCACAAGGTCTCTCTACTATTATTTGAGTAGTCAGGATTCCTTTATGTTGGTGTGCAGATGTGAAGTTCTCTGCAAATGTTAAGTAAAGTTAACATTACAGCAGCCTTAGACTGTTGATCCTCAGTTTTTTCCACACCCTTTTTTATACTATGCCACTCCCATTTACCTCCCAGCAGTCCCTGCTGAAACAGCTTTCTGCCTGTGTATTGTGCAGAGCAAAGACTGTTCCCAGTGATTCTGCGTGAATGCACCATGAAAGAGGCCTCTCATACTTCAAACAGCAGCATAAAAACAGTCTTGTCCCTTTTGAACTCAGGCTGAGTTCATCATAGGTGTCTCAACTTAAATACTCTTAGCTTTTAGTATTCTATCTTTTCCATGGGGGATCCTCTGCGTTTCTAAAGGTGAGCTCACATAGGGCTCCCATGAGGCCGTTGCTCCAAAATGCTGCCCTAATCGCTTTTGAAAAGCTAGTGAAATGGAACTCAGCTTATTTTTCAGGCTTAGACAAAGTCATAAATTTCTGCCATGCTCTTGCGTTACAGATGAAAGCCAATGCCCTGCGTTTGATCTTGATATCTCTTATACTGCTCTCTACAGCTCTGAAGGACTGATCTCAGGTGCCTGGTACCAATTCTCAGTTTTAGAGGGTTGTTTACGTTGTGTAATAGAACATTTAAACACTTATTGTTAACATCTGGTTCTTTACTTGCCAAGTTGATTGCAAAAATGATGTTTTTTCTGTGTTTTGTGGTGGTTGAATTGGATGCTACATGTAACAACTAAATTGCACGTTTCTGCTTCTTCCCCTCTCTAGTCCCTCCCAAATTTAAAGATTCATTGCAACCTTCAGAAGTCCACCTGGTTATTAGAATTTTCATTACATATGCTTTGCGACCTTTAGAAACTGAGAACTCTTCCTGCTGGTTGTTTATCAGACTTACCTTTACCATTGGTCAGCTGGCCCAGTGTTTCAGTTAGCAAACTTCCTAATGAGAAACAAGATCAAGATTGAGGGAGCATTTTCCCTCCTGGGGACAGCAAGTTGACCAAAACTCACTATAGGAAGTAGTAAAAGCAGTGCTTGAGGTTTGTTCCATCTAGGAAATTTACATGCAGAATATCTTTGAATTCTTATCACACCCAGAAAGAGAAAGAGAAAGTGTTTAGGAGAAAATGTTGCAAGGGTACATTTGTACTTCCATGTTTCAGTTTTAAGCTACTGGCTGAACAGCAGTAGCACAAAAGTGTGTAAAACAGGTTAAAAAAAATCCTCAAATTAAATAAAAGGCAGTTAATTCCAGGAGTTCATTTCTCAGCTATTCAGTATTGGAAAGGGTTTTTCTTTATTTAGTCCCTCCCTGCTTCCCCGTGTGAAATTTGAACAAAGCACTTACATTTTTACCATGGTAATTGGACTTTAAAGCATTTTGAAATAGAGTCCTAAAACATGGGCTCACAGGATGTCAGAGGAGAGGTTTTGAGCAGTGAATACTCTACAGAAAAATCCAAATGATTTCCTAACTTATTTCATAAATAGAGATGTTCTTGGCATGACACTAACCCCCTTCTTCAGCTATCCTTTTGAAAACAGAGCAAAGATCTGATTCCACCTGAGTGAAATGTCACTGGCCCAACAGTCATGTTTTTTTAGAGGATAGCAGTGATCCTTTGCTTCTTCTTCACTTACTTACATTTTGTGTTTTCTACTATTCTGAAGGAGCAAAGTTCTGATCTTATATCTGCTAGGCACTTCTGTAAAGATAGAGGGGGAAACCTGGACTTACATAAGCTTAGTCCAAAAGATCCTGTGTGCTTGGCTGAGACTTTGTTACTCTGTCTGATATTGGGCGTCTCCTTCTGCTTATAAATGATCTTGGGCTTTGAAGAGTGTTGCTTGACATGAGAGAGACCGGGTGGAGAATCAAGAAATTCTGAATTTGGGATACCAGGGTGAGACCTGCCAGCCCCACATCTCAGCCTGTTCTTGCCTATGTGGTGGGACAAGCACTGTCCCAAAGCAGGGAACTTTGGGCTGTAAGACACCATTGATTAAGAGAATTGTTTCTAGTTTCCTATTGTTTTTTTCAAGCAGGCAGGTACCACCTGAAGCAGGAGAGTCTACAAGATCTGGCTCTTGTCTGCTTTTTTGCTTCTTAGAGCACTCCTCTATGATTGAACTGATTCTAGTAGGATTAGGGCAAGAAATTGTTATGTGGCTTTGCTTGGAAATGCCATGGCTATTGGTTTCCTGCTTCTTGAGAGCTGTCACCAGCCCAGCCTCTTTTTTGCCAGTTCTTTGCTTTCCCTCTTTCCCCCTGTATCAGCTAAACAATAAATGTTGGAACATGTGCCCTAGGAAGTGATGGGTGGATGTCAGTGTGGTCAGGCCTGGAACGGGCAGTGACACAGTGACACTGGATGATCTTGATCTGCCTGTCTGAGTGCTGTTGTGCCAGCCTGGGAAAGCACCCTTCTCCCCAGTTCTTCCTGACCGCAGAAGCAGGTTTGATTCATGTGATATGGTCAGAGCAACAGGTTTGCTTTATTGTTCTGGTGTAGGCTGCAGTGATCAAGTGCAGGGTTTCCCAGCAGCTGCTCCTCAGACAGTCCCGTCACATGATTAGGAAACTTTATTATCCCATTTCCTGTTTCTTGACCCTCCTTTTCACCATTCTTGTAAACCTCTCCCCTTGCCACTCTGTCTCAAATAAACAACCTGCCCCTAATTCTTTTTCCCCCATTAATCCATGCCAAATTTGATATTTCTGATGCCATCACACAGCTACTCTTGGCATGGTACGGTATTACTGATGTGATTGCTTAGGCAGTGCTGGCCTTGAAGACTCAGCTCTCCAAAAGGTTCTCAGTATTCCCTTTGAATTGCGTGAAGTGTGGCCATTTTTCATATAATGCCCTTGCAATCACCTGTGCATCCAGCCGTTTCTCGCCTGCCAGCTCTGACATTTGTCAGTTTCTTACACTGCTCTCTGTCGCATCTGCAGTTTCTCATGTTATGTCCGGTCGTTTTCTAGGTCCTTCACAGCTTAATCTCAGACCAGGGCTGAGTCAGGAGCCAAACCTGACAGTATGGAAACATAAAGATACGAAGAAGTCTATTGAGGGCACAGGTTAGGCAACCAGCTTCCCATCTGCTATAGTAAGAAGTGACTCCCCTTCCACTTAGCTTTTAATGACCTCTTTGTGTGTCACTATGGGGCTTTGTCTTTAACAGTCTGCAGAAGAAGCACAAGTAAAGCTCTTAACAAAGTAGCCACAGAAAAGAGAATTCAAATACGTGTGTCCGGAGTGCTATTGCTCATCCAGAAAGAAATAGCTGGAATCTTCCAAGTCTAGTTATGGATTTAGTAATTAGACCCAGTGGCAATGATCTGTTGGATTTTAAAGTCTTATGCCTCACAGAGAAGTGTATGTTCTTGTATTGTTTTGAGTCTCAGAGAAAGAGGGGTCTGCATTAGGCACTGTACAAAGCTGGTAGACGTGAATCTGTGATATCAATCTCATAGTTATAGTTGCTTCATTTCCTAAAACCTTTATTCTTTGGCATAACCTTGTTAAAAGATCTTGGTTGCGATTAACCTTTAAATGCTTAGACAGTTGCTAGGATTACTGAATCCACTTAATGCATTAAGAGACTAAGGATGCCTTGTGATTGTGGGAATTCTGCTTCCAGGGCTGCCTTGGATGAGTTGTTTCCCTTCTCTCTCTTATATTTACATTTTGTGCTGCATCCAGCTGCTTTGTTCTTACTAATATTCTCCAGGTTCCCATTGTCACACTTTTGTCCATGAGCATGGGCTTGTCACTGGAACCAAGATAAAACCTTTTGAGACCATGCATAAGTGGATGTTCTCCAGGAGATGCTTCAAGAAAATCTCTGGGCTTCATTTTTATTATTAGTGTTTCTCTGCAGAGAGAGTCTCTGAGTCCCTGATGAGGCACTGAACGGGAGACTCCTGCGTGTTGTATCCATTTTTATTTGCCCTACAAGCAACATGCACTGCACCACATACCTCAACTGTGGTGCAAAGTTCATAACTGAATCCACTTATTACTTGAACGAAGGCTATTTAAGTCTAGCATTTTATAGTGTTTAGGGATACAATTCACGAACATGAACATTCCTGATTTTCAAATTTTGCACGTACTTGATTGCTGCAATTGTTCATGCAGCGCATCTCTTCATGGATAGCAGTGTAGCATAGATTTTGGGCCATTAGTAACAGGCAAGAGTCCTTAGATAAAGCTGTTGCTATCTCAATGACCTGTTCTAACCTTCACACCTCTCTGTGAATCCATTAAAGTAGAAAATAACTCTCGCTGCCTTGCATGCAAGCAATGAGGCTGGAAGTGCTGTGAGTTGATTGATTCAGAGTCAATGCAAATGCTTGGTTTTGCTATATATATCTTGTAAACAGGTAGTTTTAATATCCTGGTCTTGGTCAGGCTGTTTGAATATAGGAAAAAAATGGCAGGTTAGTTGTGGTGATACTTCTGGTATGGCAAATTAGGAAGAGGAAAATAATGAGAACTTTTATTGAATAATAACCTCAGGAATATTTATGAGACAGATTAAGTCAATTATTGATGGGATAATTGTTATTAGTACATCATAATTTTAAAAAATGGTTATATGTTTATTACCATGAATGCTCCATTTAATACCTTTAAAGACTAAAATCTGATGCAATTATATGTCAGTCCTAATGTCCTTGTTGAGATTGTCAGTAATTCTTGTCTGATAAACAAATCTTCCCAAAGTTATTGAAAATCAGCATGCACTTAATTAAAACATCTCCATCTAAAACTAAATAATCATCTAAGTATGGGCAGCTCATCAGAAAAGTCTGTTACCCAAGGGACAAGGCATTAATGATTGAAATAGAACCTTTACTAGATCAGAGGTTGCAGTCCAGCTTGGTTTACGTACATGGTCTGTATAAACTGGGGATATTTTGTCCTTTGCAAATACTTTGCTTTTAGGTGATGGCATTTTGCTTTGAAGTTTGAAAAGTATTTTTAAAAGTTTCATAGAATAGAATTCTGAGAATTCTTATTTATCTTATTTAGTTGTAGTGCAAGGTGAAAGAACAGAGGAACTGAAAATACTTACCTTCCCTATGAAAGACAGATTGTTTGGTTGTGAAGCATTTTAAATTTCATGACACTTTTTTTCTACAGAGTATTAATTTTAAATTTGGGATATGGAGATGAATAGCTAAAAAGCAGAGAAATATGGTGAAATAAACAGGAATCCTTCATACAGTGCTTAGTTTTTGCAGGCGTGACACTTTTTTCTTGCTAATCATGAGGCAAGCTACTGGCAAAGTAGACTGGCAAAACTGGGTGACTGGGCAGGGGAGCATTTTGTGGGAGCCAGCTCCCATGCTGCTGGTGAGACCACCGTTGGGGACAGTGCTGCCATTTGTGTGCTTAAAATAAAAGTAGAAAAAATAGAGAGCAGATAGAAAAGAGCCACAGTCAAGAAAACTGCCTTGCAGAGACTCAGACAGGCATATCTGTTTAGCTGATAGAAAAAACTGTGAGGATACTTGATCGCAGCATGTTAATTCGTTCATGGAGAGGTGATTCCTGGTGTTAAAAGGGCTATTTTATGTATCAATAGAAATAATAGTGAGAAAGAATGGTTAGAAGCTGAAGCCAGACAAATTAGGAGCAATCTCTTTTTAAGATATCAACCTATTGGAACAAACTGCTGAGACAGTGGCAGGTTCTCTGTGTCCAGATGTCCCCATCTCTCGACTGGCTCATTTTTGAATTAATCTTTGCCAAATTTGTGCTATACTTTGGTCAAAAGCACATTTGCCTGTTCACAGGTAGAGTGCAACTGTGTGTAATGGTCTGAGAGCTTTTAGGCAAAGACTAGCTGTGCTTTAAAGCACATCACAAATTACAGGATTCTACATAGTTTCAAAAAACAACATATATACTGAAATTTCTGTGGCAATCATGTGAACTTTGATTAATGAGCTATGTCGCACAGTTTAGATATCTACGGCTGGTATTAAATCAGATTGTTGATCCTTTGCAATGAATTTCCTGTTACTGATGTTGGCGTTGATGTTTTTTAAGGTAGAGGAGAGAAGGGTGAGAAAAGGCTATTGCCTCAGTTCAGCTGGATTCCTCTATGAAAACTTGTGCAGAGGGGAAGGACGAGTTGCAGCAAAATTAAATTGGCAGTGGCCAGTTTGGATGCATGCAAAAGCAGGACAGCAATACTGATGAAATGTAGCTCTGGTACAATTGACTTAGAAATAAGTAGCTTAAGGAGTGAAGTCAGTTGGAGCATGGACCCTGTGATGGGACACAGGACCTGATGCAGAAGTCATTGTGCTGGGACAGCTGGGGTAGATGGGGAGAGAGTCCTGTATCCTGGGCAAGAATCTATCTCATACTTGGAAGAGTTTCTCCAGGAAACAGGCAGAATTCTTTTGTTCTAGGACATGGTAGGACGAATTATAATACCTGATCTCCCCTCTTTAAAAGGAAAATCCTCTACACTTTGTAAATTCTGCACAGCTTTTCTGAATTGGAACAGAAACAGGCTTACTACCTGCCTCTCTGGGTGCAGAAATGACCGTGTGATCACCTGCTCCGGATGGTGCCGTGCAGGTGGAAGCACATGCAGATGCCGTGGCTTCAGCCCGTGATGTGGGTGGCAGCAGTGAGTCTGCCACCAGTGCTCACTTTGGCCCCGCTTGGAGAGGAGGGAATTTAATTCCCTATTTAAAAGGGATCCCTCAATGGAGGGATCTCAAGGTGACAAAGGAGGAAATGGTGGACTATGGGGGAGGGGAGGAGGGAAAGGCATGAAGCTTAAGAGCAGTCTGCATTTTTTTTTTTCTCTGAGGCATCTAATATAAACTACAAGGGGAAAACAGATGGGCAATGACTCCGCATGTGCATCTGCCAGTCTCTGTCCCCCCATCACCTAAGTTTGGCAGAGTGCCCAGAGCATTCCAGCGCACTGGTGAGTAACTGCAAAGAGCGCACACGAGATGAACGGTCTGCCAGCTTAGGGATACAACCAAGCACAAAGCAAAGGCCCAAGTTAGCCCCCACATTTCATGATTTTGAGAAGAGCAGCAAGACAAAGCTTATATTTCTATAAATCCCGCAAGGAAAGAAAACTGTGCAGGTTTAATCTTCTGTTTTGTGTCTCATTTTAGTCTATCATTCTTTCTATATTTTCTTTAAAAATGCACACTCAGGTGAAAAGCCAACATCTGACCCAGTGTACCTCTTTAGCCACCTAAGATGTGTCCATGTGGTATCTGGACAGTGTTTTGCTTAGTGGCCACGTGGACTGAGGCTGCTAAATTCATTCCAGTTGCTTGTCTAGACTGCGTACTCTCTCGTCTTGCTCACATGCAAACTTGGAGATTTTGTATGCAGATATGTGTTTTCCCTCAATTGGTCCCACAGCCTTGATAAATCTATGCAAATAAGACATGCAATTGTACATAAACAGTTACCAAGATTTTCCTTATAACGTGCAGGTGGACAATCTGACATTGCCCCAGGACGGTGTTTTTTTGTGGGTGTTGTCCCAGTGCCCAGTGCTGGGAGCACGTGATGGTGGCAGCAACCTGTGGAGAGCTCAAGGGGGAATAGTTCCTCCTTGGGGCCCTGTGGTATGGATAGGTGGTGGGGTGGGAGTGAGCAGCCCTCCTCATTCCTGTAGAGGCTCTTGCCCAACCCCTCCCAATCGGTGGAAGCGGAGGAACCAGGCACCATGGGCATCCTCTCCTTCTGCAGGAGAAAGGAGCTAACAGCTTGGAGTGAGCTTCTCCTCATGCCTGTAGCTGAAGAACAATGTTCTGCTGCCTCTTCCTCTTGTGTCTTTTTATCTATTCAAAACAGACCTCCTCCTCTCCTTGACTTGCAGAAGTGGCAGCACAGCATTGCGTTACATCATCAGGCCACTTTTTTTTTTTTTTTTTGATTTGTATTTTTCTTCTCCGTCTTTTGGCTGGCTTTTGCAGGGAAGAGTGCAAGGCCTTTTCCTCTTGTTAGTGCGTACAGAGGCCAACCCAGTCTGGCCTTTGCTGAAGCCTGAAGTTACAATTTCATAAAAGGGGATGAACCATAGAAGAGGGAGCTTTTTATGCAGTTCGGTTGTGCCTGTGAGGTTATCCTTGAGCAATCAGAAGAAAACACACCTTTGTGGTAACAACAGCTCCTTGATGCGCAGAGTGAATCTTCTGCATGCAGTATCTGCTTTAGTATTAGGCAGCTTCAGCTTTCCTCTCTTTGAAGGAAGAAGCCGGATGAATAATGTGAGGATGATAAATGTCCCACAGTTTTTACATTCTGGTTACTACTGGCTTTTGTTTGGGAGGTAGATAAGGCTCGTGATTTGGAAATAGCCAAGCATCTGAACGCTAGCAGACAACGCTGATGAACAGCATAACTTTCCAGATATTGTTTTGTTTCTAATTCTACATGGCTTTTGGATGGCACTGATGACTAGGGATCTTGTCTGAACTGGAATTTATAAGGAACCTTGCCTCATGAAGCAAGTTGAAAATCTCCAAACCCTAAACCAATGCAAATTCAGTGCAGGGTTTGCTTTAATGTTTGTATTAAGTCATCACTATCTGCAAATGGCCTTCTCTGACCTTGGTTTTTCTCAAGGACAAAATACATTTTCACCAGGCATGTGGGTATGGAATCAATTTTCACAACAGCAGGAAACTAGCTGGTGCTTGTCTAGCTGCTGGAATCTCGCTTCACAGGGAAACAGAAGGGTGGGTATTTCTGGTCATCAGGCCTAAACTGAGGCGCAAACTAGTCCTTAGCTTACTGAATGGCTGCATTTAGTTCTAGACCTGCATTTTGTCTTATTCCTGCCTGATGAGATGGTTGGAGAGGACAAGTTCATTTCCCCAAGGGATTTCAGTTCTGCCTCTGTCCGTTCTGGACTAAAAAGGTAATAAATTTCAGTATTAATCCATTTAGGCTGAGGATTTGGGGAGTGCAACTCTACTCCATGAGAGCAGGTGCAGTGTACATTTCCCATATGTACTGGAAAAGTCATTCTAATTGTATTCCTGTATTTTTTGTGCACTTGTCATTACATAAAGTATTGACAGCCAACAGTGTACCACTGCTAGACTACGTAGCAACCCTACGGGGCGGTAAGCAGTCTAACGCTTTTATAATCTGATTAATGGCTATAAAAGACTCTATTGTCGTCTTTTGGCTACAAAGAGCAGGAGTAGAGAAAAGCCTTTCTGTGCAGGAGGACAGACTGTGGCAGAGCTGGGGATAGAGCCCTGGGGCACTTGTCTCTTTCTTCTACCTTTAGCTCCCTTCAGCTCCCTCACCTTGGCCGCAAGGAAAGTCCCAGGTGATGTTCAGCCTAACCTGAGATACCGTTATTGAACGATAAAAAGGTGTTGCATTTTGGTAGATGCCTATAGTCACACTCATCTATTCCATTCAGTACGGATGACATTCAAGCAATGTCTTTTGCTAACTGGTGTAGGAAACTCTTTGAAAGTGTTTTTAACTGGATCTGGTTGAAGGGTTTTCAACAGATTGAATCGATCCAAAAAATGGATGTAAGCTGTGAATTTAGAGCAAGTTTAATGGATTGTTTCAGTTAAGGGAAAAAACCCCATCAATTTCTTATTTGGAAGCACTGATTTTTTTTATTAGAAAGGTTGACGTTTTTTCTAGTTTCCCTTATTTAAAATTTGATCCAATAACAAATGTTAATAAAAGGGTTTAAATGACCTTTTGAGACAAACAATTTTGTAGGCTGACCCCAAGCAGAATGATCTTGTTAGCTTGTCTCAGTGAAAACTTGAAAGAAAAGCTTCTAGTTTGATTTATATGGAAACAAATAGTTTTCCAAAGTCCATCTCAAAACCTGAAAAATCCATTATTTACCTAGTTTTAGTCATTATTTGGAAAACAACATTATTTTACTCTTGGCTAAAGCAAATTTATCAGACGTGCAATTAAAAAAAAGTGTTTATTTTACAGCTAACCTTAGGTAACTCTTACATTTCAAACTAATATATAGTGATATTTTGGTAATGACATGTAATTTTGTCTAAGGTTACCTTAATGCATGTGTTAAAATTGGACCTATATATTTTGTAGACTTTAATGCTGATTGATGAATTTGCCAACATCTTTCAATGACCTTTATGACTGGAAACTTTCCAGACCTTAATTAAAGATGAGACTGAATCAAAGTGAATTTTAAAAAAGTCTGGTTTGTTATTTCCTATTAAAATTCTCCTGAATTACTCAGCTGTCGGAGATGGAAGGGAATTTATCATTAAGTTATTCACTTAGATAATTAAACGAACCTTCCCCTTTATTTGAATTGAAAGGGAAAAAAGGCGGTGAAGTGCTACATGTGACATGTTAATTTTTTGGCAGACTTGTTGGGGTTATTTAAACGTCTACTCATAGTTTGAAAAGGGTCCATTAAGTTGCTGCTTTTAATATTTTTAACTCTGTAATAGAGTTTGAAAATATGAAATCTCCCAGCAGTGTTCAGTTCAGCTCTTATTTGTGTTGGGCTTGAATGGATGACCTTTATTGACTTCAGCTGAAAAATCTAAGGGTAAATTCTTCAATTAACAGGAGTATAGATTACAAGATCTAGCCCCTAATCTGTTGTGTGTTCCAAGTATACCCTAAAGCAATGCTCTCACCATGGCATTGCAAACTAATTGCAGAAAAATGAAAGAATGGCTGGAAAGAACAGCGCTATGTGATGCAGAGTTTCATATGTGGGTACCTGCCTGCTACACGCCAAAGAAGTTTTTGACAGGGCTACATATTCAGATTTTCCGTTCTGTTATAACTGTGCTGGAGGAGGCCTTTCTATATAGTGGATATGATGAACATTTGGCTGTTATGATGCATGGCTGAGTGAAGGCCTATGCTATTCATAACTATTTTCACAACCCTTGCTAGTTTATTGTTTAATATAGTGAAATGTGGGGAAAGCCTAATTATAGAAAGTACTAACTAATGAGAGAAAAAGAAGTGGGCAATGCTGAGCCTGGACCTAAGGATGTTTTTGTCCATTAGTGATTTAGCAAATTCTGTAAGAGGATGGAATAACAAGGTTAAGTGTTGGCGGCACCATTATGTTGAAAACATTTGTTAAAAACCCAGACATGCAGCACTCTGTGCTTCCTAATCCTGTGAGCCTGCTTGACTTGGCCTGTGTAGACACCGAAGGGAAGCATAATCCGGGAGAGGAAGATGATGAGAAGGAGATTGAAGCAGGCTGGAAAATGGAAAATCCCACATGAGTTTTGAGCAGGGCATTGATTCAGTGGAATACTTTTTGAGAAGCTAGATTTGAGCTTTATTTTTAAAAGATAACAATGCAGTGCTAGCCCTACAACAAAGTCATATTTGAACTTGCAGCTCAGTCTCTTTTCCCCCTTTTCTGCAGGAGGAAAATAACTTCATATCGGCCTCTTCTGAGAACTACTTTCCGGTGTGCTCAGCTCCACTGGTTAATGTTTCCTGGCAGAGGGTAGGGCAGTGCTTTCTTCATTATTGACCTTTATCCCTCTGTCCCAGAAAATACGCAGCAGCCTGCAGAGATTGCTGGCCCCTTTGAACCGTGACACAGACTGCAATACTGTTTCACTTGTCAGTAATGGATGAGCAGTGGAAGAAAGGAGATGTGTTATGTCTCAATTTTCATTTTAGCCATCCGCCAGTATCAGAAAATTTTTTTATGCTTCAAAGCTGTTTTCACTGTGGCAGTGTGTGGCGGCTGTTCTTGGGCTGGTCACCCATCTCCATTCCCGGGAAACTGGCCAGTGTCCTACTGAGGTTCATTGTAATCTGCATTCTGTAGGGTGTAAAAACAGCTGGATCAGGGTCCATGTGGTGTCGCCACGCTGTGATATGGGGAAGTCTGTTGAGCAAAGTGGTAAAGTTGAATCCCCAAGTTATGCCTGTACTGTGTGGAGAACTGTGAAAAATACCTGCTATTTCAAGGCTTAAACTTATCTTCTGGGTGGAGCTGAGGGTACTGGAGACACAGGAGGTGAGTGCTCTATAAATATAGAATGCCATGCTGTACAGAATATAAGTACGAAATGAAAACGGTCCCTTTGGTCAGTGTCAAACTTCTACCATTTTGGCATTTATATATGGCTGTAAAGTAGATAATACATAATAAATCCTGATCTGTTTGTCATAGAGCAATTTCCAAGTTATGTAAGCTTAATTTTAATTAACAGGACTCATGAAAACAGAAGCTCATAATTCAGTGCTCTCTTGGGGCTCTAGTGATTAAATACACTACCAGTTTCAAGCTTCAGTAGCTATTCTATTGCACACGAAAATTCTTAGTTATTGCTTTTCCTGGCTGACTGTTTTATTACTCTGCCAGTGAGTACTGTCTGTACCGACAGGGCATAAAAGGAAAGACTTTCTGTTGCAGGCTGATGGAACCAATAGCCAATTCCCATCACTAGGTCCACTCTGAACACATAGGTTTGATGTAAGTCCTGCTGGAACCTTTCCTAGCTACTTCTCTGAGTCTGGACTTCCTGAGCCCAAAAGCTGGGTTTCTCCAAGGATTTCTACTCCCTCCTTCCACACAAATTCCTTAGGTCTTAATGGAATGAAGATAAAAAGAGGATATTCTCTTACACAGTGTTTGCTGTCACAGACTCCATTTCTATGTGTCCCCGTAACCACCCAATCAAGAAATGTTGATACTTTGGAAAATAAAATGCACTTCTACCTCCTCTGCTATCTTCTGTGAATAGACAAAGAGCAGTTATTCAAGGAGCTAAAGGTGAATACATTTCTTGCAGTCACACATCAGGTTTTCTTGATATTTTTGCAAAAAGTGGTCAACCCCTGTAGAACAAGGGATGTTCCTAAGCAAGATCCAGCACGGTTTTATGGGTCTCATCATACTCTAGTAGAGGAAAAACGCAGAGAATGAAATGCATCATTCTAGCGATGATTTCAGCATGTATGCTTTTTAACAATGAACAAGACTTGGATACTTGCTTCATTGGCTCTTGGACACTGGGACAGATGCATGCTCATGAATGCATCATGCATCCTCACGAATGTGTCATGAAGCCCTCTGGCAGTCATCCCTTGTGACTTGCTCGATGAAGGAAGGTAGGTTTGCATTTCTGATATAGAGTGGTGAATATGGTTGAAAGAGAAAAATGCTCTTTTAATTTATGTCATAAGCATGTTTAGCTTTGCATTTCATTTTGGCTTACTTTCTGTTTAAAAATGCATGTTTACTAAAAAAAACATATGATTGAGAAACTGATCTACCCACTTAAAAACCTCTAGGGAAGTTAATCAAAGGCAGGCAGGAGAGAGGCATGCCTATGGGTGGCAGTCATCTTCAGAAATCCCAGACTGTATGTTCAAACTCATTTATTGCTGTGCATGCATAGTGGTATATGATTGTTGATGCTATCTTAATTAATTTTCCATTATTAATATACATTATTTCTGCTGCAGATATTTTATTCAACAGTTTTACCATGAACCAAGGAAGCTAAGGAAGTTGTGGGAAGAGATTTGCTTTTGTGCAATGTCTGAAATCAGCATGGGAGTAGGACAGTTTTAATTAACAGCAAAGGAAATGAATTAATAAAGAGTATGAATGTTTGTGAAGAGTTAGGGTGCTCAAGAACTCACAGGAAAAAGAAATGATAGTGGTATATTTTTTCTATAACTCGCATTAGGAAAGAGAAATGCAAATCTGCATCCAGACAGCAGATGTCACAGGCTGTGGTCTCTAAAGATAAAGATGGTTTTGTGCTTACGGTACTGGAGTAACGTGGAGTAAGCTTTGTAACCTTTAACTCTTCTGCCTTGGCAAGGCAATTTGAATCAGGGCTTAAATCTGTCTGTTCTTCTGTCTCTTACCTTACTGTGTCCGCGGAGCCTGATCTAAATGGGGAACATGCAGCAATTCTGCAACATGAATCAGTAAAAACTCAGCTCTGCTGATGTAGCAAGCCATGTACCATCTTTCAAAAGGCCATGTCCCCTTTCCTTCTGTGTACAGCAAGGCTGGTATTTTCCAAAGTCAAGCTCGTATGCAAGCACTGGGTAGTCTCAGCTTACATCCCTTATCCTTGACCCATGCCTTAACGGGGTTTGAGACATACTGGGGTGAGAGTGAACTGGATCCGACTGTGCTGCCGCGGAGAGATTAGTTAGCCCAAAGCTTGTTCCCTGGGGCCAGCAAGAGAAATGCCGCCACTTAAAGTGTAAGGCACATGACTGGTTCTTTGAACTGTGTTCCTCTGGTAGGCTGTAGACTGAGAGCACCTTTACCTGCTCTGCCGTGGCTCTGCCATGGTGTTAGGCGGCAGCGCAGAGCCCTCGGGGGTGCAGTGATGGGTGCTTGCAGAGCAGACTCATGGTTATTGGAGTCCTGTTGCCATGGTCTGCAAGTAACCTGAAGAAACAGGGTTTAGTGCGTGTAGAACTGGAAGAACATCTATTTAGACTACTTCACGTGTATGAACATCCGTATATATTGATACATGAATACTATGTGTTCTGTTGGACAGTCTGAAGTCTTCGTGACATGCCTATTACCTTGGCTGTAGGTGACACTATCTGCTATTTAATGATGTATGTCTGCATTTCTGTATCATTCAGATTTGACTTTGACAAATGTGGTGAACTCATTTTACACAAACTTCTTGGGGACTCTGGAGATTTCACAAAAAAGAAAAATCTCCGTTTTGCTCATTTTTGCCTCCTACTTATAAACTTGAGCTGTTTGTGAACTGACTTTAAAAATAAGTGTTTCAAAATGACAGTCATTATATCAGTCATTTGCATTAATTTCAGTGTCACTTAAAGGGTTTGCAGACCTTAGTGGCTTTTTAGAAAACAAACTAAAAACCAGATAAATACCAAATGGCTTGAAATGTGTTCTGTGAGTATCATGTACGTTTCTAAACGCCCTTGGAAAATGTAAAGCATCATAGGTATGTAAATAGCTACATACTTCTATAGCCATCTCTTTGCTCTTTAGCATTCAGAATATAGTGGTTGCCATGTGTTACTAGGCAAAACTATATCCTGGTGGTTGTAAAAGGATATGATTCATTCCTGTGAGGAAAACCATAGTAATGCAACATAATACAATGACTCCCATTGGTTATATCACAAAAGAGTAGTCAAATTATAGATGCTGTTTAGGTACAAAATATACATAACGAAGTAATGCAATAGACAAATGCTTTACTGCCTAATCTAGAAAAATAAGTGCCTCCATTAGCTTCCATTTGTTCTCAAAATAGTCAGTATGTGCTGTTATATAATATGCTGTGGCCTGCATGTACTCCATAGGAATTTCACGCTGATAAGGAAAAGACATTTTCTGGTATGTTTTTGAACTTCTGCAGTGTTACAGGATTCCTAGACGCTCAAGCGCTATGAGAATGGTGAAATTACTGTTCCTTCACTTGTGTCGGAAGCACTAAGTAGCGAATTCCTCCTATGAAGTCATTGAATAAGAACCCCAGATCTTCAAATTTTTCCCTAGCAGAAGTTCTTCGGCCTGATTTAGATGTGGGGACCCTGAGAAATCATGACATTTCACTAAAGTCTGGTGAAGGTAGCAGGAAATGTGCTTGCATAAATAAAGATTTGCTGGGATATGGCCTGAGAGATGTGAGGGTTGTGCTTACCCACAGTCTCCTCTGCATGCAGGTGTGCCAGCTAAAGGCATTGGTGTCCTCAGCTGCTTGTCACACAGTCCCACCAGGGCAAGTACCCCATCACATCTGCTAGTGTCGTACTGCCGTATCAGCCAAACAAGCTTTTAAGGGAAGACCAGCTGACCTGGGTAAGCTCTCCTAGCTCATTAGTGGCCTAGGGAGCGTTTGTGTGATCAGTGCAAGGGCATACCTGACAGGGCAGAAGCAGCAGCTGGGAGCTGGAGCCGGAAGAGGGTGAATTTCAACAGTTTCAACTGGAGAACAGTATGTTGTGGCTCAGCTGTGCCCAAATGCAGTGGGATGGCTGGGAACAGAAGAGCAGAAAATGGGGCAGAGACCCCACTGAACTGTTATGCTACATCATTGCTCCTTGCCCCTCAGGAGTGGAGAAGAGCCCAGCAGTAATGGGCAGTAATGAGCAGCTTCGCTGTACAGGTTAGCACTGAGTTTCCTCTTTGCTTCCCCTCAGCAAGGTTTTGTAAAGAAACCGGTCTCTTAGCTACGGCCTCAGTAGTGTGTGCGTGTGTTTATTTTCAAAGTAACAAAGATATGTTGAGGTCGTTGTTGTCCTTCATTTTCTGCAGCTAGAGAAGTTTGTTGCAAAACTATTATTCTTAACAATAATTGTTGGTCTCTGCTGTTAGCTTCTGAGACGTTCTCTGAGCGTTGATTACTTCCCTCAGCAGCGTTCTTGGCCTGCTGGGGCATGGAAATGGAAGTCTGTTATGTCTACAACCTACTAGGTATGCATGAACACCCAGAAGAAAAATTAGACTGCTCAATTTGATAGAAAGGCATTCTGAAAAGACTCCAATCCTCTTTGCGTACACCCCAAAGGACAAGAATTGCTACTCGCATATAGTGAATGATTAGTGTACTACGTTGGCTCTTTAATATTTATTCAAATTAATGTCTCAGCACTTTGAAAGGTAGAAATGGCAATGCAGGCTGTTACCAGTCATTTAGGAAGATGATGTATTTAACAGCTGATGAGGTTTGTGGTCCTCTCCCTGGTATGTGTGCCAGCATGACTTTTTTTTTTAATAGGTGCAAACTGGATTTTGTGAATGATATGGGAATGCTCCAGGTCTTACAAACAGTTTAAGTATGTTATAGAAGGCTGTGATCCAGACAGTAAAAATTCGTGTAGCAGCTGTTGTGATCTATTGCACCTAGTGATCTACAGATTTGGACCTACTGCCTTGGTCAAGAGCACTGCTGGAGTGTGGACTCAAACCATCATATTCTTCACAGCATAGTTATTAAATAGAGCTTGTTGGAAACTAGATTTTCTATTTAATGGGCAACTCACAAATTGAATAAAATGTGACAGTTTTCAGCAGAATTAAATTTTGAAAACATATTTCACATGGTATAACTAGAAGGCTCAGTTATTTTTTGAAAATTCTATATGAAAAATGTTTCAGAAAAAAGGAATTAAAATGTCCTCTGAAGAGGAGAAGGTTCATGGGGTTATTCCACTTTGGCTGTTAGCAAATTAGAGTAAGCAAATGCAACAGGCTTATCATTTTACCGAGGAATGCGTTCATATTTTTCATGAGAATTGAGTGAGGTTCCTGCTGTGTTTTCTTTGACTTCTTCCTGTCAGGAAGAATAGAACTCTTAGTTGAAATGATAGTGTTAGACTAGGCAGATTTCTATTATCATATATAAGGAGTACTTGTGAGAGCTTTAAACATGATAGGGTTTGTATTACTGATGTGATTTAACAGAAAATTACCTAAGTTACCAAATGGTTCTTTTGGGTGTTTCAGTGGGTCAGAGTATTTAAAGGCCAATAACTATAGCACATCCCATTTACTGCTGTACCAAGGAATGTGCTTTGTTCTGCCATTTGTGTAGCCCTTTGTATCTTGAGTGTCACAGAATCACAGAACAGTTGAGGTCGGAAGGGACCTCTGGAGATCATCTAGTTCAACCCCCCCTACTCAAGCAGGATCATCTAGAGTACATTTCCCAGGATTGTGTCCAGATGGTTTTTGAATATCTCCAGGGAAGGAGATTCCACAACCTCTCTGGGCAACCTGTTCCAGTGCTCAGTCACCCTCACAGGAAAGAAGTTCTTCCTCATGTTCAGATGGAACTGCCTGTGTTCCAGTTTGTGCCCGTTGCCTCTTGTCCTGTCACTGGGCACCACAGAGAATGGTCTGGCCCTATCCTCTTGACACCCTGCCTTCAGATGCTTATACACATTGATCAGATCCCCCCTCAGTCTTCTCTTCTCCAGGCTGAACAGCCCCAGCTACCTCAGCCTTTCCTTATAGAAGAGATGCTCCAGTCCCCTCATCATCTTTGTAGCCCTCCGCCGGACTCTTTGCAGTAGTGCCATGTCCCTCTTGTACTGGGGAGCCCAGAACTGGGCACAGTACTCCAGGGGAGGCCTCTCCAGGGCTGATCCTGCCCCTCTGGGCAGGATCACCTCCCTCGACCTGCTGGCAACACTCTTCCTAATGCACCCTAGGATCCCTTTGGCCCACCTGGCCCCAAGGGCACACTGCTGGCTCATGGTCAACTTGTTGTCTACCAGGACTCCCAGGTCCTTTTCTGCAGAGCTGCTTTCCAACAGGTCAACCCCCAACCTGTACTGGTACAAGTTGTTTGCCATCCTCTCTTAATTTCAGCTTCCCTTGCCCTCCTCACCTTGAAACATACTGCTAGAAAGTCAGAATACAGACTCTCAACAGAGACAATTCAGAGAATCAATGGTATTTTATTAGAAGATTTCTAAAGTGTCTAAGTTCATCCTGTCCATAGACCTTTTATATAAAATCACTGAAGTTCTTTTGGGAGTCCTTCTCTATATACCAGGTCCTGCTCACACTACAAAGTCACGGGTCAGACTGGCAGTCATCCTCCTGGACAAGCAGAGCAGGCAAAGTGAGGAGGACTGATAGTCCCACAAGTGTCTGAGAGTCCTGTCGCTGCTGAGAGAGCGCTGGAGGGTGCTGGCGTGGAGAAGGGGACAAACCTTCCTCAGGCAGGTTTGACCAGGAGCAGCAGAAACATCAGCAGGTTTTTCAGTGGGAGCAGCCTGGATCCTGGAGCTGGAAGAGGCTCTACTTAGTCCCTTCTTGCTTCCTGGCTGCCACAGGGGGTTTGATCTGACTGCTGCTTTTGCTGAGAGGGAAGCAGTGGTCATTTGGGTGAACAGAGGAGAGGAGGGGACAGCTGCTCCTTCTGCAGAGCCGTGAAGGTGGCAAGATCCTCCTTTTCTTGTGCTACACGATAATAGGAAAATTTGCCTTCAAACCTTTCATTCCTTCAGCAGAGTGTCTGCTTGATTCAATAACCGTAGGAGAAAGTTGAGGGCTCTAGAGATGTTGTTTGCTCCTGTGCAAGCCCTCAGTCACCTTATGTGTTTCAGGGCTGCCTTTGTGGAATCACTCCGATGGGGATGTGTGGCACTACTGGGAGCCCCTCCCTGGGCAGGATTGGGTAGTGAGGCCTGGCTTGGGTAAAAAATCACTCCAGCATTGCTGGTATCACCCTCTCATCAAAGGTCTTTACAGTCACCGCAGAATCCTTCAAATGCACCGCACCTGATGTCTGAAATTCATTTTGTTCTTTTGTTCTACTGCGTTTTGCTTCATAGAGGGAGTCTAGCTTTTATCTCTGCTGCACGAGTTGATCAGAAGGGTGAGGGGGGAATCTGTCAGTGACATTGCAAGAATTCCTTCTGTAAAAGTGTCCTCTGAATGGAGCCTTTGTCCTAGTAAAAGGGAAATAAATCAGTTATTGTCAGCAAATATGTGACTATTTACCCTGAATGGGATAATTTCTGGAAGTTCTGTGAATGATGTCACTAAAAGGACAAGGTATGACTGGAGTGAGAGAAATGAGCTAAAATTACCAAACTTTTACACTGAAAAAATTGTTAGTGTAGATGTCATTGCTCTTTACCACTTTCCTTAAAAATCATGAGCTTTTTACATCCGGAAAAGGCTTCTGCCCTTGACAGTGTGCTTTTGGCATACATTATGATTTATCTTGGCAAAAATTGGAGATGGGAGTACAGTGCTTTTAATTTTTCATTAGTAAGCTGCTGTTTTCATGATGAGAATGAGTCACAGTGGTTTTCTGTGTTATGGGGGGAGGTAATAAAGAGAGAAGCCAAAAAGTATTTCTCTACTGAAAATCATTGAAAAAAGATTAGCTGGCTGGTATCCTTATAAAGATTATGTATAGTTTTCAGTGCTGCAGAAAGACAGGACCAGGGTGATTTGGAAGTCTGCAGAATGGAAAGGGTAAGAAGAGATCAATTAGCATAAGTATGATTGCATTCCTGCTGATTAAGGAAAACTACAGGAAAGCAAATTTGTGGATTTAATCTTTATAGTGAGAGGAGGACCAGCAGGATGAGGTGAGTTGGTAATTAAATACTTGAGGACTTAGTCTCTTCAGTGCTTCCCAGGCATCAGCAAACCTTGACCTTACTGGGCCAAAGAGGAAAATGAATCCCAGAGTGGAGAGAGTCCAAAACCTGGGGGGTGCCCAGTGGCTGCCAGCAGGCAAGGTGGTAAAGGGGGGATTCTCTAACCACAACTCACCCAAAGGCTTTAGGGTAGGTGAATACAGTTTGGATTGCACTGCTAAGCAAAGAGGTTAATTGATGCTGCTGTGCAGGATATAAATTTATTTCCCAAGTCAACCCTAGGCCTTAACATTCTTGTGCTATGTTGAAACAGTACCCAATGTCCCTTTAGGGAGTTGCTGACCATTCCTGCTGTACTGGAGAAAGCAAATTCAAAAGCAAGGCTACCACCTGCCAGGAGAAGCATGGGTGTAGGAGAGAGCTCTGCAGAAAGGGAGCTGATACAAGGCGTGGGACTTCAACAGCATCTGGGCTGTCAATAGAGTAAATGAGGATTTTCAGGATGAAAGAGAAGATGCTCTGCATCTAACAGCTTGATTTGTTACATCTTTGAGACAACGCGGTTCAAGTAAGGTACAATGTGGCTGCAGTCTGGGACTAAAGACAAGTCTTCCGCAGAACCAGGAGCAGAACTGTCCCTGGGCTTATCACGTGGGAGTTTCAATTGCTTGAGAACTTGACTTCTGCAGCACCAATCCCTTAGTAAGCCTTCTTATCCCTTTGTTCAGATGTCTTAAGTGAGCACTAAAAGACATAAGCTCTTGAAATGGGACTATTCCTTGCCTCTGTTTATGTAAACTTAGATTAATCTGTTTGCAAGTGCAAAGTGACTCTTTTAGTTTGTAGCATTACTAAAAGCAGAATATGTCTACATTTATTACATGGAGGTACAATTAACATAAAAGGAACCAATTAGAGCAGGTAATATAAAATGCTAGAGAACAGCTAAATTACTGTATTAACATGTTGTTGGGGTTCTAATAATTTTTTTCATTGTGAGAATCGCTGAAGAACAATTTTCAGCTGAACTTTCAAATATAGTATGCTTATATAATTGCCAGCATAGTTTTGAACTAAATTGTGACTAATACGATCTGTATAACCAGATATTGATGTGCATTTAGAGAGAGGCCTATTTTAATTCTCCTTTGACTACCTTGTTCACACAGATAATTGAGGAGGGTATAATGAAGCAACTAATGTTTTAACTTCACTTGTAGCAAAGTTTTGTGATAAGTTCTAATTTAATGTTTCCATTTTACTGGTGTTGAAGCACCTCTAAGGAGAAAGAGCAGCAAGGCACATGTTTTGGATTCCTGCAGTGAGCAATATGGCTGTTAAGGTTACTAGATTAGCGACATTGCTGTCCCATCTGAATTCATCCCAAGTCTCATCCCCACAGATGTTGGAGGACTTGGAGTTCCATCCTAGGAGCTGCACCTAAGGCAAATGAGTCCACCATTTGTCCTCATTTTAACAATATGAAGGACCCACAAAAATCTCTTTCATCATGACTGCTTCAGGGGCTCCAGGTATGTCTGTGTTCCAAGTGTGTTACTGTTCTGACAGTTGACTGAAGTGCCTCAAACATGATACTTCTCAGAACAGAACTCTATTTCTTAACAAATCCAAAAATACAGAATATGAAGGATAGAGATATAAACTACAAATCCTACTTAAATTCACCTTAGCAAAATTCTCTTTCATTGTTTTATGAAGAAGTTTAGTGCATTTCTGGCCTGCATCATTATTAGCGCACAGCTCGTGTTTTGGAGACTGTGCATATATGTAGTTTACATCTTTGTAATTTGTTTTTGTGTTCACAGTTTGATTGTTTACAAATGGCAGCCTTGGAGACAAGAATATTTCAGCAAGAAAGATCCTCAGAGAAACATGCTTTTATAGCAAAAGGATCCTTTCTAGCTTCAGCTGAGACTAAGAGAAACTAGGTGCAGAAGAATGGCCTGAAGAAAAGCCGCATGGAGACCAGGAGACCTTGGACTGTAAGTCTCAAAATTTTTGAAAGCAGTAAGGATTTTAGGCAGAGAAATGAAAGGAAATTACTTCTATTGCTTTCTCTTGTCTATTACTTAGCTAACTTATGAAAATCCTCCTCCTTTCTGTAGGATTGATCTTTCCGACAGATCAATGTCCTTTGATCTCTTTAAAGTAAGCCTTGTTAATTCAGCCCTGTCACCCAAGACTGGATTGGGATTCTCTTCCTAGATGTGTGTTTCCTTCTTATGCATATTATTTCATCTTTTGAGTTTTGTTTCTCCTCTCTAGCAATTGCTTTGCCTGTGGTGATTAACTCTGCTTCCAGACAAATAGCACTTCAATGGTTTTGCTGGTTGACTGCTGCACAAATATTGAACAGTCCAGATATTTTTCCAGTGCCCTGAATCACTAGACCTTGCAGTTTCTATGAGCCTCTTTGGTCGTTTCCTAAAGATGTTAAATGAAGTCTTTACTAATTCAATCTGAATATATGATCAGTATCTGTCGTATAGGTACTGATACAGTATGGTATCTGTGAGAGCTGCCTGTCTTCCGATTTATTTTCCATTACCCTCACATTTGCATTTGTAGATGTATTCACACCATTGTATTAAAACTCGTTGGTAGGAAACGTATGCTTATGACATTACCTATGGGACAATTGGGACTTATAGCACTTTAAGAAATGTAGCAAGTGGCTTGAGGGATTACCTACTTGTGTCAAAATAATGTATTGCAACTCAAGTAGAAATCAAAACATTTCATTTGGTCATCTGTCGGTTGCAGTATTCAGAAGATTCTGAGTTTATGCCAGACTGATGTGAACATTTGGTGCAAAGCTGATAGCAGAACAAGTTCTGCGAGAGGCCCATTTCAAAGGTTTTCTTCCTAATAGGCACGCTGGAGTTATTTACTTAGAAATGGAAAACTGGGATACAGGGATATTATTCCCAAGGGATAATATCCCTGGTGAAGGGATATCCCCAGGAAGGGGAAGACTGACAGATTCCATAGTGAGAGGGAATGTGAGGACCAAAAATGTTCAGTTAAAACAGCAAGCAAAGTATAGTCAGCAAGTTGCGAAGCACAGCTGAATGAGGGCAAGGAGCCAAGGCTTCAGCTCTTAGCTAAGAGGCATCATCCTCATCAGAAGCACTGTTACTCTCTGGCCATAAAATCATTAGAAAACAATAGTTTGTAGCTGATGAGGTGCATATCCTACTAACCACAGTCTCTTTTCTGCTATCTGGAGTTATATGAAGATATTTCCTGGTAATTTGCATTTTTAATTTGTTTCCTTTGGGCAGTGCTCTTAGGAAGACAGAGAATGAACAAATTGGTACAAGAGGACATAGAAGATGGCAAAGACTTTGCTTTTTCAGTTTCTCATGCTTTTTCATTACCTACCCTGCTAATATGGTGATATCTCAAGTACCAAATGGGAACTGAGTGGGGAAACACTAACCGCCTAAAGGGGAAATCTTGCAAGAAGTTATATACCCCTATGGACTGTAGTGAAGCGCATGGATGCTCAGCATATGGCGCATCAGACCCTATAGTGTCCCAAACATGTATGTAGTCTCATAAACCTTAAGTTTGTGTTCCAAGGGGTGTCTAAACTACGGAAAAGGCAGTGAAGGTATTAATTAAATAATCTGGTTATATTATTCTGTTCTAAGTTGCCAAGATGCATGTAGCTGGAACACTATTGTTACAGAGCAAGTAAGTTATTGCACCTGTTTATGTGTGATTATTACAGTATATAAAACCACTAAAGATAGCTATGTTTCAATGATTTTTAATGCTTCTGCAATGTAAAAGATTAAAATAACGTATACAAGTCCACGACTAGGACGTCTTTTAGGTACTGGCTTAACTTTAAGAATCTGCTTAAGCCTTAGAGCCTTAAATCTTGTTGATTTAATGTTTGAACTCCTGCCAAACTGTGTTATATAATAGATCAGGATGGTACCCATAAATCATATGTGTAGAGCAGTGATCCTGACGTATACCTAGCGCTTTGAGGGTGTGTGTTAACTGACTTGCTAAATTTTACATGAACAACAAACAAGCTTCAAACCATGCATAAGACAGGTAAAGACTGGTAAGTGTAATATAAAAATAGAAATAGGTAAATTATCCTGCTACTTCAAGTAAAAAATATAGAGTATTACTGAATACTGGTTGATATTTAAAACAACTCTACTTCCACATCAGACGAATTGTAATTCCAGCAGCTATACTCTGTGAATAGAGCAATTAATTACAAAATAAAAACTGCTAAAAGCTGGTGTCATCAGGGATATGACTTTTTTAACTTAAATTTGGATGAGAGAGGTAGGTGTATACATAAGTTTTTGTCCCAACGTGGAATCCCTAAGCATGGAAAATGACATATGATGCACTTGCCATCAAAGCATGTTAAGTAAAGAATTTGGGAATCAATTGCACAAGCGCTGTTAATTCAAAATCTTGACGCTGATATTAGGAAAGATTTTTGTGGTGTGAGTTCCACTTCCTTCCCTGCCTGGCCCCCCGAATTTTGATTGGTATTTTAGAAGGAGTTACTTTCTATATAAAGGAACTTCTCTCACTCTGGATGGTTTCTAACACTTCTTTGTAAAGGTTATGCTTGCGCTATTTTTGTTAATGACCTACCCAAAAGCTAGCTATAAAATACTATAATAAGTTGAAACTGCTGCAAATGTCAACGGTGAAGCACATTCCCAACACATAGGAGGAGATGTCTGACTGCATGAGTTATGAATGTGTACGTAAACTGAAGGGCAAACTTCCTTGTTCTATCTGTGTTGCAGGTTGCTGGGCTTTGACATGAGTTACTCCCCTGAGGGAATATCAATAGAGTTGACACTGAACATGGCAGGCACTGGGCCAAATGCAAAATTTAATGGGCTTGTGCTATCTTCCTCAATGCATGGCAAACTTCTGGCATAAACAAAGGCTAATCTCTTCCCTTCCCAAATGGGAGAGTACATGATTTTCCCAAATATGTAGATTACAGTTGATTCTGGAAAGAGTTATTTATGATCTTCGTGTTCTGAGGCTACAGAGTCTGTAGCGAGCTGTCAATGCGAGAAGCTAGGCTTAGTTCAGGCAAACCAGAAGTTGATAAACTCTAACCTCAAGGAGGATTATTTTACAGATTTATGCTATTCCCTTGGCAGTCTTGACTGTTCAGATTGACTGAGCTGCCTGATCCATAAACATAGTTTTAACATCTCTGGCAGCAGACAGAGAAGTTAGCAGCCTCAGTGCATTGTGTCTGTTTCAAGGTGTGCTGGTGAGAGACGTCAAAGCAGCAGGTATTTCTTATACATAGTATGAAATTTTTAAATTTTTTGGTGCATTACTTGCTGAGGTGCCTTGAAGTTTAATTAATCAAAAAAGCACAGCACACTGCAGGATGTTCTGCCTGCTCTCAAAGTCGTGGTCGTGGTCATGTACAGCTCAGCTATATTACTGAGTTAGGTGTATTTGTGATACAGACAGAAGTAAAATTAGTAGTGAGAAAGTTCTCATTGAACTTCTGTTCAATACCCTGTTTAACTGTGGAACCCTCCCTGCTTGACAGTGGTCAGTCTGTTATAGTTTTGAAGTCCTAACAATTTCAGCAGTACCTCTTTGGCATCTCAAACTCCTCACAGGTGTAGCTTCTCTCACCTCTTCAAGGAACTAGGAACTTCTGGCCCAGCTATCCTTCACTTTCCAAACAAGGACTCTCCATGTAGACACCTTTGTATCTTAGGCACTCAGAGGCTCACTATATGTTCATAACGGATCTGTGACAGAGGAAGCAACAGAGCTTTTTGCAAAATGTTCCCAATTCAACTGTTCCTGGTGTAGGCAAAACATTAAAATAAAGTTTTTTTTTTTTCTTGCTCAAGTTTTCTCGTTGTTCTTTTTTGGTCACAAGTCACAGACCTCTAAGAAGTCAAAGATCATCCATCTTTTACATGACTTCTCCTCAGACTCCAGGAGTCCTCTTCCTTCTATGGTCAGTTTCTTTTTCCTTCAGCTGGTCCTACAGCAGAAATAAATCTTCCTTCTCCAAATTTCTATTTTTCTCTGGGAGTCCCTCCTAAGTGGCAGCGGTCTGCACTTTTTAACAACTGAGCTTTTTTTGTGTGTTGGGAGTGAAGCTTACTCCCATGGGAAAGAAGTTAGAGAAAATTGAGTTTTATGAAAGCTGCACGTCGTTTTTCTCCCAGGCAGAATTCATTTAGCTGCTTGCGTTCCTTGATGCTAGATCTAGACGTGGATAGCGAGATTCATGAGTTGTGTGTAGGTTCCTGGGTCGCACAGCAGCACAATGTAATTATAATATGGGGATCCTGCAGGTTGGACTAATCTGCTCAGATAACTGGATATCTGTAAATTTAATCCGTGTTCCATATTTAAAGTGAATATTTCAATTAGAAGTGGATTAGCACGTGTTTCACACAAGGTTGCTTATTCAAATATCTGGGTTCGGCCTTTATTTTAAGGAGATAGCAGTTCCTTTGCAAACCAGGATATCTTTCATTATCTCTGAAGTAAAACAAGAGAGAAAACCCCAAGGTTGTTGCTTCACTTGTGTGACGAATAACTTGTAGCAGGGGAAATATAGCAGAAGAGGCTGCTCCAGACATGTGTTCTGCTGTAATTCACAGCAGGCTAATCTCCAGTGACACAATTCAGTTATTAGGGCTGTTATTTTGGATTGCTTCAGCTCCAAAGTAATTTCTTTGGTGCTTTTTAACCTCATATTTTTAAATGATTAGTGACAATATAGGCAAGCTAATTTTGCTGGACTTCCATTATTGTCATAAGTTTTTCTGGTTTTCCATGTTTGACTACAGCATGAGGACCATCTTCCTTTAATTGTGGGTTGTTCTAGATCTAGCTGTTGCTTTTTCTGATGGGAGACTGAAAGCATAAGGGAGCCAGGCTCCAACTCCCATATAGCACCAAAGCAACATTTCCGAATTAAACTATTTCAGTTCTTTCTTGAAATAGTTGTTCCAAATAAGCCTACTGCCTGATGAGTGTTTCAGTTTTCAGAGAAAAAAGAAGACGTTTGGTAGTTCTATGATTCCAGTTAGCTTTGAAACATGTCCAAGGAGAGCAAAGATAACAGAAGATCCTCTGACTGTTTGAGGTCATGATCCAGAGATCGTTTTTGTCTGACTTTTCTCTCTTTGTGGTAGTCACTTGCCTTATCTTTTAGGTGTCTAGATACTTGATGAGTGGCTACTTACAGAAATACCACATAAAAGGATGAAGGCAAGGGAAATAAAAGGCTTTGACTGATGATAGGAATTTCGTAGAACATAGGAATCTTATGTGTGGGTGGGTGTCCTTTGTCTCTAGACTTCAGAATTTGTTATATATTTGACACTATATCTTTTAAGGCTCGCAATTTCCCATCTGTCATTCATGCCAGATCATTGTCATTTCTTATAGGATTATTAGAAGTTAAAAAACTGAGCCATGGCAGCTGCAGATGTAAGAAGTGCAGGTTAAGAGGTAAATCAGTACTATGCAGAATGGTAGAAATTTGCAGGAGTCACTTTATTTTCAGTGCTGAATTTTATTAGAAAAGGGTAACACTGTTTTTTTATAATGCACTTTGGACTTTTCAGCTTCATTCATGTATATTTCCTATTTAATCTCTCAGTTGTTTAATGGGAGTTGCATTTATTCCTCTTATGCTTCTTGGGTTTTTTAACCTAAAAAGGTTAGTTTTTCTGTTCCTCTCAAATCGGCGATATGAAAACGTACCTTTCCTTCTGTGAATATACAAGTTTTGTTGGGTAAACCTGACAAGTGCTGGCACTCTGGACATCATGTTGCTAGCAAGTGAACAGTTATCAGAATGACAAGAGCATGAACAACATGCATACACTGAAGCTACTGAAAATGAAACAGCTGAAAATCATTTGGTCAGCAGTAATTGACTAATCACATCTCACTTAGCAATCTAAAAGATAGGTGTCTCATCTCAGCTAGTAGCCCAGCATCCCTTTATGGAAAGTGAGAAGGAGAGAGAAAACACCCCGGTAAAGGGTGTCTATACTTAACAATAGCTGGGGTTGAACCACCAGCTTTCTTCCATAGATAATAGGAAACCTTGATAACTTATTAAGATTAGATAGCTGGAGTTAAAGAGGATGAATCCCGTTCTCTGTCTGCTAAGACATATTTGACTTGGCCATCTTAGAATTTCTGCGAAACCCTATTGAAGAAAGGTAATAATATACTGATTCCCCCATAGTGTCCAGTGATATAGTCATTAAATCCATAAGAGACCATTTGATCTTCCTGTATGCCATGAGCCATTACATTTCTAGAGCATTTGCTGTGCTGGACTTAATAGCTTAGGCTCAAGTAAAGTACAGTTTGTGTTTTGCTAAAATGTGTGTTTCAGAAAGGCACATGAAGGCTTGGTAATACGATTGGAAGGAATGGATACTATCTTGAACATTTTGCATGAATGAGCTCCTTTTGTTTTCCTTTCTACCTCTCAACGGTTTCTAGCCATAGGTCCTTTCACTGCTTGAAAAAAAGAACTTTCAGCATATACTTCACATCCATGAAAGAATTTGTTGGGCTTTTTTGAGTTTGCTGTGTTTGCCAAGTGATTCTGATTGCTTTGTGTGACTGGGCTTATCCATTCAGTGGCTAGTACTCCTTTCTGTTATTTTTTGCTTCTAGGTTACTCATAAAAGGGCTAATTCTAAATGATTTTCCTGTAGATAACTGAGATTTTTTAGATCTCTCATATGGCAGGTTCTTCTTCTACTTGTTATGTCAACTAGGTCTTGATTCAGTTGCCTAAATATGGGCATCTATTATCCTTTTGTATATCTTTCTTGGCATCTAGCTGTGGCTCCAAGAGGGCACTGCTTTTCTCAGTCCTGTGTCCTATTTGCCAGCCCCATGTAGATGTCTTAAATATCCTAGTGCGTCTCAAATGCAGTTAGGTGCCTATATTTAGACAGCTGAATTGATCCCTTGCTATCATATAGCAATAACTTTTACATCCTTGTGTAATACAACACATAGGTATGATCATGTGATCACAGTGATCACATTAGCCAGTTCTGAGATGCAACCATCTGTCATCCTGGGATGCAGGAAAAGATTATGTACGTGCCACTAGCTCAGCTGCAAAGGCTGCTTCTCTTGCCTTTAGGTCCTGGCCCCTTCAGAGCTTTTCAACATTTCCTGTTTAAGGAAGATATTTACTAAGGGTTCATATAGCAGTTCATGTTTCGCTTGCCTTTGCTATTCCCCAAATTAATACAGCTTTACAGAAAGTTCTATTGAATTAAGACGGGAACATCTACATGCAGAACTTTCTATGGAAGAAATACAGTTGTGACACGTTATATAAAATTTGGTTAGAAATGGTTTGGTTTGTAAGATATTCATTATGTTGCATAAGACATGGATTTGGAGGAATTAATTTTTTTTGGACTTTAGTCTCGTAAAGGTTACAAATGCATGAAGGGACAACCATAGCAAACATATGTTGTAATAGGAAACCATTCCTGAGAAAGGTTGGTTATCATTTGGATACCCATGGGTGATGATAACCTGTGGGTACTACCTACAGTAGGGAAAATTCCCCATTAATTAAACTGGGCTAAGTTTCTCAGATTATTTTCAACTGCTTCCGTGCATGTCCTATTCATTGATACGTGGTCATGAGAGTATGAATGTGTGGAGC
Organism: Struthio camelus; assembly: GCF_040807025.1. Classification (NCBI taxonomy): domain Eukaryota; kingdom Metazoa; phylum Chordata; class Aves; order Struthioniformes; family Struthionidae; genus Struthio; species Struthio camelus. The sequence goes on from NC_090948.1 coordinate 7,703,378, forward strand.
TCTACCTCTCTGTTCCTGTTTCTGTAGCCTAACACAGTTATATATCTGTCCAATTTTCAGCTGCTTTTGACAGTATTTGCTACTTGGGCCTATTGGCAGCAAAATAACTTTCCTTCCTAATGACAAATGCATATTCTATGTAATTTACACAATTCTAAAATTATCCCCTGTGCTACTAATACTGACTAACCAAATACTGAAGACTAATGGACCCGATTCTCTGTTTTTTAACTTTTTAATATGTGCAAAATCAGAGCTTGGATACTGACATTTTAGCAAATGCTGTACAAAGACCTCATTTCCACTCTTCTCTGAGTAAGACTGGAGTCTGAATCCTAAATTTTCTGCAGATGTATCCCCAGCATTGAGTATTTGGGGTCTGACTTAAGGCCTCTTGAAGTCAATACAGAGATTGTGATCCATTTCAGGGGGCTTTGAAACAGAGCCGTAAAGAATAGCTGAAACTACTGCTAGCATTTCAGGAAAACCACAGGTTATACAGCTGAACTTCAGCAACGTGTAATTAATTACTGAAATTCAGTATTGTATTGCCCAGTATTTGGCTCTTTACATAAGTAAACAGTTTATTTCTGATATTTCTCTGCTCTGTTGCTAGACATAATTTTAATGTCTCTGACATGAACAAGAACGTCTTGCATTATGTTCAGAATTGACTGTGTTTGTTTTTTATCCCTTTCATAGGATAATGAAAACAGCTGGAGTTAAATTATTATAACTCAAAGGACATCCACTGACATGTTCCTCTCTCTGTATGCACACTGCCCTGTCCTGTGGAAATGAGTCACACAGTGTTGTGAAGAGTGAAAGCGGCTGTGTAGCAATGCTCCTGCAGTATGAGATGGAAAATTGCTAACCTCTTCAGGTCCCTCAGCTCATGTCCAAACCAGTGTAAGGTGCACCCTCTCCAGTAGGGTAGTTAGAATGATCGAGTCATAACAATTTCTATTAAAATCCCCTATTCATTGTTACAAGAAAAATCTAAGTAGTCAACAGATTGACCGCAGTTCTGCCCTTTGATAATCAGGCTAATAAGCATGCAAAAGCTACAGTAACTTGAATCCTTGACAGCTTGTTGTCCAGTGGATTCAGTGATAGGAATAGTTGAATGGCAACACGTGAGACCGGCAACAGTGGTTTATGGTTTGTAATTGCTGCAGAACATGCACTTATAAAATACTTTGGGGATTTGGCCTCCTAGTGTGCTAAATCTTGACTTAGTGTCTCAGGTAGCAGTGTTCTGAGGCTCAAGTAGTATATAACAGTCAATCTTCTCCCCAAAGTTTTCTTTGCTCCGCTTTTACAATTACATGTTTATATTCTTACAGTTGTTTAAGTTCCATAGCAAACTGACTTTACTACTCAATGTCTTGATGCTTGCCTGCTGAAGACAGGATAATAAAAACATTAGTAATTTATGTTGTAAGGAGACTGAAAAAGAGGAAGAACTGGGAGAAATACTATGTATTTATATCTCTGTAGACATTTACTTTTATCTTTTAATTTCATCCTTTAGAATAGATTCAGAACAATGAACTGTTTCTACTCTGCAGTCAAGTATTGCATAAATTATAGTTGCTCCTTACTGATGAGTTGTTTAATCATGTAAAATGAATATTAGTCCTTCTTCCTCAGAGTGAAATATTAATAAGTATGAGAGAAGGAAAAAGGATATAGCCTGAAGCCACACTGCTATGGTAGCATACTCCCAGTTCTGTGGACTCACATGTCTCAGTACTGTCTTTTGCGAGCCAGCTCTAACACTTGCACTTGCACCTTGGGCTACTTTGCTCTATGGCAAACTGCAGTGATCTCAGGAGAGCTGCTTTGGGGTAAGCCAAAGCAAAAATACCCCAAATAAAAAAAACCCCAATAATTTATTTCCAAACAAAAGGTGACCTCCAGCAGGGATTGGAGACTGGCTGTGCCCAGTATGGAGAAAGGCTCCGACAGTGTCTTGGACTCCTCTGCAGAAGTTACGCTTATGCATTTCTGGTGTTACCCCTGCGTCAGGTCAGCTTCTTAACATGCTAGAGGAGGTTAAGTGCTACATGACCTCCACTTGGATTGCTTGGGGGAACTATAACCCTTAAACCTTGCAGGAGTGATCAAATCTTACACTGTTTTAGTTTCTATAGAAAAAAGAATACAATACAATGAAATAAAATGGATGCCAGAAAGAGATGGGGACAATAGATGTAGAAGAAGACATGATGCTGTTTAGATATAACTCATCACAGGTCTTAACTTTCAGAAGTTATTTCTTCTCCTAGCTAGACAAGAACATTCACCCTTTGTACATACAAAATCCTGTGACTTAAAGATCTTAGAACAGAATTTTTGATTCATACTTCTCAGTTCACATCGTTACAAAGCTAAGCATACTCCTGCTAAGGTTGTGAATGTTGATTCTTCTGCAGACTGCATTCATTCCACAGGGATTTCCTTAAGCCCTGTCAATCCCCTTCATGCTTTTTCCACAGGGACTTCTCTCTCTGATGTCCTTGCTGCACTTGTTTTTCTTCCCAGCCATGAAATGTCCTTGAGTGCTAGCCTGTATATTTAAGTATTGACTTTCCAAAGTAGGGTTTTCATTTCTTTTATATATCATCAGTCAATATTTCTTCTCTCAAGTATCTTCAGGTTGGAAATTTCATTTCAGGAACTACCTGATTCTCTGTCTCTCTCTCTCTCCGATGGCTTTTGTAATCAGAGATGGCTATTCCACAGTTGTGTGTTACTCACTTCTCCAATGTCTCCTGTGGGTGCGGGAGACAGCTCTCCCCTCTGCCGATTCTGTACTGGGAGGAAGCTGAACTCTGGTGAGTAAAGTGGGAGTGTGGAGATGAATATCTGGCTTATCTCCCACCTAAAGTTAGAGCATACTGGTGGCCATTTCAAGATTCTTACACCACAGTTTGTTGGACTGAAACTTTTGTGCTCTGATCAACCATCCTTTTATCTAATACCTCAACCCATATTCCACTACAAGGTTCTTAATCTGATTATTCACACTGGTCATGGATTCATATTTTATTCTTAGCTCAAGGGAGTCAGGAGAGACCTTTTTTTTTTTTTTTTTTTTTTTTTTAATCTCCCAGTTTGCAACCTGCTTTTACCCTTCCAAGAACAAGAATAAATGCTGGATTATGGCACCAGCCCAGTCTGGCAGGTCAGTTCCAGGCACAAATAGAATTTCTTCCACAGTTGGTACTTTGCAAAGTGTAAAATAAATTTCCCTACATTATGTATGATCCTGTAAGTTACTGTGCACCAACTTTATGGTGATGAGTACCTCAGTCTGGCATTGGAATTAATGGAAGATTTGGCTGCAGGAATTGAGCACTCAAATCATTTTAAAATGATCTGTAGGTTTGTTTTAACCAAGCCTTATGACACCTACACCTTACTTTCCGCAATATGTGGAATATAATAGAGAATCTAGAGAAAATCCTTAGCTCCATGCTCAGTACTCAAATAACCTCTAAACTGTGACATATTTTTCTTTTGGTAAGGAAAACAAAGGTATGAAAATTTCTTAGATTACCCAATGAATTGTTGAAGGGGTGGGGGTGTATGGAAAGGAAGGGAAAACTAAGGAATGAGAAGATTTGCCAACTCTGATCCATGATAAGAAGAGCATACTTTTCGACTTCTGATTGTACAGCAAACAACAGCATGCTAGAATAACAGATAAAAAAGTGAAAATGGATCAGATGAAAATAAGAAAGATAAAGGCAAACATAATTCATTTAAGTCTGAATTGGTTCCTAAAATCTGCTCTTCACTGAAAGATTAGTTTTGGAAATAGCAAGACCCTTGAGAGGAAGAAAGGCATGAGATTTGAAGTGTACACCATTAGGTATGAATAATGGCTTTCCTCTCTTAAAATGCAGGTTCTCATGTGTAGGCAATATGACACCTGGAGGGGGTCAGTTAGCAACACCCTGCTTTCTAGTGGTCTGAGGTTGTAACACTTGTTGCGGAGAGAACTAATGGAGATGTAATATTTATGGGATGATGTGCATTACCACTGGGGTGGCCAAAAGCTGATTGACATGGGAGTGCATGTTAGATTTTTTTACTTCCTCCGGCTGAACCTGTAATCCACGCAAACTGCTGATTCCACAAGAATTTCCAGGTGCTTTCTACTGCATGGGATAAGAGTGGCAAGGACCGCTACATAACTCTTCTAAGAATGTTTTCAGTCAAAATACTGAGGCTTGATATTGAGGGAGGAAGCATTCCAGTGGGCACTGGGATCCATGTAAAGCAAGGAATTAATTATTTGCAAGCTGCCTATTTTCTGGGTGTTTTTCCTCTAGCTGGCTGTTGAAGAGGACCGTCTCTATGATCTCTGCAGTCCGTACCCCTGCAGCTGACTATTCCTGCCCAAACATAGTGCTTCATACTTGTCCTTTTTGTCACATGCTGTTTTTCTCAGGCCATTTCTCTAGTTTGACAAAACCCTTTGATATACTAAACTTCTCCTTGAACATGCCTGAAGCCAGTTCCAGCGGGCTATTGTATGCATTTTAATAGGCATCCTTTCTAGTCCATCTTCCAGATGCATGCTGAAAGTACTGAATGGGGCAAGATCCTTGTCCTCCAAATTGTACTATATAGGAGAAGTGTGTTTGAGAGCAGAGCTGCTTGTGCCTAAATGGGATTTTTCACCCATCCCACACTATTTTATCTAGGGAGGTCATGTTTGTTAGCTTGCTCATATAAGAGCCTACAGTCCTACTGAAAATCAGCATGAGTCATATTTATTGCTCCTCTCTATCTTTAAGGCTTGTTATGCAGTCAGACAAGGACATTAAATTGATTTGCTTTGTGATTGATTCTTAGCAAATCTTTTGGCTTTACTTATCTCCAGGTTTAACTCTAGATCTTTACAGCCAGTTTGAAGTTATGTTGATGGGTATAATTCTTTTGCTCCTTTTCCGATCCCCAAGCATGGCTGTAGCCATTCTGTAGTGTGATGAAAAAAGTGTCCAGTTAGCATGGGTCTGTGTACAGAGCGCAGTAAATAAGGCATCTAATTAAAATCCTATTTGAACTTTTATCTTCTGCTTTCTCTCTCTTACCAGCAGTGAATTTTTAAAAGATGTTTTTTACCAATACTTTGCAACATAATTAATGTTTTTTTTGACCCTAGTCTCATGTGTACCAGTATGACCTCTCACCTTCAGTCAAGCAGAGAATTACTGTCTGCACTAAGAATTCAGTAATCTGGTGAGGCTCGTTGTGTATTGCATACCTCTTTACTTTTGTTCTTAATGCAGTGCAATTTTTATTTTGTCTGACCTTTTCCCTGTTGTCTTCTACCTTCTTCAATTTGTTTACCAAATTTTCAGTCTCCTCATTAAACTTGAAGAATTGTGCAACTCCTGAGAAAAGGCTGTGAATATTGTCATATGCTTGAAACAACAGATCTGCTCCAAAGAAAAATTGGAACTGGTTTACAGGCTTGGAGACTATTGTGGGTTGTGAGTGAGCATCCTATTCTCACTTTAGGCTGCCGTGTCAAGTTCCCAGGCAGCAAAATCTCATCACAAGGTGGTAGCTTGAAAAACATCATGCAAGCTTTTCTCTAGACAAAGAGGAGATGTTTTCCGCTTTTGTTGCTTTTTGCTCTTTCCTTTGAGAGATATAAAGGTGCATACTGTAAGACTATACATGAAATGCACATCTGTGAATCAGGTTAAAAGGAACCACACAAAGCAACAGAAATAACAAGGTGTGTGGAAAAAAATAGGAGAAATTAGAGGGAAGCAAGTAAAACAAAAGGAGGAGTTAAGCACAAGAATCTCACTTTCTGCTTAAGTTCCAGGGAACATTCTTACTGGTCATGACCAAGAATGAGGTGAAAGAGCCACACAAAAAAAATACCATCTGCAAAAAAAGACAGAGGGTTTTGGAATGTCAGGTTGGCCAAAGCTGTGTTCTGATGTTAGGATGTCAAAACACCTTACAGCTGTCATAAAGAGAAGCATCAATACATGTGTGCCTATTTGGAAACAAGTATCCAAAATCCACAAAGAACTTGAAGGTTAATACTGGCTGGGTAATTATAAAGAGGAAAGAAATGTGAAGGAGAGAAAAAAAGGCTTATTTATATGCTAACTATATGATTCAGGAGCTGTCCCATACCTGCTGACTTGGATGTGAAGAATCTGTACAGGGTACACAAATATTTAGATTTATTAACATTAAATTGAACACGAGGAACCTAAAGTCTGTGAGCTGGATACGGCCTGTGGTGCCACTTCTGGTGGCTTGCAATCGCACTACTGTTAGCAATATGCAATAATACCGCAAATATGTATGTTTTGCTAAATGCATTTGAGAAAACTATTTAGGCTTTAAGAAAACCTTTCCTGCCGATACATCAATACTGCAGAAGAAGGACAGATAGGCCAGCTCAAGTTCCACTTGACAGGAGTGATATGGTGAACAGTTTAAAAGCCTCTGAATAGTACTTTGAACTGGGAGACCTAGGCAGCAAAGACATAGAAAATCCACAAATATTTTATTTCAGGACACAATGTTCTTCCATTGACAGTAATACATATACAGAAAATAAACTCATTAAAGGTTAGGGGGAAAACTATTCTGACAAGACGTTCTTTGCAAATGTCATCTAGTTTCACAGCATTTTCAGTTTGAGCGTAATGCTTTTGTGTCCTTTTGGCAATAGCATAAAAATACAGATGATTCATGTATTAAGATTTATTAAAGAGAAATGCATTTTAGACTGAAAAAGTTATTTTGATTGTTTGTAATTATTGGGAAAATAACTTAAAATTGATCTAATCTGAAGTCAACACCCAAACAAAGGACTGAAGTCTGGATTTAAGTTTTGTCACTTTGCTTGGAAATAAGACCTTATCTGTTCAAAATGTGAAAAACCAAAATTAAACTATGAAACAGTCAATTTCTAGTGATTTATTAAACTATTATGTTATTGCTTGACTTTTCTCTCCCCTTTTTGTGTGTCTTGAATCATTTAACGGAAACCTATTTGAAAATGGCACATAGAAATCAATAGACTAAATATGATTGTCCCTTTTGTTCCACTGTTTGCCAGTGGAAACAAAAGTGTTTGAAAAGAAGTGCTTCAGCTTCTTTTATCCTGTCCATCTGACAAAGGTCAATAGGGCTGATATGCGTTTAAAAGTGAAATATATCCAACTGCTAGTATTTTCCTAATAAACAGCTTTTCCATCACGCTTCTTTCTGTCATAATCTTGGAAAACTCCAGGCTATTCTAGCCAGCTTTTAAATTACTTTGGGGATGTATTTTGTAACTGTCATGTAAGGTAGAAAGCCAGGTGGTGGGATGGACCCAGGAGCCTCTTTGCAAATGGTTTATGGGATTGAACTGTAATTGAAGCAATGAATGATTATTCACTTTTCATGACCGGGACATGTGCTTTTCCTTTGAAAATTTGGCATACTAGCTAAATATTAAAAACAACAACATTCTTCCTAAATTCAATATATTCTTTGTCTACCTTGTTTTAAAATCATTAGGCTCATCCTTTAGACCATGGGTTATTTGCCATTATGAATGGTATTCAGCATAAGATAGACTTGATTTTAGTTGGGTTTCTGTGTAACCTGGTGGTCAGTTATTAGAACAGAAGATTAGCAAGTTTGAGGAACAGAAGAGGAACAGGAGGATGACCAGTAAGCCAGTCTAGTCTAACCTACTGTGAGGTTTATATAATGCCACTGACTTCCCTTTGTTTGACTCAGGTAAGGGCAGGCCACACACAATCTACCAGTCAAAGTGTACCCATTATTTCAGGCCCCGTTGCTGAGCCTTCCCTGCTGTCTGCTGGATGGCAGGACTACGTTATCGAACTGTCACTGAGCCAGATTTAATTGCAAGTTGAAGAGGCTTCTGTTGAAGCACTTGGATTTGCACCCTGCCTTCAGGAGGAGGGGCATGGACAGAAAAACTAGATGGTCTTAGTACTGAGCTCAATCTGTTTATTAAAAGGATTATATAATTTAGGGTGGCTCTGCCAGCTGGAGGCAATGCCTTAGGTTTTCTCTTCCAGACCTGCTTTCTAAATTTAAATTGCCAGGACGTGACAGGATATCCTGGTGGAATAGTTCAGATCTGAGTGGCTTTCATCTTTTGGTCAGAATGGAAACTTTCATGGACTTCAGACACTGCATAAAATAATAACGGTTTGGGTGAGAGCTTAGATTTTTGGTAAAACTATTTTGATGAAAAATTTTGACACGCTCTTTTCATTTATCTAGCAGTCTGAATGCTTGGCAAAGAACACTCAACTCCTCGCTGTGTCAGACTCGCATGGACTCGGATGCGAGTTTGATTTAGTCTCTTTTTTTTATGAAACAGATCTATTCGACAAAGATTAGCGTACAGCTGCGCTTTGCTACCTGAGCGTGCCGCTTTGCATTGAACGCAGTAAGTCCCCAGGTAGCCTAGCAACTGTCGTAGTCATGCCGCGTGGTCTGGGCTGTACTGTCACTGTGCTTCTGAGAACAGCAGCAGCAGCCTTGGCGGGTTTAATTTACTTTCAGGGCTTTTATTGTGCACGTTGAATGAAAGGACCAATGTTTATGCATGTTGCTTTATTGTCATTTCTTGCTCTTTCCTGACATTGCTCGTGTCATTTACACTTATTCCCTTCGGAGGCTTGTAGTGACCTGTTTGAAATGAGAGCCCGCAACAGGAGGAATCTGCTTCCTGGCAAGGCATGTGGCAGCTGTCTGCGGGTGCAGCCTGCATAAACTGCAGGCACAGGTTGAAGCTGGAGCTGGGAGAAAAGCTCCTTGTATTGGGTAAATCACCAGAGCTCTGCTGATGCCAGTGGGGCTTTGTCGGGTTGTTTTATCCAGTGACTAGCCTAGAGGTTTAGTTGTAAACGTGTTGGAAGTGATGCTCCTTAGAGGAACAAGGACATTTTTGGAAGGATGCTTTGGCTTTGTATGCATGGCAACACCAGGAACATTTAAAGTTAATTGATGAACATGAACCCCAAGCACTGAACTTGGTGTCCTAACTCCTATATGAGTAGGATTTCCTCCAAATGTGCATATCTACGTATCCATATGTATATGAATAGGCATAGAGTATGCCTTGCAAATGAGAGCTGTCAGTTTAAAAGCAGAGGTTCCCAGTTGGGCAAGCGTAGCTGTGAGGGCAAATTGCTTTTTGTCCTCAAAGCTGGTGCAAGCAAGGACGCCCAGCAGAAAATATCCAGGTTCTGGGCTGTAGCAGTTAGTTACCTCCATGAAGTCTTTCCTGACGTTAGGGATGTCCTTTCTTTCATAACACCGAAGAGACTGTAGGGAGGAAGAGATTAGGAAAAGGCAAGGGTGCTCCACCTTTACCCCTTGTTCTATGAGACCACCTAACCAAACACTGTTGGAAACCCCTGCCTGAGAGCAGTTCAAACACCATGAGTACCCAGGCAGTAAGCTGGACTGCCTCAGTGGTGAAGAGATCCTAATCCTTCCTATTGATGCTATTTCAGCTCGGGAAAATAGTGACTCCTATGCATTTTAAATGTTTTCAAGTAGGAATGCTGAAAGCCGCAGTTAGGTGAGATTCAGACAGTTAAATCCACTGTGGATTGAACTTGGTGTGATCGCAGCCACAAATTGCCACTTGGAAGGTTCAGGCTGGGCATTAGAAAAAATGTTTTTATGAGGAGCAGCCTTAAACTCAGGAAAGCTGGACTTCTTGGGCCGTTAATACCTTCATTCCTGCAAGATCTAACAGTTCTGGGGTGAGCTGAGAGTGTGGGGGATAGGAGTGGGGTGAGGGGAGGTATTGGGGAGCTGCCTCCATGGTTCCAGGGAAGGGAACTACCTACAGTGGGGATGGACCTGGGCCAAGAGGGATAGAGGGGCTGCTAGATGTTTGAGTGCCTTTAGCACTGGTTTGGTGGCTGATTTTTAGAAATAACAAACTCATCACAAAATCAGAGGGTTTTTTCAGAAGGTGGAAGGGCAGAAATTATTTGTGAATTTGAACAGAACTGAGGAAGTAGAGTCTGCTGGCGGGGAAAAAAGGAGGGAGAAGTTTTGAAAACACATCTCTGCTCAGCGTTTTAGAAAAACTTCACCCTAGAATTGCCCAAATATTTTATTTCCGTGTTGTTGTTTTTTCCCAAAAAGAAATCAACTTTTTATATTGACATGATATATTTTGGTGATGAGGTATGAGGGGAAGTAACCTCAAATGGCCAGAACATTACCCAAAATGAAATTTATTATTATTATTTTTTTTTTTTATTCCAGTCAAGCTCCTCTTTTCTTGTGCTTATCCTAAACTAAGGTTTTAGAATTATGGTTTAGTTCTTTCCTCAAACTGAAAAATCTATTATTCATCTGGTGAGGAGAAACAGTTGTGCTGCCTGGCAGTGTATTAAGCTGCAACTCAATTAATATGAAGTGCAAAGAGGCAACTGCTAATTGGCAAAGCAGAAATGTGAAGGGCTGTGCCTGCAGGATAAGAGGGGGTGGATTTGAAAAGGTGACTCAGAGAATCAGCTTTATTGGCTCAAAGGGTTTTAGTGCACTGGTGCCTTGGAGCTGTTCCTTACACTTACCAAAGGGATGCGTTGAAAATAGGTTGAAATTATGTCAGGAGTATCCCCTTGTGTAAGAAGTAGATCCATTTGAGGCACAAGTTTCTTGGTGCCTGAATCATGCCCAGTTTCTTCTGCGTGAAGGATGGTGGCCAAAGTTACACACCAAGTAAACCTTAGTAATGAAATTTTGGTGTTGATCTCCCAAAATCATGACTCGTGCAAGTGGTGGTTTGGTAACTGTACATCTGCCTTCTCTGTGGTTGTTGGTATATAACGTGACGGTAACATACAGGGGAATTTGCTACAGCCTATTGTGAGAGACTTATCCCAAGAGAAGCACACAAAGCAAATCTGCAGTGGTTTGATGTATTTGCAAACTAGTTCATGACTTTCTGCCTGTTAGACCGAGCACTGTAGCATTTTCTTGTACCGACCATTTAAGATCAAGAAAAAAGTGTGGCGAGCTCCAAAAAACTAAGGGGAGGCCAAAACTGGAGTAATATACTGGCAAAGTTTGGAGGTTGGTAGCTGACCGCTCTGAGGCAAGGTTCAGTGATTTTTATTCCTGTATGCAATGGGCCTCCTTTGGAAAGATTCCAGTGCTGGGATTTGTATAGGTATATGATACACTGATAATAAAAGAGTCCACTTTTGTACTAATAAAAAAAGGATTGCAGATTTTAGTCAAGGTAGGTTTTTAAAGAGCTTGTTACTAACTATGGATCCATTTAAGGACTTGGTTCAGTTCCAAGTCTCCTCTGTGGCAGCACTTGATATGTAAGTTCAATGGATAGGGCAAAGCAGGCAGAGATCATCCCAACATTGTTGCAAAAAAACCCGAAAGGCCCCCAAAAAACTTGAAAACCAACCTACACAGATTTCATGCTTTTACCTAAAGAATTATGTTTCAGGTATTCTGCATTTTTATATGCCATAGCAGAAGAATTGTATGGAGATAAGGGCCAGATACAGAGTCTGCTCTAGCCAGTAGGAACATTCAATTATTATCTGTGGATGTGACAACATGCCCCTTGCTTAGTTTTATTAAAGAACTAGAATTCTTGTCTTTCCTCATGTTAAAATAAAGAAATCATCAACAAAGCAATATGATTGTTCAGTTATGGTCCTTGGTTCATGATGTGAGCCCAGCACTCAGAAAACTGCATAGTCCCTCTGCTGTGTGGTAATCTGTCTTTGCACTGGGAAGAGAAGAGGTCGAGACTGAGAAGAGGTAGAAGTACACAGAGAAGACATCGAGTCTGTTGAGAGAAGTGTACCTTGATTCTATGCATTGCTGCCTGATTAAAACAGTGCGAAGAGTAAAGCATGCTTTCAGTTAGTAATGAACACATAAAATATTCTTGAATTGCTTAGAAAATGCTCAGCTGCTGCCCCTGTAATTTAATTTCACTCTGCCTTCCTTATCGCAGAGCCATAAAAACTTACAGATTTTTATTCCAAGTTCCATCTGAAATTGTGCTTGTGACCCAGGAATGGAGCGTGTGTTCCATGAGCATCTCTTTTAATAGCTTTAAATAGAAATCAAAGTCCTTAGCAAGAACCATAATCACATTCCAGGCAAGGAAGAAGATGCGTACATCAGACACAAATGCAGATTCATAGAGGAGTATATATTCTCCTCAGGAAAGAGGGGAGTACTCTGTCAGTCTAATAGGATGTTCTGTACAGCACGAGCAATGGCAATCTTTTCACCAAATGTGCAAAGCCTACGTGAGCAAAAGAGCATCTTTTAGAAAGGTAATCAATCCTTGAATCTTAGAAACTTTAGAAAGGTTTTAAATAACAGAGAATCCATATTCTCAGAAAATTGCTCCAATGTCCAATTACCTTCACAGTTAATGTCTTGTGCCTTATTTCTAGCCTAGAACAGGCTACCTGGAGAGCTAACTAGGCACTTAAATGAATGGGACATTTTAAGCCTGAGCTGTGAGGCCGTTCAGAAGGAGGTGACGGAGCTGGAAAAATGTGGCAGTCAGGGATTGCAGCTGATCTATCAGCAAGGCCCATGAAAGCACACCCTAAGCGAGGCTTGGGCTCTGCTGCTAATGAGGCTGGATCATTTTCTGTCAAACATTTCTCGCCCTCTAGATGCTATTCCTCTGCTTTTATATCCAAGGATCATGTTTGTGCTCCAGCAGCTCATAGCCTGTGTAACTAACTGCTGCATAGTAACTATCCTTGCATACAGCCTTACTCAAAGAAGAACTGAGACAACTGTCTCGTCACTGAAGGATCAGCTTCCTCCAGCCACTACTATTACCCCAGGGTTAAAGCTGGCATACAAGACATCTGCCCATTTGATATGTGGTATTTGGGATCTGTGGCCATTCGTGTCCCTACACTTCTAAGCTAAGGCTGTAACAAGGCTGTCCGGCACATGCCCTGGGATATCTGTTTTCCTGTCCCCAAGTGCTACGTGACTGTTGTTCCATCCCCTGATTGCATCTCTGCTGCTGCTCCTTTGAAGCTAGCCTATCCCTTGTGTCATCGGCAAATTTTATAACAAACAAAGCAAAACAACACAACCTCTCCGCTTAGCTGGCGTGATAACCTTTTACTTTCTCAGATATCATCTCAGTCATCTGGGTTTGATCTTGCCTCCTTCTGATACATTGTTTTTTTATTTGTTTTTTATCCAGATGCCATGTAACACTATCTTAAATGCTTTACAAAAATACAAACACATTAGCATAGTTTCCTTCATCCACCAAGTTTGTAATTCATGAAAACTTGTGTGTGAATGTTCATAGTTCCCAATATTTCTGTTCAAGAGGGAGTATTTGGGGCTGACTGGAAAATACTGACTCAAAGGCCATTAGAAGGGGGTAGATATGATGTGATAGACACAGAATGAACATGTTCTCTTAGAAAATACTCCCAGAACTTGCAATTGCATTTTTGTCTACATTTACATAACAATCACCCTTTCTAACTACTTTCCAATAATTTGTGTAGATGAAAGAGTAATTTCCATTTCAGTGTTCTCCATGTTACTTGAGTTATATGGAAGTCAATAGGATTATATTTTTAAAAATGCAAATGATTTTCACTGTAATTCTCCTCCCCCCTCTCTCTCTCTCTTTATTTATTTACTTATTTATTTATCCTAATTTTACTCAAGGACGCTTTAAATACTTAGTCATCTTTCCAGAAAAGTTAACGTTGTATGGTTCCATTATACCTAATCGTTACAGAGAACAACTAAGGTTTAAAAGAAAAGGGGGTAATAGGCTAATATGTAAAGTATCAAAGAAAATCTTCCAGTATAATCATTGAATCTTCATATTTTAAGCCTTCAAAGAATTCCTATTGATTGTTCAGGGCAGTATACCATTCAATCTGATTCCTAAATTACCAGATAATGCTTTTTCTATGGGATGCTGCTACATGGACCTTGATGTCTGCTCTATGCTGAGTCTCTGCAAGCTGTGGATCTGTCCCACAAAGCTTACTTTGTGAAGGTACTTTTCACAGCAATAAATATGGGTGCGGAGTCCTGTTGGTTTTGAGCACAGCATAATACCGGTGGGAGAAAATAATTCCTGCATGGGTAGTTACTAATATTGCAAATATAAATAGTATTTGCTGCCCTGCAAATCTTTAGATCTTTAAATCCGTTGACCTTTAGTCTAGCTGATACCTCCTGAACATCATCTGATATGGGTGGAAGGAACAGAAAGGTCTATTGTCTGACAAAAGGGTCTGAAAAAACTTACTAAAAGTACACTTATTTTTAGGCACATATGAGCTGGGAGAGAGATAATGGCGCACTAGAAACTATTGTCTGTCACACAATAAACTATTTTTTCTTTCCTAGTTATCCAGTAGAGAGGCAGAACTTTTCTGTTCACTTGTAAGCACGGTAGTCCTGTATTGCCTGTATTGCACTGGTTGCTTTCTTTGGGAAGCTTTTAAGTCTATTTTTGTCTGCCTATGCTAGTGAAGAGGCAAGTGGAGGCATCGCGCCATTGACTCTCTGCTGACACATTTGGAGGTTGCATCCAGGCTGTTGATTTTTAACACAGGCATCATCTTCCTCTCTTCGCTGTGTAGAGTGGTAAGCAGTGTGTCAGTAAGCTCAGCCGATAGAGTCACTTTGTAGCACAGTCCATGTCTGCCACACTGATCTCTTCACAGCTGGAAGTAGTGCATGAAAGACACTTTTCCTGCATTGCTAAGTGCCACTTGTGTGGCTGAAGCAACCAGCAATAGCACTGAAAAGATGGATTCAATCAGTGGTATCAGTTGTTATGAGATGGCAAGCAGCTCATGTGGAATTTTGTATCAGTTGGAGCTTCGTAGGAAATGATAATTTCTGAAGATGATTCATGCAGATCTGGCTGCCACTTGCTGAGAAATATCATGCGTTAAGTGTGGGGTGTAGCAAAAATTAGCTTGATCTGTTGGATAGCAGTAGAATATCTACAGGGTAAAAAGTTGAAAATATGTGAATGGCTCTCCCTAGTAATACCCATGAGGACGTTTGAGGGCCACACAGGCAAGTGATCTAGTCAAATAAGCTTTTCCCAGGAATCAGTGAACTGTTAGCGCAGTCTTCTGGAGGTGAGGTTGGCAGGGATCTTTGTCAGCACTGTGGGCACCGCAGTAAAATGTCCCTTGTGCTGCCTTGCAAATAGCTGCATGTTTTATGCCATTTTCAGAAAGGTACAAAGAACACTATGTCAAGGTTATGGTCTGCTCACATACAGCCTGTGGCACTACATCAGAGCTAATGAGTCAGAGATACAGTGTTTTGGGACAGCCTGTGAACCATCTCTGATTATTAATCATTTTTCTTTTTGCTGTATTATTTTTAAGCCAGCTCAGTTCCCCAGTCCAGCTCACCAGGCAGCTGCCCAAACACTTTCAGTGGCAGACCTGAGAGGCAGAAGCAAGTCAGCAGCAGGAGGCAGGAAGAGGAAGTGGGAACTGCATCAGCTGGCACTGCTATTTGAAGGAGTTCTGCATTTCAAAGGCAAGGCAAAAAAACCTCCTTGAACTCTAATAGCAGTCTTGACAGTGCAACTTCTTGGCTGGTTAGCTCAGCACAGGAATGTGGAAATTTGAACCTGGGCATGCCCGTAAAGGCAAAAGAGGAAAAGCTTCTTCGGCTTCTGTAGGGATCAGTACCTGTCTACAGGCTGGGAGACACTGAAGGAAAGGGGTCATATACTTGCTGTGCAGTCACCAGTGCTCCATGGCTGTTCTTCCAGTAAGCTGCCAAGGGGACTGAAACTGAGAAGGAACTGATTTTTAAAAGATCCAAAACTCAAGAGCTTACCCAGTTTAATTCCTTGCCTTGGACAGGGCTGGGAGGATGGGAAAATGTGATCCCTGTCAAGGTGCATGTTTTTCAAAGGACACCTAACATGTTGGTAGGTTTAGCTGAATATCTGTAATTCCAGCTTTACAAACAAAATCTATACTCCCTTATATCTTCAGAATAAAATACTGATAAATCCTTATTCTTGTAATACTTCAAAATAGAATATTCTGTAATTAATGGTTATTGGGGTGAATGCTTGTGAGTGGGTGGCATTCCTTATGTTTAAAATACCACTTAAACTCTTGAGACTGAAGCAAAGGTAGAATTAGGAGAACTCAGAAATTCCTGACTCCTAATGCTGCTATCTTTATTTGGCCTCAGTTTGCTGGTTTAGTAGGCTTTGGTACTATCGTGATCAAAATCTCCCAAACGTAAATTTTGGGGAATATCCCCCCCCCCCCCCTTAGTCTGTGAATTTCACTACTAACATGTATTTTTAAACAAGATAATCAGGCTTTTACAGTGTGATTGCCCTTTGGAAACAGTTTAAGTTGGGAAATTCATTATTGCATTATTAACTCTTCAGTCATCCAGTACATAAGATAATCCAAGAGCTGTTTTGAATAGTTTTAAATTACAAAAGAGCTTAAATTTCAATAAACTGCCTAACTTGAAATCAATGACTCTTCTGGGAAATGTGTGAATCTTATGTAGACAGCACTTGAACGGAAAGGTTAATGATGCAATTTCTTACTTGAAGAAGGAATGATTTTTTTTGTATAAAACATAGTGTTGTTTTTCCTTCTAGTAGTATTTACAGCTATTAGTGCTAGGTATGCAAAACCAGCTCAGTATTGATTCCAGATGAAATGCATGGGGAGTCTTCAAAAATATTCAGTTTCTTTTCCTCTGAGATTAGGCTGCTGATCTTGTTAAGGTGAGCAATAGATGCAAGATATTCTTCACTATCAAATTACGGATGAATTAATTACTGCAGAGCAAACGAGAAGTGATCATTGTATGAAGAAGTAAACACTGCTGTTGATTTAGAATGAGGTTTGTGGTAACTTATTTCAGTGCTGGCATTGGTAAATAACTTTTTCTGGGTCATCACAGTTTCATGGCTGGCTTCTGCTTGGTTTTACTGAGGGGGTGAAATTAGAACCCAAAATTGCTGGGCTTATTTACATCTGGAATATCTCATAATGATGCTTAATCATTTGGAGAAGCTCTGACTAGCTGGTTAATGGTTTCAATCCATCGTGTACAGCTCCTGTGAAGAACTCTGTATAGCAGCATGAGATTGAAGCTATTTACAAGAAGTTTACCTGAAAGGACCTCAGCAACAACATCTAGGGCTCTTGTCTTACAATAAGAGTTTTCAAAGGAAAAAGATAGAAGTATTTGTAGGTTAAAATAAGTGAACGAATGATCAAAGCTTCTGAAGGTCTCCTGAATTACTGATTTTCTGGTTGTTTCTTAAATGTTACAGGCTTATTCCTCCAGGCAATGCTAATTAATTAATGAAGTCAGGAGAGTACTGCTGGATAGGGGATGGAGAATAAAATCATGTCAAAACTTAACAATGAGATCACATAATTTCTGCTATGTTAATCACTTTCAGTGACAACATCCTAACAGTATTTTTTTCTAAAGATGGTGAAGTGCCAAATATTGTAGGCTGTGGTCTCCTGTGTTGCAGTTTGGTCTGTGCCTTCAGCAGTACTAAAGACATTTTCGATATTGCTTGTTCTATAGGAAAAATAAAGTCAGACAGTCAGATACCATACTGTCATGTATTTAGTGTAGCAAACAAACTATGTGGTGAAACCTTGAGGAAGTAGAAACCAGGAAGCAACCCATCAGGCAATAGGCTTAAAAAGCAGAGCTGAATAATTGAAATGTGCATTTTTTTGGCAGAAGGTATTTTGGATTTATGATGAATAGAGATCGGAAAGCAGTTAGACAGGTTTGTGTAAGAAAAGCTCATGGAATGTTCCTATCTGATTTTAACTTTTGGCTTAAAAGAACCTAAAATTTTAATTACTGGAAGGCTGTCACAGGGAATGAGCCACTATATTCTGTTTCCCTTCCCCTTTTCCTTCCCGCAAGAGGCACTGTCAGAGATAGGCCTGTGGATTAGATACCTCTTTGGCCAACCTCCTACTGCCATTCTCCTGATATGTAATTTAAATTCATTTAATCATGAGCTTAGACTGTGACTCAAGAAGCTACAAATTACAACTGTCTTGTTCAAGGATAAGTAGCAGAAAGATTTGGCCAGTGTTGCCTTGTAGTTTTTTTTTCACATTCTATGGGCACGAAAGACATCATACTCATAATTTCTGCTTTCACCTCCTGTTATGGGACTATTTATCTTCTGAAATAGCTTTATATCATCTCTGTGCCTAGTTGCCACCCAAAATCATCCCTGTACCTTATTTCCCGAGACACTTGCCTTTTTTTTCTTTCAAAAATATATGGAAATAGCTTCTCTATAAAATAATTAGACATTATAATGTTAGGCAGAAAGACCAAGGTTTCAACACTAAACTTTTATTTAGTTGTAAAATTTAATGGCTGTGATAGCACGGTACATGTGCGTGCAAGTGTGTAGGAGGGGGTTCCTGAAAGATTATCTTGTTGGATTAAAAAGCTTGAGAAATATCTGCTTAATAAATAAGAAGTCCTGCAATAGAGTTAGTTCTTCTGCTTCTTTTTATCCCTAGCATTAACATTAATTTCAACTTTACTACTAGATATTCCTGGGGCCAGTCAGTCCTCACCAGCTGGTGGCTATAGTGAGTAGCTGAGAATACTGCAGTGAATACGTCATGGTGGGCATGAGCATGTGAAAGCATGTGTCATGTATGTGTTAAATAGGAAATGTAAGGTACGTAGCTGTATGAATCCAAGCTTTTGTAGTTCTGCTTTTCATGGAACAACTTATTAGATCTCTGGGATAATGAGGACTCTACGTTCTATACATGGTAGTCACTGGCAAAATTGTCTTTTCACTTAAAAGGAGGACTCCAAATGCCTTATTACGTGTGGGTACTATGCAAACAACCCCTTTTCCCCACCAGGTTTCAGTGATATCCTACAGGTTGTCTGAGTTTCTCCATATGAGTTTTAGAGCAGGATAAAACTAAATTTATCAGCTACAGCGATAGTATGTCTTCCTTTCTTGCTCTGTGTGTCTCTTAAAATTGATCCTTTTTCCTTCTGCTGGAGTTAAACTCCTATGCTTCCTGCTTAGTAACTTCAGACTCTCCTGTTGGAGACTGTGTCTTAAAACACATTTAGACCCTGGGAGACATAGAACTACACCCATTTATGGTAGCTACCTTGAGCCATTTCCAGCCATGTTGACAAGGGGGAAGGTGGAAATATAGCAGTAAGGCTATGGCTATGTTACGTGACTTTGAAGGCGCTGTCAGTTTGGTATGGCAAACTGGAGGGGAATCTATGTGGCTTCTTCTTCTCTCCCCTTTGCACCAAATGTGCACCTCTATCTGAGCCTTCTAGAACTGCTTCATCAGTTTATGAACCTGGTATCTGATCCTGGATAAACTGATATATACAAACTGCTCCAACAGCTTACATGTGTCTTTTCCTGTGATAAAGATCTGAAGATACCCAAATCTTTGCAATTTCTTACTCTGAGAGCTTTGATTCTGATTCACCTTTGACAAATGACCAAATGCTTGTATTTTTTTCCTCTAATCCCCATCAACATGAAGCATGTTTTCCACCCAGTCACAACCTCTGTGATGTTTGCTATCTTTTTCCTTCCTCACTGTTTCTGCAGCATTTTGTAGCCTTCAAGCAGTGTTTAATTTCACTCATGTGAAATAAGTCTGTGTATAGCAACCAATCATCTAGACTGGATGTAGGCAACTCCTTCTATACATGGCAGAAAATAGTAAGTATGATAAGAATTTCAAGTGGTTTAAAATTTGCTTCATTATGAATTGTAGGCTACTTTTGCTGCCCTGATAATGGGAAATACCATCTACTATGATTCATTGTAGCCAAGCAGTATTAACTTCAGAGAGAGATGGGACAAAAGGGAAATGGCTCCCTTGGTAATGGGATATTTTGTGTGGGCAAGCACTGTAGCAATACTAAATTATTTCACTCTTCTCATTCAGATCCGTCCTTCTAGGCCCCTTTGATGTTGAAGTAATACATTATATGGCTATAAGTAAGTTAAAGAGTGTCTGAGTAATCAAGGCAAGGAGTAACAGGTGTTAATCATAGAATATAATTCTGACTTACATGTTAACAGCTCTTAAACTGATACTGCACCAGAAGTAGCAGAAAAATCTCGTATTTTCACAAATGGGAATTAAGACTTTCAAAACGTGAGACAAAAGATAGGCTCTGTGCAGCCATTTTTATGAGGGCCTGGTAAATGAAGGTACGCAACCTTGATGCTAACTGAAAGGATTTTTCAGCAAATGTTGAGGTCTAACCACTGCCAGCTTGAACAGTTTGGATTGATAGGTTAAGACACTTCCAAATTGCTAGCCACTCATTAGAAAGTCTTGACCCTGAAGATTTATCTGGATACTAAATATGTTTTCTGGTGTTAAAAAATACCAAGGACACATTTCACAGTGAGGTCCAGGGGACCGATGTCTTGATAAGCATTTTGGAAAACCAGTCTGTGAAGTAATAACTTTGGAACCTCTCAATCTTATTTTTTAACCCACTAATAACAGAGATGTCTGTAGACATAGGCTGGACACAGAGCTTTTAAAACTATGTCCTTATCTTATTTAGTAGAGAAGGATGCTCCTATGGTACTGCAGTTTGTACAGTACTAACAAACAAAGGTGGTCTGGCTGGAGATGTGAACGCTGAGGGCAGCCTTGGCTGCAGTGACCATGAGATGGTGGAGTTCAGGATCCTACAAGGCAGAAGCAGGGCAATAAGTAAGATTGCAATGCTGGACTTCAGGAGATCTAACTTTGGCCTCTTCAGGGACCTACTTGGAGGAATCTAATGGGGTAAGGCCCTGAAGGAAGGGGGGTCCAGGAGAGCTGGTTAATATTAAGCATCACTTCCTCCAGGCTCAAGACAGGTGCATCCCTCTGAGGAAGAAGTCGAGCAAAGTGGGCAGGAGACCTGCATGGATGAGCAAGGAACTCCTGGCCAAACTCCAACAGAAGAAGGAAGTGTACAGAATGTGGAAAAGGGGACAGGCCACTTGGGAGGAATACAGGGACGTTGTCAGAGCGTGCAGGGATGCGACAAGGAAGGCTAAGGCCCAGCTGGAATTAAATCTGGCAAGGGATGTCAAGGATAAGAAGAAGGGGTTCTTCAAATACATCGATAGCAAAAGGAAGACTAGGGAAAATGTGGGCCTGCTGCTGAAGGGGGCGGGTGCCCTGGTGACAAAGGATATAGAGAAGGCAGAGTTACTGAATGCTGCCTTTGCTTCAGTCTTCACTGCTAAGGCCAGTCCTGAGGAATTCCAGACCCTGGGGACAAGAGAGGAAGTCTGGAGAAAGGAAGACTCTCCCTTGGTGGAGGAGGATCAGGTTAGAGATCATTTGTCCAAACCTGACATCCATAAATCCATGGGCTCTGATGGGATGCACCCACGAGTGCTAAGTGAGCTGTTAGACATCATTGCTAGGCCACTCCCCATCATCTTGGAAAGGTCCTGGAGATCAGGAGAGGTGCCTGAGGACTGGAAGAAAATAAATATCACCTCAGTCTTCAAAAAGGGCAAGAAGGAGGAGCCAGGAAACTACAGGCCTGTCAGCCTCCCCTCCATCCCTGGAACGGTGATGGAACAGCTCATCCTGGAGGCCATCTCTAAGCATGTGGAGGACAAGAAGGTGACCAGGAGTAGTCCGCATGGATTCACCAAAGGGAAACCATGCTTAACCAACCTGATAGCCTTCTACGATGCAATGACTGGCGGGGCAGATGAGGGGAGAGCAGTGGATGTTGTCTACCTGGACTTCAGCAAGGCTTTTGATGCTGTCTCCCATCACATCCTCAGAGGCAAGCTCAGGAAGTGTGGGTTAGATGAGGGGACGGTGAGGTGGATTGAGAACTGGCTGGATGGCAGAGCTCAGAGGGTTGTCAGTGGCACAGTCTAGTTGGAGGCCTGTAGCCAGTGGTGTCCCCCAGGGGTCAGTACTGGGTCCGGTCTTGTTCAACTTGCTCATCAGTGACCTGGAGGAAGGGACAGAGTGCACTCTCAGCAAGTTTGCAGATGATACAAAACTAGGAGGAGTGGCTGACACACCAGAAGGCTGTATTGCCATTCAGAGGGACCTGGACAGGCTGGAGAGATGGGCCGAGAGGAACCTCCTGAAGTTCAACAAAGGCAAGTGCAGGGTCCTGCACCTGCAGAAGAATAACCCCATGCACCAGTAGAGGCTGGGGGCTGCCCTGCTGGAAAGTAGCTCTGCAGAGAAGGACCTGGGAGTGCTGGTGAACAGCAAGTTAACCATGAGCCAGCAATGTGGCCTTGTGGCCAAGAAGGCCAATGGGATCCTGGGGTGCATTAGGCAGAGTGTTGCCAGCAGGTCAAGGGAGGGGATCTTCCCTCTCTCCTCAGCCCTGGCGAGGCCTCCCCTGGAGTACTGTGTCCAGTTCTGGGCTCCCCAGTACAAGAGGGACATGGCACTACTGCAAAGAGTCCAGCAGAGGGCTACAAAGATGATGGGGGGACTGGAGCATCTCTCTTATGAGGAAAGGCTGAGAGCTGGGGCTGTTCAGCCTGGAGAAGAGAAGACTGAGGGGGGATCTGATCAATGTGTATAAGCATCTGAAGGGAGGGTGTCAAGAGGATGGCACCAGACTCTTCTCTGTGGTGCCCAGTGACAGGACAAGAGGCAACGGCCACAAACTGAAACACAGGAAGCTCTGTCTGAATATGAGGAAAAATTTCTTTCCTGTGAGGGTGACAGAGCACTGGAACAGGTTGCCCAGGGAGGTTGTGGAATCTCCTTTCCTGGAGATATTCAAAAGCCATCTGGACACAATCCTGCGTAATGTGCTCTAGGTGACCCTGCTTGAGCAGGAGGGTTGAACTAGATGTTCTCCAGAGGTCCCTTCCAACTTTGGCCATTCTGTGATTGCATGAGAAGAATGGGGACTCAGGTGGTATCCACAAGGCTAACACCCCTTGGCTCATTAGCAAAGAGTGGGAGTGGGGAGAAGAAAACAGGGATTTCTATGGACAGTGATTCAGGAGGCAGACTTAGCTGCTTTAATTACCCTCTCTCAGTCTCTCATTCCATTGACCACACAGGAAGCCCACGGAAATGAATCTCAGTAGGCTAAATTTAGTCTCTGTGAATATCCATCTCTGCCACAGGCTGTTATACCATATTAAATGAGAATCTATTTTAGCAGGAAGTTCTCTCATTATGAAACAGGAATGCTGAGAGAGTGTTACAGATTACCATTTGATCTTGAAAGTGTGTTTGTTCAAATTTAATCATCAGATCAGTATGCCACATGTTGCCATTTAATTTAAATTGAATTAATCAATAGAGTACATTAGCTAAATTATTTTAACATTGTGTTAATAAAATTCATTGCCCAGCAGATGTTAAGGACAAAACTCTTGGACATGGTGTTGAGATGGCACTACCACACTAGTTCTTCTGCAAAATTAATGCAGCAAAATAAATTGCTTCTTTCCTCCCTTGTCGTTCTTCAGCTCCAAAATTCGGAACCACTGCCATTTGGACAAGCATTCCCCAGGTTCTGTTTTCATTTATGGAGCAAGGATATTCCAGTGGTTAGTAATGTGATCATTACTCAAGGCACTCTTTCCTGAGACACACATGTTCATGTGAAAGTTAAGGATTAGTAATAATAATGGATGATGAGAACAGACTTGGGTTCAGGGAGGGCAATTCTAGCCTAGCTAGAGCTGGAGTTTACCATTTATTAGTAAATAAATGGGCAGAACTTTGTCTAGTGCATTGGACAGGTACATTGAAAGAACTGGACAGTCACAAAGGAGCTTGAGGGAACTGAATTCAGCTTTACTTATCTATATGAGTTAATTTCAGTGATGGAGAGAGCTCTGTGTTGAAGGATTTATACAGCCCATGATCTTTTATTTAAAAGGTCTGTAGGGTCTATTATAGGGTCCATTATATTATCTGATAATTTCCATTTGGCCTTAGGTCAAATACAGATTTCTATAATATGCAGAGAACTAACAGTGGTAAAGATTTGTTTCCGGATTAATCAGAGGTGGCCCCACACCAGAGACTGTCATATTTTATGTATGTAAAACTAAGTCACTAAAACTTTTTGGTTTTCCTTTACTGCTCTCAGTTGGCTTTAGTTATTTATGATTTTGTGCCTGAAATTTTGATACACCCTGGTAACTCATAGATTAAAATTTTGAGGAACTACTTTTGCTGCTGGGTAAAAATATTCATAACTAGAAGGCTTTCTTAACCTGTTTATATCTGGACTATTTTGGCAAGCTCTTTGTACAGTTCTGACTTCATAATGGCAGAGCATGCTACATAGTCCGGCAGTATAAATCCATAAGGTTGTAGCTGGGCATTATGTAAACATAATACTTATATTAATGGAAAGATTCTTTTAATATGCTTTTGGTCGTAAAAGGAAACTTATCTGAATGTAAATTTGGCTCCACTGACTAGTCATTTAAAAAGAGTGACTGGATAGTGACATGTGTACCCTTTTTAACTTGTATAACGTTGAGTGCCTTAGAAATTTTAGCATTATTCACGTTAACACATCAAAGTATTGCTGGTTGAACTAAAATCTCTCTGAAATGCTAATCTGCGCCCTTAACAGTAGTGGAATGAATATACAGATGGTTCTTCTAATTACTTGGGAAAAGAAAAGGGGATGATTTCCTTTAATGATTTCCCCTTCTTTCCAGACTGAAAGCAGTTCCAGCCCTTCCCTCCAGCTAATTTGATTATTAAAAGATGGCTTTGTCTGGCTCTCAGCTATTGAGATTCCACTGCAATTTGTTAAACTTCCCATCATGAAGTGAGGTATGAACGCAGCCAGGGCTGTGTGAGTTTGGGTCAGAGGTCATGTCAAGGGGAATTATAATCTTGAGTATTTAAAACCAGTGTGGGAAGATATATGTCTGTCGTCCTGTGTTGCTCCACAGATGGCAAAGGTGAGTCTTTAGGGGTAAGATGGGAGCTTGAGTCTTAGTTGCAGAAGGTTGTCGATGAGGGAATAGACGTCTCCCAGGTGTTTAGGTTCCGGATTCACAGTACGTCCATTTTTCCAAGTATACAAACAAAGAGATACAAATTGTTTTACAACCTATTGCTTGACTGCTTTACTCAGAGATCTCTCCTCTTTAGTATTCAGTGTGAGCTTCTTTTTAACAGGAGATAGCTAGCAGAGCTGTAGGGAAAATAGGGCTACTTACATGATGGAAGAAATGTGCTGGCAGAGGGGATAGCAGTGCACAGCAGTCAAGCTGGGATATGGGGCAATTGAATACACCACTGTCTATTCACTGGGCTCTTACTGTGGCCCACAGATAATGATTAAGGGCAATCACTGAGTCAGAATGACACAAGGATAGTTTGTGAGGGATTATTCCTCTTCAATAGGAAATGTTTCTGGAGCCATTGACTTCACTACTACCTTGTGAGGTAACACATGACTCAGAGGGACTAGAGGGAAAATGGTCTGAGAATAATTCCAAGCTTTTTAATTTTTCGCTATGCATCAGAACAAAGGTTGAGTCTTTACCAACTCTACCCTGAAAAAGACATCTGTGCAGTCTATGAACAGGTGGCCTGATCACTCTTCTATTGGCCCATTTCCTGCCTCTGCCTCTGGATCACAGTAATGCAGTTGTGTAGGAATATATTTTCATTGAAAGGGATGGTCTGCAGCCAGGTGGGCTCGTGCCAGCTGTTGAAATATTGTCAATGTTTATGTAGTGCTGCCAGAGGAGAGAGGTCTCATGCTGCCTGGGAGTGCTGTTGAGCAGACAGGAATGGCTGGAAGGGAGACTGGAGTCATAAGGGCCCATGTCACACTGCTTACAGCCTCTGCCTGCCTTTAGTCAGCACAGTCCAGTTTCATCTGTGCTGCCTTCTTTCAGCTGAGAGCCCTGCATCTTGCAGGCTAATGCTAGTTGGTATAAACCAGAACAAGACTGAGGGGAGCATAAAGGAACTGACTGACTGAAGTATTTCACTTCACTCAACATGGCATCAGGCTGCTTACTATTATTTTTAATAATATTTGATAAATTACCATTTGATAATGCATTTTCCTGAATATTCTGGAGGAGCTCGTAGGTATTTTTCTATTAAAATACTCAGTGGGAACTTTCATTTAAAAAAAAAAAGCTTAAATAAATATAGCTATTCCATTTCCTCTGAACTCCTGAGTATACGTCTTACTTAATCATTCCAAATCAGCAATGTTTTCTGTTCCATTTACAAGACACTCCAGTTCTCTCCCAGCTATTGAAGAGAAGGGAGTTTGGGTTCACGACCTTAAAAAGACTGTTCCAGTGCTCAGAGAGACTAATTGTGAGGTCAAAATTCAGTGTGTTTTTCTTCTTCGGTTTCTATTAAACAGAATTTTATTGGTTTTCTTTTTGGTTTTTTTGCTAAGTAAAAATCTATCCAGGCTTAAAAGCTTTTTTGCCTATGAAAACCATAAATAGGAACCATTAATAATATAGGATAGAGTCTTGTATTTTTTGAAAGTGCAGTTGTGGGGGCATCTTCAGAAAAAGCTTTGGAGGCAGTTGTTGCCTAGGGCTGTCTCTTTTGATTTTTGTCTGCTTGAAACTAGGCTTTTGCAATGTTGAAAAAGGAATGGGAGAGGGAGGGAGAATGGTTAATTCTTGCCTTACCTTCTCTTCCTCTGAAATGGTGACACCTCATATAGTAACAGGGAAAGGTGATTTACATAGAGGAGATGTCAGCACACCTAGATTCCTTGGTCAGTTCTGCCATCAGTGTTTGTGCTGCTCCAGTGTAAAATTATCCCTGTACTGCTGCAGTGTAAAAATTATCCTCAGCTTCACTCTCTCTAATAAGGAGATGACCCTGATCTTTGGTTGAAGTCAGAAGGCATGTTCATTATCATGTTCAAAATGCTGTGATATTCTCGGCTTGTTTAGTTTGCAGGCATGAAACTGTCTTTGGTTTGGGCTCAAGAAATAATGCTGATTGCAAGGCCCTCTGAACACCCAAAGTACTACTAAAGCAATAGGATTAGATAATACACAAATCCAATGTAGCAAATATCAACTGACTTTTATGGAGCTTTGTCATTTTACTCTAATGAGGATAGGGCCCTCAAGATGCAGTACCACTGGGAATGAAAAATTTGAGAACATAATACTTCTCTTTCTTGACAGGAGAGAATTGTTTTGTTGAAATGATGAAATAAAATATATGCAAACTGAGGTAAGAAATGTAAACCTCTGGGGCAGGCTGGACGTAACAGATTTCAGCCAAGGTCTGCTCACATATTATATAATATCAGACAATACTGCACCTGCGCCATCAGTTGTTCTGAAATTGCAGTGATCTACTGCAAGGTTTTACCGAAGACAAAACAAAATATAATTCCGGGTTAAAGTCCCCACATTCTTTGGTTATTGAATGTGAAATCAATACTCATAAAGCAGTGGAGTTCACTCATTTAATGAAGCAGTAGGGACTCGTTTGGTGGTAGGCTTGGCATCAATCTTTCTCCTCCTTCTTTTCAGACTTGAGTTTGCATGACAGAGCAGACCAATACATTTCGAAATAGTGTTTTCATCTCTGTACAGTGTTATTATGCAAACTATAATCAAATTAGATGACAGTCTTCCAGATGAACCCTTAGTGTTAAGAGCTTTCAAAGCTCTAGGGCAGACTGTTGCTAGTGGGACAGTTAATTAAGTGGAAGTTGTTTGTTACTGCTGTATACAAACAACTAAGAACAGCTGGAATGGTATTGGTGCTCTGGGGTTTTTCTCTTTCTGTTTGACAAACATTAATTGAACTCACTCCCCTGTGAAAACAGCAAGCTTATTTGCGGCACTATGGACACGATGGACTACTAGATGGAACAGAACTAGCAGGTGTTCTGTTCTGATTCTGCCCTTTGCCCATCATCAGGGTAACTTCGCATCCCAGGAAGCATCAAATGTTTTTTTTTTCTTCTTCTTGCTGTTAGGGAGAGATCCCCTTTGGATTTAGGGTTCAGTATAAATATTGGTTTGTGCAGTTTTCATAGATTGCACACTAAGTATTTTTTGTTGAAAAAGTAAATTTTGCATGTGACGTGAAAACTCGTAGGTACAAGGGGGATTGTGAGAGTCCTTCTATTGTCTTTCAGCCACACTCTGGCTGGTCTGCCTTGTCACACCCGGGGGATTGGAAGTTCATCTTGTGCAAAGCCACGTCCCTTCAGCTAGATGGGACAGCGAGGGGTGTGGGTGCTGTCCAGGGCGCTGCTCTGTGGTGGGGCCTGAGCTGTGGGGTACCCCGGCTGATGGGGCAGGGTGATGCTGTGAGGGGCCATGGGGTGCAGGACCTGGGGTAGTGCAGTTGGGGGCCGTGCAGTGCAGGCCCTCAGAGTGGTGTGGTGCCTCTATGTGGCCGTGCAGTGCAGGACCCCAGGGCTGGGTGGTGTGCTACTACACGGGGCTCTGTGCTGCAGGGCCCTGGGGCGGTGCAGTGCTATCTGAGGTGGTACTATACAATGTCGTGCAGTGCGGAGTCCCAGGGCAGTGTGGTGCAGTGCTATACAGGATGGGGTGGGTGCTATATGGAGCAGAGTGATGCTATATGGGGTGGTAGGGTGCTATACACGGCAGTACTATATGGGGTGAGGCAGTGGGGTGCTATATGGAGTGGAACAATGCTATACAGGTGGTGGGAAGTACATGGTGCAATGCTATATGGGGTGGTGGGAAGCTGCACGGTGAGATGCAATATGGGGTGGTGGAGTACTATACAGGGCAGTGGGGTGCTGTACAGTGCAGTGCTATGCGGTGCTATGCGAAGCACTGAGGTGCTAAATGGCATGGTGGTATGTGGGGCAGTCAGGTGCTATACAGTGTGGTGCTATATGGGGTGGGACAGTATGCAGGGTAGTGGGGTGCTATATGGTGCAGTGCTATACAGGACAGTGAGGTGCTATACAGGGCAGTGGGGTCCAGTATAGTGTGGTGCTTTGTGCGGTGGTGGGGTGCTATGTGGTGCGGTGATGTGGAGGGCAGTGGGGTGCTGTGTGATGCGGGGCTGTGCGGGGCGGTGGGGTGCAGTGGGGTGCTGGACGGTGCGGGGCTGTGCGGGGCGGCGGGGGCCGATGCTGTCCGTGGTGCTGAAGGCTCCGCGCCCAGCTCTGCGGCGCGGCGGTGGCTGAGCTGCCGGCTTCCCCAGCCGGCGGAGGTCCGAGTCCCGAGCAAGGTCCCCGGGTGGCCACCTCTCTGCAGGTAGGGAGAGCCTGGGGAGAGCCATACTTTTCAGTCCCTCAGGTGATGCCTGCCCACACGGAGCACCGCTTCCCTGGAGGGTTTTCAGACACCAGCAGCAGAGGATAGCAGAGAAGCACTATTTCTCCGTGGTGCTGTAAAAGAAATGTCACTGGCCAGGCAGCATTTTGCCCTGTTGCTGGAAAGGCTCAGCTTTTCTGGGCAACCCTCTACCAGAGCTGAACAGCATACCCCCACCCCTAGGGGTATGTGTGATCCTGACTCCTGCCTGTTTACATCTGCAGGGAACATTTCTAATGCTGAGTTTCTCCAGGGCTCAGTATTCAATCTGCAGGTGTTTCTGGGAACTAATTCCCACAGTCTGTTCTAACTTGGGCATGTATTGTTATTGCAGTCTACATCCCTCCAGG
This sequence comes from Struthio camelus, assembly GCF_040807025.1. NCBI lineage: Eukaryota > Metazoa > Chordata > Aves > Struthioniformes > Struthionidae > Struthio > Struthio camelus. Next base: position 7,733,123 of record NC_090948.1, read on the forward strand.
GCTCATGAGCAGAGCAGAATTGGCAGTTTTTCTGGGGATGTAGGAACTGTTGGATTTAGTTTTTCTCCATATGGTTTCAGTGTAATCCTTCCTTGTAAGGGAGACCTTTCAGGTTTTAGATCAAAGAAGTTCACATGCCTCTTCTCCAGTTAATCCTCACTTAGTCATAAATAAAATATAAACAGAGTTTACCATCACTTGTCAGCACTATTGCCTCAGATAATAGTTATAAATGAAGGAAAAGAAGTAGTCTAGATCTGATATTTCTCAAGGTTTTGCCCCACTTATTTCTAGTGTTTCATGGGCTGTCTATGTGAACTCTTAAGACAGCAACTGTCTTTTACTGTAGTAAGGATGCTAACAGGAGAAGGCTTTATTTCAGTGGTGGTTTTACTGAGATATCCCTGATACAGATCTTAAATTCTATTGATTACAGTCCAGAAAACTGGGAGATGATCAGGCTTGCTCACCAAGTCCTTATTTTTCAGCAAAATTCTGCCTTAAAATGGTCAGTCAACCAATTCAATGTGAATACCTCTCAAATCATCATAGCATTAACCCACTTCTCCTGTGCTTAAGAAAAAGAAAAAAAGAGGGGGAAAAAAAAATAAAAGAGAAAAAAATAAAAAAAAATCTGGTCATCTTCTTTCCTGATCGTTAGCTCTTGTGTAGGTTTGACTGGCAAAAAAACCTCAACAGTGGGGGTGGGTGGGGGAGTGAAACCTATTTGTGTCAAATTTCTGTGTAGCAATCTGCAGTGTAAAGCAGGAGTAGAGAAAGAAGAATCAATGATTGTACTGATTCAAGTGTCTTGGTTGAAAATTTTTAAAGAATGATTTTATGACCCTGCCTTTGTTCCCACTTTGCACATCAGCTGCTCTGAGCAGGTGCCAAGATGAGCAACAGTGAAAGGTCATCTGGCAAACATTCAGGCTCTGTTGTAGTTGATCTGAACAGGCACTAATTGCAAATCTTCCCATTAAAGGCCCTATTAGGAACATATTAGGACTTACAGTCCTTTTGCAGTGGTGCCCATGTGTGGGTGTGCCTGTGTAAAAGTTTTAATTATACCTTTTGAATATTATCAGTGGGAATACTGTTGAAAGTGATGTTACTTTCAAGTAGGAATGCGTGAAGTCCTTAGTCTAAATCTGTTTTTGTGTAAGGTGGAAAGGTACCTCCTGAAGTCCAAGCCTGGTGCAAGTAATCATAAGTCATGCATGTGATAAATGGATCAAGCTTTCTCTTAAAAGGTATTTTAGCCTCCATACTACAATAATTGCTCCAAAAGTCAGCAATTCAGAGGGGCAATTTGTTGCCTTCCTGCTTAGAAGTGTTCTACTTTCCATCCTAAATTTGCCCATAATGAGTCTGTGCTTTCATTAGTATTGTCCCTTAGCTTAAATACCTCTTTATCCACCTTGGAGTTTACTGTCCTTCCCTACTGTGTAATTCTGCTCCAGTAAATAGACACTCATAGCAGGAAAATTTTCCAGAGATTTAACTTTGTCCTAACAGTAACAAGCTAGTGGCAGATTCAGCTTTGGGTCAATCACAGCCAAAGTTGTCAGTCACAGTCAAAATTGTATATTTTCTTTTCCTTGCACATTCAAATGCACTGCCTGCTCCATTGGTCAGATGTGCAACAGAATTCACTCCATCCTAAGCCATAGGGAAAATCCTTACTATCAGCTGACTTTGGCTCTGTATTTTTTGACAAGTCTTTCCTCTGTAATGCTATCAAACTTCTTCCCTTCTTCCCCTCTGCCTGAGATTATCCAAGTTTTTCTGTGTAATATTACAGTCATCCTCCATATTGTCTCTATTTCCAAACACAGTGGTGCTAGCAAACTGAACTGGCCTAGTCCTGCTTTTTGTGCTAACATAATAAAATTGAAAAGAGCTATCAAGACTGGTTAATACCAAGCAAGATTTTTGAAGAGCATGAATGGCCAGGAGCAGAACTGCCTTCTGGCCCAATTCCTTCATATTATGTGTTGCTTTCTTTGCCTAGTTTACAGTTCTTAGGATAGTTGTAATTTTCTCCTATATAACTCACAGTTTCTCAAATGCTACTACATCATATGTGTTACTGAAGCCCAAACTGACAAGAGCTACGACATTTTCTAGCTCTTGAAAAATCAGTTTAATAACACAAAAACGTGGACGGCTAGTTTGATAAAAGCTTCTTTTGATAAATAAAGTTGTATGATAGTCTCTCTCTGTCTCTCCCCTCGTCTCCCTTTTCCTTAAACTAGTCTTAAGCCTTCTGTAATACTGCAGTCAGACTAAAGGGCCTGCATTTTCCCATCACCTTTCTCCTCCCTCTCCATTCTTAAGGACAGATGGTTCATTTGCTTTTCTCCAGTCACAGCGTTGTATTTCCATGCCATAAAGATATGAAAAGCCTTTACCTCTCACCCACCAGTTTCATCTTCCAGTTCTTTCAAGAACTTTGTAATGGGGATTAGCTGGCTGCTAACAATTTGAGTTTATTCACTTTTACACTTAGCTTTTATCTTGCTATGGTAAATTGTGATTCAATACCTTCATTTCCACTTACTTTTCCCTCCATTTTTACATAGCCATCTTTATTTTAGCGCAAGACCTTTGCCGTCTAAGAACAAGCTTGCTTTGCTCAGCTTACTTTGCTCAGCAGACTAAGAGTTCTTAGTCACCTAGCGAAGAGTAGAGCCCTTTTTCTTTATGTAATATGCACCTTCAGACACATTACACTTTACATTTTGACTCAAATTCAATGCTCTTCATTCAAGTTGTTGAGCTCTTTGGCTGAATACAAAAAATTTTTAAGAATAATTCTGTAATGCAAAAAAATTGTCTTTTATAGAAAAAGATACACGGCAGACGAACAACTAACAATTGAAACTTTAACAACTTTAATGAGAGAAGAAACATTTTGAAGTCTGTAAAGCCTAAGCAGTAGAAGAGAAGGTTTACTAGCTTAAGAAGTACTGTTGAACTTTGCAAGAATAGCCACTAGCGTCCAATCTGGTTCCTGGATCATGCTGTTTTAGTTAAGAACTATAGGCATGATCAGACATGCATATAAAAACCAGCATTCGTGTTTTAAGAAGTTTACCACTTTCTGAAAGTCACAAAGCAGCTAACCGAATATTTCTACTCAATGCGTACAGAGCTGGGCAGGTTAGCATAAGAGACCATGAAAGCTCAGCTGTGAAATGTTACTGTGACATGTTGGCCCAGATATAGCTATCACATTTTCCATTGACTTAAGGAAGACCTGGGTTTCACATTAGCCACTAATCAGCATTTCTATGGATGACACCCTCATATACTTGGAATGTCAAAACAATTCTGTTATGACAGTAGTGCAGTTTTGCTAACCTTTCTTTTTTAATGAGAAAATGCTGTGTGTGAAATGGACTTATACTCAGGCTGTGAGGAACTTCTTTGTCATCTAATCTAGGAAATTCTGGGCAAGATTAATATCTGCAATTTTAAAAGGAGAAAAGAAGATTTCTTTGGGGTAAAAAGCTGAAATACTTTGTCTATTCAATCCCCCAGTAAATGCTATCTTTCCAGGTCTTGGCTCTAGAATACAGCTGAGCTGAAGAAGCTTTCTGCCTGAAGCCAAAACAAACAGAGCATCCCTAACAGAAATAGGGTGGGAGCCTTTAAACAAAGGATATACCAGTTATTGGTTTCAGAGGTGAAGAAAACACATTTAAAGATAAGAGAAAATGTAGAAAAAATTGCTTGGTACAGCTTGAAATGAAAGAACCTCTAAGGTTATTGATAGGTTTATGTGACCTTAGCATTAAGGTGACCTTCAAGGCTGCTTAGGTGATATTTTGTTTAATTTTTATTCTCAGGTAGCAAAGTATCAACCTTTTTTCTTGTAAAATTACACTGAGATTTACGGTGCAGCTATCGGGAAAGAAATATAGAATAATTATTGTGTTAAAAATGTGGCTTTCAATTATTATGTGTGCACTGATACTGTTGTGAGGCTTCTTTCTTAGAATAAGAAGTGATACAATTCCAGTAGGATGTGGGCAATATGAAGGCTATTTACAAAGGTTCTCAGTTTGTTTTGTTATGCCTTTTCACTTTTCATGGCTTACAAATCCAAATCCTGCTGAAATCATTTGAGAGGTTCACTTTGACTTCAGTAGGCTTTAGACCAGACCGTAGTTTTCTCCCAGACTAAGTGAAACAATTGCATTTATGGGTGTTGTTAGGAAATAATTATGCAGAACACTGCTCAAGACCAAAGAACGTGATCACACTAGGAGATGAAAGAAGTAGGAATCCCCTGTTTCATGACCTCTGTGCAACCTCCACCCTTGGGTCCCTCTGATATTCTGGATTTAGTTGTGTAGAGATGAATAGGTACTATACTCTCCTGCACCCCATCTGAATCAGATAGGTGAGGCTGGACACTGAATTGGGATATAAGATCCTGTATTTCATATGAGATATGGGTAGGTTACTACATTCACGAACTGAGGAATGGCACATGTGAGCACTGCAGCTACACGCTTGCTCTTCCCTCCAACTGGAACTACAGCCACAGTCCAGTCCATAGCATATCCTAATCATAAATGCGTGGCACAGAGTCAGCACTGATTAGGTCTGAAATGCCCATCCGTCACGTATAGTTGTGGGAGAACAGCACAGGTCTGAACAAAGGCTCCACCAGATTAATTTCTGTTTTCAGATTAGGGAAAGGATTATGAACCATCTGAAATCTGTTTAAATCTTTGTTTTGTGTCAGTCACTCTCCCGATCGAGTTAAAAGAAGGAAGTGGGTCTGTCCCCAGCCTCATAGAAAATAATAGGTAAATATTTCGTTGGAGTAGTCTAGGAGATTAGAACATAAACTGTCCACTGATATTGTTTCTAAATCCAGTGCGCCTTGAAAAAATGAGCAACGTTCTCTGCGCTGAAGTGCTCATAAGTTGTTAGTTTTTTTTTTTTCTTCGTAATGATCTTAGCTGGTATAAATGGATGAAATAGAATTGGACTGATTTTTCATCAGCAGAAGTCCTGGTCCCAGAAGTGGTTGAAATGGAGGAGAGTTAAAGGAGAATTAAGGCAACATTTAAGAGCCTGAGGGTGAAGTTTGCTTTAATGTGTGCTCAGAAAGCAGCTGTCCTGATCCCTTGCTTTCTAATGCCTGAACCAGACAAGGAAAGTTCGCTGCAGATGAGCTCTTACGGCTAAGCTATTTGGATGCTTATCTTTCTTTTCTGATCCTTAAGTTATCATATGTTTTTACAGTTAATGGCATTTAAACCCCACTGAAAAGACTGGCAGTGGGTGAGCAAACATTGTACTACCATTAGAAAATACATTTAAGTAAAATGAGCTTCTTTTTGCTACATGCTCAATGTGCATTTCTAATCAGGACTTCATTCACCAAGTAAGTAGCTGAGTCCCTCTAGTGGCATAAAAATTTATTTTGCTTCAGTATTTTGTTAAAATTCCATTTTGCAGGCACATTATAACAGCAAATTCACAGGTAGTCTTTTCACACACTGAAAAGGACTGTGGCAAAGTGAATCTTGGATTACATGCAGAGCAGGGTCACATTAATGACTATAAATTGATTTATAGCTGAGTGGGGCAATTACAGATGCACTACAAGGAGAAGGGAATTCTTGAAAGGATATTCAAGAACTAATTACTTTCAGTAAGAAACACGCAAAGAGCAACGTAATACCCAGGACAACCAATAGGGATAAAAGCTTATACACAAATCTGTCATGACCTAGTAGTGAAGACTGTTTAAAAACACTGATCTCCACTTAGCTTGTAAATGCGCATCAGCCTCTTTCTCACACATACGTTCTCTCTCTCTCCCGCTCCCTCACACACACACAAAGGCTCCTGGATTTGCAGAAGACAGACATCCAGGGCACTTCTTGCCAGCCAAAGGAAAAAATCTTATGGGACTAAAAAACCACAGCAGTAAGTACTCACTGCATTAAATGTTTTTTAAATGGCATGCTGTCAAAAGCTAGATTTAATAGTAAAAACAGAAGGACTTGGTTGTATTTGATTTTTCTTAGGAATTGCTGAAAGCTGCCTCTTGAGGATTACAACTTCACCTTTTGCTTTTACAGATGCTTGTTTACTATCCATGTGGTAACCTCTGGACATCCAGTAATCCATTCGTTACCCGCACTGATCAAGTGCAAGCCTAGTGCAGTGATAGCTACTACACTCAGCTGAGGATGGACTACAAAACAAGGGAAATGATGAATTCGGACAATTTAACCTCCCAGAGCTTCTTCTCTGCGTTTCATAGCAATGCCAGCACTCTATTCTCGGGGCTCCAGTTTGTTCAGTCCTTCAAGCCACTCCTCATCCCCTGCTACTCCCTAGTGGTTTTTATTGGCATCATTGGGAATTATCTTCTCATCTATGTTATCTGCAAGACAAAAAAAATGCACAACGTCACCAACTTTCTGGTAGGCAATTTGGCTTTCTCAGACATGCTCATGTGTGCAACCTGTGTGCCCCTTACCCTTGCATATGCCTTTGAGCCCAGAGGATGGGTGTATGGGCGTTTCATGTGTTACTTTGTTTTCCTGATGCAACCTGTCACTGTGTGTGTCTCTGTCTTTACTTTGACTGTAATAGCTGTGGATAGGTATTATGCCATGGTGCACCCTTTTCGAAGGAGGCTCACAATCCCTATTTGTGCTTATATCCTGGCTGCTATTTGGCTGCTGAGTTGTACCTTGGCTGCCCCAGCCTTGGTCCACACTTACCACGCAGAATTCCCAGAACTGGACTTCTCCATCTGCGAGGAGTTTTGGTTCCACATGAAACGAGATCGCTTAGCTTATGCCTACAGCACTCTCATTATCACATATGTACTGCCTTTGGCTGTCATCTCCCTGTCCTACCTGAGAATCTCAGTCAAGCTGAAAAACCGAGTGGTTCCAGGCAATGTCACCCAAGGCCAAGCCGAGTGGGACCGAGCAAGGAGGAGAAAGACTTTTCGCTTGCTCGTCTTAGTGGTGGCAGCCTTTGGAGTCTGTTGGCTGCCTCTGCATATCTTCAACATGATAAAGGACATAGATATCAGCCTGATTGACAAGCAGTACTTCAACTTCATCCAACTGCTATGTCACTGGTTTGCAATGATGTCTGCTTGTACAAATGCCTTCCTGTATGCCTGGCTTCATGACAGCTTCAGGGGGGAGCTGAAGAAAATGTTTGCTTGGAAAAGGAAGAAAATTAGACCCACTACAAACTGCATTATGGCCAGTGTAGTGCTGTGAGAGCTGGTGGGAGTGCACTTCTTCCATGTGGTAGCACTGTAAGTCATTTCCACTTTTACTAATGATCAGGGCTTGTGCCAGACATTTGTCCTTAGGGCTCAGGCAGGCATACCAGATAAAGTCCCATGCATAGCTTCCCCAGCAGCTTCACCCCCTGCTGGGGAAGGAATGGCAGAGGTCATGTCCCAGAAATGTCTTTGCCTTTTTGATGAAAGTTAGAGGCCAAGGAGATTTTAGGACAATCAGATCCCCTTACATACAGGAATCCTTCCCATCTGTTTTGGATGTTGCTGGCAGCATAGACATGGGCACATGGAGGAGCGAGGATGAATGTAACACCTAGATGCCTCATTGAGGAAATGCTTTCAACTGGTTAGAAATGAAATCTGTGCATCTACCAGAGTCCGGTCCTTACCACAAGATCCAGGGTAGAGGACTAGCAGTGTTCCTGTGGGGACCTCTTCCATTAGGGCCATGCTGTAAGAATAGCCTAATGCTCTCTTAAATGCACTTCCTGAGGAGCTGACCCAGCTGTGGGCAGGAAGCAAGGTTGGCAGGAGCTGCTTTGAGCCTACTCCTGCTAGCCGAATTGTGCTGGCAGCAGCAGTGTGCAGAGGTCATCATTCCTGATAGCTGCCCAGGGCGATGGCTGCCGGTCACACACTCCCTCCAAGCACCTCTCTACAAGGTGACTGGCACGGTTGCGTGCCTGGGGTCCATGACTAGATGAAGACTCTGAGGCCATTGGTGGGGGGGTGCTGTGCCCACACCATATGGTATCCTTCCTCACTACCATGTTCTCCTTGCAGTTGGCCAAGCAGCTGGAACAGTAGCATTTGCAGCAGGGCTGCTCGTCTGTCCTCTGTGGCCAGCAGCGTTAGGCAGGAATCTTTGCTTCATGCTTTCTGAGCTCAGCATTGTCATGTGATGCCAAACCTGCTGCGTCTCACAACCCTGCAACACAGCATGTAGTAAAGCAAGCTGCAATAATAGGAGAGCGTAGATAAAGCTGGAGTGAAGTTATTTATGTGAAGTATAACTGTGATGCAGAGTGATTGACTGCTTATTTACAAACTCACCTGGTAGACTTGCTGATGCTGCCAGCAAGGAAGCATGGACAGGAGACAATGATGTGTGATGGAAACTCATCCAAATAGGAGAACATCAAGGCATACCACCATTTTACAGATGGCCATTAACACTGACACCGAATCATGTTCTTATCACTGTCTCATGTAAACCTAATTTGCTGACTCTACTGTAAGGTGGCTGCGTTCCCAGCTAGTGGAGTGGAGTTTGTCATAGCCTTGTCAGTGTCAGGGTACTTTCTGCTCATTCCTCGAGGAACTGATTCTGATGCGTGGCAATGCTCCCATCGGTTTTGCTCTCCAAGAACAGCCAGAGACTTTGTTACTGTTTAGTCTTCTGGAACACGTCTGGATGTGTCTGTTAAGAGATAGCGGGTGGAAGGTGCTGTTGACGTTGACCTGTGTATAAGTATTGTGTGACCAATAAAAGAAAGGCCTGTCAAATAGAAGGGAGAGCCAAGTGCTCTCTTTTGGAGGAGTTTGTTGGGAAGAAATTTCCTTGGACATCTACCTTTCAATAGAGTGAGGGAGTTAAAAGCTATAATAAACCCAATGGTTTCTAATTTCTTCCCTCTTCTGTCTGAGCCGAAAATATCTGAGATAATGGACCAGTGTGAGTGAAAAAGCTCTGAAAACGGACATTTTTGCTGAAGAGGTTTCTTGTAGCCTGCTCATTTAGAATCTTTAATGACGCAAGGAACTATTAGATATTAAACTGAGATTATCCATAGAAGCAGCACAATCAAGGGGCAATTTCAGCTTTAATCTGCAAGGGCAGCTATCCTACTGTAACTATACATGGCCAGAAATGTATATGCTTCTGGGCAATTCAAATAGAAAAGTGGGAAAGAAAAGAGGGAAGAAAAAGATTAAAGTTACTTTAGCTTGTAGATCTACTCCTACTGTGGAAGTGTGAATGTTATTTTGCTCATCAACATTTGGTAAACTGATCAGGTTAAAGCAAATACACACGTGCATATGCACACACAAGGAAAAGCATTGTGAAAACATTTGAAATCCCTTTCCGCAAATTTGCTTAGAATTTCAAGCTGCTCTGTTGCTTATAATTAAGAACTGACTATTAGAAGCTGATTATGGACGCTGAATCAAGGAAGGCCTTTTAAAGCGGACATTACTTGCATTCTCACTGTAATTAAATGTACCTATCTGCCTTGCTTACCTTGATTTAAAGATTTCAATGACTTATTAAAAGATGTTTTGCTTTTGTTGAATTTTAGGAACTCCAACATTTATTTTTTTCTTCAAGCCCAACATAGTAAGTTACTGGAATAACTGGAGTTTTCAAAAAGGCAAAAAAACCCTCCAAACAAGAGTTTCTAAAACTTGATTCATTTCAACTCAATAAATTTCAGGACTTTTTTGAACAGAACGGAAAGTAAAACATCAAGAGAGAGCACCGAAACTATCTTGTAAAAAGTAGCTTCAAATAACACAACAAAATCCTGATTTTTAAAGATTTTTCTCCAATAGAATCATGTTATTCAAGCTGTTAATCTGTCAGTTTGTAAAGGCTAATTAGCGCTGAGATGACACTCATGTGTCATAACGTTTACAACTTCAAGCACTAAATACGGACAGCGCCTTAATACAAAGTGATCCAAAGCCCAGTGGAGCAACTATAATGACTGTTAACCGCAGCAGGCCTTGGATCGCTTCCTTCTTATACATCATGTTTTTACCCTCATTTGCAGGCACTACAGTTTGGTTTGTTAATGTTCTCTTGATCGTTAGTGATCTGCTGCAAAGAGCTGTATAAAGCAAATAAGAGTTTGGATTTATCTTTTCTTTCATGACAGAAATGAATCGTTTTTCGGTGCATATGTTGTCCCTGGGTACCAGAGTACCTTACTCAGGAACTCACTAGGAAGTTGTGGCTATAGACATCTCTGGAGCTGCAGCTGCAGAAGCGCCGGGTCTGTAATCACCAGCAGGAGATAGTCAGGAATGTCCAACACTGCAGGCACCATGGGTGTTCCCAGCACTCTTATTTAAGTGCTGGTTAAACATGCACATGCCTTGAATTGGTCAGGACTTGGGTTTCCATCCAGGGCTTTGCTGTTAACATTGCATTTTGAACTAGAAAGCTCAGAGCCTGCCCCTTGCCTGAGGACCTTCTCAGTCACTCGGTTGCGGGTCTCGGTTTCGTAGATACACTCCAGAAACATGTGTATGCCACCTTCATGGGGTCCTGAAGCTCCCTCTTTCTTCAGCAGTCCCACTGGCCCGGCTCAGTGACTGCTGCCTCAGTGGCAGGGCCTTTTTGGCAGGCTTTCCCTGCATGCTGCACAAAAGAGGTCTGGCCACAAGCACAAGGGCTGCGGGCCTATGGAGGGGCAGGGTACGGAGGGCTGAGGCACTACTGCATTCACTCAGCCCTGCTCCTGAGTCTAGCCCCAAGAAGCTCGGTTAAATATAATTACTGTTTTCTCTGATATCCAGAGTAATAAACAATAATAAGATTTAGAAACATGTTGGTGCACTTCTTTAATCCAGTTATGCAAATAATTATATTAAAAGCCTTCATGTGAAATGTGTTTGCTGCCTCCACCATTCTCTGGGGAACAAATGTAGTTCTCTGAGGGACTAGGACTCATCACTACTGTATTTTGGGCGGTATAATTTTTAATTACAATTTAAGAAATCATTACACGCTTTGATTTTATAAAGTGGCACAGCTCTAAATTTGGTGAACCTATTAACTTTCCCTGTAGGGGTTTTAGTTGTTGTTTCTTGTATATATTCAAATCCAAGGACTCTCGCGCTGCTGCAGGGATGGATCAGGGTTTATGTCTGAGCTGAGGTAGAGCAGAATGCTATATCTTCCTTGCCTGCTGGAATTTCATTCCGGATGTTCACAGGTACTGAGAGACTTTCAGTAGGTAAGTGAAAGACTCAGGTGTTCTGCATTTTACAGCGGTAATGCTGTTTATGAAGGCTCCTAAGACTATTCCCAAATGCCATCTCTTGTAAACACTCCTAGATGTGCTGTGGAGTTTGTATCCTTATTTTGTGATATTTCCTTCAAGTAGATATCAAATGTGTTAGCCAGCAAGTGTGTTATCAGAGGACAGTGAGCCTTGGACTTTGGAAATGGAGGTCCCATTTAGGACCATACTTATTCAGTATTAAAATCAACTAGGAGATTTCATTGGGGCCAGGCCTCTACTGCTCAGAAGGTTTTGCGTATCTTAAAAGCAGAGATTAACAGAGATAGGAAAGGAGGTGATGGGGAGAGGCAGGAAAAGGTGAGATATCTTTAGAGTGAAGAACACAGATTTTACTAGAAGGAATCACAGCTTCACTATGTGAAGCTATTCCACATAACTGTTGGAAGGACTCATAGGGCATCTAGCAAATACAATGTACTTCCAAAGTTTAGAGATGGAGAGATGCTTAATGAGATTTAAGCTACTCTCTATGGTCAAAAGTAGGATGATATTAAAAGACAATGCAGTTATGGACCACATGAAAATGTAAATTAGAATTTGAGCAGAAATGAAAAACCAGGTTTTCAGACCAAAATCCGCTAAATTTTAAATCAGACAATGAAAACAAAACAGCATTTAATCTAAATTCAGTTCGGGTCAGGTGTATCTCCCAGACCTTGAAAATGACAACTCACAGCAGTCACCAAAGACTACATTGTGCAATGCATTGCTTTAGATAAGTTCACTGCTTGTACTCCAAAGAGGAAAAGTAAGTGCTGTATTTGTATCAAATGTATCAAAATTTTGGTTTGTATCAAAAATCAAATTATATTTGGGGAATGGCAGATCATCTGGGGTAGGTGAGGGCAGATCCCAGTGTAAGGCCATTACTCGGAGGAATATGGTGAGTGCTTCCCAGCTGATAGACTGGGGAAGCAGTATTTTTTATACCAACTGAACAGCAGATGGTCTATATAGTTTTACCTGAGCAAATCTTACTTGTGAAGGTAGCAATAGTGAGTTATAATTAGCTGTCTAAGATTAAGCAGAGTACAGATATAAGCTGAAAACTCTACACCTGCAGCTGGAAAAAATGCCAATTTGGACAGAACTGTACAATGCATCCGTCAATCTGCCCACCAAATGAGAAGAGCACAGAGAAAGAAATAGTACGCTTGGAATGAAGTCTAGGAAATTGCTGTCGCTGCCACTTCTGCATAAAGAAATATAACTCGAATTTTTGCCTCCATCCCTCCCACTGCCCATCATCTTTTTCCTTTCTCATAAAAATAGTAGTTGCATTCCCACCTCTTCCCCTGGAGAAAAGGTTGCTCAAGAGTCGCAGCAGACATTCCTACCTCAAAAAAGCATACGGAAATCAGTGAGCCTTTACAAAGTGGAGATCAGCCTCTCCTCCCTTAAACTTCTTTCTGCCAGCAAAAATATCAAGTTGCACATTTGCCTGACATCATACAAAATTTTCCAGTAAACTCCACCTGCTGCATGAAGCTTTTTGTAAAACTGATTTGCAGCTGGTAGGAGTGAACCTCGCCTGTTTGCCACTTGGAGCACTGGCTTTTGTGGTTGTGTCAAGCAAATATGCCTCCCCATACTCAGCAATCTCATTGTGGGGCAAGAGCATTGCTAACTCCTCCTACCGATCTGGTCCTTTGAACCTAATTTCCCTCTAAATCAACAGAATTGGGCCTCTGTGTTACTGAAAGTCCCAGGGAGCAGCCACAGACACATCAAAGGTACCCTGCCCACTTTAATGAGAGCTACCCTTCAAAAATCATTATCACACTCCCTGTTTCAAGAGCAGGCTACAAATGAGCTCATTCGTACCATGTTCTGATATAATCAGATGGGGCAGGCTTTTCCCAGGCTTATTTCCATCATATTTTGTATATATTTCTCTGCTCCCTGCTCTCCTAACCCCCTCCAGTCTTTTGAAACCATTGATCAATTTGAAAAAGTCAGTAGAGGCAGTAGACTAAAAGATGCTGAAATCCTGTAAGTTGTGTGAAATTAGAAAGAATATTAATGTCTTCTTGGTGTTCAGCAGCGAAGGAAAAGACATCCAAGTGCTATCCTATTTAGGTATGGTGTAATTTCCCCAGGATTACCTAAGGAATGGTGTAAGCAGTTTAGAACTACTTGTGAAATGACCAGGCTGCCTCCCTACAGGCACTGTTGAATTATCCAAGAACGTCAAGGGTTAAAGGCATGAAGCTCAAAAATATCTCATTGGGAGTTATGCCTCTTTGGGATCTTATCTCTTCACCAAAAAGCTGATAGGCTTGACTTTCTTGTCTGGCTTTGTTTACTTTCTCATTCTACAGCCTGGTTTGTCAAATTAAGTTAATTAAACTAGTAATTGTATAAAAAATAATATATGCACTCAGGAGTTCCCTGCTTTGTGTCTCTAGCCTGTTGGAAATCAACCTGAGAGCACTGCTATCTGTGGCTGACTGGGCTTTGCCCTCTTTGCATCTTGTTTATATTAATTAACACCATGAAGTTGTAATTTCCTTGTTTTTTTCTCTACGGGAAATATATGAATGAGGGGAGGAGATGATTTTAATTTCTACATCTTTGTCAGGCACTGGAGACATTGGTATTAGTTCTTCAGCAGCTAGCATGGAGGCAGAGAGACAGTCTTTTCAGGAAGCTTGATACTTTCCAGAATAACAAGATTTCCTTTTCCTACTGAGTGTAGTTCCTTGGCTTCAAGATAGCATGATAGAAACCCAACCTATGGCTTACAGCAGCAGAAGGGCGAAATGTTTAACTCTGTGGATTTTGGCAGCTCAGTGACACGTGTCATGCCAAGGACCATTCCTAAGCCGCTCCTGTATTCCCCACTGCTGAGAAAGCCTAACTGGCGGAAGCTGGTGCTCTTCTGAGGCTGGACACTTGTGTAAAACAGCATGAGGGGTTTTCAGCTGGTTGAGATGTCATTGCCCTCTCTAAGGTTTCTCAGCCATAAGAAGTTGTGTTGAATTACCCCATCGCACCTGACACCTGCAACAAGACAGGTGGACTCTCTAGTGAAAGCGTGACAGGGAAACAAAATGGTAGCAGTGAAGAGCTATCACAGGTTATAACCAGTCGTGTCTGTAACCAGTTATATATGGGAGTAGGAAGGAGAGGCAATGCACTGTAATTATAAAACTAGCCCTCATGTATAGACTGAGTGTTGTCTCTCACTTGCAGTGTGTCAGTTCATCTTAGGAGGTTTATTGCCCTGTCCATCCCTCTACCCAGCCCCGTCATCCCTTTCCTCCCATCCCTCAGTAAGACAATGAACTTGAATAGGGGCAAACCAAGCATATACATGACACCATAAGCATTAGCTCATGGTACAGAGATAGATGAGTTGTGGGGGATGCACTTGTGAAAGGGTCTTTTATAGAAGTCATTGAAGAAAGTAGGAGCCAAAACATGGAGCCGAAAACCAGGGCTGAAGTTCTGAGGCAAGCGTTCAACCAACCCATCTCTCAGCAATGACATTCATGGGAAGTGCATGCTGCTCTGGAGGAACTGAGATGAAAATAATCCAAATGCCATATACAAGAGCTATTCATGAGCTACATTATCAATTAGAAATTAATTTTTGTGTCACTACATATGAAGTATTTCGAATTACAAAGAAGAACCTTCAGCATGCAGCTTTGGAATGTTTTCCCCTTAATTATTGGATCTATTTTAAATTCAAAGGCTACTGTTAATGTGCATAACTTAAACAGGTCTGCCATATGCTGTGTCTACTGCTTCAGAAGGTTTCAAATTTGTTTTTAATATCACTGACTTTGTTAAGATTAAAAATCACTTCTCCATTAAAACATGTATTCATGTCTGCTCTATGAAATCATGTGTATTTGTGAAAGCTTTTGTACCACCCATCCCACAGCTGTTAGTCACAGCAAATTCTAGATGGTTTGAATAGTGCCTCCTCTTGGAAACTGCCAAAGACTCAGGATGAGTGAAATACAAGCCATCAGCAGTCAAACTAAGTTCTAGGCACATCACCAGGAAAGGACAGGGAAGCTTTTGAAGTGCTATGCTTTGCTGTAATTAGCAAGGGGTAGATTTTTTTTTTTAATCTACCGAAGAAAGCATTTTTTAAACCCTTTTTTCACCTAGAAAAGTTGTATGCAGTGTTTAGCAACATCATCATATTTTCATAGTTCACAAAGTTGTTTACGTATTGCTAAATGAAGAAACATTTTCACATGAAACAGTTTAAAATGGCATTAACCGCCTGTAAACTTTGGTAATTAGAGATAAGGCAAGAACATGAAAGACAGAGGTCAAACCTCAAGTGGGGATTGAAGGACTCTCCACATCCTAAGGCCATTGAATTATTGAACACAGCTGCTTGTTGAAAAGTTGTCTTTCAGTGGTTCACCAATAAGAGGACTTACCTTCTCCTCCGGTATATTTTAAGATAAGGTGTCTGAATTTCAGGCTTATTAATTCTCATGCCCCTGCAGCCCAGTTTGAGACACCCAATCCCAGACATGCAGGGCTTAAATCATATTTTCGTTTCACATCCTCACTGGTAGCTGTCAGCTAGTTTAGGTCACAGAGCAACTCATTTTGCAAGCTGGCATTCCCTGTTTTGTGTATCATCTTCCCCAGTGCCCTGTGCAGATAGCCTGCCTGGGATGCTATGAATATTCCAACATATTTACTCATATAGTCATTATGAGGTTTAAATCCTTGGAAAGAAGAGCTGGGCTAAACCCACAAATAAAATTTAAACATAAGTGGTAAAGTAACTTGCAGCTCTAGGTTAAATACCTTTTCCATACTTGCAAAATTTGTTATATGGTAAAACCCCACTTAAACAAGTGGATCAACATAGAAAATAAGTTTTTAAATTGTTTTAATTCCTGTTTCTTTTTAGACGAGTAGAAGATATTTTAATGCTTACCCATCACGGAAGATATATGCAAGCGTATATGCAAGTTAAATATTTGGTGACTTTCTAGATCATTGTGGATTTGCTCAGTGATCAGAAAAGCAAAGAAGGTTTTAAAGAGAAGGAGAAATGCACAGGATTTTTAGTGCTAAAGTGAATTGGCTGGACGAACTGAATCTGCAAAATCGCATTCAACAAACACAGCCTAATTTACATTGCTAGCCATGCTGGCAACAGAGATGAGGTTACTTCCAGTTCTAACCTGAGCTGTTTGAAAACAGAGAGGGAAGGTGGGGTGAGGGAAAGCCGGACTGGGACAAGAATAGTCTTAAAATTCATAACTACAGTAGAGAATAGAGACTTAGCTGGAGAGTTTCAGTACAGTTTTCTAGATCTGGAGCTATTCACACCCAAAGAATGAGAATGGAGGAGATGGATAAGAGTACTCTAGAGCCACATTAAGCTTTGCTATTTACCTATTTAAAAAACTTATAAAGCCCCATAGATTACCCCAAATTATAGGTGTTTGAAACATGGATCTACAGCTTGACTTGACCCTTTATTGCATAAAAGGTAAGTTCTTCAAGACAAGGACTTTTGAGCATACACTATTGTGAGTATATTGTTTCTTCTCAGATGGATCTGAGAGAGTTAACTGAGCCTGTATGGTTTTCTACTGCAGAGAGTAGTCCCCAAATGAAATACGAGGCATCCATGCACTAGATTTTAATTTAACATTCACAACATAACTAGAAGATAGAAAACAGCAGCAAGTTATGTAAGTAGAAACTCTTGCTAATGTCCCATTTACAGTGACTAAACATTTTTAAAATCAAAAGATACGACAGAACTATTGCAAGCTTAAGGCACTCCATTTTATCTTCGCATAGCTGGAGGTGTTTCTTGTAAAACTACAACTCTTGTGACCTGTAATTTTTGTCTTGTGCATTTGGTTTCTGCAGCTCTGGACCACCAATGTTTCCAGAGAATATTTTAGAAAATATTCTATCTTTGCAAGCTAGGTGCTGCCACTTTTAATCACCGTGACAAGCAGCCCTGCTGAAACACAGCAAGGAAGACATGACTCGCAACGAAATATGTCAGTCTGGCTATGCAAAAGTATGTCAAATCCTTTTATTGATGGAGCAGAATCCAACAGATACCTATTATTCACTGACTCTTAACCCCACATGTATGCTTCCCAGTAAGTACTAATTAGCCATTTGAGAATCCACCAGAGACTGACAGTTTCATTTAGTTCAGAATAAGCAGGAGTGTGGGATAAATTGTCACAAAAAGCTACATTGTATTTGAAAAGCAGAGAAGCCTAATGGGAACCTGTAACCTCTCTACAATTCAGAGCACTTAAGCACCGTGGTACGGCAGGTTTTGAACATCTTTTTCTTCTGAAGTATATTTGGACAAATCACCTGAGCAGAAGAAGAACAAATACAAGTTATATCTCAATGATTACCCAGGGCACCACTAGCTGCAGTCCCATTTAGGGCTGCTCCAAGGTACCCAAGAAGCTTAATCCCTGCTCTATTGCTGTCAGTAGTTGTCTTAATACTAGATTCAGGAGAACAGTTTTACAAGTGGTCCCTGCCTTTCGCTTCTGTGCTAGTAAAAGGGAAATACTACACAAAATAATTGAGCTTCCACCCTATTAGTATCCTGTTCTAGAACTGATCTTCTGCAGAAGGTCAAAAGCCCTCAGGATACAGCAACACAGGATTCTCCTGCATGCACATTGTTCAGGTTCCAATAAATGGAAAAGCCCAAGATCGGAGACCCTTATCTTCTCCTGACAGCTATGATAGCAGCACAGTAGTATATATAATTTATCATCCTAACCCAGAGCTGAAGAAAGAACCCTAATTCATACATAGGCACTATACCACATTCAAGCTCTTTGCAAGAAACTAGTATCAGCTTATTTTCAGTATGTCAATATTCAGCATTTCTATATTGAATGAAATAGCTAGATCTTTACTCACTGAAGTTTCTTCATAAATCATTCTTCATTTCTCTAGAATCAGCTAGTCAGTTGTTTTTCTCACTAATTCTTTCTAAATGAGAAACACGACCTGTGTTTCCCTCATCAAAAATTCTTACATCTTCTTTATTTAAGGAGAGCTCACACTCTTGTGGAGCATGGTACCCTTCTCCTCCACCATCACAAGGCCCCAGCTGGGTAAGCAGAGCCTTAAGTAGAGCACAGAGACCCTGCCTTCCCCCCATCCCCCTAAAACACATGCAGTATTGCTAGAGGCTGGGTTGGACTGGGTTGTCTTATAGGTAGTTTACTAACTAGCAGGTTTTACATGATTGCATTATTTGTAGATACTGTTACCTAAAGTCAGCTAGAACCCACATGCACAAGAGGGTGATGAGAATAACCATCTGATATGAGCAGAGAAGCCTCCTCCTAATCTCTTAAAAAATATTGAACAGAATATTGAATGAAGATTTATTAAAAAAAGGTGTGGGAGGTCATGAAGGAATTGATGTCGCACTTAATCTTAGATCTCCTAGTTCTGTTGAAACAGTGGAATGCTGTCCCTAAGTTGTTATATTTTTCTCTAGAAACTTAATCTTCTGGTTAGAATTGCTATCTCTTCTTACAGGAGTCACTAATTCCCAATGTTTTGGGCATCTGCTGGTCTTGGGACTGGCTGGGGGGAGGGAGGAGGATCAGTTGGTACAAAACCAGACTCATTCCTACCTGAAACTGGCTTTTGCTGCAGGGTCTGTGCTTGCAATTAGTAGGAGTTCAGTTCGATGACAGAGCTGTTCCTTGTGCTTCCTTTTCATTCAGTACAGTGAGTATCAGAACAACGATGTAGTGGTGACGAGCAGCAGTCAGACAGAGCTGCCATCAGTGAAGAGCCAGAGACTACTGGGCTCTCTTTATATGCAATCTATGTTCTGCCACACTGTGAGACATTTGCAGATCATTCATGCAGGGCTTCTATGTACTACCTGCAGTAAGCAGGCTTTGGCATATATGCCTGTCTGTACAGCTGTTCTCACCATTATTCAGGGAACTGCACCTCTAGCTGACTCAGTTAAACATCAAGTGTCCTGTTTTGCTAGCTACTCAAGCCTGTTGGCCAGACCGGAGTGGCATTCTCAGCTCCTCAGCTGTTACCTTTTTTGCCCAAGAACTGTGTAAGTCACTTCACTTACTTTCATTTCCAGTCAGATAGGGTTGAGCCTCCACTGTTGGAGACAGGATTTACCCTACGGAGGCCTCTTATCACCGTCCGTGCTCTCTCTCCTCCCTGCAACAGCACACAGCTGACATCAGGTGAAACTAGTTATGCCAGAAGTAGTAGGACAGCACCAGCTGCCAGAGCAGTTGAGGTTTGTAAATACCTGGCATTTTCGAGGTCTTTTTAACATGGCGCTAGAGAAGGTCTCTAGGAAGAGGAAGAAGTGACAAGTGTCAATTAAGGCTGCTGAGTGCACACAGTCACTTATGAATATATGGAAAGACTTTTCTATCTGGTTTCCTTTACCTTGGGGATGTTCCAGATGTTATCCTGTGCACCCAGATTTTGTGATGGTTGTATTATAGACCATCTCCATAAGCCAGGTCAGTTACAGTGTTGATTTCTGTTTTTCAGTCCTGCATCTGTGCAGGACTTCACCACACGAGTTCATAGGGACATCTTGCTCTGGAATCCTGAGCTGGGGCCTGAGTCTTTTCGTAAACTTCAAATTTGATCCTCACTATTTCATTAAACATCTTTTTGTTCCAAATGAGTCTCTTACTCCCACTGGTATTATCTCATCTGTTCCTTTTTTCCCTAACCACTTAAGATGGGTCATCTGAAGATCACCTTTGCTTCAGACTAAGTAGTATGTCTTCTGTTTGCAAACCTTTCCAACTTGTGTAAAAAGCTGCAGGAAAACAGGCTCTGGACACTGTACAAGCTGGCACACAGCCTTCTATCCATATGCTTGTGAATAATCTGAGCAAGAAGACAAATCAATACTAATTAATGGTCCCCCGGAAAGTAAACAGTTTGTTCACAGTGGGTAATGGAGCAAGGAATCCTGTAGGCTATTTTTGCCTTTACTTTATCGCACCATATAAACAAGGGTTGATACATGTAGCCTGGAACATAAGACCAGTTGCTTATTAAGGTCACGACATGGGTTGAGATAAAAGGAGCCTACAGATGTGGAAGAAGAGCTGGAAGGCGGGGGGGGTTGCTTCCATTGATGACGCAGGTAAGAATGACCATTTTAGCTGCCTGATTGCTAATATACAGCAGTTCCTGAGGACTGGAACACACAGAAAAATACTTAAGAGCTGAAAGTATTCAGCTCTCATAGAGTAACCAGATCTAGCTCCCATTTCCAGGAGCTAGATACTAGCAGGAGGGATACTATTTTCGTATTTGGTCTTTCAGTCTAGCAGACAGAGCTAGGGCAAGATCTGATGGCCGGCTATTGCGTGTGGATGTATTCATACTCACAAGGCAGTAGATGTTTTCAACAGTGAGGGTTGTTAGCTACTGGAATAGTTTCATAATAGCAGCTATGGATTTTTTATCACTTGTAATTCTCAAATCAAAGATATATATCTACCTAAACTAGATATTCTTTTTCAAATTAGAATAAACAGGGAGATCTTGTGGTTTATCTTACATTACTAAAGCCTCTACTAATTGTGATGTTCTCTTCTGACCCCACTGAACCTATGTTTTGGGGATTTTTTTGAATGAATCACTTCATATTTTCTTGCTAGAACATGAGTTCATGAGCACATCAAAATATGACAGAAAATTTGAAATAAGATAAAGCAAATACTGAAAAATGGCAGATGCTGGCTAGTGAAGGTTGTCTCACAAGCTGTGGTAGAAAGTTCTGATTTCTTATGCCTATGCTGAAGGGTTTACAAAAGTGCCAAATCAATTGATATTGCATTAACTTCCTGTGAAACTCAAAGGGAAATTTCAGTGTCTGGCCAGAGGTAGGAAAAGGTTTTCTTAAATGTATCAGGCCTTTTAACCACAGATAGTCACTTAGCAATTTCAGCTTTTGGGAAATGAATTGGTATCATTAGAGGAGGTAAGTTCTTCTTTTATTGCAGTCCCTTCCAGCAAGGTTTGTTCTCACAGAACATGAACATGTTTGCTTAATTGCTATGTAAAGGTACTTGATGTTAGAAAAAGGACCAGTGTACACTGGCTCAAATGTGTGTTTGAGTGTTTTGCTGAATGAATTTCACTCATAAGCCTATATATAACATTGGCTTACATTCTGTTCATGAGTTCCTATAACCTCTAATCCCGGAGTTTCTGTGTGTTCTCCATCTCCTATTTGTGCAGTTAATCACTCCTGCCAAATTAACATCTTTCTACTTGGTCCTACAACATTTCATTCAGTTTTTTTCACTGAATTTTTCCAATGTGTCTAGCTCGTTTGAGTTTTCTAGTTGTGCCCTTAACATCCTTGCACCTCCTCCTAGCTTAGTGTTGTCTGGGGTATACTGCTTTAACAGTAAAACTCTCTGTTGCACCCTGCAGGTCACTAATAAAAGCATTTGGAATAGAGTCAGCTCCATGACAGTTGCCTGGGCAGCCCATTAGTTATATTCTTTTATTTTGACTGTGAACCGCTGATAACAGCTACATTTTGCTTAGTTCAGCATGTTTATTCAGCCATTTTGGCCAGTGCCATATCAGAGTCTCCTTTAGAGAGACTCTGCCTTCTTTCTCTGCCTTCTTAATGAGAGGCTCATTACAGAAGGTATCAAAGTCCATTCCGCAATTCGTAGATGACATTTATTGTTTTGTCTCTACCTAGACTTGCTACTTGTTTATAGAAAGAAATCAGTTTGCTCTGAGAGGATTTGCAATTGACAAATCCTTTTTGACTCTTCCTGATGTCCTGATGTTCTGACTTTACTTCTGCCATTTTTTTGCAGTTTCCTGGGATAAAATCCATCACACCCAGGCAGTGTGAAAACATCTAAGTATGCTGATGTCTCCTGTATTTCTATGAAGAGATCCTATCACTCTATTGCTGATACTATTAAAATTAGCCTTTGCTTGCACTTGATCTTTTCTCTCACAAAAGCAAAATAAGACACTGAACCTTTGGCTTTCTTGGCATTTTCTGCTCATGATTTCCCTTTTTCATTTGCTACTGGGTCAATACTTTGCTTAGCTTCTTTCTCTCTCTCTCTCTCTCTCTTTCTCTATTAATGTATATTTAGAATTGTTTCTTGCTACTCCTGAAATTTCTTGTCAGTTCTCATTCTTTGCCTTTTTAATTTTTTTTTCCCTGTATACTTAGAATAGTCTTTGATATTCGTCTCAGTGGTCTGATCTAGTCTCTATTTACTATAGGCTTCTTTTCTGTAGCTAAGGTGAATGAAGAGCTTGTGACTTTTCCCACATTTCCAAACCTTCTTCCACCTCTCTGGCTGGCTCACCAAATTGTTCTTTTAATCCTGCTGAGAAGGTGTTAACATCACTGCCTTGTTCCACAAATAGAAATTAAGCCTGATTCAGAGTTCTGCCCTGCTACCCTCCATTCACTTGCCTACTAAAAATCTTTTTCCTTCTTTACTGCATCTTCCATAAAAAGTTTAAAAAGTAAAATATTTGAATCAAAGCTCTTTATAAGTTTTTCACAGTAATTATTCCTTGTTTTTTTCCTTTCTGTTAAAAGGAATTTTTGGAAAGAAACCTCCATTTGACCAACACTATAGAGAAAAGGAAAGGAACAGCGACAACAAAAATCCTTCAGAAATATGAAATACGGAGAAGTTTTATTGTTTCTTTTGTGTATGATCCGATCCTGCCTGCTTTAGTAAATAAACACAACATAACAGGGGACGGGAAAGAACAGCCCAGTTGCCTTTCTGTCTTTGGTGCTGGCTTTTACTTGTAACCTTGCTGTGGGAGAAATACAAGCACAGCAAGCGGTTTGATCAGTCACTCCGTGATCTGGCAAATATGTACAAACACCAGCTGTCTCAAGTGCTGCTTGTAGCTGCCTTTCTGGCCTTGGTCTCACAGCAGTGTTGTGAAAGAAGCTGTCTTGGTGAAATCATGTTCCTCTAAAAGAGAAGGTGAAAAAGAGAAAGAAATAGGATATAGCAACGGAAAGGACACATGGGAAAAGAGAGGAAGAAATTCCATTCCTTACACTTTCTACTCAGGCTCAGGATGTCATGAGAGGACACAACTCCTTTGACCCAGTCTACTGAGTAGTGAGATGGTAGATACGAGGCTCTACCCATCATGTACTTCCCCAGCCCTCTTAGTTGAGGGCACTGAGGTGGGGCACTTGGAAGTCTCTTACCCCTGTAAGGCAGGACATTCCACTTTTTTTCTTCAGATTATGTTTGACCCATCAACTTCACTCCAGTTTCTTTATCCCATTCTTAGTTTACTGTCATATAGGTTTAAAGTACTTCCTCCCATCTCCCTGAGAGGTACCAGGAAACCTTCCAGTGGGGCCTAGTTCAGCCTTTCTTTCCCTTTTTTTTTGTGTCTTAAATTTTCCATTATCTGTATTTGCGACTACATCTGAATCATCCCCACCTCTTTTAACCCTTAGCCTTCTCCTGGGGCAGGTCTATGGCTCTTCCAGTTGCACCAGGGCTCTAAGTACCTTGCTGGAAGGTTGTCCATCCTGGGAGCCCTCACTGTGGAGGTCGCCTGTGGGCCAGAATAGACACTGACTTCAAGAAGCTTGAAGAGCCCTAGGATGTCCAGGGAGCTGAGCTATGTTTCATTTCGGAAAAGAAATGTGATCTAAAGTTACCAGGTTTTCCCAATTAGTTTTTCTTCAGGGTTTTCCCTTTTGCAGTGAGGTTTTGCAAAGCTTGCTTTGCCTTCTGATTCCAAACAAATCCTTTTCACATAAACAGAGAGAGGGAAATACAGAAGCTGCATGGCCTGACTAGCCCTGAGCTGAACATGGGTGGCTCCTGGGGCAGCAGAGGGGCAGCCCGGGCAGGTCCATGAGAAGGAAGTGCAGGCTGGCAGGGAAACACCTGCAGTGGTACGGGAAGGTCAGTCCGTGCTAACATTAATATAGTGTGGCAGTAAATGGTTCCTAGAGAGATAATTTACTTTTTCAAGTAAGACATGGTTGAATTTTTCTTTCTCTACATCCTAAAACACAAAACAGATGAATGAGCAATGTGCCCATTCCATTTTAAGGGATTATAAACAGATGCAGGCAGGTCCTTCCACATGCAGCAGCTTGCATGTCTGTAGTATTAGTCATGATAACATAGTTTAAACTAATGCTAAACTGACATTGACCGAAAAATCTTCATTCCCTCTGGCGGGTTTGTCTGGGTTAGCCCAAGAATAAGGGCAATGAGAAGGTGGGGCACAAGCGTATTAACAAGTATGGACTTAAAAATTCAATGTTACTCCAATTCTGGGACGTTTGTTTGTAGTGAGACTCCTTTATGTTTTTAGGCAGTTGAACTGGGCTGGATATTCAAATGTTTGAGCCTAGTAATTATATAATTAAAGCTGTCTTGAAATGCACTATTTTGCAATAACACTTTGAGAAGAGCTTTTCTCCTCCTAGTTTTAAAATGAGCCAGTGGGTTTATTAACCATAGTACCTTTTTGCAGTTCGGGTATCATAGATAGAAGGTATCTCCTAAAAACACGCTGAACTACAGCTGCCGGCTATGCTGTCATGTAAAACACACCTTTGCTTCTGTCACTGCGGTGCTAAACGGCACCTTGCTGCCTCATAGACAGGCACGTAGCATTTGTCAAGCAGTGGGTGCTCCTCCACCGCCACCTTCTGGTCGTGTCTAGTGGGATCTCATTTAAACTCGATTACCGAGTGAGTTTAGCCTGACATTAGCAAGGTGGTAATGGAAGCATTAAATGAACCTGGAAATCTAATAAAGTGGAAGATTGAACTGTTCCTTAATTTCTGCCAGCAATAAACACACCTGAATGTCCCCTGTTGACCAGACCTCAAAATGTGATTATCAATTTTGTATACCCAAAACAGACCCTTTTCCCCCTAATAAAAATTAGCCATTTTAGCATTTTATTTTTAACCATTTTAGAAAATACCTGTGGGGAGGGAAAAGTGTATAGAGCTGTGGTGTTTTTAGCACTCTGAGGCTTTAGTTAAAAACTAAAGTTTGAGAACTAGAGATCACGAGCTAATTATGGACAAGACATTTTCAGTTACCTAGAGCTCATGTCTGTCTGAGTTGTTACAGCCAAACTTACAAACTATGATGTTAATTTGAAATGGAAGGAAAGGCTTAGGTCCATCAGTGGCTGGCTTTGTTTCACATTTAAGTAGATTGGGAAGTGTTACACCAGAGCAAATGACCTACTGTTAAAATCCTGATGCATTTTCTAGTTTCCAAAATCTAGGACTGTGCCTATATTTTAGGGCATCTTTCTTCTCAGATACAATAATGTAGATCTGAAACTATTCCCCATGAAATGTATCAGCATGCCACCATTTGGCTGGATGTTAAGTAAGTGCTGCACTGTGTCGTGTTCTGCACCAAGTGCTTCTGTTGTGGAGGGCTGGGACGGTCTTCAGAAAACTGTTGTCTATTTTGTAGTCTGCAGGCTGAGTGAGGCAGCTGACAGCAGGATTTGTACAGCCATCTAGCCAGACATCTGCTGGCTAGGGCAGGGCATGCTCTGACCTTTAGAAATCCTTGATACTCACCCTTCTCTAGAGCTTCCTTTGCTTATTATATGGCCAAGGGATTGTTTGCAGTCTTCCATTTTCCTGATGGAGCCATACAGCAAGGCTTTCTGCACGTGAAAGAGCTACTTTACAGCCATAATGTAACCAAACGTCCATAACTCCAGAGTCTACTGTCATCAGTAGCAATACTCAATTCATTAAATGCTTGAAATACTTAGACATTTCTTGTGATGACAGAATGACAGTCAATCAGAGTAATAGCACGCTTGAAATGCCTGCAAATGTTAATCTTATCACAAAATGGACAGTTTCCCTATGGGTTCAAATGCATCAACCAGCTTTGTCAACAGCAGAAGCTGTATATGTGGGAGAGCATCTAACCAGGCTTTAGACCTGCCTTGAGCCTGTCAGCACAGAGAGTG
Organism: Struthio camelus; assembly: GCF_040807025.1. NCBI lineage: Eukaryota > Metazoa > Chordata > Aves > Struthioniformes > Struthionidae > Struthio > Struthio camelus. The sequence continues at coordinate 7,759,466 of NC_090948.1, forward strand.
GGCTTCCGGGGAGAAATGTTTTGCTCTAATATAGTATATATTTCTCGCTACAGTGATATTCACCCCTGTGGTAACTCTGAAATCAGTGGGACTACTCCTGGACCACAGTTAGAGTGCTTCTAGTCAGTATCCACCAAGGATGTAACTCTTGTTCATCGTATCCCAGCTTTACTGTCATCCGAAACTATGAGATGGGCCCACAACTTTGATGTGCCTTGTGGGAGCAGCCCTTGTATCTGCTTGGCACACTTAGGCTTGTTTGTGCTAGAGACACAAACATACCAGGACATGGGCTGAAGCTCTGCTCTGTGGTTGTCCAGACTGCTCACAGGCCCCCCCACTAAGGTTTTGGCCCCTGTCCAAGTAACATTTTCCAAGACTGTGCCTACGCAGGGGGATGGCATACCAGGGGGTGTTCCTGGTAGGAAATACAGAGGAAGTCACCCTCTTTTACAAGAGGAGAGAGTTTAGTCTTGGAGAAACAAACCGTGCCATGCCACTAGCTTTCAAAATCACAGAATGGGTCCTGGCAATTGCATTTGCTAGTCTCGATGCAGTTCTAGCCATTGTGGCTGTATAAACAGGCAAGAAAATTGGCTGAATCTTTGCTCTTGGGTGCTGGCAAGCCAGATGCTTTTAAGTTAGGGTTTCTGTATTGGTGAGTTTCCTACAGGGTCAAGGACATACATAACAGCATCTAGGCAAGAACATGTCTCATCAGAGTGAGTGAAGCACTCTTCACCTGTTTCAGTTACTCATCAAGGGCTTGGTGCCTTAATAGGAAAAGGATGGAGTTTTGGTCATGCCTTCTCCCTAGGAAAGTAAACCACTGTTGCGTATGAACATTGCATATTCTTGTGCTGTGCTCGCACGACCCACCTTCATTTACACACAGATTTAATTGTGCTCTTGTTCTTTTGCAGAGCTCTGTCTGTGTACCTGTTGGGAGCTAGTCTGAGCAATCAGTCTGTCTCTGTAAGCCTGTTGCAGACAAAATTCCTCCAGCAGTGCTGGAGTAAGTGCACTCAGCAGTGAAAACAAGTGTGTTATTCCCCCAGTGCCAGTTGCCAACCATTATGAAAAAGGGACTAAGACTTGGGCCCTATAACTTAGCTGGCATCTCCACATCTCTGTGGGGCTGTTGTACACCATGAAGTATGGCAACCAGTACCACTGCTTCTTGAAGAGCTTCCTGGGGATAGCAGAAAGGGCCTGGCTTACTCAGTCTCTTCTCCAAACCTCCTTCCACTGGAACTAGACCTGAGGTCTGAAGTCCACCTTCCAGTTTAGAAAGCATTGCTTTTTCTTTGGCTGGGAAACCACTGTGAATATATGACTGTGAATAGAGTCTGTGTTTTAGATAGAGCTAGGTTTATTTCATAAACTCAGAAATTAAAACAGACAGGCTTTCTTGATTCTGACCATATTTTATTGTTACCAGTATACTGTGTACTTCAATAATTAAATGGTGGATTAGTGTATTTTGTGCCTAAATCTCTCTCCTTCACGTTTGGACCCTGAATTTAAAATGACCAACCAAGAAATGCCTGAAGTATAAATCCTGTGTCCACCAGGTGTCAGTGGAAGCTACAGAATGGAGTAGCTCAACCAAAGCCAGGCTTTGTTAACCTTTTACTGTCACAGTAAGTGAACTCAGCCTCAGAGAGTAAAGGAGAGAGTACACTCTCCCTGGCCAGGATGGTGAGTGAATGCTCCATTCTAGGAAGAAGTTATTTTGAGCCAAATTACTTAACTTTTTCTTGTTTTCCCCCTTGCTTGAAGCAGAACTCCAGAATTTGTCAAGGGGAATGTTGTGACTGTCAGAAGTGGATAGTGACTCAACAGGCCTTAAATCACTTATTGAGGGGATAGTGGACACATTCGACATTTAAATTAATTTTCCCCCATATTTTTACAGGCAGTTACAGGTCTGTCACTCACGCTTTCCTGAGTAGCGCCTTTCGCTTACAAACACACCAAAAGGGCAGAGATAAATTCTCTCAGAAACTTGAATCCTGGCATTTCCCGAAATTTGAGTGCTTGAACTGTAACTGGCAGAAGCTATAAAACATGCTGGTATGACATCCACCTAGGTATTGTCCCAAATCTCACAGGTGTAGGATTATCACTTCCTACAGTTTCAGCCTGCCACACTGGCTTTTTTCCCACAAACTGGTTGCGGCTGTTACTGCTCTGAACCGTGAGCAGTAACGTTACTTGTCGCAGGCAACATCACACCTTTCTCCCTGTGGGCCTCCTAATTCCTGGTGGCTGCCTGTAATGTTGGATGGTCCCAGAGGCAACATTCCCTGAACAAACAGGGAGCTGGGGTCAAGGCGCATAAAATCTGGACCTGCAGTTTGCTGCACAAGCCAATGCTGGTGCCAATGAACAGCATGAATACAGGGGTGCCTGGGTGGCCTCTACCTGTAAAACTACTACAAACACCACCACACAAATACGTGCTTTGAAAGAGGACTAAGAGTTTGCCGAATGAAGATGGATGAAGGTCAGATATATTCTCTGCTCTGACTCTCCGGAGCACTAACGAGGACCTAAGAAAATCATAATTACCAAGGTAGTTAGTTATGCTGCCACATCCAGACAGCTTAGTGGAGGACTGGGGAAAAGGAGAGGCTTACATATCTGCTCAAAAAAGCACAAAGGCCTTTCCATTTTTTTTTCAGTGGCTCTCCAAGAAAACGATGAAACTTTCTGTGAGGCTGGAAATTGCTGTTTGTGCACTGCCTCCCACCACACACACTCACAGTACAGAATACTGTTAGCTGACTTTCAGTGGCAGACATAGACCACACAATCTGAGGCAGACAAAGTACAGAGCTGGAACTTCATGACTTTGGTAGAGCTGGAGGTAGAATTTCTAAAAAGCTGTGGCTTAGCTTCTTGGAGTTATTGAAATATCCAGCTCTGAGACACCAGATTAAATTTCTACTTGATTCCAGTAGGGGTTAGATATCTCAATACTTTTTGAAGAATGGTGCCTGGATTCCATAGCACTGCTGAGCACTTTTGAAACTGTGGCTCACTGGGCCCAACAAGTGAAAGTTACTAGACAGTATTAGTTGACTTACTTAGAGTTGTAGCTCAAATACCCTTTTGAGAATTAGGCTATTAAATTCTGATCTGGGGAAATAACAGATGAAGAAATACCATTTTCACCTTGCAAAGGAAGAAAAAAAAGAGCTTCATATTATTTTATTTTCCATACTGAATCCCTTCCACGTGTTTTGAAAGCAGTCATTAAGAGCTACCTCACTCGTGCAGAGCTACCCTCACCTGGGGAGACAGGTTCAGAAATCAGTAATATCAATAGTTGGACAATTCAAATAACAAGGTACTGCTCAACATACATAAGTGTGGCAATTTAAAGCCACTAATGTGCTATATTCCTCTGGAAGATTTTGTTAAGGAAGTTTCTACCCCATATCACTTGGAGATCATGTCTAAATGCCACTTCAAAAGAACATTTTTACTACTTTGTTGAATACTAACAAGGAGTGAACCCACCTGTCTCATGTGAATAAAACATTTTGTGTGATGTTTTATTAACAAGTTCATCAACACACATTCGCAAAGCTTTTCATCATCCTTTATCAATTAATCCATTTACCTATTCAGAAAAGCAAATTTATTAAAACTTGTGTCCATTATTGAATAATGACATTAAAAGTCTTTAAAGACACTTGGGCTAATATATAAAATCAATTTCTATTAACATCATGTATTGCAGAAAAAAATTACTTAATCTTAATATCCATTATCTGAATTTACAGTTCTCTGGCAAGAAAAATCTCGCTTCATTTATTCCTAGATCTATAATTAAAAGCTCTGTCATTACGCTATACCTCTAAAAATTCCCAGCAACTTCCTTCATTTCTATTTTATTTCATTCATTATGTTGTGTCAGAATTCGCAGTAAAAAGTTACAGATGATGCTTGATGTATCCTGGAAATATTTTTCTCGACATAAAGGCAATGAGTTTACAAAATCTATCTTTAAGCAAAGATTCAACAAAGTATATTAGGAAATAATTGAGAGGCTAACTACAGTAAGAACCATTCTTACTGTCATGCAGGAAATTACTGAAACCTATAGGCTTCCGTCATATTTCACCAGTTTACAAAAAAACTGAAAGTCATCTGTTGTTTTTTTTTTTTTTTTTGCATTTAATGTCATTCCTGTGAAAAATTCTAGTTTTTGTTAAAAATTCCAGTGAGTCCCTCCCAGGGTGACAAGGATTTGCTGCAAACTTCCATCTGGTGATGTAAAGGATAGGTTTTGCTGACTAGATGAGCTATTAGTTGTGCCAGGGCCTGAGAGTTATTCTTTGGGGCTCTGGTAACAGTAAGTGGCCAAAAGTTTATAGGTTACAAGTAGGATCATATCAATAATTGACAGAGAACTTCATTTGGGTGACAAACGCAGGGAGAGCAGCTGTGCCTCTGGTAAGTGATACTAGGTCAGCAAAGGGCTGTTCCTTTCTTCAGGAGGGGTTTACATCTGTGAACTGCGTTGCCAGGGTGCTGGGGCCCCAGCTAAGGTGTCCGGACACCTCCAAGGTGCCGGCACACTATGGAGCCTTAGAAGCTGAAATGCTCTTAAGCATTTCATATACCATAGCTTTGCAGACACTTAAGTGGGGTAGCAATTCTGTAACAGCAGTTGCGTGAGCTCTTCATTAAAGGCAACATCACGCATTTGAGGAAAGCTTTTCCCAACACTATACTTACAAATCTTTCCTAACCTCCGTGGGGTGGGGAAGAACATGACTCACCTAGGGAGGAACTTTGCAGGTGTGCTGTGCATGCAGCTAACATGGACACCACAGCTGTCAACATTAAACAATTATGTTATACAAGACAGCAGAGGTAGCTACCAGGCTGGAACTGCTTACCAAAATCTGTGTGTGGCCAAGAGCAGCAAAGCACATGCTTCAGGGAGAAAAGGCCAAGAGAAACTCTGGAAGACAGTTCAGAGGTGGGAGGTGAGGTATACCCTCAAAAGTCCCACATTCCCGTGCAGCCTGGGACTGGGTGGGCAGCTGGGTCTGAGATCTGAGACCCAGCAGAACCTACTTCGTCCTCCAGTCAGGCAGTCAGATCAACTGGCGGCCGCTCTATTGGCCATCTGGCACAGCCATGGCCTGGAAATCACACCAGAACTGCTCACAGCCGAAAGATGCAAGCTGGTATCCCAGTGGTGAATAGAAAAATTAAATACAATAAAAAGCCTAAGTACAGGACACAGTTTATTATGAAGCTGTACCAATCTTGGATTATGAATGTCACATCACAAAGTGATCTGCTCTAATTTTCTAGCTTTATGCTAGAAAAATTGTGCTTTCATCTACCTTGGTGAGGTAATCATATCACACTGTGAGAAAAAAATCTAGCAAGGCACCGTGTGTATCCACATGTTTAAGAAAATTGTTTTTTTTAAAACATGTGACTTTGATTATCTGCAGGTACTTGATGTGCCTATGATTTCCATCAGCATTTTGTTCATGGCCTACCAATTTATTGATTTATAAGCCCTTTAGAGTGGAATGATTAGTGCTAGCATTTTATTCTCCGTGGGGGTAAAATGGTATTTCATTATTAGCATGTTAGAAGCTATTTCAAACTGACAGTTTATTTCGAACCCAGGTAAAAGAAGTAATGTTTATATTTGGAAGCGGAAGATTGACAAAGAACTTGTTCTAAAACATAATTACAATAAAGGCAAATGCAGAAAAAGATAGAAAATCCAGTTAGAGTTTCTCTAGGCTCCTCCGCCATCAGTAACTAACTCTTGCCCTTTTCTCTACCTGTTATAATGAGACAATAGCAGTGGTCCCTATATGCATTTATAGTAGATGCAAGATAAAGATTTTTTACGCACTAAGGCAACTCAGCACACAGCTATGAGTAAGGATATAAGACAAATACTTGTTCTACAACAGCCTATCCTAGCTAGAACAGTAATAGAGAGTTGTAGCATTACAACAACTCTCTATACTAGAAAAAATGGTGAGAGAGTTAGTGCCAATGATGCAAAACCGACGTTCCAGCCAGAGTTTACAGTCAACAGCCCCTTCACGTTTTGATCGATTTAGAAGTCAGGGCCGTTTTCATGAGCGTAGTGGGGTGTCCGTCTGCTCCAGCAGCTCTGAGGGCTGCGGGCCTCGCTGCACCCAGGCTGGTACTCCGTCCCTGCTCTGCTCACTTTGTACATGCTTGAGGCAGTTTGTGAGTGTGCAGAGCTCAACTCGGTATTTTGCAGGAGCCAGGCTGACTTACTGTGTGCATGCTGGGAGTGTTACTATAAGTTCTTCCCGCTTCTCCTGATTAAACATTTATCCTGTATTACAAAGATGTCTTTTGTTGCCAGTATCAATTCTTCCATACTGTTGAGGGACTTGAGATTATTTTAGAGTGAGTTGCTGGACTTTTAAAATAGATCATAGTAGGACTTTTTCCCTAAGGATTTTGATTTTAGTGACTGATCCTCCAGTACTGAGATCTAAAAGAACTTTCTCATTTATCTAAGTAGGAGCAGAGTCCAGGGCTTTGGTGAAACTCTAGGAGTTCCTGTCTTTGCACTAGAGCTCATGAGATGGGGATGTTTCGCAAGCTTCATATACAAGTTATATACAACCCATTAGCTGCAGTATATGAAATGAATAGACTTGGAGAACAGAAATGAGTCAACCTATTACATGAAAGCGGTCACTATAATGTGACCTTATTTCTTGCCATCCTCACCGCAACAGAATGAGAAAGAGCACAGATTTGCCACTACTGCATTTTGTGTGCACTGGGTAATTTTTACAGTTATTTCTCAGAGGTACATAAAATCCATGACAACGTAGTTTTTAATATTTAATGTGTTGCAGGTCGATTAAGTAAATACAACTTTGGGTCTCAAAATTCTTTTCCTTGAATGCATGGGCTTTTGTTTGTGTAAGACTGAAGCCTTAAACTATTCCAGTGAGCATGCATTTCCACTTGAACTTACCTGAAATTGCTGTGTTATCAAATTCTTAGAGTGAAATCCTAGCCACACTGAACTCAATAGGAGTGCTGTCTTTCATTCCAGTGGGACTAAGAATGCAGGTTTCTGCAGGGTGCTCTATTACTTTATCTGTTCTGAACTGCTGTATTCTGGAGGCCAATCTCATTCTGTTACACCGTTTCATATTCCTTTCTCGTAAATGAAGTAAAATGCATATCCATTATCCATACATGTTTCCTGCATAATAAAGACAGTGAAAAACAATCATTTAAATAGTATGTCCTGTTTTATTTGAATAACAGAGAAGGCAGCTCAATAACTAGACATATGGAGAAAAATGCATATATTGCAGTATTATTCAACTCCAGAAGAAGAGCTGACAGAAACTGTATGCATTTAAATATGATTATGAAAGTTATACAGGAAACTAGAGCTGTTCATACATATTTTCCCAAAGAACTTTTGTCTTTCATTGGAGGAAAACATTTAACCGGAAATTTCCATCAGAATTTTGTCTTGTCAGGCAAAATGCTTATTTCTTCTTCAGGACTGGGGAAACAAAAAAAAAACTCTCCAGAAGTGTTTTTGGAGGGTAGGAGATTCAAAGATTGAAAAATGTTTGTTGTTTCAGGAGAAAAATCAAAATTTCCATGAATAAGTTCCTGGATGAAATAGTAGAACTGGTCTTCATCCTAACAATGACATCTGCTTGCAATAACACTCAATGCCAGTAAACGATGTTATTTTAACTAATCTATTGGCGTGGCGATGAAAGTGACAGTAAAACGTTGATATGGAAGCTAATTTCTGTGTTTGGCCTTGAGACCCATCTTCACAGACACAGAGTGAGTGCAGAAACTATTTTTGGCAACATTATAGCAATCCAGATTTAATTCTGACGCATCTTTGCCTTCCTGAAATCCAAGTAAGACATCTGGCTGTGTTTTCTGCTTATGTTTGTGAAGTGCCATTGAAACCATTTGCCTGAGCAGTGAATTGGAGATAGAAATGTGACTAGAAGGTGCATATGAAGAAGAGTGGACCAAAAGCCTGGATTATGAAAAAAAAGTGAATGGCAACCCACTGATGGATCATGTGCTTATCGGACCTTTGGAATAAGATGCTGTTCTGAATGTGATTTTTGTGGACTTTTAACATTCTTCAGTAATTCTACGTTGTTCAGACTGGTGATTTATACGGAACATGCACGTGCATACGGCATGTGAGGAAGGAGAGAGGATGGTTCTGTCTGATTCACAGGGGACTCCCTGCCCAAGGTATTTGTAGCCTATGCTACGGGTGTGCTTCCTGCACCCCTTGAGAAGAATAGCTGAGTTATGAGTTAGCCAATTGTCAGCTAATTAAGTGCTATTTAGGCTGGCCACAGCGTCCTCCTCATTTTTCAGAAACTAGAAATGTTTGTTTAAACAAAAATAGCTCTGCAGATTTTGTTTGCAGTCCTTTAGATGGTGGATATGCCACCATCCCATTGTCCTCTGTCAGAAACTGAGCTTTCTAGCTACTCACAGCGTGCTGAAGTTGCAGACACCCTAAAAAAAAAAAAAAATTAGCGTTCCTCATCTGTTGAGATAATTGCGTGTTAGTCTCATGCAGCAGCACCACGGCCAAGTGGATGCAGACATATCTGTGTCGTTTGCTAAGGATAGTCCCAGCCTCTTTCCCGTACATATTGTGAGCCTGCCAGGCATGGCATCAGGCAGAGCCAGAGCGCACGCTCCGGCACACGCAGGCCCCTGCGTGTTCAGGCACACATGGCGCGGGAGCCTGCTGCCAGATGCGCTCACGGCGGCTGTCTGCAGGCGGCCCACAAGGAAGCCATCTGGGTGGAAGGCAGGCAAGCGGTAGAACAAACTGGCTTATGGCTGTTTCGTTTTGGAGACTACTTTTTCCAAGCGTCCTAAACATGGGCCTTAATCATCAGCACTTCTGAAGCACTCATCATTCTTGTATCCAGGCAAGGAGCCTTGTTATTACCCTTTGAGAGATACCACATTCCCTCATTTCCTACGGAAGGGGGCCTGCCAGCAGTATCAATATCGGCACTGCTTAGTTTGTTTCAGATTAAAAATGTCCCCAGGGAAGATCTGGGTTCATCTTCAGTGGGGATCTCAGTGCAGTCCCAGGAATAAACTTAGGCACTGGGCCACCAGCGGTTACCCTTTGCTAAACGTGCTGCTTTGCTTTTGCTGAGTGGAGAAAATACTTTGTGCCTGAATTGAGAGACTCTCCACCTCAGGCTTCTTGTTGATAAAATGGTGACAGAAGAAGTCACCTGCATGCAGCCTGCTGTTTTTTTTTTTTTTTTTTGTGGCTATGTATGTACCTTGTTATGAAAGCCATCTGTACATAAGCTGCATTTTCTGTCTGAGCCATGGCGGAGGTTCAAGGCATGTCATGGCCGCCTTTGGCCACCTTTGGCCACCTTTGAACCTTCCTCTGTGGAGGAGCAGATTGCAGTGACTTTGGTCCCTGATTTGGTAGTTGGCCCTTGGAGGTCATAAGCCTGACAGGTTCAGCTCTAGTCTAATGCTCGAAGAGATGCTTAGAAGAATGGGAAAGGCAAAATGCCTTTAGTGTGTTGCTGCCCACACTTCAACCCACTCTGGTCTATGACTCCCAGTAATGCAGTGAGTGCAGGAGGAACTGAAAGGAAAAGTGGTGTTTTAAGCAAAACTTAAATTTGCCCCATTTATGTCAGAGAGTTATGAGATACACGTGCCATAACTACATATGCTTCTTAGATGGGTTCCTAAACACTACATACCACGGGTGTTTGCACAGGGAAACCAAGGGAAGTTACAGTCCAGCTCACGTATGAAAGGACCAGTCACTGAGGGTGAAGCAAATACTGTATAGATGTGATATCACAAGTTATATAATATCATGGCCAAATCTCTGCAGCTGGATATCATCAAATCAAAATTAGAAACTCATTGGAAGGAAAGGACAGTCTTTGCACAGATTGCCTATAAATCTGCAATAACTAGTTCTCCCTGGGCGTAACATCAAAAACATTTTTTAGTGTCTCATTAGTAAGAAAATTTATTGCTCAACTATTGAACTATGTCGATTTTTGAAAACATTGTGTGAATAATTCCAGAAAGCATGTGTTTGATTTGTATTCGTTTTGTGCCGCTGGATACAAAAAATGGCTTTTACCCTATGATGAAATGACACTAATCATGAAATTAAAGGACGAAGCATGTCTACAGTTTCAGAACAAGGTAAATTTTTATAAATATGCTAATGCCCTCCCTTTCCCATAAGTCAAACTAACATTAAGGAGTTCATATCCCAGCTGAGCTTACAAAAAATAAAATAGAAGGCCCAATTACAGTTCTGTAGAGGGGAAAAAAACTCCTCCCAACCCTTATGATTTTTTCTTTGTGCTGTAGTGTGTTTCCCAGCTGTGTCTGTTGGCCAGTTTTGTGGTCAGATAGCCTGGAAAAGACAGAAAGAGGGGAAAATGTTTAAATCAAATTCAGCGTTGTCCATATAGGATGAATGGATGGCGTTTACAGGTACCTGTTATGTGATGCGGATTTACTGACAGTAATGCTTGTACTTTAACACTGCAAACTGCATGCATGCATCTTTTCTCACCTTCTAGCAATAAGAAAGGCAGGATAGATGGCTCCAATGAGATTCACTTTTATGGCCCCAAATGTACAAAATTCTTTTATATCAGTGAATATTTCTTAGGTAAGCGGTCCTGAACCCAAGCATCTCACTTGGCTTCAGCGGGACTGCCCAAATAATAGATATGGATGAGTAAAGTACACAAAGCATTAGCACCATTACCGTTCATTAAAGTTCTCTCACTAGATTTTTCTCTACAAATAAATGCTTGTAAGCAGGCCCTTAAAAATAAGTTATGCCTCCTGCCAAAGACTGTGGAGCTTTGTGCCCCATTCCCGCCCTGCCGACCTGCCATCCCTGCAGCCGAGCGCAGCCGCGGGAGGGGAGGCCTCTTCCTCCCTGGCCGCTGCACCTCCCGGCTGCCCCCACCGTGCAGCGCGGGCGATACACCCCCTCCTCTCCGTCTCTGCGAAGGGGAGGATGGCAGGCTGGCTGCTCGCTCGGGCGGACGTGCCTTGCAAACTCCTATCTGGCTCCGAGCAGAGATGGGTCCGAACCCGTTCGCGTTTTCCCAGCTGTTTCCAAAAGCAGCCCGGCCGGGGGGCGGTGGGCAGCAGGCCCCCGACGCGGAGGGGCAGAGCGGGGTGCCCCGGGGCGAGACGTCGGCAGCGCTGGCCCCTCTCTGGCGACTCAGACCCGGCCGCGCAGCTTGTTTCCTGAGAGTGCCAGCGTCTTTGATCTTGGGGGTAGCTCCCCGCGTATTTTTAAATCACAAAACTTGAACGCCTGGCACATCCTCTCTGACTGCAGCCCGTGTAGGCAGATGCCAGAGCTGCACCTTAGCTGAGGGTAAGCCCATTTTTGAGGCCAGCCCAGATCTAAACTGGCCAGCACATGGGTTAGGGGGATGGATAAGTTGTGGAACTAAAACTGTTGCCTTTGGAAATGCAACTGGTTGATTATTTTTATCACGCCGTGAGCAGGATCTCTTTAGCGCCTGCTCTTCGCCCCTAAGCTCTTCCTCCCTTGTGCTATATGCCCTGTAAATGTAAACTAACAACCAGCTCTTATATCAAGGAATTTGTAATGAGGGGAAAGGAAGGAGGGAGGAAGAAACCGAGTCAGAGAGGCAAGTGATCTGTCCAGGGTTACCCAAACATAGTTCACTGGCAGAGTCAAAAATCAGACTCAGGCTGGCTGGATCACAACCTGAGCCCACCAAACCATGTGAAATACAACTAAATTCCCAGTGTTTCTGTTAGAGGATTTTTTTTCAAGAGGCAAGCTATAAAAGAAGTAACTGACTGTAGGTAGTGTTTGTAGTACATAATTCACCTTTCACGAAGTAGTCTCAGCATCATTCACTCAGGGAACTGTGCAAACAATGGAAAAATAGGTATTGCTGTTATAAAATCCTGTTCAAATCAGTGAACAACTACTACTAGGCCTTACCCTACAAACACTTGTGCCACCAATGAGTGTTACTGAAGCGGTTGGAGACACTTCAGGACTAGTAAGAAGGACGACGAGCTGGTGGGGGGAGAAAGCAGAAAAACTGAGCCTTTCCAGAATAGGTGTTTGAGTCGAGTAATACAGCTGTCCACGCTCTCAGGACACAACCACCCGTTTTACAGAGTGGTCTGTGATGTGAACAGATTTCCTCCCACCTTCAGGCGTTATGATCTTAGTGCAAGTAATCTCTTTATTGCAGAAGTTTCCCAATAAGACTTTTTATTCAGTTGCTGCTGTTTTAAATGAGCGGTACCCTCCTCTCGGGCTGCAGCGGGAGAGGTGAGGGCAGCAGGTCCCTTCTGGGGAGGGAGGTGAGCCTCTGGCTTCAGCAAAACTCTCCAGAGCACCCTTCTGGCTTGTTAACAAAGGCCTCTGACAATGGCTCGAGATGACACCAGCAAAACTCCCCCGCTTTCTTCCAGCTGTGCTGGGAAATAGCTTTCCCAAACATTCATGGGAAATGAGAAAATACAGGCACAGCCCTGGCCTTCACTGAAATGAAAGGGTAGCAGTGTTAGCCCCCCCACGACCCAGCTCTCTCACACCAGCCCACTTGAGCCAAACGTTATGAGTGAGAAGGATCAAAGGGCTCCAGCTGCTCCCATATGGTAAATAGTTCTATATGTACAAAAATAGTTCTTGTGTACAATTACACACAAGCATTTCCATATTCATGTTTTGTATATATAAAAGATTGTTGGGTGAAAGCCAATATAGTTTTCACAAGGAAGACATGCAAGAACATATACAGACGTCACGGGAATTGCATAACGTGCACCCACATGTAGGGTGGGCTTTCCAGCAGCTGTGGTCTAGAGCACTGGCTTGGCAATTGCACAGTATTCTTGGGTCTGCCTCAGACTGGAGCGTGTGAGTTCACCTCTGCTACCCTGCGTACTCAGCAGTCTTGATCTGGCAGAGCTGGGAAACACAATTAATTATCAGCTAGCAGTGGAGACATAGCTTTGGACAATAGCTGCAAGAGGTACTTTTCAGCCACAGGGTGGCATGTGATGGATGTGTTTGGGAAAGTTAATGCTGCTTCAGTGAATTCAAAGTTAGCTTTCCAAAAATTAATTCTACTTTGTTAATGTAATTCTGCACAAGGGATGTTTGTTTTTTATTAAGACTGGGCAAAAGCAGTAAGAAAGGCAACCCTTCAGTCATTTATTTTAGCTGTTATGATCATTTTTTAAAGCAAATAACCTCTGGAATGGATGTACTGGGTCATGTCCCTCTCTACAGGACAGTCCTTGGGGCAGGACTCTTGCCTCTGCCCAGTGCTGGTGCAGCACTTGTCACACTAGAAACATAATCCGCAGTAGGAGGCTCAGAGACTAGGACCGTCAGGCCATAAGAAAAGGCAGATCTGTTCTACTTTTTAAGGGCATGACTGAATTCATTCTCTGGAATGTAATCCTGCCTTGCCAGCCTGGAGACTGTCTCATACCACGTTGGCAGAAACAGCATTTTTCACCCTCCTCTTCCCTTCCATTAGGAAAAAGACAATAAAACCCAATCAGATGCTCGGGGCAACTGGAGATGGGGAGGGTTTCTTGTGTTTTGAGTCAGATGGACATTCATCGGGACAGGGAGTCAAGACAGTATGGGACAGAGTCGCGGAGCAGAGGAGGCAGAGGAGACCTAAGCAGTCATCTTCTTGCCGTCTAGGCTGGAATTAGATCCCATTTGGCATCCAGTTGGAAATGAGGTGACTATAGGGCACTGACATGGAGAGAAAGTAAAGGAGAAACGGATGGAAGAAAGGCATGAGAAGGTTTCAGTTTTGCTCCTGTGCTCAAAAAGCAGAATCTTAAACAACTTAGAAATCCAGAGAGAAGCACCTGTTGGTGCTATAAGTAATATTGGACTAACCTGGAGGAAGCAGGAAATCCCAGTTCCCATTTTTGACCTCTCAGGTGAGGGTGTGTGACCTCTCAGGTGAGGGTGTGTTTTGGCCTCTGAAAGTGTATAATTAGTGGAGGGCCATCATGGTAACATGCAGCGCTTGCAAAGCAGCCTGCCATGCACCACCACCTCCCATTCGGCTGGAGTTTAGTCCTCTGAGCTGCTTTCCTCAAAATTGTTCCCTTTGGTTTCCCAGGCCAGCACTTACCAAACAGATGAGGCAAGTTTATTTTATCCAACTTATCTAGGCAGCTCCCTCCTGCCTTAGAAGTGCACCGCCTGCAGTTGTTTCAAACTGTAATGGCCAGGTTGCCATCTCCGATCACCCTTCTGCGCTACAAATGAAAAACTCCTCCACTAAAGGTGTGAGTGCTCAGCTCAGCCTGACTTCATTTCAAGTTGATTTTTGTGGCTGTACATCCCTGCTGACAGCTTTTCTTGTCAATGTGCTCCATTGCAAATGTGGCATCAGAGCGTCCTACTGAAAACAGATTTCTGAGCTTAAGCTCAGAGGTCACATGATCACCCAAGCTGATATGACAGCCTTATTTTCATAATCACTGCCATCACGAAACTTGGGTTGTTTTTTGTAAATAAAGAAATTCCTCTCTCATATCCCATCCAGTCGTTGTCACCTTGGGTCACTTCTTAGCAGAAGCTGGCAGTGCATCTCATTGGGGGGTTTCTTCAACAAAATGTTTTCCATTGCAGAAATACTGACTGAGGAAAACCTACGTTTTGCGGTGGTCTATCTAGCCAAGAAGAAAAAAAATCTTCTTCATCAAGAAAACTTCTCTGGTTTTTGAAGGGAGACCCCAGGCGCATGACTAACTTGAGGAATGAGTCACTCACCTATTCCTGTGCAGGGTTTTCTGAGAGTCTCCTTGATCCTTTATAGGACAGTAAAGGATTTTTTTCCTGCTTACTACTTCCCCCTTTTGTCTGTTGGCCTACTGCTGCGGCTTGGACTGACAATGCTGAATGGCAATGTTGATACCTGTTTTACATCCAAGCAGTCATTTTTTTCAAGTAATTAGTTTGGGAAGTAAAAGCTTATGAAGCTGTGCTTTTTCAGCGACTAGTGGGTTAGGTTACCTGCTGAGTTAGAGAGGTTACCTGTTCCTCCCCCCCCCCCCCCAATTCCAGATCTGTGATAGCCTGGGAAAAAAATTGCCTTTATAGAAGAACCCTTTAAAAACAACCACCAGAGCCCCCACCTTTCTCTTCTCAGGAGCCCAAGGGCAGACTTAATTAAAAGTTCCTTCAAAATATACTCCCTACTGCTGTAAGCTACTGTGTTTCAAAAACCCTGGTGCTGTGCCAAAGTGGGAGCAGGCATATATTAAAGTGACAGGCACAAAAGATGTTGTTATTCTTTGTGCTCCCTTCTCTACTGATCCCTTTGCACTACAGTCCCAATGTAAACATTATTTAAAATAAAAATAATACCCTTTCTTCTCCCCTGTCCGTCTAATGAACAGACTATCACTAACCATTTGTCTTTTCAAGGCAGCCTCCTCAGACTTACGTTCCCATTCCCTGGCAAGATTTAGCCCTGAAGTCTCAGGAATGTTTTCCTGGAAATAGCAGTTTTGTCACACTGTGTTTCTGCTGACAGTATTTCCTGTGGAAGTGTCATGCTGCACACTCAAGGAAGATCAGGCACTTCAATATCCACCAAATACTCATTAGTAGCTGAGATAATCCAAGCCTCCTTTTTAATGAGTTTTTTGAATTTTCTGGGTGCATTTGTACATATCGGCCTTTCTTTTACCACACGCAGTTCTGCATTAACTCCTCTCTACCGGGAGACCTGGGAGATGCAATTGCTGAGTGCCCCTCAGGTATGACCACATTCTTGTTCTGATAGCTTAAAACGATTGCGGCCATGTGGCACCCAGCTATCTGAAACACAGTCCAGCTTCTTCCCTCTGTCGACTCCTCTCTCAGCCTGTTCTTATCCTCTTGATCTCTTCCTTTCTTCTACACTGAAGCTCCCAGTGCTCATTACTAGTGCTGGTTAACTTGTGCCTGTTTCAGCATCCAAAGTCCCTTTACCTCCTTCACCCTGTGCCTAAGTCCAGTAACAGCATGTCCCAGGAGCCACTGACCACAGCCGCCGCTGTAGCCAACAGCTAGAGTCAATACCGGGTTGAGAGACAATGTTTTCAGTGAGAAAGGTGGAATCACCACTCTTTCAAAGTATGATTGAAAGATAATGACAGCCCTCATTAGGCAGTCGGGAGAGATAAACATCCTTCCCTAGAGACTGAAGAGAAAAAAGGAGCGTGAGTTGGAGCATATTAAATTAATCTAACAGCTTGGTGTGGACTAGCTACCCATTTTCACAATAAGAGCCATTCTGTCAATGAGCTGAGGATTTTATTTCTAGAGATTTATAGTCATAGGTTCTGGAGTACTCTGTAATTACATGAGTTTGCACTTGCAGGGACAAAGGTTGAGTAAATATTTTATTAGGCAATTTTTTATCTTATTGAAACTGAATACACATGTGATAATTTGCCTGGTGAATGAGGGAAGGATAGTGAAACAAAAAAGATAGTTTACATAGAGCATTGTTTGTGGACTGCATGTAGAATCACTGGCACATGCTGCACTACTTTAAGCACAGGAACAGCAAGTAACACCCACAGCCAGCACAAGAGCCCAAGTACAGCCACCAGGAGTGTGACTACTGCTGAAGGAGAAATGTGCCCGTTCCGCAGGATGAAAAGGACACAGCAAATCTTCTGTTATAGAGACACTGTTCTAGGACTGACGCATTTGTTACAGGGCATCTCCACTGGTATTTCTCTATGATCTTTTTTTTCCTTAAGATATGAACGCTTTACTCTCTCATTCAGTCCTTTGCAGACTCTGGAGCAAAAAGGTGGAAAAAAACAACAAAAGCTTGACGAGTCATCAGAGGGCATCTCCACACAGCCCTAAATGTGCACAAACTGAATGCCTCTCGTAGGTCTGTTCAGTACATGCCTCTCACATTTACACAGAACAAAAAAAGCACTGAGAGCCCTTCTGTATGATCAGGCTTTAGCCATTTTCTGACCTTATTTTAACTCTGTAAGTCTAATAAGAAGAGCCTCTATATTCTGAACACTTTTTGTTTAATATTTCTCATTCATTATGACAGGCATAAATAGCAGGCCACAGCTTTAGTTTAAGTAGGGCGTCCTATGACTTCAGATTTTTGAAGGCTTCATTGCTGTTGGATCATCCAGCTAGAAGAGCAGATGCAGGCTCAAGTAACTCATGTTGGGAATGCTATATAATCATCTGTGACGTTGATTCGTAAGTACAGCAGATTTATTTCACTGCAGTGGAGAAAGTGTGACAAAACTTGAGGCTGATATCCAAGAGCACACCAACAAGACTGCTGTGAAGTTTACTCCTGGCTCTTGCAAACGAGGGTGTTGAAATATGAAGATTTTTACAGAAGAAGCAATCTTGCGGAAGTTGTTGAAATTAAGGTAAGTGGCCCTACAAGGGAGTAAGAGACGGGGCCAGCCAAGCTTGCTGCCTTTGTCCCGCACTGCCCAATACAGCCCAGTGATGTGGGATATGCTTTTCACGCTGTCACATTTGGCCCTGCGAGAGCAGGTGGCAAGTCCAGTGCTTGGCTGGTGATGAAACCAAGCCTGCACTGCCACCCAAGGCTAATGGGCACCAATACTGGCTGCACAGGGCCATCTGGGCCCTGGCACAACCCAGAGGCCGTGCTGGTCCTGCAGTGCCGCGTGTCAGGAGCTGTAAGGAGCTGAGACTCGGCTTCTACGGAGACTGGACCTCCTCAAGGGCAAGGGTCGGATGTGGTGTTTCATTGCCCAGTGCAATTTTGGCACCTCCTGCTAATGGATTCTGACACTGGCTTACAGTGTTAGGGCAAGCGTGGGGCACTTGTACCTACAGCAGTGGTTTAGGGTGTGATTCATGTTTGTCAGGGTCATGGCCAAGTTGCCTTTTAAAAATATTTTTAAAGGCAAGAAACCAGTGCAACCTGCCCAGTACCCCAGACCATGGAGCAGGCCTACTCATCAGCTTGGTCACTGCAAGTCCTTCAGTATGAGGGTGGCAAAGGCAAGATTCATGCTTCAGGCTGTGCATGAGGCCCTCATTTTGCGCCTTCAGTATGACACTGCTCTGACCTTCCAGCAATGCTGTATCTTCTCCCTGATGAGAAGGTTGACTAGGTAGATTCCTCTGTCCTCAGCAGCTAGATTTCAACTGTAGCTGCCTAGGGATGCCAAAACAGCGCTAACTGTGTGTGAGATGGGTGAATACATGGTCAGAAAGTGGAGATAAGCAGACCCCTGCAGGAGGAAGATGCCAAAATGCTTAGGAAACAACAGTCCACGGGGAGAGGAAGCAGAGTTTGGACAGAGTCTGTTGTCAGCAAGACAGCTCTGCTGCTTGCAAGAGGTTTTTCTATTTGTTTATTCTTCCAAAGATAGTGTTTATAACCCAGACCTCCAGTTAAGCTAAAGGGAGCCACAGAAACTTTCCCTCCTGCCCCCCAACTAGGTGTTTAAGCCTATTCTGTTGCTCTATTCTATGGCAAATTATAGGCTATTTTTTATTACATATATCAGGCAGTCACTGACTGGCACCAAGGTGGCCATGAGAGGCAGAGAATCCAAAAATGGTAAGGCCATTTTTTTCATCAGGCTAGCTGAATTACCTTTGCAATGGGAGCTTAGTAAGAGCTGGGGGTTATTCCCTGCACTAATCTGGTGTCATGATGCTTCCTAGGAGTCAACTCAGGCTCTGGAGTTGCAGAGCTGAGAGCATCTTGAGGGGCCATTACACTAACAGTCACCTTGAGGGCTGAAGACTGCAGGCACCTGAAGAACAGCAATGCGTTGACAGACCCTTTCCTCTTAGTCATGGGATTCTTGAATTAAAGGCAGCTGAGGACACATGAAGAGATCATCATGGGTATCCTCAGCTCTTTCCTGGCCAGTTCTGCAACCTGTTTCCTTTGCATCCCTCAAACAACAGCACACAGCTGGCTCCTTTTCTAAAATCCACCCTAACCCTGTAGTTAGCAGGGTGAGTGTGATACATCCCGGATATAATCCCTCTTGAGGGCCTATTATTACCCTGTTTAGTTTATTGGTAGGATATAGGGCTGGCAGTTCACAGAGAAGTGATAACTTATTAGTCTAATTTCATGACTCTTCCAACCTCCACCTGCAGCCATAGGATCAAGACTCATGCATTCTGGATGTAATCCAAGTGCAACAGCAGCCAACGGCCAGCTGCTGTTAGCGTTTACTCCATATTTCCATGAATGTTGCACAGATAGAACGTGGCCCACTTGGGAAGATGCACATTGACTTTAAGGGGACTTAGACTGGGCTTACAATGAAGAGTGAACTTCCAACAGCTTATTAATGCGCAAGCAATAAACTATTTAGTGTGGGAGCTTCATATGAAATGCAGCTTTAAAATTAGGGTCTTGGTGTAGCAAGGTATATACACTGGTAGCATCAGCATACCCTTTTTTAGAAGCAGACATTTAATAAACATCTTTGTAGGTATACATATACTTGAAAAAAGTAAAGCTTCCTATAATATTTCAGATATTCATATTACTAGTCTACATCCAAACAGACACAGCCCATTATAAGTCCTACAGCACAAAAATTCATAAGAATAGTCAAGAAACCTTAAAATTAATGTATAAAATTTCATAGTCATTTGCAACTTCATTGAATACTTAGTCACCTAATAATACATTATCCTTATCTTGATTTGAAATTTTAATTGCATGAAGTTTGGTCCCTCAATAATTAACACATTGTACATCCCACCTAACTCATGAACTAATTGTCATTTCCTAGTTCTTAATGCTACTTGCTAATTCTGCCAATTATAAAGAATTGCATGTCAAAACTGCAGAGTAAGTGACATTCTGCATGCACAATAATGACAAAACAAGTTAATTTACTGCAAAGTTGTGGAAAGATGAAGCTTTTTTAATTGCGTATTTGTTACCTTCATTACAAGGTAAGTGACTCTTCAGTTATGTATTTGCCCATTTCTTACACATTAAAAAAAGTGTTAATGAACCTGATTAAAATTAATTGAAAAAGTCTAAGATCTGCAAAGAGATCCTAACATCAGCAGACTTCTAATTGCTGCTGAAAAATGGACTTACATACAGCTTAGGAGTGGACAGGAACTCATTTTCTATTTCTGTTACAAAGACTGATATGCAGAACGCAAAAGTGATCCAGTACTGAAACACCAGGTTATAGATACAGAAAATGTTGAGTGTCTGGACATTATTTCCTCTCATTCCTCTCTGCTGATAACTGCTCTTCCTGCCCTCTGTCCCCTGTGCTGTGCAGGCTGTGTTACAGCTGTACAGTAAGGAACAGGCACTGAGATGAAAAGTCGGGAAGGGAAACTCAAGTCTCCCCCAGCTTGAGCTTTTGCTTAGCAGACAGGGTCGTGAGGTATTAGAGAAAGGCTGAATTAATGGCTGCTTGAAGGAAATGCTCACTAGAACTGGGGATATACAAGAGGAGAAGGGAGTGATAGAAAGGGAATGTGAAACTGAGGCACTACAAAGAGAAGAAGGAAAGATGTGCGTAGGATGGCTGGCTCCAGAGCTCTGGGAACAAACGAGGAAATATTAATGGGGTGGTCTAAACCCTCCAGAAAATGGGCTATGACGCAAATCTTGTTTTATCACACTCCGTGCTCTCCTGGAAGTTGTCCTCACTCTTATGGACACCCAGGACACTGCGAGAGGACAATCCTTGCTGTGGTCCCTGTTGACATTGCCAAGGTGAGAAATACAGTTCACTCACAGACAGTTTGAAGTGAGGCGCTGTTCAGAAATCTTGCCAGCTGTTCAGCACATTTTGACTCTGCTATTTGTGTACTTTCAGCAGTCACAAACAGCACAGAGCCTGAAAAAAGTGCGCTCATTCCTCCTCTTGTTATGCTAATCAGCAGTGTGTCTGTCTAGACTAGGGAGAGGGTATGCTTATATATTTATAGCAAGAATGGGGGGTTTCCTTAGACAATAGTATCTCTCAAACTTAATAGATGACTTTCTCACTTTAACTGTACTATTTATAGTTGTCCTTTTTCTTCTATGCCCCCCACTACCCATTCCCATTATTCCAGGACAGTCTAATCTTATTAGAACTGTTTTTTTCATCTTTGTTAATAGCATACATACACCAGATATCTTGCTACCACTATAGAAATGTAAAAGAAGAGAGAAACAAATGAGCTATTTTAATTTTTTTGTTTTGATTAATTTAAATTGCTGAATGAAAAATAGCTTCTTCTAGTAATTCTGCTGTAACTAACTCAGTTTGATATTGGTTCTATTAGCCTTCTAATAGCATGAAAGCTAAAAAATTAAATCGTTCCACTTCCACATTCATAATTATGTGCAATTAAAATCTTTACATACCCAAAAGTCTTATATGAAGCCCTGAACCCTTCAACTGTCACTCTTCATTATCTCCAAGCCTAACAATTTTACAGTGACACATTGTACACAATGAGATGTGCTAAAGAGGAAATATTATATTTTACTGATGTATGTGTTCTTTAATTTCTCTGAATTAGCTTTTTGATATGGATGCTAATTGTTTTCTTTGAAAAGAGTCGCCACAGATATGTGATTTCTCTATGCCTGTTGCACTTCAAAAAATATATAGTTAATTGCAGGGAACAGGAATTTTCTCTTTTTTATATATATAAAAATAATCAGCTGCATATCAAAGGAGTGAATCTTAATCCAACTTTCTGATTGTACATTAAAAAGAAACCTTCAGCGTTTGTGACCAGCACAGAGTATTTGGCAACTTTTGATGTTTCCCCTTTTCAGTTCTTCATGAGGAGAGATGAATAATTAAAACAGGACGTTTGGCAAAACTAGCACACACAAAAAAATATTTCCATATGAACTTCCAGCTCCAACCCATGATAGTCTAGGAGACATGTTACTGTAGGATTGTCCATATGGCAAGTGTGCATGTAACACTGAAACCATAAACCCGGTCAAGACTTGGGATCCTGCCATCAGTGGCTGACAGCTGTTATTGCTGTATAAATGCAAACACTGAACGTGGCTAAGACAAGTGTGACAGTTATGAAAGGCTGAATTTAGGCCTAATCCTGGGTGCAATCAAGGCCATTCATAATGGGGGAGTCATGGTCTTAGGGTGAGCGGCAGATCCGCTCTGGAACTCCAGGGGAAGAAAGAATGAATCACAGTCTTTCATGTATGTGCTCATACATGGTTATGTAGGAGAAACCTGAGCTGCAAAGTAGAAACATGTTTCTTGATGGAATAATAGGTTGCTCAACACATGTTTGAGGAAAGGGTCCTTGTGATGGAGGGTGAGGGACTGGTCTGTATGTTTCCTGCAGATAGCTCATCAGCTAATTTCAGCATTTAGTCTTAGTTACAACACTGTAGAAAGTGCTATTTTTCATCCTACATCTCATAATAGGCTAATTCCACTTACCTTTCCTTCATTAAAAGGGAAAAATCAATTAATAATTAAAAAGAAAAAGTCCCAATATGCCAGGCGTATCAAAAGATATCAATCAGTTTGAGCTGGTCTCCAATGTCTTGCAAATCTTCAAAGGCCTCGTGGGTTTTAATTGTCTTCTCTTGTTCTGTTTCACAGCTTGGGAGGATCCTGACAGAAAGCCATCTTCTCTCCATACCCAACTCACAAATTCCCCTCTTACTGGGCTGAAGTTCTACCCTCCTGTTTTCAACTGATTACTGATTTCTTTCTTCACAATTTTTGACCTAATTTCTGATAACCTATGAATTGGTTAACAGTGTTTAAATGATAAGTAAAAAGGGCTCCACTCATGTTCAGTGTAATATTAAGTCACTGTATATAGTTGTCTCTTGAACGCTTCCAAAAACCTTCTTGTCTGTGCAAATGACGTACATTCTGTTTCTCTTTATATACCTCCAACCATTGCAATGTGTTAGCTTCTTACAAAGGCAAGAGGGCTTCCAAAAGTTGGCTAGGTTTGTGCTTGTATATGTAAACTTTGAGATGCTTCTTGCAAACTCACTCTATTTTTCTCCATCTCCTGTAGTTTCACCTTTGGCTTTGCATTTTCTAATGTGGAGTGCGTGGTTTATGAATCATTTTTCCATGAATTTGTCTTGTTTTTCATCCAAAACTGTGGTCTTCTCTACTTACATTCTCAGAATGGCAAAAGTCATTTGTTTCCTTTTAAATTTCTGTCAGCTTAAACCTGTATTAGTCGTCCTCTCAGTCTGGGGTCTCTGATTCCGCTTCTGATCTCAAATTAGAGATTCCGTAAGCAAAATAATGATGAACTCAGAAGTCTCAGATTAATACAATGAATAAAAAATTTCTCTCTCTGTTCTCCTATCCGTCACCTTATGTCAACATCATCTTTTATTTATGATCCGAAAACATAATTTTAAAAATTGTTCTTGTTTATTGTCTTTTTTGGTAGCTTCACCTACACATAATTTTTTCTCAAATATCTTCCTGAGACCTTTTGGCATTTTGGGCAGAGTAAGCTGCACTAGAGATTTTAGTTCCACATTCTCATTTCTTCACCCAGTGCATAATTAATAGTGTGGCAGAAGGACAGAGGCAGACACATAGCATTTCCGAGGGGGAAGCTTCTCAAAGTTAACAAAACCTGCCATTGTTTTCTTTTTCCTGGACTCCTCTTCCTTGGTCTTCCAGAAAATGAAAGTCTTCTGCTAAAATCAATAGGACAAACTCAGCAGAGCTCTATAAAACTGTGGTACAGTGAGAGGGACATGGAGTGTCAGAGCTCATGCACAAGCAATGCCAGAACCTCAGAGGGTGCCTCGGAGATCTACAGGGGGTGAGGGACCTGCACTCAGCCATGGTATGAATTCTCACCTACTAGTTTTGTACTATAAACATTCCCAGACTGCCCATTCTGAGCACAAGGGACACCAATCCATCACCCAGCAGAAGAATAATTTGAGGGTGTCTGTGCAAGAAGGGATCTTGCAGTATTTTCTTTTCCACAGGGGTTTCCTGTGGGCTTCTGTGTGGAAGACACACTCGCTCTGATTATATTGTTATCTAATATAAATAAGTTGATTAAGTGGCTTGTTTAAATTACATTTATCACATTCCATCCTTATTGAAAAACCCTCTTCAGAAACCTAAGTGGCTGGAGCATTTGCAGAGAAGTGTTATACTCACAAGGGTGATAATGAGTTAGATTCAGCTGGGAATCAGGTACACGAGAATCACTGAACACTTGGCAAAGGCTGCTACTCCCTTTCTCCCCCTATTTTTCCCTTCTCACAATTAAATATAAATCAGGAAAGATATTTGTACAAAACCAACACAACTTTGTTTGTTTTGTTTTGTTTTGACTGAGTTCTTACTACTTACAGACCCTTATTAATTTACTTCTCTGCTTCTTTAAATCACTGAGGAGCACCTGCTAACATTTCTTCGTGCCATTCATTTTTTAGGAAGTTGGTTGTGTCTTTGATCCTGTGCCTCCACACAGAGATCTCAAGCATTGCTATGAAATGTTTGCCTTTAGTCTGGGAGATATTTTTTGCTTCTTGCTACTCAAGTGAACTAGAGCAGGTGGAAAACAATCGCCTTGTGTAGAATTTCCCAAGACAAGTTTGTTTCCTGGGTAGTGAGTGTGTAGCTTCAGTGCCATCCCTCTGCTCTTCTCCCTTGTAGTCCCGGGGGGTGGAGGGGAAGCAGGAGTCATCAAGAGCATTGTGCACTCAGGTCCTTCCGGTTTGTTGGAACATCCCCTAGGCCGTGCTCCAGTTTGAAAGATAAATGAGAGTAAATTCTGTTAGTGTATCTCAAAATACCTTATCTACCATTTTCTTCTGAGGATCTGTGTGGTAGCATATCCACCACTCTGTGTGAACATCTGAATTCTGATACATCGAAATACTGAGTACATAAGAAATATCTGATTGTGAGATCACAAAGCAGATGACAATTATGGAAGGCTCTGAATCATAGAGGAAAATTCAAACTTGTCTCAGCAGGCCTGCTTGGAAAATCAGGGCTCTTGGAAATAACCACTAACCACAGTGCTGCAGGACCTAACACTTGTAAGGATGGCCAGGATATTCCCTCTTAGAACAATACTGGCAACTAAGAAGAAAAATCTTGGGGAAAAATAGAAACTCATGTCAAACTGTATCAGACTGTCTTAACCCCAGGGAAACTGAAGTTCTTCATTTAGTGGCTGAACTGAAACATTTCTGTTAGACTCAAAAGAAAAGATACATTTCACTCTCTGACTTTAAAGAAATTAGATGTATTTTTCTAAGCAAATTGCCATTTTTAAACAAAAAGTAAAAAAAAAAATCTAAAAATATTTTTAAAATTTTGCTCCTCTTTTTTTTTTGGCTGAAACTTCACTGAATCCAGTGCAAAATCACCACTAGTCTAGGTTTTCTCGGAACTCTTAGTTTACTCTTCAATAAAAAAAAGGAGAGGTCTGATAAAAGTTGTAAGGCACATTTCCTGTTGTTTTCCCTTAAGAACAGAGGGACTAGATCAGGTTGAAACCCTTGGCAGGAGGGAGAGATTGTTCCTGCCTTGGGGAGATACTGAACCTACTCTGAGGGGGAAAGTTTCCGAAATGCGGGTGAAGCAGGCAAGAAAATGAACCACGAACCTGCAGCACAGCAGATGCCATGTAGGAGAAAGTGTGAGTCAGCAAACAGGTGGAGCAAGAATTCTGATACATTTAACCACCAGTTTTGCTCTGGCCGTACAGTTAAGTCAGGAGAGTTATGCGAAGCTCCAGTAAGACTCCAGATCTTTAGATTCTGAAATGAAGTGTGTGTAGATTGTTGAAGATCCAGATTGTGTCAAAATTAGGTTATTATAACATAATCGTCTTGTTAGCTGCTTAGAACGTTTTCTTCATTATCACTTCATTTATGCTTATGATGATGAGCAGATGGTACCAGTGTCATAACGCAGCATAAATCGTTCCCAAATGTTGTTTGAAAACACAGTCAGAAGGTGGTAGTGACATATTCTCCAACTGATGAGCCTGATTCACCCCCCCTTATTGAAAGAGGAATTAGAGAAAACTCGTTTGCTAGTTAACATATGTTCTGGCTGCTGGCAGTAAAACATTGCTGGTCCTGTATCAATAGAGGTTATGTGATCATTTACACTGAGAATGAAGTATACATTTGTTTGAGCAAAGGCTGGTAAGTTTAGGACATTACCAGGTGGATTAAGGCACCTTTCAGTCAATACAAGCAAGCCATAAGGCAGCTCCACATATCCAGCAGAAAATATTTTTACTGAAGGAGTCGTCACTGCTGGTATATGTACCTATGCCTCATCCTCCTAGAGCAGGAGTCTGCTAGCAAAAAGGGTGTAAGGAAGACTTGCTCTGCATGGCACTCCTGCTCTGGGCTGAAGTCCTCGATAGCTAAGAAAATGTTGCAGCTGAAGTTGCCCACTGCAGTTTTACCTAGCACCAATGCTGGAGTTGGCCCTGAGAAACAGGCAGTGAGACTATGTCCCCGGTGCTCCCCACACCTGGAACATAACTCACGATTCATATGTGTTAGGGTAAATCCAAACTTAAGGTCTAACCTACAAGGCAGTATCCTTGCAGAAAAGGACAGGGATTTTTGAAATATCCCACAAAGCTTTATGGATGCAGCAAGCAGACACAGAGCCATACAGCAGTTTTTTGTGATTTTTTTCCCCTGTTTGTTCCTTTCCCAGGTTTGGGCAGGAACAACATAGCAAACAACAGAAGAACCAGGTATGCTCAGCGCAAACGCACTGCAATTTTACTTTGAATCAGAACAAACACACTCCAGACCCCAATCCCCAATTCCAGGAGACCCAGATGGAGTTGAAACTCAGAGCAGCTAAGCAAGCAAAGCAACGCACCCACCCACCCACCCCACAAAAGCAAAACAACAGCCATCATAAAGCTACTTACGTCTATTTAAAAAAAAAAAGGGAAAAGAAGGAATGACAGACAAAGAGGAGCAGGGCAAACAAGTACTAAAAAATTCATAAACACTTTCCAAACTTGTACAAAACAAATTTTCCACACTTCTTCACATCCATAACTCTGTTCCCCCCTCAAGCTGTACCAAAAATGCTACTCAGACTTTGCTTTCTGGATGTAATCGGCCTTAGGCCAAAAGAGTGATTTGATCTTTGCTTATAGCACAATAAGGGTGAGTTCTGTCACTGCATGACCTAAAGACCTCTGTTTAGGTTGTTAAAAGTACTCACATGCCTAATTCCCCTTGATTTCCCTTTACAAATTTGGTTCTAGCTCTCAGAAAAAATTAATCCCATAAATCTTTTATTAAGCCACTAGAGGGGAATGTGTAACACAGTGAGCAGGGAGAGAGCGACACCACTTTAAAGTAGCAACCAGTTTGCTCACTCAGGTCGAGTATGCAGTCAGTGTCATGTTGTTTCTTTACAGTTTTTAGGAGGAAATTTAGTGTTTGCCAAGTGTTTTATTGTTTTATTCTTTTCTATCCTATTCATCTCTCTTGCTTTCTTACAGTTTAGGGAAGTTTATGTTAAAGTCATAGACTATTCAGGTAAAAAAGATCTTTACAGTCACTTAATCTGCTGTTAGTGCTACTGTAAGTTCATAAATCAAACATTTCAGAATGTGATCTCCATTGAAATGGTCTCCTATTCAAAGTTGTTTACAGAACATAGCAGGTACAGCTTTCCTATTCCAGAAGAAATGTTGACATTTCAGCCTTTCTTTCCACCTAAAAGAGTATTAAAAAATGAAGTTCAGAATTTTTTTGTGGGATAGAAATTCTACATGAACTCCAGCTAGGAAATGATAAACATTAATTTGGATGTTCTAACAAAATGAAACATTCAGCAATTTTGAAATTGATGGTTTTTTTACTTCAGTAATAGTTTTTTACTTCAAAAATCTATTTCTCTGAAGCATATGGGAGCCAGGTACAGCCTTAATGGAGCTGTAGCTGTGATCTGTTCTTCCTGGAGCTCAGACTTCCTAACTAGACCATCACTTCTATGATGCCCCCAAAATCCTGTGATCCCCTGAAGTTATATCAGTCCAGGTCAGGAGAAAATCAGCAGATTGACTTACAGTCCTCTTGAGAATCCAGACAACAAGGCATGGGTTTATGCAGAAGCATGATGGGAGGCTGCCATTCTCCCTCTTTGCTAACAACCCTTTGTGAAACATATGTCCTGGGTCACATGGTGGATGAGTGACTTTGAACATCAAGATCATGGATGCATGCACATGAACACTGGAAGCTGAACTCCAGCTGCATATGGCAAAGAATCATAGGGAAATTCACTCCAGGAAAAAAAAAACCACTAATGATTTTAAATGTGTTTCAGGTCAAATGAAATAGTTAATTCAATCTTCAGTGAAAAAAAAAACTTTCTATTAGAAAATTCTGAACTGGCAGAAACTGCATTTTTTACTGGAAAAAATATTTATTGTTATTTTATTTTATTTATCATCCTTATAAAAGGTTCCCAGCCAACTCTGGATATTTGCATCAGAGATTTACATTTTAAATGTGTCTGGTTCATGAGCCAAATTTTTGGCAGGTAGGAATAAGCAGATTCAAGGGAAAAGAGCCACACTGATTGACAAAAGCTGAAGATGCATTTCTACATTTTCAAGTGCTCTCTCCTAATATTATGTGGATGGATGTTAAATTAAATCATCTATACTGCAATAAGAGGCGTTCTCCAGAATACCTGAATGCTATACTAGCCCTTCAACTTTCTCTCTCAATTCTCAAAGTCTTCATGTGTGTCCTCTAAAAGGTGCAGAGCTTCCATGCATGGCTGAAGTTGAGTCCTGCCTATGACCTTCCCAGACACAAACCAGCCCTTAGCCAGGACAGCCACTAAAACATTTGGCCAAGTTCACTGTCATGCTGAAGAGAATTGATTCACTTTCACCCATGTTACTTTTGGCCCAATAGTGGTTTTCCAATGCAAATGAAGGCAGAATAATAAGAATAAAGAATTTTAGAATAAATAAAGGTCGACTTTGGACCTACAGCTTTTCCCTTGGAAAATATTCAGAATAAAGTTTGTGAAGAAACGAAGGTAGAAGTTTTAGATGTTTCTCTTACCAAGAGCAGTTGAAAAGGACCCACTGCAAATTGCCACATTTTAGATGTATCTTCTCCTTGGGTCATGAGGGAACCGTTCCTATGTTTGGTGACAAGACCAAAGTTAGACTGACATTATTCATTCATATTCTGTTGATGCAGAGGAAGCACAATTAAAAGTTGATGCAACAGCAAACACACACTTCACTGAAATTATCACATTTAGTGTGATTCCCATAATAAAAGAATGAGCAAGCATGGGGAGCCTCTTTCAATTTACACAGGGAGACTTGAAGTCTCTTGACAGTCAGAATAGAGCCAATGTTTCTGAACAAACTTTGTTAGGAAAACAGATTAAAAACTCCAGAGGTTTAGCTAAATCTTATATAGGAAAACACCTTGTTACTCTCATGATTTAGAATCGTAATTTAGTGCCAGTGAATAATACATATTAAGTGCTGGTGAATATGTCTTCGTAACGAAGTCTATGTGATGAATTTTGTCTCTTTTATCTGAAGTATGCAAAACTAGGTTATGCTCTTCTGATAATTATTGTTGTGACTGCTTCTACAATAGTTGCTATAATCAAATCTTGCCAGCTCATTAGTGAGTCACTTGCTGCAAATAGTGAAGATTCAATATGTAAATTCTTTTGCTTGGTCACATTGGTCTTGTGATATCAGTGTGCCCTTGACTGAAGTTTTGTCACATCTAGAATTAGGTTTCTGATTTTAAAATTGTATAAATAACTCCCCTGTATCTCAAAAGTAAAAATTTGCTTTTTAGTAACACAAGACATTTATTTAAAATCCACTCTTTGTCAAACATCCTGCCAGTGATCATTTACAGAAGGAGAATATTAAAGAGGGAAAAAAACCCACCTAGTTGAACTGAGTTTGCAGTGTCACATCCATATTCTTTTCTAGCATTACCTAAATATTTATCTTCACTATTGTTTGTAAGTAACTAACTGTTGCAGACAGCCTGTTGGCTTGTTTTGACACTGCGGAGTTCAGCTCAGGAGTGGATGGGCACACAGACAGACTGATGCTTTAAAAGCTGTCCTGGGAGATGGTTACCCCGCTGAGTTCATCCAGATGACTGGTATCACCTGATGGTTTTCTTGACCTGTGAACAGGAACAACTGGATCAGGGAAGGATATCAGTGGAATACACGGCTGGGAGTTCAGGTTTTATAATCCCCTCAAAATGCGAAACCAGCACCAGTATTCAGCAGACAGTCTGAAACTTACTTAAACGTGATGCATTGCTATTATTCTGAAGATAATTATCCTCCTGTCCTTTCGCTTTAACCAAAAGAGAAAGCAATTATTCTGATACATTGCAGCCTATGCTTGCTCCTGAATTTTCCATCTTCTTGTACCTTCCCATAATCCCTGTGATTCCCTCCTTCCCAGCACTTTCCCCTTTCTGTCCCAAAGAACATTTAGACTCTTGACTAGGCTACTGGGACTGTATATTTATCTAGATAGGCTGTGCATCTCTATATATTTTACCTGAAGTGAATTACTATGTGTTAATTTTGTGCAGGCTGAAATCTAAGCCACATTCCCTTTCCCCTCGCTCCACAAAAAAGAAAACAGATTCTTATGAATTTCTCTGCAGGGATTATTTTACCTTTTTAGAACTTAATTTGATTTTACCTCTGATAAAATGTTAGTGTTTTAGACAGTTAAACTTTCCAGTCTACTTGTTCCATATATTTTAATATCCTGTTACCTCTAGTAGGGAAGAGCTTAAATTTTGTGGCAGATACTGCGGATGACATGGGAATATATTTTTTAAAAGCTTGCTTAACAAAATCAGAAATAATTACCTCTAACAGCCACAACGTAACTTGCTGAGCACCTACCGATAATACCACTAGCCAAGTAAAAACTTGGAAAATGAAAGTATGTAGCCCGCAACCATGCCTCCCCTCCCCATTCTCTAGGCAGTAAATGCAGACTTCCGAGGAGGAGCTCTCACTTCCTCCCATTCTGAGGGAGTGCATCAGTAATTAGTGATAAAACCTGACTTTGCTGGAGCAGTTGACCCCCAAACTATCTAGAGCTGTTAAGCTGTGAGTTGCCTTCAGGGTCTCCTCCCTCCAAAATACAGGGTTAAATGCAAGATTTGAGACAGTTGCATCCAGAGGGCTGAGTAAGGAGCAGGACTAAACATACAGCTGATGAAAATCTTGGCTTATTCTTCGGAATGATCTGTACAGGCTGAGGTCATTATTTGCACAGGCAGGTAGAGAGTGATTTGCCATGCTTTCAAGTCAAATTCATAATGCTCAATATTTCATATGCAGCAATAGCAAAAAAAAAGTATGATTTCCTGAATAATTTGTTAGGCTGTTTCACAGCTGGTGTTAGAAAAGAGACACTGAAATAATTTGCCTAATGCAATTTCATTGCTAGAACTTTTTAAGAACATCCCATCTCAGTTTACTCCTGCCTCTCAGATATAACTCTTCATTTATTATTTGAAACTAGTTTATTCAAGTATGCAGTGACTTTGAGACATTTACACAGCAATGTCAGATGCTATCTGGGAAATAAGCAGTACATTTTCAGGCTCCAAAAGTAATTTTTGATGACACCCTTAAATCAACTTCATGGACAGTTTTCTCATTTTGAGCAAGAACTGGGATTCCATTGTGATAACTGAGGGCTGCATGTTACTTGATCTACGGTAATGTAGAATAATTACGAGTTCATTGCACTTCATTACACTACTGTAATAGGCAGCAGGTCAGTGTTTGAGCTACAGCTGCTCTGAAAATTGAGCTGACACTGATACTATGATAGAATTGATAGCAAAAGGCTCTCATGCAAATTGTTGAAATTAGCTTCTACTCAATGGGTTTTGAAATGCAATACATGACCCAGATCGGGACACCTGGTTTTTGTCTCACATTTTTTTCTTGGATACAATAGGATGATCATGAAATAAATTAGTAGTTCAACGCAGTATGCCTTGTAAAAGGTCACTGAAATGCCAGAGGATTCTAAATACCACAGGACTGCTGGGCTGTTTGGCTAATAACATTCTGTGATACACCATCTAAGACTATCTGACGGTGGTTTTATTTTATTCAGATGATTCTTGCAATTATTTGCACACACTCTGAGACACGAAGGCATTCTGAATGCCTTAGATTTATTAGGGAGATGAGAGGCAGAACCCCGAAAGCTAGAGCAATTAGGTATACCAGTCTGTGGTGGAATAAGGCAACTCACTCTGAATACTTGCAGAGAATTTCTCATATCTGGGACCAGATCTCCCAAAACTTAATCCCTCACTCCTGCTCCCTCTGCTAGCTCCTATATTCACAGGACATTTCATTGCATAAGAAACACTTACTTTTTATCCATGCACTTAATTTATCAAACCTTCGGATGAGGGTGCTAGGCGAAGTCTATGAATAACAAAGAGTGTTCCCTTAACAGCTAGCTGCAATCTAATTCCAGGGCTTCTGGAACTGAATGATCCCCCATGTAGGCAGTCTTTTAGAGAGGCATAGGATAATCCTTGCTTCAAGTCAGAACCCCACTACAGTCTCCAATAAGCATTCAGTTTAACATACTACCCGTATTACTGGCAGAGCTGTTTGAAGCACCTAGTTGCATTAAAAAATAAATGTGGGTGTTTTTAAGCAAATTGAGTATTTTCTTTTGTAACATTCATTTAACCCATTTCACTAAATTGAGTCCTACTGGAAAAAAAAATTACCCAAGCTGACATATGGCCTCTCAGCTGTGGAAATGCTTATCAATAACTTTTTCACAAGCAAAGAACAACTTGACATGGTACGTAGAGAAACATTGCCATACCTGAAGAGTAAACCTGTCAGCAATGTGATTTATACAAATACCTGTATCCATAGCCCTGACTATGCCTCTGTAGATGTCTTCAGCATAGAAGACTGCCTAGCTAGGGAGTGTGTACCTCCCAATTGAATTTGTTTAGTATCTCCATTTACACTGTAATGAAGCGAACTTCATTTTTGGTATTCCCCTGTCACTGAATAGCCTTGAATTAAGTCAAGGGAGATCTGAAGCAGGAGCCTTCCTTGCTTTAGAACTAAGACACTAAATTAACTATTCTGTTTCCTCCTCTGGCATTTAGTGTTTAGTGCGATTTAGACATACCTTTTTTCTCAAAAGATGCATAAGCTAGGAAGGAATCCTTTGACACCTGACAGCACATATTTAATGACCCACTATACTGCTTTTTATATGATTGTGTGTTGTATAAAGGATATTGTGAAAGTATCCACAGACATCTGAAATCTCACCCCCTAACACATTGTGCTCTGTCTACAGATTGTGTATCTTTTTTTTTCTGTATCTTTCCTAGCCTCTTGGGGGATTATTGCTAGAATTGACTACCACTATTTGTTTGAACTCTTTATAAAAAAATGAAAAGATCGATACATGTTGGTAAATGTCAGCTAATCACAAGTATCTTTGTACAAATTAGAGAAGGGATATAAGAAGTAAGTAAATGGACAATGCCTACGAGGGTGAAAAAGTCAACATTCAAAGTTCATCTGCTACCTGAGTGACTCCAAATACATTCAGACTGTTCCTGTGGTTTTGTTATTCATGAGAGATGGAGGAGGAGGAGAAGAGCAAAGCAAACATAGCCCATGCTGTATGAGCAATGAATACAGAGAGCCACTAAGCCATAAAAGTAGGAGCTCTATCAGACAGAACTGAAATGGGGAAAAATTCAACATCTGGATTTCAAAATTTATGCAAAAAAATTCTTAATAAAAAGTATTTCTAGATAAGCATCTCAGAAGAAATTATCAGCTCCACAGTCACTGCTTCTTCTCTGGTTTAGCTATGATACCTATGGCTTAGCTATGCTAGCCAAAAGCATCCATGGGGTGAGATTCATAGTTATTGTACTGTGGAGTTATTAGACGATTGCCATACTACCTCCAAAAAATGAAAAACATTTCTTTTTATATGTATAAATCAATTCTTTGTGCAGGCATATTCCCTAGTGTTATCATGTTCAAAGAATGGTAAAAAAACACAAAATAGAAATGTACCAGGTCGTCAGCTGGCAATCATCAGCTTCGCTTCATGTAATTCAGTGAGATCCTACAGAGCTGTCAATACCTTTGTTGCCAAGTGTCAGTTCCTTGCCAGGAAAGGTTAAGTTGTCTGCTGTTAAATCAACGGAGCTCAGGGTGAAGAAGTAACCAAAATATTAGAGAGCTATACATTAAATAGATTTACCTTCACGCAGGTAAGACTGGCCTCCTGGAATGCATAAAATATCAAGATTAATCAGGAAAAGAGCAGCCATCCTAAGGAATCTTGAACCTTTTGGGCATAAGGCTGCTCAACTGCTCTCCTCTTCAACCTGTTTTGCTACTTAGCAATAATACCCAAGCCATTATGTATACTAAGAAGTAATGGTGATTTCCTAACTAAAATACCAATGTGTATTTATTTGGAGAGCTGATGGACCAGGAGGGATAAAGCAAAGTGGTTTTGTGTAGGAGTACTCTGCATCTGAAAAAACGTTTCCCACTCTGAGATTTGTGGAATGAAACCTAGAGGTTTCTGTATGGCAAAAGCATGCATGTGGAAAAACACTACAGTAAATTCCCAGCTGAAAATCTGCAAGTTTTTTTGTTTGTTTGTTTTCCCGTTTTTCCCCAGACAGAATTGGGCCCTTTTATTAGTTTTGCCCATTGAAGCAGATGTATACTCTAAAAAAAACTCAAATAGGCATTTGGAAGGTTTTTTGTGCGTGTTCTTGTTTTTGTTGTTTGTTTATCTGTGAAATACTGCCTAAGCTGCTTTGGGAACTGTTAGGTAAGACTTGCACTAGATTTCAGTTCACCTGCTTTAGCTATATTGATTCGACTCTGCAAAAGTAGTTTCCACAGCCTGTGAGCCCATCCAGAAAACCTGTCATTTTGGATAAATTGTTATTTTCATGTACTCCTTTTTTCACAGTACCTATCCCTTCAGTGTGTTTCTTCTCGGATCAAATTACTGATTGAGACTTTCATCTAAAATATGAGGGACATAACGAAGGTATTAGTAGTTAAGCTGCTTTGTTAATTGCAGTCAGGATCCTCTTCTTCCTGCCTGTCAGTTCAGCAGCAACAACGGTGCAAAATAGCTCTCCACTCACTCTCTGTCCGTGGGTTTGTGTTCATACAAAAATCTCTGTTGTCTGAGATTTCCAGGTGATCTTCCAACTACTGGACAGGTGGAAGACCTGCCAAGGTCATAAGTATGTAAGGATACAAGTTTGACACAGGTCAAACTGAAGATCTGCCTAGCCTGTATCCTATCTCTGGCTGGGAAAAGAATACGAAAAGAACAAGCTTTCTCCAGGTATCTGTCATTCCCTGATCAATGACTGCTGCCCTTGTATTGCATTGGCTAAGCTGACTTTTCCCATCGCTGTCTGAGCCTGTATGGAATTTTTTGCACTCACTGTATCTTGTAGCAGAGTTACACAGGTTTACTATGAACTTAATGAAGATGCAGCTCTCTGCTTGCCTGCAGCTCTCTGTTTTTCTCCCTGCAAGGGACAGCGAACAGCAATTTTCTATTCTTGTTCCTTTTATGATTTTATGTTCCTTCTCATTTCACTCATCTCCAGGCTAAAGTCACCATCTGCTCAAGTGGAAACCATGTCAAAACCGTAACCGTTCTTGTCACCTTGTCTCATGCCTTTTCCAGCTCTACATGCTGCTTTTGACATAAGGGGACTCTAACTTTACACTGTTTTCAAAATTTGGGTACATCATGAATTTATAAAGGAGAAAGATTAAGTTTCCTGTGTTGTTCTCTCTTCCTTTCCAAATAATACCCAGCTTTTTATGCATTTTGACTGCTATGTGGCATTGAGCTGATATTTCCAGAAAATTATTCATTACAGCCCCAACATTTTGTTCCTCATGCTTGCAGACAACTAAGACTTCATCATAGTCTACGCAAAACTAAGGAATTTTTCCATGTTCATTCATTTTGCATTTCCTACATTGAATTTCAATTGTCATTTTCTTGCCCTATAACTCTATTGAGTGATAAGGCCCTTATACAGCTTTTCACAGCCAACTTGCATCTTTAATATCCTGAATAATCTTCAGGACATCGCCCTGGTTATTTGTAGATAATACTACCTGCAAGAATCAGCTCTAGACACTCTAAATTGGCCAGGGAACCAAGGAGGCAACAAGCAAGCCTAAAGACACTTTTGGCTGCTCCATCAGTCCTGCAGCTTGGCCAGATGAGAAATATGCCCACAGTTTAGGACAGCATAGTCACTAGAGTATCCATATTTAAATGCAATAGGAATTAAGTGCATTGTTCTGCCAGTATTTAGAACACTTTTGATGGTGAACAGTTTATTCCAGAATATGTAGCATTTACAAGAAAAAATCTATTCAGTTTTTTGGGGAAGTTTTTTCCTTTCAGGGATTTCAAGGAGCTCAAGATATAGCCTTCACCTGTGTAATGAGCGTTTTCAGTTTTATTTTTACAAACTGCAAATATTTCTTATGCAAGTTACAATGGAATTGTCTGCAAACTGCATCTCATCTTTCCAAACAGATTCACTTAGTGATTTCAATATCATTATTTACAATTGTGTTTCCTTGGTTTTGTTTGTATTTTTAAAGAAAGCTCACACACAAACTAAAAAACGAACAAACTCTAATCTTTCAGGGCCAAAAGATAGCTAGGGAAAAAAACAAAGCAAATGTGTTTTTCCCTTCTGTAATTCTGTTTGTGAATAAAATGTAAATCAAGTTAGCTGGATAATTTGCTAAAACCCATGGATGCAATAATTCTTATGTT
This sequence comes from Struthio camelus, assembly GCF_040807025.1. Taxonomy (NCBI): domain Eukaryota; kingdom Metazoa; phylum Chordata; class Aves; order Struthioniformes; family Struthionidae; genus Struthio; species Struthio camelus. The sequence continues at coordinate 7,796,490 of NC_090948.1, forward strand.
GTTCTAACAGAGAAAGAAAGTAGAAAAATGTTACAGGGAGAGACAATATGCAATTATGTATGAATACTAACACCCTAAGGGACAAATTACCAACAATGACAGTAAAATACTGCAGATTTCTTTTCGTGCTACAGCATAATTGACTTATACTCTGACAAGAAGAAAAAGCTTAGCTTTGGAGAAGAATTTAAAAATGCAAGCTATGTATTTGCTGGAAATCATATAGTCACTTTGTTTTTCACATTGTTTTACCTGTGATATTAAGTGCATTCCTTTATTTTTTATTCATATATGTAACTTGGTTTGAGAAGACATCAATTTTTTTACCTTTTCAAGAAATCCTTTAGGGTTTCTCAATGGTATTAATTATGTGACTGCAATTATTTAATGAAATTTAGTCAATGCAATCAATGCAAACACTTTTAAAATTGTATGTGGGAAAGCTCTCTGTTGATTAAATGAAGGAAAAAAAAATCTTTCTCTAATGACTCACAGGAGCTAAACCTCAAGGGGCTGATCCCGTCCATCAGCACTACACTCTGTAGAATCTGCCGCGCAGCACAGGAGAGCAGTAGCTGATGGAACCTGATAAGCAGCAATGTGCAAACACCAATCTCAGGGCAGAATCAGGACCTTAATTTGAATTTTATTGTTAACCTCAAGGAAGATTAAAGAGACACAGTCAAGGTTGGCTGCTCAGAATCCATTGTACATTTGAGTTGTATTTGCAAAGACCACATGATTAGTTTTCAGATTTTTTCTCCCTCATAATAAAACTCTGATTACTTTGCTATTGTAGGGTAGTTAGTGAGTTGAGATAGGTGTTCACAAACAACTTTATATTAGACTTTTATAGATGTGATGCTTTAAAGTAAAGTAGAGTACCTGGAGGTGACCATGAGTAACACCATGTGAAGAGTGCTTAAGAAAACTAGCAACACTCACAAAGATAGCATAGTTCTGCCTGTAACTCAGTTTTGAAAGAATCAAGCTACGGCGGAGAATTACTGCTGTTCTCTTTAAGAGAAGTACAGCAGATTGATACCAGGATAGGGCCAGGTTTGCTTCTTCTGCCTCCTTGGTGTTTTCAAGGACATTATCTTTCTAAAGGGTGGAAGAAGAAAGACAAACGTATTTTACACCTTTGAAAACAATTAGGTTCAAATTAACTAGAAAGATATTAAACTGCAAAATCGTGAACTCCTTTATGCAATAAAATGGAAAATAGAAATTACCAAGGCTTAGTCTAACCCAGGAAGGTATGAATCACTGAATCTAGCATGATCCTTCATAACAACTATCTCAGGCTTTACATTAATTAGCTCTGTTTCCTGGCTCAGCATCTGTCATTATGGTGGAGAAAATGACAATTTTACAAAATATCCCTTCAAATTCTAATTCTGTCAGCAAGATCTGCAGACTAAAGATTTTGATGGCAACTCATACACCATCTGGAGGTAAGTCATACTATTTAATTCAGCCATTGTAAAACTCCTCAAGTTAGAATTGGAAAGCATACTATCACCTGGGAGAAAATGAATAGGTAAGCAAAGAGTTCTCTTAACACTTCTTGGTGGTGAGATGTAACAGCATGATTTGACAGTCTCATCCCTTTTTAAGAAATATTAATGAACTAATGCAGACACTAACTGTTCTCAGGCCTGCACCTGGTAACATTAGTGCGTAAACCAGAGTGCATGGCTTGATCTATGTATGAGAAGGACACTGAAAACTCTGGGTTAGTGGAAAATGTGAGGCAGCAATGTGTTTCATATGCTTCTTTGAGGGGAAGAAGGGAAGGGGTGTCATTGAACTAATATAATATCTGACCATATGGAGAAAACGTATTTTGCTCTAAAAAGACAGATGCTGCAGAAACAGTCCCTATGGAGGAATTCTGAGTTTCACAGTGATTTCACAGTGATATATCTAATGCAAATTCACATCTGAATTTGGACATCACAGTGTTATCCTTAATGGTTCCTCATTGGTTGCTCGGTTGACTTTCACAGCTGGAAATAGGTGGTAGCTTTTCAGATCTCAGGATGTCCATCAGTCTTTGATGCTCCTATTCCACAAATTCTTCCGTTAGCACTTTGCACAGGTAGAAGGTACTCTGTCTGCTCCTAGTAACACCATTACTCTACTGTGTAATGTACCCCCAGTATGGCTGGAGAGTTGTGAAGCTTTGAAATTATATCAGCAATTTGGTTGTGCATCTATAATATGAGTGGTTGGATCCCACAAACAGCTGTTAAGTGGCTCTACCTGCCGTCTCAATACGGTTAGAGTTTGACTAGTCAAACCGTTCTCATTTCTTCCCTTTCTTCTACCAAGGGTTAAGGAGACTAGAAGAGTTTTTACAGAGACAAGAACTGTAGAAACTCGTAGCTGCTATGAAGACACTGAGTATTTTCTCACTTGGCTTCCTTATCCAGTTTTAGTCAATATGCTCTCTTCCTCAGACATGGAGAAAGATATAGATTTTGGCCTGAGAGCACATACAGCATCTCAGAGTGGATGAGAGTCAAAGAGAAAGTGATACTGGTGACTTCTTCAGAATATAAGTAGTTCCCCTGTAATCTTTAAGCCCTTATCTGATTCAGTGGCTTTCTCTCTGACTTTGACCTTAAGCTCCTAGGAGATAAGATTCGATGACCGTCTCCACGGCTAGGCAAGATGTTTATCTGTTATACTACATATGCACTACATATGCGCTGAGTTCAAAATGATTATACAAATGCAAATAATCAATTAAAGGCTCACCATTTCTGAGATTAGGAATTATTATTGTCTTCATTTTACAAATAGGAAAAGAAAGGCTTTGAAAGGTTAAGTGATTTTTGCAGAGGTCCCTCAGGTTGTCATGTACAAAAGGACATCACGAAGGCAAGCATGAAGGCCATTCACAAGGACTTCTACACTTAAGTGACAAGGTATGGATCAAACTCTGATCAAGAGTTGAATTGAAGTTTAATGTGTTGAGCACCTAGCTTTTTGACAGAAGATTAATGCTGACTTAGTTATATCAAACATGTTTAGTATCACTTCACAGTCTAACACTGATGATGAGTGTCCGAAACTTCTGTTTTTCCATCCTCTTACTTTTTGCTGACATTAGCATCTCCTTACCATCTGGTGAAACTGGCAAGTATCAGCTTAAATGCCTGAGTTCCTGATACATCTGTTAATATCACAGCATGCAGCACACATCAGGTGCATTACTTAGAGAGGTTTGGGATAGGGATTCAGTCTAAAATGATGCTGGCCTCATTAAGAACCATGCTTTCCTCTTTCTCGCTGTGTTCCTGTAATCTTCTTACATGACAAACAAACCAAGTGTTTTCAGAGTACTTGTGAGAATACTGTACTGCTCCAGATGATTATACACTGTGTTCGGAGCAATTATTGTATTGTCTGTGTAATGTATAGCTTAAAATGGCCAACTGAGAATAAAATACTTTTCTTTCCCTCTTTCACATTCCCAAAAGCATAATAAAGATGTTGTGAAGGCTAATAAATCATTTCAAATACGCTCTGAGACTAGCAGTGTAACCTTTTAGTAACTCTTAATTTCTTTAAAAAATAATACTTTCAACATATACAATCTGTGCCTTCACATGAAGACTATTTAATGTTAAGGTAAATTATTTGATGTTACGGAAAATAAGCAAATAATTTGAGGAGGAAGCAGTCATATGAAAAACAAAGCTCATGTGAATGATTTGTTACTCCAGAATGAAGTTAAAAGCTGTCCAAAAGTTGTGTGAATACAGTGCTAAGTCCCTCATTTTAGAAACATTGTTGGATAACATGAGCAGATTCCAGACTAATACAGCTGCATACCCCTCTATCACACAGCGGCCAATTCCTAGTGAATTCTGCAATATAGTGACAGTAATGGAAAGCAAAATGATCTCTAAATAATGGTTTAAGATGGTTACTTGATAAAGGGCACCACAATAATTATGATCAATGGAGCATGGATTCAATATATATTGCCCATTTAGATGCACCAGATTAGCTTAACAGCTTTCTTTAATGTTCTGAGTATTTTGTGTGTGTGTGTGTGTGCCTGCATGTGTGTGCATGTGTATGTAAGAGGGAAAACACTGCACGTTTCTGTATAGTCCTCATTACCAACATTTATCAATGCAGATGAGCACCGTGCTGCAGGGAAACTGAAATGTAAAAGTTAGATTGTTAGTTGCAAAGACAAAGCACAATGGGTTTTTTCTTTTTTTTTTTTGAGCTAACTTCATTTTATGCTTTTAGTGCCAATGACTGCAAAACTGGTATTTGTATCTTTAAAAAGTAACGCACAAAGCTGCAGATAGAAAAATGATGCAGTTAGACGGAACGCTTCTCAGTTTCTCTAGACAAACTGAAGAACAATGAAGCCTGGAAAAAAAGGAGGCAGTGATGAGTTCTGACTGACATGAAGAGGATCAGAGAGACCTTGCGGATTTCATTCTGTTTTGCTTCCCAGGATGAAAATACAAGTTTCTGAAATAAATCTCTGTGCTAACTTTCAAACACCTGGAAAAAGTGATTAAGTAATAACCTCTATGACAATTCCACTGCCTACATATTTCTTCCACTGAATTTCATGGAAGGTCATCCCCTGGCTCCACTGGTACATGGAGCTGACTGTAAGACTGTAGCATGAGGTTGTATAGTATGCTTTGGTCAGACAGGTAGCCCTATTTACATAAACCTAGTGCATGAGCCCTGTCTCTTCTCATTGAGTGTGTTAGTCAATTAAGAATGTTCCTGGGATTCTAAAAAGATGCAGAATATCGTTATTCCCAGTTTAGCCTGAGCAACTGAGGCATAAGTGCAATGAAATTTTTCCAGAGACACACAGACATGGGTTGAGCTGGGAATAGATGGTTGAGTTCTGACTTTCAGTTTCAAGCCTAACCACTGCCATATGTCACCTCTCCTCATGCAACAAAATAACTGTAAGTTGAGGTTTTATTTAAAACAGAGAGGACAATTTTCGTACTATAGTTGAAACAAATTTAGGACTAGATTTTGAAAGGCACAGAAGTGTAATCACAACGGCATCGTCATAGGTAAGATTTGACCTCAGCTGCTAAAGAAGTAAGACTATTTTTAAATTATAGACTGAATGCAAAATATAAATAAAAAAGGCTCTTAAGTTTATATACAACTGAGAGAAACAAGGTTTTGGAGATTTTGTTTGTTTTTGTTTTCTCTGTGTAGTTTTGGGGGGGGTTTTTTTGGTTATTAAAAAAATGCTGCATCAAACTTGGTTTGGTTGGAGAGAATTTTTATAAAGTGTTTTTTCCCTCTACTGTAATGTATACAAAGGAAAGCTCCATCAGCTGTTGCCCAGCAAGTGAACATCCCTGCTGCAATGCATTACAGTGATGTGTAATGTAACTGAAATAATCTGAATGCTTCTCTACTGAATACGAAAAGCAATTCTGTAGGGGAGATAAAATGCATTGAGGCCTGTCCTGAAAGGTTACACAATTCTTTATGTAGATCATTTCAAGAATCATGACAGAGGACCAAAATAATGATTCTTATTTCAAAGCCACTCTAGGATAGGATCTGTGTGACACCTGCCTCTATTTTTAGGGAATGTAGTTAGGCACGAGCCTCTTAAGGCATTCACTCCAAAATAATGGGCAAACTAAATGAATATTAAATTGTATGCTTTAACTGTAGCCCCACACTTTGGCTCTACTTAGTGAAAAATGATGGTGATTTGTGAAATGATAGTAACGTGTGGTATACAAATATTTTGGGTGAAATATATAATCAGTTAATTGGTTTATTAAATTATAAAACCTTTGTTTGCTTGAAAGAGCAATAAAGCTAACTGACTAAATGAATATTCGCCCCTTTGAAGACTTCTTACATTAATTATGTTTATGCATCACTTGCAGCAGTAATGTTAGACAAAGGAAGCTTTATCTTTATACGCCATAGCTACATTGTATTGTGGTACAAATGATGGCACTGACTTTGTGTCTACATAATTACTGAAATCTTATCCCTTTTGTGTTTGCACATCATTTTCAGTTTTTTGGAATAGTTAAACTCCATTTTACTTTTTAATAACATTTTAGAAATCATTCTGATTCAGGTAAACAGAATTTGATTGCTTTGATGGATTGAAAATGGTTAGCTCAGCCAGAGCTTATTTGATTTGTTTCTTCAGGGATTACAAAGAATAGGATTTTATCTACGAACTGACAAAAGAGGCAATCTCTGCATTTTTGCCTATGAAATAGCAGATCCACTAAGCCACTGCTCCTTCACATAGTGAATGTATTAGTCACGGAGTTGCTTTTTATTCATTTTCAAAGTTTCTTATTCCACATTGTATGGGGTGTCAAGCTTCTTTGTTCTTAAAAAAATTAATCTGGAAAAATAATACTGTCAAATGGTGTTTGGGAAGATTCAGTAGCCCATTAGATTTAAAACAGATTTTAAAAACAAACAAACTCTTTCTCACCAGTAATGGACGTCTTAGGCAAATGCTCTTCAACTAATAGAACGGATTTAAAAGCCTGAAGTACCTAAATGCTAATTACCTGCCAAAGTTCAGGCTGAGAGTTCTCCTGCGGGTTTCCTGAGAACTCAGTCCCTGACCCAGTCAGATTACATGGTTTTCCTGGTACCACTCTTCATTTTATCCCATGTGACATGACATTTGTAAAGCAGACAGAATCAAGAAAATGTCAATATACAGTACAGAGTGATACAAGACACCTTGAATAATGTGTTTGCAATTGTTCTTACACTGGCCAGCACATTCACTGAGTCTTCTTCAGAGATGCTGCCTGTCACCTAGAGACTTGTGCTCATTTGGTTTATGTCATGGGTGAACAGATTGTAGCATGATACTTACAAAAGCAGTAGATAATTTTTGGGGAATTTGTCTCACACTGTCTCAGGTGGAAAAAGGAAAATGGAAAATGAATTGGTCCTTACTCTGAGAATCTGCAGTCAAGTATTGGAAGATGCACACTAAATGGATTTCTGTGCAATAAACTTCCTTTTTTATTCCCCTCCGCTTCATTTTGGTGCCATGAAAAAAGAGATGTTTGGACAAGTGCATGTTCAGTTTTCATGAGAACTACCAACCTGCTTAAAACACAGCAAGTTTTTCCACACTGGGGCCCCATGTCCCTACAGTTTCAGGATTTCATCCTTGTGCTCTGACTGTTAGAACAAGCTGAATTTGCCCTGTGTACTTTAAAACTGAGGTAAATTTGATACTGCATAGTCTACTCCCAGAAAAGTCCCTTAATGGGAATAACTGGATGTGCTTTCTCAACATCTACATTTATGGCCAGACACGATGGAAAACACAAAGTGTGTTATTCCTATATCATCCTCTTTAAATATCTGATTTTAGGTTTGCTCTAGAAGATTTAACATGTAGTTTTCAAATGCCTCAAATTAGAAAATCAGCTAGTAGAGATCAGGGTTGGCCCATTTTCTCCTTTGATTTGCACCATCAGAACTTTTGGCCAAACATTGTGGTTTTCTCTCTTTCCACTACTATGTGGATACAGAAAAAAGCTGCTGATTAGCTGATTTTGGTAACTTCTAGGCTGGAAGACATATTGCAGGAACCTGACTTTCCAGTCACACTGTCCACTGTCTGAAAATATGTGATTGTTGATGGCCGCAGTTCAGAATGCTAAGAAGTTGTTAATATCAGCTCCAAACATTCTCACAGACTCCCAGCTTACCAGAAGGCTGTATTGCCATTCAGAGGGACCTGGACAGGCTGGAGAGATGGGCCGAGAGGAACCTCACGAAATTCAACAAAGGCAAGTGCAGGGTCCTGCACCTGCAGAAGAATAACCCCATGCACCAGTAGAGGCTGGGGGCTGACCTGCCGGAAAGCACCTCTGCAGAGAAGGACCTGGGAGTCCTGGTGGGCAAGTTGACCATGAGCCAGCAATGTGGCCTTGTGGCCAAGAAGGCCAATGGGATCCTGGGGTGCATTAGGCAGAGTGTTGCCAGCAGGTCGAGGGAGGGGATCCTTCCCCTCTACTCAGCCCTGGAGAGGCTGGAGTACTGTGTCCAATTCTGGGCTCCCCAGTACAAGAGGGACATGGAGCTCCTGGAGAGAGTCCAGCAGAGGGCTACTAAGATGCTGAAGGCACTGGAGCTTCTCTCCTATGAGGAAAGGCTGAGGTAGCTGGGCCTGTTCAGCCTGGAGAAGAGAAGACTGAGGGGGGATCTGATCAATGTGTGTAAGTATCTGAAGGGAAGGTGTCAAGAGGATGGGGCCAGACCATTCTCTGTGGTGCCCAGTGACAGGACAAGAGGCAACAGGCACAAACTGAAACACAGGCAGTTCCATCTGAACATGAGGAAAAATTTCTTTCCTGTGAGGGTGACTAAGCACTGGAACACGTTGCCCAGAGAAGTTGTGGAATCTCCTTCCCTGGAGATATTCAAAAGCCATCTGGACACAATCCTGCGTAATGTGCTCTAGATGACCCTGCTTGAGCAGCAGGGTTGAACTAGATGATCTCCAGAGGTATCTTCCAACCTCAACTACTCTACGATTCTGTGATTCCTTGAATATTCCTTTTCTTCACAAACAGCATGATAGAGCCAGTGCTATCAAACTAATATCCACGCTTAAGCTTGGATACAACAGCCTCTCTATTACAGAATTTGCATTCAGACTGCCCTAGAAAAGGTGAAATACTCCGAAAAAAAAATGAGTCACTGCACTCACAGCTTAGTTTAAGGATTCTCCACATCATAATACACCCAGAGATGACAGAGGATAATGTACGGACATTTTCAAGTGCATGCACGGAATCCTGTTACACTAGATGCTTTCACTCTGTTGCTTCTATTTTATTTCAGTTAAACATGAATGCTCTCTTTCCAAGGTTAAACATGGTATCTTTTTTTTTTTCTGATAAGAATACGCATCTGTTGATTACACAAGAGAGAAACGTTTCATACACCTTATTTTTTAAATTAAGTGCCTTTTTATGCTCATTTATGACAGTAGAGAATACACAGCCAATGAACCTGACTTTAGTCTTAACCAGTCACTGTTTCTGATGGCAAAAATGATAATCTGTACTCCTGTGTAAACTCCAAAGAAATGCTGATAATCCCCTGTGCCTGATCCCAAGACCTGGCAGCAGAGAACTAGAGGAGAAAACAATGTGCGGAGTAACACTGTTGAAAAACTCTCCAGATTACAAGTGTAGCACTCAGACCCCTAACAATATTACTGATATGGAACTTTTCTCAGAACTGTCAGTCAGATTTTGTTTGTCTTCCCCAGTGTTACCAGAATACAGTATAGGCTACCGCTTTTGTCAGAGGGAAGAGCGAACACTTACTATTCCACACTACAGCATTTTTACTGCACAATTCTTTCACAGAGAATGAAAGGTACACCACGAAAGACTTAAAGCCAATTGCCTTTTCAAAAGCAGCAGGCTTGATCATGCACTTTATACTGTTTTACAAGGCCAGGTGAGCTCCTTCATGAACATCAGTCAGTTCTTTGTCAGCGCTCCAAACTCCCTCTGCTTTAACCTGAGATTTGAGTTGCGTACTTCTTAGGCTTAATCCTGCATTCAATTAAGTGAAGGTCAGGATGAGGGTCAACTAGACTACTGAACTTAATCCAAGACCTACAGGTTATACAATAGCTGCTTTGGGGAAGTATAATTGTAGATAGGAATCGAGAGTAGAAAAGACAATATAATTGAACGAGTTATATGATAAAGGAGAAGGGGGAAAGCAGGATCTTTTTTTCAGGCTGCATGGCACTGGATGCATTTTACAAGAGTAGCCACTAGATAGCAGAAGGGGCACGATTCTCTGATGCTTTGGTGGGCCAAACACAGAGCAAACAATGCCTCTGTCCAGGGAAATACACTGTGTGTCACCATGTTCAGCTGGTACAAGTGTTTCACTGTAGACAGGGATTTTTAAGATGTTATTCAATAGGTTGCTTCCTGTTGCTCTTATCACAGTCTGAACATTTCTTTCAGTAGGGTGAAAGAGGAGCTTATTTCCTGAACAAAAGATCAACTCTGACTTTTGTCATGGGGAACACTTTCTTAATGACTAAGCTGAACGTCAGCCCAGATCAGGGGAGCACCAAGCCAGTGAAAATCAACCCTGCCTGCTGTCTGAGAGGAATGCACACTAGCTGGCCATGTCAGGCGTGAGATAATAGCGAGGCATTACCATTGTACCTTGGTACTCACTCAGGGTTTTAACTGGAAACTTCCAACATCTCAAGGCCCATTTGGAATTAAATCTGGCAAGGGATGTCAAGGATAACGAAAAGAGATTCTTCAAATACATCATTAACAAAAGGAAAACTGGGGAAAATGTGGGACCACTACTGAGTGGGGCAGTGACAGAGGACACAGAGAAGGCAGAGATACTGAATGCTGCCTTTGCTTCAGCCTTTACTGCTAAGGCCAGCCCTCGGGAATCTCTGACCCAGGAAACCAGGGGGCAAGTTTGGAGAAAGGAAGACTTTCTCTTGGTTGAGGAGGATCAGGTTAGAGATCATTAAGGCAAACTTGACATCCACAAGTCCATGGGTCCTGATGGGATGCACCCACGAGTGCTGAGGGAGCTGGTAGACATCATTGCTAGGCAACTCTTGATTTATCTTGGAAAGGTGGAGAACAGGATTGGTGCCTGAGGACTGGAAGAAAATAAATGTCACCTCAGTCTTCAAAAAGGGCAAGAAGGAGGAGCCAGGAAACTACAGCCTCACCTCCATCCCTGGAACGGTGATGGAACAGCTCATCCTGGAGGCCATCTCTAAGCATTTGGAGGACAAGAAGGTGACCAGGAGTAGTCAGCATGGATTCCCCAAAGGGAAACCATGCTTAACCAACCTGATAGCCTTCTACGATGCAATGACTGGCAGGGCAGATGAGGGGAGAGCAGTGTATGTTGTCTACCTGGACTTCAGCAAGGCTTTTGATGCTGTCTCCCATCACATCCTCAGAGGCAAGCTCAGGAAGTGTGGGTTAGATGAGGGGACAGTGAGGTGGATTGAGAACTGGCTGGATGGCAGAGCTCAGAGGGTTGTCAGTGGCACAGTCTAGTTGGAGGCCTGTAGCCAGTGGTGTCCCCCAGGGGTCAGTACTGGGTCCGGTCTTGTTCAACTTGCTCATCAGTGACCTGGAGGAAGGGACAGAGTGCACCCTCAGCAAGTTTGCAGATGATACAAAACTAGGAGGAGTGGCTGACACACCAGAAGGCTGTATTGCCATTCAGAGGGACCTGGACAGGCTGGAGAGATGGGCCGAGAGGAACCTCACGAAATTCAACAAAGGCAAGTGCAGGGTCCTGCACCTGCAGAAGAATAACCCCATGCACCAGCAGAGGCTGGGGGCTGACCTGCCGGAAAGCACCTCTGCAGAGAAGGACCTGGGAGTCCTGGTGGGCAAGTTGACCATGAGCCAGCAATGTGGCCTTGTGGCCAAGAAGGCCAATGGGATCCTGGGGTGCATTAGGCAGAGTGTTGCCAGCAGGTCGAGGGAGGGGATCTTCCCTCTCTGCTCAGCCCTGGCGAGGCCTCACCTGGAGTACTGTGTCCAATTCTGGGCTCCCCAGTACAAGAGGGACATGGATTCTGGAAAACTAAATAACAGAGCTGTATTTCAGTTATAGCAGATCAGGGAAGGAGGGGACTTAAACGAGGATACACTTTCTAACTCATAGCCTCAAGGGAACATAGGAATTTTCCAAAAAAATTTTTAAATAGTTTTAAAAGTTGAAAATAGTTTAAAAATAGTTTAAAAGGTTTAAAATAATTAGCTCCTGTGATGAGATATTTTCAGCCTGCTGCGAATTTTTATGACAGTGCTACTATTAGACTTCCAGCAGATCTTGCAGAATTTTAACTATAATGGACAAGTAATATTGCAAGAGTACAAATTATGTATTTATATCTGTTATGTATCTATATCTATATACACATACACATTATATACCTTCCTGGAAATTCTCTCCTGTCTCTTCCAAGAACTGAACCTCTTGTGCTTAGTGAAAGGAGGAACTACGTTGCACTGTCCAGTTCTTTACCATTTTACCTGTTTAAAAATAAAAAAAATGATATTCTTATTTATTTCAGCTATGTTGCCCAGTGAATAAGGTACCTGATGGATCTCTGATAATTAGTTTTCAATGCCATCTCATTGTTTGACTCGGAACTAGGTGCATTTTCTGTCTAAGCCTTAGCCTCCTGGATTGTGAATTGGGGATAATGATGCTGTACTCATCTGCAAAATGTTTGAGAGCGTAGAGGTTGAGCCAGAATAAGATCTAATGCTCTTAGCTGATGTGAACGGTGTAAGCCTATGGAAGAAGGAAAAATCTTCTTTTCTGTTGGACCCTTTCAGGTATCGAACCCATTCAGTACTGAACTGCAAACATTTTACCAAGGAGAGGCTGGCAGCCCCTACACAGTATCATTCTGCTAGCCTCTTCCAAAAGATCACCCTGGCCTCTACAGAGGTCAGTGATAATGCTCAGATATACTCAGTCCTCAGTCCCTGCCTCTTTCTCTGTGTTGAATCCCAAACCAATCATTTGGATGCAGAGTACGGGAACTCAGTTCTGTATATGTATATATATATAATGTTTGTTGAGGGTTTGAGCTCAGGAGCTGTGATGACAGGTACTTCTGGCTAGAGTTATGCTGACTGCAGGGGGGCTGCATGAATAAATGGAGCCCCATTTTGCAAGTTCCTTTCACATCACATTGAAGCCTCCTTTGAAAGAACAGGAATAGCAAATTCCTTTTTTTTTTAACAGAAGCAACTTGCCTGCCAACAAGCAGAGTCCAATTAAAGAAACAAACAGGTTGATCAGTCATAGCAAAGTCTGTCCTGTAGGAGAAGAGCAGCTTTAACATCGTCCAAAAACACCAGTTTACATTCAACATAAACCTGTCGGTGACACCAAACACCTCCAGCCTAAAGGAAAGAACTATAAGGAAGAAATAATACTGTCCTGCCTATGTAATTAGAGAAACTGACGCGTGAATCATTGTTACAAAGAGTTTAATTATAAACATGATTAAATAGGCAATTAGTGCATATTCTGCCCCAGATAAACAAAATTAAATTCCTGCAATATTAACATCTTCCACAAGGTTTATTATTAGATTACTATAAGTCATGTGGTACAGGATCTTTTCTGTATTTGTTGTGAAAAAACGGCATTTTTTAATTCCACTTAACCAGATGTAAAGGACAAAATTTGTTGCTCTTCTAAATCTCAGGGATCTCTTGCAAAGCACCATCCCATACATTTTAAAAAGTAGATCTTGTAAAGTAATCCAAAGACAGTACAGCTTCTCGAGCTTTACCCAATATCAACTCACTACAGACGTGACTGGTAATCAACAAAAAGACAAGGATCCAAACGCATCCAAGTCCTAGGCAGGCAACACTTGTGTCCCCCCATGCCTGCCAAAGCTGCTGGTATGCTAGTCAACTACCAAAATAAGGTCAGGGCAGGGTCAAAGCACTGAGGAAAGTGCTTTGGAGCTAGGGATGGAACAACTCCATTACAAGTAAAATGTACTGGATTTTCTATTGAAAAATGAAAAAGCTTTTTAGCAGGTCTGTTTTACTTCCTGGCATGTGTATCTCCAGTGACAGGCTATGAAGAGAGGGTAGTAATACTGTCAACATATAGGCTGCCTGTTATTCATGTGGCTCCAGAAAATTGTATCAATATTAAATAGATATAAACATACTTTTCTGTTTATTACCAGCGATTTTGAGGGCATCCTGCTTAAGGAGACAGAGAAAACGATGAGCGTCCATCTTTCTGGAAATCAGGTCCCTGCAAGAAGCCTCAGGTTAGGAATGCCAGGTTTTAGGGAACTTGGTGTGATTTAGTCAAATGCCTTTTACTTGCTGGTTTAAGAAGGTTTTGCTAGCTCTGGTTTCAGATGAAGGAAACTTGCAGGGAGAAACTGGTTGAAAGTGGTTACCAATTCCAAAAGGGCTTAAACTTTTCCTTGCAGCACAGACCCTCCCCATTTTTACTTTGACTTTCCTTGAGCCTATTGTTTATGCTTTCACAAATGTCTAAGGAATTTAAACATCCATAAATTTTCCCATGGTTCTTAGCCAGTTGGGATGTGATTTTTCATCAGTGACTCATTTGAAGGTCTCCAATAAATGACTAAGAGACCCGCACATATTCTTTGTACTCTGCAAAGCGCACATCCTCCTTATGTGAGAAGCTTTTCCAGTAATCAGTAAAAAAGTGGTAGCTGCTATAGTAACACTTAGCTGAAGTATCACATTTAGTTTTATTATTACTGACTGTTGAGATCACCGTGACTCTTTTAATCTCTTACTATTGCTCTGTGAATCTAAAAAGGATCCAAAAATAAACTGGTATACAAGTCATACACCTAACTGTCTCAGTGGAAATGGATTCAGTAAATTTTCTGTGAAAGTTTACCTTACAGCCTCTATGTTTTCCACTGCATACTGAGGTCTTAGAAAATAAGCAGCATTCACACAAGGCAGAATGTTACGCTGTGCAGTTAAATCTTGAGCAGTGATGGAACAAGCAAGCAGCTAGGTCAGGGAGTCCAGGGAAAACCTCAGTTTGGATAAGAAATTTCCACAAGTAATTTTATCTCTGCTCTGCCCCCACTCCCTTACTCTTTCATGAACTAGGTAATCGTGGTACTGTAAAAAGCTTTGTGCCTCCATCTAAAGCTGCTGGTGATACTGTAGAGTGTAGATTCCCGGGTGAAAGACACAGGTAAACTCCAGCTTTCCTCCTAATAAAAGTGAGGGCCAGGTGCAACTTTGCTAATCAATGACGTACTATATCAGCATCATGCTACCAGCATTAGATTGTGACTTCGAGCGTCCATATCAGCAAGGAGTTGTACGCTGGGCATTTAAAGTGAAGGTATTTAGTACCCTGGTCTCTGCTGAAAAACAGAATGGACGTAGAAGACAGACAAGCATGGACCTAACACATTAGAAAACTTGCCTCCTCTGTGAACAGCTTATGCTTATCACATCGTCAAAGTCAGCACCAGCTTGAGCTTTCTGTTATCAATATAATATTGACTTGTCTTGGACCAACATTACCATCTAGCTACTTGCTACAAAAAACTGGACAGAAAATTCAGAATTCTGAGTTGTAAGCACACTGAAAAGCCAGCTGAATCCTCAAATATGCTTTTCCTGAATACTGATAGCTGTAGTTTACTTTCTCTTATTTATTATTGAATTATGTGGCATTCTAATCAATGCCCTGTGGTATGCTTTGGAAAACTATAAATCCCGGTAACATGAGACCTTGCTATAGTATTTCACTTTTAAATCTTCGGTGAGATTTGGGAAGAGTGTACCAGGATTTGTGCGCCAAATTATTGGTTGTGCAGATTAATGACATAGAAATTAACATGGGTGTAATCAGCATGGCCGATTTTCTGGATTTTTTTTCTCCTTTCTCTTTTTCCATTACACAATCAGCACCCTGTGAAAATCTTTGATGAGTTAGTTTCGTATTATGTCAACATCTGACTGGTCTGGGACAGAATGTATTGCAAACTGGTTTTTAACCTTTCATTGAAGGTAAATGATTATTTACAAATGCAGAACATCATATTGCTGTTCTAGCTTATAGGAGTAACCAATATTTGATTTTCTTCAAAACGTAATTTTGACAATAGTGTGAAAACAGTTGCTCATTAAAAGTAAATGTATTCATGGAAAAAAATATAATTTTCTGTTCAATTTCCAAAAAAAATTTCTTGTAAAAAATTTGGTTTATAATTTAAAACAATTTTCAGAATTTCATAAACAGTTTTTGAAAAGTAAAAATATTTTCTGAATAATTTTTTCTAGAAGGTTTTTTTTCAAATTTTCACTGAAGAAAACAACCATTTGCACTGGAAATGTTGGGAAAAAACACTTTGATAATTTTCACTGAAATCTTTGTGTTTAACATGACATTGTGTTTGTTTTATTTCTAAATATTTATTTATTTGTTTATTATATCATTGCTACCATGACTTCCTAGAAAATAGTCATGACAGTGCTGATATAAACAATAATTTGGTACTCAAGAACTTCCTGAAATTTTCTTAAATGAAAGGTTAATGAACAACATTTAGAAAAATAAACAACTTGGGAACGTTGTATGTATCCTTAAAGATCTACCAAGTCATTTTTATATGGTGATGGGCGAAATACCACTGAGGCCTTAGTTCAATAAAGGAAGAATGAGACAGCAAAGAGTTACCCAAGACTCTGCATTAACAACGATTAAAACTGTGAAATTGTATTTAATAGTTTATAGTCTACATTTTAACTATAAGATCAAGAACAATAATTTCTTTTGATTATTTTTTCCAATTTAACATCACCATTCTTCAAGGGCCAGAGAAGCATAACTCTAATGATTTTTCTCACTATTCCAGAGAATATTATTATGCTGTTCTAATGAAATGTTATAAATGAATATATCTCTTACTGTCACAGACTTTAAATATCACCCAAACTTTTTCTTGCAAGTTGACCTGCAAGATCAACTTTAAGTTCTTATTCCTCTTAAAGGTTTTATGATGTTAATAACAGTGCTAATAGGAATATGTTGTTTTATCCTAAACATTCTTTGGCTATTTACAGAGTCCTTCAAGTTCAGCCCTCAATACTGAAGCTTGATCATAGCATATATATTAAAATGCAGCGTTACCGGGAAAATGGCACACACTCTTTCCAAAACTGTACCCCATAACTTAGGTTCACATATTCACTGACATTTGAGGAAAAAATTGGGATATGTATAATAGCTTCAATTTTGCCTTAATTCCTAAAAGTTATGCAAAAAGCGCTTTTCACATGAATGGCCCAGTTGCCAACCGTAATATAAGGAAGGATTCTATGGAAACTGAGAACTGGTTATGGCAGATACCCTGTCAAAGGAATGATTTATAATCTGGAAATACAAGCAGCAAGGGAGGCCCACCAGTTAGACCTGTATCATCTGAAGCAATCAAATCCCACAAATATAAAGCAATTTAGTATTACCATTTCCAAGTGCTCCCCACAATAAGGACTCTTGTATGCCAAAGTTTAATATTCAGAGCAGAAACCACAATCTCTAACAGCCGCTTCTGGTCAAGATAGCTAATAACAGTTCCCAGGCAATGGCACTGCTGTAATAGTATTGCTCAAAGCAGCTGGGGATTTACTTGTATGTCAGCTTCTACATCTGAGAACTAGCAAACGATGGTGGGTCAGACATCCATTTGCTTTATATATTGATATAATTTCATCAGAATTTATGATGTGGGAATTATTGCACCGGCAAGAAATGTAATCTAACCTTCATCTCACACAATGTAGTACAGACATTATGTTTTCGAGAAAAATATACTGACTTGTTGAATCAGATTACTCCAAGTGCATTCCTAATGGATTTCAATATTCCCTTGGATAAACCAGTGCTATTTGCTTTGTATTTATTAAATTTTTTAAAATATATATACAGAAGATAAAACCTCTTCTGACACCATATATTCTTTCACTTTGCAAACTACAAACATACATTTGTTCATTAATTTTAATGTCTAAACTTTTCCTTGGGTAACTGCATTTATTCAACTACCTATATTTTGACTACACACTTTTAAATGTATAAAGAATGTTGAGTCTAAGTATTGACAGCTATATGCTGTTCTCTTTCATCTCCTGGATTAGACAGCTGGTCGGTCCTTGCTTATCTTGGAGGATCACACAATATAATTAGTAATGCAGGGATATTCCCAAATGCCAGGGTGTGTCACTGGTAAAGGGCGATGTATTTGAGATAGCCTTTCTTATGACACTTCTAATACACCAGAACTCCACAGGACTTTATCAAAAGATAAAACTTGAAGTCGTCCTGAGCCTGCTTTGTATCACGAGCCAAGAATGCGGAAATTGAATAATAATAACAGAAACACAGAACTACAGAAAAGTAGAGGGAAAGACCGTGAGAGCTATTCCTCTGGAAAAGCCAGAAAATACCTTGAATAATCCATGAAATCTATTCCCTGTCCCATATTTGGATTATACCCAGGAAGGTAATTACTTTCAAACCCAGCCATATCATGAATGTACCCACTCCTAAGCCTTCTTCTCTCAACCTCTTATTTGCCAATAAAAATACTGATTAGCGCCTGCCAAAGAAGATTTCTCTCTGCTGGTGCAGTATCCAGCATGGCGATAATCATATGCTCCAGCTCTTGAGAACTCTGAAACACCTCCCGGGCAGGAAGCCCCCTCGCAAGTCAGGCCAGCTGGAAAATGGATGTGCATGAACAGAGCACTCAATGCCTGTCAGTTCACTTCAGCACCACACTCATTACTGTATAAGCCTCAAAAAAGGCAAGGATACTCTTATCAAAGCAGAGAGCTAAGCCTTTGGTTAGCAAACCGGAAACATAGCTTCGAAGAAGTAAAGCAAGAAAGCTACCTTGGGCTGAGCTGTTACTCCCTAAGTCCTGCCCAGGGATATCATGAACAAATGCTGAAGAGGGAAGGCAGCAAATGTTCTCCCAGGCAGTATCCTGTCTTGTGGAACTACCTTTCTCCTTCATCCCAGTATGTCACTTACACTGTGTCTTAATCAGTAATTACTAAGTGGATACGATTCCTTTCCTACCCTGTTCAGAGAACTCCTGGTCTTCTGGATCTTCAGCTTGTAGGATAGTTTTGTATTCCTGTTTTGTTCTATCGTCCTTCCCTCCTGCAGTTGTCAATAGAAAATCAAACTACTGTATGTAGTACATAAATATTGATATTAGGAATGGGGAGATTGAATTAATACCTCCACACACAACTAGTTCCAGGACACTCTGACTCGTCCAGGCAGTTCTACAAATAGCATATCATGTCTATATCATGTCTTCATGTCTATATGAAGAAGAGACAAGATATTCAGATTTAGATCCTGTTCCCTTGCTATTATTTCTCCTTGAGCACAACAATTAGAATTACAAGGCAAAAACTGGACAATCCACCCATACTTACGCCCAGTGCATAGTACTGAAAAGTGCATTTTAGTTGGAAATTCTTCTCTTGGTCAAAAGCTTCATGTTTTGTATGGCCTTTTCAAACCAAAGCTGGTTTAGTATTGACACTGGGTTATTTTTTAAGTGCCAGACAATATAAAATATTGCAACATAAGAGCATTCATTAGCCTGTTTGAAAAAGATTCTCCTTTTAAGACCAGAAGATTGCAGCCCGCCTCGTCAGTCTCAGATTATAATGCATTCACGCAGCAGATAGAGCTGAGTTGGTGACTCCTGACCTCCACATTGAGAAATTTTACCACATGTAATGTTCATCACAGAATACAGAACTACTACATACATTAGATCACAGAGATGCTTGTCTTGATTGTTTTTCTTTTTAATTTAAGAATGAAGACTCCACAATCCCCCCACGCAGTCTAATGTACTAATATCACGGTTTTCCTTATGAATATAGCTGGATAGGACATACAGCTGCACATTAAGTTCATTACTTCCTGACCTATCCAACATAGCCATGGAGACCACATGCTTCTTGCAGAGCTCCCTTCCTTTTGCTGTGTAGATGGTACTTGCTAGCAAGTAGGTATGAAAAGCTAGGAGTATGTTAGTGTCATGTACCATTGAGATTGCTGCAGTGCCCAGAAGTGATTGCTGCTTTGAAATAAGTGTTTGGAAGACAGGTTTTTTCACTACAATGTGTAGGAAAGTACACAAACAAGTGATTTCTTCTGGATGGACTCATACAACATGATTGCCATGCAGTCATTGTAGGGTACTGTCAACATACAGGAAGATATGCATGAATATTCCAGACTTTTAGTTTCTTTTGAGCAGAAAAGTCATGCTAATGAATGAGAGGAATGTATCCATTTAGTGCTTTACCATTATTAAGTGGCAAAGCCATCATTACAGAAGCAGAAGCTGTGAATGAGATGGGAGATTTTGCTTACAAGAATAGTATTCCCTGGGTACAGGTGGGAGTACTTCAGAATAAATATACTGTTTAATTGTTTAAGATATAATAACATGAGATTTACAAATAATAAATGAATCCAACTTTTCCATCCCGAGATGGTCCTCGCTGTTTCATTCACTTATTCCTTTATCTTCATTTGATTTTACTGCAGAATAGCATTACTTAATGATGGAAAAACAGTTGTAACACACTGAACTCTCCTAAAGGTTTGGCTGGGTAATCTCCTCCCTGCTTCATCACATATGGTCTCCTCATCTTTGTACTTGACATACACATAGGTAGTAAATATTACCACCTAGTAATAAGCAGTCCCATTTTAATAGGATTTTCCCTGGGGGGAGAAGCTCTGTCTTATGAAGCCCACTTGCCTAAATTACGGGTAGTGTTAAATGCTGCACAAGGAAAAGGTTTCAGCACAAAATGAAAGGAAAAAAAGTAACAGTAGAATTTGTATGTGCCTTCATGTAAGTGCATCTGTGTGGGTTTTGTAGAGGCAAGGCTGAGGCATTACCTAAAAGTATTCATTTCAGAGAAGTGTAGTGGAGCCTGAAGGAGCACTATTTTAAAACAAATCAGTCAGCATTTTATTGGTGCTGGCCCAGCTTTATACTAAACACTCAGCTTAATGTTAAATCACAGCTCAGGAATTATTCATGAGATCTCACACAACGTAATTGCTGATTTTGGCGTCAATAGTCCGTATCGCTTTATTTCCTAGATTAGCTTCCCTTCCTGAACTGCTGTATCTCATGCTAGAAACAATGATTTTATATGACATATTTAGAAAAGAGGGACTCACTTATTTTATATAAACAACGTCTGAGGAATGTACCCTTATTGTTGAGATGCCATTCTGCACTAGATGCATTACTGTGAGAGACAGAGCCTGCTGGGACAGCAGACAGCAGAGCACTAAATGTCTCCTTTCAAACTGTTGACTGAATGGTTAGTTTTATTGCCAACCTTTATAAAAACTAATGAAATTACCCTTCACCTATCTTGAGGATTAGCATTAATGCTCAGAACAAACTGCATGACTACTAATCTCTTAATGTCCCTTAAGATACGTACAAAATGAAATTTATAAATAATAAATGAATCCAACTTTTTCTAGAAATACTAAGTCATCCCACTCTTTCGCTGTCTCTCTAATTTCGAGTTTTACACTCTTGCAGGAGGCCAGGCTGATACAGGGATTTGGGAAAAGGAGCATAGCAGTTAGTGAATGAATTCCATGCTTTGGGCCTCTTATTTTTTCCTATTAAAATCTTGCCTATTTGTTTTACCTGACAGCAGTGTGTTTATATCCAAATATCTACAACCTCTCCCCACTCTGATTCCTTCATGCTCCAAATGCCTCTATCACATGGGTGAGCAATGACAGTGCAAAACCCTGAAGAGTCACGTGATATCATGCTCTGTTGGCTACATCCTGTAGCTGCCAGAACTGGAATACCAGTGCACGTGCAATTTCCTCACATTCAAATTTTCATGCAAGCAAAAATCAAAGTGAAAACCAGAGGCAGTCTAGATTCTCTTCGTTGAAGAGAAGGAAATGTAAAAATTTATCAGAATTTATTGCATGTACTTCAAGCCAGAGAAACTCAGTTGTTGTTTTCTTAGTTGCAATGCAAAACCAGTATTTTTCGAAATGATGATACTGGAAGGATTAGTAACTTTGACTTCCCAGTTACTTCAGTCCATCCCGTTTACAGATGCTCACACTTGCATATGTCTGAATTTTGGTATTTGCTTTTAAAGACATGCTTTTTAGGCTGTAGAAAATTTCATAGTCTGAATAGTTAGACGTTGCTCAGGAGTGCCGGTTTCTGACCTTCCATGCCTTGGGGTGTTACGTTTGCTCACCAAACACACTTGGAGTGTATTTATCTCATTTGCACAAATTTTAGAGCAGACATAGAAAAATATATAAATAACTGTTTATGAAACAATGTGGCAGCATCAGCTTGAACTGATCATAATGATCCATTTTGAGGTGGACCATTTGGATCTGTTGAAGCTAGCTCATATTTTCAAGCCACTGTCATTGCAGGGCAGACACAGTCTGTCCATGGGTTCTTCCCTGCTCATCCTCTTGATTTGCATTTTCTCTACTCCTGAGAAATCTTTAATATTTATGTAATTAAATGTTTCAGGCCAAGATTTTGCCTTCTTCGAAGACTAAGCCACAGAAGACTAAGAATCACCTCCAGAAAAGACCCTTAGTTACCAAAATGCCTAAGATTCATGTGCCTAATTTTTAATCACTGAGCCCTCACTGAAAAATTCAGAAATCTAAAGTAAGCATCGAGGCTTCTGACCTAAAGTATAAACATGCCTCGTGGTGGGATTGCACAAAAAACAGTAAGCAAGTGGAGAGCCTCCAGAGTTGACCAAAGTGTCTTGAATTTATCATAAATCATTCCCTGTGCCAAGACCTAGATACTTTGCCATGATTGTCTCAGAGACAGTGATTCCCTCACTGCCTTATTTTAGGGAGGCTGCTCTAAGTAGGTAACAATATGGGGTCACCATCATCTTGCTCCTTCTAAAATCATCAGCCACTGTTACGTTTGTATGGACTTGGCTTGCTATTTAGATCTACTGGATCAATTCCCTCAGGTGGCAAAGATGGAGAAACACCTAAACTTTGGATCTCAGTTGGGCCTGGATATTAGATGGACATTGTGCAGCTGAGGACTGCCAAAAATGAGTATTATGTGCATGCAGTAAAGCAGGCATTGACATCACATAGACACCCACAGAGTTTGCATTACGCGTAAGTAAGGCAATACCTGTATGATGATAAAAGATTATTTCCCTCCTCAACAAAATTTGGTTCCCTTGATTTGGCAAACATAACTACGGGATGAGAAAACACTAGTGCTGCTGTTTTGGACTGCAGTTTCCAAAAGTGCCTATGCCAGAATCTCATTTGCTTTCAGCTATATTTGGACATTAACTTTAGGCCTCTGAAAATCCAAGCCTAAAACACTATTGAGTAGAGTTTGTAAAAATTGTGATAATAAAATTATATTTATTCATGATAAAAGAGGGTTCTTCGACTGTGGATAACACTGTACGCTCATAGAAAGTACATATACCAGAAATTGTTATAAAACATCTTAAAAAAAATACTTCCCAAGCAATCATCACTGTCTGAAAGCTAAACATAACAGTGATTTTGTTAAAATAAAACACACTGATTTCTGAAAGTCATGAGACTCCCATAGGCTTCAAGTGGAGCTTTAAGGACCCAGAACCAAGAGAAACAACAGCACTTACATTTACGTTCATAATTTCACAGTGGCCAAATGTACAGTTTTCTAAGTTTGCAAAAAACATAAATTAATAATATCAAATAAAAATAATATGAAACAAATGACCTCAAGGCTGAGATACTATGTGCCTAATTTCAGCCCAATTTTCATGGTTGTGTTATCAGAGCATGCATATTTATAATGGAATTACTGGTAACCCTTTGTGCAAGAAGACCCTCCTGCTTTAAGACCAATAAAAATATAGTCGGACAAAGTTGGTACGTAGGAAAATAAACACTAATAAAGACTTTGATACACAGAATAATATAGAAATGACAACATATTTTTGACTCTGTGCAAAGACATGTATTCATCTGTAAATGATTACATTTCTATCTATGGCAGAATGGTAGTGTGGGGCATATGAATCTCACCTTCAAAAGATATTCTTTCATTCTATAAAAAAATGGCAAGCACAGGAAACTTCAATCACTGTCTTATATTCAGAAACTATGACACTGTCAAACTGGTGTCATTAAAGCTAACTAACCATATTAAACGAATATTAAAATATAGGTTTCTTTGCATAACATAATGAGTAAAACTGCTTTTAAGTTTTTCCCTATGCTTTGAGGTGTAGGTGGCATTTTCATTCCAAAACTTTGAAGTCAGAACAAAATGTACAGGTAGAGGGTACTAGATCAAATAATAATCAACTTCAAAAAGCATTTTGGCTGTTAGATGTCCCAAGGCTAATTTCCTCTAGACATTTTAAATGTAAATGTCTAAACTCATTTAAAAATTGTAAATTGGTCTAGGTTCAATCAAAAACCATCCTGACACAGAACAGGGAGACTGGGCTAATTGTCATTTGTTTGTCAAATGAATTCCATTTGGAAAGCAATGAAACCTCCAAGCTAATTCTTTTAAGGTGAGCTGGTAGTTGTATTATCAGTTAAATGCAGTAAAATGGATAATCACATGATGATAATGAAAACTGAACCTATGTTAGCGCTCAGGCTCAGTCTGCCACAGGGCATATAGTGATGGAACTTAAGTACTGTAATGTTCCATTGGGCACAATGGCACCAAGTCTGCTCTTTAGCCTTACAGACACTTTCTTTGCATTTTAAAAAACTTTATCAAAGCACCGTGGCAATGTAGAAAATGTCAAAGTGAAATGCACTGTAGGCAAATTGAGATTTCATTAAGTTTAAATTTATTGCTTTTGACTGATGTATTACCATGCTTGTTAAGAACCAGTAATTTGGAATATCTGCCTGCCTGGTAAAATAGCTTTGTCTCTTTGCGTAACACTTTATATGGACTTTGAAAGATGACAGTAATTCAAGAATATGTGAGTTATTTTATTTTTCTAAAGAACAAATTCAAATATTTTAGGGTCTCTGACCTAATGGATCAATAGACTTATGCATGGGTCCCAAATGTTTTATTGGTGAACTTGGTAGAAAATTATAACACTAATATGTTATTTTTTGACCTGGTATAACATTGCATTCACTGACAATAGAACCTGTGGAAGCACTTAGCAACTGTCTTGTTCTGCTGCTCTCAGAATATGTATATTAGAAATAAATGAAAGTGTTTGTGAGAGATAAGAAATCCAATGAACTGGTGGAGGACTGTGAGATAAATTTATATACAAAAAGTAAGCAAATTGTGCTTGTTTGTGA
Organism: Struthio camelus; assembly: GCF_040807025.1. Lineage (NCBI taxonomy): Eukaryota > Metazoa > Chordata > Aves > Struthioniformes > Struthionidae > Struthio > Struthio camelus. The sequence continues at coordinate 7,821,495 of NC_090948.1, forward strand.
GTTTTGTGTATGCATATAAACAGATATAGCAGAGATACATCTGTATCTGTATCACAGTAGAACATGCACACATATTCTCTGTGTTGCACAGTATATGTGTTGTTTAGTTTCCAGGCTTCAGTTATGACAAAAGGGATGGTTGAGATGTTGACATAAAATCTCTTAGTAAAGCTCTGGTGCTTTACTCACCTTCAGGAAAGGACTGAATCAACAGTGCAGGACTAGCACAATTTTTGACTGATGACGAAGGTTAGGCCTTCAGGAACAGATTACTTCCCTTTGGAGAGAGACCTGGCTAGAATTTACTATATTCCAGATAGATATATTTATCTACACTAGGTGCCAGTGTTTTATGGTAGAAGTGACAAAGTTTGTGAAACCTAGGAATGCGTTATCATGTTATCTAGTATCTTAGATGGACAGTCAATATGAACAGACTGTAGACACACCTGTCCCAGTATCCAGTTCACCAAGCAATGAAATGGAAACAATAAAAGTCTTTGAACAAACAACAGACATTTGAGTCCTTGAGTTTAAACAAGAGGACTGTAGAATTCAAATGGGTTTTGTCTAGTACTGCCAAGGCAGCCATATCTGTATTTGTGCCAGTGCTGAAAGTCACACAACAAAGCTTTGTGTCTGCCCGTGTGCTTTCATTCCACAGACTATGAATATATACTTTTTCTTGGGGTGGGGGTGTGAGGTGAACAAGAGAGTTTTAAAATATACATATTTTAACAATATTTTAAGTGAAACTTCCAACTGAAAGCAGGAGAAAGAGATGCATGGAACTCTAGGTATTTAAGGTGTGTTTTGCTTTTAACCTTTAAAATTAATATTCTGAAGATTAGGGCAATCTATGTAAATTAATTGAATTAAAATACAATCATTTGTCATAGGGAAAACTTTTTTCTTCCTTCACAGGGAAATCACAGAATCACAGAACGGCTGAGGTTGGAAGGGACCTCTGGAGACCATCTAGTCCAACTTCCCTGCTCAAGCAGGGTCACCTACAGCACATTACCCAGGACTGAGTCCAGATGGATTTTGAATATCTCCAGGGAAGGAGATTTCACAGCCTCTCTGGGCAACCTGCTCCAGGGCTCAGTCACCTACTCAGTCAACTTACTTCCCCCACCCCCATATTCAGGTTCCCTCAAACACTCACTGGCTGTGACTGCAGATTTACCAAAGCAGGGAATGGGTGCATCTGCAGCACCATAGGCCAAACTTACCTAACACAGATTTTCTACCAGCGCACTCATTCCACTATTCTAGTGGAAGCTCAGAGGCTTCTTTCTGGCCCAGTTCCACGGGAGAATTTGCCAAGGGAGACACACCATCGTAATGCTGTCTCAGAAGGGCTTTCTGCCACGAGATGTGTTCAGCCTAAGCACACAGCTCCCAGACCCAGAACAGATCCATGTGCATTACAGAATCCTGACAGAAAAGGAATCCAACATTATCTTTTGTTTTCATATGGCAATACAAGTAAATTACAAAAATAAGAAAATATCCTGGGATTTTCTTAACGTTGGGAAAATTCAACTGAAAATAATGATTTACATTTCTGGGGATGTGAAAATCTTGCAAAAGTGTGAGAAGAAGCAGGCACATTTTTGTGCAATTCCTTATTCTGCTACCACAGGTTCAAGCATACATGCAAAACCCCCATCTTCAATTTCCAGTAGGCTTATATAGCCAAATTTCTGAATGATCCACAATATAGTGCCCATTTGTTCACCAAAACTTGCTTGCTTTTTTTTTCTCAGTTTTAAGTCATTTTCATGAAGATCCAATATTTCTTCATTCTGATTCCAGTATCTTCCTTGAATGAAAAATGAAAGATGGCAGTGAAAAATATTTTTCTAGTGACTTCCCAATTTCCAATTTATGTCAAGATGATCCTGGACTTTCAAAGAGGAAAGAACACATACACATATTCAAATGGATAATTAAGAATTATACAATATATACAACATATAATTCCCAGTGATTTAATCAGTAAAGATGGCAGAGGCTGAAGCCTTACTTCTGCCTGAGGAACAGAGACACTCTGTTCCCCATTAAAATGAATTGGACTGGTCATCCACAGTTCAGGTTTGCAAATCTCAAACTCTGCTTAAAAATGAATGCTTTCTATTTGTGTTTTTGTGCATTGTACAAAGGCTACAGCAACTCTCAATGAATAAGAAGGCTGCAGAGTGAAAGTGGGAGCCAAGGTAAAGCATTTTATTTGATAAAACATCTGGTTTTTGCTTTAAGACACATACATGCAGCTCTCTTTGAAGTCCAGAAGTGCTATATAAGTCTACACTTGAGGGCAGAATTTGGCCCAATGTGATAACGCAGTAGCCTGTAATCTGAAAAAAGAGTGTGTTTATTATATTTTTAAAAATTTGTGGGTTAACTCAAATTAGCCAGGAAGGACTAACACCTCTGAATAATTTTCCATCTCACCATGCATTTCGAAACACTGTAAGAATTACAACTAAATCCCACCTTTCTGCTTTCTTTTAAGGCATTGGACAAAATTTGTATTTTGGCGTAAGCCACTAGCTGGAGCTAAAGACCTGTAGAGCAAATTCAAAGGTGGGGGAAGGGGGGAAAGTGTTCACAAGCTTTATTTCTGGAGGAGAAATCCTGACTTTTAAAGGTAGGTCTGGAATGGGCCTTTGACTGAGTTTTAGATACCAAATTTGCTGTCATCTCTTAGAAAGATAGAAAGATTAGCCTAAAAAATGAAAACATCTGTATGCTTGAGTTCCTGGTTAGCTGAACTAACTGGAGCAAAGTCCAGCATGTTAACAGCAGAACGAATCAAAACAAACAGTTTGAATGAGTTTTTATAAAGCACCCAAAGGAGTAGTGAAGCAATAAAAGAAAGAAAAACTTGAGACACTAAAGAAATAATTAAGGGTAGAAATTAACTGTTGAGTAATATTTTGAATTGAAGGAGATTTACCTAGGAATACAGAAAACACCAAACAAAATGATTGACCCATACGCCTTTAATTACTGTTACTGCAAAGGCTCTTCAATATGCAGTCATTTAGAAAGATGAAGCATTACCTAGGAAGATATTTTCATAGTAGCAGAAGAAAAGATCTCTTTTACAGATAAAGATCAATTTACCAGTGGCAATCAAACAAAACATATCAGGTGCGAACAGAGCACTCCCTAGTTTTGAAGGGTCAAAGTAAAACATTTCAAGACCAAATATCTTCTGCATATGATTCTAGTTCAGAAGTACATAAACTAAACAGGTTTTGATCGTCCCATGTAATGTGGGGCACTGAGATGACTTCAATGAAGGTGACAACACTATGTATCAATACAACTATGAGCTATGAGCAAAATTTAACTCCAACCTTTCAAAACACTATACACCAGAAAATAAACGCCTAATGTGCCAGGGATAGCTTTTCTTCTGGGCTTCCCCATGGAAAAACAGAAGTAAAAAGCCATTAGGGAGTCAGTAAACATTTCTTCAGTTTCTATTTGTGCCTTTTTGATATGCTCTGCTGCTGCAGGTATTGAGGCTGGCAAGCAGGGCACTACATCTCGGGTAAGGATGCAGATGCATAAGCTGTTTCCACACAGGTTACATATGCCATGCCAATACCACACTGCCCTTGCCATGATTCAAAAAAACACTAAAATATGAACACAGATTTAAACACTTGCTTAAGAGCTTTCCTGGAACTGGCTTATACCTGCTTGTTGGTCTTAAGCAAATATCAAACCTATGGGCAGAGATAGTAAGTGAAAGCATTTCTTTTCCACAGTAAATTTACCGTCTTGGGGGGTCATATATCTGTTACGGAAACAGTCCTTGTTAATTCCCGCATGGTGATAATTTTCCTAATTGAAATAAATGTATCCTGTTCTTTGGTAAATAGCAACTGGTACTTACTGGGATTCCTAAGCCTAATTTTCCCAGGCAGCATCCCCATCGGCAGAAACAGCAGCTCCCAATTTTCTGCAGGTGCTAGTAAGATACTCTGGTCTTTGAGCAGTGGTGCACATTGTTTTGTACTGGCTTATGCATGGTTTGTGTATGTTTATCACAGTAAGGGATCCTCTGTGCTATTATTATGAACAGTAATGCAGAAAATTATTAAGTTACAGTATTTGTACATGTCATATCTGTACTTAATGGAAAGAGAAACTGAATGTTTAGGTACAGTCATACTTTTCACTGATCTACTGCAGGTCGTCCCATCTATTTGCTTTAAAGGGAACAGTTTTGTAGCTAATCCAGCACAGAACTGACCTCAATAGTTCTTGTGTGTGTGATCCAGTCAGAGATGCTTCTCAGCCTTCCTTGGGACACTTGTTATACGATACATTCTGCTCAGGTTATGCTGTTTTGAGATCCTTAAAAGCAGGGATTTTTTTTCCTTTTCTCCAAGGATAAAAAAAAAAAGCATAGGAATTGCAAAACCACACCTTGAAGTTAATGGGCTTAATGGGTTTCACATATACAAGCATACCATATCTACTTATTTCAGACATGGCATTCATAATATCTAATCATACTGAACACGGTATACTTGTTTAATCATTTTTAATATACAATCTAATAATTTGTTAACATAGAAGTTGTCATAATACAACCTCCATTAAGTACAGATAGCTACTATACCTTAGACTGGATCTTTTATTTCACTCTTTAAATGTAACAGTGTTGCTTTCACATGTGAACATGGGACTTTTCTGAGCTAAATTTTCTCAACAATACTGCAATTTGGAACATTTATCCTTTTTTTTTTTTTGAATTGTACAAAAATTTTTGAGTGAGTCAACACCATCTTCAGATGGTCCAGTAGCATTGCAAATGCAGCTTTTGTATTGATGTACTTATTGATTCAGAAGTTTCCTTCTGTGTCACTTTATGATGTCTGTTCTACTCTGAAAATCGTGACAGAATAAGACATAAAAACCATAAGGAACTTCATGTGCATTTATGTATGTTTTAATTAGACTAGCATTTGAAAAATTCAGTCAGGAAAAGATACAACACTCTTGAAGAACTGATCGTCTATTCTATAGTGCATGCATTTTAAAAAGTCCTGTACCAGCTCGAATTTAGAACGGAGTAGGCCATACTTAGACCTGAATCCAAAACCTTCTCAAATAAGGAGATTTAAACAGAGCTGCAAGCTTAGAAATTTACAGAGAAGGTAAGCTGAGGGGAAGAAGCCTTGACTACAAAACTAAGGAAAATATGCAGTGGCTCCTCTTACCATACGTTAGTCTGATATCTGAAGGAAACCTCTAAGACATCCTATGTATCCTTGCTTGAATTCAGCATCCATGGACATCTGTGGAACACGTGATCCTAACTTTCTTGCATATTATTACACAGAAATTTCCTAGGAAAGAGGCGGTACAACTCTTACATGTGAATTTTGTCAAACTGGTACCATGTCCTCGGGATTCTCTGTAGTATGGATGGGAGATGACACAACAGAAGAGAGCTGTGCTGCATGGAAAAGCAACATATCATTCAAGAAAAGCAGGTGAAGAGAAAACCAGTAAGCATGACGTTTGTTTTGGAGTGGAGAAGCAGCAGAAGATTCAGAGGCACTAGGCACAGCATGTAAACGAACACTGAAAGTTGGCTGGCTGGGGAGTGCCTCTTGGTAATACAGTATCGTGTGTATCCGTAAGAAATAGCACCTGTCGTACAAAGACATTTGAGTCATTTACATAGCCTCATCAGCAGTGCGAAATGGCTCCTTGTGCAGTCAGACATTTGGAAACAGATAAAGCGTGGTAAAGAATGCTTCTTTTCTCCCTAAGAGATTAATGTAGATGTGAACACATTAGTGCTGTTTAAGGGAGAGTATTCTCTTTGACAGATAACTGGGATTGGGAATATTAGATTACCAAATAATGGACCCTTTAAATTCTGTCATCATTACTTATCAGCTACATTAGTTTAAAACCTGCAATTTTGAACTTAGCATTATTGAGCTTTTGAAAGATTAAATTACTGAGCTTTTGTTTGTGAATGGCTCTGTGAAATTTCCTGAAAAGGATAGTCCTCATCCTTCATTGTGTAAATGTGAATGCCAAATAACATACTTTATTGATATTTACAGACATACAAACGATAGGACTAATGCACCTTAATGTCTGTCTACCAGAGTTAAAAGGCAGAACGCTGTTAGATAATATAGTGCACTGTACCTCCTTTGTAAACCTGTTTGGAGTTAGTCTTTATCCCCCATTGCCTTCCTAAAAACCTTATTTTCACAAGTAGCTTCTCATAGGCAGACTTGCAGTAAAAGTTTCCTTGTTAGAGTTTTCTTTCACCCATTAGGCAGATTAAAAAATACATTAACTTGGAGTTATATAGAGTTTATTTCTTCTCTTATTGTACAGAGCCTGCATGTATAGGTGGGCAAGAGAGACAGCCACATCCAACATTAAAAAAAGTAGCTATTTATGAGCAGATCCACAATTGCATTAGATAGGAAGGATAAAGCCCTACATTCATCAGGTGGTCAGTCTCAGTCAAGACTTTAGGAACAAAATACCCTGCTGTGCTGTTAATTTCACAGCTCTCTGCTAAGCATTTTTCTCAGAGGCACTGTCAGACAGAGGCTTCAGGAACACAGTGATTCTTTGAGATCGCATTTTAACAGCCATCAGAGTACCTGACCACTCCGATCATCCATATCTTCCCATCCATATCTTGGACATGGCCATCTATGACCTCTTTCCTCCCCCTTATTCTACTGAATTGTGAGATTGTCCCTTTAAGGCAGGATTTTCAAAGATGAATAAAGAATTTAATCTCACAAATCTGATAGACATATAATGCAAATTGGGTGCTCTTCTTACATTGACACCCTTGAAAATTCCCACTGAATTTTCTCAAGTTGTTTGGTAAGAGCAAGACTCTTTTTTTTAAACTTTTCCAACTTTTTAAGAAGTCAATAGAGTAGTGAGCCAATGAATATGAAGAGTGATAAGCTACAGCCATGAAATGCGATAGGAATATGTTTGTGAAAATACATGTTTGTTTAATGAGGTAGATACAAATTAGGCTCATAAAACAAAATCAGAGAGAAAGAAAAGATATACTGTAAATATCCTTGACTCTCCATTAGACCCCAAATGTAGGTACCGCCCATGCCCAAACAACTCAAAATACTTGGAAACAGTTTAAAATACATTTTGTTTTGGTTGTTCAGTTTTTATGTTTGTTTTTAACTACCATATTTTTTCTTGCTTCTGAGATAAAACCTGTTATATTTGGGAGGCAGACTTCAAATAGATTAATGTTCCGTATATGTTAAAAGAAAGAAAATGATTTCAAAAACAAAGTCAAAGTCTCGTCTTCTGAATGATGCTTTCTTCCCCCTTCCCCCACAAATGAAGTTTACTTTCAATTCCATTGCATAAAACTGGACATCTATTCAACATCTGTTCAGCTAACAGTGAGAAGCATACTCTCTCTACAATATTCACGAATCGCTTATTAGGTCAAGTCTAAAAGCCTTGCAAATTCTTGTACATTCTTAGGTGTCTTTGACACAGCGACAAGAGTTGCAAAGTGTCACACAATCATTAAAAAAAGCAGCCAGGTTATTCATGAAAAACTAGTGTCACTCTCCTTAAAATGGTATTATTGCTATTGTTAGCACTCATTGACAGAGGGAAAGATCAAAACAATATACTTTGTACTGTTTTTCATTTAGAGCAATGATATCAAATCTCACCTGAATGGCTCCAAGTATAATTTGAGTCACATAAAAAAGATATTCTTTCCCACAGATTTAAACTATGTTAGATATTTACTGGGCTCCCAAATCATTGACAATATATCACTCTGCATTGGTATATTTTAGGAAATACTAGGTATGTGCAAGTAAAAAATAATCAAGCCAAAATGAATATATTGATCTGTTGACCCCAAGTTAACAAAGCCATTGATAAGAACACTAGACTGCAAGGTTCTGGGAAACACGAGTACATCATCTTTTTGGGTGATGTAAGAGTTAGGTCCCCTTTGACAGGTTTGTGCAAAATGAAATGAGTCAATATGGTTCATTCCAGCCAAGGCTGATATTTGCTTGTATATCTGCTGAGCAATGTGACTCAGAGACACAAATATGCTGCTTCTTGCCTTTACAAGTTTTTTTCTGTAAATTTGGTTAGTTTACCATTATGTTAAAAACTCACTGACATTTTCATTTCTATATCATGATTCTCACTGCCACTAAAAAAAGGCATAAGGTGTAGTGCCAGAGAGCTTCAAGAGCTTGACCTGAGCATCAGGATGGGTTCTTCCCACAGTGTATGGGACTCAGTGACGCAGTTGCTTGGTATGCTGGTCTATACACATCTCCAAGATAATAATACTGTGCCTGTTAAAGAATTATACAGAGTATACTACATTGCCGATATACAAATCACTAGTGTACCTGTAGCTAGATGACTGCATCCCATTCTAGGTCATCACCTCAAATAATGAAGAAGAAAAAAGAGAAAGAGTGACTGCAGGCGGCAAAGTCCCGACTGATCATCATGCCCTGCTGTAATGTACTCCAGGGGCTTCCTCCTTCAAAAGAAAGCAGGTTGCTGAAGTAGGCCCTGAAGAACGGGACTCAAGGCACTGCTGTACCTACTGTGGGAATTCTGAAAGCAACTTCTGATGAGGCAGAACTTCAGGTTCCCACTGAGTTTAGCACAGAGTCATAATACTGCCAACGTTGGTACCTCAGCTCTTTGAGAACTGAGGATTCCTTGCTACCTCTAATTTCTTACTTTTGTTCTTCAACTCGAGAGAGAAAAGTGTAGCTTTGTATGTAACCTTTGAACAGCTGATAAATTCTGCTCTGGAGAAGGGGTCTGAATGAGACAGAGAGACGGGATTGAGCCTAGAGTGAAAAAGGCTCTTCCTCATCCAGGGAAAGAGAAATACTGGGACTTCTCAGTCTAAAGTAACAACTTACCAGGAATATCACAAAAACAAACAAAACTACAAAGATGGTAACTTCAGTCCTCCTGTTCATTCTTTTGCCACAACACAGGAGCAAGAGAAGAGTCAATGCAACTGAAAGGGAATAGATTTTAAGCTGGTCAGGGGAAACAGTCCTTTATGAAGCCAATATTTACTCTAGAGAAAAATACTACTACATTCTACACATCAATACAGAAGTATGCTTCTGTTAAAAAATGGTTTTGTTGATACTTTGTACCCCTTCCTCTCACTTTACATCTACTTGGTTTAAGAAACATAAAAGGTGATAAAACAACTTCCTCTCTGGGCAGTCGTTCTTGACGATTTTCCATTTTCCTGTAAAGACAGAGTTAGAGATGGATCATAAGATTAGCTAAAATCAATTTTCTTACGGGGATAAGGCCTCAGCCCCACAGGTGGTGAATGTCCTCCACTTACAAGCAAGCCAAGCTATTTGAAACAAAACCTGTTCTGTTCAAGGGGAATGGGAAAGACGCAAACTCCTCAACACGAGCTTATTCGAATTTATAGAAAGCCTTTTAAAGACCACATGCTAGAAGCATCTTTCTCTGACCTTCTCAGAACAGTTTTCTTTATTAAGCATTTCAGGCAGTATTCCACTGTTATGTACACTGCCACAAATACCCTGTACCACTAACACTAGGAGACAAGATCATCTCCTACTGACCTGAATTTCACGATACTCCAATGAAGTCAGCGTGAAAGTAAGGCAAAAGTAAAGAAAGTCAAACTTTCAGCCCTATCCTTCCTTCTTGCCATCCTCTAAATCCTTAAATAAGGAACTGGTCAAATAAGTCTTAAACCTGAGGTCATCTGTGCCAGTGCCTTGCAATGCTTGCCTTTGGCTACAGACAGAATGCTTTATGCTTTGTGGTGTGCATCTAACAGGAATAATATCGATATCTAATATGAATAATATCGATACACCTACAGTTACATGGAAGGCAGAAGCACTGTTATTTTATTAGTAAGGAGTCTTTCAGAAAATGAACCACATACATACTTTAGTACAGGAGGTAGAAGAGAGAGATTACATACTAACAAAAACAGCCAGAAAAGAAATACGGAGGGCAGGGACAAAGAAGAGGAAACAACAAGAGAGACAAAATTTAAATATAGCAAAGATTAAAAAATGTATTTGTGCCAGCCTGCTAGCATCAACCTACCTCTGCAGTACCTAGGGCATGCGGACCCTTGAAAGGGACCCTAAGTCCCATCTTGTCCACCTCCCATGGGGGAACAGGTTTAGTCAGCTAGAAGATGGCCTAGTACTTCAGAGAGAAGGAGATGCTTCTCAGAAACAGGGTTTAGAGTGGACTCCTCAAAGAGACGCTTGAGGCATGAGAGATCTTTAAATGCATAAGGTAAAGGCATAGCTGCTGAGCTGCTGTGCTGGACAGAAGCCTTTTGAGGGAGCAGAAATTTTGACATGCCTTCCCTGAAGTGTTTGTGTTTTCTGAGGTGCAGAGTTAAAATGCAGCTAAACAGAAATATTCCACTTGAAAAAATAAAGATCATATAAGTTCAGGCCTCAAATGAATGCATTCAAAACTCAGGTAAATATGAAGGCAGAAATGAAGCAAATCTTATGGGAAGGCAAGATGCAAATTACAATGTCTAATCTCTCTGCAGTGATCAGCACATTCACCTTATCTGGTTTCCATCTGTCATCTGAGCCTCAAGTTTACAGGCAATGTACAGTCTGTCCTGAAATCTACATAGCTTGTAAGGCACTCAGTTTTCTGTAGCAGAGAGTCTCCTCTACTGAGGAAACTGGCCTTTTTATTTGAGAAAAAGGTAAGTGAAATAATTCACACACATTCTGGAAAATAAAAAGCTGAATGTTCCTTTTCTGTTGCTCCTCACTTTTCAAAAACATCATCTTGGCAAAGTTTTCTTTGTCTAATGGTCTGGGAATACAAATTCCAAGTTCAACGAAAATGTTTACAATTAAACAGTGTTTGTTTCAGATACTGGTGAAGAGGGTGCCGAGAATGGAGTTAAATGGAATAAAAAAAATTATTACAGTCACAATCTTTTCCAGGTGGTTTTCCTAGTAGATTTTGTCATGTTAGGTCATAAAAGTGACTTTTAAAGAACCTATGCAATACTGTAGTGAATCTCAAAGGCTTTGCCCTATTTTAAATGGGACTTAATTTTGACACAAAAGTTGTTCTACGCTTGCAATAAAGAACCAGGAGTAGCAAACCTGGAATCTCTAGGGTACAAGGTCTCTAGGGTGTCCATATGACAGAAAGACATAAACCCATGCTATCTACACTGTAGAGGTCATGCACTTCTACCTAACTTCCCCTAGTGGATCATCCTATAGGCTGGGGCAAGGTAGAACTGTGTGAAAAGTTTACCTGTAAAATCAACTCTGCACAGATTCCATGTTGGCCTCATGTCTGGCAGGTATGAACAGGCATAACCAACTTGGGTAGTATCCCTAAAATAAAAATGCTGGACTTATATATGTCTGCAAATTGCGTGAACCTAAAATGAGCCCTTGTACTTCTGCATATATACTTTTGCAAACAGAAACATCACTTCTGAAACACCGTCCCTCTGTCAGCAGGCCTCTGATGACAAATCTGAAACATTTCTAAACAAGTCTTTGCTCCTGCTCTTTGTCCACTTAAAGAACTGCTTCAAATAAAAAGAGAAAAACAGAGTGCCAAAAACTTGACTAAAGCAGATTAAAACTCGCCAGCTCTCTGTGCAACAGGTGTTAAACATAGATGCAATGTGTATTATGTTACCACCTGCGCTCATCTTATTCTGGACAAAACAATATCCTCTGCAGCTGTGCAGGAGAGGCAGGAATGTAACAGTGCTTTAGAGTCCAGAAGAGATAGTAGCAGTTTTGGCTGAGGCTCTCACATCAAGTCTGCAGTCAGGAACATTTCACTGTGTGCCCATGGATGACCAGGTCTGTGTGCTGAAATTGCTGGGAACCATAGGCAGGTGTGAACTCAGAGGTTTGCTAGCTAAATCTCTTGTGCACTGCTGCTGATCTATCCGGAAATGAGGGCACATGGCAGTTGCAATATTTATAGGAACTAATACAAGGATCAATGAGACAGAGTCTTTAACGCATCATATTCATCATCTGATTCTGACAGTTATTTTTCTTTTCTTTTCTTTTTTCTTTCTGCTTTGGCAGTGGATAATGAAAGCAGATGAGATACTAATTACAACAATTCAACCCCTAGCTATTGCCAGTGGGTAAAGTTCAAGCCTGACAATCAAAGAGTTTTAGATGGAGAAAAAACACGTTTCATCAGTGATCTTGGTTTATCAGCTTTTGTGGAGCATCAGGTCCATCAGTAAGGTGCTCCTTGCTCCATGAATACATGGCATTCCTTTCTTATCAGTTCAGTGTAGGTCTATCCACTAAAAGTATAAGCAATACCCTGGAAAACTGCTTTGCATAATTCCCTTACCGGGAAGGTGCCATTTATATGCCCCCATTCTGCTGAGATAGGTCCAACAGCTGCATCATTTTTCCACAGCTATTTGGTAGGTAGGGCATCCAAATCAGGGGGAGAGATATACTTTGAGCATTTGCAAGACTTTGTGATTCAAAACACAGTTCGAAAATGGCTGTAGGAATTTAATTAGAAACTTCCATTAGTAGATTAGATGACTAGAACAAAGAAAACCAGTGAAAAAGCTTCTTATTAAAACCAGCAGCACTGCAGAATATTGATAATATAACAAAGGAATGAGTGGATATGCATAGCAAATTATTAAAGGTTACAGATAAATGTCCAAGAGTTGCTTAGCTTCTGGTTACCCCAGTCTATACAGAAGCCACTGAGACAAGAAGTCATATAGTCCCTGTGCCTGTAGAATACAGTAGCTGAGGGTAGGCAGAGGTATTAGAGAGCAAGGCTCAGCAGTGCTGTGTGTTAGCTGTTTGCATTTTTTTAGCCGTAGTGCATAAATGAAGTGTGAACAAACCTCTGCAAGTCCACACACTACAGTGTGGATTGTAGCCACAACTAGTACATGTGATTAGTCCTCTGATGAAGAATCAGGCCTGGCAGAAGGGGAGTTTATGCCTGAAAAACCACTAGAACAAGAAGAGTCTTATGGCTCTGTAGCATCCCAGAGTCAATGTCAGCTCAGGAGAACCTATGCTGTAGGAACTTCTCCCCAGAAGACCATCTCAATGAAGGTATTCAGCAACTTTCACAGGGAATCAAGAAAAAAAAATCAATAGAAGATTCAAGATGAAACTTAGATGCAATTAGAGGCAAATTGGTTCACCTTCCTGGAACTATGATGATGTGCTGCCACTCTTGGTCAGAACTTAGTATCTACTTACTCAAAAGAATCATACTACTTCCACGCTGAGACTGGCCTACACTCATATCAGCTGCCAACCCCCAATTTCTTAATTCTTGTGGTTCTGTTCTTTACACAAAATCTGATCAGTGCCTAATTTTATAGTTTATACAACCAGAAGTCTAGTTTTATTTAAGCTGTTCTTTCAGATACGGTCTTGAAATGGTAACAATCTAGGCCCACCGTTAAATCTACACTTAAATTTTTCAAGAGACATTCAAGAGAGGTTGACAGGTTTGTGCTACATATGGGGCAAATAACTGAGGCAAGCTTCTCAAAGCTGCTCTTTCTTTTCAAAACAGAAGTGCTAGATTTTGGCAATAATCCAGCCTAAGACTGTTGGTTATGTCTATATAACACTGCAGTACTGAGCTAGCCCAGGGCTAATTTATCTTCAAAGTGCTGTGTTAAAGTAGGTAGGTTGCTTCCAGAATCTGAGTTAGGTCATGCGGTGTTTGATCAGATACCGTTGCATGATACTTCAGAAAATACAGCATGATGAATCGTATTTTAAAAGATGACTTATTCATCAGGGATGTATACAAAGTCTAGCAATATGGACACACTCGTGTATATACTCTCGAATCACTGCTTGAGAAAAGCCTCCTGAGTAATCAAGACAAAAATGGCACAACCCCATTCCTTCCTAACCAGGCTTGCACCTACCTATCTCAGTCCTTAGCTTTCTCATAACCAAAGATCCTTCCATCTTTCTCACACTGCAGTGGAGTCCAGTGCGCCAGTATGAAACAATTTGTATCTCCCTGCAGTGTTACAACAGGTCGGTGGAACTTACTTGGTTGGTGGTCTTGCTTTTCAATTCCAGACCCCCATAAAGCTACCTTTCTTAATGACACTAAAGTGACTATTCAAACAAAGAGTCAATTTTGCTGAAGATTAACAGATCTCCAGTTACCTCAGTATTGTCTATATAGCAATACAGGTAGTGTCTACCATCCTGTCAATGTGGAAGTCAAAGTTGCTGAGCTGGCAACTGGCAATGGCAACAATTTGACAATTCTAGTCTACAAAAAAGGAAGTAAAACAATAATTTCTTAGTACACAAAGATAATACAAAGACAACTTTTCTCATTGCTAATACAAGACAGCATTTTAATGGTTACCAGTTACTGAAAGGTTAATTAATTTGAATAATTTGAAGAAAAAGTAAGGGTATTACAAGATGAATAGATAGCTAGATGGAGGACTGTAAAATACTAGAAAATTGCTGATTGCTTTGCTAAAGGGCAGAGGCAAATTACAACCATTGTCTTTTGTTCTTGTGAACCCAAGGCTTTTTTTTTTTTTTTTGTAGTTGCGTTATTTTAAAATGAACCATACAAGAAGCTGGTATGTCCTAGGAAAAAGTGAATATATAACCTAGGACACTTAAATGGGTCAAGAAGTCCTCTTGAAGCAATACTAAAATACTCCAATATATTTGCCCATTTTACAGGCTTAATTCAGTTTGGAAAGGCCAAAAGACATTTTTTAACAATACTGAAGTATCTTAATGTCAATGTTGTGATATCATGAGCTTCCTTCCTTCTGCTTGAGACTAATAAAAAATCTCCATAACAGCTTTTATTATCCTGACAATGGATTTGGTTAAAACAAGCAAAAACCAGAAGAACTCCCAAAAAACAAACAACCCCAGAACTCTTTCACCTCTTCAAAAGCCTGTCATGGTTTCTGAGACATTCGTTTGATAATACTGTGACCATTCTTTTCAGTTGCTTGGAAAAAGAAGCCACCTTTCCCTCTGAAGAAAAATTAAAACAGCTCTAATCTGTGAGGCTCTTACATAGCAAGAGCACTGTTGGGCCTTAGCTGGATTCCCAGAGTAGCTGTAAGCTTCATGTTACAGGGGTAATCTGGAGTAGAATTGAAGAATGATTTTTTATTTTTATTACATTCTTGTTCCATCATGCGAAAGTATGATTTCATGCAGGTGTGTAATGATTTCTAGGACCACTGTCCCATTAGTGGCCATAGTTGAGAGCTCCTTTATTCTGAAGCTCAGCAAAGGAAGGTGTAGTTTGTCTTCAGGTCTCTTTAAATTCCTTCCCTGCCTGGTTGACTGTCTGTCGCACTGGGAGGAATGTGCTCCGGCATGAGCATAGGGACATCGGGGAGAGCCAGGCTGAAAACCAGAGGAGGCTATCCTGGCATCACTCCTGCAGATGACAATCAGGCTGTGAAGGAGCCTAGCAGCCTGGCCCAGAGAGATGGCTGCTCTGCCAGTCCACAGTCAATTACCAACACAAGGAGTCACTCAGGGGATGGCCAGAAACTTTGGAAGTCAGCAGCTTCGGTGGCCTTTGGGCCCCTTTTTTCTTAAGGGAAGAGCTCCTTGAAATTCCACTCAAAATAACCCTAGTAGGGGCAACGTATTCCCCCAACCGCACAGTATCTGCTTTAAACTTATGTTTGTATGGTAATATTTAAATTATAAAGCACTAGCCTTTCACCTTTAGGATCCTGACTGGATTCATACCATCCTCCTATGGGAAATGAGTTTGGTGGCCTAAGCTGAGTCTCGAGTAGACAAAAGTCCTTATCTCCAAACTCCAAACATAATTCAGCACAACACAGCATGACTGGAAGTCCCTGCTCAGGAAAAGACAAGGAACGAGCTTGTGTCAAACGTAAATTACCTAAGTAATCAAATCAATACTGAATTCAAAGTGAAAATATCAAAATTATCAGGTGGTGCTGCGGAGGCTACAAAGCTGCTGTTTAGCACAAAGTTTTCCAGATATATTCAAACTGAGAAATGCCATTTAGAGCAGATAAACTACAAAAAAAGAAGTCAAAACTGCAAAGAAGCATAAGCTAAAAACCTTAATAAATTAAAAAATTTCCTAGAAGAGCACCTTACCTCCCTTGGAAGAATACATACAGTTTGGAATTGAGTACCTTCCCTTCTCCCCAGAACAGGGCTGACTGTGAATGACTATGAAATCTGCATCTCAGATACCTTTGAAGATTGCTGACCATGTTATAGAAATATCATTCAGAGATGAGTCCTTAAGCAAATTCGATGAGTTTAAAATAGGAATGGTAAGTTGTGACAAAATAACTACATATGAACTAAAATAGCTCTAAGTTAAAAGAGATTTGGAAAAGTACACTCCTCCTCTCAGGTTGAAGGGAATAAAAAGATGTAGCAGGCTGTGAACCTCTTCACCTGATGATGAAAAAAAGCAAAAAAGTGCCTCTTACTATTAAAAAAATTGTGAAGTTACAATCCTTAAACCATCTCCTGGCCAAGATAATGTGATATTATATATTCACTTCTCCCCTGCCTGCTTTGTTTATAGTCTCAACCCTTTACTCACAACAAAATGGATGACAGTTTCATTACAGAATGGCATCACCTGTCAAACTTTGAATTACTGATCATAAAAATATCAGTTATGCTTTGAAGGATTGTTTGAGCACTTTTTTTTTTTTATCAGCATTACCGTTTAGTGCAACATACACAAGGGGTTGAGGGGGGAAGTGATGGTGGAAAGAAATCAAACCTGGCTGAAGAGCTATGAGTTTGCAACACCCTACCCATACAAACAAGCTTCTATCGCAGTTATAGACAGCAGAAATAAAAGGGAGCTTTTTGGCTCACAGCTATAAAAAAAAAAAAAATTATCATAGTGATGAAGTTCCTCAGCCATCAACAGAGCTGTGATAACGCTGTTTGATGATGATTTTCCCATGAATGTTAAACAGCCGCCACTGCGGAGGAAAAGGAGCTTATCTGCACCTAATACTGATCTCTAATTCCTGCCCTTCTTGAACCATCCATTTTCTAACAGCATTAACTGGCAAATTTACATCCCATCTTAATGCTGCTAAAGAGGACAGGAGATGAAGAGTAAATGACAGCAGTGTAATGAGGATGGCTTTTTTCTCCTTTCTCTTTAATGGCTGAAGATTTACACAATTGTCTGTAAGCTTATATAGAGAGCTTACCTGAACCTTTTGCCAGCATGGATTCAACTTACAGGAGCTTTTGTTAACTAAATACACATAAATATTTTTAAGGAGGTTTAATATTGTGACTTCAAAGAAAGCTAAAAGACAGGATGAGAAAAAATATTTTTTAGCATTTTGATTATGGATAAAAATTGCTAGTATTTCTTTCTTAAAAGGATGCAGTTGTATTTTCAAAATATAAAAATTTAATTTTAATGACAATTCCTTTTCTGGAAAGGAATTTTCTTGTTTTTTTCATTACGTAGCAGAAGAATCTCTTTTCATGCTACAGAATTTTAGTCAAAAATTAACTCTAAAATTCAGAAATCAATGGTTATCCAAACACATTATGTAGAGCTGTGTTTCACATGCCATCCACAATATGGATTGCTTTCTGATCATGTAGATTCCATCAAAATAGAAGGCTTTACATTGCATGGCAGAAAGGAGAGTAAGAAGGGAATGTTCTAATATAGGAAACAACAGCAACAATACTTGGCTAGATTCAGTCAAAGTATTTCTGTATATCCAGACGATAATTTCAGTGGAACTTAGAACCAGCTCAAGATGTGCTGTTGATATTCAAAAGCCTCTTGGTCTGGCTCAGTCTTTTGCTCAGATATAAAAGACTAAATTAGCACAATTTTTTTTAAAGATAGACAGCATTTTTTTCAATTATCAATTCAGTTCATATACACATTATATCTCCAGGGTATATAAGAAAGGCTATATTTGAAAGGAAAAAAAATGAAAAAAATGTGCAGAAATGCAAGGGAGCAGGCCTCAACTGCCCCAGAATGAGTATAAACCCGAGCTGCATAGGTGTGCAAGACACACTGCCCACAGGGGACTTGCTTTTCTTCAAAGGCTTTTGTTATAATCTATTATTTTGAGTCTTCTGAAATTTCAGTGTTTAATTTTTTTAAATATACGTTGTCACTACTATTTCTATTTCAAGCATGTCACAAATATTTAATATCTAAAAGATAAATCTTTATTCCTGTGCTCATACACATATACATACAAATAAGTAAGTCTAATATTGTAGCAAATATATATAAGAAAAATAAATGTCTCTCATAATAACATGTCCTAAAATGAGTTTCTATTCTTTCAGCAATACTGGTATTGGAGGGTTCCCGCTCCAATGGGGGAAAATTGCAAATATACTTTGAAAAGAGCTTTTCAGCAGTGAACCATATATTGCATGTCTGCAATTACGCCTGTCATTAATCATCTAATGAAGTTTCATGAGTCCTGAATCACTTTTATTTTAGAACTAAAACAAGAAAGCAATTCCAAGTCGACTACTGTTGGCATGCTGGCCAGGGTGACATATGTTCCTGGAAGCACATATATCTGAGAATACAAATCGTTCTTTACGTTTAAGGTAACACTCAGCATTTACACTTAAAAACATATTCATCTAAGACTCTAGGATCCAGATTTTCAAAGATGTATGGGCTTCTACACTACTTTATTTTCTTTCTTTGAATTATTTACGTTCATCTGTTGAAGACATTGGGACACGCTGCACGTAGAACCCAAGACATCCAACATGCAAAGTATATGCTGACTACTGAATGATATCCTTTGCTATCAGGTCCAAATGGAAATCGGGTGGCTGTCTTCTGGTCCGCTACATGAATCTCTTAGGACTAAGAGGCTGATCAAATGAAGTAATATAACCTATAATATTTCATTGTGTAAAACAAACTAAATAATTTGTGCTTTGATTTACTCTACTCAACCCAAACAAACTTGCCATATATTTTTTCTAGCCTCTTAAGATACCTTAATTCCCTGATATAACTTAGAGAGTGAAATAGAAGCAATAAATACCAGAAAAAATATCAAGTTAATTTGACTGCCTCTATTTACTCTCCGATTCTGATTACAAAACATTTTTTTTTGCAGAGGCAAATTCAGTATACAAGTGATTGATAATCGTTTTTAAGTAGTATTTTGCTATGACAAAACATCATTTAGGTTTCCAAGCGACTAATGAAGTTGTCACCTAGAAGTCTCCACTGATCCACAGAAGAAACAGAGAAGCCTGCATTTTGTGAAGTATGGATCAAACCAATTTCAGAGGCTGGAAAGTTCTGTATAATCCTCTTTTGGTTTTGATTCCCCTTTGAGCATCATCAAAGCCTTCAGTACAACTGTTTTTCTGGCAAATGGAGGTGTCTTGTCTCAGACTAGTTTGTCTGAGACAAATAGGACTCACACAGCTTCATGCAGGCGAATGAAAGTTCTTCTAATTGAACCACTTTCCCCTCCTTTCAGATGTGAAAGAACCTCAAGCTTATTGATCTGGTTATCTACATGCAGTATTAGTGCTTTTCAGTCTAACTTTCCTGGTAGCTCATTCTTTCACGTCACACGCAACTTCCTGGAGATGAGGAAAGGGCAAGGACACAAAAGAAGAGACCTGTGCTCAGAAGAAAATTATAGAATGTTATATACGCAGCAGCATACAGGTATACATGACACTGGAACGGAATCTAGGAAAAGCATTAATGTCTCATTATCTATTCAGGACTGTAATCCTGAAAGTAACTCACTGTAACTGGCTGAGAATTTTTGACAAAATGCTACTTCCAGAAAAAAGGCTGTTTTAAGCAAAATCAAAACGTTAATATTTTCTTATAAGAACAAAATGAAGTATCTCAATGAGGTAGAAATTCCCTTTGCGATAACTAGAAGAAGTATTGGATTTTCTTTGTTTTTTTAAGAAATTAAAAAGTAAAACTCGTTCATTTAAAACACATTACAGTTCCCGTGAATCACTGTAGCACAGTAAGAAAGAAAATATAGTTCAGTGTTAAACTAAAAGAAAACATTTGGTTTAGCAAACTGAAAGAAAAACCATTTTGGCATTTTTGAATTGCTTATATAACTACCCATTCCATTGAAAAATCGTAGTCTGATATAATGAATTGGAAGTTTTGCAGAGTAGATACTTCTGTTTTCAACCAACTCTTCCCCACTCAGATCTACTTTTAAAATTGGTTTTCAATTTGGCATATGGTTAGAAGGTAAAAACGGAGGTGAGCATGGCAATGTTCCCAACAATCCTGTGATGAATATCCAATTTTGCATTTTGCTGTCCACCATAAATAAAAAAAAAGACTCATAAATAAAGAAAATGGGTGAATTAACCATACAGGTCCACCTGCATTGCACACTTGAAATGTATTCGAAAATAAAGGGTGAAATATCATAATTACTATATCATCATAAAACTTCATCGTCTCCTCATGTTGCAGCATGTACCATACAGAATTCCTGTTGGCAATGCAGTACTCCTAGAGTACCAAAAATGTATCTTATTTTAAATGAAGATTCTTTTGTGCGGTTATAACAAATGTTTTAGCATAAGAGAACGTTGTAAAGAGGCAGCTGCAAATGTACTTTGCGAAACATTTTCTCCTGAGCTGCATAATTTCAGCTACTCTTTGGGAATGAAGAGGGTAAGAAAATAATGGAGAAAAAATTGCAGACAAAAATGATAAGTTTAAAAAGAAAGTACAGACACCCTTAAACAAAAAGCCTCAAACACCATCCAAATTGCTTGGCACACACTATGATGCCCCAGATTGTGTTAATGCTAAGCCTTACAAAGAGAGATGGGAAATACGATGTGGTATAACTCTGCATTTAATCAAGGTGAATCCCTCTCTGCTGATTATCAAGTGAGGATAGATTTCCTGCTCCACTCTATCCTTACACAAGAAGAAAGATACTGTGGTGATAGCATCTAAAACCATAGGAAAAAGAGATTATGCTAACTGTTGCTTAAGAAGTTTCTTTGTACCAGAGAAACAAACAAACTGAAGGCTTTAAAAATCAAAGGGCAATTTACATTTGCAGTTCTACATGAACACAAAAGGACTAATAAAAAGCTGCCTCCTCTTGCTGCAGGTAGATCACAGAACTCTCAACTGTTTCCAGCATGTCAACAGTGGACCCCTACTACAACCACTTTATACTAGCACCGCGAATACATGACTGGCTAGCTTTATCGTCAAAAGTAGATTAGAGGCAGTCTATGCTAGCTTTATTAACATACCTGAGGGGAGAAAAATGCAAGAAGGCTATGTTTCTGGAAAGGAAGTATTCAATACACATGAATAAGTAAGCTCTGTTTTTCATAGATGATGTGGCTCTTTGTGCCCCACTACCTACCTAGAATAGCGGGTCAGAGTTCCCTCCTAGACTAAAACGGTACCAAACTCTATAATGGAAACAGATTTTATTTCTCAGAAAAAGTAAGCTAAACATGGAATGAATAGTTTATGCCAGAGGTCTCTCTAAATCAGGGCCCAGAACAATAAGAATCTCAATATACTTGACTGAATTCAAAATCACGTCTCACACAGAAGCACAGAAGCTGCTCTGGGGAATGTCTTGAACTGTATTTTGCAGGTTCTAGAAGGTCAATAAAGAACTGGACTGCACTGCAGTAAGAAATGTTTCTTACTACAGTGTAGTAAAGTAAGTTGCTATCTTCAGAAAGAGCAACCTAGAACTTCCTGTCAACACCACTACTACCTCCTCCTTTAGCTGCACTTTAGGGGGAAAAAAAAAAAAAGTCAAATTCTTCTTATTTCTTTGGAAGAAAGGCTTATAGAAACCTGCATCAGTAGTGGTGCCAAATTATAAATTCTAGGTTGACAGAAATGTCACCCTGCACTCCAGAGTGAGGCTCCTAAGCTGAAAGCAGGGCTGTATTTCAGACACTCCACTTTGCTCATTTTTCCTTTTCAGCTTTAACCTTTGATCAACCAGTATATGCTGGCTTTCATCACCCATTTATTATATTTTACAACAAATCATAGAATCATAGAGAAGTCCTGGTTGGCAGGGAGCTCTGAAGATCATCTGGTCCAACCTTCTGCCAAAAGTAGGGGCCTTAGAAAGTAGATTATTCATGGCTCTGTCAAGTTGGAATATATATAGGGCTTCTTCAAATATCTCCTTACTACTCTCCTTTGTCATGATGCCTATGAAAAACTAGAGTAAGGCTGCTGGTAGACACTGGATAACACTACCTATCATGCTGACCGACATGCTTCTCTTACCCTTCCCTGTCTCATTGTCCGCAGCCATCTTTTGCATCTCTCCTTTTATCAAAGATATATGCTTTTTAGGAAAGTACCAAGGGAGGCTTGGAACCTGAATTTTTGCACTAATTGTCAGATTTACAAATATATTGTACTGAATAAGTAGCAAAGTGCCTTATGTAAAATTTTGACTCTTCTCTAAAGAACTGAGGGACAAATCCTTACTGGAAATCAAGGCAAAATGGCCATGTAGAGCAACTGAGCCTTTGGTCTCAAATGTTTCCCATTAAGCAAATACGACGATAGACTGCCCGGAACAGTAGTTTAATCATGCATGGAAAACAACATATTCCAGTTGGGAATGGGAATACATGCTGTACACTACAAGCAGTCAGCTTTTCTGTCCCCACCACAAAAACATGAAAGCCTTCATGTGGCTGACAGTCAGAAGACATTTAGGAGGAGGAGTCTGGAAGTGATTTGCAAGTGAGAGATGACAGTGACAGACAGTCCTACAGTCTCATAAAAACACTGCAAGGACCTCTCAAGATTACACTGAGCAAAGTATGCAGCTCATTTCAGGTGATCTTCCTGTTGTTTGCCCCCTGCCACTGGCTCACAAATGAGGATTACGATGTCTAGGAAGTTCAGCTCGTTAGCTTTACTGTTGGTAATGATACAGCTCTGGCATGCCCTAGAACTTTTTATGAGCCTCATGCGGCACCCTTACCTCTACAGTGTGTTAAGATGTATGTATGTCTCTCAACTCATGAACTACTACTTTTACTTCAGTCAATGTGATTAGGAGAGACAAAAAAAAAAAAAAAAAGGGAGATAGAGGGAATCATGCCAAAGAATGACTATATATCCAACCACTCAACTATGGGTTTCCAGACCCGATTAAAGTTATGGAAGTTATAAGCAGGCATGACACAACAAAAGATAGGACTAAATCTTAACCAGTCGCTCTTAACTTTTTCCACACAAAAAAATTGTGTGTTTTGCTTATAGCTGCAGACTTACATTCATTTTTGTTTATGTGTCAAATTATGATGCTTATAATGCAGTCTTGTGAATACTGCCTATGCAAAATATCATCAATGACATTTTTAAATGGTCAAGTTTGACAATTTGGCCCTTAGAGACTTGGGAATAAAATTAGACAACTCCATAACTTTAAAATAGCTCTTTTCTAATTAAAGTGTGATGAAGCTTTCAGCCTATCTAGCTCAGGATGCAGAGTGCACAAGCAAGCCAATTAGCGATAGTAGCAAAAACAAAATGGTGTCACAAAAAGATTTACCACATCAGTCCCTCCCGTAGCTGCACCATTTCTGCTGATAAAGGTGAAACAACAGTTATTTCTGCAGCTAAGGCTGAAGCTAATGTTAAGCTGACAAATCAACTTTTAGAGTCTTGGGAGATTCAGCAGAGCTATCAAGAGGCACAAAGATTACTAATGCTTATGTCATACTACTCAACTCTCACATTTTACCCAGGAGACACCAGATTTTTTTGGCTTAAAAATTTTTTGATTTTTGTATTCTCCTGGGTAAAAATCAAAGAGACCCATTAATTCAATAAGAATTTCACTTATCTCTCTGCTTGATTTTTTTTCCACAAGACTCACATTGTTTGAGGTTGAGAAGTATGCTCTACTTTGATAATGACACCCTGAAGGATACCACTGGTAGCAAGATGAACATTTAAGAAAATCCCAGCTGCTGTTATTCAGTGAAGACATTCAGTACATGTCAATGCTTGAAGGTAAGTGGAAAGACCACCATATATCATTACTGTGCCATTCAAAGAAGCCTATAGAATAAGTCACAAAGAGCAATTTAGCTACAGCATCTGAACCTGCACAGCACAAAAGATTGGTCTGACTCTTGGACCCAAGCAAGCATTATACAGCTAGCAATAATCTGTTAAACGTTTGCACACCTTGTACTAACCTCGTTCACCACTTCTTAGAGGACATGATTACATGCTTACCTGAACAAATCTGCCTGGCTGTCTAGTGGTAAGCATTAGTGGAAATGGTAAGGGACAAACAGATATGATAGTACAATGAGAAAAAGCAGTGACTTTTAAGATAGATTTTCCTCATGTTGTTCCATCTTTTGTATCTCAAAATGCTTTGGAAAAAATGTAAGTTGTTCAAATGTTTGTAAAACTTAAATTCCAGATAAAACCAAAAAGTGAAGCAGTACGAGAGGACAGCACAAAGTCTTTCAAGTATTTCTCATGCTAGGTTCAAATTCTATTCCAAAAACCAAGAATACAATTTCTTTTTGGTCAAAAGCACATGTGCTTGTGCATCTGAGGGCAGAACTGCTAGATCTTCTGTGTACTATATGTTACCAAAACAACCCAGTGTATTCTGTATTTACATTCAATCACACTCCAGGTGGCAGACTCTTAGTAGCATGAGATGAACGGTAAAGATCTAGGAAAAGTACATAACTCAGATTTTAGAAATCTATATCCAACTTCAAAACAAATCCATCCGTCTTTGCTTCAGTTACTGGCAATTAAAGAAATTGCATACGCGTAACACAATAGCCTTCAGAAATGATTCACAGAATCACAGAATGGCCAAGGTTGGAAGGGACCTCTGGAGATCACCTAGTCCAACCGCCCTGCTCAAGCAGGGTCATGAAGGTGAGCTATAAAATATAAATCCAGATGCAAGGTTCCAGGGCTCAGGTTAAGGGGTTTCTTTTGCCCAAGCGTAGAGAGGTTCCCCACCCATAAAGTTCAGATCTGAAACTAAACTCAGATTGTAAATGTGCGGCTCTTCAAATCCAGAGATTTAATTCAGGCTTAGCTATAATATTATAACGAAGAAAGAATAATTAAAAGACTAAGTTAGCCAGAGGAATTGTGAAGAACTGTAAGAAAAAATATAGCTTTAAGATGTAGCTAAACGTGGAAGGATGATGTCTACTTAATTAAAAGCAGGAGAATGGAAGTAATAAGAGACAGGGCATGATATCATAGAAAGCGATAAAACCCAGAAATATATCATAAATTAAATGAAATAAGTTGAAGAAAGAGTAGACTCTTTACAGGTACAATCAGAAAAGGCTACAAGTAGTAACCACTTGTATAGTCTACCATTCATGGATGCAATACAAAAAGTGGCCTTACTTGCGGAAATAGAAATCAGCTTATACAGGGATATACAGGGTAGTTGCAATCCTATATAATTACCACTTGGTTTTTCCGAGAAGGCAGAACAAAGGCTGACAGAAGATTCTCTGAATCACTGGATTAGCAGTAGCTGCAACACATAGTGAGAACATCTGCATTTGACATAAGATGACGTCATGGTAGTAGAGGAGACCTTAGGAAAGGGGGAATCACGCTACAGGCTCAGTGCTGGACACAGAACCTAGAGAAAGAGAGTTCCTAAACCCTTAAAAACCCAGAAAAAACATAAATTCCCAAGGCTAAGTAGCAGAGGAAAGATGTCAAAAGAAATATTACTAAATGTCCAACAGAAATAGATTTCTAATTGACTGAGAGCATTCTGCCATTATAATGCTGATACCTGTATTTCTGATTTTGTCCTATCAAAGACATTTTCAAAAACCATCAGTGTGAGCAGACACATGCAATATACAATCTGCTTTCTCCTGGGGCCAGCATTTTTTCTGGGCTCTGAAAGGATTGTTCTGATACAAATCTACATCTATGTGTGCCTGCTGCATTAGTGATCATATGCAACAGCCTGTCTGCTGTGGGAGATTATGGGGATACTGCAGGCAGGGGGCAAGGGATCAGCCAGGATGTGTACAAACCTCAAATTGCTGACTACACCCCTGACTGAAGTCTATATAAATTATGTCCACCACATTCCCATCATTTATTTCTTTTGTCATTCCTTCAAAGAACTCAGTCATATTCTGACTGGCAGGATTTATTCCTGGTAAAACCATTGCTGATCTTCTTTTAATACCCCTTTCTCCTGTAAATACCCAGTGCTTTCATCCCTAATGATTGATTCTCGTATCTTAACTTTCAGTAATATATCTGAGGGTAGCTATTGAAAAGCAAGTTTCATCTGCCAAGGCAAGTAGAAAGATGATCTCAGGCGGCTCTATGCTTAAATGTCTATGTATCTATTTATCATCTGCTAAGGCACAAACAGCTCCTCATTACAACAACAGCCAGTGAAGACGAAAACGATATCCTTCACTCAGCCAATTTTGAAGGAGGAATCCAGTGTCTGGAAATACAAGCTGGACTTTGTGGAACATAAACAGCAAAAACCAAGGCTTTATCATAGGTATTTTCCTGCCAGAAAGCCATTTCCCAACCTATGCATCAATACTTGTATACTACAGCTAATACATACATACTGATAAATGTGATGGGTTTATTCTAATACAGGCTCTCAACTTCTACAGCTTCATGTTCCAAAATATGCTGTTTTACCATATTTGAATGGTGAGATTTTATGATAAAATTGCATGTAATCATTATGACTGACTGAATACGAATACCAGAAGATACGACAGCCTCAAAGTATTTTATTTCCTCCATTTTAAAACATAGAGCAAAACCATGACTTGGTATCTGCTCTTGCTAATACAAGTTTGCATGCCTGTGTCCTCTCTAGAACTAGGTACTGCAATTCCATATCAGCATTTTGTATGTCTTACTATTGCGCTGATGAAGAAACTTCAGTTAGTCTGGAACTTGGCTGCTGAAATTTTGACTGACACCAGGCATGAAAATCACATTACCCTGGTTGTAAAAAACCTTCTCTGGCTACCTGTAAAGTACAGGATTATGTGTAAAGTCCTAGTTATTAACTTACAAGTCCTTAAATTGACTTAGTTTTGAATACCTCAGAGACATTCTGGAACCACACATTCCTAGTCGTCTTCTTTGGTCTCAGTCAATTGGATTAGTTCTTTTTGGCTGAAGACATTGAGCTACAGGGCATTTTTAGTGTTTGCTCCCTCCTTACGGAATTCATTAACCACGGAGGTCAGACTAGCTGACTCTCTAACATGCTCTAAATCTAAACTTAAGGCATACATTTGATTGCTTATTAAGATGTATAAAAGTTTTATGATTCTATCTATTGGGTTTCTACAGTCTTTCACATATATACATACATGCAAGCGTGAGTATTTCAGAGTTAGATTTAGCCTTTTCTCTGGATTATTTTCCCCCTATGCACTGCAAGAAGAAAAAACCACTGTATTACTTTTTTAGCCAATGACATTGCAAGGATCCACAGAGAAGACGCTTGGCAGATGGCAACCTAATGTTTAGACATGATATTCCTATTTTTAAAGCGTGTTTGACAACATGATCTAGATCAATATTTCTAGGAAGGACAGCAGGTGAAACAGAGAGGAACTCCCTTTTAAGTCTTTCATTCAAATATTATGAGTATTTGCTTTTAAGTATTTACAATTATGTTTTCCTTTTTCTCACTAGTACACGAGCAAAGAAGCTCCCTTGGCTTTAGCTGATCTGCAGCACAGCAAATGAGCATTGAATTCAGGCATTAGGTCAAATTAAGCTCTAATCAGAATAATTAATAAGACTGTACTAACTGATATTCTTATTCTTTATTCTATTTTTAATTCTTATCTAACCCCTGGGTGGTGTGATGATATTTACAGTCCACTGCGGTACTGCAGGTGGACATTTTGTAAATTATAAAAGAGAACAAACTTAAAAGCCTAACTGATGAGAAGTATAGTCTAGAGCTGTTTGATTTGGTCCTCCCCCTGTGTCTTAGGCAAAATCCTTAATTGGTTCATGAGTGAGGGTGATGCCTTCCAAAGAGAGAGGCATGGGTGCATCTAAGCTATAAACGTGCCCCCTATATTGGGATAGCATATAAAGAACAATCAGTTTCCTATCAGCAGTGTATGAATAACTCTGTCTTGAGCTTGCATGCCAACAGCTATGGGTATAGGTCACCACTTTAAAAAATAAAAACTGCTTCTATAGACATGCAAGACAGACTAGTGAATTTGCCTGGTTTAAATTAGGCTGAGTGGTTCATGATGGTGTAAGGAGGGAAAAGACATTTTAATAAAACCAGCCAAATCAAACCTTCCCTGCCCAATCGACTTTTCACAGAACAGGTTGACAGGGTATTAAAAGCTATTCCATTGCTTTCTGCATGTGAAAAAGAGTGCCTAGCATCTAGATTTAATAGTGCCCTAAATAGCTAATTTATTCTAGTTATAGCTTTAAGTTCTGTTTTTCAGAGGATATGAGTCTTACAAAAATGGTTTCCATGCAAATCAAAACCAGCTGAAAGCTTGCCAAGGCCAAGATGTAATTTAAGATGGCATTTAAGCCGCTCTGTCTTTTCTGTCTCTAGAGATATCATCATAAAATAAAAGAATTTATCAGGTAATGTTTTCTTCATTATTCAACAGCACAATTCGGAAGTGAAAAAGATAATTAGACATACAGAGCCGTCGACACATAGTTTATGAGGAGATTCTGATTAATTAGCTATGGTAAAAGGTTTTTATATAGTCATAATTAATTTATATTTCAAGAAAAAAGGCAAACAGACAGTACACAGATTTTAATATTTTTTTTCCTCTGACGGATTTATCAAAGTAATTCTGAAGTTCTGTTGAACCTACTACACTTCATTGTTACTTTATAAAGCAGCAAATGGAGATCTAACAGCACAACTAATGTTGACTTTCCTGGGAGTCAGACAGCCTAACACCCTCACACCACTTTGAAAAATGCACTTCTTTTCTCTGCAGAACCAACAAGCGAAATCACTGTGAGCCACCCACCAAGACACGTTTTGGTCCAGAATACACTGCATCAGCGCTGAAAAATTTGGACGTAGGACACATGATGTCTTCTGAGTTCTATCACCCTTTTTTCTATTGAACTGACCTGATGTCTGGTCAGTCCAGACGGCAGGACTGAGGTCAAAAGGTGGTTATTCAGGTTTTACTTCATTTTTGCATATGGAGTATTAGTATCAGTTAAAAGGGTTAGACTTATTGTCTTCATATAACGTCTCATGTTAGCTCTAGACTGGTGCTTACACTCAAATCAAAACTCCTTAACTGACCTCAGAGTTTACATGTTAATTTACACTTTGGTTAACACGGGAGTGAGCTAACCAGCATAGGAGGCAAAAAGAAGGACCAGCTCAGACTCAAGACTTTCCCCTATAGGCAGAAGAAGTGCAACTTGTTCAAACCGTATGGCACAGAAAAAGCGAGCCTACATTCAGACACAGTCAGAGAGAATAATTGGTCCATCTTCTGTAAATTACTGCTGGGATTAATTTAATCCAATAAGAGAGATGAAAACCTCACTGATTTTAGGGACAAAAATTTTTAAATTCCATCAATGTATTTTCAGGAATATTAGCCATAGCACCTATGTATTATAGGAAAATATTGATATAAAGTAATTTGGGAGTCTAGAGTTTTTTATGGAACAACCAGATAATGAATTCATATTTGAATATGAAGCTGAAAGTAGAAGCAGTCACCAGATACTGATCAGGCATCCCTAACCAGGGACTGCTTTTAGTTACTAGTTCTAAGAGAGATTCAGAGGTAAAGCCTTTTCTTGAGACCTTCATCAACAGCCTCTGGAGATAGTAGGAATCTTTCCAGTACAATTTGGCTCAGCCCTTTGACAATGTTCAGGTGGCACTTTGACCAAGGGCAGAATTATAAAGACTGCAAAAAATACTATTTCTTGTCTTGTTTCAGCAAGAACCTTAGTGACAAAAACTAGTCTAAAAATTCTGAAACTACAGGTCCCGAGTAATATCCATTCAATTTCTGTTTAAGCTTATTCGATGCAGTATATTACTCAGAATGATTTGGAGCTATAAAAAATGTTACAATAGTTAAGATTCTTGAATAAATATTTCTCAAATAACTGTTAGCACCTAATTATATTAACTTACAGTAATTACTGATGTGATTATGAAATTGAAGATTACCCTGAAAATGCAGACTAATTTATTTTTATGATAGCAATACAGTAATAGCACATGTAATTGGGCTTTTGTGGGCACAAGAAAGTTAACGGTTACTTTAACTCCTGTTTAGGAAGCTAGATAATCTTGCAACACGTGGAGAATATCTGACTAGACTGTACCTGCTGAACTGTGCCTGATATCATATATCATTTTATTACTCTATGGTCTGATGTATCCGGCAGAGAAATACGAGAAGAAATAGACAGACCTTGATATTTGTCATCTCTGGTTAAGGTTTTGGGCTTTTTCCAGTCAAAATTTGCATGGAGTGTTTCATGTCAGAACTTGATTTTTATAGGAAGTAAAAAAAGCAAATATCGTTCCTAATACACTTGTGTCTGGATTTTGCCTTGGCAAACGGAAAGCTAGAGAATCTTTTTAAGGTTCAAATTTGGGTAGAGGGGAAAACGGGCTCAACTGTCAACCCAAATGATTTTAGTTAAGGGTTTAGAGAAAACTCTTGAACATTAAGGACAATGAAGCAGTGAAATAGCTTGTATGAGTCAGCTGTGAAGCCTCCAACTTTGGAGGTCTTTTAGAGCAGGCTAGAAAATATGACGTAGGTAAAACTTCCTCTGGGCCAGGGAAGATGGACTAGATAAACTCCCAAAGTTCCCTCTAGACCTAAGATTTTATGAAGGTGTTTAAGATAAGAGGTTCGGTGTTTTGATCTCTGAATCTCACGATTACAGTTTTTCAAAAAATGAAACAAAATAAAAGAAAAGGAAACAAAATTATCATTTTAGCATACTGAGCATATTAGAATAACTCAGCTGACTCGCCACGTTCTGCGACTATGGATACAGTTTTGCCATAGATCTGAATTTTAAAATCACACAACCAAAAACATAAGAGCATGCCTTGGAAACTTAAAACAGGTAATCTCTCTGAGGTTAAATTTTCAGCAATAAGTAAATGATCATTTACTTATTGTGCTACTTACAATAAATATCATCATTCAAAACTACAAAGATAACAAGCTATATTTGTGATGAGTACATGTCACATATCCAAGAAGTAACAAAGCAGTAAAGATTACTTCACGTGTACAGATTATGTCTTATTTGTGTGTCATTTCCACTACTCTTTCTTTTCCAAGTGAAAGTATAAAAAAAGTGATTAGCTATGACACGTTATGTGTTAGCTTTTACCCAGATAAATGTCAGATTTAGATAATCCTAGGGGATCTACGTTTCAAACGCCTAGAAACATGACTCTGGAAGTTTAAGAAAATATATACATACATATTCTTGAGATTAGTATACCAACTAGTCCAGTCCTGCAATAATAAAACATGGGGCAGAACTGAGTTTAGCAGCCACCGCCAAACACTTCCTATGTGAATTAGTGGAAACCAAGTGTATGGTAAAGGGGAGTGGATTATTCAGTAAAGACGACCATTAAATATGTCATTTTTCCCTAATCCATCTCTCTCTTAACATGTTTTTTTTTTATTTCAGTCTCATAAGAAAACGTATTTGTAACTTTCAGAAAGCTGAAATATAGTATATGTGACTTTCAAGAGAAATAGCTGTTTTGAAGAAGACATGGATAATTTTTTTATTCCACTGCATGGGTTTTTGCATAGGTAATTAATTTGTTTTTTCTCTATTGCTCTTTCTAGTTTATTTTTTTCTCATTTTACATATCAAGTACCTGTATAGTATTCTGATAAATAAGCTTCAGTATGAATACCACTGCTGTAGAAGGTGAAATGCTTTTCTAATGTAAGGTGAGGTTCTATAACTGTATCAATCTTCTTGGCTCCTCATGGGCTAAATCTCTGTTAATTATCTGAGGTCTCATTTTTATTATACAGACCATTCTTAGGAAATGAATCTGGCAAGCAAACTTTGCAATTAATCTTCAGGCATCCAAATCCTTTTTCAAAATGAATTTTTCTCTTGAATTCTGCCTTTTAAGACACAAAGTCAAGGGTACTATGACGCTACCTTAAAGGGAGAGTCTATAGGTTTTGCAGAGCACCTCAGAGATACACACAGTTTTATCTCTGCACATACTGAAAGGGCTGCTGTATACACAGATCTTATTTCCTTGTCACACAAAATGTTGCTATATAAGAAAGAAAAGATTCTGGGTCCTGGTGATTTGTTCTTTTCACTCAATGTCCTCCTCAAGAGTCTGGAACTGGAAAAGTAAAATTCTTTGTATGACCTCAAAAAACTTCATTTGATTTTTGGAGAAAGTCAAATTGCCTCAAATTGTAGCAGAAATAGATATCCCATCTCTCTGTTTAAAAGGACTACGTAGTATTAAAACTGACAGTAGCCAACACAATGCAAATAAGTTATACAGGAGTTTACTCTCTAAGCCCACTTTCATCAGACTCTTTTCATCTCGTGACTCATTCACTGCATGTTTCAGCTACTTCCAAAAGACACACTGTATTATCCAACAGCCTCATAAACACAAAATATTTTAATAATTCTTTACTTTTAAGAAGTTGGCAAGTTGAGTGCATGAAATGAGCATAGCAGAGGCAATCAAGCTTTCTAATACGAAACAAAATTTGATATTGGATATGCAGAAAGAGAAGCGTGAACAGCAAGGATAACCTTGTACTCAGAATCTCTCTTCCTCACTGCCACTACAGTCTATTGACTGCTGATGGTTAACTCACAATGCAAAAATTACACGCCTGTCTGCCAACTACGCACAGCTGCATAGATCTTGCTGTTGATCCAACCACCTGCAGAATGCAGCAGCCAGGTAACAAAGACATCCATAGCGTTCTTAGCAAACAATATTGAATTTGCCAAGTGCTGCCTGAAATTCAAGAGAGGCATCCATTCTTTGGCCTCCTTTATTAACAGCACGGGACTCAGTTTGGGACCTTAAATAGTCAAGCCAGCCAATTTCAGTACTCCTGAGATTCATCAAGGGTGTGACACAAACCAAGCTGGTTTGGAATCAGACGCCAAAACAGACAGGCTGGAAGAAGCACCCCCACTGATATCTATCCACAATGAAACAGTCAGCAGCAAGGAAGATGCAAATCTTAAAAAAGAAAACAATCCAAAACCCACATCAGATAGAGTTCTTCCATGCACGCACCAATCGATACACAGAAAATATGTGACTGGCGCTTCTTGACACTGTGAAACATATGCAACTAGATACACCAAGAATTTAGAGTGGAATTTCAAGAGCGCTCAACGCTGCTTTAACTAGGCCCCTCCTAGGATATTCATTTCCTCCACAGACCAAAGCTGTGCACTTCCGAAGAAAGAAAGGATGACAAAAATAGAATATAATGGGTACTTACAATAAGAATGATTGGCTCTTAAGAGGTGAGGGATGATATAGATGACGTCTCCACCTCTCAAACCATTTTCTTCTCTTGGAAATCAGCTCTTTGCAAACTGCAAATAGGCAAGGCAACTCTTAATGAGAGAAGAACAGGGTTCTGCGTATTGTAAGCATCATATCTAATTTTTAACCACATTCCAAAACCAGTTTTTGGAAAATTATTGTTGCAAAATAATGAGTTACGATTAAACTATGGTTAAAAAGTGTTAAATTATGATGATCTGCTTGAGATTCATTTTCTCTGTAGAATAAGAGAAGACAATTTCCAAAAAGTTTCTTGATTTCCAACCATTAATTGTTCTTTTATTTGAACAAATAATTTCTCCTGAAGTGTTTATTTCCAATAAAAGGCTACTTAAGATATTAAACAAAAAATTAAATAGCACCTACTTAACAATGTGTATTCAGCAGTCTCCTTCATTCCAGAAAATATACTCAGGAATTACATTACCTTTTGCACAGACTACACTACCCCAAAGAATCCCAACATGCTTTGCAAATATAATTAACAACATGGCACGTCAACTTTCATTACTGATATGCAATCTTTATTTCTGAAAAAGTCAGCACTTGGCAATACTGTGTAAATGTTTAAAACAAAAGTGAAGAATCAGTTATCTGTCTAGGGAGCAATTATAATCACTTGACTTGGAATTTGATCAGGATTAAGCACCGGGGTTTACAACCCAACTCTTATTGTTGCAATTCCCATGGCATCTTGAATGGTTAGCATCCTTTAGGTACATAATATGTGATAACGTTCGACTGGGTGACTGCATCAGAATGAGCTACACAATGAATAATCACAGTGTTTTTAGGAGAGCTCAATCTTCTTCTTCCCCAAAATCCTCATTTCACACAATCACAGAATCACAGAATCGTTTAGGTTGGAAGGGACCTCTGGAGATCATCTAGTCCAACCTCCCTGCTCAAGCAGGGACCTCTAGAGCATATTGCCCAGGATCACATCCAGACGGGTTTTGAATATCTCCAGGGAAGGAGACTCCACTACCTCTCTGGGCAACCTGTTCCAATGCTCAGTCACCCATCAGGGTCCATGGATTTATGGATGTCAAGTTTGGACAAAAGATCTCTAACCTGATCCTCCTCCACCAAGGGAGAGTCTTCCTTTCTCCAGACTTCCTCTCTTGCCTCCAAGGTCTGGAATTCCTCAGGACTGGCCTTAGCAGTGAAGACGGAAGCAAAGGCAGCATTCAATAACTCTGCCTTCTCTGTATCCTTTGTTACCAGGGCACCCGCCCCTTTCAGCAGCGGGCCCACGTTTTTCCCTAGTCTTCCTTTTGCTATTGATGTATTTGAAGAAGGCCTTCTTGTTGTCCTTGACATCCCTTGCCAGATTTAATTCCAGCTGGGCCTTAGCCTTCCTTGTCGCATCCCTGCACGCTCTGACAACGTCCCTGTATTCCTCCCAAGTGGCCTGTCCCCTTTTCCACATTCTGTACACTTCCTTCTTCTGTTGGAGTTTTGCCAGGAGTTCCTTGCTCATCCATGCAGGTCTCCTGCCTGCTTTGCTGGACTTCTTCCTCAGATCTTGAGCCTGGAGGAAGTGATGCTTGAATATTAACCAGCTTTCTTGGATCCCCCTTCCTTCAGGGCCCTACCCCATGAGATTCCTCCAAGTAGGTCCCTGAAGAGGCCAAAGTCAGCTCTCCTGAAGTCCAGCGTTGCAATCCTACTTATTGCCCTGCTCCCTCCTCGTAGGATCCTGAACTCCACCATCTCATGGTCACTGCAGCCAAGGCTGCCCCCAACCTTCACATCTCCACATTTGGTATAGTTAAAATGAAAGCTACATATAGTTAAAATGAAAACTGCCACTCTGCAGTTTTGGGGTAGAGGAAGGTAGACTGGTGATAGGCGTCACACAGGCAAGTGTGGGACTCAGGATGGTGCAGCCCATAGAAGAGGGGTTTGCTCTAGGGTGCTCCCCAAGAGTTAAGGAACCCCGGGTGTACCACGGCTGCAGTCACCACACTGTGGGGTTGCTGTAACCCTCCGACGGATGATCCCATCAGCACAGAGCAAACCTAGTCAGCAAAGGAGAAGTGACACTACAGACTCACACCGTAAGGATCTAGGTACTGTGGAACTTTGCACTGGGTTATCTGTTGAATATGTGTACTGGTATCTGTTGACCATACTGTTGACTATACTGTTATTAGATGAGGCCATCAGTTCTGCTGCGTAACCGTGGTCAGGCATTGTTCGAATGGATAATGAACTAAGCCTGGGAAGCATAAAAGAAAGCAAGCCATTCACCTTTGTGTGGGCTTGAATTTACCATCAGCTGGCCTGAGGATCCAGCAACCCACCCATGAGCAGGGATACCCCTGATGCCAACTGCCAGGGAGAACCTGAATCATCCTGGTGCAGCTCGAGCATAGTGAAAACAATCCAGGGAAAACTACACTGGAGGGGTGGCCCATAAGGACAAGGAAAGGGCAAGAATGGTCATTGTACTGTGCACCCACGGCTTAAGCACAGGGCTCTGACATGTATGTATATATATATTTTAGTTCTGTTATATTTCTAGCTTTACTATACTTTTTAGCTTTGTTATACTTGTAGATTGTCTGGTGTTAACTGTTTAGTGTTGTCCAGAGTCTGTCACATGTGTAGAACCACCTAGCTCTAATAAATTCTTATACTTGACAAATGATCATCTCTCGAGTACAGTGTGACTAACCACAGAATCTGAAAGAATCCTGGATGCGTCCCAGATGACACTGGTGCGTCACAACTGGCTGCAGCGATTATAGCATCTAGAAGCTGCACTCTGCCCTTACTGATTTTAGCTCTCCAGGGATCATCAGGCAGCTATTGGCAGTCCTCTGACCGTTACCTGACGTATTCCTAACATACTGTGTATGCTAAAAATGACTTGCTGTAGGGCTGACTGTTGTAGCTAAGGAGACCCACCACATCGGAGGCATCTGTAGCTGGTGATTTAGACTATCCGTATGGCCTGATAACATGGTAGCCTGACAAGGGCGCTATCACAGGATAGAGGACTAAGTCTCCTAAACTTAGCACAAGGCATTACATCTAGAATTCATAATGATGTTATGCTTCAGCAGTTCTGTTTAATGAAACAAGAAACTGTGTTTACTTCAGCGGGTTATAAAAGAGCAAGTGAGAATTCCTGGGTTGTTCCAAAAATGTAAAGCAGGATCAGCAGTAAGAGATGTTGAAGCAGCAGTATTTCCCTGAGAAGCAGCCAACTTAGAAGTGGAATATGGATTAGTGTCATCAGGAGCAGCAGAAAGAGCTGCAGAGGCAGCCTCTGATGGGGCACTTTTCTCATACATCATTCTGAGGCTGTACAGCAGAGCCACTTAGAAAATCGCAGTTGAAAAATTTTGTCCAGAACTATCAGACTAGAGCTGGAATATTACTTCATGCCACTGGGAGACAGGTCAAAATTTTCATCCCCATCTCATAGACAGGAACACTGAGGAAGCAAGATTAAATGACCTATCAAATCTCTGGGTGTTAGCACTATCAAAAGCAGGACTATTATTCAGGAGCTCATAACTTCCAAAACTGTTCTTAGGCTACTGACCACTAGACTCAAATTATGATCATGGGCACTTAGAAAGAGTCAAACTGACCATACAGTCGTAATAACTATGCATTTAAATTAGCCAATTTGTTTTTATAATTGCAAGTCTAATCAGAATTCGGTGTGTGTAATAAAATTTAGAACTACTCCAAATGTTTCACAGAGCAGATTGCAATTTTTAATTTCCTGACACTCTGCAGATGTCAGAGAAGGGTTACTGTGATCCCTATGTGTTTTAATATGCCCTAAAGATAAGTGAATCAAGATGAAAAAATCCATGAACCATAAGCAACCTCATTATCCATACTCTCTGTGCTGTTCATTTCCTAAGGACTGTTCTATGTGAGGGAGATTATCTGTATTCTGTGTATATGGTAGCAACATAGATCCGTAATACATCTTCTGCATTTTCCCCTTTCTCAACTGTACTCCCCCTGTTGGTATAATCTAAGGATGGCCACTTGTCCACATCAGAAAAGTATAATAAATGTCTGCATTTGTATAGTTCATTCTATGTTTTTAGTAAAATACATAAGAATGCAATATAATTGTTATATACTCTTAAAAATGAATTAGACCTTAATAGCTAACTCATATATATATATAGGCCTTGGCTAACTCATATTGTTCTAAAATTCAACAAACTCTAAGAAAATCTCTTTTTATATGATCTTTTGTATATGTCATTTGCCATTTATATTTGATGGCCTTAAGGAAAAAAAGTTACAAAAAGGTATTAATGCAAGTAGATGATAAAGCTGCATTCTATAAATCTATAGCAGCTTACAGTAATCATTAAAGCATGCAAAACTCTTTCATCTGTTCAAAAATATGCAGTGCACAGAATGACTGCTAAGGTGCATGACAAGTCAGAGTTAAATATATATTAATAAATGAATTAGCTTCATAAATAATAGCCATAATGACATTTTAGGAGACAATAAGTCTGAGGATTGTCAGAAAATGGTTGATGTATGAGCTTCACGTCTCAGTGATTCTTCAAAATGAATAGGCTTTGCGAGATAGTTCAGACCCACGACCAGCCTATTTCCTTGAATAATTTACTTGTTGTCAATTTGTACAGCCACATTACACATGCAAATTGTGCTGCCTGTGCAAACACCACTTGGAGATGATAAAAACAAATTTACGAAGGCTATAGAGGAAGGATTTATTTCACTTTCTCGCCCAGGTCAAGCAATACATGTATCTGACGATTGTGTGTACCCAATTTTGTTGTAATTATATCAGCAAATTATTCTTTATAATCTTATTATTTTTAGCAGTCTCCTTGTGCTTGGGATAATTAGCTTTCTTCACTCAGTGTAAAAACAATTCAACTTGCCAGCTAGGCAGGGCACAGCTCCATTATCTGTTTTGGGTTTAAATTTATTCCCTATATTCTTGGACACTTTGTGTAAATTAAAAATTTCATAGTCCCTAATACTGTACACGCTGTTCATTCAGTGATGAATTAAGGTCCCTAAACCTCTACGTTTGCTATTAGATATCTCACCCACTTTATATGTTAATCTGTGCTAATGAATTCCACAACCCCTAGCCACAGCGAGATGACTAAAATTATTACCACTTACAGAGATATGCCTTTTTCATTTAAAGTTCAATTCAAATTGCTCCCATAAACAGTCTGCCACACAAAGATACCTCCTTTAAAGAAGAGTTACTTACCTGTAAGTAGAGTTCTCTGAAGGTAGTATTATCTTTGGATACACATTCCTAAGTCACGTGACCTCTGGCTCGTGGCACAGGGGAGCGGATTCATCCCTTGATAGTTCAGGCTTTCCCTCGAGGCACTTCATTACCTCTGCCGCTCCTGTGTCTCAAGGGTTATTTATACCACATCCTGTCAACATAACTGCCCATTCCCTTCCAAGGTAGGCCCTGAATCAGGCTGAAGAGCAAAGAGGCTCCTTAGAGAGGTGCCTGTTATGTTGACAGAGCGTTTATAGAGCTGCTTTGTGCTGGATGAATTTCAGGTGAATATCTTGCCTCTCAAGACAGCTACCTGTAAGCCTATCACTCATGGCACGAAAAAGAAATCCACTAAAGCAAAAACAAGCAGAAGGCAACAAAAAAGCTGGCCTAATATTACATTTGTAGCACAACTGTTGTCACTGCGATGTCAGTTTGCCCATGGCATAGCTACTTGAACTTTGAGAGTCTGGATACACAACCAAACTGTTACTCCTGAAGGAAAGGAATTTAATATTACTCTTTTCCCAACAAAGGAGAACAGCAATACCCTTTGCTAAGCAATTGTGTTTCAAACCAGTAGAGGGCATCGCTATATATAGAGACTAAATAGGTTCACTACAGTAGCTTGAAAAATCAGCTATTTACATAAATGAAACAATAGCACATTAAAATACTATGCAGAGTAACCAAACTAGCCCTTCAAGGTTAAATCAATATAAAATAAAACAAAAAGATCAAGATGCTTTCCAATTATATAGGCCTTTACTGCAGTACAAATACTAAACTAATTAATTTTACCTAATATCCTTGAAAAGTAGTTAAGTTAGTGTTGCTTGTTTTATGGAATAAAACAAGGAGAGGTTAAGGGACTTGTCCTAGCTCCGTATCTGAACATCACACGAAGGAACTCTTAGCTATCAGGCCCACTATTACGCTACTAAACAATGCTAATCGATACACAAAGAAAAACTCTTCCAGAAAGCTTAAGAAAACTGCTTTCTGTCTCCTCTTGTGTAAAAAAGCCAGATTATGTGTATTTCACTTGCAGATACGGCAGAAGGCTGTTTCTCTCTTCTGCTGCCAGAGCAGATGACATTTGTCCAAGATCCCAAGGCAGCATATGGAGTTTGTGCCTGCCACAACCGAAATTGTAACTGATATATTCGGATCCCTGAAATTTGTCCTGTAATAGGTGAAGACCCTCAGGTAAGGGTGATGTCTACCTTGCAGTGAAATACCTGACTGCAGGTCACATAAAAACATATCATATATTCAAAGTAGCAAATGTAGTTGCAGCAATGCTGGGGTCAGCAAGCACCAGGGTTTTCAGGTCCCAAGCAGCCGAGTAAGTGCTATGGCCGTTAACAGGAACTGAACTTCATGCCCTTGCTGTCCTACCGTTGCTAGCGTCTGAACAAGTTAGTTTAAGATCAGTTTGGGTACATCCACAGCAACTCAGTTACACTTTGGCCTTCTGCAAAAACTTATGCTTAGAATCCAGATCTGCATCTTTAAGTGCTTAAACACTTTTCGCAAATAAGCTCTACAAGATTAATTAGTCTAATTGTTATACTCTCTGTGGTTTGAAGTAACATCTGAAATCTCTCACAGCCCTTCAAAGGCAGTTTAAAATTAGTTCGCTGAAATTGCTCCACCTGCTCATGTTTACTCCTCTCTTCCCCATGCACACCCACCACTATCACCACTCGTAAAGCAAAATCTTGTGTCATTGAATCAGCTCCTGAACAGCCATACTATGTCAGTGCAGAAATCAGAACTAATCTATCCAAGATATAGCACTGAAGGCTGTAGTGGCTCAATAATTTGATCAGATATCGCTGACTGAGGGGATGGTGACATCTGGCACAAAGGCTCACCCTTTCTAAGGCAGGCCTAACAGTTTTGGCTTTCCAAATTAGCCTGCTGCCAGTTAGTGCCCTGAAGAGTCCAAATGGGATCAAAGCCCACAGGGTTTACACCTGCAGTGGACAAGGTGGACTGGGGGACAGTTTTAAACCCACTGCACCTTTGAGGAACTAAAGCTGACAAGTACCTTGCTAATATCTCACAGGAAGTCTATGATAAGAATGGTAACTGAACTTGGATCTTGCAAGTCTCAATCCAGCATTTTAAACACAGGGCGTTACTTCCTCCCTGAATACTAACTGTGTCCTGATACTTCAGAGATCCCTTTTTTGTCAAGAAATAGACAAAGCAACTTGCTCGTGTGCTGCTGCTTAAAAACACAGACATTTCTCTCTGCATCTATAGAAAGGATATTCATCAAAACGCAAACCTCAGAGGAACAAGAACACAATAAATGAAGGTATGACAATCTTCACAGTAAAAGCTTAAGGCTTGATCCTACATTGTTCCATTATACAGAGTGCTCTCAAACAAGCAAATTTAGAAAATGTTGAGCAGACCTGCTCTGATACTGCAAAACAAAGAGTCCTGTTGACGGACCATGCAGCTCTTAGCTAGGAGCAGGAATAAGGACTATGAAAGGAGCACATGGTGAAGCTTCTCAACTGTACACAGGGGATTATAGTTAAGCCCATTTTTCTTCAGAATATATTCTTTGCTATATCCCTTTCCCTTTTTTGCCTAGAGTCCTTGAGAACATGGGAACAAGAATGCAAGGGAATTGGGACTTAGATCCATGGACAAAAGACAATGTCTAGTATATAAATCAATTGTACCCACATGTCGCCAATTTGCGTTATAGCGGAACAGCCTGGTGCTCACTGCCGCACGCTGTGGGCCTAATCCAAAACTAAAGGAAGGCAATGGAAATCTTTCTATGACTTTAATGGGCTTTCGATCAGGGTTCAGGCAAGGGCCTGCCTGGATTAAAGTCTTACTACGAATGAGGTGAAGAGAGCTCATATTACAAAACATCATTACTATTTATAACATATACTATAGAATATTTACTAATATACTTTAATGTACTGTCTTAGATAATGTTCTTTGGAGATTTCCATTAATTGTCTCTATGACGGTTCGTGTAATGTTTGTTTAGCAAGAATTAATTTGGTTCTTATATGGTGCAGTATGTGAAAAAAAATGCTGTAATCCTTTTTAACTGACTTTAAATGCTTATTTGAACATAATTATTTTAAAGGATTAATAAAAAGCATTTTTTAAGTTAGCAATGAATTAGAAGTTCAGAAAAAAACAGAGGTTATTTTATTGTCCTTGCATCTCCTTAAAATCATATTCATTTTCCTTTCCTTTCCTATATTTTATGGTATTAAAATGGAAACATGCTAGAAAAAATTCTCATTATGTTAGCAACAATGACTATAAGGCAGATACTATACTAACACAATGACTGTCATCTGCTAATACAATAAGGTCTT
Organism: Struthio camelus; assembly: GCF_040807025.1. Lineage (NCBI taxonomy): Eukaryota > Metazoa > Chordata > Aves > Struthioniformes > Struthionidae > Struthio > Struthio camelus. Next base: position 7,863,901 of record NC_090948.1, read on the forward strand.
CATATTATGCTTACACAAAAATTCAATTCTTAATCATTTCAACATATTTCCAAAACACTGTCTCAAAAGTATAAAATACAGCATATTTCCACATTTAGGGAAAGTTTCTGATGTTCTCATTTACTGCTAAAAAGCAAGAAACAGCTAATAATACATCCTTTATACTGTTGCAGATACATTTGTGTATTCTGGACTTCAGGAGACAGAGGTCCAACAATCTAAGCTCTAGTCAGTCTGAGGAAGAAAATTCTAATGTCAGAACCTGCCGAGGAGAATAGGCAGCTACATAAGCATTAGATCTTCTGAGATTTGCGAAATGTGAACACCACGGTTACAGCTATTCATTATGAGACAGAGTTTCAAGAAGAACCCAAGCAATTCAGAGTTTTGTAGCTCATAATCATTACTTTTTACCCCCAAACAAATAGAACACTGTCTTTCTGTGCTGCTACTTGTAGACTATGTGGTAATATGGCATCTTCAAAAGCTACCACGGTATCATTCACTAGTGATATCCAGACTTGAAGGAAAACAACCAAAAAAATAAAAAAACCCTAACACTTAGCTCTCACTATTGGTAGTGCCAGGAGCAAACTAGGATTCTAGAGCACTGATATTGTGAAACCGATGTTGAAATAGGGAAAAAAATCCTTCCAAATTTTCAAAGTTTATCCTTCAACCACATGCATCACCCCCGTCTGGTCTCAATAAGCCTCAATTACTGAAAGCTTCTTTTTAAAAGAGAAAGAAACGTACCACATCATTTGAGTCTACTGACATGATTTCACATGGCCAAGCACACAAGTACCATGTATACCATGCATACATGTAAACGTTCACTGACCTGGAATGTCTCAGAAGATAGAACATTATGAACAACCAAATGAAAGCCTGTGACAATATCAATAATTAGTTTCATTTAGTATCTTTGACCACGTGGACCTCTCTGAAGTGCCATGCTTTACCAGTTAGGGACTTCTAATTAGGAATGCTTAAGAGCAGTATAAATTGCACCACTGCCTCTCACAAAAGAAGTATCAATAAGTTCAGAAAAATCTGTTTCTTTATCCAGCCAATAAAATCAAACTGAATCAAAAACATCAGATTTACCTGACAGTAAAATGGTTAAAATTCAAATAATACTTAGAACCTCTATATTGCTTTTCTCCTAAAATAATTTTTTACAATACATCCACATGAATATGTGTTAACTCTCATTACACCTATGACAAGTAGATGAGTATTACATGGTTTTTACACAGGTAAACTGAAAGAGAAATATAAAAAGTCAATGGCAGATCCAGAATAGACCTCAGTCTCCCGGCTCTTAGTACCTGCTTTGACAAATAAATAACACTCTCCCACTCTCTCAATTCTGCAAATACAAACAGGTCACACCAAGCAATCAAATCTGCCTCCATTTCTGGTACCAATGTATAGAAACGATCTTTTGTAGACAGAACACCATTTAACAAATAAGATATAAATTATTAAATATGCAGGTATGTCATGACTTAGAAACTGTCAGTTTTAATTTCAATAGTAGTGGTCCCTTACTTGCTCTAAATAAGGACCTCTGTCAGCTCTTTCTGATGTCTCTGACGAACAACATTCGTCTTTTTCGTGAAAGAAAGAAAGAAAGAAACACAGGGTTCCAACCAATTTAACAGGAAAACTGGTGCCTATAAAAACAAAAAAAAGGTGTGGAAAAATGTTCTGTTCAGGTTTCTACGGGATACAGGGTGAAACCAGGAAACTGTATCCTCCATGCACAAGTACTTGATACAATGCACCCTGCCAAGTGTGATGGTGGTATGACGGCCCATTCAAACAGGATCTAAAGCAATACAAATAGCACCTGAAGCACAGACTGGGTATCTGAATGAATCCAGGATATCCTATCCTCAAGCAAACCAAGTCATCAGGAGATCACCTAAGGCAAGGGTGAACTAGAAGTACCATAGTGTTTTGTACTAATATTTTGTTACTGTAGAGCAGAAACACCAACCCACAGAGCTTCTGTGAACAATTCCTGAGCAGACAACATGTTTTGCTGTGCAGATGTTCCTGTAGTCTGAACTCCATATTACTGTTGCCACAAGAAAATACATTGAACAAGTTGAGAATAATGTCTTATTGGAGAAATTAAAACTAACACAATTGAGAGTAAAAGTAAAATCTGTAAATATCCAACACCAATGCATAAAAGTAGGGTATGGAGATAAAGAGAAAATTAGCTAGAACCTGAAAATTCATAGTGATCCTGAAAGATTCAAATTATGCTTAAAACTATGCCTAATTGCAGTAGGCCTTCCTTCTGAAGTTTATTAGTTTAATTTTCAGTAATAGCATAAAAAATATTTAGCCTGTAATTACTGCATTGTACTAGTTCAATGGTCCATGGGAATGTCAGAGGCATGACTTGTTTCATTCATAATAAGCATCATCATTTGGCAGGGCTCCGGAACAGGAATTTAAGTGAGAAAGGCAGTTAGATCAGTTGACCAAAAGGCAATAGATCAGATGACTTGAATATTTGTTAGACTGGCAACAGAAAATGGGCATATGAAGAATGTGAAACTGAGCAAATTTTGAACACAGTATCAGCCCTCACAAAGTTTGATGTAGGCACATGAGTGTTGGTCACCAGGCTGTGCTCCCTTCTCCTTTTTACCCCACATAAAAAGACTCTATTTAGTTTCAGACAAAGGCAGAATAAGTTGCAAATTCTGGTAAGTAGCCAACACCACTTTTGCAGCTTTAGAAACCATTGACCTTTTGAATATAAATACTTCTGGATGGTAAAAGCCAGGGAGGAGCTCTTTTGATGTCTTCTCTCTTATAAGGATCTTTGATAAGTCAGATTTTGCTGCTGTGGAACTGAGGATTATCCTGAATTTTGGCTTCTCGAAATTGCAAATACAATAAATTTGTAATCATAAAATCAACAGCAAGTGAACATTTGAGCACTTTGTTTATGTGCACCACCAGTGCCAATTTGTGCCAAAAAACTGGACTGCAGATGCTAAATTAGGAGCACAATTTTTGAAGAAATAAATTGTGTCCTGAAATGAAACTTGCCTTCTGAAAATTTATCCATATCAAACATGAATTTACAGGTCATAAATATGTCACATTTTTGGAGTGTTCTCAAATTAGTTCACATTCAGAAATACTCATTAATAGTCTAACAACTATCTAGAATAAATGGCAATATCCAGTACCAATACATTATCAATTACCACTTATCTGTCTGGTTACCAAATAGATTCAATTATTAAATGTAAATAAAATAAATCTCTTAAAAATTGATTTCCCAGATGAGAGGAAAAAGTGGTTAGCAAGCTGAGTGTGAAATTTACATGTAGTTCATGAAAAAGTGATTACTTACGGAATTAATTGATTTTAGAAATGAATCTGAGGGTGCAAAATTATGGCATAAAAAGTAAGTGATTCTGAAGATCTGTTTTGTGTCCATGAGAAAGGTTGTTATTTTTTCCTTCCACGTACAGCCAATGTCAGAAGCTGTGATCTACACAAGAAATCCCTACTCAAAGGTAGAATCTGTTATCCATCTTTATCTTTCATAACGCTTAAACTCTTGCCCCCTTCTCTTCTTCCTTACAGCTGAACTGTTTGTCCACAAGTTGGTTATGTCCTGATTTGATGTCAGCAATTTCTTTCTCAGAAGTCTTATTTGAGACTAAGATTTACTTTCCAATTGTCAAAAACGTTATTCCAAAAATGCATCTTCTTACAGATGGTTTCAAACACATTACTCTCCCATCTTTCAGACACATTTCAACGCCAGCGATGTCACTTATCCCTCCATCTTTTTCCTGCAGTTTCTCTGTGCCACCTTTCATGTTGCTCAGTACATGTGAGATGTTCTTCCTGAACCCCAAGCAGGCTGCTCTTAAATTCTTGTTTTCTTCTGTCTCAGCTATGTAAGCTGAAAGGACAAAAAGGTGTGTCAGATTCTTTCAAACAGGTACCTCACGGGATGCTCTCCAGAGACCTCTTGTACTGCTCACCTCGCAAACACCTTGACGCTACCTGGTGTGCTGCCAGGTGTTACCTGGATCAGAATCCCAGACTGGTTTCAAAGAGTGTTGTTGTCTTTTCAACGTTCTTGGAACAGTCTAAGGAAAATTCAAGCTCTGATCCTGCAAGCTGCTCCACAGTGAGCAACCTGCAAGATCTGGGACTAAGTTCATCAAGGCTTTCCCTTTACATTAATCCAAGACATTTGGGGGAATTTTTTGAAGTAAGGCTGCAGACCCTCGCTAGTTTGTCCCAGAATAACCATTCTGTACTGTGTTTTTACAGGTTTATTTTTCTGAAGGGATGCCACGGTAATACTCCTTTATGGTGACTGGGATTGCTGGAAAACACGTCATATATATGTCTTTCCCTCAGGGGCCTGCTGTGACTTCTGACAAAGGCACCTGACTTTGGGGCGCTGAACCACTCTGGAGCCCTCCTGGGTGCAACGAAGTTACCATGCTTGCTTGCAACACGGGCCGGCACCGCTCACGAGCTCCTTCGGCGGCACACCTCCGGGGAGCGGGCTCCCGGCCCCGCAGCTCCCCGGCTCGGCAGAGGCCGGGTTTGGCTCCGCTTTATCGGCGCGGAGTCGCTCCGTATCGGCCTTTTCGCCCGCCGCCGCCGCCCCACAGCGGCCTCACTGCGAGAAGCAGCGCCCGGCCTCGGCCCGGCGCCGCGAGGAGGCGCTGCCCCAGCCCACGGGCGCGGCCCCCGGCAACGACGCGGCCCCGTTCCCCGTTCCCCGTTCCCCGTTCCCCGTTCCCCGCTCCCGCCGCCGCCGCCGCGGGGCAGGACCCGCCTCGCCCCACCGCCCCCGCGAAGGCCGCCCCCTCCCCGCCGCGGCCCACGGCAGGCTCCGACTGGTTGTCAGGGTGACCAGCCGGGCCGGGCCCAAGGCAGCAAAGCGCCCGTTGATTGGCTGAGGGGCGGAGTCCAATTAGCGGGCGGTACGTTATGGGGTGTCAAGATGGCGGTCAGGTAAACACGGCTGGTGGCGGAGCCGGGGGTTGGGGGCCGTTTGCGGGGGAGGGTGGGTTGCAGGCGGCGCTCGGCCTCGACCCGGCCGCCCTCCCCTCGCTGGCCTCCCCTCCCCGGAGCGGGCTCTTCTCTCCGTCCTTTCCACCGGGGGCCGGGGCCGGTGGGGCTCGGCCGTGGTCGGGCGAGGGGAGGCGGTGGCGTGGGAGGGCTGGGTGTGCTGCCCCGCTGCCCCCGGAGAGAGACGGGAGGCGTTGCTGCCGCACCGCAGCTAAAACTGAAGGCAGCTGTGAGCAAATCCGAAGTGTGAAAGCTTTAAAGAACAAGGAGGGAAAAAAAACAGTAAAAGCTGTAACATTTTCATAGCTTTAGTCTGCTTGCTTAGGTCCTCTCTCTCCCTCTGAAATAGTAAGTATTAGAAGCTTTCGAATAAGCTTATCTAAAACATCTCATGGTAGCAATTTTCTCAAAAGAAACTAAAATATTTCTGATGATGTGTTTTGCTATTTTTAATTCCCTTTTCTGCAGACTAACTGTGTCTTTATCTCAAGGTGTGTAAGTGCATTAGTCTAGTGTCTTTGCAATGACCTGGAGTGACCTGGTCTTTAGAGTGGAAGATGTGGAGCGGACTGTTACCTCCAGGACTGAATGAAAGTGATGTTGACTTAAGCTCTGATGATGGAGATGCATTGGATAGTGCAATATCCTTATCAAAGGAAGATACAAAAGAAGATGTTGAAAGAGTTCAGCTTTCTGAATTCCAGGAGAGTGAACCTGAAAGTATCGCCATCAGTAAACCCCCGTTGATACCAGTGACAGATGGAGAAAGTGAATGTCAAACGTGCCCTTCTGGAGTTTCTTTAAATATGTGGAATGTGGGTAACATTACATGTCTGCAAATGTCCAAAGCATAAATACAGCGTACTGAAGTTGCATGGCTATGTTGGGTATTACATGTTTTTTTTTTTTGTTTCAGTTTGGTTTTTTTGTTTGTGTTTAGTGTACTGGTTACATTAAAAGCAAGCAGGGAAGTGTGTAGACTACTTAGTTGCACAGAGATTTCTATTTTTGGTAGAGTGTGGGCTATGAGCTTCTTCATAACTGTCTCCTATGTTAATAAAGACTTAGAGCTAAGCATAGTAGCCACTGTACTGATGATTATGATCTGCTAAGTAGAGGTGTGCTGTTCTGCTTCCTCTAAGGGTTAGTTGCAGGCATTCAGGCTAATTGGTTATGCTCTTGTTGCATGTAGAGAGTGAAAATATTAGATACATTGATAAACAGAGCAGCTTATGTGTTAGGCTTTTGAATCCAAATAAGAACTTGGCAAAAACGAGTCACTCTCTTCTGGCCATATGTGTAGCCTGCTGTGCAAGGAATGTACTGTCAGTCATCCTTGAATGCCAAACTACTATCAATGCAGTAACAAAACATTAAATACATCAGGAGAATACAACTAACATGACTGTATTCAGTGTCATGTCTAGAAAGTACAGACAGCTTTGAATAGTTCTGGGATTTAAGGAGGGCTGAAAGTCAGAGAGATCAGGTGATATAAGGATTTGCCTAGTTCCAATTTAATGCCATCAGAGTAGGATGTACTCAATGCATAAGTTTTATTGTAGTAGATATAAGAAAGTACCATGGATAAATGAGATATTGAGACGGCATTTCTCAGCGCATTGTGATTTTTAAAAAAAAAATTTGCTTTTTCTTCATCTTGTAGAAATTTGTGGAGCTTCAGAAGAAAAAACATGAGATGAAAACCCAAGCAAATCAGGGAAACAGAGGCCAAAAAAGAAAGCGCTGCAGAAAAGGTGTTTCATTTAATTACAGAATTTATTTTCTCAAAATAGTTTTAATGGTATTAATGTTAGATAAGTTGCAAATGGGATTTGCTGTTTTTTCCAAGAGTTGTAGTAAAATGCCTGAGTAGATGTTGTCTCACTATTAAGTAGTGCTTTATTTTTCTAGTTGTTTTACATCCTCATGCTAGAAATGATTACTTGGTCTTTAAGTAGCAACATATATATGTTTATATTCCTTTTTAAAAGGAGATAGCGCTTCTTAAATGTTATTCAATTAATATTTATAATGGCCAATCATATTTCAGTAATTCTAGGAAACAGACTTTTACCTCTTCTAATTAGAATTTCTTCTTCACAGATATTGTAGGAGGTTCTTATGCGAAAAGCCTTACAGCTGAGTGGTTTAAATCCACATGATTACTGGCAATAAATCCTAGTATGTCAATCTTTCAAAGGAAATGTCAACAGTTAGAGTTCTACTAACTTCATTGGATGCTATAGGATATTACTGTATAACATTTTTTTTTCTTCTTCTTCTCCAGAAAAACTGAAAAAGAACAATAAAGAAGTGACCGAGAGGTATAAACAGGTTAATGTGATGGTCTGAAGTCTAGTTTTAATATTAGGCAAAATTGGCCACGCATATAGCCAAAATTTTTACCAAATCATAGCTAAGAACAACATGTGAAATTTCTGAAGTTGTTCAGTGGCAGGCAACCTGAACTTGATTCCGGTGATTGCTTGATATTTCCTTTTTTTTTTTTTTTTTTAAACAACACACATGTATTATTAAATATAAATTCATTTGAACTTAATGTTACTTTTAGTGATTCGGGGCATGTAATTACATACAAGCTTGATTTGAAGACTGTGGCATAACATACATAGCGGAGAAATAATTAATTTTCATTTTTATTAAAAAAAAATGAATGGGTGAAAAGGGTATGTCTGCTAAATGGAAGGATTTCTTCCTTTTAGTGTTGAAGATAATATTAGAAGCAGTGGAAAGCAAACTGGTTATTTTATATATATAATTTTTTTTTTTTTTTCTTTTTGTAGTCAACAGTTGGCAAATGAAGCCCAGTGGAAAGAACTTACACAATACTTTGGTATCAATGACAGATTTGAACCACTTGTGAATAGCAGGGCTCCACAAAAGGTGACTGTTGATATAAAGCCAATGTCAGCTTGTACTTTATAGTAAAAGAAGTCAGCCTTAACTGAAATATGAATAAACCTGAGACCCTCTGAAAGGGCATAAGTGATTATGTCACCCTGAAGAATAATATGCATGATATGTGTGATTATTTCTCTTCTATTTTTGTGTTGTTTCATGAGAAACAAAATACTTCTTTGCATGTTGTTTAACTACAGTGATTATTTTTTTGAAATTGTTTTAAGTTTAAAATGCATCAACTAATTCCTTCAGTTGAAACCACTACCTGTAGGCATTAGAAGGCCAAATCTACTGTATGGTTTTATTGGGCACACTCTGTTCACAAGTTATTTTTGAATAGCTAGTCATATTTTAAGCCAATTGTACAGCAAGATGGACAAGTCAAACTTGTTATTCAGTGAGTTCTTCATAACATTGTTTGTTCTGTAGCTTTTCCAGCGGAGGCCTGTGCAAGTTTTGTGGCGTCAAATGTTTAGTTAGCGTCACTTTCCTTATCATAAATTTTCTGTTTTTCATTTGCCTAAAGTAAATTTCTATGTGCAAATGATGAGACACTGACCACTTTTTGAGTTCTTCCTTTTGGTAGAAATCCAGATTTCATTGGGCCTTTACTCCAGACCTATCTGGAGTAGTTTAAAGTGTTGCAAAGCAGATGCTCTCCACCTAGCTAAGAAATTGTATCACTCTCGCTCTTCTTTCAGAAAAGACATCCAACAGAATTGGCTATCACTGCACCTTTGAATTGTGTGGTTTTTTTAAACTTCCATCTGAATAATTAACCCTGCAAATACTGCACTTTGTTTCTTAATTTTGCTGGTTTTTTTGCTTTTCTCTCTTTTAACAGAAGTATATGTTACAAAACTGCCAGATATACTTTTTCTTTAGTATTACTAATATTTAAATCCAGTGAAGCTGTAAAGTCTTTTTTTCATGAGAGAGTTTTTTTTGTGAAAGCCAGTGTAACTTGCAATACTACTAGCCCTCTATATTCCTTCAGAAATTTCCAATTACAGTTTCTGGTAAATATTTATTTGCCATTTATTGTTACATTATTTGTAAATGTTATCTCTAAACAAGTTAGAAGTGATATTGATCATAAAGGTTATTTCATTGTTTTCAGAGGTTAAAAAATTCTGAAGCTTTTTCATTGTTTTACGTAGGACTGCTAGAATTTTGAATTTATTAGTACAATGGAGCGGCACCATGCCAGAATTCAGGTTTTGAATGAAGATAAGATCTTAAAACTGTAACGATACAGTGGTAATTGCCGTTCTTCATGTTACCTGACACCCATTTCACATTTTTATTTAGAAAGCTCCAGGGATGGAAGAGATAAGCAAGATCTTCAGATGAAATTTTATTGTGACAGGCATAAACTAGTCCGTGTAATTTTTTTAACCTATAGTATTATCGTGCACATAAGGCGGAACTAATGCAATGATTTGTGCTCAGACAGTCTTTGAGTGAATTCTTAATTATACTGTCCGTTACAATACATAGACGGAGTGATTTGTTTTACATAGGAATGACAGGTTTATGGAATGTCTTAAAATGAAGAATTTTATGAAAGAAATATTCTTTAAAAATGAGATATTCACTTTAGAAATACTATTTCTTGTTCATATATCCTAAGAACTTCTGCTTTTTTCTTTCTAGTCTGGCCTTGAGCTTAGAATAGAGAAGTCTGTGGCTGAAGGTGACATTGATAAAGCTGAGGAGCTGAGTGATAGATTAGCCATTCGTGAGGTAAGTGTCCCGTTAACAGAAACTCTTAGAAAACATTTAGTTTTGTACATCTGTGCAAAAAACATCACAACTACAATAGCACTGAAGATTGCTTGGGGCTTCGTTTCTATTTCCTAAGTCTGTTTTCTGTCAATGAATGAAGGATTTTATAATTGTCAAAGCAATACTAGATCAGTAGTAGTTACACCTAAAAATTGAAGAATACAGTGGTTAACAATCTCAAGTGGCCTTACTTTAAAGCTTTTGACCCCACAACTTGGGCTATAGCTAGCCATCTGTATTGAGCTTTTTGATTTTTTTTTTTTTTTTTTTTTTTCCTGCACATCACAAACCAAAAAATGGGTGGGCAGGATGTTCTTTTCCTATGGGTGCCCTGTGCCTCAGACTGTTCTCTGCATTCGCTCTCCGAAAAGCGACCATGTCTTGGGAAGCCTGCAGAAGGGTAGGGATCTAGCAAGTTCAAGTCAAGACACACCCTGAATAAAGGCAGATATACCCAAACTGATGGGTCAGTGCTTCTCCCTGTGGTGTATCTGTGTAGTCAGGGGCTGATTGCTGGAAGAAATCTGGAGAGCTATGGGAGCAGCTGATACCAAAACATCTTGATACAGCCCTTAGAGTGATGTTTATAGAATGGATAGGTATTTCTTTTGCCCTGGAAAAACTCATTTCTAGTTTAAATACAAAATTCCAAATAAGTCTGGGTGGAAAAACCTCAATGTTTTCCTGAGGTTGTCTTGTTGGCTGGTACATCTGAGTAATTTTATGAAGGTTATGTGGCTTTTGCTGCAAAAGTTGGATCCTTTGAACTTATATGTAGTTCTGAGCAAACACTTAAACTAGTAAAGAATCTGTCAGATGCTTATGTGAACTGAGATTTGGTATGAGAAATACAGTTTGATTGGTGCATGTATGGTAGATAGCGGCAGCAGCAGTACGTCATTGAAATCTATGTAGGCTGTTGTGTCTTCTGTTTGTGCAGGCAGGGAAAATGTGAACAAAATCAAGATAAAAAGAATGGCTAGAATAGTTTTGAAGCCAGGTAAGTTTAAATATATACATATATACAAACATACTTATATATAGAGATATATATATATATACATATATATAAAATGCTAGAAGGCTAGATGAATGGAGAAGCTGTTGTCTTAAAAGTCATCTTAATTACTTAGTTTCTACAGAATTTTTACTTTCAGTCATCTGATATCTTCCATGCTTTTCCATCTTCATAGAGATAATGGGGATTTTCTATCTACTGTGCATACTGGTAAAATTGAAAGGTATTGGAAAAGCGTTAAAAAGGGAAATAAAAATTCTGAGTACTTCTCACTTTGATACAAATATATAAAAATGTTTAGGAACAGTATTTCAAGCTAAGCTTGAAATAACTGACTTGAGATTTAAATCTGTAATTTAACATTGTTTAATGCAATATAATGTAATATTGTGATTGCTTTAAAAACAAATGGCTTTTGAAACAGGAAATACAGTTCTTAAGGTTCTGTAAATATTTTATGTAAAACTAACTGTTCCCCAGGGGTGTTCTTACACATTCATTAGAAATACCCACATTTAGTCACTCAGGGTAGTTTCTAATTACTAGATGCTCTCTGCCTTTTTCACTAGTGATCACAAAACATCGCTCTGTATAAATGTTGATTCGTGACCGAAAGTAATAGAAATAAAGCCTGATGTGCCCTTTAAATCTGACCGCCCTCTCACAGTGATAATGTTATGTTACTTTTTGTGTATAAAATATAAAAATATCCTTATATTCTTCACAAATGGCATTACACCATCTAAAGTGGTTAGAATATCATAATCAATAAAACATACTGAGGTTCCAGTGCAAATTGTTTGACTGTAAAACAAATTAACGTAAGAAGTTCTAAGGTTGTGTAATATTTATGATAAAATACTGTCTGATTTCAGTAGCCATGGAATTGCACCTGGGATATGCTAGATGATGTACTACAGCAATATATTATTATTTGTGGAACATTAGCTCCAAATTGTTGACTTTCAAATATTAGCATGCTGTAATTCTGAAAACAAAATGCTTGGAGCATTATTAGTATTCACAGCCTTTACTTGGTTCTGGTTAAGTGGGTTTATCTGAATAAATAGTATGTTGAGAGAAGGAAAACTCAAATGACTCTGACTTGATCTCATGAGGAGTTCTGTGAGCAGAGAATCTCGGTGAATTCACTGGGGCTCTGCCGTTGTGAAGATGTGCGACGTAACTCACTGCAAGATTGGTTTTTCTTTGTGATCTTAAAGAATCTATATTTTTAAATGAAGCTTTTAAAGCACTTTTATTTTAAGGAAAAACCTTACAGTGACTAGTTCTGATTCAGTGAAGAGCTATAGAAAAGAATTCAGTTATGGGAGAAGCTGATTCAAAACAGCATTGTTTTGTACACAAGTACAATTAATAAAATGCTATCTTCATGTATAGTATTGGTTAAAACATAACGTTCCTTCTCCCTCTGCAATATAAAGAAATGACTTATAAAATGAATTTTAAAAAATATTTGCAAATAAATTAATTACTTTCTGGAGTATGTGGTTTCATTGTGTCCCTCTTACTTCCAAGTGTCACAACATCAGTCATGGAACTGTACTATGACTGCATGGAAGTACAATGCTTATGAAGTCCTGAGAAATAACCAGATGAATTGTTATTCTTTTATCTGGACCTCATCTTTCTAAGTATATCTTAATTTTTCTTGAGCAATGTTGCAGGGTTATGGAGGCTATGAGAAATGAGCTGCCTTCTGTTAGGGGTACAGCCCCCTTGCTGCCATGTGAAAAATGTTCAGTGGGTAGGTGTTCTTTTTTTGAGATCAGGTGTATGGGTTTTTAATCGGCACTGTTTTCTTTTGCAAGAAGCAGTGACTGGAACCTGCTGATAAAGCTTTTGCTTTGAGGCACAGATCCCAGAGTTCTTAAAGCGGTTTCCTGCTTTAATAAGTGAAACTAATTTTTGATGTATAACATTTATAAGCCTGTGAAACTGATAGGGCAGCTTCAGTATTTAGAAAAATGAAGCCAAAAATAAACAGATGACTGAGAATAAGCAGTAAAACGTGTCCTAAAAAGCAAAGGAATGCCAAAATGATGCTGTCAATGTACTATCATTATGACGCAGTGAGAGGGTGTTTTTTAATCAGATTCCCTTAAAATCGGTGATGATTTAGGCAATGTGCATAATCTAGCAGCTGTGAGTGGATCACTGGAAAATTTACATTCTTAAAACCGAAATGATACTGCTTCAAGGTTTTGTGTTTTGGTTTCCATGTGGCACTTGTTGCAGATTCTTTAAGCAGTATGTTGTTGTTGTATTACTGTAAATGAGGTTTTGGGATATATACTGTTTGTTAAATTCTTTCAGGAATACGTACAAATGCAGCTAAAAATTTTTCTTACTCTCATAGCATTCTTGGTTTTAGATTGAGGGTTAGAAGTTACAAGAAGCAAAATAAAGTTCTCTTTGGTATGGAGACCTTTTAGTACTGTATCTAAACTAAAAGCCGTTGAGACATTTCTAAAATAAATGTGACATAGTCTAAATTCTTGTCTAATATGAACTTTTAATTGTACAGTGTGAATAACGTTTCTCTTCATGCAGGCTGGCAGGTATATTGTGACAGGTATATATTGAGGTATGTTCAGAAGACGATATATTTTTTGTCTTCAAGTTAGGGGCATCAGAGATCACACTGAGAACAGTAACAAACCATGAAGGAATAGGAGTACGTGTGTCTTTGAATATTAGTTTGAAAGACAGTTGGCATTAGTTGGAGAAGCTAATGCTGAATTTTGAAACGGGGTTTGCAGAGATTACCAGAATTCATCCCTGGGCCAACTGGGCTTCTGATGATCCTTGGATACTTTGTGTGAGGCTCTGTATTTGCAAGTGACTGCATGTGTGAATTCCTAAGCAGCTTTTGAGACTGTGGTTATAAATGTATTGTCCCATTTCTGGCAGTTACATGCAAATCACTTTTAATAGCAATTTATATTACAATATTCAGTCTAATCTTTTTGCAAATCTCGCTACTACAAAGTATTACTCCTTGCCTCTGTAGCCGGCAAGCTACGATGGCAACAAGAAGGGATCCCAAACCCAAAAGTTTGGGAGTTATCAGGCTGGCAGATCTCTGACTGTAGAATCCTTGGCCATCCCCACAGCGTATCCTCTTGTGGGGTGCTTTCCTTCACTAAGGAGTTCTAGTGGTCCTGAAATTCTTAGTTACGTTGTTTTTCTATGAGTGAAATTCTTCCTGAGAGAATATGGGCATGTCTGCATTATGTTGTATGGAATAATTTACTCCATGAGTAACTCTGCTTCTTCAGCCAGACTTATTCTAGAACTTGGTCTAGCTTGATGATTTCTGTGCTGTGGTGCAGTTTGTGTATATGATCAACACTGTTACATGTGATAAAATAAATCTTTGTTGAGCATCAACATAATACAAGTGGGTCATACTCCTTAGCTTCCAGTCGACAGTGTGCTTACAAATCCATAGCATACTGAAATTATTTCTATAATATCTACAACATAGTGGCTATAGTATTGAGTAACTAGGAATTCACAAGTCTGCCTGGTATAATATGCATAGTAAAAGGTATGGTATATTATTGTAATCCAGTTGCTATCATTGTTATATGGTAACAACGTAAGACTTTCAGTGTTGACAAAATGCTTCATGTTTTGAAGTTCTGCTTTTTAAGTATAGGAAGGAATACCTAAAGCTAAAATTTCAACACTGTATATTTAATGATAACTTGTTTAACTTGAGAGTTGTCAAGACAAGTGTTAATATACACGTAGGAGTTATGCAAGGAGCCCCAAACCTTTCAGAATGAATGTTGTTGAGAGAATGAAGTTTATGTAGACATTCAACTGGCACTTACATGTAGACGCTTTAAAATGGTTTTCTTGGTGATATTCTAAGGTAGGCTAATCAAGCTTTTAGGGATAGCATGTACTTGGATGTGTAGCTGGTAACTGACACTTGCAATTCAGTCAACTTTTTTAAATTTTCAAAAAACTTCTTTGGAACAGAATCTTGAAATGTGGTTTCATGGTCTTACTGTATTTATGGGACTCATCCTAGATTTTTTTTTTTTTTGCAGTGTGTATCCTTTTGAGTAAGGATGATACCTTGAGATACCATTAACTTCACTTTGCAGTCAGTCAGTTTTGATTTGCAAGAAGTCTTTATAAAGTTCTTTCTAAAATGATTTGGTTTCACTAGCAAACACCCCCCCCCCCCCCCCGCCACACACAGACCCAATATATAAACCTGAAAATGACTTCCAGGTTTTCCTAATACTTTTGTACTCAAATCACTGTGCTGGGTCTCTGGAAGCAGAATGCTGATTTCTCTGTGACTCTAATGTTCTGAGAACTGCTTTGGTTTGACTGCAAACTTTGCATTTTGTTTGTGACTTTTGTTATTGCTTGGTAGTTAGGTGCCACGTTGTCTAAGAGGGTATTAGCCTGGGGACTGTAACTCGAACACAATAAAATAATCTTGACCATATTAGGTTTACCTGTCAAAAGAAGCTTTAAAAATATTTTGTCATTTAGTATGCTAACTTACTGAACTAGTTACCAGTCTTTAAATAGCTGGGCTTTTTGACAGCGCTGTCCTTAAGTGCTTAGCTCTTGGTGGCTTCTGGCATTTTGGTGAAAAATTTAGAAATCTGTAGTTTACAAGGAACTATGGTATTGTAATCAAGCTTAAATGAAAGACCTATATTATAATCAACCACATGAATTAGCTCCTCACTGGGGTATCATTCTCATGTTACTGTAATCAGTCTTGCTGTTGTCTTCAAAATTTGTGGTGCGTCAGGTTTGATCACTTCCTAATGATCAAATTAGTAATCACTTTTTGTAAGTAAATTCTAGTCAGATAGTTTAGAATGGGAAGCACATGAGCAAGGTTCTCTGACGTAGCCACTGTAGAACCATTCCTTAAGCTCTTATTTTCCTTTTAAAAAATCTAGGTAGGATGTGATTGATCATACAGGCATTGATATTAAAAATGTACAGGCTATGCTGCTTGGTGAATTGGCTGCTCTTCCATCTGCATAATAGTTTCACTTATAAGTTCCGTGCAACATTCAGATTTACCTTAAAGCTTTTAGGTACCTGAAGAGATTGATGTAATTTTATACAGAATATAACTAAGGACCAATTAACTTGGAAAACCTGCCCATTGAAGGACCTGGGGTTTTGTGTGTGTGGAGGGGAAGGGGGGAGGGTTTAAAGGTTTATTTTTATATCGATGATGGATTTTCTTTTTAACGGTTAGTAGAGGTGCTTCCAA